>NC_035177.2:29345243-30638035 GCF_001659605.2 Manihot esculenta | reverse complement strand
TTTTTATTATTATTATTATTATTATTATTATTATTATTATTATTTATTTTATTTCCACATATTATTTAACTTTTTCTTTTTTTTTTCTTTTTCTTTTTCATGCTTTCATGAAATGCAACACATCACAGCTAATCACATAAAGGATGGTATTGTCACCATTAGTCCTCTTCCTTTCCAAAGTGCCGGGACGTAGAATGGGTCAACCGGTCTTTCTCTTACATAACACATCATGACATAACATTCCAATATGCCGGGACGTAGAATGAGTCAACCGGTCTTTCTCTTCTTTGTGCCAGGGACGTAGAATGGGTACAACCTGGACTTTCATACATAACATGCCATATCTCATCATAAATATCGAGGACTATGGATCATCCAATCAACCATCCACATCAACATCAATTTATGCAATGCAGCATATTCGTGAATTTCTAATGCAAACATCCTGGAATATTGCATGGCATAATGATGCATGAGTATGCTTTCAGATTCATTCATTTATTCATTTACTTTACTTTAAACTTAAGGAGTTGTTCCACTCACCTGGCGACTGAAGCTTTAACAACGGACTCTGAATGACTATCTCACAACCGGGGGTCTCGGTTCCTCGGGTCCGAACCTACACAGGTGGACTCAAATGAGGCACCAACAACAAGAACATAACTCTAAACATACCCCCAAAAACCTCCTAAAAACACCTCAAAACATCCCTAGAAAACATGCAAGAAAAGGCTGGGAAGGGCACTTTCGGCGGCACCTTCGGCGGCCGGAAGTCCCTCCAGAGCCGAAAGTCAGGCAAGTTCGGCGGCACCTTCGGCGGCCGAAACTCCCAGACAGAGGCGAAACTCATGCATGTTCGGCGGCACCTTCGGCGGCCGAAAGTCTCGGACAGAGCCGAAACTCCCACTTTCGGGGGCAGGCTTCGGCAGCCTAAGGCTGCCTCCCAAGCTGATTCGGCGGCCGAAAGTGCCTTCAGCTGCCGAACCTGGTTTCTGCAAAAAGGGCAGAAACTTGGTTCTCCATGCCCATCTCAACCCCCTACACAACCAATCATGCATAACCCCATTCTACAACATGCATACTCAAGCATACAAGCTCCTAGGGGCCTCAAACTAACTTAAACCCCAACTACAACACACAAGCAAGCCACATTATTCACAAATCACATAAAACCTAACATTTGCTTAAAAACTCATACATGTCATTCTACCCCATAAAACAACTTAAAACTTACTTAAAACACATAAGGAGCTTAAGATCGGCTCTTACCTCTTGAAGATCGAGAGGGAGACGACCTAAACTTGGAGATCCACGAAAATGAGCTCCTGATTTCCCAAAGCTCCAAAACTTGTTTCAAAAGTTCAAAACCTTCAATGCAAGCTTAAAACTTAAGAAAAATGGTGGGGATTTGAAGGAAAAACACTAGATTGGGAAGAGGGAGGTCGGAAGTTAGCTGTGGCCGAAAATGGGAGAAAGCTCGCCCATTTCGGCTAAGTACCCCTTTTATAGTGGCTGGCCAGACCACGTTCGGGGGCCGAACTTGCCTCCGCACGCATATCATGTTCGGCGGCCGAACTTGACTTTCGGCGGCCGAACCTGAACTTCCCTCACTCATGCTTTCGGGGGCCTAACGTGCCTCCAAAACGCATGCATGTTCGGCGGCCGAACTTGACTTTCGGCGGCCGAACCTGGGTTCTCCTCCAAAGACTTTTCATGCAAAACTCATTTAATTTTCATACTTAAAACCATGAAATGCTTTAAAACATTTTATAAAAACATGTTTCTACCCTACTAGAGGCTTCCGACATCCGAGATTCCACCGGACGGTAGGAATTCCGATACCGGAGTCTAGCCGGGTATTACATTCTTCCCCCCTTAAGAACATTCGTCCCCGAATGTTCACCAAACAACACATATAAAACATACTAAGCACATAAAACACTTCACACTTACCTCAAAAGAGATGAGGATATTGCTGGAGCATGGACTCCCGTGTCTCCCACGTGCAGTCTTCCAAGTTGTGGTGGTTCCACAGGACTTTCACCATCGGAATTTCCTTGTTTCTTAACTTTCTGATCTGTGTGTCTAGGATCCGTACTGGCTGTTCAACATAGGTGAGATCCTCTTGGACCTCCACATCAGGCTCACTAAGAACCTTGCTCGGATCTGACACAAACTTCCTCAACATCGAAACATGGAAAACCGGATGGATTCTTGCCATCGAAGCGGGTAAATCCAGCTTGTACGACACATTCCCAATCTTTTGCAAGATTTCAAAGGGTCCGATGTATCGTGGGGCTAGTTTACCTTTCTTCCCGAAGCGAACCACTCCCTTCATTGGAGACACCTTGAGCAATACCAAATCCCCCTCCTGAAACTCTAACTGTCTCCTGCGGACGTCCGCATAACTCTTCTGTCTGCTTGCAGCAGTCTTGATTCTCTCTCTGATTATGGGTACCACCCTGCTGGTAATCTCTACTAGCTCAGGCCCTGCCAAGGCCTTCTCTCCAACTTCCTCCCAGCAAACAGGTGATCTGCACTTCCTTCCGTACAAAGCTTCATATGGAGCCATCCCGATGCTAGCATGATGGCTGTTGTTGTAGGCAAACTCCACCAAAGGTAGATGCTGCCTCCAAGAACCGCCAAAGTCCAGCACACACATCCTGAGCATATCCTCTATAGTCTGGATGGTCCTTTCTGACTGTCCATCAGTCTGGGGGTGGAAGGCAGTACTGAAATCCAACCTAGTACCCATGGCATTCTGCAGACTCCGCCAAAATCTGGAGGTGAACTGGGGCCCTCTATCTGACACTATCGAAACAGGAACCCCATGCAGCCTGACGATCTCATCCACATATACCTGCGCCAACTTGTCCACAGAATAGCCACTCTTGACAGGAATGAAGTGAGCAGATTTGGTGAGTCTGTCCACGATCACTCATATGGAGTCCACTCTGTTGGACGCCGCCGGTAACCCTACTACGAAGTCCATAGCTATATTTTCCCATTTCCATTGTGGAATCGGTAGCGGGTTAAGCATTCCAGCCGGCTTCTGATGTTCCAGCTTCACCCTCTGACACACTTCGCAGGCTGACACGAACTGTGCCACTTCTTTCTTCATTGCTGGCCACCAATAAACTTTCTTCAAATCTTGATACATCTTGGTGGCTCCGGGGTGAATGCTGTATCTTGCATTATGAGCCTCTCTCATAATGTCTCCTTTTAGCCCTATGTCATCTGGTACACATAATCGACTCCCATAGCGGAGGATCCCCTTACTGTCGAATCTGAACTCACTATCATTGCCTGACTGAACAGTCCTGGCAATCTTCACTAACTCGGGGTCCTCATGTTGTTTCTGAGCAACTTGCTCAAGGAACACGGGTGTCACTTTCATCTGAGCCAACAAGGCACCTGTAACAGACAACTCTAACTGTAGCCCTTCATTCATAAGCTCGTAAAACTCCTTCACTACTGGTCTTCGTTCTGCTGTGATGTGGGATAGACTGCCTAGTGACTTCCGGCTTAGGGCGTCTGCCACGACATTCGCCTTACCCGGATGATACTGAATCTTGCAATCATAGTCACTCAGCAGCTCCACCCATCTTCTCTGTCTCAAATTCAAATCTCTCTGACTCAGGATGTACTGCAGGCTCTTATGATCTGTAAAGATCTCACATTTTACCCCATAGAGGTAGTGCCTCCACATCTTGAGTGCAAAGATTACTGTTGCCATCTCCAGGTCGTGTGTGGGGTAATTCAACTCATGCTTCTTTAGCTGCCTCGAAGCATAAGCAATCACCCTCTTATTCTGCATCAGTACACAACCCAGTCCCACACGGGACGCATCACAAAAGACTGTAAAGTCCTCATCACTAGATGGCAGAGCTAAAACTGGTGCTGAAGTCAACCTCTTCTTAAGCTCTTCAAAACTCTCTTCGCACTGGTTGGTCCACAGAAACTTCTGATTCTTCCTGGTTAACCTGGTCAGAGGAGCTGCTATCTTTGAGAAGTCCTGAACGAACCTCCTGTAGTAACCAGCCAAACCCAAGAAACTTCTAATCTCTGTCACTGAAGTGGGTCTAGGCCAGTTAGCCACAGTTTCTGTCTTCTTGGGGTCCACCTCAATACCATTCTCTGACACTACATGCCCCAAGAACGAAATGCTCCTCAGCCAGAACTCACATTTAGAGAACTTGGCATACAAGCCATGTTCCCTCAAAGTCTGCAAGACCAACCGCAGATGATGGGCATGCTCTTCTGCATTCCTGGAATACACTAAGATATCATCTATGAAGACAATAACGAAGTGATCCAGGTATTGGCTAAATACTCTGTTCATGAGATCCATGAATGCTACAGGGGCGTTTGTTAACCCGAACGGCATCACTAGGAACTCATAGTGCCCATATCTGGTCCTGAAAGCTGTCTTCGGCACGTCTTCATCTCTGATCCTCAGCTGATGATACCCAGATCTCAGATCTATTTTGGAGAAACAACCTGCTCCTGCTAGCTGGTCGAATAGATCATCGATCCTAGGCAACGGGTACTTGTTCTAGGTAGTGACCTTGTTCAACTGTCTGTAGTCGATACAAAGTCTGAGGGATCCATCCTTCTTTTTTACGAACAACACTGGAGCACCCCAAGGCGAGGTACTCGGTCGGATGAAACCCTTATCTACCAGCTCTTGTAACTGTTCCTTAAGCTCCTTCAGCTCTGCTGGCGCCATCCTGTAGGGAGGGATAGAGATTGGTCTGGTTCCTGGCATCAATTCTATCTCGAATTCTATCTCCCTAGGAGGCGGTAAACCTGGCAGCTCGTCTGGGAAAACATCTAAGAACTCTCTAACCACAGGCACCGAGGCGGGCTCTCTGACATCTCTGTCTAGCTCTCTCACATGAGCTAGATAACCCTGACAACCCCTCCTGAGCAGCCTACGAGCCTGTAGGGCTGATATCAAACCTCTAGGTGTACTCCCCCTGTCTCCTCTAAAGACAACCTCTGACCCATCCTGACATCTGAACTTAACTACCTTGTCTCTGCAATCCAAGGTAGCACCATGGGTAGATAGCCAATCCATCCCTAGAATGACGTCAAAATCTGTCAAGTCTAGAACCACAAGGTCGGCGGATAGGCATCTTCCCTCTATGAAAACTGGACTGTACTGGCAGACTGACTCTGCCACTGACGGGTCACACTTGGGTCCACTGACCCATAGGGGACACTCTAACCCAGAGACCATCAAACCCAACCTCTCGACCGCTCTCGGAGAAACAAAAGAATGGGATGCACCCGGGTCCATTAAGGCATAAGCATCTGAACAACCAATGATGATATTACCTGACACCACGGTGTTAGATGCGTTTGCCTCCTGCTGTGTCATTGTGAAGATCCGTGCTGGAGCTGACGGACCTTCCCCTCTGTAACCTGATGAAGAAGAGGCTGACCCTCTCCCTCGGCCTCTGCCACTAGCCTGTGTTGCGGCTGAAGCTGCTGGCTGTGCCACACTAACTGAAGCTGTCTGCTGGGGCTGTGCCGTAGGAACTGCTCTCGGACACTCCCAAGACATGTGTCCCTCTTGCCCACACCTGTAGCAGGCTGTCGTCCCAAACCGGCATACCCCTCTGTGTAGCTTACCACACCTTGCACACACTGCATTATCAGCACCAGAGCTTGAGCCACTTCCTAATCCCAGACCTGATTTGATCTTGCTCCAGAACTTATTCTTCTTTGGTTTCTTAGTGGTACTGCTCCACTTCTTACTAGCTGAACTCAAGGATGAAGGGTCTATCCTTCCCCCACCTGGGGTCTTAGAACCAGAAGGTTGTGCCACTGACTGCTTGACTTTTCCCTCTATTACGGCACTAGCCTCCATTCTCCTGGCCATGTCTATAATGGCATGGAAACTTTCTCTATCAGCTGACTGAATCAAAGAGGAATACCTGGAATTGAGCCTCATGATATACCTCCTTGACTTCTTCGGATCTGTGTCCAGATGTTGCCCAGCAAACGGCAACAACTCTAAGAATCTATCGGTGTACTCATCGACACCCATCTCGTCTGTCTGCTTCAGCTGTTCAAACTCAATCACCTTCAGCTCCCTGGAACTGTCAGGGAAAGCCCATCCTGCGAACTCATTCGCAAACTCCTCCCATGAAAGACTGTCCACCCTTGGTTTCACATAGTTCTTGAACCACTCTCGTGCCTTCTTGCATTTCAGAGTGAAACCAGCCATCTGAATGGCTCTACTATCATCAGCCCCTATCTCATCTGTAATTGTTTTGACCTTCTCCAGGTACACAAACGGATCATCACCGGTATCAAACTGGGGAGCACCCAACTTCATATAGTCGGTCATCTTGGCCTTGCTCCCTCCAGATGAGGTAGGTTGAGGTCTTTGGGTTTCTGTAACTGCGGCTTCTGCTGGTGGTGGAGGTGCGGCATCCCCTGGGATAGGGTTTGCCGTGCCTGGATGGAAGGATGGAGGTGGGTACATAGGGTACTGTGGGTACTGTGGGTAGAAAGGTGGGTATGGCATGTGAGAAGGGTAAGGATTAAAACTGGGGTAATCCGATGTACCTCCCATCGAATACCCGTGGTATGGTGAAAAAGGTGGGTACTGGGGTGGTGGAACAAACCCCGAGGCCTGCGTGCCTCCCTGAGACTCACCCATGCCCTCTTTTGGCATGCTTACACCAAGGTTACCGTCCCTCCTCTGCTCCACATCCATCTCTTCTTCTCCATCAACTGACATTCTTTCCTGAACTGTACCCCTTACTGATCTGCTTCTACCCAGATCCAAGGACCTTCTAGGGTCCCTCACTGCTCTGTCCCTGTTGGACCTGCTTGACATTGCCCTTGGCAATGCTGGAGGACGGGCGCTCATGCCCTCATCCTCCGGTGGTACTCTAGTCAATCTAGCCGATCGACGAGTTCCTCGCATTCTGTTTACTGAAAAACAGCACAGATAACAAAACATTAGCATCAAATGGTTCATGTGGAAACACATGAACCCTCATCACATACATATCTCATAACATGGCATATCATACTTTCATGCAAGACAGGACTCTACATCCTATCCTAGTGGACATGATTTCCTATTGTGCTTGACCTTTCTATCACATCTATGAGCCCGACACTCTAGGTCCGACCATATGAACCAGGCTCTGATACCACTCTGTAACGCCCCGGAAACCGGACCGCTATCGGCGCTAGGATTCAGGTCGGCTTAAGGCCGCCAGAACCCGTAGCAAGCCAAACATACATCCTGTGAACCTGTTTAATCCCATACATGATCAACAACATCCATAAAAATTAAAACTTTTCTTTCCAGGCCTAACCTGTGCATACATAACATATCATAAACCCCTCATTGGAGTCCTCATCAAATACCCCAATGGGTAACATAACATATGTTAGGCTTAGATAACATAAACATCATAAAAACATTTAGGATCATATACACAAGGGATTAAAACAAACTTCAGTCAAGCACATTCTAAACTTTCGTTACATTACATAACATACTTTTACATTACAAATAAACCATGTCCACCACTAGGCTATTACATAGACTTCTCTTACTCTGCTGACTTCTCTATCTACTCTGCACCTGCAAGACTGGGGTTAGGGGAGAGGGGGTGAGCTAAAAAGCCCAGCGAGCAGAAAGATAAAAACATGTGATATAGTTTCACCCTTTTTATGTTTATTATTATTCATTTTATTATTAAGAACATTTGTTTTAGTTCCTCCATTTTTAGGTATATTATTATTCATTTTATTATTAAACTTTTTCTTTCTTTTTCTTATTCATGCTTTCATGAAATGCATCACATCACAGCTAATCACATAAAGGATGGTATTATCACCATTAGTCCTCAACATCTCCAAGTGCCAGGGGCGTAGAATGGGCCTCACTGATCTTTCTCTTACATAACATAACATAACATTCCAAGTGCCAGGGGCGTAGAATGGGCCTCACTGGTCTTTCTCTTACATAACATAACATAACATTCCAAGTGCCAGGGGCGTAGAATGGGCCTCGCTGGTCTTTCTCTTACATAGTGCCAGGGGTGTAGAATGGGCCTCGCTGGTCTTCCATAACATATCATCATAACATAACATCAGAGGACTATGGATCACCCAACAACCATCCACATCAACATCAATTTATGCAATGCAGCATATTCGTGAATTTCTAATGCAAACATCCTGGAATATTGCATGGCATAATGATGCATGAGTATGCTTTCAGATTCATTCATTTATTCATTTACTTTACTTTAAACTTAAGGAGTTGTTCCACTCACCTGGCGACTGAAGCTTTAACAACGGACTCTGAACGACTATCTCACAACCGGGGGTCTCGGTTCCTCGGGTCCGAACCTACACAGGTGGACTCAAATGAGGCACCAACAACAAGAACATAACTCTAAACATACCCCCAAAAACCTCCTAAAAACACCTCAAAACATCCCTAGAAAACATGCAAGAAAAGGCTGGGAAGGGCACTTTCGGCGGCACCTTCGGCGGCCGGAAGTCCCTCCAAAGCCGAAAGTCAGGCAAGTTCGGCGGCACCTTCGGCGGCCGAAACTCCCAGACAGAGGCGAAACTCATGCATGTTCGGCGGCACCTTCGGCGGCCGAAAGTCTCGGACAGAGCCGAAACTCCCACTTTCGGGGGCAGGCTTCGGCAGCCTAAGGCTGCCTCCCAAGCTGGTTCGGCGGCCGAAAGTGCCTTCGGCTGCCGAACCTGGTTTCTGCAAAAAGGGCAGAAACTTGGTTCTTCATGCCCATCTCAACCCCCTATACAACCAATCATGCATAACCCCATTCTACAACATGCATACTCAAGCATACAAGCTCCTAGGGGCCTCAAACTAACTTAAACCCCAACTACAACACACAAGCAAGCCACATTATTCACAAATCACATAAAACCTAACATTTGCTTAAAAACTCATACATGTCATTCTACCCCATAAAACAACTTAAAACTTACTTAAAACACATAAGGAGCTTAAGATCGGCTCTTACCTCTTGAAGATCGAGAGGGAGACGACCTAAACTTGGAGATCCACGAAAATGAGCTCCTGAGTTCCCAAAGCTCCAAAACTTGTTTCAAAAGTTCAAAACCTTCAATGCAAGCTTAAAACTTAAGAAAAATGGTGGGGATTTGAAGGAAAAACACTAGATTGGGAAGAGGGAGGTCGGAAGTTAGTTGTGGCCGAAAATGGGAGAAAGCTCGCCCATTTCGGCTAAGTACCCCTTTTATAGTGGCTGGCCAGACCACGTTCGGGGGCCGAACTTGCCTCCGCACGCATGTCATGTTCGGCGGCCGAACTTGACTTTCGGCGGCCGAACCTGAACTTCCCTCACTCATGCTTTCGGGGGCCTAACGTGCCTCCAAAACGCATGCATGTTCGGCGGCCGAACTTGACTTTCGGCGGCCGAACCTGGGTTCTCCTCCAAAGACTTTTCATGCAAAACTCATTTAATTTTCATACTTAAAACCATGAAATGCTTTAAAACATTTTATAAAAACATGTTTCTACCCTACTAGAGGCTTCCGACATCCGAGATTCCACCGGACGATAGGAATTCCGATACCGAAGTCTAGCCGGGTATTACAATATCATCCTCTATGTCCTCTGACATTCCTCCCTGAACTGTTCCCCTCACTGATCTGCTCCTACCCATATCCAGAGACCTTCTAGGGTCGCTTACGGCTCTTTCTCTGTTAGACCTACTAGACATTGCCCTAGGCAATGCTGGAGGACGGGCGCTCGTGCCCTCATCCTCAGGTGGCACTCCAGTCAATCTTGCTGATCGACGAGTTCCTCTCATCCTGTTTTCTGAAAAACAGTGCACATAGCACAAACATTAGCATCATATGGTTCATGTGGGCACACATGAACCCGCATCACATACATCATATTTCATAGCATATCATTAATGCACATGCATATTATCATGGCATTTCACATCATCATACAAGACAGGACTCCACATCCTATCCTAGTGGACATGATCTTTCCTATTGTGCTTGACCTTCTATAATATCTATGAGCCCGACACTCTAGGTCCGACCATATGAACCTAGGGCTCTGATACCATTCTGTAACGACCCGAAAATCGGACCGCTACCGGCGCTAGGATCAAGATCGGCTTAAGGCCGCCGGGACCCGTAGCAAGCCTGACATATAGCCTGCAAACCTGTATAATCCCATACATGATCAACAACATACATAAAAGTTAAAACTTTTCTTTCCATGAACATCAACCAAACTCAACCTGTGCAAAAACATTAACATAACATTGATCCCTCTGTGGGATCTCATCAGTGCCCTCAAATAGGTGACATAACATATGCTGAGTTGGTTTACATAGACATCATAAAAATCTCTACGATCATGTAATTAAAAAGGGATAACAACAATCTATGGTCAAGCACACTCTAACATCCATAAACATCATCTCATTACATATCTATACTGATTAAGACATTACATTACAATTTGATCATGTCCATTGCTAGCTATTACATAAGCATGACTTCTTTACTCTATCCGGACTCCTGCACTATACTGTACCTGCAAGCCTAGGGGTAAAAGGAGAGGGGTGAGCTAAAAGCCCAGTGAGTAGAACTATAAAACATATCAACACTATGCTCCAATGAAATGCATCATAACACAGACAATTCACATAAGGGTTGGGTGAACTTGTCACCAATTAGTCCAAGCTAACTCTGTGCCAGGCCGTAGCATGGGGTCCTGGTCTTCCTGTCATACATACATTACTTACCATTGCCCCAGGGCCTCCTCTGGGCTCCTGGTCTTCGAGTCCCATAACCGTGCCAGGCCGTAGAATGGGGTCCTGGTCTTTCCTTACTCTGTGCCAGGCCGTAGAATGGGGTCCTGGTCTTCCTGTCATGGACTAGTTGGGTCATCCAATATTCACCCACATCAACAACAATCGATGCAATGCGGCATATTCGTGAAAACTAATGCAATCATCCTATTGCATAATCATGATGCATGAAACATGATAAAACATTTAATTTCTCAATTTAAAAGGATTAAGTTTAGTCCCACTCACCTCTGGCTGACTCTGACAACACCGAAGCAGCTGAACTCACTGCTGGGGTCCTCGGTTCCTCGGGTTCGAACCTACACAGGTGGACTCAAATGAGGGACCAAACATACTAGAACATAACTATAAACTACTCCCCAAAAATCCCCTAAAACATCATGAATCAACCATAGAAAAACATGCAAAGGAGGCCTGGACAGGGCACTTTCGGCGGCAGGTTCGGCGGCCGAAACTCCCAGACAGAGACGAAACTCATGCATGTTCGGCGGCCGAAACTGCCAGACAGAGACGAAAGTCTCCTTTCGGGGGCAAGCTTCGGCAGCCGAAAGGCTGCCTCCCCAGCCATGTTCAGCGGCCGAAAGTCCTTCGGCTGCCGAACCTGGTTTCTGCCAAAGGGCAGAAACTCGGCTCCCCTTGCACATTTTGCCTCCAAACCTTTCCAACATGCATCAAACCTATTCTACAACACACAAACACAAGCATACATGTTCCTAGGGGTCTCAAACCATCATAAACCCCATCTACAACACATCAAGCATCCACATTGTTCAAGAACATACATTTATACCCATAATCATAACTATAACCTAAACATGCATTCTAACCCATAGATCTACTTAAAACTTACTTAAAACATGCAATGAGCTTAAGATCGGCTCTTACCTCTTGAAGATCGAGAGAGAGACGACCTAAACTCGAAGTTGGGAGAGATTGGGTTCTTGAACCTCCAAGCTTCAAAACTTTGCTCAAAAGCTCAAATCTTCAAAACAAAGTTAAAACAACTGAAAATCTTGAAAGATTTAGAGGAAAAACATCAAAGATGGGTGAGGGATGGCGGAGACTCACCTTGGCCGAAAATGGGGAAAAAGCTCGCCCGTTTTCGGCTAAGGGACCCTTTTATAGTGGCTGGCCAGACCACGTTCGGGGGCCGAATGTGCCTCCGCATGCATGCCATGTTCGGCGGCCGAACTTGAGGTTCGGTGGCCGAACCTGGACTTCCCTCACTTAAGCTTTCGGGGGCCTAAAGCACACCCGCAACGCAAGCATGTTCGGCGGCCGAACCTGAGTTTTCCTCCAATGCTATTTTCATGCAAAAAAACTCATTTTCTTTCATGCTTAAAACATAAAACACATTAAAATATTTTATAAAAACATGGTTTTACCCTACTAGAGGCTTCCGACATCCGAGATTCCACCGGACGATAGGAATTCTGATACCGGAGTCTAGCCGGGTATTACAATATATCTGCCACCAGCGATGCCAGAAGCAATCTCTTAGCTGCCCGAGAGCATACCCAATCCCTCCAGGCGGAGTTGCATTCTGCGTTGGAGGCCCTTAAAAGAGCTGAAGGAAGGGCAACTGAGACAGAGGAGCACACCAAGTCCCTGGAAGTAGAGTTATCTCGTACTCGCAGGGTTTTCAAGGAGTCTGATGAGAGGGTGGCTGCCGTGGAAGTTCGTTGTGAAGGAGTTTTAAAGCAGTTGTCCTCTATGACGGAGGCTCTTCGGGAAAGAGACGAGGCTATGAGTCAAAGAAATGAGGTCCAGCGCCAATATGAAGCCTTAAAGGCTGATTCTGAAGGACTTCAGGTTCACCTGAATGAGGTGAATGTTCAGAAAGAGAAAGCCCTAGCTCGGGTGGAAGTCCTTGAGCAGGAGCTAAGCACGAGTTCTGAACGTATCAGAGACCTGGCTTCATCGGCGGAGGAATTCCAACTTCGCCATCAACAGCTTAACCATGAAGTCAGGACTTTGGAACGTAAATGTTCAGCCCTGCTCGAGGTAGTGAAACACGCTGAAAGCACAGTCCAGCTAGAACGCGAGAAATGTCTAGCGGAGTATTAGGAGTCGGAGGAGCTGAAAAGAAAGATTGAGCAGGCTTGTGAAGCTTACCTTCAAGACTACAAGGATTCCCCTGAGTTGAAGGCATTTATAGTTGAGGCCTATGAATCACATCTTGATGAATATAAAGCCTCTGCAGACATGAAAGCTGCTGTTCTTCAGAAAGCCTTCCGCATGTACGTAACTGGCTACAATCGCGGCATAAGGGAAGCTAGACATGCTCCTGATACTCCTCTGGAAAAGCTTCGTATGGTCGAAGTGGACTCTGATGGCGAGCCGGTGTTATATGGGGAAGATGATTTCCCTATGCCTAGAGGTGATTGTCGCGTTGTAGGCTCGTCAGCTGTGTCTTCTGAAGAAGAATCCGAGCCGGATGGGGAGGACATGGGAGTCCCTGAATCTGAAGAAGGCGACCCCGATTCTGAAGGGGAAGACCTTAACCCAGGGTTGGAGATTGCCCCGGTTGTTGATATTGAGAAATCTGACCCAAAGGATACCGGGCTTCCTTCAGATATGATTGTAAATAAAAATAGTGTCGGCGAGGATGTTCTTAAAAATGTAAGTCCCTTAAGGACTATTTTCCCTTCAACCTCGTCAGATAAATAGATTGTAATAGCCATTTCTCTCAATGGAATTTTAATTTCTTTTTACTTGAATTACTTATTGTTTTTCATATATCTTGGAATTTATCTCTTCTTTTCGTAATTGTAATACTTACACTGTATAAGCTTTTTCCGAACTAAACTAGCCTTTAGTTATGAGCTCGGTTCTCAGCTAATTGTCTGAGCTTA
The DNA here is from genome assembly GCF_001659605.2 of Manihot esculenta. Taxonomy (NCBI): domain Eukaryota; kingdom Viridiplantae; phylum Streptophyta; class Magnoliopsida; order Malpighiales; family Euphorbiaceae; genus Manihot; species Manihot esculenta. The sequence goes on along the minus strand of NC_035177.2, from coordinate 30,624,309 downwards.
TGAGAAGTCCGATCACATACCTTTTAATGGTACTTAGCTGGGCTTCCTTTTTAGTTCTGACTTGTCAGGAAATGAAGCTGAGGTCCTTTCTTCCCAAGTTGCCCCTTTGCCTCCTCAACCTTTCATTACATGAGTGTTGAGGGGGTAAATCCTTAAACTCTGTATATGTTTGTGTGGGCTTATTTTAAATAATTTTTCCTTTTTCCTTGGTTATGAGCTCGGATGTCTATTTATGGCGAACTGACTCGAGTTATGAGCACGGTCCTTCAGCTTCATTTGTCTTCCTGTTTTTTTTTTTTTTTTTTTTTTTTTGGGTGATTCTATCCGAGCTGAGAGCTCGGCTCTTCACTCTTCACTTAGGCTTTTACACCTATGGCCTGTGATGCTTCTCATACCCCTGGGTATCGTCCAGGCTATTTGCTGTCTAGACCTCTTTGTAAGCTGAGCCAGCTTAGCGTCAGCGATCACTTTTTAAGTTCAGTGCCTTTTGGCTATAGTGCTCCGAGCTCCTTCGGGAGATCAGAGTTTGGCCTTTCTTTGATGCCTTTGGACTCATCTTTTTGTGAGGTCGGAGCTGTATTTTTATGAATTGTCCCTGCATATGATATGGGGAATTTTTGCTTAAGGATGGCCTTAAGGCCTTCATCAGCTGTTTTTGCTTTGTTTTCCCGGGAGTTCTTAGGGGATCCCGGTCTTCTTTTATTTTTTCGGGATGGCCTCGGGGCCTCGCCGGTTGTTTGTGCTCCAGGAGATCTCACGAGATCCTGGCCATTTTTGTTCCGGGGTGACCTCGGGGCCTCGCCGGCTGTTTGTGCTCCAGGAGATCTCACGAGATCCTGGTCGTTTTTGTTCTGGGGTGACCTCGGGGCCCCGCCGGCTGTTTGTGCTCCAGGAGATCTCACGAGATCCTGGTCGTTTTTGTTCCGGGGTGACCTCGGGGCCCCGCCGGCTGTTTGTGCTCCAGGAGATCTCACGAGATCCTGGTCGTTTTTTATTCCGGGGTGACCTCGGGGCCCCGCCGGCTGTTTGTGCTCCAGGAGATCTCACGAGATCCTGGTCGTTTTTGTTCCGGGGTGACCTCGGGGCCCCGCAGGCTGTTTGTGCTCCAGGAGATCTCACGAGATCCTGGTCGTTTTTTGTTTCGGGGTGACCTCGGGACCCCACCGGCTGTTTGTCTTCTCAGTTTGGTTCATGGTGTCAGGAAGTCTAGGGGATCCTGTACACCTACCTCCCTGAGGTCCTGCGCAAGATTCGGGCTCTGTGACCTTACTGTCGCTTCGTCTTCTCAGTTTGGTTCATGGTGTCAGGAAATCTAGGGGATCCTGTACACCTACCTCCCTGAGGTCTTGTTCCTCCAAGGGGTCTCTCCGAGCTCTGTTCTTTCTTTGTCATGGAGGAGTATTATTCATAAAGATAATCTTATTGTGTAAACAATTTGTTTCCTTCATATTTATCAGAATACAATGTTTTTCTTTACAACTATATCAAGGGAAATACCTCTTTAGGTGTTGAATATTCCAAGCGTGGGGCTCATGGTTCCCTTGCATATCTTCAATCCGGTATACTCCTGGCCGGACTACTTTTGTTACCTTGAACGGGCCCTCCCAGGTCGGTGCTAGCTTACCAGCTGCCGCCCTTTTTCCTGTGGCTTCCAGGTTTCTTAAGGCCAGGTCTCCCACTTTCAAGCTTCTTTCTCTGACCTTTTGGTTGTAGTATCATGCTGCCCGTTGTTGATAGGCGGCAGTTCGGGTTTGAGCTTCTTCCCTGATTTCCTCAAGGGCATCCAGGTTGCTTCTTAGCTTGTCATCGTTAGTGCTCTCACTAGCGAATTGGACTCGATGAGTAGGAATCTGCAACTCAACTGGGACTACGGCCTCTGTACCATAGGCAAGTGCAAAGGGCGTTTCTTTAGTGGGTGCTCTAGGGGTGGTTCGGAGTGCCCACAGGATGCTGTTGAGCTCTTCTGCCCAATTTGTCTTTGCCCCATCTAGCCGCTTTTTTAATCCTTGTAGGATGGCTCTATTGGTGACCTCTGTTTGGCCGTTAGTTTGAGGATGAGCCACAGAGGAGAATTTATGTCAGATACCCATGTTCGTTGTGAAAGCTCTGAAGGTGCTGCAATCAAACTGTCTACCATTATCTGAAATAAGCATTCTGGGTACACCAAATCTGCAGATGATATGTCCCCACACAAAATCTATCATCTTTCGAGCTGTAATTGTGGCTATTGCTTCCGCCTCTGGCCATTTTGAGAAGTACTCTACAGCCACCACTACAAATTTCCTCTGCCCCGTAATCTTGGGGAAAGGTCCCAGGATGTCAATTCCCCATTGCGAGAAAGGCCATGGACTGGATATGCTGGCTTGAGGAGTGGCTGGAGTTTTGATGGCATTAGCAAATCTCTGGCATACGTCGCACCTTCGGATGAACTCTTCTGCTTCTTTTTTAACAGTGGGCCAATAATACCCTTGCCTGAATACTTTATTAGCTAATGTCCCTCCTCCCTCGTGGGCTCCACACATGCCTCTATGTATTTCTTCCATCACCTTCGTAGCCTCTTCCGGGCTCACGCATCGGAGCCACGGACTGGACTTTCCTTTTCTGTATAAGGTCCCCCTTATCGCTTGGTAGTTAGCGGCACGAGCTGCTATCTTTTTTGCTTCATCTTTATCCTCGGGGAGTTTACCTTTCTCCAGGTATTCTAAGTAAGGGGTCATCCAAGTCGGGTTCTGTTCCACCTGCAATATCGTGTTAGTTTTATTAAAAGCAGGTATATGGACATGTTGTATGTACACTTCATCGGGAAGCTGTTCCAATTCTTCTTTGGATAATCGGCTAAGCAGATCTGCTTCCTCATTTTCCTCTCGGGGTATTCTTTGAAATCTGATGGTTACTCCTCGACTTGTGAGCTCGGCTTCTAAAGTTTTTACTTTAGCCAGGTAATTCTGCATAATGGGGTCTCTAGCCTGATACATCCCTGTTACTTGGTTGATCACCAGCTGAGAGTCGCTGTTTATCTCGAGATCGGTTACTCCCACTTCCAGTGCCACCAACATCCCATTTATCAGGGCTTCATATTCTGCCACATTATTCGAGGTTTTGAACTCTAGACGTAAGGCGTAACATACCTTAAAATTCTCTGGCCCCTTAAGCATTATTCCAGCACCACTGCCCTCAGTGCCTGATGCTCCGTCTACATACAACTTCCTGTTAAATTCTGGATGAGGCTCCCCCTCACGTTCCTTTCCTGCTATCCCTGAGGATGATCCTCTCTGCTCCCCGTTGAATGTGCATTCTGCTATGAAGTCAGCCAAGGCTTGAGATTTTATAGCTGTCCTAAGTCGATACTCTAGACAGTAAGGGCTGATCTCTACGGACCAAGCCAACATCCGACCTGAAGTTTTCGGCCTGCGTAGAATCTTCTTTAAGGGTTGGTCTGTCATCACAACTCCTTGGTGGCCTGCTGCTTCTCTCTTCCTACTACTCTCTTCTTCTGCTTCACTGGCTTGGCTTCGGGGAGTACGTTCAGTTTGTGTGTCATTACCTTAGGGTCAATTCCAGGCATGTCGGAGGGCTTCCAGGCGAAACTAGACGCATGACCTCGGATCAGGGCCATGACTTCAACTTTTTGTTCTTCAGTGAGGCCGGCGTTGAGACTGAAGACCTCGTCTGCTTCTGATAAAGGGAAGATCTCCAGCTCCCCCACCGGTTCTGTCCTGGCCTCTATTTTCTCATCCCGAACCTCTAGAACTTCCGAGTCAAAAGCTTTTCCAGTGGGGCTTGGTTCTGCTACTGTGGCTAAGTATACTGCTCTTGCCTCTTCCTGGCTGCCCCGGACTATTTCCACTCCTTCTTCTGTTGGAAATTTAAGCGCCAAATATCTGATACTGGTGACAGCTTCGAAGTTGAACAGCGCCGGCCTCCCCAGGATCACATTATAGCTCAACGGAAGTTTGACCACTAAAAATACCTCGTGGTGAGTGCAAGTCCTGGGTGCTTCACCTAAGGTGAGAGCCAGCTTCACCTTCCCTTCTACGAGCACCGGTACTCCTCCGATCCCCTTGATTGGTGCCTGGTCTCGGACCAACTGTTCTTCCGGAATTCCCATCTGCTGAAAGACCCGGTATGGTAGCAAATTGACTTTACTCCCGTCATCCACTAAGACCTTCTTTACCCGATAATTATGAATGACGGCTTCAATGACGAGCGCGTCATCATGGAGCATCTGAATACCCTGGGCATCTTCTGAAGAGAAGGTGATGGTCATGGGAGAGTGGTCAACGATTTGCATGATCTCAGTACTGTTGCTCTCTCCCTCCCAATTTCTCTTCTTCCCTCGGCGGCCCATCCGACCTCCCGTTCCTCCAACAATCATGTTGATGGTCCCACTGGATCCATCGTTCACTGGTCCAGTTCCTGTTCTCCTCGGCATCTGAACCGCCGGACTGGATTGAGGCCTTTGTCCCTCTGATTTCTTCACAAAGTTCTTGAGGTGCCCCCTCTTTATCAACCTCTCGATCTCTGCTATCAACTGGAAGCAGTTGTTGGTATCGTGGCCATGCGTCCGATGATATTGACAATATTTGTCAGGATTCCATTGGTCTGCTTCCGACTTCATAGGTTTGGGCCACTGGAGGAACTCCTTATCCTGGACAGCCATGAGCACCTCGGCTCTAGACGCATTTAGTGGAGTCAACTTCTCAGGGACCCAAGGGGGAAGCAATCTTGGCTCATGGACCCGTGGAGGGGGAGGCCTTTGATCCCTTCGCTCCCAGGCCTGCTTGTACGGCTCAGGCCTCTTGCCGTGTTTCTTTTCATGTTTCTCCGGCCTCCTTTCTTCTGAGGCTTTTTCTTTTCCTGTCATCCCTTTGGCAAATCAGCTTGTTACTAAGGCGTCATCCTGCCTTATATACTTCTCCGCTCTCTTCATCAGCTCGGCCAGGGAGGTCGGAGGCTTCCTGCTTAAGGAACCGAAGAACTCGGCAGAGGTCGTTCCCTTTTGCATGGCCTCTACCGCCCTTCCTTTATCGAGTTCGGGAATCTGCAGGGCCTCCGTATTGAAACGAGCGACGTACTCTCTGAGTGATTCGCCCCCTCTCTGTCTTACTGTCTCCAAGTAGCTCGTCTTCCTCTCTGCTGGCACCCCGGCTATGAATCGACTGATGAAGCGAATGGCTAGGTCTCCGAAACTTCTGATACTTCCGGCCTCAAGGCTGTTGAACCACGCCCGCGCTGGTCCCGAGAGCGTCGTTGGAAACACTTTACACATTAAGGCATCTGACAGAGTTTGCAATTCCATGAAGGTCTTATAGTTCATGACGTGCTCCCTCGGGTTACCAGCTCCGTCATAGGCCGCCATTGATGGCATCATAAACTTCTTAGGGACAGTCCCTTGCTATATCCACTTTGAGAAAGGGGAAGAAGTAGGCAAAGAGGTTTGGCTTTGGTCTTTCTTACCTAGCTCGGCTAAGAGCTGTTCTCTCAATCTCTTCAACTTTTGGTCCACCTTCTCGTCTTCCGGGCTGGGTTTTTTCTCCAGGTGGTACTCCTCCTCCTCTGCTTCAGTTCCCGTCCACCCGGTTGTTTCGGCGGAATAGTTATCCACCTCCTCATTTTCTATCATCTCTCTCGCCCTCCTCGCATGGATTCGGGCCTCCGGTCCTTCCTCTTCCCCGGCTCTTCTCCCTCTTTCTCCAGTATCGCGGCTGCTGGTTTGAAGACGGTCAGGTGCAGGTCGGGGGTCATTGGTCTGAGGTTCCTCTACAACCGGGAGTGTATTTACTGGGGTGCTGAGGCCTCTCTGTTGCATTATCTGCCCCAACCAGTGGGCGGTATTTTGTAACTGGAAAGCCATGTTTTGAAGATCCTGGTTAGACAGGGTAACAGTGGGAGTATTCCCTGCTAAACTTGGCGAGGGATTAAGAGGAACAGGCGTTTGGTTGTTTAATGTCGTAGGACTAGAAAAGGAGAATTGTTGCCCCTCTTGGGCAGAGCTTAGGTCATTTGGGACGTTAAGGTTACTCTCCTGGTGATTAGCCATCGTGGATCTCAGTGGGTTTTGTTAAGAGTGAAAACTCCGGTGATGAAAAGATCTCCGTCGTTTTCCCACAGACGGCGCCAATTGATGATCTGAGATCCAATAGAATAGGGTTTTACAAGGGTTTTTGTATTGAAGAATAAAACTTGGCCTATCTCTCTAGAGGGGTATCCCTTTTATCCTTTTCTTCCTGCTGGCTGGTGACGTATAACGGCTCTCCCATGACTGGACCACGCGTCTCTGCCATACAGATATGGGCGTACGAGGATATCAGGCGCCTGCTCCATGCGTAACGGCCTCTGATTCTCCCCCGTGCGTACACTCGAGCGGATCTGCCAGGCTGTACGACGAGTCTCGTTCTGGATTCTGGGCTGGGCCGAGAGCTGGGCTGGACGCTGAACCCAGGAGGAGAAGGAATCCGTGGGGAGGTTATACGGACTGGGCCGATCTCGATGAGGAAGAATCTGGTGGAGTCCGGCCTCAGGGATCTAATGATCCGGGCCTGTTTTACTTGAGAGGGCGTGCAGGCCTTCCTTTCATGGGCCGTGGCCGTAATCTAGGCCCAGGATTGGGGGTAGGGAAATCCAGCGGTCATTAAAAATATTTTTTTATTTTTTTCTTAATTTTTTAATGGATAAAGATTAATAAATGGGATAATTTCTTATGACTTATCTATCTTTTGTTTGATCTTTTTTCATTTTTTTTTTTCTACTTGTGCAGGTTCTAACTTTCTAGATCCTTATTTTTCAAAAAAACATTGAGCTAATTTTTTAGTATACCATCCTTCCTTCTAATCGCTATTGTCTAAGATTTAGAAGCTTCTCTCATGCTCGGAGGCAACGACTGGATTCAATATGGCTAATCATCTCCGTTTGAGTTAATTTGCATGCGTTTCTCAACCTCTCTATTGCAGTATTCTCCTCGGTTTGAAAGCTTTTCTAACCCTATTATTGTTTTAGTCATGACTTCACTTTCAATTCTTCATTTATTTTGTTTTGACTTGTACCTTCTATTGAAACAGTGTTGCTTTCTTGAAGCGAGGGCGCTAACTGTTAGTTATCAATGACAGTCAAAAGTCTTACAAAAGAGGAGAGCGGGATCTTTGTTTTGTGCTTATTCGAACCTATTACGGATTATCGGGTCTTTGATTTTTAAGATTAAGTGTTAATTTGTGTTCTATTTCTTAGGCCCTAAAAACCCCTGTATTGTCCACCTATTCATTGGCCTTATTATTATACCTTTAGATTTTTGTTGGGTCTTTTGCATGAATTTTTATATGAAAAAAAAAAAATCTTATGATGACTCGTCTTTCTCATTTTTTTCTTTAAAGAAAAAAATTGCCAAATTTCAAGGTTTTCAAATGCGGCTCAGCCAGAAAAGAGTAAAAATGGAGTAATGAATTTAAAATTATAACTATAACTGAAAATACATTAGATAATTATCAATTATATTTAAAAAAAATTTCAATAAAACTCGATAAATTGAGTAATAATTGGTGAACTATATATGAAAATAAAAATAAATAATCTTAAAATAAATAAATAAAAAGGATCATCCTCTCGGACCAATTACTGATCATCGACATTTTAATGTTCTTTAACACAATAACACCTTATATAATGATGTTATAATGATAAAATTATTTATATCAATAAAAATAAATTTTATATATTAAAATTTTATAACATCATTATATATAGAAAATTTATAATATTTTTAACTTAAAAATGATAAAGAAATAAGGTAAGTTAATCTACTAATAAATCTGATCGTATTATTAATTATTTAAATTATATGATAAAAATTTTAAAAAAAAACTCATTTTTGTTGGTATAGTTTTGAATTATAAGTTATTTATTATCTTATATCAATATTTCATGTAATATAAATCAAAGAAATAGAAGAAGAAAAATTAATATATATTTTTTACTGCTATCCTCCGGGTAGATGCATATCGTGGGAAGAGTATAGACAAGCAGTAGGATGGTTTAAACTTTTAAGGCTTGTATACCTGTTTGGTCCACAAGATTGAATTTTTTTTTTTTTTAAAGACAACAATTAATCGATCAAGGAAAAGGCCCAATAGAAGGTAACAAAACAGGCTTAACGTTAAAAAAAGCTAGCAGAGCCCAAAAATCAAAGCGATAAAACAAGGCCCATTGGCCCAATAACAAGAAAAATCTAACTGGTGGGGCCGCTTGAAAACCTCGACATACACAGCATGAAAACACGCTGGAATGACTACTCTCCGCAAAGCAAAAGATGAGACTACGACAAGCTGAGACGCGTGCGAAGAAATCAACAGCTATCGCATGCAAGAAGCTGAGGAACTCTTATACCCTAAGCCACATTCATAGCCGTGCAAAGTAGAAAATATAACACAGCAGATCCTCGAAATAAACTCTTACCAAGCAAGAAATCCATCTACAAACAAAAACCAAAAGTGCATATTCGACTCATCTCGAAGGGATAAGAAATCCACATTGGTCAAGGGAGAGAAGCCATTCTCTGCCTGAAGGGGGCTAAAAAAAGCTATAGCGAGCTGGTAAAAAAGAGTCTTAATAAGCCCGACAACACAGAGAAAAAGGAAAGAAAAGTTTTCTCCAAAGAGATTTGAGCTGAATGGATGACCAACCGGTTTAAATCAGGAAAGGCCTGCCTACCACCTGGTTCAATCCTCTTTCCACTTTATTTTTCGAAACAAGGGTTGATGATCAAACTAAACAGATTATGATCCGATTTCCCGTTAAACAGGTCTAGTCAGGCTTGACAACACTGCAAATTTTAATTCAAGATCACCCAACAATGTCATTAAGCATTTCGAGTATTTTACAATCAGCATCGCAAAACAGAATAAATACAAATTTTCTACCTGCAAGGATTTACTCCCAGGTTCCTACATACATTAAAATTCACTTCTTCTCAACACCTCAACCAAATTAAAATGCTTAGGCAGAGTTTACGTAGCAAGGAAAAGAATCATATCAGTCCCTATAGCTCTCCCCTAAAATCAACATCACCACCACCTTCCAAGTGGACGTCCAAAAAAATTTGCCCCCCTATGAATATTGAACATCATGGTTCGTCCACAAAAATAATGCAGCCACCTGCTTTTTTGCATTGCATATAGATCATTCTTTCTTTGTATGAAATACAAGACCTGTACAACAGAAATCATGAAAGGCATAAGAACCTTCATATACAAATACTACATTGACAGAACATAAAAACAAAGATTGGATAAACAGTGTCTGCCATGTAGATCTCTGAGCTGCAATATTTATAATTGGACAAGTAAATCACACTTGCATTTGGTTTGAGAATGATGCACCCAGTAAGATTTTCGAAGTAAAAAATTCAATGTGTACCCTGCATCATTTTTAGCAGAAAAGTAATAAGGCATGACAAACATAAAAAAAATGTGAAGTCCAATAATTTTTGTACACTTTACTATTTCACACATTAAGAAAGATAATTTTTTTTATTAACTTTCCAATAATATTCATCTTAAATATATTAAATTTTATTAAATATTAAGAGATGTTTTAAGAAATTTCTTGGAAATAAGATAAAATTAAATAGGGTTATAATAATCAATTTATATATTATTATAGTGTAAAAAAGGAAAGTGGACAATAATTTTGGGACGAATAAAAAAAGAAAAGATGGACAAAAATTATGGAACGAAGGGAGTAGTTTATTGCAAATAACAAATAAAAACATACAAACATAGGGATTCTCATAGAGTTACTTCACTTTAATCTACTTAATACTTTGTTTTTTTCACAATTAGATTAGACCTTATCAATACATTCAATAACAATGTCTGACAACAAACATTTTACCTTGTAGACAAACAAAGTTATGGTAGAAACCCTACAAAGTGAATAAAAAAATATGAAAATTTAACAGGGAGAAGAAAAGGCTTTTTGATGGTAACAATATAAAAGCCCAATACATTATGGCAGGAAGACCAGACAATACATTATAATTTGGCCGTACAAGAGATTTGAACAGGTTTAAATATAAAATGCAAACCCTAAGTCTTTCTTGTCTAGTTTCATATGGCCATGACTAGGTTACATGCATAGTGCCATGGATAATCTAAGTAGGAAATTTAACAATATCTTTGATTTAAATGTCAATGGAGGGCAAGAAGCAAACCAAAAGAGAGTACTAGCAGTAGAAACTGGAAAGCCCAGGGAATAAGGATATTTTCTTTAAATTAATTTTCTCTTCTTTCATATATGGTGGAAAGTGAAACGTACGGTTCTTAATTACAATCCTATAACTCATGCTAAATGTTGTACACAAACTCCCCTGGAAAAATTTCTCTACAAATCTCAGCTATCTTGGTAGCAAAGTTCTGGTGTATCAAAGAATAAAAACAATTCTCAATTCTCTTTCTTTTTCTTTATAAACATCGAACCAACAAGGAAAATTATGAAAATTAAATTGATTCCCTTATTTCCCATTCACATTGGATAATACTTCTAATAGCCCCAGCCCCATTTAAATTTATATGGCCTAGATCAGTGAAGATCTAGCATATATTGACACCACATCAGTAAGACTAATTGGTGAAATGCATGGTACTACCAATATTTCAGATTTAGCAACACGCATGCCAAAAAGTTTCAACAGATGCATATATAAGTTCAGAGGTGTTGCATGTTCAGGCAAAGCTTGAAATAAATAAACAATGGTATAATTTGTTAAAATCGGACCACTTATTGAGCAGCATCTTCAGAAAAACGAGCATCAAAAGGAGCCGAGGAGTTGGCATGCCCTGCTACACCACCAGCCGCTCCTGAACCATGCTGCAGTTCAATAACAAGCCATCGTACAGCTTTACTCATCTGCTCCAACCGAACAGCGCTAATGGGTGGAAGTCCCGTTGTTCCAGCCTGTCCTGACTTCCCTGTCACAGATCCAGTGGCCTCATCCACCAGACACTCTGATCCTATCCTCAGCTTCACAGACTCAACAAACTCCTCTGCTTGATCACAGGCCACCCTAAACAACTCCCACCTCTGCTTAAAGTTTTCCAATGCAGCATCAGTGGCTGCTGTTTTCTGGGCAACAGCAATCTCTTTGGCCTCAAGCACATTAGCTGCTGCAGCCACAAACTCCTGATATGCATTGTTCAGCGAATCTACAAGGTTGTCCATCACTCCCCCACTTATGCTTCACCTCAACACAGCTAACTTTTAAGATTTGGTAGTAACAACATGAACTGAGATATAATAAGACATGACGAAATATGAAAATGATTAATAAGCATCGTTCCCGATTGAACAAATCGACAAATTAACAAAAGTTACCCATTAGAGTTGTAATTCCGATTCAGAACAATAGCAATTTCCTGCTGAAAATTCTTGTTGTTTTTCATTAAAACAGCAGTTTCAAACCAATAAATAGATAAAAAAAAAAATTGTTAAATTTATGGAATAATTTAGCATAGTTCAAGGCATACAGCAAAAATAAGAAAGGATTACATGATACTTTCTGATCGAGAACATGTCGGAAGTTAAATTGGGACAAAGAATTAACAAACAAACAATACCTAGCTAATGAACTAAAAACAGCGATGAAAAGCTCATAAATTCACCAGAATAATTCATACAAACGGTCCCAAGCAGCAAAATTGACGGGCAAAATTTATCATACAAGTAATCCCTACAGCTCCATAAACGAAAAACGAAAGGAAAAGAAGAACAGTGTTGATGACAGGCGAGACGTACCTTCGCAGTAGCTAAATCAATCGAGTTGATCAATCTCCATTGTCTGGCGCTCTCATTTTGTGTTTGCGTATGCGTTCTTGTGGATAAATTTGGGCCTTCTTTTCTTATTTCAGTGCTTAAATAAAAAAAGACTATTCTTAATGGGCCGAATCAGATATTTTAATTATCATTTTCATATGAATTAAAAATAATAAATTTTACTTTGTCTTTTAATATGCTATCTATCCTTATTATTCTATTAAAAATTAAATAATCTAAATTATTATTAAAAAATGAATTCATTTCATTTTTAATATACTAAATAGTATATTAATAAATTAAAATAAAAATAACTTTTTTTAAAAACATTTTATAATTCAATGCAGGAAAAAAAAAAAAAAAAAAAAGGACGGTAACCTTATTTATCTAATGGAGGAATGGGTGACTATGAAGAGAAAAGAGAGAATAAAGAGAGAGAGAAAATTGAAAGAAATGGAAGCATAAAGGGTTTGGCTTAAGATAAAATACATGTATAATGATGAATTCTAATTGAAAAAATATATTTAATTAAGATAAAAACAATGACTCTTCATAAAAAAAATTACAAGAGTAATAGTTTTGCGAAGTTTAAATTTTTAGCAAAAAGCAAATATATCTTACTTTGCTTTAAATAAAATAAATATTAAGTAATATCTTATTTATTTTATATGTGGAACAGAAATGGAATACTTTACTAAACAATATTGTTTCATTTTTCATCTGTTTTTATTTATAAATTCTAAAAATTATAATTTTTGCAATAATTAGCAACAAGAGAATTAGAAATATAATTTTCCTCTTTAACATATAAGTTTTTTTTATGTCAAATTAAGTTTTAACATTATATATTATTTAATATCTAGGATAACGGTGCACCGATTCTTAAGGGTGTAAACGAATCGAGTCGAGCCGAGTTTTGAAAAATTCAAATTTGATTTGTTAAAATTTTTAAAACTCGAGTCAAATTCGAGTTTTACTCATTTCAAACTCGAGCCGTTAAGAAGTTCAAATTTGACTCGTTTAGTAAATGAGTTTAGATGAGTTAAGTTTTTATCGAATTTAGTCTCGAATAGTTTACGAGTAGTTTAATTTATTTATATATATAATGAGATTTAGTTTAAAACTAATAAATTTAAAATTAAAATAATTTTAGTTAAATAAATATATCTACAAATTAACTTATACACTTATAAAAATGAATTTTTAAATCTTAATGATTCAAATATATATAAGTTTAAGAGTATAATTAAACTATGTAGAGCTGAATTTTAAAAAATCTAGATTTGGCTGATAAAAGTATAAGCAGAGTTTGAATTTATTTCTCTTATAATAATAATCTCAGCTTATTTAACAAAACTGTTCACGAGCCTATTTGCAAACTTACTCATAAACTCAAAAACGAACCGAACTCACAAGTTTTAACGAGTCGAATACTAAGGAGTTCAAGATTGACTCGTTTACCAAACGAGTCCAAAAATTAAGTTCGATTATGGTTCGTTTAGAAATCGAGTCGAGTTTAATCGAATTTTTATCAAATCGAACCTCGAATAACTCACGAACAATTTGGTTCATTTACATTTCTACTGGCTCTTTAAACAGATTTAAATCTCCAAAATAAAATAGTTAATAGTGTCAAAGGTACGGATTGATAATAAAAAAGTGAAAAAGTATTGAATTGGACCTAATATGATACTAATTAAAAATCTGTATTTAACATGTATTGAAAAAATATAGTTGATGAATTATAAGAATTATTTAGCAATAAAATAATATGAGTGGAGAATAAAGTTATAAAAACAATATAAAATTTATTCTTTTAGTTAACTATATTAATTATATTTTCTCTGTTTTTTATTGATAGGTTCTTAAATATAAATAAAAATAATAATAATAAATATATTAAATTTAACAAAAAAATAATAAAAAAAGACTATTATTCTTCGGTTAAAATGCTTATATAAATATGATGAACTTAAGTACTTCCATAAAAAAATCTTTTAAAATTTTTACTCAAAATTAAAAAAATAATTAATAAAAATAGAAATGAAAAAGACTATATTACCCTTAAATAAAAATATCTCTATAAATGTGATGAACCCAATTAATGTTTTAAAAATCTTCCACCCATTGAAGGGTAAATTAATAAAGAAAATATTTATAAAAAGTATTAAAATCATAAAATATCATTTATTTAGAAATTTAAAAATACCAACAAGGACAAATAAAAAACAGAAGGAATATAAACTTATCTTTATATTTTATATAATACTGAAAATATATAATTGTTATTATCAATATTGAATTTTAACTGATGGATACTGGAATCGATTTTTTAGTTTTCGAATTTAAAATCCGGTTGAACCAATGGTAGAAAGAAAAAATAATTGTTATTCCATTCCTTCAGTATAATGCATGTTTATCGATTAGTATAATTAAAGCATAATGATCCATTAATTAATTTATGGTGATGGAGTACGAGGCGATTTAGGGCTTCTAATACATGCTATTGCTTGACTTTGGACATTGTAGAATTCTAAGAGATTTATACTCACTTTATTAATTACAACATTTTGTTTAGGGCTTTTTGGATATTATAAAAATAATTTATTTTTTATTTTTTATGTTATATAAAATTCACTGATTAATCTTTTAGTTTTTAAGATGTCTACTAATTAATATTCTGTTAATTTTAACCGTTAAATATTATAAAAAAATTTTAAATTTTCATAATATATAAATATTAATTAGTAAAATTTTTAAATATTTAAAAAATTAATTAATAAATTTTTTAAAATTATAAATACTAAATAATAAAATATTTAATAATAAAATTAACGGTGATGCGAATAACGTTTTAATATATTTTTTAAAATTAAGAGATTAACTAATAAATTTTTTGATATTTTAAGAATTAGGTAGTAATTTTTTTTATAAAAAATTTTTATGAGAAAATGTTTTAAAAAAAAACAGTTAAATGCAAAAAATTAGATAATACCCTTATCCCTAATTCCTGGAATACTCATCAAGTTCTAAAATCATGAAAACCCTAAGTTTTTAAGACTTCATTAGACAAGATTCATTTAAAAAATATTTTAATTTATTTGAAAATATTTTTTAAAAAATAAAATTAATGATAAAAAATTATGGTATATTAAACTTTTATTTATTTGATATTTATTAATAAAAATTGAGAAAAAATAATAGGGGGAATTTAAGTAAGTTGAGAAGGAAAAAAGAAAAAGAGAGACAGAATCTGAAAAGTCATTTCAAAATTTGAAAGGACTCTAATGCAACCAAATTCTGTTTCAGTCTAACCCATCTCTTTTCAATTTCCACTAATATCGTTCTTATCAGTTTCATGCTCTAAAGCCCTAATATATCTCCTTCCAGTTTCATTCTCTGAAGCCCTAAGCGCCATGAATAACCAAGAAGACATGAAGCCAATGGACCAAGAAATCTCTCTGAAAAGAAATAACACCAAAATGTCCACCAGCAGCCCGCCTGATTTTGAAGAGCTTCATGGTTTTATTTCTAAAAGGAGACGTGAAATTGATCTTGATCTTTCTTTAAGACCCAGAAGAAGCTCTCCTAGTCCGCCATTGTCTTCTTCTCCATCACCTCAACTGATACCTCCACATCAAGAAATCCCACAACTGATGCTTCAAATCCCAACCCCTGCAGAAACCCAGTCCCCTAATCCAACCCTTCTTCGCTCACATGCCCTTTTTGCAGGAGCAACTACTCCTCACATGGCGCCTCCTTGTGAGCCTTCATCTCACGCTGCTGCTGATGCTGCTGCTATTTCCCCTTCTTTGCAGCGGCAAGAGGCTTCCACTGTAGGCCCCTCTCGCATTCCTCGTGCTCGACGTAATCCTTCTCAGGCTCCACGCGATGGCAAGAGCGAAAATATCCCTCCACCTTTCCCTTGGGCTACGAATCATCGGGCTACCGTGCATACCCTGGATTCCTTGCAGGCAAGAAAGATTGAAACCATTACTGGTGCAGTCCAATGCAAGAGATGTGAGAAGCAGTACGAGGAAAGTTATGATCTGAAAGAGAAGTTTGATCAAGTGGGGAAATATATTCTTGAAAACAAGAACTCTATGCATGATAGGGCTCCGAATCATTGGATGAGTTCGATCTTGCCTGCTTGCAAATATTGCGGGCAAAAAGAGAGCGTAAAGCCACTCATTTCTGAGAAGAAGAAATCGATTAATTGGCTGTTTTTGTTTCTGGGTGAGATGCTGGGTTGTTGTACTCTTGAGCAGTTGAAGTATTTCTGCAAGCACACAAAGAATCATCGAACTGGGGCTAAGGATCGCGTACTTTATCTTACTTATCTTGAATTGTGCAAACAGCTTGTTCCTAATGGCCCTTTTGGTCGCTGAAACAAGAGAGGATCGCAGAAGTGAAGAGTAGTATTCAAGGGGAGTTCAGTGGATTCATTAGAATTTCTTTTGATCTCAGTCGTAGAAAATGGAGAGGTCTTGGGTTTATTCTTTTCAGTTAATCTTTTCACTTGACAACATGAAAATGGGGTTTCCAAGTGAATCTTGTCTTTTATTTTCTCTTTTAACTGGAAAGATTTTTCATCCTTATAAAGAAATGTAATGGGTAGCCTTTATACCATTTTTAGTAGAGAGTCTTACAAGAACTCCAGGTGTTTGATGTTTTTCCAAAGATATAATGATTCTCAGCTTTTTACTATACATGGAATGGTATTTATATCATTGTTTATGAGCCACTCGTGAAGAACTCCAAGTATTTGAGGTTTTACCTAAGTTAACCTACCCACACAGTCGTACTCATATTCAACCGAAAATCCCTTCTAAGCGATTGTATACATACAACCAATTTAAAAAATACCACATTGTCTACTAAAATTATCATATACTAATTCTTGCTTATTTGTTGTGCGTACATAGTTCATGAAAGAAATTTCCACCGTGGTTTAGGTTGTGAAATACCATGCAGCCATCTTCTGGGTAATCAAGCTAGCATCAAAAAATCATCTCCTTCGTGCAAATGTATGAAACAACTTAGTGCTTGGTATGAGAAGTTTTCAAAAAGAGTTTGTCCCTGTAGTCTTCCTTAGTTTTGAGCTGAGAACTTCATCATTGGCAAATGCCGGCTACGCAGTTGCCAGTCTTTGGCTTCAACCAAAAGATAGACACTTTGGATAAACACTTTGGGAATCTTCTCTTCGACAGGAATGAGACCCTTTCCCTTTGAATGTCTACTTGATTTTACAATATTGAGAGTTTTAGTGCCTGAGGAATCAAAGACAAAAGACCAGGCACAGTCTTTGTAGACAAATTGTTCATGTTTTAGCTTTGGATATTTCAACTAATTATCATTCCTCTAATTTGAGGAAGAAAGAAACTATTACTTCTATACTTTGTGGGAAAGCTAGTTCATATTGATTTCGATTTTATTTTTCGATATATCACCACTTCCGTGGATGTGTGCACTTTTGGGAGTGCACAATTCAAGCTGGTCCATGAGCCACGTAAATGACTCCGTTGCTAGCAGTGTTGCTGGAGCTTTTTCTCAAAAAGGAAGATATTTGTTTGACATTTCAAGGGCTAGTAGCTAATCAAAATAATGACTTCAGGTAGGCGATAAAGCTTTAAAATTTTATAATATAATTATTGTACTCTAAGGTGTATTGATGGGTCTTATATAAATGGATCATTTCAATCAAAAGAGGAATATATTTTGTCCGAATGGGAGTTAATTTTGAAAGAGAAAATAAAGCATGAAACAATAAGAAACAGCTCCAAGAATGAATGCCATCAAAACACCCTAGCCAAAGAGCAAAAACCTCTAAAAGAAACAAGAAAAATAACCACATCCACCCAAGGATCACCCCATCTTATCCTTAGAATCTTCTATAGATGCTGGGCTAGCTAGCTATGCTTGTGTTAACCTGCAAAATTAAACAATCTAAATTCATGAATAGGACTAGAATATTTATTACGAGAGTTATTTACCGCGAGAGTCGATTACGAGCCTTTTCTATAATCAAAATTAAATCGCAATCAATCAGATTTAAAAGTGATTATTTTTATTCTATAATTTTTATATATCTTTTTTTTTTATTATTCTAATATTATTGTTCACTTTTTATTTAAGAAATTTTTTAAAACAAATATTAGTATTTAATAAAATATAATGTATTTAAAATAGATATAATTAAAAAATTAATAAAAAAATTAGTAAACAAAAAAGTGTGACTTTAAATGGTAATGAATATACTGTATTTGTATTAAGTATTTATAGTTGACGGTCGACTATTTAATATTAAGTCTCCTAAATAAGAAAAAGGATCTTACTTCATGAGTTTTCATCCTTCATAGTGGAGATGGTGATTGAACTTATTAAAGAAGCTCCTAACGTATTGTAGTATATGACTATGGGAATACTATCAGTATGCTAAGGCTACGTATAATGAGCTCTTTTGAAGGATATGGGCTTCTATTAATTTGAAGACACATGCAGGCCCTGATCTAAGATTTATTTCTGAGATTATTAATATTATTTATTTATGTATAGTTAAAAAAAAAAGTAAATGAATCAATATAAATAAAAAAGTAAGAGAAAGGATTCTAAATTAAGGGATATATAATAAACTATAGTGGCATGTACACTAAAGTAAATATTTATCAATTCGATTTTAAATCAATCGAATAAATTAAAAATTAAAATTTTAATATTTATAAAAATTAAATTAAATTAACTTAGTGGCGGGATTCTCACTGGGGTAATTTTTTGTTTTAATTTATTTTTCTGTTTATCAATGAAATTCACAGTTCCCTGGAAGAACAAGAAACAAGTTGTCGAATAGCGACATTTTCCCTCAGTAATTTCCGTCACATGTCAACAGTCTGTCTATAATTTATTTATTTTTCCCTTCAAATTCAATGAATGCCTTGAATACATTGCATATATTAACTAGTGACCTCGTCACTGTTTACTCTATTTTTCTAATACTAGCTACCTACCTGTCTATCTTGCCCTTCCTGATTGTTTGACTTCTACTTCAGATTCTCTCGGAAAGCTTTTACAACTTAAAAACTGTTTGATATTACTGTTAGATATGCTGTTAAGAAAATATTAAATTAAAATTATGCTGTTAAAACTGGCGATAATCTTCGCCAGCCGCTTCTTAAGCGTGTCATCGGCTGGCTGCGAGTGTTGGGAGCTGGTGGATGTACAAGTTTTAACAACTGGTAAGTCCAGTTTTTGAATCATACGTATGATGGGGTCCCGGAGATCTGATCTTACATTGCAACTGATCAACTATATAGAGCTGTCAGATTCCCAGGACAAATTTTTTTTATTATGCATGGACCATTTCTCCTAGTATCAAGACAAAAATCACATGTTTGCTCGCTACCCATCAACTTCATTCCATTTTAATTTCTTTTTAGATCACGTCAACATAAATTATTATATACCATTTATGTTTAATTAATAGATTTTAACTATTAGCAGTAATAGAATTCATATAAATTATATTAATAGCTAAATTACAATTATTGCTAAATGATTTCTGATCTAACAATTCGTTAAACATGCCTTTTATTCAACTGCAATTCATGATTGTGTTTTTATTTTTTAGATTAATGACAATCTTCAATTGCGTGGCCAAATGGGTGCTTTTAGATAAATTTAAACTTTTTATTAATAAAAAAAAAAACATTATGATGAACCACTTGTTATTTGAAAAAAAGTAAGCCAACCACGCATATGTACAAGACAAAATCAAATCCTTTTCTCACAAGAAAATTGAAAAGGGGAAAAGGTAGGAAAGAAAATAATATGAATCTATTTTTTGCATTACCAAATCATATGGAAAATTAAGCTTTGTCCACTACCTCTACTTTGCTTCTTGTTTTTATGCTGAAAAGTCCACTCTGTATGGCGTCCATCATGTAGCTAACCTTTTTTTTCTTTCAATTTTTTTTTTTAGAAAAATGCTATCTACAGCTTAAAGAAATTATTATCCTACGCTTTCCCTCTTAATTTTATAAATTAAAATATATAATAATTAATGATCAATTAAAAAAAATAATTAATATAATAAATATATTTTAATTAATAAAATAGAGTTGGTTGAACAATCATTCCAAATTTTCTTTTATCCAATTGGACAATCACCTCTTTAAAAAACTCTTTTTTTTTTTCATTTCTCTCTCACTACACCACCTACCAAATTTTCTTTCCTCCCCAATAATTGGAGCTGTCTTTACTTTACTTTCAACTTCTGCTTCACATTTTTTTTTTTGGATACCCTAATCACTCCAAAAATGGCAAATTTTATGTGATTTTGTATTTTTTTTAACGGTTCAATTTTGAATTATCTCAATATTTATTGAGTGTAATTATACTCGAATTTAATATTTAATTAGCCAAATTGATATAAAAAATTTATGAAAATTTAATAAAATTAATCAAAATTCCAAATTAATTTTGAAAATTTTAAAAGTAAGACAAGCCTTGTTTGGAATATTATCTGTATCATTTTTTTTTCTTTTTCCATTCATATAAACTTTCCATTTCCACCTCTAGTGCATAAGCCCATCCCCACCTTCAAACTTTTTTTTTTTTATCAACACCTTCAAACTTCAAAGGGCAAAATTAAAAAGACTTTAAAATACGTAGATTTACCAAAGTACCCTTAAACTAAGCAGCAGCAGTAGTCGCACCAGAAGAAGTAGCCAACTGAACTTGAGAGTTACTCTCAGTTTGAGCACCACGGCCTTTCTGTAGATCCTTCGATTTGGCCTCCTTCAAAACTGACCGCCAGTTGATAAAATTACCAAAAAGGGCCTCCATATCCTCCAACGTCCGCCCTTGCGTCTCGGGCAAAAATGTAAAAAAGAATGTCCAAGCCACCGCTGCTATTGCCGCGAATAAGAAAAAGGCCCCACCTATGGTTATAGCTTTGTACAACGAAATAAAAGTCGTAGATATGACCCCACTCGTTACTCTGTTCACTGCCACTCCCATACTCGCTCCCTGCGCGCGTAGCCTCAACGGGAATATCTCTGAGCTATACACCCATGTTATGGGGCCCATCCCTATTGAGAAGAACGCTACGTACGCTAACACCATCGCTATGCATAGTGCAATCGCCCACGTTACCTTCTCGTGCGAGTGGTCTATGATGGTCAACGAAAATCCAAGGGTTGCTAATGAAAATATCATCCCTGCTACGCTACTTAGAAGCAACGGTCGCCGTCCGATTCTGTCTAGCAAAAATGTTGCCACTAAGATGAAGATTGTTTTCACGAATCCAACGGCTACGGTCGCTAGTAACTTGTCGTTGTCTGATTTGATCCCAGCCTTCTCAAAGATCCTTGGACTGTACAAAACGACAGCGTCTATTCCTGACGCTTGCTGGAAGAAATGGATTCCGATTCCGCAAATTAAGATATGACGAACTGATCGTGTAGGATGAAGGAGTAATTCTCGCCATACGCCTTCGCCATGGGATTGTTTTACCACTTTAACAACGTCGTCATTGCAGTCTTGAGGAATACCGGCTGCTTCTTTTATATCTGATAGTCTTGCTTCTGATTCTTCCTTGGAGTCGGAGGTCTTGTCGAGAACTCGTTTGGCGTCACCGAGTCGACCCTGGAGGACCAACCAACGAGGTGATTCCGGCATGGCTAGAACAACCAGAGCAAGGAAAACTGAAGGGATAGCTCCGATTCCGAGCATGAATCTCCACCCTAAGTGAGTTGGCATCTTGGAGAATGCAAAATTGGAGACGTAGCCAAGCAAGATCCCTGTATTGATGAACACCTATAATTGCAAAACTCAATCATGCAAATTTTTTTCAACAGTTGAAAGTTCCGAAATTTCAGAAACGTCTGTGTACGTACTTCTGGGAATGAGGTGAGGAACCCACGAGAGGATGCCGGAGAGACCTCAGCTGTGTAGACTGGAGCAATCATCAGTGCATAGCCCACCCCAACACCGGCTACGAACCGGCCAACCATGAGGAAGGCATAGGTGGTGGCGAATCCCATTAGGAGAGCACCGACGAAGAAAATAGCTCCAGCCACCACGATGGTGTACCGACGGCCTATCCAATCGGAGGTCCGGCCAGCTGCAGCTGAGCCCACAAGTGAGAAAACGTTAAGTGTGCCCACCAGGATTTCTACTTGAGTATCTGAGATTTTCAGGTCATCCTCTATGTAGATAGCTGCTCCACTCATCACTCCAATATCTACAAACCAAGACGCATATAATTATTAGTTATAGAAATTTAAAAAAATTACAGAAAACATGTTTTCTGAGAAACTAATTAAGTCTCATAATTTGTTTTCCGAGAAAACATGGGAGAAACCAGTCCATTTCTTGCTTTTCTAGTGAAACAAACATATCTAAACTGCGAAGAAATTATAACTCACCATAACCAAGTAAGATTGAAGTCATGGAAGCTAAGATTGCACAAGCAAAAGCAAACTTGTTTCTCTTGGGCTTCTTTGGAGGGTCAAAATCTGGAAGCGTAGGTTGGCTGACATCCTGCTTTGCTCTTAGATCAGCCATCTCTCTTCACCTCAAGAGCAAGAGTGAGAGATAGAGAGAAGAGAGAGAGCTTTAAAGGGTGTTTAGTTTTGTGTTATAGGTTGTTTTGGATAAACTCAAGCAGCCATGAAGAGCATGTGTTGGGGATGCAAGCTCTGTGGCTTATATAGACAAATTAAGCCTTGTCATGACTAATAAGTCATGTGGGTAAGGAAATTTCTTAACTGCACGAATATTACACTCAACTAATATGAAATCATCAAAAAATATATATAAGAGCATTAGCGAGTGATGGCTATAAGATCAGTTGCTTAAACAAATAAAATCCCAGCTAATTAACTTAGACTGGTCAAAAGAAAGACCTAATTTTTTTATTTGAAGTAATTTACTTTGATTTAATTTTATATGTTGAATTCAATTGAATTCTATATAAAATTTATTTGAAATAAATTTTATTTTTGACGTCACTTTTGTTTAGTATAATTTTATATTTGAAATTTATTGACTTTCATTTCCTAAACTATACCCTTAAAATAAAAAAATTTAGTTTCTACTTTATTAAAAAAATTATATTGAATAATTTTATAACAATTTACAAACATATATACCCATTAACAATATACTAATAAGTATATAATAAATTTACACGTCTTGTATTTATGCAACAAAATAAATAATGTTATTACTAAGAGTATAATGAGTTTAGCATAAATTGGTTTTATTAAATGAAAATTTACTATTTAATTTTTGTAATTTAATAAATTTAATTATTTAATTTCTTTCTTTTTAAAGAAAGATTCTTAGGATAAAATTAAATTGAATTTTTTTTTTATTTTTTTATTAAAAAAATTAATAAAATAACTATTTCAAAGAAAAAATAAAATATAAAAAAATATATTGCTTGTGCAAAATAATTTTATATTTTACTTTTTGTATCATATAATTTTTGTTCACTTAATTTTTTCACTTTAATATTTCACATATATTAAAAAATATATCTTTTTATTAACTTTCTAATTATATACATCTTAAAAATATTAAATTTTATTAAAAGGTAAAAGATATTTTGTTAAATTTTTTTGAATAAGATAAAATTAAATAGAATTATAATAGTTAATTTATATGTTGTTATAGTGAAAAAATAAAATAAATAATAATTTTAAAATAAAAATTATGAGACAGCAGTTATAAACCGATTTGGATAAAAGAAAATAAAAGTAAAATATTATATAACTGAATTCAATAAATTAGTTACTCGGCTTTTTTAAATTAATAATTCAAATGAAAATTATATTAATCAATTTAAATTTAAATTTAAATGTCTCACACTTAATAATAACAATAATAATCTAGAAGAGAAATTTTAGTATGTATATATTATTATCAATATGCGCATTTTCATTACTAATATAATTTAGGAAATTAAATTATAGTTTATATATTTATTATAAAATTATATTGAAAATATTGTATTTATTTATTTATTAAAAAATTCACCCGTCATAACTTTTTTTATTTTTTTAATAAATTAATAAAAATTTATTTATTTATTGTATTCATTTATTTATTGAAAAACTTTCACTGCTGAACATATATTCTACTACCTAAAAGACAGAGAAATTAACTAACAGATAAAGTGAATCTTAAAATTAATGGTAATTAATCAATTTTCTTTTCTAAAAAAATTAATTAATTTCATATAAATATTTTTATTTTATTGGCTTGTCACACCAACTCAAAATCTTAGTTCATGTCCGATAATAATTTATTTATTTTCCTAAAAAAGCCTATTTCCATGATTATAGTTAAGAAAATATAATATTTCTATTTATTTTCAGATTATATTTTACTCAAATTGAGATTTGGGGATTTCGATCCACATTAATTGGGCAGATAATTTACCTTTTTGATGTGATTAGGGTAACAAATTGATTTTCTTTCTTTGAATATAAACCCTTCATGTTGACGTAAACCATTTCTGATTTTTGTTACCAAAATAGCTTGGTTTACAATGAAATCCTTTTATATAAACCCTTGATGTTTGATGTCAAATTTGTATCTTGCTTCTTAATTTCACATCATTTTTCTTCCATAAACATTCATTTAATATCTTTTATATTTTTTAATTTAAGTGCGTCGAGTATGAAAAATATTTTATATGCGTTTATATAATCAACTGATAAAATATAAATAATTATAAAATTTATCATAATTTTAATTAATTTATTATTTATTTATCGATATGACATATGTGCAATCTCAATATATTATTTTTATTCATTATTTTAAGCTTACTTTACATCGTAATTCTTGTTCTTCACACTTCACTAATTCTTCAAAAGAAAATATGCTGTATGATCAACTCCAGCAGAATGATCTTCGTCTAATTTTATTTTTTTCTATGCTTCGTCTAATTTTATTTTTTTCAACGCTTCGTCTAATTTTATTTTTTTCTATGGTTAAAAATATATCAAAAATTAAATTACTTTTTTTTATAAAAAACTAAATTTTAAAAATTAGATTATTAAAAAAAAAGAATAAATTGGATTATTAGGAAGAAAGTAGAGAGAAGGAAATTATTGAGTGTAAAATTGAATTTTTATTTTTTTTATTTTTTATATATTTTTAATGAAAAAATGATAAAAATATTATTTTGACGATGGAAAAAAATAAAAATATTTTAATAAATTTATAGAAATTAACTTATTAATGATAATAATATTTAAAAAATAAATAGTAAATTTTTAAAAAATAAATAATATAAAATTAAATAGTTACATCGTTCTAACTGTTTTGATATATATATATATATATATATATATATATATATATATATATATATATATATATATATATATATATATATATTTACATATTAAACAAGTATCGTTATAAAATATTTTTATACCTATTTGAATTGAAAAAGGAGCTTTTTAGAAAATAAAAAATATTGGATGGACTTTAATTTCTAAATTTAAAATATTATATATAATTATGGCTTGGTTATTGATTACTAATTGGAAAATTTAAATAGCAATGTGAAGTTTTTGATATGTATCACCATATTTACATTTCACGCTATCTTATAATAAGATTATGAGATTATCTTAATTACATTTTAAATAATTCAAATATGTTATAAGATGTCTTTAATATTTAGGGTGCCATTGAGAATTTTTTAATAAAATTAAAAGATACTGATATGTAAAATTCAATAAAGGGTTAGGCTAAAAATATATTTTAGTAAGTTTTGTTTCTATTTTTCTTACATATCCTTTTATTTTTTTAAAATTTTTTTAGTGATTTATAACTATGGTCCGGCGCTAATACTCTCTTACTATATTCACGTTAGCCGTACGTATGGAGATTCTATATCATTTTCTTTCATCAAGCGGCCATTTAATTCCATACGGCATTATTATGATATGATTTTGGGCATTATAGAGTTTATTGTTCCTCGTAAACCAACGAATATGTGGGACTAGAGCCCTCTGAAATGGATTTTCACCCGGTATGGCTTATCTGGACCGAGTCCGAGTTTTCATACAACATAGAGTCGCGCCTTGGATCCTAATTGGAACTAGGCTCAATTATTCTAACATGGGTTTCACTAAGGTCCAAGTTTCCGACCGTCATTAAATACTAAAGTATTTTTATCTATTATATTTACATGTGAGCCTTAATATATTTTTAAATAAAGTAAATTAAATTAAATGCATACTCAAATACATAAAATTGTTATGTACTATCAACTTCACATGATATGATCATATGATATGATCTACGGACTTCACATAAAAACTTCTCTCTTTAAAATCATCTTCGTTGTGAACTAGTTTCTCTTATTTTTTTGTGGCTTGTCGGTTTTTCTCTATCTTGTTTGAGTAGAAAAGAACATTGTTCTTGTTTAGGATGCAGAGTAGGTTCGCTCTCCACCTCTAAATGATGATTTTTTTTAGGTC
The DNA here is from genome assembly GCF_001659605.2 of Manihot esculenta. Lineage (NCBI taxonomy): Eukaryota > Viridiplantae > Streptophyta > Magnoliopsida > Malpighiales > Euphorbiaceae > Manihot > Manihot esculenta. The sequence goes on along the minus strand of NC_035177.2, from coordinate 30,598,006 downwards.
CTTGCATTTGGATTTTGCTTTCTTATTTGTTTTTGCTTCATTTCTTGCCATATTTGAGGAGAGATGAGAGGGTTTTATTTGGATTTGTTTGGGTTTGTTATTGTTGTGTTTTTTTTTTTTTGTTCTTTCTTTTTTCTTTCATACACCTATTTGCATGTAGGTTAATTCTAATTTGGCGAAAACTGGTGTGGCGATCAATCGTGGAGCTTAGCTCATAATGTACGAATGAGGCTCCAAAGATTATACCCTTTTTTACTTTGGTTGGCTTTTTCTAGATCTAATCACTTATCCTTGATCCTAATGATGGTACTCTATAAATCTCATTTGCGACGTCTTTTTATCATTATCATTTGCTTCTCCTTATTCTAATGTTTGCGGTTATATTAAGCGTTTAGTTTGCTTTTTTCGATTGCATATTGCTGTTGTTAATGTATTTCTTTAGATTCTAAGGCTTTAATTCGTTTTTAGGATGAAAAATAGCTACTGTTATAGAAATTTGTTTTTAGCCTTCTAAGCTTTTGGTTTGCTGCGGCCAGAGAAATTCAAGGGTTTAATAGCGCTTCTCTGCTTCTTCCATTGGGACTCATCTTTTAAGTCAAGCTGATTTTCGAGTTGAACCATTGGATTTTACGGTTTCGGTCCATATGTTGGCCCTAAAAACTTTTCTATATCTAGACTATAACTTATGGATTTCTAATTTCTATCGATATATCTCTATCTTTCGGTAAAAAAAAATACTCCCTCGAATCATGGTTTTTGTCGGCAGGAAAATATGAATAAGCCAAAAGTGAGGAGTTTGCGTGGGCTTGGAGCATGCTGTTAATTAAGTCATCTTCTTCATCTTTTCTTTCTTTTCCTGGGAACAACTGGACTCCTTTCATAAACAACGTCATTGTTTTACCACGCGCTCTTCTAAATGCCCAATTTATAAAATAAAATAAAATAAAAAATAAAAAATATCTTTTCCATTGTAATGTCACACTCAATAAAAACAGTTTTACCTTTTTCTTTAAAAAAAAAAATCTAATATATTATACAACAATAAAACGTAAATTAATATTTTTTCAATTTTTTAAGATAATGTACAATATAATTTATGAGATATTATTAAAAACTATACTTTACATTTTCAATAAAAAATAATTTAATTCTAAGTTTTTTATTTAATTAATAAAATAATATTTTGTTAAATTTATTTTTTATTTAACTATGGATCAAAGAGTTGAAATAAATTTAACAAAACTAACTGTTATCAATATTAAATATATGGAGATTATTTTTTACAAAAGAGATTGAAATTTTATGTATTAAACTTTATAATTTAATAGTAAATTTTAATAAAATTTCTATTTTATTAGCATAATGAAATTTCTATTTTTTACATATATAATTAATTATTGAATTAAATAATTTTTTTCTTAACTATTCATTTGAAAAAATAAGAATTTTATAAAAATTTATTTAAATTTTTATAAAGTAAATTTAAAAAAAAAAATGCAAATGATTAGCCATAGCCATGCTGGTTGGCCAAATTTCGTTGTTGGCCTTTATGATAGTAGTTATGGACTCACATCCTCCGACAGCAATAATAAATTATCATATCTCATTTTTATTTATTAATAATAGCTTCACTCTCCACAATATAAATAATCAAAATTAATAATTAATTAATGAGAGTTTAAAACCAAAAATAGCAAATGCAGGAATCTAAATAGACCAATGATTTAGTATTAAAAGTTTAAATTTTATCCATTTATTTGTAAAAATAATTTATATTTCTCATATAAAAACAAAGTTAACAACTATTGAACTAAATATTTATATTATAATTTAAATAAAATTATATAAATAATTTAATAATTATTAAATTTTTATTTCTTCCTGAGTTGTCCACCATGTGAAGATAGTATGTGAAGAAGATAATATTATTTTAAGTCAAGAATGTCAATGGGTAAGTAACTAATTAAAAGGGATTCTTTCAAAAAAAAAGAGTCAAAGATTTAATAACTGATAATTTTCTTATAAATTTTAATATTTAAATTTTATAATAATATATTTTTTTAATTTTTTAAATTTTATAAAATATAATATCTAAATTTTAAAAAATTCAAAGCAGGTAACACATATCAATTAAATAATTATCTAAATTTTAATTTTTTTAATTTTATAAAATATAATATCAATTAATTTTTCCATTCCTCCAAAAGTGGTTCTCAAAGTCTCAGTTTCACGCGGTCAACAAAGACGGTTACCGTTCGACGGCCCTCTCTTTACGCTATTGACAAACTTGGAATTTTTTATTTTTTTTTTTCACTTCAATAATTATCTTTTTATTTTATTTTTTTTATTAAAAAATATTTTTCATCAGAAATATTTTCAATCGAAATTATTTTTTAAATATAAAGTTAATTTTTGCAAATAAAGGGAAGTTAAATGTCCAAAATTAAATTTCTTTAATTCTGCACAGCGCACGCCATAACAATCAGTAAAATTATAAGTGTAAAAATCCATTTTCTTAAGCTATCACACGTTTATTTACCAACTTAATTGATTGCTTAATGCTAACGAAAAAGGGGGAAATCAAAATCTTTGAAATTCTATTTTGGTCTTTGTCTTCTTTGGTAAATACAAATAAATAAAAAATATAAATGTGAATTGTTTTGGACTAAATTGAGTGTAGAAATTGACTACAGAGAACATAAAATTTTCAAAACATATCTTCAGCAAAATAATAAAATCTTTATATTTAATCAATTAAAAATTAATATATGTATTTTTATTATATTTTAAATGAAAATTATTATTATTTTAATAATATTATTAATTATAAATTACATGAACGTAGGCAGAGATGGTATCTTTTGACTTGGAAGTGTCAACAATTTGACATAGGCATGTGGTCACCAATTGACAGGTTGGCCTTCTTTATTCAACTCTGAATTTTCAAATCTTGCCCTTATCTTATATGCTTGTTTTGCAACAACGTCAAATTTGTATAAAAACATTATAAATATTTATTTAAATATTTAATATGAATTTTTTACTGGCATGAAAGTGACACGTAAGACATCTTTGATACGACACCATTTCAAATACTTAACCACATCCGAGGCTGCTTCTTCATAAAATTAAGAAAATATTAATATTAAAACGTACGTGTGGTAATATAATAATAAATAAAATTAAAAATAATTATTAATGCATGCATGGTTTATTATAATAATACTAACAGACCAAAAAATACAAAGCAAAATTAGGGATAAAGACAAGCCAGTTTAATAATTAAAAAGAAGAATATGATTTAATAAAAAGGTATCTTCAGGCAGATTCCGTTTACTTCTTTTTGCCTCTTTTTATAATTCTTTTTATTTTGTTCATCGTTCTGTCAGATTCTTACATTGCGTTTACGTCTTGGATGGTTGGTTACATTTTTCAATTTTTAGCTGTTATGAATATATATTGATGACCGATGGATTTCTTAATCTCGGTCTAGGGCCAGGCTCACGATAGCAGTCTATTATCTAGCGGCCCTCAAACCTCGTACATGTACCAGGTCCGATTCGCTCAGTCTTGAGACCGAACTCCAGTTAGTCTCTTCAGTCAAGCCGGTCTAGCATTGTCGGCCCAACGAACAGATCCTCTCTGGACTCAGTCTTAATTCTACCTTTTAGTTCAGTTCAGGATCAGGAGGGAGGCCTATCCATCCGTCACAGGGGACCACCCGCATGCGCATCCGGAAAGAACCAGAAGCCGTTACGCATGGAACGGAGATCTGATTTTCTCGTACATCCATATCAACGTGACAGGGACAGGTGGCCCAATAACATATATTCTGTTACACGTCATCAGCGAATAAAATGAAATATATAAAAGGAGAAATACTCCCCTCTAAATCTAAACTTTTTCTAATTTTACAGAACCCATTGTAAAACCTTATTTTCTAAATCTCAGATTATCATATATATATATATGGTTGGGACCATATACTGGAAATTTTAAATAATTTCTGAAAAAATTATACTTTAGAAGTAATAAAAAATCTTATTTTTATAGGAGAGGAAATATTTATTTGTAATTTGAGTGGACATCCTTTTCTTAACTGAAAAAAAAAAAATCTAAATGGATGTTGACCCGGAAGACCCGTGGAGCAGGTTAAGATGGTAATTAGCAAAACGGTCAAGCGTGGCGTCGGTTTAACAAAATATAAATATAATGAAGCAATTGGGTTTAGCTGTCTTTTATTTTCTCGTAGTCGCCATCCGGTGAGTGGGCAAGTGGCTGCATCTTCTTTATCATGCATTCTAAAATCCAAGATTTTGGCATTTTTATTAGTGTTCCTTAACACGTTGCACAAAATATTTTAATTTAAACGCTATATTCAAAACATTACGATTTTTCATGAAAAATTAATTTAAATAATTTAAATATTATAATTAAATCACATTTATATTTTAAAATTTCAATTTAAATCATTAAACACTTTTAAAATTTATTATAATTTTATTAATAAATCTAATTTAATTTTAATCAAAACACCCTATCATCCTATTTAGTATTTTAATTTTTTTAATATTACATAAATTATTATTCTTAAAATTTATTAGATATAAAATATTTACATTAATGCATATTTTGATCTAAAATTTTAAATTTTAAATAATGATATTATTTTTTTTAATTTATTACAGGATTCGACAAACAAATTGAAAGGCTTATAAATTTTTAGATTTATATCCTAAATTTAGAATATTAAATAATAAAATCAATTTTTTCAACATTTGACTTTAGTCATTAATCTCAATCAATTTATTTTAATTTTTTTTTTATTTCACATATCATAGCGTGTAAATTGTTAATTTTAAGGTCTTTTGAATAAAAAAATTTGAAACGTTTTTGTTAATTGAAACGTTTTTGTTAATCTATATTTACATTTTAAATTTTAAAATTTAAATTTTAAATAATAAAATTAAAATTTTTTAATTTAAAATAATTATGATAACATATTAAATTAAATATGTAAAAATTAATAATAAATTATAATATAATCCTTAAAATTTTATTAAACTAATAAAATAATCTTTAAAAAATATATATTTTTTTTTATTTCAACAATGTCTTTTTTATTAATCTCATTAATTACTTCTACTTTTATATACATATTATAGATTAATAAAATTTATAGACTACAACATATTATATTATATTTTATTTAATATTATTAATATAAAATATAATTTTTTATATACTAAAAATATACACATAATATATAATATTAATAACAAACATTCAATAAAATACTTTAATATATAATATTTATATTAAATATTTTATGTAATCAAAATTTATTTTCAAGTCAAAGGATATGATGCTACAAAATTTATTAAATAAAAATTCAAGAATGTAAATATATATTATACATATAAATAATGTCTAAATATATAGATAAATAAATAATTTTTTTTTAAATTTGAAATTACTTGTAAAATTCTATTGGAACGCAGCCGGTGGATAGTAAAATTTCTCCGTTGAAATCATAGAGGCATGACTTTGCACAATCTGAATATATATGTATGTATGTATGTTGACATACGGTTCCCTTGCATTAATTATTATTATTAATTAATGAAGTATAGTGACGTGGATAATTAATAATCATTAAAAAGTAAAAGTGCGTAGATAATATTATTGGAAAATTATAATTTAAAATCTTTTAATATAACTCTTACCAGATTGTGACTGCGACTTTAATATTATATTGAAAATAAAGAAAATGATTAAGCTGAAATGAAAATGAAGTTTTATCCTTTATTAATTTAATTATATTGAATTCCAAATGCTTACATATTTCTTTTGCTAGGGAAGATGTTTAGCAGCCAGGGATATCTCAAATTCAATTAAAATTTTGAATATTTATTAAAATAAAAGAAAATTGGGGCGGCTTTAGTTAATAAAGACAATATAATTAACATTTTCAATTCACCTGAAAATTAAAAAAAAATTACTTAATTTTATTAATTTGTTCATTAAAATCCAAATGACTCAGATTGTAGATTATCTTATCTTTAATCATTTTTTTTTATTATAATTAAGTTATGATCAATGTTAATGACTAACACTGACAGGTAAAGTTTTAGTATATAAACAAAACGATGTCACATCTGCAACTATAATTAACAATACCCATTTGCAAATTGCTGTTATGTCCAAAAATTAAAGCCAAAATACTAGGAATATAACATAAAATTGAAGGTTCAATTGCAATTTCTTACCGTCTCCATTTTATAAAAATTATAATTTATTTAATTTAACGATTAAATATAAATAATATCTGATAATTAATAGATATTATTTATAATTGATTATTAATTATTTAACAAACTATAATTTAATAGATTAATTTACTGGTGATTTCAATCTCTAAGTCAAAAGATAAAATTAATACATTACTAAAAATGAAAAAGAGAAATTAAAAATTGATACATTTATTAAGGCTCCTTGGCCCTTGCCCTCTTGTTCCGCCATTGAGAGTCTAAAGCATGTCCCCACGTGCATTTAAAGAGGCTTAAACCACTAGTAGTAGAGTAAGCTCGGTCTATGCACGTGCCTTTGAATTTATTTATTTATTTATTTCTGACATTGAATGATTGATGCATGAATAAATAAATTCAAAATAATTAATGACGTAATAAATCAGTGTCCTAACGTCTGCAAATCCTTAAGGTACTAAAAAGCCAATCATAATAATTAACATAATTTCTGGATGATATTTGGTCTAATTTTTGATTAATTTATAACTTTTAAAATTTTATTACTATATCAATATATAAATTTATGAATATATTTTATTTTTAAAATAAAAATAAATAATAAAAAATAAATTATTTTGTCAAAAAATATTTTTTAAATATAAATAAACATAGTCTAGAATACTATTTATTTTATGAAAACAAGGTATATGTTTTGCATTTTCTTATGTTTGGTACACATCAAAAAATTTATCTAATGAATATTTTTTTTAATTAAAAAAGAAAATTAAATTATTTTAAAATTATTTCTTTTACAGAAGTAACGAAGTTGAAATTTTATTTAAGTTCCCACACGATATTCAGATAGTGATTTTGGATAGATTCTGAAATTAGGTAGGAGCTGGTCTTTGGTAAGATATATTCTATGTATACCTGAATCTATTTGTATCAATTCCTAGATGCAAATCAAACTTTCAGGATATATATTTAATCCAATTTGCTATTATGTATAAAAAGTGATAATCTAGTCCATAACTTGATTTGTATCTCCAATGAATGAAAAATTAAAATTTCAAATTATTATATGAATTTACTATAATTTAAATAATATTTCTTTTAATTTTAAATTATGTGTCAGAATTGTTTTAAATGGATATACACAATTGAATGCGTGGGAGAATTTCTTGCATACGAGAGTCTTTTGCTTTATTATTACTTCAAGTTTGGCACACAAAATGGAGTTTCCCTTTCATTTCATGTGCTATGTCGACGGATTTTGAAAGGGATGTCTCATCTCCCATTGCCTCTCCATTGGAAGATGAAAATGGCCTTATTTTGCCCTACAATGGCCGTGCCTTGTCTACCATAAATTAGTGCTCAACTCACAGTTCTATCCAATTGCATTTGGAAAATTATGAACATTAAGTTGGCGTATAGATATTTTCATCTAACTTTCTCTCTTTGTCAGTTAATGGAAAAAAACTTAACTTTGACATAATTTATCATGTGTATTATCTCTGATAAAAAATAAAAACTACAATTAATTTAATTATTTTTATATTTCTTATGTATATAAGTATTTATTGATATATAAAATTAACTTAAAGAACAAAATAAAATTAAAAGTAGAGCGGATACAAAATGCAGTATCCACAATCAGTTGGGGGACAATATAAAGCACAGGTCTGTTGCTTTTAAAGTGAAAATAACTACACTACACTACTCTTAAGTTGCGATAATATTGTGGAATATGCAAAGAAAATGTGTGGCCAATTTATAAAGTGGAAAGAACAAATCAATCATAATTGTGCCTCTACTTGGTTTTGCATTGCCCACTTTGTTTCTGATCAGCACAGCTGTGGATGAACTGAATCCAAAAATTGTACCTAATTGAATTAAAATAAAAAAACAATTGATAATATAGGAATCAAATAATACCGATTGTATTTATTTTGTTATTTAATTTTAATTTTAATTTTTTTATTAAAAATTATATTTAAATTATACCGAATCGGAATTATATTGAAAAATTATTTTATATATATATATATTTTTAAATAATTTATAATTATATTATAATTTTAATAATATATTTTATATATTATATAATTTTAATAAAATTAAACATATAGTTATAATATTATTTAGTTATTAAATACTTTTTATTATTTTATTTAATCAATCTAATTAAGTGATTATAATTTGTTCTATTTAAATAAACTATATATATATTAATAGAATTATACTGTTAAAATATAAATTATTAAAACAATTATATAATATATATATATATACTTATAATTCTTATTATTATATTAATTTGATATAAATAATTTTAATATAATATTAAAAATATTTAATTATTTTATTTAACTTTAAATTTTATTATAAAAACTGAAAATTGTATAAAATTAATTTTTAAAAAAATCCATACTAAAACTAAATACACATAAAATTATATTAAAATTGTACTAAAATTTAATTTTAATTCTAATTCAAATAATTTAAGAAATCAACTTTCAATTTTAATTGTAATTTCTAAAAGAAACTATTTTAAAATCGAAACTAAGCCACAGACTCCTACGTCTCTGTCACTTTCTCGCTCTTCAATTTGTATCTCCTGCCTTGGCATTATTATATGATTCTTGTCACATCTTTAACCGTAATTTACTATTGGTTTTGGTTGTGAGATTAAATCCACTTTTTCTTTTCAAAAAAAATTATTTTTTTAATTCACGAAAAATTTAATAAATTAAGCTTCAAAAATTAATTTTTAATATTTAAATATTTAAAATTAGTATTTTAAATAATTTAATATACTAAAATCATACCAAATTGAAATCATATTGAAAAATTAATTTTAATATATATTTTTAAATAATTTATAATTATATTATAATTTTAATGTATAGTTGGGATAATATATATTATATATTATATAATTTTAATAAAATTACATATATATAATTATAATATTATTTAATAATATATTTTTTATTATTTTATTTAATCAATTTAGTTAATTTATTATAATTTATTATATTTAAATAAATTATATATATTAATAAAATTATACTGTTAAAATATAAATTATTAAAATAATTATATAATATATATATATATTTATAATAATTATTATTATTATTAATATATATATACAATAACAATATAAAATTATTATACTTTTTAATTATAATAAATTATTAAATATTTATAATAGTATAATTTAAGACTAATTAACGTTCATCCTATCTAAATAAATTATATATATATCCACTAGTTCAGTATTAATAGAATTATATTAATATAATATAAATTATTAAAATAATTATATATAAATTGATATATATATAATTATTATTAGTAATTATATGTAGATATATATACAATTATTATATATTTTAATCACTATTCAATTATTAAAAGTTTATAAAAATATAATTTAATTTATTAATTACACTTCGTTCTATTTAAATAGATTATATAATATAATATTTTAATAAAAATAAAATTTATACTAATAGTAAAACTAATTATATATATATATATATATATATATATACTTTTAATTGTTGTTATTATTCCTATATATATATATATATATATATATAATTATTAATTAAATTATATGATAATAAAATACAATTTAATAAAATTAAAAATAAAAAAATTAAAATAATTATGACTATTTTAAAAAAATATTAAGTTAATCTATACAATTTTAAATATTACTTAATTTTATTTTAAATTATATAGTTTTACTATAAAAAATAAAAAAATTAAATACATTTATAATATATCAAAGAAATAATAAAAATTCTTTTATTTGAAATATATTTTTTTAGAAATATTATAATAAAATTTTTAGAAATTATATTAAATTTTTTTTTGTGTTTTTTTAAACTTCTTCCCTTAAGAATTTAAAAATTATAATAAAAATTATATTATATTTAATTATTTAGTGACAAAATATTATATAATATTATATTTTTTTAATATTATTTTGAAGTCGAAAAGTGAGATTTTTTAATTTAATATAAATAATATTAGTATAATTTTAAATATATTTAATTATGTCATTCGATTTAAAATTTTATTATAAAAATTAAAAATTATATCAAAGCTAATCTAAAAAATTCAAATATTAAAACTGAAATAAAACTAAAAACACATCAAATCATACTAAAATTTAATTTTAAATTTAATTCAAAGAATTTAAGGAATTGGCTTCCAATTTCGGTTTCAATTTCTATAAAAAAACTGTTCTAAAATCGAAATAAAAACCGAACATCCTACCTGTCAGTCAGTTTCTCACTCTTCAATTTGTATCTCCTGCATTGGCATTATTATATAATTCTTCTCACATTTTTAAAAGTAATTTACTATTGGTTTTGGTTGTGAGATTAAATTCACTTTTATATTTAAAAAAATTATTTTTTAATTCACGAAAAATTTAATATATTAGGCTTCAAAAATTAATTTTATTTATTAATTTTTAATGTTTAAATACTTAAAATTAATATTTTTTAAAAAGTAACCATTAAATATTTAAAATTATAATTTCATTTATTAATTCTTAATGTTTATTCACGGATGATGATGATGGTTAAATTATTAATGTAATGAAAATAGATTGGATCGCGTTTTTTAATTATAAAATTTTATGAAATTTTACATCGGAAATTGAAATAATGAATATTCATAAAAAATTGAGATTTAAAATATTAAAATGTTTTTTTCTCAAAAAAATCGAATATCATCGAATCGAATCAAATGTAAATTATATAACTGTTTTTAAGTATTGATTATTATACTATATCATTATTATTTAATTATTTTTATATAAAATTTATTAATTAAATATTATTAGAGTTTTAAAAAATTTATTAATTAATCTCTTCATTAATTTTATTAGTTTTAACCCTCAAGAATTTATTATTTAATTTTAATTAATTATTAATTTTTTAATTTTAAAAAATATATTAACATATCTTTAAAATTTTTTAAAAAGTTTATAAATTAGTTTTATCTGAAAATTTTTATTCAATATTTAATGATTAAAATTAATAAATAAATTAATTTATATATTTTTAAAATAAAAAATATTTCATAATTTTTTTCATATTAAAATGACTAAATAATAATTTTTTTCAATTTATTAACGATAAAGTTGAGTAAAGGAATAAAAGGCGCAAGGCTGCAAAGCAGAAAATATTTTACACAAACATCTCACCCAGCACAATAAAGACAAGGTCCAAGCCCACGTAAGAATGAGCCTTCATCCGAACAAAAGAACCCAACAACGTAGGAACATGAGTGCACACTTCTTATAATCCCTTGTACTTTTATTTGTGGCTAAACAAGGTGAATTTAATTTTTTTTATTAAATAAATCCTTAAATTTTATTTTTAAAATCAAATAAATCATAATCTAATAAAATATTTTTAATAATAAAATATTTTCTAATAATCATATTTTATTTTTTAATTTTAAAAATTAATTACTATTTACATGTCTTTTTTAATTTTCTCTGTACCATTCTCCTTATAGATTTTTTCGCTATTTGCATGTGTTTTTGCTGAAGAATAAATAACACAGCAAGATTAACTTAACTCAAAATCCATCCACAAATGGTAAAAATTAATTACTATTTGCATGTCTTTGAGAGAGCAACCTTTGCCAAATGGTAATTTCTTCCTTTGCCAAACGGTTTGGTTTGTTCATTCTGATTTTGTTGATTCTATTCGTACTATTTGGAATCATTCTAATGAGTTGTGGAGCAATATTGAGAGTCTACAACAAGGATTAATGAAATGGAATAAAGAGGAATTTGAAAATATTTTTGCTAAGAATCGTCAGCTTTTGAGGAGAATTGAAGGGGTACAGTGTGCTCTTGCTTTGAACGGGTACTCTCCTAATTTAGTCAAGTTGGACTTTCTCTTACGTCAAAAGATGGAGGAGATTTTAAAACAGGAAGAACTCTACTGATTCCAACGATCAAAGGAATAATGGATTGTCTCTGGTGAGCGAAACACTAAATTCTACCATCTGGCTGCTAAAGTTAAAAAGAATTGAAAATTAATTTCAGCGCTTCAAGAATCTAATGGGCAGTGGGTGTCTGAAGAGGCTTCGTTAGAAAATTTGGTTGTTTAGTTTTATAAGGGCTTGTTCACTAATGATTCGACTTATGTGTTGTCTAATCTTGAAGGCATTGCTTGTCGTCGAATTCTTGAGGAGCTTCGTGCTGACCTTGATAAACCGTATTAGAAAGAGAAAGTGGCTCGAGCTTTATTTCAGATGGCACCTTTTAAAACGCTGGTGAGGATGGTTTCACAGCAGACTTTTTCCAACATGCTTGGAGTGTTTTAGGTAATGCTGTGTGTGATCTTGTTTTAGGTGTGTTGCATGGTAATCCCTTTCCTGATAGGCTAAATTCCACTTTAATCACTTTGATTCCAAAGGTTGAGAATCCGACCCATATTGCTCAGTTTAGACCAATTAGTCTTTGTAACGTTTTATACAAAATTATTACAAAGACTGTGGTTAATCGATTAAAGTATATTATGCCATTTTTGATTGGCCCGGAACAAAGCAGTTTTATGTCAGGAAGGTAAATTGTGGATAATATTGTTATATATCAAGAGGTTCTCCACTCGATGAATAAGGCTAAAGAGGTTAAGGGTTATATGGCTTTGAAGATCGACTTGGAAAAAGCCTACGATAGACTTAATTGGGACTTTCTTGAATTAGTTTTATCAAATACTGGGTTTTCAGATGCTTGGATTAATAATATTATGAAGTATGTCAGCTCGGCTACGTTGAAATTACTATGGGATGGTAAAAAATTAGAAGGGTTCAAGCCTTCCCGAGGGGTTCGGTAGGGTGATGCTATGTCCCCTTATCTTTTTGTTTTATGTATTGAGTAGTTGAATAGTATGATTGTTGCGTCGGTCAATGAGGGGTTATGGAAGCCTATACCTATATGTAGAGGAGGACCAGCTATATCTCATTTGATGTTTGCCGATGATATGGTCCTCTTCACTGAAGCCTCGGTTGAGCAGATGGGTTGTATCTTGAAGATTTTGAATGATTTTTCGCTTATGTCTGGGCAGCGAATAAATTTCAGCAAGTCCTCCATATTTTTCTCTCCAAATATTACTTCAGATTTGGCTGAAAGTTTAGTGAATATGGAAGAGATGGCTAGAACTGATAGTCTTGGCAGCCATCTAGGGATGCCTTCGTTTCATGGGAGAGTGGGTCCAACTTCATTTCGGGAGGTTATTGATAAGATAAAACATAGATTGGCTGGCTGGAAGGCCTCTACACTTTCTAAAGCAGGGAGGGTCACTATGATTAGCTCGGTTCTTAATGAAATTCTGGTGTTCTTAATGAAGACTACAATGCTTCCTGTTTCAGTTTGCAAAGAAATGGAAAAGATATGTAGAGACTTTTTATGGCATGGAAATTCTAGTGATAAGAAGTTGCACCTGGTCAATTGGGCGACGGTGATTAAGCCTAAACATATGGGTGGATTGAGTATATGTTGTATGAGACACATGAACCAGGCGCTTGTGGGCAAGCTGGCATGGCGAGCTTTGCATAGCTGTAATGAGCTTTGGGCTAAATGTTTATTTAAGAAATATGCTGCTGGTAGAGCTTCATGGGATATGAAGATGAAAAATGGAGCATCTATAAATTGGAGGGCGGTGTGTTTTGGTTTGGAGCTTCTTCATAAAGGAATCAGTCACAATGTGGTTTCTGAGAATGAGATACTCTTTTGGACAGATTCATGGCTGTCTATAGGACCTTTAATTGAGTTTCCTTTGGTGCCTGCTTCCCATTTGAGTCTATTAGACAAGATTTGCAACTACTGGATTGAGAGTGTAGGATGGAATTTGGATGTATTGAAGGAAGTTCTTCCCCAAAATATTTTGAGCTTCTTGCAACCGTTAACTCTATCTAATGGTGTTGAGGATGCTGATGGCGTGATTTGGAGCAGAAACTCATCGGGTAGGTATTCTGTTAAATCAGGATATGAAGTTCTTTTAAATCCTAATGGGGAAGACCATCAGCGGTTTTGGAAATGGGAAGACCATCAGCAGTTTTGGAAATGGGAAGACCATCAGCGGTTTTGGAAATGGATATGGAAGGCTAGAGGAACACAGCGGGTTAGAATGTTTATGTGGGAGGTTGCTCATGGAAAAATCATGTGTAACGTAGAGAGGAAGAAGAGAGGTTTCACTAATTTTGATGGTTGTGGCTTATGCTCTTCTGCACCGGAAACGATCTTTCATGCTGTAACGACCCGAAAATCGGACCGCTACCGGCGCTAGGATCCGGGTCGACTTAAGGCCGCCGGGACCCGTAGCAAGCCTAACATAAGACCTGTAAACCTGTATAATCCCATACATGATCAACAATAAGCATAAAAATTAAAACTTTCCCTTGCATACTCATCAACCAAACTCAACCTGTGCATAAACATAAACATAACTTTGATCCCTCTGTGGGATCTCATCTGTGCCCTCAATGGGTAACATACATCTGTTGAGTTGGTTTACATAAACATCAACAAAATCTCTAAGATCATGTATAAAAGGGATACAACAATCTATGGTCAAGCACATACTAACATCCATAAAACTCATTACATAACTATACTGTACTTTTACATTACAATTTGATCATGTCCATTTCTATCTATTACATAGGCATGACTTCTTCACTCTATTCGAACTCCCGCACTATATCCCGTACTTGTAAGCCTGGGGGAAAGGGAGAGGGGTGAGCTAAAAGCCCAGTGAGTAGAGCTAATAAAACACATTTAACACTATGCTCAAATGGGATGCATCATAACACAAACAATTCACATAAGGGTTGGGTGAACTCGTCACCAATTAGTCCAAGTTAACTCTGTGCCAGGCCTGTAGAATGGGGTCCTGGACTTTCCTGTCAGAACATACATTACTTACCATTTTTCCAGGGCCTCCTCTGGCTCCTGGTCTTCAAGTCCCATAACCGTGCTAGACCATAGGATGGAATCCTGGTCTTTCCTTACTCTGTGCCAGGCCTGTAGACTGGGGCCTGGACTTGCTTACTCTGTGCCAGGCCTGTAGCATGGGGCCTGGTCTTCCTGTCTTGGACTAATTGGATCATCCAACATTCACCCACAACAACAACAATTTATGCAATGCGGCATATTCGTGAAAACTAATGCAATCATCCTATTGCATAATCATGATGCATGAAACATGATAAAGCATTTAATTTAAAAGATTAAGTTTTAGTTCCACTCACCTCTGGCTGACTCTGACAATACCGAAGCAGCTAAACTCACTGCTGGGGTCCTCGGTTCCTCGGGTCCGAACCTACACAGGTGGACTCAAATGAGGGACCAAACATATATAAACATGACTCTAATATATCCTCCAAAAACCCCCTAAAACATCATGAAAACATCACAGAAAACATGCATGAAATGGCTGAACAGGGCACTTTCGGCGGCACCTTCGGCGGCCGAAAGTCCTGGACAGAGACGAAACTCAGCTAGGTTCGGCGGCACCTTCGGCGGCCGAAAGTGCCAGACAGAGACGAAAGTCTCTTTTCGGGGGCAACTTCGGCAGCCGAAAGGCCTGCCTCCCCAGCCATGTTCGGCGGCCGAAAGTACCTTCGGCTGCCGAACCTGGTTTCTGCCAAAGGGCAGAAACTTGGCTCCCTTTGCCCATTTCGCCTCCAAACCTACCAATCATGCATATTTCTCAACTAAAACATGCATACAAGTTCCTAGGGGCCTCAAACATGCATATACCCCATCTACAACACTTCAAACATACTCAAACAACACACATTGTTCAAAACATCAAAATATAACCATAACTCAACATATACCCTAGCATGCATTTCTACCCTTTAAAACTTCATAAAACTTGTTAAAATCATACATTGAGCTTAAGATCGGCTCTTACCTCTTGAAGATCGAGGGTTGAGGAGATCTAAACTTGGAGATAGGAGAAGTTCCAACTTTTGGTCTCCAAGCTCCAAAACTCGTTCTAAGCTCAAAGATCTTCAAAACCAAAGTTATAAACTTGTAAAGATCATGGAAAAAGGAAGGAAAAACTCAAGATTGGGGAAGGATAGCGGAATGCTCACCTTGGCCGAAATGGGGAGAAAAAGCTCGCCCATTTTCGGCTAAGGGACCCTTTTATAGTGGCTGGCCAGACCACGTTCGGGGGCCGAATGTGCCTCCGCATCCATGCAAATGTTCGGCGGCCGAACATGAGGTTCGGCGGCCGAACCTTGACTTCCCTCACTCATGCTTTCGGGGGCCTAAAGTGCCTCCAAAACGCATGCATGTTCGGCGGCCGAACTTGACTTTCGGCGGCCGAACCTGGGTTTTCCTCCAAGGACTTTTCTTATAAAAACTCGTTTAATTTCATACTTAAAATCATAAAACACCTTAAAACATTTTTATAAAACATGATTCTACCCTCCTAGAGGTTTCCGACATCCGAGATTCCACCGGACGGTAGGAATTCCGATACCGGAGTCTAGCCGGGTATTATATTCTCCCCCCCTTAAGAACATTCGTCCCCGAATGTTCCTCAACTAGCACATGCAAGGCATACAACATAACATACACATAAAACACATAGAGACTAACCTTAAAAGAGATGGGGATACTGTTGGAGCATGGACTCCCGTGTCTCCCAAGTGCATTCCTCTATATTGTGGTGGTTCCACAGGACTTTCACCATCGGGATTTCCTTGTTCCTTAGCTTTCTGATCTGGGTGTCAAGGATCCGTACTGGCTGCTCAACATAGGTGAGATCCTCTTGGATCTCCACATCAGGTTCACTAAGAACCTTGCCCGGATCTGACACGAATTTTCTCAACATCGAAACATGGAAAACCGGATGGATTCTCTCCATTGAAGCAGGTAAATCCAGCTTGTACGATACATTCCCAATCTTTTGCAAGACTTCAAAGGGTCCGATGTACCGCGGAGCCAGCTTACCTTTCTTCCCGAACCGAACCACTCCTTTCATTGGAGACACCTTAAGCAATACCAGATCCCCCTCCTGAAACTCTACTAGCCTTCTGCGGATGTCTGCATAACTCTTCTGTCTGCTTGTAGCCGTTTTGATTCTCTCTCTGATCATGGGCACCACCCTGCTGGTGATCTCTACTAGCTCGGGTCCTGCTAGGGACCTCTCTCCTACCTCTTCCCAGCAAACAGGTGATCTGCACTTCCTTCCATATAAAGCTTCATATGGAGCCATCCCGATGCTAGCATGATGGCTGTTATTGTAGGCAAACTCCACCAAAGGTAGATGCTGCCTCCAAGAACCGCCAAAGTCTAGCACACACATTCTCAGCATATCTTCTATAGTCTGGATGGTCCTTTCTGACTGTCCATCAGTCTGGGGGTGGAAGGCAGTACTGAAATCCAACCTAGTACCCATGGCATTCTGCAGACTCCGCCAAAACCTGGAGGTGAACTGGGGCCCTCTATCTGACACTATCGAAACAGGAACCCCATGCAGTCTGACTATCTCATCAACGTACACCTGCGCCAACTTGTCCACAGAATAGCCACTCCTGACAGGGATGAAGTGAGCAGATTTGGTGAGTCTGTCCACAATCACCCATATGGAGTCCAATTTGTTGGACGTCACCGGTAACCCCACTACGAAATCCATAGCTATATTCTCCCATTTCCACTCTGGAATGGGTAGCGGGTTAAGCATTCCGGCCGGCTTCTGATGTTCCAGCTTCACCCTCTGACATATCTCGCAGGCTGACACAAACTGTGCCACTTCTCTCTTCATAGCTGGCCACCAATAAACCTTCTTTAGATCCTGATACATCTTGGTGGCTCCGGGGTGAATGCTGTATCTTGCATTATGAGCCTCTCTCATAATGTCTCCTTTTAGCCCAATGTCATCTGGTACACATAATCGACTCCCATAGCGGAGGATCCCCTTATTGTCGAATCTGAACTCACTGTCCTTGCCCGACTGAACAGTCCTGGCAATCTTCACTAACTCTGGGTCCTCATGCTGTTTCTGAGCCACTTGCTCCAGGAACACGGGTGTCACTTTCATCTGAGCAACCAAGGCACCTGTACCAGACAACTCCAACTGTAGACCTTCCTCAATGAGCTTGTAAAGCTCCTTCACCACTGGTCTCCTCTCTGCCGTGATGTGGGATAGACTGCCTAGTGACTTCCGGCTTAGGGCGTCTGCCACGACATTCGCCTTACCCGGATGATACTGAATCTTGCAATCATAGTCACTCAGCAGCTCTACCCATCTCCTCTGCCTCAGGTTCAAATCCCTCTGACTCAAGATGTACTGCAGGCTTTTATGATCTGTGAAGATCTCACATTTTACCCCATAGAGGTAATGCCTCCACATCTTGAGCGCAAAGATTACTGCTGCCATCTCAAGGTCATGTGTGGGGTAATTCAACTCATGCTTCTTTAGCTGCCTAGAAGCATAAGCAATCACCCTCTCATTCTGCATAAGCACACAACCCAGTCCCACACGGGACGCATCACAAAAGACTGTAAAGTCCTCACCACTAGATGGCAGAGCTAAAACTGGTGCTGAAGTCAATCTCTTCTTGAGCTCTTCAAAACTCTCCTCGCACTGGTCGGTCCACAGAAATTTCTGATTCTTCCTGGTCAGTCTGGTCAGAGGAGCTGCAATTTTTGAGAAGTCCTGAACGAACCTCCTGTAGTAACCTGCCAAACCCAAGAAACTCCTGATCTCTGTCACTGAAGTGGGTCTAGGCCAGTTAGCCACAGTTTCTGTCTTCTTGGGATCTACCTCAATACCATTCTCTGACACTACATGCCCCAAGAACGAAATGCTCCTCAGCCAGAACTCACATTTAGAGAACTTGGCATACAAGCCATGTTCCCTCAAGGTCTGTAAGACCAACCGCAGATGATGGGCATGCTCCTCTGCATTCCTGGAATACACTAAGATATCATCTATGAAGACAATAACGAAGTGATCCAGGTACTGGCTAAACACTCTGTTCATGAGATCCATGAATGCTGCAGGGGCGTTAGTTAACCCGAACGGCATCACAAGGAACTCAAAATGCCCATATCTGGTCCTGAAAGCTGTCTTTGGTACGTCCTCTTCCCTGATCCGCAACTGATGGTACCCCGATCTCAGATCTATTTTGGAGAAACAACCCGCTCCTGCTAGCTGGTCAAATAGATCGTCGATCCTTGGCAATGGGTACTTGTTCTTGGTAGTGACTTTGTTCAACTGCCTGTAGTCGATACAAAGCCTAAGGGATCCATCCTTCTTCCTCACAAACAGAACTGGAACACCCCAGGGTGAGGTACTCGGTCGGATGAAGCCCTTGTCTACCAGCTCCTGCAACTGCTCCTTTAACTCTTTCAATTCAGCTGGTGCCATCCTGTAGGGAGGGATAGAGATCGGTCTGGTACCAGGCATTAACTCAATCTCGAACTCTATTTCCCTAGCAGGTGGTAGCCCTGGCAGCTCGTCCGGGAACACATCTAAGAACTCTCTAACCACTGGCACCGAGGCGGGCTCTCTAACCTGACCATCTAGCTCTCTCACATGAGCCAAATACCCCTGACATCCCCTCCTAAGCAACCTACGAGCCTGAAGAGCTGAGATCATACCTCTAGGTGTACCCCTCCTGTCTCCTCTGAAGACAACCTCTGATCCATCCTGACCTCTGAACCTGACTACCTTGTCCCTGCAGTCCAAGGTAGCACCATGGGTAGATAACCAGTCCATCCCTAGAATGACGTCAAAGTCTGTCAAATCTAGAACCACAAGGTCGGCGGACATGCATCTCCCCTCAACAAAAACTGGACTACACTGACAGACTGACTCTGCCACTGATGGATCACACTTGGGTCCACTGACCCAGAGAGGACACTCTAACTCAGAGATCATCAACCCCAACCTCTGGACGGCTCTCGGAGCAACAAATGAATGAGATGCACCAGGGTCCATCAAAGCATATACATCTGAACAACCAATAATTAAGTTACCTGCCACCACGGTGTTAGATGCATCTGCCTCTTGCTGTGTCATTGTGAAGATCCGTGCCGGAGCTGATGGACCTTCACCTCTGAAACCCGCTGAAGAAGAGGCTGTCCCTCTCCCTCTACCTCTGCCACTGGCCTGAGTCATGGCTGGAGCTGCTGGCTGTGCTACACTGCCTGAAGCTGTCTGCTGGGACTGAGCTATCGGGGCCGCTCTTGGACAATCTCGAGCTATATGCCCCTCCTGACCACATCTGAAGCAGGTATTTGTCCCAAGCCGACATACTCCCTTGTGTGGCCTACCACACCTCGCACAAACTGCATTGTCCGCACCAGAGCTTGAGCCACTCCCAAATCCCAGACTGGACTTGACTTTACTCCAGAACTTGTTCTTCTTACCCTTGGGTTTACTCCATCTTTTACTGCCTGAAGCTGCTGCACTCAAGGTAGAGGGATCTAACCTTCCCCCACCCGGAGTTTTAGAACCAGAAGCTTGTGCCACTGTCTGCTTAACTGTCCCCTGAATGATGGCACTAGCCTCCATTCTCCTAGCCATGTCTACTATGGCGTGAAAACTTTCTCTATCTGCTGACTGTACCAAGGAGGAATACCTGGGATGGAGCTTCATGATATACCTCCTCGACTTCTTCTGGTCTGTGCTAAGGTCTTGCCCTGCAAATGGCAGCAACTCCATAAACCTGTCGGTATATTCGTCTATACTCATGTCATCAGTTTGCCTCAACTGCTCAAATTCTATCATCTTCAATTCCCTTGAACTATCAGGGAAAGCCCATCCTGCAAACTCGTTTGCAAACTCTTCCCAAGTCATGTTGTCCACTCTCGGGTTCACATAATTCTTGAACCACTCCCGTGCCTTCTTGCACTTAAGCGTGAACCCGGTCATCTGAATGGCTCTACTATCATCCGCCCCTATCTCATCTGTAATTGTCTTGACCCGCTCCAAGTACACGAACGGATCATTACCTGTCTCAAACTGGGGAGCACCCAGCTTCATATAGTCTGTCATCTTAACCTTGCTCCCACTGGCTGAGGTAGGTCTATGAGGTTGAGCAACTGGGGCTGCGGGTTCTGCAGGTGGTGGAGGTGGTGCAACATCCCCTGGGGTAGGGTTTGCTGTACTGGTATAGGGAGGTGGAGGTGGGTACGTGGGGTACTGAGAGTATGGTGGGTAGTAAGGTGGGTATGGCATGTGTGGAGGATAAGGGCTAAAACTGGGGTAATCCGATGTACCTCCCATCGAATACCCTGGATGGTGTGAATAGGGTGGGTAGTGATGTGGCTGGACATAACTCGAGGCCTGAGTGCCTCCTTCTGATTCTCCCATGCCCTCTTCCGGCATGCTCACACCGAGACTGCCATCCCTCCTCTGATCTACTTCCATATCCTCAGACATTCCTCCCTGCACTGTTCCCCTTACTGATCTGCTTCTACCCAGATCCAAAGACCTTCTAGGGTCTCTTGCTACTCTGTCCCTGTTGGACCTGCTAGACATTGCCCTAGGCAATGCTGGAGGACGGGCGCTCATGCCCTCATCCTCAGGTGGTACTCTAGTCAATCTTGCTGATCGACGAGTTCCTCTCATCCTGTTTTCTAAAAAACAGTACACATCACAAGCAACATTAGCATCATATGGTTCATGTGGGCACACATGAACCCTCATCACATACATCACATATCATAGCATATCATTAATGCACATGCATAAAATCATGGCATTTCACATCATCATGCAAGACAGGACTCCACATCCTATCCTAGTGGACATGATCTTTTCCTATTGTGCTTGACCTTCTATAACCTCTATGAGCCCGACACTCTAGGTCCGACCATATGAACCTAGGGCTCTGATACCATTCTGTAACGACCCGAAAATCGGACCGCTACCGGCGCTAGGATCCGGGTCGACTTAAGGCCGCCGGGACCCGTAGCAAGCCTAACATAAGACCTGTAAACCTGTATAATCCCATACATGATCAACAATAAGCATAAAAATTAAAACTTTCCCTTGCATACTCATCAACCAAACTCAACCTGTGCATAAACATAAACATAACTTTGATCCCTCTGTGGGATCTCATCTGTGCCCTCAATGGGTAACATACATCTGTTGAGTTGGTTTACATAAACATCAACAAAATCTCTAAGATCATGTATAAAAGGGATACAACAATCTATGGTCAAGCACATACTAACATCCATAAAACTCATTACATAACTATACTGTACTTTTACATTACAATTTGATCATGTCCATTTCTATCTATTACATAGGCATGACTTCTTCACTCTATTCGAACTCCCGCACTATATCCCGTACCTGTAAGCCTGGGGGAAAGGGAGAGGGGTGAGCTAAAAGCCCAGTGAGTAGAGCTAATAAAACACATTTAACACTATGCTCAAATGGGATGCATCATAACACAAACAATTCACATAAGGGTTGGGTGAACTCGTCACCAATTAGTCCAAGTTAACTCTGTGCCAGGCCTGTAGAATGGGGTCCTGGACTTTCCTGTCAGAACATACATTACTTACCATTTTTCCAGGGCCTCCTCTGGCTCCTGGTCTTCAAGTCCCATAACCGTGCTAGACCATAGGATGGAATCCTGGTCTTTCCTTACTCTGTGCCAGGCCTGTAGACTGGGGCCTGGACTTGCTTACTCTGTGCCAGACCTGTAGCATGGGGCCTGGTCTTCCTGTCTTGGACTAATTGGATCATCCAACATTCACCCACAACAACAACAATTTATGCAATGCGGCATATTCGTGAAAACTAATGCAATCATCCTATTGCATAATCATGATGCATGAAACATGATAAAGCATTTAATTTAAAAGATTAAGTTTTAGTTCCACTCACCTCTGGCTGACTCTGACAATACCGAAGCAGCTAAACTCACTGCTGGGGTCCTCGGTTCCTCGGGTCCGAACCTACACAGGTGGACTCAAATGAGGGACCAAACATATATAAACATGACTCTAATATATCCTCCAAAAACCCCCTAAAACATCATGAAAACATCACAGAAAACATGCATGAAATGGCTGAACAGGGCACTTTCGGCGGCACCTTCGGCGGCCGAAAGTCCTGGACAGAGACGAAACTCAGCTAGGTTCGGCGGCACCTTCGGCGGCCGAAAGTGCCAGACAGAGACGAAAGTCTCTTTTCGGGGGCAACTTCGGCAGCCGAAAGGCCTGCCTCCCCAGCCATGTTCGGCGGCCGAAAGTACCTTCGGCTGCCGAACCTGGTTTCTGCCAAAGGGCAGAAACTTGGCTCCCTTTGCCCATTTCGCCTCCAAACCTACCAATCATGCATATTTCTCAACTAAAACATGCATACAAGTTCCTAGGGGCCTCAAACATGCATATACCCCATCTACAACACTTCAAACATACTCAAACAACACACATTGTTCAAAACATCAAAATATAACCATAACTCAACATATACCCTAGCATGCATTTCTACCCTTTAAAACTTCATAAAACTTGTTAAAATCATACATTGAGCTTAAGATCGGCTCTTACCTCTTGAAGATCGAGGGTTGAGGAGATCTAAACTTGGAGATAGGAGAAGTTCCAACTTTTGGTCTCCAAGCTCCAAAACTCGTTCTAAGCTCAAAGATCTTCAAAACCAAAGTTATAAACTTGTAAAGATCATGGAAAAAGGAAGGAAAAACTCAAGATTGGGGAAGGATAGCGGAATGCTCACCTTGGCCGAAATGGGGAGAAAAAGCTCGCCCATTTTCGGCTAAGGGACCCTTTTATAGTGGCTGGCCAGACCACGTTCGGGGGCCGAATGTGCCTCCGCATCCATGCAAATGTTCGGCGGCCGAACCTTGACTTCCCTCACTCATGCTTTCGGGGGCCTAAAGTGCCTCCAAAACGCATGCATGTTCGGCGGCCGAACTTGACTTTCGGCGGCCGAACCTGGGTTTTCCTCCAAGGACTTTTCTTATAAAAACTCGTTTAATTTCATACTTAAAATCATAAAACACCTTAAAACATTTTTATAAAACATGATTCTACCCTCCTAGAGGTTTCCGACATCCGAGATTCCACCGGACGGTAGGAATTCCGATACCGGAGTCTAGCCGGGTATTACACATGCTTTAAGAGATTGCCCTTTGGCAATGCGATTGTGGAATCAGCTTGGTGCTGAATAAATTGAGAATAATTTCTTTCGTACCAATTATGTGTTTAGGTGGCTGGCCTTTAATTTACAGAGTATTGATGCTCAGATCAATGGTGTTTCTTGGGATATTGTATTTGCTGTCGATCTATGGTGGATATGGAAGTGGCGAAATTCCTTTGTCTTTGATCGTGATTCTCGCCACTCTGAGCTCTCGTCGGATTTTATTTTGAAGGAGGCTAAAACGGTTCATGTGGTATGGCAGAGAGACTCGCTGCACAAGGATGGGTTAAAGTATTTGTCTTTCATTGCTTGGTAACCAGGTGGCTTAGGATGGGTAACTGTTAACACAGATGGTATGTTGGTGTCTTCAGGGACCATTTCGGTAGCTGGCTTGGCGTTTTTACGCTTGCTTTGGGTAGATGTGATCCTTTGGAAGCAGAGTTGTGGGAGATTTACAGTACTTGGGAAAGAGGGTGGAAGAAGATTGAATTACAATATGATTGTGCAGCTGTTGTGGCTTTAGTTCAAGAACAAGGTAAGGAGCTTTCAGAATTGCTAATTTATTAAGGAACATCAATAATCTTTTGCAGTAAGGTTGGGAAGTGGAAGTTAAAAATAATTTTAGAGAAGCTAATAGTATTGCGGATCATTTTGCGAGATTAGTAGTGGCAGGAGAGGCTGAGCTTGTGTGGTTGGATAATCCTGACTGTAAAGCTGGCTTACTACTAAATACAGATTATATTGAAATTGCTTAGCCTAAATTAATTTAATTGGAATCTCTCACACCTATATATATATATATATATATATATATATATATATATATATATAAATCCACACACAAATCTGACTCAATAAAAAATCTCAAAAGCCTCTAAATCAACTTGCATGAGAATCAAGTCAACATGAGATTAATACATTTATTTTTCAAAATAAAAAGATTACATAGTTATTTTTATTAAAATAAAGGGACTAAATTGTAGTTTTACCCGGTATATACGCATTTCAGTTTTCTCGGTTCAGATACTGTGTCCGGGGGAGATAGGACTCGGAAAATGGAGAGCAGTGTGCACAGGAGATTGGATTCTGTGTCTCGTCACCTTTTGCTGCCATCTCAAGTTAGCAATCCTGCTCTTTTTCCGGTTAGATCATCTCACTGGCATTATTTTTCACTCTTTCTCGAACGATTGTGTACTCTTTTTGACACTTCGGTGTGCGCCTCTTGCTTGTTGTTTTTTATGAACTAAGGTTTCAGTAAAAGGTGGGCAAACAAGGCAAGAGGAAGCAGACCCAGTAGTTATAGGAGGCATGATATTGGACATTCATGCCACTCCATCAATCCACCCAAGTCCTAGAACAACTACTCCTGGCAAGGTGTCTGTATATTTCTTCTTGTGATCCTTATGAAAGTTCTGTGCATTTGGGTTTTTGGCTTAGTTTCGCTTGATTAAAAGAGAAATCAAACCCCAGTAGGAAAGTAGGATTATGTAATTAGCTGAATTTCTAACACATTGTGTTTTTTGGGGTTGATTTGTCTTATATTTTATTCAAATTAATGTTTGTTGGTTCCGAAATCTGTAAAATTTGAGAAATTGTTTGTCCAAGATTTCTTTTGGTAGTTCTAACTTAAAGGGATTAATTGAATTCAGGTCCAATATGCACTGGGAGGTGTAGCCAGGAATATTGCTGAGTGCATGTCAAAGCTCGGAACCAAGTCTTACATGATTAGTGCAGTGGGCAACGATATGGCTGGTGATTTCATTTTACTTTCCCCCTTTCAACCATGGGAACTTTACAAACTTTTTTCCTTAAATTTATTTTTTTTTGGCGCTCATCAAACATAATTACATAAGAAAGCCTTGTATTTTTGCATTGATAATGCACTTCGCTACATTATCTGAAATAAGTTGTTGGTAGAAACAAAAATTCGATTTTTGGAAGTTGAGAAACCTCCGCAGCAGTTTATGGTGTTGAATCTTAATATTTACCAACAATTGAACTTGCTGGCCCATTGTCGTTGTTGTCTTGATGTTATTTGGTGATTTTGTTATTCTGTTTACTGGGTCACTTGCCGAAGTCTCCATGTTATGTGTGTTCTGCTTAAAGTTTACTACTACTATAACATATCAGATTTACATAATAGCTGATAAAATTTCTTCTGAAAATGTGAAATTCCTTTTCTTGTGATAGGGAACATGCTGTTGGAGTACTGGAATTCCGCCGGCCTATCCACAGAAGGTTCAACTTTTATGTTTACATGGGGGTGAATATAACTTATCCACTGCAACATATTTTATATTTTGTTCCTGATGCATGTACTATGGCCCTATATGTTTTATTTCCAAATCATACTTGGCATGCTACTTAAAAAAACGGAAGAATCTAACAATTCCCTTTGACGTTTGTTATGTATTGTATGCTAGGATGAAGCTATTTTCTTGTCAATCAAGTCCCTGACTAACCAATTGGATTTACATTAGTATTAGATTAATGTCTTTCATCTTCAATCATAGTTGACTCCTTGGGCATATATCTTACAGAAATTGCTGGTGATAATGGCACATCGAGAATTATGGAGTCTGCCTCAAAATGATTTAGAGTTAAATTGTTTGGTATAACAGTATGTATAAGTTGGGAAACTGGAAGTGCTGAAAAATCTCAAAACAACATCTTTTTTAACAATCTCAAAACAGCATTTACAACCTTCTTCTTCTTCTTCTTTTTCACCTTTTCCCTCCCTCTCTCTCTCTCTTTCTCTCTCAGAAATTTGTTTTTTCCTTGGGAGATGGAGACGTGAAGTCAGAGGATTTTTATCACGCTGTGACAGAGTTAGGAGCTCAAATAACTAAGAACAAAATGAGAAAGAAATCAAAAAGGGCTTTTCACTGATTAAACAGAGCAATTACAACGATTCAATTCTCTCCCAATTACAAGAAAAGAAATACAAGAATCAAAATTAATCTAGCTCAAGCTAGCCCAGTTATTGCCGAATACAAGAATAATTCTCCCATGCCAATTACATTCTAAAGGCTCTCTTTTATAGCTGGCAGGTTGCTCTTGTGCTGACTCAGGGGCCAAATGGTCTCTCCTCTGCAGTTTCCTCTAACTGCCCAACTTCCATTAGATTCTCTTCCAGCTGTCCCTTTTCAAGGACATTCTTTCTTCTATTTTTCATTATATAACAAACCTTCAGAGGCTGAGGTTTTCGGCCCATCATTCCTACCACATCAACACTACTGATATCATGCTGCAATTTCCAAATAGAGGACGAGGGTCAGCTTGGTGAATAGATTATTTGGAATACAATAGAAAATTGGTTAATTTCCAGCTTTTGGATTGTGGCATGAGTAGGAAGCTGTGGAATGCTGTTTACATAATTGTTGGTATTTCCTGGAATTATATCTGGTCTGCTTAGCAGTTTTTGTATAAGAAAAAAGAGAGTCCTCAAGTAGACAACTTCTATATTCATATGTTTTGAGGTCAAGAAAAAGCCTCTTTCTATTTGTATTTGAAATAAAGTTTTGAATCATGGGCATTTATAGCATTTGGAGAGGGAATGTTACTTGGAAGTTTTTATTTTTGTGTTTATTTTTTTATTGTTTTATTGGCAATCAAATTGTCAATGAAGAGGTTGGTAAATTATTTATGGAAATAGGCATCCGAAAACACAAAGATATCAGAACTCCTGTCATATGCAACATTTTTGACACTCGTGGAGAAGTGATGGCTGGGGTTGCAAATGTGGAAGCGGTTGTAAGTCTATTTTGAATGGTTTATATTGACATAGGATCCATTTGACTGCCAACTTATGTAGACCTCTAGTTAATAATAAATGAATTTTTTACATTATGACATCGTCCTAGGAAAAATTCCTTTCTTCCGAGTGGATTCTGAAATCTAAGCACAATATTTCTCCCGCTTCTGTGCTGATGGTTGACGCAAATCTGATACCTCCTGCTTTAGAAGCTGCTTGTCAAGGCATGTATAACATATCAATATACTCTTTCTTTCTTGTGTGTGTATATGTGATAGAAGTTGTTTGTGAAGTCGATTCTACTCCTAATTTGCCCTCTCCCCCTTCATCTTTCTACTTTCTTTTCTTTTTCTTTTTCTTGTTTCCTTTTCCAATGAACTCTTTTTTTTTTTACTCAGTGGCAGCAGAATATAACATCCCAGTTTGGTTTGAGCCTGTTTCAGTTGCAAAATCCACAAGAATCACCTCAGTTGTCAGCAACGTGAGTGAATTTTTTTCACATGTATATCATTCGCTGCAGAACTAATTATTATTAAACTCCCATTAGGTTTTCTCATTAATACTAATTTCTGCTTCTTTTCTCTCTTGGGCACATGTTAGTTTTATCTTCCAAGCATTTTGTTTTGACATTGAAACTCACATCAAACTTAGATACCTTGTACCAGAAAGAGTAAGAGAAGACTTCCTGAATGAGGATTAATTGCTTTATTTATTCATCCATTGTTAAATATTAGTGATGTATTATTCATTATTGAACCATATCTGATTTAAAGATTGCCACAGGTAACTTTTGCATCACCCAATGAAGATGAGCTTATTGCCATGGCAAATTCTTTGTGTGGTGGAAATAGGTTTCATCCAATTGAGAAGGACAATTGGAGAAAGTGTTCAATTGAGTCTTTATTCCAAATATTAAAGCCTGCCATCTTGGTTTTGCTAGAGAAGGGTATTAAGATAGTCGTTGTGACTGTTGGTGCAGATGGAGTGTTCTTGTGCTCTAAGGGGTCAAACTTCATGAGAAGTAGATTGGAAAGAACCAAAAAACATGGATTTAGTGGAAGGTTGTATGATACTATAGCATCAAACTGTTCATCAAGTAAACTTTTGGGTGCTATGCAGGCTCAGGGGAATTCTTATCTTTTTGCTGTGCATTTTCCTGCCCTTCCTGCCTCTGTTGTGAGGCTTGCAGGCGCTGGTGACTGCTTGGTTGGTGGGACACTTGCTTCCCTTTGTGAAGGCTTAGATATTATGCAGAGTGTGGCAGTTGGTATTGCAGTTGCCAAAAGGGCTGTTGAGGCTGAGACCAATGTGCCTTCATCATTTAGTTTGGCCTCTATTGCAGGTATGAGTAGGAACATGTGTTTTCCACTCTGTAAATTTTGCGAGAAGGGGAATAAAATAAATGAAATGAAAGTTCTGTTCACAAATAGAATTTCAAATGATGGATGAATGTCTCCCTGTAAAGATGCATATAAAAGGGAGCAATCTTGCGATCAACCCTTCAGGGCATCCCTTTGATAAAGATGTTACTTCAATCTAGATAGTCTAAGCAATAGCCATGAACTTTTAAGGTTCTGCAAATAATAACTGGCTTTAATAAGCCTGATGGTAGTGCTTTATGTGACTTTGTTTTGAGCAGATGATGCAAGGCTAGTACATTCTGCCGCCAAAGTTTTGTTCCATCAATCAATGCTGTGAATCGAATGAGAAAGGGTGACCCAATGCAGGAAGCATCCCATACTTCTGGTAAATCAAATACAACCTTGAAAGTTTGAACTAGTTATGTTGTTATAAAACCCAGCAATTGGAGCTTCTCAGATGGCATCATGTTCTTCTTCACCTTAAAGAAGCAACAAGTGAGGTGCTCGATTAGACAGACCAGTTTTCTTGGGAGGTTCATGTCCGACTTTTTCTGGGTAAACCAACCTTTAGCCGAAGTTCAGAAGGCAGAAGATGATGAAAAATTTTACTTTATGGTGGCATTGATTCTCCAATCTTGCAACTAATTCAGAAATATACTCACTTAGGCACAAGTTGTAATACTTTCTCCACCGATAATGAGTATATCTAGGTTTATGTCATAACGAGTGTTGGAATTGGAAGATTCTTATCATATACTTGCATTAATTCTGGCATCAGATGCTTTGGTGTCAATTGTTATTATTATTGATTTTGACCTTTTGGATAAAAATTCAAATGCTCATATGTAGGATTTTCTGTAGAATAAACGGCTTAATGCTCAATTTCGCGCCTGTACTTGCAGCAATATTTAACTTGTTTACAGAAGCTATCCGTGTTATCTTATGGCAGATGGGTGCCAGGTGCGTTTAATATGGTAAACACAGCTAACATAAAAGTAGTGTTGCTTCTTTCATTGGCATGTAGCCCAAATGTGGTAATTCTCAAGGGGTTCGTGATATGTTAAAGGGATGGTGAAGGAGTTGCGGACGTGGCTTGAAAGAATGCTATGGTGGCAGCTTGTTGTAGAGAATGTGACATGGATCAAGCTTTGAGGCTGTTGCTGAGAGAGAATGAGTTGAATGATGCAGTTTCTTGGAATTTATTGATTTTGGATTACACTCAAATGGGATTCATTAGCAGGGAAGAACACTATTATTTGGATAGATTTGTTTACCGGGTAAGTTTGCCTGCTTGAATATTTTTAGCTTATGAGAAAGAATCCCACAAGCATACATCTTTATCGTTTGCAAGAGAGCACCAAAGCTCAAATCTAAGATCTATTTCTGATGAACCACCCCACAACAAAATGTAGAAGCCTATGTTTTGGTTCCTGAAATCTTCCACTATTGAAAATTCTGTATATTTAGCATCACTGAATCAGGATTCAGGATCTCCTTACCTGCCACAGAAGGAAAAACAGAGTAATGAAGTTAATAGTTCAGTGGTTGGGAATTTTCAGTGGTGTCACTTCCCTGTATCATCTGAATTATTCTTTTCTTCCTCACTTTTTCACCCAAGTCCTCCTGTTTCTTTACTCCATGGCACCCTTTTTTTCTGAAAGGTAACCTAACGACATATAAGTGCATAATTGAAAAAATTATGCTACCATGAAAATTTGTGCATGCTGACTTTAACAAGACTTGTCCCACATAAATGCAAATGGGATCCAACCTAGAGTCCTCAAAAAAGCTAGAATAATATTGACCAACTAATAATAATAATAGATAGACTCACATAGCCTCCTCCATCAAAGACAGGGATGAACTCCTCAGTCCCTCCCTTTTCTTTTCCCATGGTTTATCTTATAAACATTGTAAGTATATAATCTTAAATTAAATTAATTTACAATAATAATCTTAAATTTAAAACATAAACACCACATGACTATATTTCAAGAAGGACAATGCTGAGATGGAGAAGAACTTCCAGATCTTTCTGAGATTTCAAAATTTTCCCGGAAAGTCCTCATAAATGCAAAGATTAATTGCAATTGAAATGATTAGTTTTTGTTTGGCTATCTGCATGCGTCTCTTATTGCTAACATGGTAAAGTTCATCTCGCAAATTATTAATTGTTTGGAGCGACTTGTCGTTTGCTTGACTGAAACTGTCTCCTTCATTGGAAACCAGATCACCATGGCCATGCCGTGGAGATATATTTATGGGAAATTCATTTTTATATATTTGAAAAATGAGCCATGTAACGACAAGTCGTTCAAAAATGGGCTTTCGATAAAGGGATTGCTGGAGCTTAAAAACTCGAGAACAGAGTCCCATCATTCAACAAACATGTTGTCTGCTGTAAAGTAGCAATTAACATTTTCTTCTTTTTTTTTTCTTTTTGCTGATGATGGGTGTACTTTAAAAAAAAAAAATTATAGATACATTTATCTGTCATTCATAGGCTAAAAAATAAATTTTTATACGAGAATGTATTTTTTTAAAATTTTTTATTAATAATAAATTACATGTAAAAATAATTTACTTTTCAGTGGAGAATTCAAGTTGAATTCTCAATAACATTATTATTATTAAAAAAAAATACTCATAAATCTATGAGATCAATAAATAGAAATTTCATAAATAACTATTTTAGTTTTAATTAATTAATTAGTTTCCATTTACTATTGTAATTAATATGTAAATAAAAATAAAAATAATGCTAGAAATGATAATTTTCGGATTCGATGGAAAATAAAACTTTACCAATTATTTAAACAGAGGAACACGTGGGAGGATGAGGAATCCTGGTTTCTTGCAGCTTCTAGGACTACATACTGACAAAAACTACACCAAATAGTATATAAGAAAATAATAAAAATCATTTTGCCAAGCCTAAAATTGTTTACATAAATAAATATTTTTAAATGAAATTTACCATAATTTTCAATACAACAATTTTTTTTTATTAATTGAGTGTAAATGTAATTAACTCTTCAATTGCTCTGAAAATATCACTGGCCAAGTTCACATTTTTCTCTCTTTTTTATTTAGAATTTATGATTATTTTATTGATTAATTAAAAAAAAATTCATTTTTAGTCCAACTTCCAAAAGAAAGTCAGTCAACAATCAATTAGTCCAATCTTCTTTTACCTTTACCAGTAAAATTAATAATTATATATAATTAGTTTCTCATTTCTTTATTGATACTTGTCTTTCCTTATTGGACTTCCAAGGAAGGACAGTAGTTTCTGTGCTCCTCCAGCTTTCATTTTTGTCAGTAGGAAGGAACAATGTGTGGGTTTCAGGCACACTCCCACACCCTTCACTAAGCTCTATTTGCCTTGAAACTAAAAAAAAAAAAAAAAAATTTAAAAGAGGTCATTTTTATGGAGCCATTCCTTTCTGTGCTGCAATGTTTCATGAGTATCCTCTGTAACAAGGTTGGTGGGTGTCTCTGATTTTCAGTTTTTCTTAATGGGTTTGCTTTGGAATGTCTCTTTGATCCTACTTTTTTTTCAAAATTTTGTTTCTTGATTTGTTCTGCATTATTTATTTTTAGCTGGCTGAGCTCTTCTTGCTGTTTTGTTTAGTGGTTTTGACTTTATGCTGCAATTTGCCTTTGGAGGGTTCCTTCTTGCACGGAAAGTTGGTGGCTTTGATTCTAATTCTCCATTTGGGTTCCTTTGTTTCTACAATTACAATGTGCCTTTGATTCCAAATCTGTGTTCAGTTTTCCATCTCTTGACTTGTTTTGCACATTTTATCGTCAGTTTATATGCTTCTTCGTTGTGTTATTCTGAAAGTAGTCACCTAGTTTTCAATCTTCGAGTGTTTCATGAGCTTGATCTGCCATCTTGAAATGTTCAGATATGGGAATGTGTGGCTGATCCAGTTAATAGATTTTCACTATCTGTTATCATTTTGGTCAACAGTGTAGTCTCTTGCTTCCTGATCCGAACTAGAAATGCTGAACATCCTTTTCACCCATTAATTTTTTCTTTTTTCTTTTTTCTTTTTTCTTTTTTCTTATTTGGTTTTCAACAAGTTTCAAATTTTGAGATTTTCCATGAGATCTGGAGGGGGTACTGTATGCTGGGTTCTCAAATTGTCATCTCTGACTTGGTGGTTAGTCTCAAAATGTAGGTCTAAGAAACAAATAAATTTGTCCCAGAGAATGAATTAACCTAAGTTCTTGAAGTCTCTTGATTTTTTCAATCTTTTTGTTTGCTTTCTAGGTACACATTCATTTCAAACTCATAGCACCTAGATAATCTTAGAGAGAGCCCTATTTGTATATCGGCAATAGCAGAATTTAAGTTCCTGTTTTATTTGATTTATGTTTTCTCCTTATTGGACGATTCCCTTCATCGTATATGCAAAATATAGACTGTCAATGATAACGAAGAATTAAATGTAATACAAACAAAAAAGATGCATCTAGAGGTGGCTTCAATTGGTTATGAGATGATGGAAAGCTGACCGACATGGATGATAAGAACAACAAAAGTCTTATTGCTCTGCTGATGAAAAGTAGCCAGATATTAAAAGGTTTTGATTAAGCTGTTAGGAGTAATGGGGTCAACTAGTTCAATGTAGTTCATCCTTACGAGTAAAAGATTGTTTAGCTTCATATACGCTTTTTGCTGGATAATGGTTAGTTTTTAGATAGATGGTGATCTATGAAGATTGTGCAGAATATGCTAGGTTCAGTGCTTCCCGATTGACATATGTGGGGGCACCGTGTTGGACTAAAAAATTTATGAGTCAGTGGCTTGACAGTTTGTATAATATACATTGTGTCCTTGGCTTAAGGCAGTGATGAGGTGAGGTGGATGTGGTGCCTGACAAAATCACTAGCTGGTGTTATAGTGGAAGTGGCAATGCATTATTGATAGAAATAAGACATGTAACAGCCACACCTCTGGTCAGATTTGCCTGAATTAGGATCATGACAAAATGACTTCACCAGACAAGATAAAGGTGGATGGGTTTCTCTGACATTTTGATTAAAATTTCAAGGTTAGATGATGCATATGCAATCCGATCAATCATATGGATGCAATCTCCTTTCACCCCTTCATTTCAAATACTTCAAATTTGTCACTTCACGATTCCTGGATTCTAACTTTAGCCGTCAAGGAATCATTGAGGTCATTTTTTTTTTGAAAAGGAGAAGATCATAGCAGTATTTGGTTCCAGTGGGAGAAGAGTGGATATAGATTCAGATATGGAATGATAATAGATAGTTGTGGTATTTGTACAATAATTTCTAGTTATTACAAATTGCTGAAGAAAAATTGATTGAACTTAATTTTAGAAACTTAACTAATAGTCTCTATTTGTACCAGAAAGGAATTAGCTGGAAGCATTTTTATAGGAGATAACCCAACAGATTCTTATTTGTAATGCAATTTTAGTAGGAAAAGTTTTCAAATAAGAATGATCAAGTAGATCCTACATTTTGCAATGTGATGCATATGTCTATACACATCCCAATGTAATTTCTGCTGCATGATTAGAGGAAAACTGAATGGCTTGTCTTGAATGTTGCCAAGTCTATGCACTGTGAATGTTAGAAGCACCTGAAGTATCTATATAAATTTGTTATCATGTAGATAGCAAACTGTTCTAGTGTTTTGCTACATATCTATGGTTTGTTTAGATTTGACTATGTAATTAAATTTTTAGGCAATATTAAAGTCTTCTGAGTCATGGAAACATTTTGTTCTCTTTCAATATCATGAAGTTTTTGCCATTTCGGGCTTGCACAAAATATCAATGGTCTGATGAACACAAGCAGCAACGGTGGTATAAAAGGATTATAAATTTTAACCAAACACATTACCTTTTATGAATACTATTCTCGTATACTTAATATGTATTTTTATGTATGGAATAGTTGAGATTTATGTATGTATATTTGCAGGTTAGAACTAGGTAGATTTTTCCTGCTGTCATCTTAAACATGAAAGTGGGAACAAAGAATGGGTGGCACTCTGTTATGCCTCTTCGGTTTAGGGACCAATCAGCCACCAGCTTTTGTATTTTCCCAAAAGTCAAGTCTGCAGGCTACTCCCCAGGCAACTCTCCTGTCTACCTCAATGTGTATGACTTGACAACCATGAATGGCTACGTCTACTGGGCAGGCGTTGGAATCTTTCACTCTGGGGTTGAAGGTTAGCTTTCCAAATCCATTGTTTTTTATTATGAATACAATGTTGTCCTTGTTTGTTTTGTTTGAATAGATTATCTTCTAATGTTATGTATCATTTGATGCTCTTATTGTCATTGAGTTTCCATTAAGAAAACCATACGGTCATTTAGAACTTTTGGTTTTAATGCACATATCGTTGGCTAAGCTGGTTTACAATTATACAAGCACATGAATATATAATCATTCTAGAAGATTTAAATACACAATTTCTGCTGTGCATTATTGTTATTTTTCTAAATCATGATATCTCAGGATGCCACCAGTGCTTTGCTCATTATCCTTTTGGATTCTTACAGTCCACGGCGTAGAATATGCCTTCGGAGCCCATGACTATCCATCAAGCGGTGTCTTTGAGGTTGAACCTCGACAGTGTCCTGGTTTCAAGTTTAGGAAGTCAATATTCATGGGGACAACATCCTTAGATCCATTTCAGATTAGAGAGTTCATGGAACGTCAGTCTGCAAAGTACAATGGCGATGCGTATCATTTGATAGTTAAGAACTGCAATCATTTCTCTGAGGATATATGTTACAAGCTGACTGGGAACTCAATACCAAAATGGGTAAATCGACTCGCAAGAATAGGTATATGATGGTCTCTTTCTTAAACTCCATATACTAAATTACTAATCTTGGGCAAGAATACTTGAGTTCAATTAATATTTTCTGTTGCCTTCACACGGTCTAGGAAGCAACTAGAACTCACTGTTTACTTGTGGTGTTCTTCCTTTAGGTTCATTTTGCAATTGCATACTCCCAGAGGCCCTTAAGGCAACCACAGTACGACATGACTCGAACTTACAAGAGTGTGATAATGAAAAAAAGAGACTAAGAAGTGGCTTCAGCTGCTGGTCATCAATCTCAATGCCTCAGAGGGAAGTATCCTTGTCTTCATTGTTTCTACACTCTCATTATAAAGGCTGCCTACCTCCATGGGAGTTGAAGAGGTCTAGAAAAGGTTCACCGAAGGAAGGTTAAGAAGAAGAAGATTGCCAGTTGCAACTAAGCATTTTTCCTGAATTGGGAGATATCAACAATTTCCCATCATCCGTGATCCCACTGGAAGTAAAAATCTGTAGTATTTTGTCTTTCTTTTTGAATGAAAAAACATGAGGCTTCACGCTTCTCATTGAGATTCTGCTAAGCTGCATCATTGGCACTTGCTTGCTTTCTCTGTGAGATTGTATTCTAATGCTGTGCATTCATATTTAAATAGCTGGAGATGAACCAATGAAGATTGTTAAAATATTATGTTGCTCTATTCCAAGTCTCGTAAACTTCTAATAACATTCTTCTGGTCTTGCTACAATTGGGTTAGAGATGCCATTCCACTGGCTTGAAGGCCGTGATTTTCATTCTGTTGATTATTCTTGAGCTCTACACTCAGTGTATGATATGTAATAATAATTAAATATTAACAATTAATTAAAATTAAATCGATATGAAATCCATAATAATTACTATTTATTAAAAAAAATGTATGGTAAAAATTTTTCCAGTAGAGTGAGAGACCAAAACACGGTGTTTCCAAAAGTATCTCAATAATGTCAAGTCTCCTGTGAAGAAAAGCAAAAGAATAATAGCGTTGCGAAGCACGTGAGGGGAAGCATTTGGGTGACGTAGCGTGGAAACATTTTCCAAAGCTCAAAATGCCACAACCAATAGCATATAAACACGTGTTTGCCGCGTGAATCTCTTACCTGCTCGCTGTCAGCAAAAACTAGAGCTAATTTCCATACGCATTTAAATGTATAGATTTTTAATAAATAAACAAACACATATCAATTAAAATTATAAAAAAAATTAAATTAGTAAAATTCTATTAAATAGATATACAGAAATATAAAAAATAATGTATTTGCTTCGTGTTGGGCTTTTGTTTTAACTTTTTATTTTTTTCAAAAGTGTTTCCATTACTTAAACCTCATAGACATAACATACAGAAGGAGCTATTAAATAAAAAATTACATTTATATGAACTTTCAATTGCACACATAAAAATTTATTTTTTTATTTTTTTAATTTGTAAATTTTATAAAAATATAACTATTAAATCTTTTAATTTTATAAAAATAAACTATTTAACACTTAAAATTCCTTTAATCTTACATATTATTACAAGAGATCTTGCGGCTCAAGCTGTTTTCCCTGCTTTTTATGTGTTTTCCCTGCTTCTTCCATATTATTACAAGAGATCTTGCAGCTCAAGCTTGCTCCTTTTTAACTTCTGCACAAATGGGTATGGCTCTTTAGATCTCTCTAATCTAAATCGCCATAGAGCTTTCCTTCTTTTCTGGTTAATGGATACTTTTTGCGCGTCAAAGCCGTAATTACATAGAGCTTTGAGTCGAGTTAAAGAGAGAGAGAGAGAGAGAGAGGGAAAGAGAGACAAGAGAAGGGAAGAAAAAAGACATTGCTTCCCGTGTTTTCCATGTCTCAACTCTCAATCCTCATTAATGTTATGCGTGCAAGCTATGCTTAAATCTTAAAACTCTAGCCTCCACCATTAGCCACCGCCGTCCACCACCTTAAATTGAACCACCTCTTCCCCTCCTCATTTCTTGGTCCTTAACGGTTTTTATTGTCTTTAAGCTTCTTCATTCTTCAATAACCTCTCCTTCTTCTTAATATCTCTTTTGTTTATAATTATTTATTGCATATTGCTTTTCCTTCTTTATTAAGAATACCCATCACCACCTTTTATTATTAATTCTCTCTTTCTGGGTCATCCCAGTTTTGACAAAAGGTTCAAAATTGAAGCTTTAACTTGTAGCTCTCTCTATCTTTCTCTGGGTTTTATTTGTTTCTGCTCAGGTTTCAAATTTAAATCTAGCATTCCCCTTTGGTTGTCAGCTTTTTTTACATTTGTATAGCTTCTACTTCTTGGTTTTGGTGAGGAGTCAGTTTCCTGTTTGTATTTTTGTTCTTATGAAGTTTGCTGGGATAGGATCTACTTTTCTTCTTATTAATTAATTCAACAAATCCATGCTCTTTATTCCAGGAGTTTTCAGTTTTCACTGATACATAAAAGTAATTGCCCTCTCTTGTTTTCAAGGATCTACAATCAGGGGTGTTCATAAAAATCAAGGAAATTTCAGAGCTTGCAAAGGGCTGCAAATTGAATATCTAGCCTTTCTTGTTTAGATCTCAATTGTAGTCATGGGAGGCCATGTAAGCAAAAAGCCAGCTGAAGCATCTTCAACAATTAATCTAAACAGCAACCTACAATATACAACTGAATTGAGCTCATATGAGGCTGCCTGCAGACTTGATGAAGACTTGCAATCATTTGACACGACTCTCCAAGTTCGTACCAATCATGTTTTAAATACTCTTGCTGGTGGTGTTGAAGTTCGAGCTCTTTCATTCGATTCCTTGAAAGAAGTAACTGAATGCCTGTTGGAAATGAATCAAGAAGTTGTTAGGGTTATATTGGAATGCAAGAAAGACATATGGAAGAATCAAGAATTGTTTGAACTGGTAGAGGAATACTTTGAGAATAGTTTGCAAACTCTGGATTTCTGTACTGCATTGGAGAAGTGTTTAAAGCGAGCCCGTGATAGCCAGTTGTTTATAATCGTGGCACTTCAACAGTTTGAAGAGGAAACTGAAGCTGGAGGGGATCGGTATGTTAAAACATTGGAGGGATTGAAGAATTTCAAGGCATCAGGGGATCCTTTCACTGAAGAATTTTTTCAGATCTTTCAATCTGTGTACAGGCAACAGATCTTAATGCTTGAGAAGCTGCAATTTAGGAAGAACAAACTTGACAAGAAACTGAAATATATTCATGCATGGAGGAAGGTTTCAAGTATGATATTTGTGGCCACTTTTGCTTCTGTGTTGATTTGCTCAGTTGTGGCAGCAGCTATGGCTGCTCCTCCTGTTGCAGCTGCTCTTGCTGCTGCAGCATCCATCCCATTAGGCTCAATGGGGAAATGGATTGATTCACTGTGGAAGAACTATGAGAATGCTTTGAAGGGACAGAAAGAGTTGATTAGAACAATGCAGGCGGGTTCTTACATTGCTATAAAAGATCTGGACAACATTCGAGTTCTGGTCGACCGATTGGAGATTGACATTGAAGCACTGATGATAAATGCAGAATTTGCAATTGAGGAAGAAGCAGTGAAGGTTGCAATAGAAGAGATTAAGAAGAAGCTGGAAGTGTTCATGAAAAATGTTGAGGATTTGGGAATGCAATCTGATATGTGCAGCCGAGATATTCGAAGGGCAAGGACTGTAGTTCTGCAGAGGATCATCAAGCACCCCATCAGCTAATTCTACAGGGTTTCATTCCATTACTCTGTTTAGGCAGCAATATGATTATTGATTACTAGTGCTATTAACACATTTTGCATGGTTCAGTTAACATTTCGTAATGATGTGGATTCATCACCTGAAAGTTCCATCTGGAATTCCAATCTGAATTGTATATTAAGCATCAATCTCACTTTGCTTTTTACAAGTCTAATAATTAAAATTCATTTGTAAAACGCCATTAAACACGTGTCACCTCTTATCACCCTTATTGGGGTCAAAGCACGAATGTCTATACAAAATCAACACTTGTGAACTCTAAACCATATTAAAAATCTAAATATTAACACGACTCTTTTATTAAATATGTATCATATGATATAGTAATATTAATATAATATAAATAAATTTTTTGACATGATAAATTTAATATAATTTAATATAATTTAATATATTTGACACGTTTTAACACGATATAATATTATTTAGTTTATATATTATAAAACAAGTTTAATATTTATAATATTTTTAAAATTACATATTTATTTTTAACCTTCATAAATTTAATAATATATTAAAAATATAAAACTTAATTATTTAATATTTAAAAAATTGAGATTTTAATATTTAACAAATTAATATTTTAACAAAAAATTTACAAGATGATATAATATTATATAAATATGTATATTAAATAAATTTTTAATAAATAAAATAAAAATAAATTATAAAAAATTAATATTTATATTAAATAATATATTTTTTAATAATATAATTATGAGTCGGTAAATAAAAAAAATTGATAAGTCACGTATTGAGCTCTTGGTACAATAATATAATATATTATAAATATATCAAATCGAATTAAAAAGTCGATCTATAATTCCATACAAATATTATCATGTTATAAACAGATTAAAACAATTTTGATATTAATATAAATAAACTCAATTTTACCTCTTAATTTTTTATATTATTTTTATGTCATATTCACGAATTATGTCTAAAATTGCCACCGTAGACTCAATTGGATAAAAGAAAACTTTGGCTTTTTGATGAAGATTATGACCAAAATTTTAAGTTTAATCGTTAAATTTATTGTAATTATAATTGATGATCTGAGATCCAATAGAATAGGGTTTTACAAGGGTTTTGTATTACTGAATAAGGCCTCTTTTTCCTGAGGAGGGGACTCCTCTTTTATACATTGTCTTGCTTGCTGGTGACGTGTAAAGGCCTCTCCAGGATTGGGCCACGCGTCTCTGCCATGCGGATTCGGAGGTACTAGGGTATCAGCCGCCTGCTCCATGCGTAACGGCCTCTGATTCTCCTCGTGCGTACGTTCAAGCGGATCTGCCAGGCTGTCTGGTGAATATTATTTTGGATCCTGGGTTGGGCCGAAAGTTGGGCCGGACGCTAAGCCTGAGTGAAGAGGATGGGTCGAGCCCGGCCTTGAGGGTTGGATGAGCCCGGCTTGTTATGTACATCAGGTATGTGGGCCTCTACGTCATGGGCTTTGGGCTGTGGTCAAGCCCCTGGCCCGGGAGGAAGGAATCCAGCGGTCATCAATTGCCCCTTCACCTTCTCGGCGGTTATTGCTCCAACTGCCGAGGGGGTGAATACCAAGAACTTTTATGATCGCGTCTGTTCGGGTTCAGGTG
Source organism: Manihot esculenta (assembly GCF_001659605.2). Classification (NCBI taxonomy): domain Eukaryota; kingdom Viridiplantae; phylum Streptophyta; class Magnoliopsida; order Malpighiales; family Euphorbiaceae; genus Manihot; species Manihot esculenta. Next base: position 30,556,274 of record NC_035177.2, on the reverse strand, counting down.
CCTTAATAACATCCTTTCATCTTTCAGTCGTTGCGTAGTTTCTGAATTCTATTTGCTCTTTTCTCTTTCTGTCTTTTTTTTCTATTCTTCTTGTCCTCTGCCGCCTTTGCTTTCTTTTTTCTTTTTGTCATCATTATCTGGACATCTCCTTTCTTTCCTTTTCCGTGAATATCTTTTAAGAATCTGACATCACTGGCTTAGAGTCTAGTGTAGCTCTGCCTTGTGCTAAGTCCTCAGGCTCCGAGTATATATCAGTGCCAGCTTTTCTTCATTCTTGAGCCTTCTGTTGAAATGAGAAATTCTTGTTTTATCTGTGGCAGGTCCATTCGACGCCTTCTTCAAACAGATTGCCTTGTGCCCTAGAGGTTTGCTTTGATTTTGCTCTTATTATCTTAAGGGAGAACTGTTTCTGACTTGTTTCTGTTTTGAAACTTTTTGCAGTTCCTGAAATAAAAATGGGTCAGTTCAAAATTCTTGACAATTTGATGTTACCTCTAAGGCGTCTGGATGGTGCATTAAAGATCCTTCTAGTATGGCAGTCGAAGGGTGGAACCATTCGGCAAGCTGCTGAAACTGCTTTACCCAGATCGTCTGGCCGGCCTCCTCCTTTGCTTGTTGTCCGGGCTCCAAAGAAGTTTTGGGCTATTGAGGGGTTCGCTCTAACTTCACCTTTTTCCGCAGAGAAAAAGGGAATTTCCTCGATGCCCCTGTTGTCCTCTTTTGATATAAATGGGAGTGGCGCCGGCGCTCAGCTTGTTGTTCTTTTTGGTGTGAAGTACCAGTATTATTATTCCCTTTGGTGTGAAGTACCAGTATTACGTGGGACTGAGATCTGCTGCACTCAGTCAAGTCTCCCGCGATTTCTTCGAATGTGTACTTCGCGATCTCTTCGGAGCCATAGCCCGAAGACTTATGTTTTTCATGTGTGGTGCACGGCCGGCATACAATATCTGAGCTTGTTCGAATGTACCGTGCATCACATTCGGGTAACCGAACGTTTGCCCAGGGGGACAGTGAGAAATGCTTATGGGAATCAACTTGTTCAGTTCCCCTATAATAGCGGGACAGATCTTGGCCTTTTCTGAAAAACTCACATTCCGAGCTGCGAGAAGTTCTCCGAGCTGAAGACTAGAATAGTAGGGTAGGTGATAATCGTAGATGATGAAGTATCTGGATATGTAAATCCTTTAAGGATAGTCTTTCATCCCGTAATGTAGGCCTTTGTAACGTGCTGTAATGTACTTTTCTTTTAATGAAGTTCTTGTTCTGCTCTCATGCTTAAGCTGTTCTTCCTTTATCATGTGTGAAATACTTTAGATTGCTCGCCTTATAATTTTAACCAATTGAGCTCTGTCCTGCTTTTTTCCGAGCTGATCTAACCATATCTGCGAGCTCTGATGAGTTGAATTCCGGATCCACTTAGCCAACTGGACTTTCAAGTTTCCGAACTGGACTGCCTGACCGACCTATGAGCTCGGTCTTTATCTTGATGAATTGAGCTTTGAGTCTCCTTCATCCGGCCGGGCTCTCAGGTCATGTTGTCCGGGCTGGACTAACCGACCTGAGAGTTCTGTCTTTGCTTAGTGAAATGGGCTTTGAGTTTCCTTTAGCTGACCGAGCTCTCAAGTCGTGTTGTCCGAGCTGGACTAATCCGACCTCTGAGCTCGGCTTCTGATGAGTTGAACTCTAAGCTCTCAGTTCTGTATGATTCCGAGGTGCTCTTGGCGCCTCTTTCCGATCTCACATCCTTTGTTTAATAACGGTAAATCAAATCTTATAACTTTTTAAGTGATGAGCAAGTCTGACCTTTATCATGCTCCCTTTTGCTTGTACTTTTGAGTCTTTTCATGACTTGCCCCTCTGTTTCCTCGGCATTTACCATAGGGATGGTAAAGTAGTAGGCTAAGTTGCTCTGACTGATGAGTTGGGCCTGTATTATATGGATGGCGAATGGGCTTTTAAATGATGGGCTGTCATCGTGTACTTGGCCCTTGATAGATGTAGGTAAGCCCAGCGATCATCCTTTTGCCCCTTTACCGTCTCGCCGGTTATTACCTAACCGTTGAGAGGGTAAATTTCGAGAACAATTAATGATCGCGCCGCTCCAAGACAAAACTGTTCAGATCAACGCCCTGCCTCATAATTGCCTTTCTTTTCAAATTCCTTTTGTCTTTTGAAGAACTAGCTCTTGTCTGCTCTCTGTCTTTCTGCAACTCTTTCTACAGTTTTTCATCCCATCGCGTTCTCAGGTACGCTTCTTTGTTCTTCCATGGCAAGTTCAAAGCTTCCTGATGTTTTTGACCTTGAGTCGCATATTACACCTTCCAACATAACTAATCACATTTTCCGGAGGCTTTTAGATACTCCGTTGTATCTTATTCGAGCACCTCTTCCAAATGAGAGGGTAGTTCTTCCTTACCCTCGTCCTCCTGGTTTGGTGGATCCCCAAGAGGTTCGTAGCATAGTGTTTTTCCTGAAGCAGAGAGAATTTGGTTTACCGTTTCCTTTTACCCCTTTCTTTGTCGAGGTCTTTGAATACTTTGGGGTAACTCCTCGAATGTTATCCCCAAATTCCATTTTATTCATGTCCTGTTTCGAGTCTATCTGTTTGGGTTGGGGTTTCGCACCTACGGCCTGTCTGTTTGTCACTTTTTTCCGCCTGGTTAGGGCGAAGCAAAACTTCTATTACTTTTCCCCCCGTAATGGGCTGTCTCTTCTTACGGGCTACAAGGATTCTATAAAGGGATGGGTAGAGAATTTCCTTGTGGCGGAGTTAAAACTAGGGTCCTGCCGATCGTGGGATGTGGACCTAAGGTGGGGGGAGATCTTTCCGGGCTGCAACGATCTGCCCGAATTGAGTCTTATTGAGCAGGTCGGGCTGCTTCGACTGACTTCCGTTGAGAGGAAGTATGATGTCGAGAAGTGTATGTTTGCGTCCAACCTTAGGGATATCCGGGACACGGGTATAGTGCTTTGTCCGGCTATTCTGTTTCTTCTTTGCTCATAATATCAGGAAGTATGCTGACTCTTTATAACTTCTTGTTTCTTGCAGCTTCTGAGGTTAGAATGGATGGCGTCAAATTCCCCAAGAATTTTGACCTGTCTCGGGAGAACATGCATGCAATTTTTGACGCCTTTGGGGATGGGCGTTCTGTAACTGAGATTGCTGCAGAGCTGGCTCAGGCCGCTTCCTCCAAGAAGGTCAGCCGACCTCCCGTCAAAGCTTCTTCTCGAACTTCCAAGCCGAGCTCTCGCAGCATCAAATCAGCTCGGCCATCTAGCCATGGTGGGTCGAGCTCAACCTCGACGCCTGCTGAAGGGTCTAGATCCGTTTCAGCCTCTTCAGAGGTCGTGAGGGAAACTTCCCTGGCTATTGTGGAGCAGACCCAAGCTACTGAACAAGTGGGGCAGAGTGCTGCCCATTCTACTGAGGGGATGCCAGGGGGGAAAACTAAGTCCCTTGTTGAAGACAATGAGACCTCTGGGACAGGGATGGAGGTCATCCTCCTAGAGGATCAAAGCCCAGAGGTTTCTGGTGAAGGTGCCCCTGCCCCTGTGAGGACTGAGCCTGAGGGAGCTGAGGGCGTCTCCTCAAAGACCGGGGGCAAGCGTCCGACCTCTTCTGGAACGCCTGTCCCATCTCCTGCTCGGAAGAAGTCCAGGACTGCTGCGGGTCCTTCCCCACCTCTTTCTTCCATTGGGAAGGGGAAGGGTGTTTCTGTTGTTCCTTCGTCGTCCCCTGCTGACAACATTCTGGACCTGTCAAGCATTTCCTCTGAGTCTCCGGCCTCTGCTGTTGCCGCACTTCTCCGGGAGCGGATGTTCGGCGGGATAACAGAGGCTTCGGATCCTCGTCTGCTGGCCCTGACTGGTCACTTGGCCCGTTCTACCAAGGAGCAGGTGTCCTTCCAATCTCGCTCTCGTGAGGAGCTCGGATCCACGATTGGAGAAATGCTTCTGATGGAAAGTTATTTTTTTTCACTTCTCTTTGAGTTTGCTTTGTTTCTTTTCTTGACAATTGTTCTTCCGTACTAGGTGTTAGGCCTGGTTATGGAGGTGGATGCCCGTGACCTCTCTCTCCGGGAGTCCGTGGACCGCCGGATCGAGGAAGCGCGTCGCGATGAAAACCTGACTGCCACCAGCGACGCGAGGGGCCACCTGGCAGCCGCCCGGGAGCAGATCCAAGCTCTCCAAAGGGAGTTGCATTCTGCGCTGGAGGCCTCTAAAAGAGCTAAGGACAGAACGGCTGAGGCGGCAGAACATAGCAAATCCCTGGAGTCAGAGCTGTCTCGTACTCGCAGGGTTCTCCAAGAGTCCGATGAGAGAGCAGCTGAGGTGGAAGCTCGTTGTGTAGAGGTTGTGAAGCAGCTGTCCTCTATGACAGCGGCCCTTCAAGAGAGGGATGAGGCTGTAAGCCAAAAGGCTGAGGTCCAGCGCCAATATGAGGCCTTAAAGGTCGATTTTGAAGGGCTTCAAGATCACCTGAATGAGGTGAAGGCTCAGAGGGAAAGTACCCTAGCCCGGGTGGAGGTTCTTGAGCAGGAATTGGGCACAAGTTCTGAACGTATCAAAGATCTGTCTTCATCGGCTGAAGAGTTCAACCTTCGCCAACAACAGCTAAAAAATGAAGTCAGGGCTTTGGAACGTAAATGTTTAGCCCTGCTCAAGGTGGTAAAGTATGCCGAAGGGAAGGCTCAGCAAAAGCGTGAACAGTATATAGCAGAGTATCAGGAGTCTGATGAGCTGAAGGTTAAAATTGAGCAGGCCTGTGAAGCTCATCTTCAGGACTACAAAGACTCTTCTGAGTTTAAGGAATTTGTAGCTGAGGCTTGTGAAGAACATCTTGATGAGTATAAAGCTTCTGGTGAAATGAAACAGGCAATCTATGATAAGGCCTACTGCATGTATGTAACTGGCTACAATCGCGGTTTAAGAGAAGCTAGACAGGCTCCTGATATTCCTTTGGCCGAGCTTCGTAGGGGCGAAGTGGACTCAGATGGCGAGTCAGTGCTATACGGGGAGGATGATTGTCCTTTGCCCCGAGGAGATTCCCGGAGGAACATAGACCGGCCGTCTGAGTCTTCTTCAGGGGAGTCCGAGCTAGGGTCGGAGGAAGATGATCTTGATTCTGAGAAAGAAAGCCTCCACCTTGGGTCAGAAGTTGCCCCTACTATTAATGTTGAGAGCTCTGGCCCAAGGGACACCGAGCTTCCTTCGGAGGTGACTGTAAATAGAGATAATGCAGGCGAGGGTGTTCTTACTGATGTAAGTCCTTTAAGGACTATTTATCCTCCCTTCTCGCCGGAGAGATAAATTGTAACAGTCATGAATGAAATATCAGTTTCCTTCTTTTTTATTCTTGTTTTTTATATTTCTTGAAATTTATCTCTACTCTTCGTACTTGTGATGTAAACTACATATTTTCATTCATAAACTCTGAATTAATTTGAAGGTGCGAGCTCAGCTCGTGGCGGATAGTCTGAGAGAACAAATCTCGTACCTTTTTAATGGCGACTATCATGTCAGTTTTTGGCTTTTAGTCCTTCTTTCTTGGTTGTGATTTTGTATATTTGTTCCAAATAAACTGATTTAGGCTTTGATTATAGCTTTGTTATCCTTCTAAGGATTTCTTCATTTATGAGTCCTTCTATGGAGGGAGCTCGGCCTTTCTCTTTGGCCTTCGTATCTTGATCCTTTAAGGATATGAGTCTATCTGAGCTGAGAGCTCGGTCTTGGACCTTTGTGAATATTGGTCCGAGCTGGGAGCTCGACCTCTTCAAAAGCCAAAGTTTTGGTGTTAGCGTCTTTTTCGAGGTTGGGGCTTCTTTAGCTTATTAGGCCTTTGTTCCTTTTTTCATAGGTCGGAACCTGACTATCCGAGCTGGAAACTCGGCCTTTTTCGTTCGTACCTTGAATTTTTGCGAAGTCTATCCGAGCTGGGAGCTCGGGTTTTTAATTAACAAGCTCTGGGCTCTTCTCTTTCCGAGGTCGGAATTGGATTTTATAAGTTGTCCCTGTGGTGTGGGAAAAATTTTTTATTTCGGGAGGCTCTTAAGTCCTTCACCGACCTATTTTTGATTCTAGGAGATCTTACGGGATCCTGGTTTTCTTTGAATTTGCCGGACGACCTCGGGGCCTCGCCGGTTGTTTTTGATTCCAGGAGATCGTACGGGATCCTGTTTTTTCTTTGAATTTCCGGGACGACCTCGGGGCCTCGCCGGTTGTTTTTGATTCCAGGAGATCTTACGGGATCCTGTTTTTCTTTGAATTTCCGGGACGACCTCGTGGCCTCGCCGGTTGTTTTTGATTCCAGGAGATCTTACGGGATCCTGTTTTTCTTTGAATTTCCGGGACGACCTCGGGGCCTCGCCGGTTGTTTTTGATTCCAGGAGATCTTACGGGATCCTGTTTTTCTTTGAATTTCCGGGACGACCTCGGGGCCTCGCCGGTTGTTTTTGATTCCAGGAGATCTTACGGGATCCTGTTTTTCTTTGAATTTCCGGGACGACCTCGGGGCCTCGCCGGTTGTTTTTGATTCCAGGAGATCTTACGGGATCCTGTTTTTCTTTGAATTTTCGGGACGACCTCGGGGCCTCGCCGGTTGTTTTTTATTCCAGGAGATCTTACGGGATCCTGTTTTTCTTTGAATTTCCGAGACGACCTCGGGGCCTCGCCGGTTGTTTTTTGGTACCCGCTTTGGGGTTTTGTACAAGATTCAGGCTCATTGGCCTTACTGTCGCTTCGTCATCTCAGCTGATTTCGTGCCTAACTGAGGCCTTGTTTCATGTAGAACGTTATTCATAAAGATAATCACATTGTATAAACAATTTTTATTTACTCATGTCTGTCAAAATACAATGTTTTTCTTTACGAATATTTCAAGGAAAATACCTTTTTAGGTGCTGGATGTTCCAAGCGTGGGGCTCGGGGTTTCCTTGCATATCTTCGATTCGGTATACCCCGGGCTTAACTACTCTTGTCACCTTGAATGGACCTTCCCAGGTCGGTGCTAGCTTGCCTGCGGCTGCTCTTTTTCCTGTAGCTTCCAGGTTTCTTAAAGTCAGGTCTCCCACCTTCAAGCTTCTTTCTCTGACCTTTTGATTGTAATATCTTGCCGCTCGTTGTTGATAAGCAGCAGTTCGGATTTGGGCTTCTTCCCTAACTTCTTCAAGAGCATCTAGGTTGCTCCTTAATTTGTCCCCATTAGCGTTCTCACTAACGAATTGAACTCGATGAGTGGGGATCTGCAACTCAACTGGGACTACAGCCTCTGTGCCATAAGCAAGTGCAAACGGGGTTTCTTGAGTGGGCGCTCTGGGAGTGGTTCGGAGTGCCCATAGAGTGCTATTGAGTTCTTCTGCCCAATTCTCCTTTGCGCCATCCAGCCGTTTCTTTAATCCTTGAAGGATAGCTCTATTAGTGACTTCCGTTTGGCCATTAGTCTGAGGATGAGCCACGGAGGAGAACTTATGCCATATGCCCATGTTCGTTGTGAAGGCTCTGAAAGTGCTGCAGTCGAATTGTCTGCCGTTGTCTGAGATAAGTACTCTTGGTATGCCAAATCTGCAGATGATATGTCCCCATACGAAATCTATCATCTTGCGAGCTGTGATTGTGGCTATTGCTTCTGCCTCTGGCCATTTCGAGAAATATTCCACAGCCACCACTACGAATTTCCTTTGCCCCGTAGTCTTGGGGAAAGGTCCCAGGATGTCAATTCCCCATTGTGAGAAAGGCCATGGACTGGATATGCTTGCTTGAGGAGTGGCAGGGGTCCTGATGGCATTAGCAAATCTCTGACATACGTCACACCTCCGGACAAACTCTTCTGCTTCTTTTTTAACAGTGGGCCAGTAGTATCCTTGCCTGAATATTTTGTTAGCTAATGTCCCTGCTCCCTCGTGAGCCCCATATAGACCTCTATGTATTTCCTCCATTACCTTTGCAGCTTCCTCCGGACTCACACACCGGAGCCATGGGCTGGACTTCCCTTTTCTGTATAAAGTTTCCCTTATTACTTGGTAATTGGCAGCTCGCGCTGCTATCTTTTTGGCTTCAACTTTATCTTCGGGGAGTTCGCCCTTTTCCAAGTATCTCAGGTATGGAGTCATCCAAGTTGGGCTCTGTTCCACCTGCAGTACTGTGTTTGTCTTCTTGAAAGCAGGTGTGCTGACATGCTGTATGTATACTTCATTAGGGAGCTGCTCTAACTCTTCTTTGGTCAGTCGACTAAGCAGGTCTGCCTCTTCATTTTCATCTCGAGGTATCCTCTGAAATCTGGTAATAACTCCTCGGCTCGTGAGGTCGGCTTCCACAGTTTTTACTTTATCAAGATAACTCTGCATGATGGGATCTCTGGCCTGATATACTCCCGTTACCTGGTTGATCACCAGCTGAGAGTCACTATTTACTTCGAGGTCGGTTACCCCTATTTCCAAAGCTACCAACATTCCGTTCACCAAGGCTTCATATTCGGCCACATTATTAGAAGCTTTGAATTCTAGCCGTAAGGCATAACATACTTTAAAGCCCTCCGGCCCCTTAAGTATTATCCCAGCACCACTGCCCTCAGAGCCTGATGCTCCGTCTACATATAGCTTCCAGCTGGACTCTTGGGAAAGCTCTCCCTCTCCTTCTTTTCTTGGTATCTCCGAGGATGATCCTTCCTTCTCCTCGTTGAATGAGCATTCTGCTATGAAGTCAGCCAGCGCTTGAGATTTTATAGCTGTCCGAGGTCGGTACTCCAGACAGTAAGGGCTGATTTCCACGGACCATGCTAACATCCGTCCTGAAGTTTCCGGCCTACGTAGGATCTTCTTTAAAGGTTGGTCCGTCATCACAACTCCTTGGTGGCCTTCCAGATAAACTTTGAATTTTCGGACTGCTAACAACAAGGCATACGCCAATTTTTCTATGTTTGAATACCTGACTTCGGTATCTCTGAGCACCTTGCTGACGTAGAAGACAAGCTTCTGCTCTCCTTCTTCCACCCTTACTAGTACTGCGCTGACTGCTTGCTCTGAGGCTGGCAAGTATATCAGGAGTTCTTCCCCTTTTATGGGGCTGCTGAGCACGTGAGGCGAGCTGAGGTATTCCTTAAGCTCTGTGAAGGCTTTTTGGCAGTCTTCTGTCCATTCAAAATTCGGGACCTTCCTCAATTTTTTGAAGAATGGCAAACACTTTTCTGCCGACCTTGACATAAATCGGTGAAGCGCCACTACTCTCCCGGTTAATCTCTGGACGTCCCTTACACAAGTCGGCTCTGGCATGTTCAATATGGCTTCCACCTTCTTCGGATTGGGCTCAATGCCTTTTCCACTCACCATGTATCCCAAGAACTTTCCTCCCCTGATGAAGAAAGCACACTTTGCTGGATTCAACTTCATCCTGTATTGATCTAACACCCCAAATATCTCCCTTAAATCCGTTATGTGTTGTTGAAAAGTTGAACTTTTAACCACCATGTCATCCACATACACTTCTACATTCCTGCCGATCTGGTTCTTAAAGATTTTATTCATTAATCGTTGGTAAGTTGCCCCGGCGTTTCTTAATCCGAAGGGCATAGCTCTGTAGCAGTAAGTCCCGTCTTCAGTTATAAATGAGGTCTTCTCCTCATCCGTCTTTTCCATTGGGATTTGGTGGTAACCAGACATAGCATCCAAAGAAGACATATAATCAAAACCGGCCGTTGAGTCGACCATCTTATTAATATCGGGGAGGGGGTAACAATCTTTAGGGCAGGCCTTATTCAGGTCGGTAAAATCTATACACATCCTGTATTTGCCATTGGCTTTTTTGACTAACACAGGATTTGCCAACCACTGTGGGTACATAACCTCCCTAATAAAGCCTGCCTCTTCTAGCTTCTGCACTTCTTCCTGGGTAGCCTGCTGCTTCTCTCTTCCCACTACTCTCTTCTTTTGCTTTACTGGTCTGGCCTCGGGGAGGACATTCAATCGGTGTGTCATCACTTTGGGGTCAATTCCCGGCATGTCTGAGGGCTTCCATGCGAAGGTCGGCGAGTGACTTTGGATCAGGGCCATGGTGTAACGACCCGGAAACCGCTACCCTATTGTAACGGCCCGAACCGCCACCGGCGCTAGGATCCAGATCGGCTTAAGGCCGCCGGGACCCGTAGCAAGCCAACATACATACTATTACCTGGTAAAATCCCATGCATGATCAAAACTTTAACATAAAAACTTAAACATAAAACCTGTAATCTGAACATACACCAAGCTTGATCCGTATGCTACAACATAACTGTGAACATAAACTTTCCCATGCTAGAGCCCTCATCAAATGCTCTAGCTGGGTCAACATTACATACATCAAGCCTGGTTCTCAACTCAACATAAAAACATTACATAACCATGCATCAACAGGAATTAACCAGTCTATAGGGCCAAGCACACTCTAATCCATAAACATTAACTCTACTATCAGTTACATACATTACATCAACTTATATTACATCAACTTATATTACATGTCCACTTCTAAAACTACTAAACTGAAACATAAACGTAAACTATTACATGCACATACGACTTGACTTTACCCTGCTGCCTCTGAACTCTGACTTAAACCTGCAACACTGGGATTAGGGGAAAGGGATGAGCTAAAAAGCCCAGTGAGTAGAAACATAGAAAACAGTTCATTAATTACATGCTTTCATGAAATGCATCATAACACAGAGAAATCACATAATCTTGTCCGCCTCGGGGCTTATGCAATATTTATTCCCCACGGACCCTGGTTTCTGAGAGTCTGTCTTTTTGCATGCATCTTTCCTCTCAGAGGATGGACATGACATCAAAAATCCCTCTGTCGGTGCCCGGCTCCCCCATAGGAGCTCACAAAGGCCTGTAACATACATGACATGGTGTCTGGTCCACAGAGAGCTCACATGGACTTTCCTACATGTACTTGTCCGGCTCTCAAAGGACTAAGACAAGACTCGTGACAGATATGGGCTATTGAAGTCGCCTCGGTCCACCCTTCCTCCATCAACATCAAATAATGCAATGCGTCATATTCGTGAAACTAGTGCAATCAACCTACTACATATAATCATGATGCATGAACATGCTTTAGGCATTAGATTTTGTGCATAAAAGATTAAGTTTAGTTCTACTCACCTCCTAGCAGACGCTGACTGACTCTGCAACTGCTAACACTGATGGCCTCCTCGGTCTCTCGGGTCCGATCCTACACAGGTGGACTCGAATGAGGTGCCAAACACATTCTAACAACTCATAAACAACTCCCCAAAAACCCCTCTAAACATCACTTAAACATGCATGGAAAACACCCAAGAAACGGCTGGACAGGGCACTTTCGGCGGCACCTTCGGCGGCCGAAAGTCCCTTCCAGAGACGAAACTCGGGTAGGTTCGGCGGCAGGTTCGGCGGCCGAAACCCTAGGACAGAAATGAAAGTCCCTCCTTCGGGGGCACGTTCGGCAGCCTAAAGACTGCCTCCCATGCAGGTTCGGCGGCCGAAACTCCTTTCGGCGGCCGAACCTGGTCCCCTCTGGACGACAGGTCCGATTCTGCCAAGCCAAAAACCAAACTCAAATATACCCAAATCCTTACATACTCTCTCCCAACATGCATACTCACTCCCACAAGCATAAAGGAGCATAAACTAACATAAACTCCTCAACACAAACATCACATAACATACATTGGGTATAAAACCCACATAAACCTTAAACATGCATTTCTACCCAAACTCAACCATCAAACTCTATAAAACTTACGTAAAACTCATTAAAACATAAAGAAAAGCAGATATCTACACTAACCTCTTGGAGATCGAGGGTTGCGTGATCTCTAACTCGGAGGTATGGAGAATCCAAGCTCCAAAAGCTCCAAGCTCCCAAAACTCCTTTTAAGCTTTAAATCTTCAAACACAAGGGTAGAAATCATGAAAAACTTGAGAGATGGGTAGAGAAAACACGAAAACGACCAAAGGAAGGCATAAACTCACCTGAGCTCGAGAATGGGGAGAAAACTCACCCATTTCCGATCTGAGGGCCCTTTATAGGTGGCCTAGTCGAAGACCTTCGGCGGCCTAACGTGCCCCCTAACTCATGCATGTTCGGCGGCCGAACTTGACTTTCGGCGGCCGAACCTTGGCTCGTTCAAACAAGACTTTCGGAGGCCAAAGGCGCTCCCGAAGCCTTTCCATGTTCGGCGGCCGAACTTCACTTTCGGCGGCCGAACCTGGCAAACGCCTCCTTGGTCTTTTCCCTTCAAACTCAATTCATTTCCATTTAAAACCATGAAATCATGTGAAAAACATTTTAGAAAACACATTTTACCCCTTCTAGAGAGATCCAACACCCTAGATTCCGCCGGAAGGCAGGAATCCCGATGCCGGATTCTAGCCGGGTATTACATTCTTCCCCCCTTTAAGAACATTCGTCCCCGAATGTTCCACAAACAAACAGGTATCTGAAACAGAGCATCAATCATAGATAAACAAGCAAGCAATCAAGCAAGCAAAACCTAAAAACCTCTCTCCTAAAAGAGAGACACAGGCACTGCTGGAGTAAGAACTCCCGACCTTTCAAACATATCTTAGCAATACCTCACCTTCTCCTGAACTCCACAAGCTTCTGCTGCTCTACTCTGATCCTTTCTCTTTCTCTACATCTTTACTAACTGGCTTCTTCTCACTGCTAACCCAAACTAACTCTAACTCTCACAGGTAGTACTCGAATTTCAGATCTGTCTTGGAAAACAACCAGCTCCGACTAGCTGTCCCAATAGATCATCCATCCTGCATGGGAATACCTGCCCTTGGTAGTGACCTTGTTTAACCGCTTACAGTCGTTACAAAGTCTCAAGGATCTATCCTTCGTTTCCCACAACCATACTGGAGCAATCCAGAGTGAGGTACTAGGTCGGACAAAACCCCTTGTCTACCAAGTCTCGCCTCTACTCTACTGCTACCTCTCTCTATGCAGGCGCCATCCTATAGGGAAGGGCAGAAATGGTTCTGCGTCCAGACACCACTCCTATACCAAACTCTAACTCTCTGACAGATGGTAAACCTGACAACTCGCCTAGGAAGACATCTAAGAATCCTCTCTAACAACTGGCACTGAGGCTGGTTCCCCGACCTGACTGTTGAACTCTCAAACAAGAGCTAGAACCCTCTGACAACCTCTCCTATGCACCCTACGAACCTTACAGGCTGACATCAAACCTCTAGGCATCCCTACTGTGTCCCCTCCGAAGAAAAATCTTTGACCCATCCTGTCCTCTGAACCTGACTACCTTGTCTCTGCAGACCAAGATAGCACCACGAGTAGAAAAACCCAGTCCAACCCTAAACTGACGTCCAGACAGTCAAGCCTAGGACCTCAATGTCGGGTGGAAGGCATCTACCCTCAGCTGACACAGAACTGGACCGGCAGACTGACTCTGCCACAGATGGATCACACATGGGTCCACTGACCAAAGAGAACACTCTAGCCCAAAAGCTATCAACTCAACCTCTCGACGGCTCCTAGAGCAACTAAAGAAAGAGAAAAACACTAGGGTTCACAAGAACTTACACATCAGAACATTCAAAAGTGAGCGTACCTGACACCACCATGTTTGATGTGCCTGCCTCCTGCTGAGCTTGGGTGAAGATCCGAGCTGGAGCTGACGGATCTTCTCCACGGGAACCTGAAGAACGAGGGAATGACCCTCTTCCTCTGCCTCGACCACTGACCTGAAACACGGCTGGAGCTACTGGCTGAGACTGTACTAAACGGGGCGCAGTAGGACACTCACGTGCTATGTGTCCTTCCTGTCCACACCGAAAACAAGCTGTCGTCCCATAACGGCAGACTCCCTTGTGCGGCCTTCCACACCTCATACATCCTGTAGTGTCTCGACCAGAACTCGAACCACCAAAACCCAAACTAGCCTTCAAATTTTGCCAAAACTTCTTCTGCGACTTCCTGAGGCCTCTCTTCCACTTCTTACCTCTCGTGGCAGCTGTACTCAGAGTGGAGGGATCAATCCCTCCTGAACCCGAGATCCTGGAATCCTGGGTCTGAGCATCTTCCTGGGAATCTCCCATACCTTCTTCTGGCACTCTGATTCCCAAACTGAAATCTCTTCTCTGAACATCCATCTCTACTTCCCTCATACTAGCTGACATCCTTCTTGGAGCCATTGCTTCTCTGCTTACATCAAAAGACCGTCCAGGGTCCCTTGATGTTCCCCATCTGCTAACTCCCCACGACTGCGCTCTTGGCAGAGTAGGGGGAAAGGTGTCCATACCTTCCCTCTCAGATGGAACTCCAGTCGATTCCACAGATCGACGAGCACCTCGCATTCTGGCTCCTCTGAAGAACAACACACAAGCATACAATCAATCATTAGCATCATACGGTTCATATGAAAACACATGAACCTACAACATACATGTCATACATACATACATAGCATATCATACATAACATTAATGCACATGCATAAAATCATGGCATTACACATCATCATCAAGACAGGACTCAACATCCTATCCTAGTGGACATGATTCTACTCTTGATCTTTCTTATTGTGCTTGCCCTTCTATGACCTCTAAGCTAACCTCTTTCCGATGTGGGATACCTTCATCCCTGAGCATCCTTGCTCAAAACACCGTACTCTTGAGGCCCAAAGCTCTGATACCATTCTGTAACGACCCGGAAACCGGTACCCTATTGTAACGGCCCGAACCGCCACCGGCGCTAGGATCCAGATCGGCTTAAGGCCGCCGGGACCCGTAGCAAGCCAACATACATACTATTACCTGGTAAAATCCCATGCATGATCAAAACTTTAACATAAAAACTTAAACATAAAACCTGTAATCTGAACATACACCAAGCTTGATCCGTATGCTACAACATAACTGTGAACATAAACTTTCCCATGCTAGAGCCCTCATCAAATGCTCTAGCTGGGTCAACATTACATACATCAAGCCTGGTTCTCAACTCAACATAAAAACATTACATAACCATGCATCAACAGGAATTAACCAGTCTATAGGGCCAAGCACACTCTAATCCATAAACATTAACTCTACTATCAGTTACATACATTACATCAACTTATATTACATCAACTTATATTACATGTCCACTTCTAAAACTACTAAACTGAAACATAAACGTAAACTATTACATGCACATACGACTTGACTTTACCCTGCTGCCTCTGAACTCTGACTTAAACCTGCAACACTGGGATTAGGGGAAAGGGATGAGCTAAAAAGCCCAGTGAGTAGAAACATAGAAAACAGTTCATTAATTACATGCTTTCATGAAATGCATCATAACACAGAGAAATCACATAATCTTGTCCGCCTCGGGGCTTATGCAATATTTATTCCCCACGGACCCTGGTTTCTGAGAGTCTGTCTTTTTGCATGCATCTTTCCTCTCAGAGGATGGACATGACATCAAAAATCCCTCTGTCGGTGCCCGGCTCCCCCATAGGAGCTCACAAAGGCCTGTAACATACATGACATGGTGTCTGGTCCACAGAGAGCTCACATGGACTTTCCTACATGTACTTGTCCGGCTCTCAAAGGACTAAGACAAGACTCGTGACAGATATGGGCTATTGAAGTCGCCTCGGTCCACCCTTCCTCCATCAACATCAAATAATGCAATGCGTCATATTCGTGAAACTAGTGCAATCAACCTACTACATATAATCATGATGCATGAACATGCTTTAGGCATTAGATTTTGTGCATAAAAGATTAAGTTTAGTTCTACTCACCTCCTAGCAGACGCTGACTGACTCTGCAACTGCTAACACTGATGGCCTCCTCGGTCTCTCGGGTCCGATCCTACACAGGTGGACTCGAATGAGGTGCCAAACACATTCTAACAACTCATAAACAACTCTCCAAAAACCCCTCTAAACATCACTTAAACATGCATGGAAAACACCCAAGAAACGACTGGACAGGGCACTTTCGGCGGCACCTTCGGCGGCCGAAAGTCCCTTCCAGAGACGAAACTCGGGTAGGTTCGGCGGCAGGTTCGGCGGCCGAAACCCTAGGACAGAAACGAAAGTCCCTCCTTCGGGGGCACGTTCGGCAGCCTAAAGACTGCCTCCCATGCAGGTTCGGCGGCCGAAACTCCTTTCGGCGGCCGAACCTGGTCCCCTCTGGACGACAGGTCCGATTCTGCCAAGCCAAAAACCAAACTCAAATATACCCAAATCCTTACATACTCTCTCCCAACATGCATACTCACTCCCACAAGCATAAAGGAGCATAAACTAACATAAACTCCTCAACACAAACATCACATAACATACATTGGGTATAAAACCCACATAAACCTTAAACATGCATTTCTACCCAAACTCAACCATCAAACTCTATAAAACTTACGTAAAACTCATTAAAACATAAAGAAAAGCAGAGATCTACACTAACCTCTTGGAGATCGAGGGTTGCGTGATCTCTAACTCGGAGGTATGGAGAATCCAAGCTCCAAGCTCCCAAAACTCCTTTTAAGCTTTAAATCTTCAAACACAAGGGTAGAAATCATGAAAAACTTGAGAGATGGGTAGAGAAAACACGAAAACGACCAAAGGAAGGCATAAACTCACCTGAGCTCGAGAATGGGGAGAAAACTCACCCATTTCCGATCTGAGGGCCCTTTATAGGTGGCCTAGTCGAAGACCTTCGGCGGCCTAACGTGCCCCCTAACTCATGCATGTTCGGCGGCTGAACTTGACTTTCGGCGGCCGAACCTTGGCTCGTTCAAACAAGACTTTCGGAGGCCAAAGGCGCTCCCGAAGCCTTTCCATGTTCGGCGGCCGAACTTCACTTTCGGCGGCCGAACCTGGCAAACGCCTCCTTGGTCTTTTCCCTTCAAACTCAATTCATTTCCATTTAAAACCATGAAATCATGTGAAAAACATTTTAGAAAACACATTTTACCCCTTCTAGAGAGATCCAACACCCTAGATTCCGCCGGAAGGCAGGAATCCCGATGCCGGATTCTAGCCGGGTATTACACATGGCTTCACCTTTTTGTTCTTTGGTGAGGCCGGCATTGAGACTGAAGACCTTACTCGCTTCTTCTTCTGATAGGGAGAATGTCTCCAGCTCTCCAACGGGCTCTGTTCGGGCTTCCTTTGTCTCATCCCTGACCTCCAAAACTTCCGAATCAAGCGCTTCTCCGGTTGAGTTTGGTTCCGTCACTGTGGCCAAGTATACTGCCCTTGCTTCTTCCTGGCTGCCCCGGACCATTCCCACTCCTTCTTCCGTTGGGAACTTGAGTGCCAGATACCTGATGCTAGTGACAGCTTCAAAGTTGAACAACGCCGGCCTCCCCAAAATCGCATTGTAGCTCAGTGGGAGTTTGACCACCAAAAACACCTCATGATGGGTGCGAGCTCTGGGTGCTTCTCCCAAGGTAAGGGCCAGCTTCACCTTCCCTTCTACAAGTACCGGTGCTCCTCCGATCCCTTTGATGGGTGACTGGTCCCGAACCAGCTGTTCCTCTGGGATTCCCATCTGCTGGAAAACCCGATATGGCAATAAATTGACCTTACTCCCATCATCCACCAGAACCTTCTTCACCCGAAAATTATGAATGACTGCTTCAATGACAAGCGCGTCATCATGGGGCATCTGAATGCCCTGTGCATCCTCCGAAGAGAAAGCGATGGTCATGGGAGAGTGTTCAACGATCTGCATAACCTCGCCATTGCTGGTCTCCCCTTCCCGGTTTCTCTTCTTTCCTCGACGGTTCATCCGTCCTCCAATTCCTCCAACAATCATATTAATAGTCCCACTGGACCCATCATTCACTGGTCCAGCTCCAGTTCTCCTGGGCATCTGGGCTGCCGGACCGGGTTGAGGCCTCTGCCCCTCCGGTTTCTTCACAAAATTTTTGAGATGCCCCCTTTTTATCAATCTTTCAATTTCCGCGATTAACTGAAAACAGTTATTTGTATCGTGGCCATGCGTCCGGTGGTACTGACAATACTTGTCAGGATTCCTCTGATCTGCTTCTGACTTCAAAGGTTTGGGCCACTGGAGAAACTCCTTATCCTGGACAGCCATGAGCACCTCGGCTCTAGACGCATTTAATGGAGTCGGTTTCTCCGGGACCCAAGGAGGGAGCACTCTTGGTTCATGAGCCCTGGGAGGAGGGGGAGGCCTTTGATCCCTTCTTTCCCAGGCCTGCTTGTATGGCTCAGGCCTCTTTCCATGCTTCTTCTCGTGTTTCTCCGGTCTCCCCTCCTCCGGGGCTTTCTCTTTTCCTGCCACCCCTTTGGCAAATCTACTCGTTACTAAGGCGTCATCCTGCCTTATATACTTTTCCGCCCTCTTCATTAACTCGGCCAGTGAGGTCGGAGGTTTCCTGCTCAGAGAACCAAAGAACTCGGCAGAGGTTGTTCCCTTTTGCATGGCCTCTACCGCCCTTCCTTCGTCAAGCTCGGGAATCTGCAGGGCCTCCGTATTGAAACGGGCGACATACTCTCTGAGGGATTCACCAGCTTTTTGTCTCACTGTTTCCAGATAGCTCGTCTTCCTATCTGCTGGCACCCCGGCTACGAACCGACTAATGAAGCGGGTGGCAAGATCTCCGAAACTTTTAATGCTTCCGGCCTCCAGGCTGTTGAACCATGCCCTCGCTGGTCCCGAGAGCGTTGTTGGGAACACCTTGCACATCAGAGCATCTGACAGAGTTTGCAACTCCATGAAGGTCTTATAGTTCATGACATGCTCTCTCGGGTTACCAGCTCCATTATAGGCCGCCATCAGCGGCATCATAAACTTTTTGGGAACGGTCTCCTGCTGCATTAACTTTGAGAAGGGAGAAGAAGTAGGCAAGGAGGTTTGACTCTGATCTTTCTTACCTAGCTCGGCTAGGAGCTGCTCCTTCAACCTTTTCAGCTTTTGGTTCATTTTCTCGTCTTCCGGGTTGGATCTTTTGCCCAAACTACATTCTTCATCCTCTGTTTCAGTTCCCGTTTCCCTGGTTGTTTCAGCAGAATAGCCGTTCACCTCTTCATTTTCTATCAACTCTCTTGCCTTTCTCCCATGGATTCGGGCCTCCGGTTCTTCCTCCTCTCCAGCATCGTGGTTGTTAGTTTGGAGGCGGGCAGAGGTAGGTTGGGGTTCATCGGTTCTGGGTTCCTCCACTACTGGGAGTGCATTTACCGGGGTGCTAAGTCCCCTTTGTTGCATTATCTGCCCCAACCAGTGAGCAGTGGTTTGTAGCTGGAGAGCCATGGTTTGAATGTCTTGGTTAGACAGGGTCATGGTGGGAGTATTCCCTGCCAAGCTTGGCGAGGGATTAAGAGAAATAGGTGTTTGGTTATTCAACGTTGTAGGGCTAGAAAAGGAGAACTGCTGCCCCTCTTGGGCAGAGCTCAGGTCATTTGGAATATTAGGGTTACTTTCTTGGTGGTTTGCCATCGTGGATCTCAGTGGGTTTTGAAAGTGAAAACTCCGGTGATGAAAAGATCTCCTTCGTTTCCCACAGACGGCGCCAATTGATGATCTGAGATCCAATAGAATAGGGTTTTACAAGGGTTTTGTATTACTGAATAAGGCATCTTTTTCCTGAGGAGGGGACTCCTCTTTTATACATTGTCTTTCTTGCCGGTGACGTGTAAAGGCCTCTCCAGGATTGGGCCACGCGTCTCTGCCATGCGGATTCGGAGGTACTAGGGTATCAGCCGCCTGCTCCATGCGTAACGGCCTCTGATTCTCCTCGTGCGTACGTTCAAGCGGATCTGCCAGGCTGTCTGGTGAATATTATTCTGGATCCTGGGTTGGGCCGAAAGTTGGGCCGGACGCTAAGCCTGAGTGAAGAGGATGGGTCGAGCCCGGCCTTGAGGGTTGGATGAGCCCAGCTTGTTATGTACATCAGGTATGTGGGCCTCTACGTCATGAGCTTTGGGCTGTGGTCAAGCTCCTGACCCGGGAAGAAGGAATCCAGCGGTCATCAATAATAAATATCTAATAATTTATCCACCTATACATAGTCTAAAATTTTATTTATAATTACGATTATAGTTAAAATTTTTAATATATAAAATTTTTAATTTTATTATAATTATAGTTAACTCTTTAAATAATATTGATTAATTTTAAATGAATGCGCGTATTATTTTATGTGTTATTTATTACCTTTTTAAATATTAATTAAATTAACGTAAATAATTATTCAACTATAATTATCTATATACTCTAAAATCATTAAATTCATATTATTTTTAATTTCTAATTTAAAATATGAAATTTTTACTTTGAATACCTAAATCTAATTAGTTTCAAATTATAAATTTAGAGTTTAAATTAGAGATTATGATAATAAAAATTAAAGTGTTTTATAGTAACCAATAACTAGAGTTAAAGGAATTGTTTATATTACTATTTAAGAAATAAATATGTGTAACGATTTACAATTTATCAAAATTATTATATGGATTGATTTAATTTTAATAAAATTAAAAGATTGTGATGTAAAATTGAAAGTTTTGCTATAATTATAATAAAATGTAAAATTTTAAATTTTTATATCTAATTGGATGAATTATTTAAGAGATTTGCTACAATTCTAATAAATTTAAAAGATGTGACTTTATCATTTAAATTAAAATTTTTTACTATAATTATGGTTAATAGTAATTTCTTAGTTTTTAAATAATAAGTGTAATTAAAATGAAGGTTGCTTTGTTATAATTTAAATAATTTAATTATTTTTAATTATTATAATAAAATTTAAAATAAAATAATAACAGATAAAGAATTTATTTAATTTAACCGTTAAATATAATGAATAATTATTATTAATAATTGATAGATAGATGATAGATGACATCTGATTATAACCAACAGATGATAATCCTTTTAACTTATATATGTTAAGTATTTATATCTAATTATTATTGTTTATGTATAAAATAATTAATACGGATATATATTAATTTATTATATTAATATTAATATTAAAATATTAATTTATTATATAATATATATAATAATTAAAAATAAAAATTTAAAATTTAATTACTTTTTATACATATATTGATATAATAATAAATATTATAACTAATTTAATTATTATTTATAATATTTTTAATGTGTATTATATATTGTAATTTTAATTTTAAAAGACTATAATTAATAATTTAAAAATAATAATACATTCTAAATAAAAAATAAAATAAAATCAGGACTACTCTAATTTTAGAATTGATTCAAAATAAATCTAATAAGTTCAAATCAACTATCTTTTGCTTCGTTGAAAGCTTATCAAACACTTATCTAATTATTAGATCAAACCCCCCCGGAAATAGAAAATAACCGAAATAGCCAAGGACCCTATGGTCATTAAACAAATTATAGCGCAGCGGTGCTGGTGAAATTTGGAAAAGCAAAAACAAGGGGACTTGGCAGGGAAGTTAGGAAGCTAATAAGCTTCGCTTTTGACGTTTCTCATCGTAATTGACTCGTTTTACTCCTAAAACCCTTCTCTTCACTCTGTGTGTGTCTCTGACTGTCTCTCGATTAGAATTTTGGCCGTATGGATATGGAGATTGATTTCAAAGACTACAAATTGAGCTCCGAACTTCGAGGTCATGAAGACGACGTACGATCTCTCGTTCACTCTTCGTTGCTTTTCTTCTGCTTCCCCCCCCCCCCCCCCCTATTTGCTTATGCATTTATTGTCGGCAATTGTTTTTTACTCACTAATCAGTTATTTTTAAATTTCATCGTAAAAGTTAATTGGTTTGTTGTGATGAGATCGGATACTCCCAAAATTTACAATGGAATTGAATTATTTTTTTAACATACATGTTCCCGAGACATTTGCAAATTCGTATAACTTACATTGTGATAGCTTTATGCATGTTAAAATCCTGCAAACATCAAGGCAATGTGGGTAGTTCGAAACTACGATGACGATAGTTGATTCTTTAAGTTAATTGATTTATAATACTCATATTTAGATTCTTATATGCAGCACTTCTTGTTAATCAATTACTTGAATGCTGATGCTGGTCGCGGAAATGACTTATTTCTTATTTAATGTACAGAGATTGTGTTTGTAGTAATATGGGCGTTTGAAAATCCATTATACTTTGATTGTTTGATTTGAATATTAGGTTCGTGGTATATGTATATGTGGCAATGCTGGAATTGCGACTTCATCTAGAGACCGGACTGTGAGGTTTTGGTCTCTTGATCCATCAGACATGTGCAAGTATACATCATCAAAAATTTTGTTGGGACATTCAAGTTTTGTAGGTCCGTTGGCTTGGATTCCACCAAATGAACAGTACCCGGAAGGTGGGATTGTCTCTGGTGGAATGGATACATTGGTTTTGGTCTGGAACTTGAGTACAGGAGAGAAAGTGCAGGTTTTGAGGGGCCATGAGTTGCAAGTCACTGGCATTGCATTGGATAATGAGGACATTGTCTCTTCCTCTGTCGACTGGTAAGCTTATTTAACTGGGTCATTTTTCATTTCAAATCCTGGTTTAATTGTTATTATTTTGGAACTCTCTGTACATCATACAGCAATTAGTTTATTATTTAGAAGCTAAAGCAAGGAGTTTGGGCATTTCATATTTCTTTAAGATTCAGTGCACCTATCTGTATATTGATAGGTTGATAGAGGTTTGCATCTTTGAATAAAGATTACAGTATTTTTCATTAGTTCTTTCTTTCTAAATAAAAAATAGGTAGTTCTAATTTGCACCATGATATGTCTTTGGCTGTTAAAATTTTTATTATATTTGAACATTGCAACGCAAAACTTTACTAGTAAATTCATAATAGGATCTCTAGAAAATTTTAGGATCAATTTCTGTTGGGATGTTCTACTTGTCAATAGGAAATATAGGTTGTTGTCTTTTTTTTGTCATTTTATGCATGATAATGCTAGTATACCATTGAAAAGATGAAAATTTATTTGGAGGGAATGAAGTTTCATGTAAATAACTAGGGAAAAAACTGGTTAACTTTGATCTAACTGGGAGTAAAAATAAAGCAAATTTAGTGGAAACAAAGCAAGCCTAAGCAGTTCAAATTTGGTAACCTTGGTTGTCGAAAATTAAATATCTCCTAAGAATTGATGTAACAGATAATCAGACATGTATAATTAATTTATGAAATTGAGTTTACACTGTTGAGATTGCAAACGTCACGTTTCAACTGATGAAATTTTGTTCTTGGTATGCCATGCTAATTTTGTCTCTGTAATGCAATTCAGTTTTTTCCTTTTTAGCTTTCCTCATTCTTTATTGTGCAGGAGTTGGCCTTTTGTTTTTATTTTTTATTTTTAGTATGGGATGGGTTCTAAACATAATCAGTCATGAACTGTGCCATTTCTCTCCATATCAGATTTTGCCTTGTTTCAGAGTCTCTGATGGAAATTCCATATTGTAACAACTTGCAAGTTTTGTATTTTGTATGTACATGCTTTATGCTTTTCTATGCTGGTTTCAATCTGGCTTGTTTCCTCTGAAATATGTTCACTCTTCCAAGCAGCCTGCTTTTGGAGAAACCCAGTGGCACTTGCATGTCAGTAACAGTCATTTAGCTTCTAAGTCCAACAGTGCTGGAAAATTCTATCCCTCTATCCATTGTTGTTTTCGTTGCTTGCAGCAATACTTCTTTTTATTACTCTGCATACAGAAAAGCCAACATCAGTACAGCTCTAACCCTAAGCAGTTCTGATTACTCTTCCCAATACCGTTAGCAGTGGATCGAGGTCTTGTGTTCAGCAATTAAAATTCTTTTAGTAGTTGAGTGTTCTCCACACACCCCCAACCTGCACAGAATATAAATGTAATGGACAGATTACAGATGCACTTCTTATTTTATTTTGTAAAAAGTAAATCCATTTATTTTTCTGATTAAATTCTCCCAATGTTAGCAAGCTATTTCATCTGGTCGATACAATTGCTCAACTTTTCTGAAAAAAAAGTTGACAATTCTGTGGCTTTCACTTGATATATGACCTTTTTTTCCTCTTGGCTTTCTTCGCTGAAGTACATTGAGACGTTGGAGGAAGGGTCAGGGTATTGAGTCCTGGGAGGGTCACAAGTCAGCTATCCAGGCAGTGGTAAAGCTGTCATCTGGCGAGCTTGTTACAGGTACAAATTTCTGCGTGTTGCAGTTGAACATATATTGTTGCAGTTGTGAGTTATGACTTCACATTTTGTTGGGTAATTTACAAATTAGTCCCTGAGGTATGGCAAGACCATAGATCAGTTCTTTTCTTTTTTAATTTGTAACAATTTAGTTTTATTAACAAAATGATCCTTACATCTGAATTTTATATTTTAATAATTATATATGTATTCTTTTATAGCAAATATTTTTCATAGCTATAATTTTTTAAATATAAAATTCTACACATGGTAAAATATATCTAGTAATAAACATATATATTACGAGAGTCTAAATTTTTTTGTCTTACAACATGTAATTTTGTATATTTTAATAAATTAACACAAATTATATTTTTAAATTACATGTTTGTTTCAAACGAATTATTTATTTTCTTAAAACAATTAATTTCAATGAAATTTAGTTTAAATATATTTTTAAGAATATTAATCGATTATAGATTAATTACAACTTAAAAATGGTTTTTATGGTTATATGTTATAAAAAATCAATTATTCTCTTTCAAATTATGTAAAAATTTAAACTTCTTTGTTTTTGCGTATAAGTTTTCTTGAAAATCATGTCAAAAGAATTTTTATAATGGTTTGCTTGTTGAAAAGTATTACAGTATATAAACTAATTTTTTATACAAAATACACTTCAAAAAAAATTATTCAATAATAATTTTTTACAACTATTTGAAAAGGCATATTATTTTATTTTTATTTTTTATTATTTTAATTTAAATATTATCAATATGAAAATTATTTAATATCTTTTAAGCTACATAATTATTTAAATGTAAAGTTAGATGTAAGAAATATTTATTAGATTTGGGGATTAAATTGTTCGAAATTAAAGAGAAGTTAATGCGGGAAGTCAGGGACTAATATATTAACAAAATCAAACGCCAAAGGACTAAATTGTTACAAATTGAAAACAGTAGGGACTAGCATGTGATTTTTGACATACTTTGAGGACTAATTTGTAAAATACCTTTTTCCCCTTATCTTTTCTCTGTAGGATGATTGTTAATGTGAAACTGTCCTGTCTGCTAAGATGTTAAAATTTGCAGGTTTTACTATTCAATTGTATTATTTTTGGATATAATGAAAACCGAACTTGTAATACTCTGATTCGTTGTCATTACTGGTAATTGACTATTAGAGATTCTCTGGTCATTTTGGTATTATTGTTTGGTTACTTTGGTTAAGTCTCTAATACTATGACTTCTTATTTTACTATACCATACCCGTGTCGACACCATGTAGCTTGTGGCATGGGACATAACACAAAATATGTACCCGACACATTTTCATGCAACCAGACACTCAAGTGATAGAGAGTAAAGATGAATAGCATAGTTAATGGAACACTTTTTTTTTTCTCCAGATGAAAAGTATTTATAATATAGTACTGTTTTTCTCTTGAATAGAAAATGGTTATTTGATTGTATTTCGAATGATGTATTTGATGATCATACATAAACTATATATTCTTACATAATTT
Organism: Manihot esculenta; assembly: GCF_001659605.2. Lineage (NCBI taxonomy): Eukaryota > Viridiplantae > Streptophyta > Magnoliopsida > Malpighiales > Euphorbiaceae > Manihot > Manihot esculenta. The sequence continues at coordinate 30,530,601 of NC_035177.2, read as the reverse complement.
TATATTGTTTATTCTATTTTATTTTACACAACATAATATACCCAAGCACCGGTATCTAAATTTAGATTCATATCCCCGTATTTCTATTTAGAAAGTTGACAAATCAGACACTAGAATATCAATATGTACTCATTTTTTGACACTCGTGCCCAAGTCCAAGTAATATAGGGTTAAGTCAAGTTTGAGTTAAAATGAAAGTGGTGCAGGGCTCTTCATGCTTCATGAACTTCTTTCTTCATACCAGGCTAATAAATAAATAAATGACATAAATCATGATAGGTCCTACAATTAAATTTGAATGAATAAAATCCTATTGTATGGGTGTACAAATACCCTGGTGCAGGCAAGAAATTCCTTTGTGTGTGTGTGTGTGCAAGAGCTGCTGCCTATGAACTTATAGTGTTGATTCTGCTTTATACATCCAGGTTCAAGTGACAAAACTTTAAAACTTTGGAAAGGAAGGACATGTGTGCATACTTTTGTGGGACATACAGGTCAGTTTTTCTGCTCTTTTTTTCCCTTTTTTTTTCTAACATTGCTGTATTACTGCTTCATTGTTCATATATTTGTTTGTAATCATTAAATTGTCTGATAAGAAATTCGATGGTAGAGTTCTTTCTTTCATTTTTGGCGCAATCATATAGCTTGCTAAGGGCCAGTCATTTGCAGACATGATATTGTTCTGGATTGCTATGATGAGGTTACTGATTTTTAATATTAATACTAGATTTTCTAGTGCTATAATTTAATACTAGATTTTTAATATTACCTTCCTTTCAGTCTCCAACTCTCCACATCAGCTTTTGGGTTTTAAACAGATCATATCATATAAATGTTGGTAATGCTATAATTTAATAAATATTAACAGTATTGTATATGTTTCTGTTGATATTTGATAGTTTTCCACGGTAAAACTCATGACTGAGTCTATCAGGAAGACCTTAGTCAACTAAGTTGGCTAGCTTGTTAAACTGAGGCTTGTTATGCATAGATTTGTACATGCATAATACTGCATATTATTCAGTAGGTTTCTAGTGGCTTATATGCTTATATTTTCTAATAAACTAGAATTGTGCAGATACTGTTCGAGGCTTAGCAGAGATGCATGGATTGGGCATTCTTTCTGCATCACATGATGGGTTGGTTATTTGTTTCCATTTCTTTGCTGATTTATTATGGGGAGGTGCTGTTTAGGATTTACTGCTTTATATAGTTCTTGCCTTTAGTAGTGGAATAGATAGCATCTAAGTTTGTGACTTTGTCAAGCAGATATTTTACTAACACTTCTGCATTTCTAACTATATTTAATAATTCTATGTTGCAATTATTTGTTTTGCATATAGCTCTCTATATTTTTAATCCTTTTTTTTATTGCAACAGTTCAATCAGGTTATGGGCGTTAACTGGTCAAGTATTGATGGAGATGGTTGGTCATACTTCCATTGTTTATTCAGTTGATTCACATGTGTCTGGACTGATTGTCAGTGGTAGTGAAGATTGTTCTGCTAAGATGTGGAAAGGTAGTTGCTTATGGCTTTTACTTCTATTTGGTCTGAGACCTCAAAGGCGTGAATGGTTATTGCAATAGAATAGGTGACTTTTCTTTCAAATATTATTTACATGGGATGTCATTTCTGTGCTGCAGATGGAGTTTGTGTTCAGAGCATAGAGCATCCTGGCTGTGTTTGGGATGCCAAATTCTTAGAAAATGGAGACATTGTGACAGCATGCTCGGATGGAGTTGTACGTGTTTGGACATCACATCAGGATAGGATTGCAGATCCGCTAGATCTTGAGTCATATGTCTCCCAACTGTCTCAATACAAGTTAAGCAGGTATAATTTTGCTTTCATTTCCAGTATGTTATCTATGCATCTAGTGAGGGCTTTCAGGATCAGTTTTAAATATGTGTTTTGATATTTATTATTTGCTAATGTTTGCTGTAATGAGGTATTATACATATTGTATTTATGAACGAGTATATAGTGTGTTTTTTTATTATTAGATTGTGGTTCTTACCCATTTCTTGCAAACCCTGGTTTGAATTTCATAATTTGAGGCAATTCCTTGCATATAAACTTATCTGTACTTTTGTTTCTGCAAGTTAATCAAGATGGTATATGCTTGTTTATTTTCAATTGGATTGACATAGTTCATTGGTTTTCTTTTCTCTAATATTTTCAGTTTCTGATCCAATTTTGATTTATTTGTATCAGGAAGAGGGTTGGAGGACTGAAATTGGAAGATTTGCCGGGGCTAGAAGCTTTGCAGATTCCAGGTGTAATTTAATTGTAACCTTCTATGCAATTATTTGCTTAATGCATGACTAATTAGATTTCTAGGAATTTCCATTATTGAGATACTGGAAGCTATTTCAGTGGCTGACGAATATTGGTTATGAATAGAATTAAATCAGCTGGATGAATGTGAAACTTATAATCTTCGATATATTTATGTATACTGCTTACAAGATAATTCCACCTGGTTATGCTTAGATTTTGTGATCCATTGTGGGTGATGGGTGTGTAACTGGTGCCTGACAATGTCATAACTTCTAATATTTTCTTATCTTTAGGAACGACTGATGGCCAGACTAAAGTTGTTAGAGAAGGGGACAATGGTGTAGCATACGCTTGGAATTTGAGAGAGCAGAAGTGGGATAAAGTAATAATTAGTTTATATTATTATCTGTTTCTTCTCTTCCTTTTGGTTTTGCAGGCTGCTTTTCATTGTGTATACTTTCCTTGCAACTCTTATATATATATATATATATAGTGTACTTGCCTCACATCCTGAGTTTTTTTATATCTTTAATTAGCCTTTAATATTTCGGAAGTACTAACTTTTTGGATATTCAGTTGGACACTTTTACATCACTTCCCTGTTTTGCTTGATGTGTGTTTTGCTAATCGGAAATCCTTACATGTGATGCAACAATGGTTCACGGCATTTGTCATATTTTTAGTTTCAAAACAAAGGGCATAAAATCCTATCAGCATTTGCATTGGTCATTCTCCTGGAGGTGTTCAAATTGTAAGACAATGAGATTGTAGTTTCTTCGTTTGTGTGGATATGCATGAATCGAGATGAAGAACCACAATATGAGAAGAAACCTAAGTTGAAATGTTTTGCCATTAATTGACAAGACAAGAGTATCTTGCCCTTGCATGAATTGTTGTCGTCATATTTGAAATGTATAATGTACTCCTAATTTAAAGCAACTTTAATTTGCAGTCATATCTCATCTCCCAGGACATTAAAAATAAACTGTAGGTACATTTTATCTGATCATATGCATTTTAGAATAGAAGTATGTAGTTTTGATGGAGAGCAAATGGTACTAGTGATGTTTACTTGTGGATTGGGCCCACCTTCTCTTCTTAGTGCTTTTTTTCCCTTGAATTCGTTTTCCTTCACTGTGGGATTGTTCATGCTATTGTTATTATTTTTTATTTTTAGATTGGAGAAGTTGTTGATGGACCAGATGATGGCATGAAGCGGCCTATTCTTGATGGAATTGAATATGATTATGGTTAGCATTGTACCTCTGTTACTTCCGAGTCTTTTGTACGTAAACTTTGTTTATACATTGAATGCTTTGCATCTCATTTATGTTAATGGACATATTTTTGTGATTCAGTATTTGATGTTGATATTGGAGATGGTGAACCCATTCGGAAGTTGCCATATAATCGATCAGGTATCTTTATTTGCTCTTTCCATCTTTTGATGCTTGAAATTTTAAGATAGGTTTCTTTGACAGCAATTATCTTCATCTTCTCTTAGTTATTGGGAATAAAAAGTTGAGAAAGTAAATCATGTGTCAGAGAGGAAGTCTCCCTACTTGTTCTTAGCTTTTTTTTTCCCCAGAACTTGAGTTTTCTGTTGCCTTACTTCCACTTGAAAAGAAATAGGTTTTCCTTTTGAATCTGGGTATTGTTTTCATCTGAATGCCAATTCTTAGGCTTATAACTTTCTCCTCTCAACATAGGTATACCATCTTCCAATACCTTATATAAAATTATACAATTATAAGCTCAAAACTGTCTTCTTGTCAACTCAATTAAACTCAATTAATCCTACACAATAAACTGCTCACAATGAATATATTAGTTAATCCATCTCATTTTCCTTTGGAGTTAACCTAATACATTTACTATTTTAACTACTTTGTATACCATAATGGTTGTCTTCAACTGAGTAATAAGCCCCCTCATTGATGGACAAGAATTTCGTACACTTAAATTCTCTGTCCCTTCTCTATCTTAGGCCGAAAACCAAACAATCGCTCCTTAATATTTTTGTTAATAGTGCTAGATCCTTCAATCCTAAACTCCTAATCTAATTAGAAATTCTGATCAATTTAGGAATAATACAATAAATAAAAAATCTACTCTACCTACAAAATAATCCTCCATCCTATTGAGAAATATTTTTTCTACTCTAATTAGGAAAGGGTCTCTCTAAACCCTATTGAGATTATAACTCACAAATTTAACAATCTTCACTTTCTCAAAATCTATCATCCAGTACATATCTTAAATTATTGGTTGTCTTCAATCATGAAGTCTTCGTGCTTGAGCTTTAACCTTTTGAGGCTTCAATTCTTCAGTATTCCTCTTGGGCGTATCTTGCTTATTTCTTCAAAAGCTTCACGTCACCATTTTTTTTTTTTTGGATTTTTTGCATCAAGAACTCCAACTCAGCTTCAGCTTTTCTCCACCTAAAGTTGCCTTCATACTCTGATGCCATTTTTTTTTGTGACCCTCATCCATAAATAATAAAGGAACACAAACTTTTGATGTGGTTCATACTTCTAACATAGAGCTACATGTATGGGAATTCCATTTTCCAATATCTTCTATAAAATCATATAATTAAAAGCTCAAACTTATCTATTCGTCAAACTGATCACACCCAATTGATTCCACAACTACTCATAATAAATATATTAGTTAATCCATCTCATTCTTCTCTAGGAATAGCTTAATATATTTACTACTTTATCTAACTTATATGTCACGATAGGCGCCTTCTATCCCCCTGTTGATGGAGAATAATTACTTTTACTTGGATTCTATGTCCCTTCTCCGTCTTAATTCGAATCCTCTCTCACCCTCTATGGACTGTAATGGGAAAAATAGTATTAGACCTTTGGTTTTATTCTAATTAGGGATCTTCCTTAATTTAGGAATAACATATAAATTAGAGATCTACTCTATTTAGGAAATAATCCTCCATTCTTTTGAGAAATATTTCTTTCACTCTAATTAAGAAAGAGTCTCTTTGTGCCTTACTAAAATTGAGTCGCAAACTAACATTAGTGGATAGAGTGGTGTACTTCTGTTTTCATCTAATGTACCACAACCTTTGGTAAGAAGAACTTATGGTGGATATTGAAGTTAGCGGGTGACAAGAGCATGGGCATTTTATATAAATCTAGCGTTTCTCCTGGACTCTTGTGGTTCTCCACTTCCAGTATCAGGGAAGATGTATTTCTAAAGCAGCCATGAAGCTCTGTATTTTCATTTACCATTAGTGATGTCTGCTCTTTTGTCACTTCTCAAAGAATACTGTAGCATGTTCAAGTGTGACTTTCTTTGATTGCTTACTGCAAATTATCATGCTTTTAATTTTTTTTACATTGTAAATTGACAATTTTGGCCTGATGTACTTCCAGATAATCCATACACTGTTGCTGATAAGTGGCTTATTAAAGAGAATCTTCCTCTTTCCTATCGTCAGCAAATTGTAGATTTCATACTCCAAAATTCTGGACAAAAGGGCATTGCTCTTGATTCATCATTTCGTGACCCATACACGGGTGGTGGGTGTAATTTCATTTGGCTGTGGCGTCAATTTTGTTTGCCATTTTTAATATGTGTTGTCCTATTGGATTCATCACATAATAATGTTCCCTTTCTTTCACATCTCAGCAAATGCTTATGTACCTGGACAAGCTTCTAACTTGCCTGGTATGTGCATCTATTGGTTGAAATGATTTCAAGTTTTGCTTAGCTTCTGTGCAATTGTGATTGAGCTGCACGAGTGGGATTGCTTTAACTAATATGCATTTTCTTGTTTACATGACAGCTGTATCAGCAAAGCCTACTTTCAAGCATATTCCAAAGGTAAAGCTCTTAAAGCCCCTTGAAAGATTTGGGACGAATTAACTATGCTATAGTTGTCCTGTGTGTGAAATTTTCCTTCTTTTGCTTTAATACTGATTAAATCAAAGTATTTGGCCTCTCATAAAGGGAGTCCAAAATCTTGTCTTTGTTCAGAGGGGCCTGAAGAAAACAGAGGAAAATTGGTTGGGGGGTTAAGTTGTGTCGAGGGCTCTTCAGTGCAGAAGTCAGTGGATCTCATGTAGTGACAACATTTAGAAAACAGTTAGGAGCATTAGAAAGACAGAGAATTAGAGAGGAGAGGGGGGGACTGGGGATGAGGGCTTCCAGTACCTTTATCCTACCTTTTACCTATGGGAGGGAAAGTGTGCATCAAGCGACTCTAGTTGACGAAGCATTAATGGAGAGCTGGGGGATGTGGACCTTCTCCATCCTGTTCATGTTTTGTATGTTTCCTTTGAACTTATACAGGGTCAGATTTGGCTCAGTGTGGTCAAGGTTTGACTTGGGGAGGTGATTTATGCTGTGGTTCTTTGCCAACTTGTCAAGGTTGGTCTACCTAATTGAGTCTGGCGCAGACAGGCAACTGTTCTTACCATGTCATCCGGTCTACTTTTCTACATTTTACATGAGCATGTAGTCAAATCTGCCATGCCATGTCCACCCTGATGGTGTAGCAAATTGTTTGGCAAGCCTAACTAGGCTGAAATTGAACTCGCCATGCTCATGTGGCATTGTCTTGTATGCTCTTATTAGAGGCCAGTCTTCGTATTTTATCACGGGAAGTATATTTTATTAGTCTAATAATTTTTTATCCTCTTCTATCGGAGTGCATGTAAATGGAAGTTACAAGATGTTTATGTGCCTATGAAGAGACCATAATGTAGTTCATCTGTTATTTTTTCATTTCATGCAACTAGATGTAATAGCCATGCTGGATCTGCACTCCATCTACCTTTTTTTGTTAGCAGAGTTACTTTTCTTGACTTCCTGATTCAAGCATGAATCTATTCCTATGTCTATGGGAAACCCTTAGTTGAGTTTACTGCTTGACTTTAGATTTGTTGGGTTATATTAGGTGGTGTATTACTTTCATGGGTTAACTTCTATTTTCTCGAAAATTTGCTGACATTTCAGTTATTAAGCCCTTGACATCAAGGGGATGTAGGAAGTAGGCAATATAGATATGAACTGGACCTGGTGTTGAATAGTTAATTTGATCTGTCAACTATAAATGATTGTTCCATAGGTTCTATTTATGCTGACACGTGATAAGCTAAATCTATTAGGTAGTGTTCTTATTTTATCTTTTTTGATAATTGTTTCCAGAAAGGAATGCTAGTTTTTGATGTGGCTCAATTTGATGGGATCCTGAAAAAGATAAAGGAGTTCAACGATGCTTTTCTATCTGAGCCAGTAGGGTGTTCTGCACTTCTACTTTTCTTAATTTTTCTATTTCTATTGTGCCTTATACTTACATAATTTAGTTGTTGAATATCTGTTGTTTCTTTTGAAGGATAAAAGGAACTTGTCTTTGTCAGAGCTTGACATATCTAGACTTGGTGCAGTTATTAAAATTTTAAAGGACACTTCCCATTATCATAATAGTAAATTTGCAGATGTTGACATTGCTTTGCTGTTGAAATTGCTGAAGTCTTGGCCAGTAGACATGCTATTTCCTGGTCAGTATAGCAATTTTAGGCTTTTGATCTAATGATTCTTTTTTTGAGCAGTTCTTCATGGAATTGTGCCTACTGATATTTAAATGATGTGCTTTATATGACATCTGGTGCTGTTGAATGAACAAGTCTCTTTTGATTAGTCATTGAATCTTTTTTTGAGCAGTTCTTCATGGAATTGTGCCTACTGATATTTAAATGTTGTGCTTTATATGACATCTGGTGCTGTTGAAAGAACAAGTCTCTTTTGATTAGTCATTGAATCATTTATGGCTCACAGTTGATGTGTTTCTGATTTGATAATGAAACTCCTGAACTTTGTCTAAGAGCAAACTTCATCTTAGATATGAGTTTATATGTTCAGAGATTTACTGTTAATTAAATGGTTGATATATTTCTGAGTTTATGTAACATGGATTTTTCTTGTTGATTACCATTTAACTTCCATGCAAATCTATTTTTTCTGGTTTTACAGACTCTGCCCCTCTGTATCCATGAACTTCACCCACTTAAGTATATTTTACCTTCTTTACAGTTATTGATGTCTTGAGGATGATTGTCTTACACCCAGATGGGGCGAGTGTACTTCTCAAGCATGTTGAGGATGAAAGTGGTATGGTAACATGTCTGCATTGTGTTTTTTTTTTTTTTTTAATTTGTAAAACTAGAATGACAAGGTTTAGTTATGGTTGAAAATTTGAGATGCTCCGTTTTTTTACTTGATTTTTTTAATGTGGACCTGCTACTAGATATACTAATGGAAGTGATTAAGAGAGTTACAATCAATTCTCCGCTGCCTCCCAACATTTTAACCAGCATGCGTGCAGTAACTAACCTATTCAAGAATTCATGCTATTACAACTGGCTACTAAGGCATCGCAGTGAGGTGAATAATGCATTTTTTCTCTCCTTAGGTCAAGGAATCTTAATTGCATTTCTGGTCTTGTTTATTCTTATCATTGTTTTTCATCTATATTTATGTTATGCATGCATGCAATTTTTGTTGATGAGTAAATCTTGCATTTGCATGATATTTTTAATGGAACAAAGTTGAAATCTGCTCCCAAATTTGTGGACATTCAAATAAGCCCAAAATGACCTTTTTGGCCCAATTAGCTCTATACATTTCTGATTAAGCTCAATTAGGCGCTTCTTTTTACCAAAAAGTTAAATATTATCCTTTTCCTAACATTTAGTAAAAAAGTTCATTTTTTCTTACTTTAAATGTTAAAGATAAAAAACGAATCTAACATCATCAACCCAGATGAAGAAGACTGATCTAAAAATTCTCAATCAAAGACAAAATCCCAGAAAAATCAAGTACCAACATTCATGCCAACTCAGATGTCTCTGTCAGTCGACTGTGATTGTCATGACTCTGGAACATACTGGTCCTCATCCTCTTCAATCCAGTACCTTTCCAGAATCTTCTCAACCTTTTCATAAATTTACCATACTGGAGACATTGGGTGAAGACAACTCTGTTGCCGAGGAATCTGATTTACCAGTGGAAGCTGGTTTATAATGATGCCTTCCTTAGACAAAGCAAGACTTCTATAGCTTTGGCAAACCAATAGAAGAGCTTCTAGTTTTGTTGTTAAGGGAACCTTTGAGGATTTGGTTGATTGGAATAGGGATTAACACTTGGATTCAAGTTCGCTGAATAAAAGATTCCTTTGTTTGAGTTCTTATGCTCAATGAAGGGAGTTGCAGCTAGGTGAAGGGTTTCGATTTAGAGAGGAGACGCAAAAGGAGGAGGAACAGAAGCATGGGTTTGTTGATTTTAGTTGCTCTGTTTGTAGGTTAGAGTTATTAGTTTTTTTTTTTTTTTTTGTTATTTTTTATTAGTAGGAATAATAATTTTAGTATATAAAAATATAAAGTTAAACTTTTATTATTAAAAATTACAAAATGTATTATCTTAGATTTTTGGACAAAAGTTGGTCCTGTTTGAACATGAACAGAAAAGTGTGTGCCAAAAGGTCATATAATAATTGAGCATCCCAAAAAGTTCAGGGATATATTCACGCTCTGTTCCTTTTTCCAGTTGTATGTATGCAAGTGGTTTAATGTCTTACTGATCTTGCAGATTCTTGATGCATTTTCAAGCTGTTATTTGTCACCAAACAAGAATTTGCAGTTGTCTTATTCTACCTTGATACTCAAGTAAGTGTTTTCTCAGTTGTACATGCGCAAACGATTTTTCCTGTCTGCCAACATGACAAAATGAGGCATCAGTCCTCCAAGTGTAACAGCATCATAGTTTTAATGAATGGCATTTCTTCCGCCCATCTGAGCCATTATTTTTGTGCTTCACCAGTTATGCTGTTCTGTTAATACAAAAAAAGGATGAAGAAGGTCAATCACAAGTTCTTTCAGCTGCTCTTGAGGTATGCTTGTTTGATTATTTCCAACATGTGCATTAATGCATTTCATCTCCTAATTTCTTGCCTTGAGAATGCAAGATGACAAATGCAAACTTTGTCCATCTACCTTTTGAGATGAAATATATCATTTTATGCTCGATTAACGTATCTATTTAGGGGAGCCATAGTTAGAGTTTATCCATCTTGATATTGATGTTATGGCTTTGATGTTCCATAGATTGCAGAAGAGGGAAATGTAGAAGTTGATTCGAAGTTCCGGGCTTTAGTTGCCATTGGATCACTGGTACCTTCCCATTCTTCTCTATTAAATGGGTAGTAGTATTTTGGCTTCTTGTATTAGTGTTTGGCAATCTCTTTAACCATAATGGGCAGCTTTTCATTGCTTTTGTCCAATATATAGCAATTTGATTAGGAAATGCTTTTTCTTAACAAATCCTTTTGCTATATTTGATGATTAAACTTTTTATTTTCACGTGTGATTAATAACGTTTTTGAACTTCTTTTGGGTTTTTGAATATTAAGTTCTCTTGCCCTGCATCACTTGGCGTATTCAATGTGAAATTTCTTGCCAGTATCTACACTGGTCAGATTAGAGTTGATGCATCAAGGACCATTTTGCATTTTGATAGTAAAAGAATATGTTCTTTATAGATTTTGAAAATGGGTCAGTGAATTAACTGAATTTATGAGTGAAGGAACATCATACTTGTTAAGGTGCAAAAATATATCTGAACTATTCTTGTTGTATTGTGTGTTGCAGGTTACATAATTTTTCAAAATAAATCTGAGTTTCACTTGTAGGTTACCTGTTTTGTTGTTCAGTAATATGTTGCTCTGCTTCCTAATACAGATGCTTGATGGTCTGGTGAAACAAATAGCTTTGGACTTTGATGTTGGGAACATTGCCAAAATAGCCAAGGCTTCTAGAGACGCCAAGATTGCTGAAGTTGGAGCTGACATTGAACTGTTAATAAAACAGCATTGAATCTTTTTCCTTGTTCAGTAAGTCCCTTCATTAATAAATTTGAAATGGATGTTATGTGGGTTAATTATAATACTGGTCACTGAATTCTGTCATTGATTTTCGTTGTGGTTGGAAAATCTTAATCATTGGCAAATCATTGAAAGGTATCTTATGCTATGCTTCCATTTATTTCCATGTGATACCCTAACGTTTGAATATATGATATAGCTTTGCACAAAGGCGTAGGGCTGAAAATTTGTTGATAATTCAAGGACCTAAAGCAATGAGTAGACAATTATATTTTTCTCACTTGTATTTTCCCACTTTGCAGGGCTTGTGTAGCAATCAGCACTTAGCAGGAACTCAGAAGGAAATTAACAGCATTACCTTTCAATCGGAAGAGGAAACCATGTCGTGATATCTCGAGATATGCAAAAGCGTTTTGTTGCAGCAAACGGGGCACGCTAGCAACTTCCTGGAATGTTTTGCTAAATTTCTAACTTATATTCGTTGGGGTTAAAAAAAAAAAAAGAAAAATTGCAAATTGGGTCCCACAATTGTATTATACCTGCAGACTGAGGAAAGCAATTGCTGATGAGTTCTGAAATTATTGATTGATGGAGTTTGTAGCTGAACAATTATGTTCGTTATTCAAGTTCTGTTTGTTTGTAGTACTGCTTTTGGGCTCGACATTAGAGCCAAGGGATCTGGTTAACCGAGAGTGCGGCGTACAGCCTATATTCGAAATAATTTAAGCGCCAAATCTTTTGCAGAGGTAGTCGGTGAACTTTTGGCTCAAAAACCAACCAGGAATCAAGTTTGGAAGTTGCACCCCAAACTATTCACTTCCAATTTGCAAGCAATTTCTGATCAGTCAACTTTTAACTGTCTATTCAACTGAATCTCAACATCCTCTCCTTCAGTTGCAATGCCTTGGCACAATCTTATTCTACAAGCTAAACCCAAAATATTATTAAAACTCTTTCAATTCCTCAGTATTCAATCGCAAATTATCATCGGCACAGACACCAGCCGCCTTGCGTGAAAAACCCAACGTGCTTTACTGGTGTTCAAAAGATGTGCATTTACTTGAAACTTCTAGTTTTGCCACCCCTAATTGCTTAAAGATAACTGAGGGATGGTGGGGATTTGAAATTCAAAGACAGGCTCAAGATCGATGGGAAAAGAGTTGAGGGGCGTATGCAAGTGCGGGTAAAAGAAAGAGTTGTGCTTCGATTTGGAGTATAGAAAATGAAATCCTTTCTCGCCCATAATTCTGTAATGGGTAAAAGAAATTTCACCTGCTATTATTAGCCTAAACTTTCTCATCTCACCAAAGCCAACTGGGGCTCAAGTAAAATGTTGGCATGGCGAGTGCCCATTGGTCAAATTTACAAAAAGAAAAAACATAAAAAGCTGCACCAGTGAGGAGAAAAATTCCATCCTCTTCTAACTTAGCATAAAGTGAGATCCTTCTATTCCATGAAGTCATGCACTTGCTTAAAAATAGAAGGCAATCCAGGAATTAGAGTCTGGCCATATGCATCTGGATATTAGTAAAGCTGACGATTCAATCGAATGCTATTATCTCCAACATATGATGGAATGCTTAGGTTTTTATGAAAGATTAATTCTTTTAAATAATTGAATATGTGTATTTTTATTTTATTTAATTTGATGACCGCCGGACTTATTCTGAAACAAAATTGGACTCTAAAGAAGGATATAGTTTCAAAGTTTATCGAACCACACGAAAGCAGACCGGTCTAATATTGCAAAATCTAGCTCAGCGACGTGGAGCGGGACAGATCAGTCATGAGCGCGGATCCAACAGAGAATAGGCTAGTCCGGTGATATAACGCGAGACAAAATAACCGGTCTGATTATTTCGCAGTTTTAACAGCATGCGCGTCGGAAAAATTAAACGGCTGTTTGGCACGAAAGGGTATTCTAACTTATTCGTACGTACGGTCTGAGTGACAGAAATAAATAGCATTATAGTAAAAAGACAGTTATACGTCATTAACAAATAAAAAAGAAAAAAGAATAAAAGAAATGATATTTCTTGGCTAAACTTAGTGGCCGATATTTGTTACATGTTGAAGGGATTTCTCATTGCCTCTAGCAATTATCGTCATTTGGAATATCTATCTCAAGACAAGGCTGACACTGAACAAGGTCTTTCATTGTTACACTGCACGCAGATGGACTTTTTTTTTTTTTTTCTTGGCAGAAATTGTTTAAAAATTTCAAGTGGCACATGTATTTGAACATAGCAGTCACTTGGATTTTATTCTTTGCAACTTCGCTTGGTTACAGTTAATCCAATTTATGATCAATATCACCTTATTCTAAGATTTTTTCTTATTAAATATATTGGAACCCTTTTCAATATCTTCCTGATTATTGTTTAATTAGAAATAGTAATTGAACTGTGAACCCTGCATCCATGCTATAGTTCACCTGCCATTGAATGTTCATTTTTTATTTTATTATTACTATTTACTTTTTGTTTTAATCCCAAAAACAAAAGGATGAAGTTGAGAAAGAAATTGGAATTTGAATTCACACCCTTTATTTGTTTCAATATTAAGAAATCAAGTATTCAAGAGTGACGGTGGTTTATTCAAGAGACAGAGTGAGATTGAGATAAATTTATTTTCTGAAGAATATGAGGGAGGGAGGGTTGAAGAGATGTGTTTTTTCAACGGCTGCCTGCAAAGTTGGTGCCAACTACATGATCAGAGTAGGCAGGAGAGTTGAAGGAATATATTTTTTATAATTTTATAATCATTATTTTAGTAAAATAAGTTTTGTTTATTATTTTTATAAATAAAAAATAATTATTATATATTTTTATTTAGAAAATTAATTAATTAATAATATAAAAATAAATTTTATTCTATTTCAATTAAACTTTAAAACTAATTTAATTTTGCATTTCATTAAAAAAGCCAAAGAAATAATCTATACTCAATATATGTAAATAATAAAATAAATTAAAGTAACGATTTAATACTCTAAAATTTTCACTTTGCGTGGTTATAATTGTAAATTTAAGTTTTATTTACTTTCAATTTTAAATATTGCGTTATATTATCCAGAATTAAAATGTTTGAATATAATTTCAAATTAACAAAATATTTTATTTTTCCTATTAAATTCTTTTTTGTGATATGCTAACTGGGTAATAAACCAACCTAGCAATAATAGCCTTCTCAATTCCAAATTCTATCAGCCTCCATGAAATCAAATATTCAAAGCAGCATACAAACATAGAATTAATATACAACAAGTAGTCAAAAATCTCAGCTGAACAGAGGAGAAAGAGTGAGAAATAGAGAGAGAATTAACAGGGTTAGCTGAATTTATTATTTAGTCCAATATTATATGAAAATTTAATAGTTAATTAATTAATTTTGAAAAAATACATCAAAATGTGTGCTCTATTAATTTTATAAATCCTTTTATATTAAAAATATTTTAAACTTTGTTATATTTAATGGCTAAAAATTAAGATTAACAAAGAGATTAATGAGATTTGTAAAATGTCAGAAATATTTTAATATATTTTTTAAAATTAAGAGATTAATAAATAAATTTTCTTATAATATAAAAATTAAATAATATTTTTTTTATTAAAAATAAAATAAGAAAACATAAAATAAAAAGGAGTTGGTGATAACTTATACAAAACCTAAGTCACCATCACAGTCACATAATTTTGACATATTTATAATAAAATTAAAAATTTATGACTTACTATTTGAACCTAAGTCCATTTACGTGACTTCACTATCTTGGTTTTTTTTATCTATTCATTCATATTTGATTTTGGTTTTTAATCATTTTTTTTATACGGTATGAATGATTTTATAAGAAAAAAATTTAAATAAATTTTTATAAAATTATTTATAATTTCATATATATGAATGAGAAATTTTTAAGTTAAAAAATTTTAAATTTTTTTTTTATTTTAAATAAAAAATTTATAAAAAAAAAATAAATTAAAAATTCTTGAGGGTTAGTGTTTGGTAAGGAAATATAATTAGGCGAATGAGATAAGAGTCCCACTTCCCCTTAAATAAAGAGAGTTGGTGGCAGAAGACTACACTTTCTCAATTTAAAGCTTATTTTGACATAGCATGTGTTCTTGTTGGTGATCAAACTTTGACCCTTCAAATTTTCTTAAATGCTAAACAAATCAAATTTGACATCTATTTTCTACTTTCTAACTTGTTTTTTAATGTTTAACATGAAATTACCTTCAATCATTAAAAATTATATTAAAATTTTAATTAAAATAAATATAATAAAATTTTAAATCTCGATATAAATATTTAATTTAATAATTATAAATCTAATCTCAAAATTGTTAATTTATTATTATTATTATTAGTGGTTGTTGGATTTGATTGAGATTTTCCAGCCCTCTACAGTTTTGAAAACTTATTTAATACTACCAAAAAGTTTATTGTTATTTGCTTTCATCACAAAGTCAGATTTGACTTATAAAATAAATAAAATAAAAATTTTAATAAGTATACTAAATAATTTTTCTATTAATTTTAGGAATTTATTCTTTATAATTTAAAAAATTTATTAATTGATTCGTAAAAGTTTACTAATTTATTTTTTATAAATTTTTTTTATAATATTTAACCGTTAAAATTAATAAAAAAATTTATTAATAAATTTTTTAAATATTGAAAACTAATTAGTGAATTTATCTGTATCTTATAAACTAAATAGTAAGTTTACCATGGCTAAATGAACAGTCATACAACTGGATCCATATAAATAACATCAAGAAGAAAACATGTGAAGTAGGATCATGAAAATATTTCAGCTTCTTACTTCTGTTCATAAAACATTTCTCTTTCCTTAATCCTCTGATACAACCTGTAAATCTTTCTTGTCTAATCTTCTTCCAAGATTCCAGGTTGTTTTTGTTCCTCTCACATGGTAATTGGTGAAGAAGGGGAACAGAAACGGCTATTCTAATGGAGGAAAAAGATGATTCAGTTCAAGAAAAGAGATTTGGAATAGAGATGCAGGTGATTAATGGAGTTATGGGTAAGAAAAAGATGGTGAAAAAAAGCTGGGATGAATCAAAGAAGATGTGGGAAATAGCAGCACCAGCTCTGTTGACAGCAGTAGCTCAATTCTCTATTGGATTCGTCACTTCTGCATTTGTTGGCCATTTGGGAGAAGTAGAGCTGGCTGCTGTTTCCATTGTTCAGAATGTAATTGAAGGCTTTGTTTATGGTGTGATGGTAAGTAATTTGCAGCCTTTTTAATCATATCTCAATTACCCTTTTCTCAATTTGGCCTACTGTCTAAGTTTCTGCAATCACTTATGCTGTGATTTGCTCTATCTGCATGAATCTAACTGTATTAGCTAGGGATGGGAAGTGCCCTCGAGACACTGTGTGGACAAGCTGTCGGCGCTGGACAACTCAACATGCTTGGAATCTATATGCAAAGATCATGGATCATTACTGGGATCACAGCATTGTTTTTAGCACCTTTTTACGTTTTTGCTTCGCCAATACTTCAACTACTTCATCAAGACAAAGGCATTTCAAAGCTTGCTGGGAGATACTCGATATGGGTAATTCCTCAATTGTTTGCATATGCCTTAAATTTCCCAATACAGAAGTTTCTCCAAGCTCAGAGCAGAGTATGGATTATGACGATCATTTCCATAGCAGCGCTTGCAATTCATGTGTTGTTGAATTGGGTGCTTGTCACGAAGCTGGATCACGGGCTAGTTGGTGCTGCCGTCGCAGGGAACATTTCATGGTGGCTTGTGGTTTTGGGTCAGATTATTTATGTAGTCTGTGGTTGTTTCCCTGAAGCCTGGACTGGTTTTTCTTGGTCAGCTTTAAAATCAATATCCAGTTTTCTGAAACTCTCACTTGCGTCGGCTGTGATGTTATGGTTAGTGTTCAAATTGTATTTTTTGCAAAATCCATGTTCAGGGTTTCATTTTTCTTCTCTTCTTGTTCATGCCAGCTTGGAGCTATGGTATTTTACAGCAGTAATCCTCATGGTGGGATGGTTACACAATCCAGAAATTGCAGTAGATGCTGTTTCCATCTGGTAAGAGTTCTGTTCTGTTCTTATCTATCATATTAATCTAGCTATTTCTACTGATCATCTCATGTTTTTGCAGCATGAACCTGCAGCTGTGGACTCTGATGATTGCTCTTGGTTTCAATGCAGCAATAAGGTCAGTTGCTTCAATCCTGGAACAGGCTCAATCCAACTTAGAAATCTTGTTTTGGGGATTTTGAATCAACTTGATTTGCTTGCAGCGTGCGAGTGTCAAATGAGCTAGGAGCTGGGAATCCTAAAGCAGCAAAATTCTCAGTGGTGGTGACTCTTTTAACTTCAACAATCAGTGGAGTTGTATTCACAGCTTTGGTTCTGGTAACCAAGAATGATTTCCCAAAGGTGTTCACTGGTAAAGCAGCAGTGATAAAGGAGGCATCAAAGCTTGGTTACTTTTTGGCAGCAACAATCTTCCTCAACAGCATCCAACCTGTGCTCCATGGTAATTGCAACCGAAAAATCTCCAGTATCCACCAGTCTTTTCTCCTGTGAAGTGACTAAAAAGTTTTTGTTTTGACATCTGCAGGGGTTGCAGTGGGTGCAGGGTGGCAGTTCTTAGTTGCATTCATCAATGTTGGGTGTTATTACATCATAGGACTTCCCATAGGTGCTGTTCTTGGCTACAAATTTGATCTAGGTGTTAAGGGCATATGGTCAGGAATGTTGGCTGGTTGTCTGCTTCAAATAATCATTCTGATTTTTGTCTTTCTGCGTGCTAACTGGAAGAAAGAAGTAAGTCTACAATTCTTTCCTGGACAATAGATATTAGAGATTATCTAAACAAACACACAATACTAGACGCAAACACGCACTCACCAATCGTAAGAATTTAACAGCACCCACAAGAAACTAAATTCTTGATAGTATTTCAAATCATCTGTTGCGGAATTAACAGAATTACATGATAATGCAGGCTTTGAAAGCAGAAGAGCGCATCAGAACTTGGGGTGGCTCTGTGGAACCTCGGCAAAGTTCATTTGAAGAAAACATGAACTAGTGATGAATTCATGGTGGGAAGAAACTTGATCAAATCAATATCAAGTTGCAGTTTATACAGATTGATTTTCTACTTGGGTATACAACAAAAGGGGGTCATCAAAGCTGCCTCTTTTTTTATACATTTTTTTTTCCTTCAGTCCTGTTTTGCATTTTCTAGCAGCTGAACCTAAATATGAATATGGTGATGTTTGCAATATAGCTGAGATTCTCAAGTTTCATATTCAGCCGTCTGTGTTATAACAAGGATAAATTACTATCAAATCCTTGAATTTTATTCAAATTAACTATTAAGTCCTTATCACTAAATCACATCATTCGAACATTATTGTGTAAAATCAAACTTTTCAATCATTCTATTTAATGCTTCCTCAGTGATGTAATTTTTTGTCTATTTTATTTTTTCACACATATTAAAAAAGATATTTTTTTTATTAACTTTTCTATTATATTCATATTAAAAATATTAAATTTTATTAAATATCAAGAGATATTTTAAGAATTTTTTATAAAATAAAATAAAATAAAATAAAATAAAATAAAATTATAATAATCGATTTATATATTATTATAATATAAAAAAATTAGATAATAATTTTAAAATAACTAAAAAAAAGTTTACAAAAATTATGAGAAAATAAAGATATCATTATTAAAGATATCATTAAAGATATCATGAACTTTATGGGGGATTTAACATTTGATTTTGAAAAAGAATGTGGCCGTAGGAGATTTTCGTGGGTTTCTTGTCTTGAATTTTTCAATTTTTAATTTATTTGAACATAATAATTCCTAAAAATATAAAAATACAAAAATAATATCCTTATATTGGAAGTATATTTTTCTATTAAGACAAAACTAATCTAAACTCAACTGAAATGTTAATTGTTAATTTCCACAAAAAGTTCAAAAAAAAATTTCTCATTTAAATTTGACTAAACGTTCATAGAGCGAGTTGAACCTTTTTTCCATGAACAAACAATGATGTACATCATGCATCAGCTCCAACGAAGGTGATTCCTCCATTGTTGGATTTACAGACAATTTATATCGGACCGTTACGATTTAGTTGGATGAATAATAAGTAATCCTGGGCTGAGTTCAACAGCTTTTCTTAACGAGTCTTTGTTATGAGCTTCAAGCAAAAGAAATTTTAAGGGGAAAAAGAAAACAAATGGAAGAAGGCCTCTTTGGACTTGCAATTCTCTCTTATACTAATCCGAGTGAAATATGTGCAGTGCAGGCTTGTGTATGATTTTAGAATTCTTTTCTGTCAAATTATGCAACCGCTAATTGCAAATCTTAAACCCACAATCTCTATATTACCAACATTATGATTTTGAGTACATGGAAGGCTATATCAGAGATCTTGCTAAGCCTTTTCTTGTTAATGATACACACAGTTCTACAGTATACTGCCATTGTTGATGGATGCACAAGCTACAGTTATGCTACTTGCAAGGCTTCTTCACGCTTGATGTCAAATACCTTCACAAGGACATCTTCAACAACCTAATTAATGTTGAATTATTACACAACATAAAGTTAGTTCACCTGTAAACTCAAACAAACACTGTGTATGTCTTGAGGATGCAGATGCAAGAAATTTAAACAAAAACAGATGCTTTAGGGAGGGCAAGCCATCTATAGTTGCAGCATATTACCCAGAAATAAAGAAAAGAGCTATACACATAATTAAGTGAATTACCTTGTCAGGAGTAGAGGCACCAGATGTTACACCAATTGTAATGGGACCTTCTGGTAGGAAGTTCTCTTTCTCGACCAACTCCCCGTGCTATAAAAGTAAATTTGAAAAGAAAAAATCAATGAGATAAAAATGGAAAACAAAAGCTGCCTTAAGAACTGCAAGTACAAGCATTTATACTCACATTCAACTTATAAGCTATTCTGTTTCCTGGACCAATCCTCTGTTCACTGTCAATCCAGTATGAAGGAATTCCATGATGCTCAGCAATTTCTTGGAGATGGGAGGTGTTGCTCGAGTTCCACCCGCCAACTACTAAAATAAGATCCAACTTCTCCTCCACCAACTACTAAAATAAGATCCAACTTCTCCTCCACCAACTTATACATGGCATCTTGTCGCTCCTGCAAATAGGCAAATAAGGGTTGTGTTAGCAGAAAATGTGATCAAGCATAATTTAGCCACATTTTTATTATCTTTATTATTGTTTATTTACATATTTTTTAGCTTAATTTATGAATTTTACCTTGCTTTTACAGAAAATGGAGAAATTGGAAAACTAGAGAAAAAGTGCAGAAAAATGACAGAAAAGTGATTGGGTCAGTGATTTGCCCCAAATCACTGCCCAGATCAAGCTAAAGCAGAAACCTGAGAAAAAGTGCAGAAAATGACAGAAAAGTGATTGGGTCAGTGATTTGCCCAAATCACTGCCCTGATCAAGCTAAAACAGAAACTTGAACTACCTCAAAGGAGACTGATTGGGTCAATGACTTGGCCAAATCACCCGCAGAAACAGAAGCCCGGAGCCAACACGCAGAGAAGTGATTGGGCCAGCAATTTGCCCAAATCACTCGCAGAGACTAGCCAAATCACTCGCAAAGACAAAAAACTGAAACTGGACAGACTCACAGAAAGCGATCGGGGCAAATAGACCAAGCGATCTGCCCAAATCACTGCCCCAATCACTTTGACAGCAGAAAATACAGCAGAAGCGGGAAAAGTGCAGAAAATCAGATTTTAATTTGGAGAAGTCCAAATCCATTTCAAACACCACCAGATCAGTCCCAAGAGCCATGCCCTTCACTTAGAGAGTTCTATTCTCAATCAAACACAAAATCCAAGGAGGAATCAAAGACTACAAAGAAGACCAAATCAACTTGGGACTTCAAAACCCTAATCAAATTGGAATTGGAAAAACTCCAGCTATAAAAGGGCAGCATCTACATCATCTCAGGAGCATCTCATCTTCAGCACTTCGCCAGAAATTCAGCAGCTTCTTCCTTTCTTCTTTTCTCTTTTCTTTTGTGATTTAGTCCACCATGAGTGGCTAAATTCATTCCTTTCTAGTTGAAGTTGGAAAATTCATATTGTGATGAATTGAGAGATTTAATACTCAATTGTTAAACTCTTATTTGTTTTCAATATTTATGCAATTTGATCTTTCCATCATTATTGCTTTGCTTTTAGATTCAATTAAGGCCTTTTGGTTCTAATTGCTTGAGTGATAATTGTTTGAATGATTTAAGTCTGTAATTGCTTAGATTATTTAAACACATATATAATCAAGTTGCATAATCTAAACTTGACCACGCGGTTGGCAAGGTTAGAATTAGGTTCGTCTAAGTCTTAATGCAGTTAACAGTTGTTCGATGCTAAAATGCCCCAAGGACGTTCCTTGGCAACTAGTTAACTAGTGTTTGATTAGCGAACGTTTCCTAATCATACTAGAACTAAGGAGGAATTTGGATTGTGAGAAGCGTCTTCCACATCCTAAACTAATTTATTGAAATAAATAGGAGTATCAAAATAATCAATGATCAATTCTAAACAATCTGAAATAGATCCATACTTCAACTAGAGCTTTTCTCCCATTGATATTCTTATCTTTTAAATTATTGCTTTCTCTTGCTTTTTAGATTTAATACATCTTCAAAACAAAACCCCCCTCTTTTTAATTTATTTGCTATTTACTTGCCCTAGTCATTATTAGGAAGATATTTGGTGTCAAATCCCTGTGGTTCGACCCTATTGCCACTATCTACAAGTTAATTGTTGATTGTTTAATAGGTTTATTTTTTACAGCTTCGACAACCGCCTATCAAAAATTGGCGCCGTTGCCTGGGATTTGATCTAACTAACGTATTTTCCTTTTATGACCAAGGCTGATCGTAAAGAAGCTCTTCTTTATGATTCTGAAATTGAACGCACTGCCAAGACCTTACAAGCATGGCTACGGTAAGTATGTCTTTTCTCTCTTCTCAAATTTCTGAACTAACCTCTATTGTGAGAAATTATGGTATAGGTCAAGCTCAACAAGTTCAACAACCTCAGCGAATCAGACCATGTGGGATTTGCACATATGTAGGACACCCAACTGATCGATGTCCTACACTTTATGAGGATTACCAGCAAGCACATGCCTTTGGAGGATTCAATAGCCAGCCAAGACATGATCCCTACCTTGATACCTACAATCCATGTTGGAGGGACCACTCGAATTATGACTATGCAAGGGCTAACTATTACCAAAACTATCAAGCCCAAGCAACACCTCAAAACTTCAATATGGAACTTGAAGAGATGGTGAGGAAATTGAAAATTTCTGGGAAAATTCTCCAACAGCAAGTGGATCAAGCGGTCAACTCAATGAATGCGCACATATTAAGAAGAGAGGAAGAGCTTCAAGATCTATGGGACGATGACGAAGGTTCCCAAGAAACGGACCGAGCTGTTGAATCTGCTGCACCTGCTGCAGAATTTTCTGCACCAGAAAATTCACCCACTGCCACGCCTGCCACTGCCAAAATTGAACCAGAAACTAAGTTCCAGATTACTGCAGAAAATCCAGCAATGGCAGAACCCCCTGTTGCACGTGAAGAAGCTGAAATTCAAGTTGGAAATCTGCCTGTCCAACCTACTACAAATAGAGACAGCAGTTGTTGTCCACCTGCTGAAAATTCCACAATTACATCAGCAATTGCTGAACCTGCTGTCCAAAAATCAGCAAGTGCTGAATCTGCCACCATTGCATCCCTTGTTGCTGTCCAAACACCAGCAACCTCAGAAATTGACACAACTGAACCAGAAGTTGTTGCACTTGCTGAACCAGCAACATACACCACTGAAATAGCTCCTGAACAGCCAGCAAAGAAGCAACAAGTGGGACAAATGGCTTCATCCTTGAGTAAGCTTGAATCACAAGGAAAGCTACCTTCTCAAACTGGGATAAATCCAAGGCAAAATGCTAGTGCCATCACATTGAGGAGTGGAAAAGAGTTGCAAGACCATAGGGCTGAAAAATTGCAAAAACGGGCCATGGAAGAAAATCTGCCAGAAAGTGATCAGGGCAGTCGATCTGCCCAAATCACTGACCCAATCGCTAGGCAGACTGAGCTGCCCAGCAGTGATTTGCCCAAATCACTGCCCAAATCACCAGACCAAGCAGAGCCTGACTTGCCTAAATCACTGGGACAAACGGATTGGGGCAGTGATTTGCCCAAATCACTGCCCAAATCAGTCAACCAGCAACAATTTGCAGATAAGACAACAAATGCACCAGATCTGAAGCCCCTACCAGAACACCTCAAATATGTCTACTTGGGAGCTGGAAACACACTTCCAGTTATAATTTCCAATCAGCTCAGCCCACAAGAAGAAGAAAAGCTCCTAGAGGTGTTGAGGAAACACAAGAAAGCAATTGGGTGGACCTTGGAGGACATAAAAGGCACCTCAAGACCATTCAGTGGAGGCTCATCTCACCAGAATCGAAGACAGGATGCAGCACATGGAAAGCATGCTGCAGCTGCTGGTGGACCATTTTCTGCCCCACCACCATGACAGACAGTGATTTGGCCAGTGATTTGCCCAAATCACTGACCAAATCACCCCCAGGCCAGGAAGTCCCTTTCTCTCTTCTCTTCCTTTATATGTTTTGCATTGAGGACAATGCCTAGGCTAGGTGTGGCAGTACTGGGGAATATTTTGCTCTATCTTTTTACTATCTTTTTTGTCCCTTTTTGCATAGTTTTACCCATCTTTTTACTTTTTACCCTTTTTCACAAAATTTTTTTGCTTCACACACATATTCACTTTTGCACACATGCACACACGCACTGATTTTGTTTTAGCTTTTGCTCTACTCAGCATAGATAACAAGGTTAAAAGAGTTTTCTATCTCATGACCCCATTGATTTTCCACCCCTTGAAGCCTAAATTGAATCATTCACAGTATGTTACCTTCACTTAGGGAGTTCTTTTCTTGAATTGAATCCTTAAATTTGCTGTGGTCAAGGGAAATAAAAATATAAATACATGCAAATAAAAAGTTAGTGTAACCCCCTATGAGTTGACTTACCCAAACTGTTATGAAAAGAAAAGAAAAAGAAAAAACCAGCACAAAGCACAAGTCATAAACCTGTTCCAATGGCCAAATAAGCTATGAAAAGAGCTAGTAGCTACTTGAACAAGTGACTGACTGAGTAACCGGGGGTGGGTATCACCAATATGCACCTTCGCATAAAAAGGTTAGTGACTTTTTCAGGCAAGAATAAAAAGTGCTGCTGGATAAAATAAAATAAAACGCTCAAAGAAGGGCAAGTCACTCTTAGAAGTTGCATTGAGCTCATACAAAGAGAATAAGCATGATTGAATCAAAAACATTTTTCTTGACCGTGGTAGGTGAGGGGAAACAAGGAAAAGAAGAAACAACCTTGGTGCATGTACTCTATACTGTGATACTTCAATATAGGAGTCTAGGGGGGGCTGATTAAGTGGCACTTAGGCTCAAAAGAAAAATGAGCTTGATTGACTAAGTTATTTATTGCTTGAGGACAAACAAAAGGTTAGGTGTGGGGGTATTTGATCAAGCATAATTTAGCCACATTTTTATTATCTTTATTATTGTTTATTTACATATTTTTTAGCTTAATTTATGGATTTTACCTTGCTTTTACAGAAAAGGGAGAAATTGGAAAACTAGAGAAAAAGTGCAGAAAAATGACAGAAAAGTGATTGGGTCAGTGATTTGCCCAAATCACTGCCCAGATCAAGCTAAAGCAGATACCTGAGAAAAAGTGCAGAAAATGACAGAAAAGTGATTGGGTCAGTGATTTGCCCAAATCACTGCACTGATCAAGCTAAAGCAGAAACCTGAACTACCTCACAGGAGACTGATTGGGTCAATGACTTAGCCAAATCACCCGCAGAAACAGAAGCCCGGAGCCAACACGCAGAGAAGTGATTGGGCCAGCAATTTGCCCAAATCACTCGCAGAGACTGGCCAAATCACTCGCAGAGACAAAAAACTGAAACTGGACAGACTCACAAAAAGCGATCGGGGCAGATAGACCAAGCGATCTGCCCAAATCACTACCCCAATCACTTTGACAGCAGAAAATACAGCAGAAGCGGGAAAAGTGCAGAAAATCAGATTTTAATTTGGAGAAGTCCAAATCCATTTCAAACACCATCAGATCAGTCCCAAGAGCCACGCCCTTCACTTAGAGAGTTTCATTCTCAATCAAACACAAAATCCAAGGAGGAATCAAAGACTACAAAGAAGACCAAATCAACTTGGGACTTCAAAACCCTAATCAAATTGGAATTGGAAAAACTCCAGCTATAAAAGGGCAGCATCTACATCATCTCAGGAGCATCTCATCTTCAGCACTTCGCCAGAAATTCAGCAGCTTCTTCCTTTCTTCTTTTCTCTTTTCTTTTGTGATTTAGTCCACCATGAGTGGCTAAATTCATTCCTTTCTAGTTGAAGTTGGAAAATTCAGATTGTGATGAATTGAGAGATTTAATACTCAATTGTTAAACTCTTATTTGTTTTCAATATTTATGCAATTTGATCTTTCCATCATTATTGCTTTGCTTTTAGATTCAATTAAGGCCTTTTGGTTCTAATTGCTTGAGTGATAATTGTTTGAATGATTTAAGTCCGTAATTGCTTAGATTATTTAAACACATATATAATCAAGTTGCATAATCTAAACTTGACCACGCGGTTGGCAAGGTTAGAATTAGGTTCGTCTAAGTCTTAATGCAGTTAACAGTTGTTCGATGCTAAAATGCTCCAAGGACGTTCCTTGGCAACTAGTTAACTAGTATTTGATTAGCGAACGTTTCCTAATCATACTAGAACTAATGAGGAATTTGGATTGTGAGAAGCGTCTTCCACATCCTAAACTAATTTATTGAAATAAATAGGAGTATCAAAATAATCAATGATCAATTCTAAACAATCTGAAATAGATCCATACTTCAACTAGAGCTTTTCTCCCATTGATATTCTTATCTTTTAAATTATTGTTTTCTCTTGCTTTTTAGATTTAATACATCTTCAAAACAAAACCCCCCTCTTTTTAATTTATTTGCTATTTACTTGCCCTAGTCATTATTAGGAAAATATTTGGTGTCAAATCTCTGTGGTTCGACCCTATTGCCACTATCTACAAGTTAATTGTTGATTGTTTAATAGGTTTATTTTTTACGGCTTCGACAACCGCCTATCAAAATGTATAAACTACAGTCAAGCAACTTCATTCTAGCTAATTTGCAAATTGGATCAATATGAATACGTGCATGTGCAGAATTAAAGGCTATCATTGGTCATCCATTTTTGTCTTCTATCCCTTTGAGTGGAGCAAGGCGAGGTTCAATGTGTGGAAGGTGAGGTAACTAACTTGTTTGAATTTTGGATTTTTTTTAAAGGAAAAGAAATCTGCCATTTTACGTTTTGTATAAATTAAAAATAAAAGGGGCCATGAAAGGATGTTGAATTTTCTTTCAAATAATGTTTTCCCACAACTCTCATGAAGACTACATGCAAAACCATGATAATAGAGGAGAATTACTTGAGTAGCATCACAAATTGTGTTAAAGCTAATGAAGTGGTCATTAACATTTTCCACTCCATATTTGCGCATCATGGTCTTCTCCTCCAATTTTCCTGCAAGGGAAAAAAATATACGTAGTTTTAGAAAATAAACAGAAATCTCTCAGAGTAAAATTGGAACAACATATTGTAACTTATACTTACCAATCTCTTCTGTTTCTCCCTTAAGCATTGTAGTTTGATTTGCAATACCAACCTTATCCAGGTCAACATCCGGATCAAATCCCTTAGAAACTGCATATTTAAATTTCTACATGCAAGGCAACATTTATCTTGTAAAATTCCGGAGAAGAAAATACTTAGTTAAGCCTTAGGAGTTAATATGAATCTATAGCTTTACCTCTAGAAATGCTTCTTTTGTGGAGCTAGATCCATTGAGTTGACCACCAAGAATGTAATCACACACATATGTTGCCTGTAGAAATTAAGAGCTTCTTAGAACCAAAGAATATGCATCATTGACAACTTTCATCTACGCTTGACATAAATAAAAAAATTTAAAAAAGAAAAGCTCACAAGCACCACAAAATTTTGAAATATAAAAGGGCCCTTTTAGCCCTTAGGACATACCTCTTCCATGTTCTTCACAATGATATACTTTCCAGCAAAAGAGGCAGTAGCTATGGTTTCCTCATGAGCATACTTACCATGAATGATTGAAGTGTAGTCTCCCCTCTTGTGCTTTTCAACCATATTCCAAACCTTCAGACAATTTTAAGGGGCACCAACAACGCATGTCAAAGGAAAGATAAAAGATTTACAAGCAATAAGTTATTGTAACAGCTAAAAGCCGCTCATAAAGATACCTTAGATACCCAAGGGCAAGTTGTATCGACAATTTGCACATTTTTGTTGCTCAAAGTTAACATCTCCTCCACTGCAGCCCCAAAAGCAGGCAAAATCACAACATCACCACTGTCCACAACTTCAAAGTGTTTCTTCCCTTCGCCAACAGGAATATTTTGGACATCCATCTCTTCTAAACGCTGCCATGGAGAACAAAAGAGCTTTCACTAACAAATACATCTATTCAAACTTCGCTCATCTTAACCAATTTCTTCACGAGCATTAAAATTCCAGTTGAGAAATAAAAAATTCGTCTACCTTGAAATCATAAAATCAAACTTTCAGAGGGTAAATTATAATCTTGTCACGTCCTACCATCGAGATCCCAAGTCCAACTTTGAGAATTTGAGAATTTTTTTTTTTTAATATCACTACATATAAATTTATTAATAATATTTATTTTTTAACATTATAATTAAATAATGAAAAATACATTATTTTCTTAAAAAATATCTTTATGAAAAAGGCTTTTACATAAAATATTTTAAATGAAAAATATTTTGAAAATATATATTATTTTTAACTAATAAATTTATTTTAATTCTCTCTTCAAAATTAAATATTTTATTTAATAAAAATTCAATTCAATTAATTTTTTTAATAATTATTTTATTTAAAATAAAATTTTTTAATTTTTAAAATTTTTATTTTAAAAAAAATTAAAATTTTGTATAATTTTATAATAATTTATTTAAATTATTTTTTTTTACAAAATAACTCATGCCAAATGAAATAAAGGGTAAGTGATGTAGTTTTCAATTTTACATTTTTTTTTTAATTTTCAGATATGGTAAAATTTGAATAAAAAAGAAAAAGTTTGGTTCAGATATAATCAAATAAATCGATGAAATTCAATTATTTTAATAAATATGAATTTGATTTGGATATTAATTAATAATTTTTAAAAAAGAATAATCTACTCTAAGACTGCAATCAATTCATACCGAATATAGAAAGATGACAAATGAGTGTTCTTTAGTGATCCATTTGTACCTTTCGAGACATGCTCGAACCTCTTCCATACCTAACTTTACCAACCACGCTAACAGAAAAAAG
This sequence comes from Manihot esculenta, assembly GCF_001659605.2. Taxonomy (NCBI): domain Eukaryota; kingdom Viridiplantae; phylum Streptophyta; class Magnoliopsida; order Malpighiales; family Euphorbiaceae; genus Manihot; species Manihot esculenta. The sequence goes on along the minus strand of NC_035177.2, from coordinate 30,501,825 downwards.
CACATGAATCGATTAATAGCCTCAAACGTTCTTGTCATTTTAGAGTATTGAATGACGGAGCTCCTTAGCAAAAAAACCTTTATAGTTAAGGAGGCCATCATATTTAATTTCACCTCATTCTAATTCTTTTAATAATTCACGAGCTCATAAACTTTCAGAGGGTAATGAACCAACCTACCTCCATGAAATCAAATGTTCAAAGCAGCATACAAACATATGCAACAAGTAGTCAAAAATGTCAGCTGAATAGAGGAAAAAGAGTTAGCTGGCAAACATGAAATTAAAGATTGGTGAATTTGTTGTTGAGCTCAATATTATAGAAAACTTAGTAGTTAAGCTTTTGAAAAAATATATTGAAACGTTCATAAAATTTTAATAACTCTATTAATTAATTTTTTTATTAATTTTAGTGATTTAACCCTTATAATTTTAAAAATTTATTAATTCATTTTTTAAATTTGTAAAAGTCTATTAAATTATCTCTATGTACCAATGACATTTTAATTTTTTTTTTATAATATTTGACTGTTAAAATTAATGAAAAAATCTGTTAATAAATTTTTTTAAATATCACATATGAAAATCAATTAATAAATTTTTCTCTATTGTATAAACTAAATAGTAAGTTTTCCATAGGTAAATGAACAGCAGTTTGTCCATATAAATAACATCAAGAAGAAAACATGTGAAGTATGAAAATATTTCAGCTTCTTACTTCTGTTCATAAAACAGTTCTCTTTCCTTAATCCTCTGATACAACCTGTAAATCTTTCTTGTCTAGTCTTCTTCCAAGATTCCAGGTTGTTTTTATTCCTCTCACATGGTAATTGGTGAAGAAGGGGAACAGAAACGGCTATTCTAATGGAGGAAAAAGATGATTCAGTTCAAGAAAAGAGCCTTGGAATAGAGATGCAGGTGATTAATGGAGTTATGGGTAAGAAAAAAATGGTGAAAAAAAGCTGGGATGAATCAAAGAAGATTTGGGAAATAGCAGCACCAGCTATGTTGACAGCAGTAGCTCAATTCTCTATTGGATTCGTCACTTCTGCATTTGTTGGCCATTTGGGAGAAGTAGAGCTGGCTGCTGTTTCCATTGTTCAGAATGTAATTGAAGGCTTTGTTTATGGTGTGATGGTAAGTAATCTGCAGCCTTTTTAATCATATCTCAATTACCCTTTTCTCAATTTGGCCTACTGTCTAAGTTTCTGCAATTACTTGTGCTGTGATTTGCGTATTAGCTAGGGATGGGAAGTGCCCTCGAGGCACTGTGTGGACAAGCTGTCGGCGCTGGACAACTCAACATGCTTGGGATCTATATGCAAAGATCATGGATCATTACTGGGATCACAGCATTGTTTTTAGCACCTTTTTACGTTTTTGCTTCGCCAATACTTCAACTACTTCATCAAGACAAAGGCATTTCAAAGCTTGCTGGGAAATACTCGATATGGGTAATTCCTCAATTGTTTGCATATGCCTTAAATTTCCCAATACAGAAGTTTCTCCAAGCTCAGAGCAGAGTATGGATTATGACGATCATTTCCATAGCAGCCCTTGCAATTCATGTGTTGTTGAATTGGGTGCTTGTCACGAAGCTGGATCACGGGCTAGTTGGTGCTGCCGTCGCAGGGAACATTTCATGGTGGCTTGTGGTTTTGGGTCAGATTGTTTATGTATTCTGTGGTTGTTTCCCTGAAGCTTGGACTGGTTTTTCTTGGTCAGCTTTAAAATCAATATCCAGTTTTCTGAAACTCTCACTTGCGTCGGCTGTGATGTTATGGTTAGTGTTCAAATTGTATTTTTTGCAAAATCCATGTTCAGGGTTTCATTTTTCTTCTCTTCTTGCTCATGCCAGCTTGGAGCTATGGTACGTTACAGCAGTAATTTTCATGGTGGGAAGGTTACACAATCCAGCAATTGCAGTAGATGCTGTTTCCATCTGGTAAGAGTTCTGTTCTGTTCTTATCTATCATATTAATCTAGTTATTTCTACTGATCATCTCATGTTTTTGCAGCATGAACCTGCAGCGGTGGACTCTGATGATTGCTCTTGGTTTCAATGCAGCACTAAGGTCAGTTGCTTCAATCCTGGAACAGGCTCAATCCAACATAGAAATCTTGTTTTGGGGATTTTGAATCAACTTGATTTGCTTGCAGCGTGCGAGTGTCAAATGAGCTTGGAGCTGGGAATCCTAAAGCAGCAAAATTCCCAGTGGTGGTGACTCTTTTAACTTCAACAATCACTGGAGTTGTATTCACAGCTTTGGTTCTGGTAACCAAGAATGATTTCCCAAAGGTGTTCACTGATAAACCAGCAGTGATGAAGGAGGCATCAAAGCTTGGTTACTTTTTGGCAGCAACAATCTTCCTCAACAGCATCCAACCTGTGCTTCATGGTAATTGCAACTGAAAAATCTCCAGTATCCACCAGTCTTTTCTCCTGTGAAGTGACTAAAAAGTTTTTGTTTTGACATCTGCAGGGGTTGCAGTGGGTGCAGGGTGGCAGTTCTCAGTTGCATTCATCAATGTTGGGTGTTATTACATCATAGGACTTCCCATAGGTGCTGTTCTTGGCTACAAATTTGATCTAGGTGTTAAGGGCATATGGTCAGGAATGTTGGCTGGTTGTCTGCTTCAAATAATCGTTCTGATTTTTGTCTTTCTGCGTGCTAACTGGAAGAAAGAAGTAAGTCTACAATTCTTTCCTGGACAATAGACATTAGAGATTATCTAAACAAACACACAATACTAGACGCAAACACGCACTCATCAATCGTAAGAATTTAACAGCACCCACAAGAAACTAAATTCTTGATAGTATTTCAAATCATCTGTTGCGGAATTAACAGAATTACATGATAATGCAGGCTTTGAAAGCAGAAGAGCGCATCAGAACTTGGGGTGGCTCTGCCTCTGTGGAACCTCGGCAAAGTTCATTTGAAGAAAACATGAACTAGTGATGAATTCATGGTGGGAAGAAACTTGATCAAATCAATATCAAGTTGCAGTTTATACAGATTGATTTTCTACTTGGGTATACAACAAAAGGGGGTCATCAAAGCTGCCTCTTTTTTTATACATTTTTTTTTCCTTGTCCTATTTTGCATTTTCTGGCAGCTGAACCTAAATATGAATATGGTGATGTTTGCAATATAGCTGAGATTCTCAAGTTTCATATTGAGCCGTCTGTGTTATAACAAGGATAAATTACTATCAAAGTCTTGAATTTTATTCAAATTAACTATTAAATCCTCATCACTAAATCCTCATCACTAAATCACATCATCCGAACATTTTTGTGTAAAATCAAACTTTTCGATCACTTTATTTAATGCTTTCTCGGTCATGTAATTTTTTGTCTATTTTATTTTTTCACACATATTAAGAAAGATATTTTTTTATTAACTATTTTATTATACTTATATTAAAAATATTAAATTTTATTAAATATCAAAAAATATTTTAAAAGTTTTTTTTTAAAAAAATAAAATTATAATAGTCGATTTATATATATATTATTATAGTATAAAAAAAAGAAATTAGATAATAATTTTAAAATAACAAAAAAAGGGTTTACAAAAATTATGAGAAAATAAAGATATCATTATTAAAGATATCATTAAAGATATCATGAACTTTATGGGGGATTTAGCATTTGATTTTGAAAAAGAATGTGGCCGTAGGAGATTTTTCGTGGGTTTCTTGTCTTGAATTTTTCAATTTTTAATTTATTTGAACATAATAATTCCTAAAAATATAAAAATACAAAAATAATATCCTTATATTGGAAGTATATTTTTTTATTAAATTAAGACAAAACTAATCTAAACTCAACTGAAATGTTAATTGTTAATTTCCACAAAAAGTTTAAAAAAAATAATTTCTCATTTAAATTTGACTAAACGTTCATAGAGCGAGTTGAACCTTTTTTCCATGAACAAACAATGATGTACTTCATCATGCATCAGCTCCAACGAAGGTGATTCCTCCATTGTTGGATTTACAGACAATTTATATCGGACCGTTACGATTTAGTTGGATGAATAAGTGATCCTGGGCTGAGTTCAACAGCTTTTCTTAACGAGTCTTTGTTATGAGCTTCAAGCAAAAGAAATTTTAAGGGGAAAAAGAAAACAAATGGAAGAAGGCCTCTTTGGACTTGCAATTCTCTCTTATACTAATCCGAGTGAAATATGTGCAGTGCAGGCTTGTGTATGATTTTAGAATTCTTTTCTGTCAAATTATGCAACCACTAATTGCAAATCTTAAACCTACAATCTCTATATTACCAACATTATGATTTTGAGTACATGGAAGGCTATATCAGAGATCTTGCTAAGCCTTTTCTTGTTAATGATACACACAGTTATACAGTATACTGCCATTGTTGATGGATGCACAAGCTACAGTTATGCTACTTGCAAGGCTTCTTCACGCTTGATGTCAAATACCTTCACAAGGACATCTTCAACAACCTAATTAATGTTGAATTATTACGCAACATAAAGTTAGTTCACCTGTAAACTCAAACAAACACTGTATATGTCTTGAGGATGCAGATGCAAGAAATTTAAACAAAAGCAGATACTTTAGGCAGGGCAAGCCATCTATAGTTGCAGCATATTACCCAGAAATAAAGACAAGAGCTATACACATAAATAAGTGAATTACCTTGTCAGGAGTAGAGGCACCAGATGTTACACCAATTGTAATGGGACCTTCTGGTAGGAAGTTCTCTTTCTCGACCAACTCCCCGTGCTATTAAAGTAAATTTGAAAAGGAAAAAATCAATGAGATAAAAATGGAAAACAAAAGCTTGGCTTAAGAACAGCAAATACAAGCATTTATACTCACATTCAACTTATAAGCTATTCTGTTTCCTGGACCAATCCTCTGTTCACTGTCAATCCAGTATGAAGGAATTCCATAATGCTCAGCAATTTCTTGTAGATGGGAGGTGTTGCTCGAGTTCCACCCACCAACTACTAAAATAAGATCCAACTTCTCCTCCACCAACTTATACATAGCATCTTGTCGCTCCTGCAAATAGCAAATAAGCGTTGTGTTAGCAGAAAATATATAAACTAGCAGTCAAGCAACTTCATTCTAGCTAATTTGCAAATTGGATCAGTATGAATACGTGCATGTGCAGGATTAAAGGCTATCATTGGTCATCCATTTTTGTCTTCTATCCCTTTGAGTGGAGCAAGGTGAGGTAACTAACTTGTTTGAATTTTGGATTTCTTTTTAAAGGAAAAGATATCTGCCATTTTGCGTTTTGTATAAATTAAAAATAAAAGGGGCCATGAAAGGATGTTGAATTTTCTTTAAAATAATGTTTTCCCACAACTCTTATGAAAACTACATGCAAAACCATGATAATAGAGGAGAATTACTTGAGTAGCATCACAAATTGTGTTAAAGCTAATGAAGTGGTCATTAACATTTTCCACTCCATATTTGCGCATCATGGTCTTCTCCGCCAATTTTCCTGCAAAGGAAAAAATATACATAGTTTTAGAAAATAAACAGAAATCTCTCAGAGTAAAATTGGAACAGCATATTGTAACTTATACTTACCAATCTCTTCTGTTTCTCCCTTAAGCATTGTAGTTTGATTTGCAATACCAACCTTATCCAGGTCAACATCCGGATCAAATCCCTTAGAAACTGCATATTTAAATTTCTACATGCAAGGCAACATTTATCTTGTAAAATTCCGGATAAGAAAATGCTTAGTTAAGCCTTAAGAGTTAATATGAATCTATAGCTTTACCTCTAGAAATGCTTCTTTTGTGGAGCTAGATCCATTGAGTTGACCACCAAGAATGTAATCACACACATATGTTGCCTGTAGAAATTAAGAGCTTCTTAGAACCAAAGAATATGCATCATTGACAACTTTCATCTAAGCTTGACATAAATAAAAAAAATTAAAAAAAGAAAAGCTCACAAGCACCACAAAATTTTGAAATATAAAAAGGCCCTTTTAGCCCTTAGGACATACCTCTTCCATATTCTTCACAATGATATACTTTCCAGCAAAAGAGGCAGTAGCTATGGTTTCCTCATGAGCATACTTACCATGAATGATTGAAGTGTAGTCTCCCCTCTTGTGCTTTTCAACCATATTCCAAACCTTCAGACAATTTTAAGGGGCACCAACATAGCATGTCAAAGGAAAGATAAAAGATTTACAAGCAATAAGTTATTGTAACAGCTAAAAGCCGCTCATAAAGATACCTTAGATACCCAAGGGCAAGTTGTATCAACAATTTGCACATTTTTGTTGCTCAAAGTTAACATCTCCTCCACTGCAGCCCCAAAAGCAGGCAAAATCACAACATCACCACTGTCCACAACTTCAAAGTGTTTCTTCCCTTCGCCAACAGGAATATTTTGGACATCCATCTCTTCTAAACGCTGCCATGGAGAACAAAAGATGGCAAACAAATACATCTATTCAAAATTCGCTCATCTTAACCAATTTCTTCACGAGCCTTAAAATACCAGTTGAGAAATAAAAAATTCGTCTACCTTGAAATCATAAAATCAAACTTTCAGAGGGTAAATTATAATCTTGTCACGTCCTACCATCGAGATCCCAAGTCCAATTCAGGACTACCACTACCGTGACTACATAGTATCATTATGCCATCACTAGATCACAACTTAAGGAGCAATTTCCAAACTTAATAACACAAGACAATTAGACAAACATGGAGGAATATATATGGACCTTATTAACAGTTGGGTTGTGAATAATCTCATTGGTAATCCAAATTTTCTCATCAGGGAACTGTTTCCTGGCTTCATAAGCAATCTGGACAGCCCGCTCAACCCCCCAGCAAAACCCATAAGCTTCTGCCAGTTTAACGGTAACATTTCCCCACGTGTACTGATTTCCATTCTCCTTCAAAGTCTTTATGATATCACCTGAAATATCTCATACAAACAAAGAAATTCATGTAAGTCCAATTAAAAAAAAAAAAAAAGAAAAGTAGAAGAAGAACAACAACTACAGAACTCCTCAATAAACATGAAATTCATTTAAAGAAAAAAGAAACGCACTGGTATACTCTTGGTTCATAAGCTCGAGAGTCTCTTCCTTATGTCCAAAACCTCTCCGATTGTAATTCTTACTTCGCGTCAAGTTATGCCTAAAAACCTTAGCGTCAAATTCGGATTCCATGGAGACAGAACCAGAAGAGGACTCATCGCCAGCAGCGGCGCATCGAACAGATAGAGACTTCCGGCGATTAAGAGGAGCAAGACTGTCACGGGAGAAGAGGTCGGTATGGAGAGACACGCGGCAGAATTGCAGAGAGATAGCCATGGCAGAGACAGAGAGGAAAATGAAAGTGTGGAGCAAAGCTGCAGAAGCTGTGGTGGTGGACCGACGTTTTCCGAATTCATATTGGGAATAAATAAATAATATAATCGCGTGTTCCACATTTTTTTAACAATTTTAGAAAATAAAATAAAAGTTGGAAACGTCATAGTGAAACGTTGTCGTTTCTCCCACGAGGGTCACATCGGACTGTATTGCCGTTAAAAAAAAAAAAACCGACCGAGTCAAGTGAGTCACGTGGTTGTTGGGTGGCTGCTCCCTTCAGTATAATTTTTCATGGGTAAACTGTAACGTAGTCCCTCTGATTTAGTGAAATATAACCTTTCGTCCCTCTGTTTTAAAAAACCTTCAATTTAGTCACTGTGATTTTTAAAAACTATACAATTGGTCCCTACCGTTAGATTTTCAGTTAAATCACCATTAATTTTAATTAAAAGACTAAAATACTCATTCTCTCTCCTTCCTCTTCCTCTTCTTCTTCTTTTCCTTCCCGATTTTCTTCTTCTTCTTCTCCTTCCCGATCTTCTTCCCGATCTTCTTCTTAAAAATTTAAAAATTTGGCTAACTACTGATTACATACTGAAATAAATGGATTGTGAGTACTCTGCGAGACTGCGATTGCGAGTACTCTGTCTCGCGAGGACGCTGCTTCTGCTGCTGACAAATCCAAAACACGAACAGTCGCACGCCACACAGCAATGATGTGAGCTTCTCCTCCTCAGAGAAACTCATTTTCTCTTACTGTTTTTCTGATTTCTAGGTACCTCTTTTTGCTTATCATTATAAGCTTCTTATTTTCTATCGCCCTTATTTTTCAGTTCTTTGATTAGTAATTATTCAATTTCTTCCTTAATTTCTTCTTTTCATTTTTGTGTAATGCTAATACCCATTCTTTGCAGGCGCTTTTTAGCATTACCCTGATGGTAAAGGCTCGAAAATTGGGATTTTTCTCGAGGGTTCTTTGCAATTTTCATTTTTTTCTACTGGTATTCGGATAAAGATCCCTTACTAGCAAACTGACCACATCATCATCGGAAAAGTGAAGAAGAAGAAGAAGAAGAAGAAGAAGAAGAAGAAGAAGAAGAAAGAAGAAGAAGAAGAGGAAGAGGAAGAAGAAGAAGGAGGAGGAGATCGAGAAGAAGAAGAAGAAGAAGAAGAAGAAGAAGAAGAAGAAGAAGAAGAAGAAGAAGAAGAAGAAGAAGAAGGAGATCGGGAAGGAGAAGGAGAAGAAGAAGAAGAGGAAGAGGAAGAGGAAGGAGAGAGAATGGGTATTTTAGTCTTTTTAACTAAAATTAACAGTGATTTAACTGAAAATCTAACGAGAGGGACCAATGGCATAGTTTTTAAAAATCACAGTGACTAAATTGAAGGTTTTTTAAAACAGAGGGACGAAAGGTTGTATTTCACTAAACCAGAGGGACTAAATTACAGTTTACCCATTTTTCATTGATCATGTTATTCGGTCGGTCTTTATTTTTGTAATTATTTTTAAATTATTCTTTTAAAAAATGAAAGTTAAAAATTGAAGCCCAGAATATAAAAATTTTTAGATTTATTCGGATATATATATGAATAGATTAATTTTGTGAGTGCATAATTATTTTTAAATTATTATTTATTTTTTATATATAATAATATATAAATTAATTATTATAATTTATTTAATCTTTTAATATTAAAATTTTAATTAATTAATGGTGATTGGTGAGATTTCTTACTTAATTGATGGATTCATAGATTTAATTCGGAAAACAAGCGAATCTAATTGAATTTTACAGGTTTTGAATTTAATACCCAACCTCACCTCTTATCAAAATATAAAAAAAATTTACTAAATACTTAATTTAGCATTAAAGATATATATCAACCAAGTGAAAGTCAAAGACCTCGATTGCACATGGAATAAAATAGGCAGACTTTTAAAAGATTAACATAAAAATTTATTAAATTGAATATTTACACGTTATTTTAACTAATTTTTATATAAATTTTAATATAAATATTCAAATTTAATAATTATTCTATTTATTTTTATATAAAATTATATTTATGTTAAATATATCTTATATAAAAGGGTAATTTAATTATGAAGTAGATTTTAGTAAGTAGTGTTGTCACGAAAGAATTTGCATAAATAATTAATTAAAATTTAATTCTTTTAAAAAATAAAATTTTTATTTAATTTTTATTGTAGAGAAAAAGTAATTGATTAATTTTTAATTTAAAAAAATATATTAAAATATTTTTGTTTTTAAAATTTTATTAATTAATTTATATATTAATCTTAACTATTAAAAAATATAAATTTTCTTAATACGCTGAAACAGATTAGTATATATTTTTACTGCTTCTCATCTAATGTCAACAGATTTAATATATATATATATATATTTTTTTTCTTTGGAAAAAATATCTATAAAAAACTTTCTTAATAATTCTCAACAGTTATATCATTATAATAAATTTTCAATGAATTTTTAAATTAAATATTTAAATTTTTATTGTAATTTTCATTACATAAAAATTTTTTTAAAAAATCAATTAAATTAAAATTTCCAAACGTTCTAGCAAAACTCTCTCAGTTTTAGTATAAGATCAACACCTCACACAACTACTAACTGTTGTTTCTTAGTTTCTAGTTAGTAGATTGATTTGACCATTGCAGATCAAAAACGTTGTTGATCGTTCTTTAACAATTATTAACCGTCAGTATAATTCCTCTTAATTTAAATAATTAAATAAATTAAAATTTTTAGTAAAATTAACCTAATCTCTTTTTTCTTTTCTAACATGCACAAATAATATACATTAACATAATTTATATAGGTTATATGTACAGTAGCGATATAAATAGAGTAAAAAAATCTAAATCATCCCAAATAAACAGCTTAATTAATCAAATAAAAAAAATCAATCATTCAATTGGATGATACCTAACTTTATTAAACTAGAAACACGAACCATGTGCCACAACCGCATCTTATCATTTGAGAATTTACCGATTCTAAATGCACAGCCACGCACACAAGACTAGAGTTCTTCAGAATTGCTAAACTATCATAGCTGAAAATGAAATCTTACCAATCAAGAAACTCTGTCACAACACTATTTTTAGACTAAGCAATTGAACTAACAGAAAGGGATGGGCATAGCTTAGCTTTCTTTCTCTTGTAGCCTAGGATATATTGATTATGTATGAAGGAAGATCTACTTGAATATACTACATCCAATATCAATAGTAACCTCCCAATGACATAAGTAAATTCCTATCAAATAATCATATCCCTGTAATGGAAGCACACATCTAACAAAATCATAGCAAAACCAAAAAAAACAATACACATTCAAAACTCTTCATTGTGGCAGAGTGGCCATCACTTTTAATAAGAGAGTACAACAAAACTTAAAAATCTAACATGCAAGTCGTTCCCACTCGATAGATAAAAAAAACGAAACAGAATTCAAATGATACTCAAAACTAACAAAGAAAAAATTGGAAAAGGCAAAATGAAAAAAAGACGCCCTTCCCCTTTCTCACACTCTTCCCTTTTCGGCAGCCTTTTCATAAAATACTAAACAGAAACGAAACAATAAATTCAAAAACTTCAGCTTACTCTTTACTCTATGATTTTTTATCTATCTTGTGTTTATATGAATAATCAGTTTCTTTGGTAATTTTTTTACTAGCGATGGCTAAAAGATTGGTATTGATAGCGATAGATCAATAGTCGATTTTCGGTAATATTTTTTATTAAGGTTGAGTTATATTATGAGTTAAGTATTTTTGTAGAGACTATGAATTAGGCTAAGATGAAAGGGATTGATATCAAGAATTTTATAAAATTTTAATTTAATTAATTTTTTTTATTTGAAATAAAAATTTTTTTATTTTTTATTTTAAAAAATTATTTTTAAAGAAAATGTCCGGTCAAAAGTTGCAAGCTCATAGAAATCCTAAATAATCCTAAAGATTGGGAGACACCAAGAGTGAATAATGAACTGCGCCAGCTTGACTGATTATAATGTGGAAATTATATTGTTAAATATTATTGGCAGCTAGCTTTGGATGTCTTATCAGTGTTTCAAAATTGGACAGAATTTTTTTTTTTTTAAACATCAATTTGGTCGTCTTTTTTTTTTTTGTTTTTGAAAGTTAATAATTTTATTTTTAAATAATGAAGAATTAATTTAATAACAAATATAAGATATTTAACTAATTATTATTCTGCACTTTATTTAAAATAGGGTGTAAATAGTATTAATTATAGAATTATGTAGACACATTATTTTTAATTGTTTTTTATGTGGTGTCCTATGCTGTCCAGTTTCTTTTTTCTTCAAAAAATTTCAATATTCTATTTTCAACGTTATTTTTCCGTATTAAAAAAAAATAGACTAAAATAATAATAAGGAAAGTGGACACTGTTGGACGTATAAAACTATTGTGAAGATCTTATTTACATGTTTAAAATTTTAAGTTAATTATTTTTATACTATATAATTATTTTAAATTATATAATTAAAATGTTTACTTCCGACTTACTTAAATAACAATCTTTTTAAAATTTTAACTAAAATTTAATTCAAATTAATTAAATTATTTTACACGTGCGTCATATGAGCTAATTTAATACTTTTTGAATTTGTATCTTCCTTAGCCTGCTGAACCTTTTAATACTCATGCATGTTTAAAAAAAAATGATATACCTGCAATGTCTTGTTTGATTTAAAATTGCTGTGGATTTCTATTGCTTCAGCAGTTTAGCTACGTGTCATAAATTGAAAACGTGAATTAAAAAAAAAGGGAACTGAAAGGTGAAAACAATGAAAGATAAGGACAACAAAAGAGTAAACGTACATCCTCTTTAGGTTGGTTTGTTTTAGGGAGAGTATAAATCGGATTGAACTGAAAAATCGAATTGAATTGATTAATTTCAATTTAATAGTTTAGTTAATTAAAATATTTAATTTGATTTTGTTAGTATTTTTTATTTTTCTTTTTAGTTTTCAATTCGATTTGGTTTATACGTGTTAAATAATCGATAAATTCAATAACCGATTTTATATATATTTTTATTTTGTGAAATACTGATTTTATATGTATTTTTAAATTTTATATAAATTTTTATAGATTTTTTTAAGTATTATAGAGAATATTTATTGATAAATTTATGTAAAATATTTATTAAATTATTCTATTGAAATTAAAAGTAAAAAATTAAAAAAATTAAATTTCGATTTGAATCAAACTGAATTGATTTTTATCGATTCGATTCGATTCAGTTATATTTTTATAATCAATTTTTTCAGTTTTTAATAGTTTTACAATTCAATTTTTGATTTTTTCGATTCGGTTCAGTTCGAAACCAAACCGACTAATTGCGCAGGACTAATTTATTTCACATTAAAAAATATCGAACTAACTGATTGCACAAGACTAGTTTGTTTCACATTAAAAAGTATTTTTTTATATTTTTTAATATTTAAAATATTCAAAATTTTAATTGATAAAAAATATTTTTTAATTAAAATAAAATATAAATTATTTTTTAAAAAATATTTTTTAAAAAATAAAAGTGGCATCTATTAAAATTTATATGTAAATTTTTTAATAAATTTTATTTTTTAAATTAAAATTAATCAATAAAAAATAATTTATTTAGTTAAAAAATATTTTATTTTCTAAAAAAAATAGAATCTTAATAAATAATAATAATATTTCAAAAATAAAATGAGATCAATTTTTACAAACGTTCAATTAATTCAAAAATCTAAATTTGAAATAGTAATACACAAACCTTTTACTATTACGGCTCCGTTTAATTTATGAAAAAATTGTTATTTGTATTGCATTTAAAACACTAATAAGAATTACTTTTTATTTAAAAAAATTAAATTATTTAAAAAAATAACTTTTTTTAAATATGAATTATCATATAATTTTTGAGTTTTTAATTAACCAGTTAATTTTATTTTAAAATAACTTTATTAAAGCCTTTCTAGTAATTCAATTAAAGCATTTCTACATTTTATAAAATTCAATTTTTTATATTCTAAATTCTAGATAATATATAAACTCTTTATTCTGCATGATTTATTTTATAAAAAAAATTAATTAAATTTTATAAAATTATATAAAATTTAAATTTAATGTTAAATAAAAATTTTTAAATTAAAAATAATTGAATTCTCAAAATTTTTTTAAAAAATGATTGGTTTGAATTCTTTAAATTTTTTTATTTTAAATTAGGAAAAATAAAAATAAAAATAATTAAATTAGGAAAAAAAAAAAGCTTATTGGCTGTATCTATGTGATACACCCAGAATGCCACCTGGCATTTAAATTAGGAAAAAAATAATTTTATCTTTATCGAATTTAAATATTTTTTAATATAATATTTTTTGACATTTTTTACATATTGTACACCTTTTAAATAAATAATTTTTCTAGTCTTCTTTTCTCCTTTTTGCTCTCGGATTTGCCTTGTTTGATTCTGGATTTTGTTGTTTTGCTTCGCTAAGCCAGCGATTGGATTACTCTCTTTCCACTGGTTTTGCTTGTACAATTTCCTATTTGAGGGGTTTTACCAGATCCTTTTTCTCAAAGCGAGGATTTTTTCGGAAATCTGATGGGTTGGGATGTTGATGTTGTATTTTGGAGGGCCTTCTCACTCGACTTTGGTTGCAAAAGATTCATGGAGCCGTGAATTTGAGACACAACAAAAATTGTAAATCGATCCTTCATAGCTAAATGACATTGAGATCGCCATGGCCATGGTGTTTCCCTTCTGCCGTCTAGGATGATGGAGCTGAGAGCTACCGGTGGATCTGTGCGTATGACGCTCAAATAGCCTTCTTTTGGAGACTACATTTGGGTCAGGATTTCTCCTAAACGCTTCCTTGCTTTTGAGGTTCTACTTCCTAGTTCCTCCTATCGGTGGCTGTAATTCTTTCTCTTTGAGATCTTGGGCAGTATGAAGTAATTAGGGAAGCTTCTCCAGATTTTCTTCTACAATGCTTCCTTCTTTCCCTGATTTCTGTTCTCAGTTGTCTTCCTAGAATTTCTTGGCGCTTAAACAACTGTTTCGTAAGACTTTTCAATCAAGCCATTATCAATAATAATATTAATTAATTACCATGTAATAAAGATTTGATAATCTTATTCTATGTAAAAATTATAGAATAACAACAAAAATATTCATACAAATTTTGTTTCAAAAGCTCTGCCCTTTTTTTCTCCTCACAGATTATAATTTAAAAACTATTGATCGCATTTAGCATATTTATACTTAATAAATATATATTTTACTTGGAAGATTTTGAAGATTCACTCACAGTAGATTTAAGATACACGAATGTAGTTATCTTGTGATTTTTTTTATAAAGAAACTAATATTCATATGTTTTGAGTAAGAGAAAATAATAAAATATTTATGGTTATAAATAAATTAAATTATTTATTAATTATTCGAGTATCAATTTAGTAAAAAAATTAATCGAATTCGACTTAATTTTTAAATGAATTAATTTTAAATTTAATTTACACTCATTTAATAAATGAGTTAATTTTAAATTTCATAATATTTAACTCGTTAAAATTTATGCATTCAGTTTATTTCAAATTTATGAGCAAATTTATGAGTTATTTTGTCAACGAATATTTTAATCACATTGAGTTTAATATAATAAAAAACAAAGCTCAAAATTTAGATAAATTTTTATGAATTAATATAAAATTTTAAAATTTAATTATGCATAATTTAATTATATTTTTAAAATTTATAAATATTTAAATTATTAAAATTTAAAAATTTATTTTTTATTTATATACAAATTAATTTATATATATTTAATTAAAATTTATTATAATTATAAATAAATTAAATTATTTATAAACTATTAAATATTAAACTCGATAAAAAAATCAATTCATACGTTTACTAAACGACTCAAAGTTATGCTTATTACACTCCAAAAAATTTTAACAAACAAAACTTTACTTATTCATTACTCCCTTTAAGAGCAATGAACTGGGATTCTTATAATATTCTAAAAGTTACGGGCAACAAACGGTGACCGAGGTTTTTCAACCGCAACAGCAAAAACGTTACCGTTTCGTTTAGCAGCAAATCGACACTGTTATAACTGCGCTATTTCCCGGATAAATAAAAACGGGATAGAGACATTTTTGTCAGCTTTTTATATCCATTTGTTGCTCTGCAAAAAAAGAAAAATTGTACTCTCTCTAATGCTTCACCTGTAAGCCTCTCGCCTCTTTCTCTCTCCCGCCGGCAGCCTCGATCTCACCTGAAACCTTTACGATCACCGGATTCGATTCTATAATCAAATCCAGGAACTCATTTTTGTTCTGTGTCCATAATCTTGCACACGAATTGCGTTGTTTTGTATTCTTATCGCGATTTTAATTTTGCTAATTGTGAGAATAGAGTTATTGGTCATTATTTAAGATGGAGGATTATGGAGGGAGTGACGATGAGTGCTATTACTCTGATGATCGAGAATCGCTCGAGGGTCTTGAGAATGAGGAATCCGATTTTCATTGGGTCCCTGCTAAGGGTCCCACTACCAAGGTAAATGTTGTTAAGGGAGTTTTTGGTTTCCGTGGATGATAATTGTGTTTGATTGTGAGGATTTATTAATTCTTTCAGTGTAAAGACTGCAATTTCATGTCAATTTTTGTTTTGGTTTATCTGGCGCTTGTTGCTTTTTGGTTGTTTTATGGTAGCTATGTAATGGCGATTGCTACTTTTAGGGGTATGGTTTTGAAATTAATAATTTTGTTTATTTATTTTTGGGGATTGGCATAGGTGTTAAAGAGGGTTTTATTTTGTATCCTTAATCTGATGCCTTTCCCCTTTTTTTTGGTATTTTGTGATTATCAGCTATAAGAATTTTGGCAATGTTGCATTATAGCTCATATGTTGGATTTATTGAGATTTGTTAGGCTGTAGTTTTTTTTTTTAATATCACTTTATTCTTTTAATTTTTTTTTCAAATTTTAGTTTTCCACTCTCTCATTGGTAATTACTTTCTTGTAACCCCAATTTTGAGAGCAAAGACAACTAGCACTTTTAAGAAGCTAATGCTGTTAGTAAAAGTTCAATACAGTTTAAAGGGAAAGAACTTGAAAAATCTGTCTCAGGATGAGATTAGGATTGATATTTCTTTGTTTGTGTATAGATATTCGATGCTCAATATGGAAAGGTGATTAATTTTTTGCCTGTCGATACTTTATTTGGAAAAGTGATTACATTTTTAAGATCTCACTTGGCCTATTTGCAGATAATCACAAAGGAATCCCTCTTGGCTGCACAGGTAAAATAATGGTCTTTCAAGTTTTTCAAATTTCCTTCTTGCATATCTAACTTTCTACTTAAATAACTGATGTATTGTTTATGGATTTTACATTAGAGGGAAGATTTGCGCAGAGTGATGGAACTTCTATCTCTAAGGGAACATCACGCAAGGACATTGTTGATACATTATCGTTGGGATGTTGAAAGGCTGTTAGCTGTGTTTGTAGAGAAGGGGAAATCATACTTGTTCACCGAAGCTGGTGTTACTGTGGTTGAGCAACTAGATATTGATTTGCCCCTGACTTTGTCTTCTACGATAATGTGTGATATATGCATGGAGGATGTATTGGGCAATAAGACGACAAGAATGGACTGTGGCCATTGCTTTTGTAATGATTGTAAGTGCTCAGACTATTACTTTTGTTGGTTTTTCTCTTTTATGACCTCTTTATTTCTATACATACAGTATAATGTTGGACCTTACCAGTTAACTGGCAACTGATGGCAATGCAACCATATAAAGAACAAAGTAATATATTACGTGTCCTTTTCTTAAACTGAAGTGGGGAGCTCTAGCAATTTGATGCCTTTGGTTTTAAACTATTGTTGTTTTGATTCTTCTTTTAACCCGGTTATATCCTTCTTGCACATATTGCTCACTTAAAATGAACATGGGTTGCGTATTACCCTCCAAATAAGAGAAAAAGCACAAGTTTCTGCAATAGATATGTATTTGATGCACATATCTAAGCAGTATAGGTGTAATTATGTTGGTGGTGTGGTGATATACCATAAGGTCTGTACCTAATGTTGATGTTCCATATCAAAATTTTTTCCAATATTTTTGTTCCTGCAATGCAACAGATTTTACTGACTGAATCTCATATATTGATTCTGCCTTTCAAAGGTTGGACAGAGCACTTCATTGTGAAAATAAATGAGGGTCAGAGTAGGCGCATACGGTGCATGGCACACAAATGTAATGCTATCTGTGATGAAGCTATTGTCCGAAACCTAGTCAGTAAAAAGCATCCTGATTTGGCGGAGAAATTTGATCGTTTTCTTCTTGAATCATACATTGAGGACAACAAAATGGTTAAATGGTGCCCAAGCACTCCTCATTGTGGGAATGCAATACGAATTGAAGAAGATGAATGTTGTGAGGTAGAATGTTCATGCAGTTTACAGTTTTGTTTCAGTTGCTTGTCAGAAGCACACTCTCCTTGTTCGTGTTTGATGTGGGAGCTTTGGAGCAAGAAGTGTCGAGATGAATCTGAAACAGTTAATTGGATCACTGTTCATACAAAGCCTTGTCCTAAGTGTCACAAACCAGTTGAGAAGAATGGTGGCTGCAACCTTGTGAGCTGTATATGTGGTCAATCGTTTTGGTGAGCATTGCTTTCCCCCTCCCTTCTGCTCTTCCTCCCTCCCTTCCTCCGATGAATTGACATTTGCAACTTGATGGATATTTTTGTTCCCTCCTAAAAAATAAAGGATTCAATGTATTGGTAATAAACTGCTTTTAATTCTTAAAAAATGTTTTTATGCTGTGCATAGATGTGTTTTTTTCATTAATAATTCTGTATACTTGTAGAACCCTTACCAGCATGAGTTTGATTTGATGTTTGTTGTTCATTTATTTACAGAGATAGTTGGCTTTGACTTCCTATGGTTGACTGCTGGTGCCAATTACACTTGGGATTTTTTTCACTTAAATTTTATGATTTCCCTCTACATCTGTCCTATTTTAATGTTAATGTCTTCCGTTCACATAATTCATTGTTTCTTTAACTCCCTTTTTTTCATTTCAACACAGTTGGCTGTGTGGTGGAGCAACTGGGAGGGATCATACATGGTCTAGAATATCTGGTCACAGTTGTGGTCGCTATAAAGAAGACAGAGAGAAAAAAACAGAACGGGCAAAACAGGATCTGTATCGGTATATGCACTATCATAACCGGTATAAGGCTCACACAGATTCCTCCAAGCTTGAAAGTAAACTTAAGGAGACAATCCTGGAGAAAGTGTCTATATCAGAAGAGAAAGAATCAAGACTCAGAGATTTCAGCTGGGTAACTAATGGACTCTACAGGCTTTTCAGATCAAGACGGGTTCTTTCATATTCATACCCATTTGCATTTTATATGTTCGGTGAAGAGCTCTTTAAGGATGAGATGACAGTGGAGGAAAGGGAAATTAAACAGAATTTGTTTGAGGATCAGCAACAGCAGCTTGAGTCAAATGTTGAAAAACTCTCCAAGTTCCTGGAGGAGCCATTTGAGCAGTATACTGATGATAAGGTTATGGAAATAAGGATGCAAGTAATCAATCTATCTACAATCACTGATAATCTATGTAAGAAAATGTGAGTGCAACTGTTCCATGGTCTTTAGGTTATTGTGGGACTTCTGAGGTTCATAAACTAATGAAATCACTTGCAGGTATGAGTGCATAGAAAGCGATTTATTGGGTTCCCTTCAACTGGGTACCCACAATATAGCTCCTTATAAGTCGAAGGGCATTGAGAAAGCATCAGAACTTTCTTCTTGCTGGAGCAACAAAGTCAGTGCTACTGATAAATGCCTACTATCAGATGACAATACTAGTGGTAATTGGAACTCAGCCTCATTTCTGGCATTTACTCGTATTTCTCAGCATTTTATTTTTCCTGCCCCTGGTTTTAAGTTGTGCCTTTGATTGCATGTCATTTTATATGATTTGTGATGGATCATTACTTCTCATGTAAAATTCAGTATTTAACTGTTTTTAAATTTGCATCACAATATCAGCATTGGCAAGAGCAGTTTTTCCTTTAAAGAAGGATGCTGTCTTTAGTTTGTATCTTCCACTCTGAATAATCTCAGGTGGGCTTGTGAATTTTTTATTGGATTCATAATTGAGCTAGTTATAAATTAGATTTTTTATTGAACTTGGGTGGAAGCTAAACAGTCAACTGATGCATTTGCAGGAGCACTGGTTTATTTTTGAAATTGCGTGAAATTTGTTTTATATTTATAATTTGGGGAAACTGAAAAATTTAAAGCCTCTCTTAAAGTTAACCATATCATTGTACCTGGTAGAGATTTTTTAATGTTATTGTTCATGGAGTTCTAAGTTCAATATGTTTCAATAGATTCGGTGATTACTTGTATGCCTTTTCTCACATGTTCGTAAATTTAGAAAGCTTGTTGAGTATATTTTAAAAGTAGCACCAACACACTGCATTGCAGGTGGCATGTCACAACATGATAGACCTTCGGGCTCTAGGAGTTCAGCCGATAGTGAATGCTCTTCTCGGAAACGTGCTAGGAAAGAGGGAGGTGGCTTTTTAGATCTGAACTTGCCAGCAGAGATTGTGGATAGAAACTGAATTCAGAGACTGCAGACTTCATACAAGTACAAAGTGTACAGCTCTAACTTAAGGCCCTGTTCTTCTTCATGGAATTTATCATGCGGATTAAGCACCAAGATTTTTGCCCTTTACCCTTAATAGGCTTTTTTTCTTTCTTTGGGTTGTGCATATATGTTTATTGGGATTTTATGGGAATAGATATGTAACTTCTCTAGCTGGGGGACTTGGCCTGGACCTTAATACATCCTTGACATAATTTTTAAAGACTGAATCATATCTTATTGACATAATTTTGCAGAACTTGATCATCTTTATTGATTTATGCTTAATTTAACAATGGCCATATAATATTCTTTAGTTGACAGCCGCTGCCGCCCATTTGTTGTTATGTTACCTGTCAGCTCATGTCATTTTTTCAGGAAGGTCTAACTTCGACTTGCAGGAAAGGAAGAAAGAAGAATATTTTGCAGCATTTGTTCAAGAAAATCCAAGGCATTTAGCTCTATTGAGAACCATTAATGGCATAAATGGTTTGTTGGATTGGAATCTTTAGACCTTCCATGGCCAATTGAAGACTCAGATTACTCTTCCATTCTCTTTATTAGATACAAGCAGCAACTATATGTATCTGTAATTCCAGGATGATTGGTTGCTCTGGTTAGTCACAGCAAATCTCTCTCTTCCAAGGTTCATGATATCAAGTGTTCCATTCAGACCACTGAAACTGCACAGGCGAAATTGTCTTGGAAAGATCAGAACGTTCGCAAATGCAATGCTTTCAGCTTAAGTTTACAGTGATACAAATTTTCAGCTTTGTGCAAGTTTAGTCACCTGTATGGAAGTGGCATTTGCTTAAATCACTTGTGCTAATCGTGGTACAAAGTAGCTGTAGTTTCGTGTTAGGTTAGACATAGGCTTGGTATGGTTTGGGACTGAAACCAGAATCAGCCCAGTCAGGAATCAAGATTGGGTACTGATCTGGTTAACGATTCCTAGAACCAAACAGGGCTGGAGTTGCGGATCTAGTTTGAGGTTTTCCTTATCGGATCAGAACAATCAATATGGCCCGTTGCTCCAATTTTTGTTTATTCAAAAATGACTTTTTTGTTTATAAAAATTCTTTTTATTAAAAAAATATAATAAAATTAACCGTACAAAGTATATTGTTTTTTTTTTAAATTAGAAATATTTATTCTATTTTATAAAAAAAAATTCAAATAAATTCTCGCAAAATCATATTTTTAATTTAAAAAAATTAATTTTTTTATTTTAAATAAGATAATAGCAAGAGAAATTAATTAAATTATATTTTAAAAAAAATTAATTTCAAATTGAGAATAGTTATTTTCATATGATAAAAAAAAAGCTACAAAAGGCAATTTATGAGAGAAACTACAAGAATATAAACTAAATTAACTTACTGTATTATAACTGTGATAAACACAACTTTTTGGTGTCAATTTTTCCCGAAAAGGAAATTGTTGGTTTGGTATTGTCCACAAATCTGAATTAAAACCTTATAAATCAGAATTGAAATTGCTTCTAAATCGAATCAAATTAAAATCGAACTGAATAAGCTTGAAATCGTGAAAAATTGGACTAATCTGATTGTTTTCGAGTCACCCTCTCTAATCAGAATTGGGAATTCTGGCGCAGGTCATATCAGTTTAGTATGAGTCGGTTCATCCAACCACCCTTAAACGACTTGATGTCTACGCATTCTTAGGAATAGATCTTTTAAGAGCTTTAAATGCTCAAGTACTTGAGAAAAAATTTGTAAAAATATCTTCTTTAAAATCGGTGGTTAATGTGCCATTAGAGTGGCAATCTAAAAGATAGAAAATTTATTATATAAATTAAAATAATAAGACGATGGGCTGTAAAGGTTCCTAAGCTCTTAGACCTAAAAGGAATTTTGATAAGGCAAATTTTTATCTTCATATGCCCAAATCTGAAAGGCAAGAAAGGTTTCTCCGGCAAGAGAGTTAATCTGCAAAATTGTCAAAGGGATTAGACAATGTTAACCCACCAAAGCAGGCATATTTCACATCAAACAATCCCATTGAGCTCTGCCTTTCAGCCCTTTTGAGGCTCTGCCTTTTTTATCTTTTATAAATGTTATCCCCTTTTTGTTTTCCATCCACTTTTTAAAATATACAATTTTTTTTTTCAAAAAATAAATTTTATTAAAACCATTAAGGTAATAGAAATGTTATAAATTCTAATTCACTTGAAAAATTACATATCAAAAATACATTCTGGATGAACTTTTTGCCTAAAATGTGAACGGTTACTATTAGTTTACATATTTATAAACATTTATGAAAAAAATCTATATTTTATAATATTTTATGTGTTTTAGTATTTAAAAAAAATTAGTCCATAAAAAATATTTCATGGTTAAAGGAAAAGTCAAGTTATTTAAAAAAACAATTTTTTTAAAAGAAGAATTGATTTTTTTTATTTTGAAATCTATTTTATTTTTTAAATTAAAATTAAATAATAATTAAATTATTTTATTAAAAAAGATTTTTAATATTTTTTAAATATAATTTATTTTACACAAATAAACAAGATTTTTAACCTTTAATTCAAATTTTATTACTAATTTAATTCTAATTATTCCTTAGCATTTAATTGAAACTACATATTATTATTAATGAGTTTATTGTTTCAATAAAAAATTATTATTTTTATTTTATATAAAAATAGATATAATTAAAAAATTAATAAAAAAATATCTTTTAATTAAAATAATTATTATTTCTTTAAACGATCTGAAAAGGTATAAAGGAAGTAAACGTCATTTCATTCACCTACTTTTCTCTACTCCTCACGTATTTAAAAAAAAAATTAATATTTGAATTATACCCGAATTGATTTAGTTGTATATATTTTAATTAATTATTTATATAAAAATATATTTTTCACTAATAATTTAAAAAAAAAATAATATTTCTAATTCTTAAATGAAAAAAATATGAAAAATTTATAAGCATCATTATAAAATATATATTTTATATTAAATTACAGCAAATCATATCATAGTGACGGTATTAAAAGTAATTTTGGTTAAAATTTTCAAAACATAATAATTATTTATATATTTTTTAAATTATAAAAATTAATTAATTATTTTTATTATATTATAAGAACTAAATATTAATTTTTCCAATTGAAAAGTTTAAATTGGGTTGAATCCCAAATCCCATGAAGCTCCCCTGCAATATGTGTGCAAGTCAGTCAGTCACCTCCTTGTTTCTTGTCTCTTTCTCCTTTTTTTTTAGATTTTCTTTACTTTTGGGTATCAGCCCTTCAATCAAAAAGCCACGAGCTGATTTGCTTCTTTTCATGCGATGCAAAAGAAGCCCACCATTGCAAAAGCTTCAAAGGTGGAATTGCTTTCTAAGACAAGGGACTAGTCAAAACAAAAAATTGACAACCCTTTTAAGCACTACAAACCATGGCACTGTATGTGTACATAACATAGCCCATGAACACTGTTCTTTCTATCTTTAGTTGTATAGTATGCTTCATATCAAAAAGGCAATTGGGTTTTTTGGGGTTTGCATTTGATATGGCTAAGATCATATTTTGTTCATGAACCACCAAGTTTGGTTCAGCTTTTTATACAAAAGAAAGAAACCCATCTCTGTGAGTAGTCTCGCTCTTTACAATGTGATTTGTTTTGATTATGGGCAGAGTTTATTCTGTTTTCTGTTTAGAATTTAATGCTTTTTGGATGTTTCCTTTATGTAGTGTATTTTTCTCTGCATAGTTGCTTGTCAACATCTTATGGTGCTATTTGCCCTGCATTTAATGCTATTTCAGTGAATTTTTCTATAGTGGGGTCTAAACACAATTTTGTTGCCACGCTATGCATGAAGTAAAATGGCGGGGAGGTTCCACTTTGAAGCCGTATTTGAAGTTCATAGAAGCAAGAGTTTCAAAGCACAAGCGTTCTCATAGGTAGAACTTTTCATTCTCTTTCTGTTGCTGATCTTATTACTTTTCTTGTCCATAAGCTGTTAGATGATATGCCTCTGGTTATTTTAACTAATGTTTTTGCGAGAAGAAGTCTTAGAAACACTGATTTTATTAGGAATCTGAACCTGAGTTTTGACTGTTGCAAAGGATCTTTAGTTTAACATGGGGCAACTGTTTTCTTTTTGCCTTTTCCTTTTCTTTTCTTTTTATTTTTTTTTCACTTTATTGGTAATAAATAATTAACAAAACCAGCACAGATTTCTACTGCTATATGTTTGTGTTAAGATCAGAATACCTTGATGTATTATTGCTGTCTAGTATGCGTATTGATGTGTCCTTTCCATTCGTGATTTGACAGTGATCCAGTTCTAATAAAAGTTGAGAAACCTAAACTGAATAACATGTTTGAAGCTTCTCATAAACTTGAAAAGGTAAGATTTTAATGTTCTTTCTTATTATATCATTTCTGCAAGCAACATGGAACACATAGTTGAACATTTAGCTCCATTATGGTTGAACTGTTTAATCATTCATATTTTTTCTTCTGTAGGACAAAATGGAACCTCCGGAGGACTCTGTTGAAGCCAGGAATAGAGTGTCTCCCAACACAAAAATTCAAGATTCTTTGAAGGAAGAGGTGAACACCTCAATTTATATATATGTAACGCTCTGGAATTGTTATGTAATTCACTGGGAATTGCAAATATTTCTGGTTTGAGTATCAAAACCTTCACGGCACTAGGCCAAAAATATGAACATAGAAAGAGGAGCTTTTATTGCAAGAATTTGGAGTTAGTTAAAGGAAAATATGAGTAAACAACTGAACGCACAATCTGAAAGGAAACAAGGAACTTAAAATTACACAGGCACCAGCTGACACCATCAGGAAACCAAACTTTTATTTAATTCCTCATCTGGAAGTTCTAATCATTTGCTAAAAACCATTTTGTTCATTGAAATTCACTTTTCTCATTAATTTACTTCAATTTAAAACATCGAAGGTGCTGTCAAAACATTGGGACAGAATACCTTCCTAATAGTATCTGATTGCAGTGATAATCTGTCAGCCAAAAGGAAGGAATTTAACTTGGAGTACTAGAGGTTTGCTCAGTCTGCTTGAGAAGTTCTAACACAGAATCTTATCATGTATTTTCCATTAACAACAAAATCAATTGCAATGTTTTAATTTCCTGCAACCTCCCCTTCAATGATTCAATCTCTTGTGCAGATTATAGAGCTCCAGGACCAATTACGGGACCAGTTTGAAATGCACCATGCGTTGGAGAAGGCAATGAATTATGTCCCTTTTCCCTATGATACTAAGAATGATGGCTCAATCCCAAAGGTATTACCTCTTCTTGAAAAATCACAGAATAGCTTATAGTCACAGATAGACAATGTACATGCATATGCACGTCTGCGTCCTATAAATTTCATAACTTTTCATCTAGATAGTTTTCTCTTTGTGGTAGCTGCGCCTCTTGCCACTTTATAGTTCTATCATGTTGACTAAAACTTTCTTCTGAATCTAGCGGTACTTCCATTTAATTGATTTTCAGGCTACCAAGGAACTAATTAAGGAAATTGCAGTATTAGAACTGGAAGTTATTCATTTGGAACGGTATCTTCTCTCTTTGTATAGAGACACATTTGATCAACAATTTTCATCTCAACAAGGCCTTGATGAAATATGTAAAAATTCAATCACGCACAAAAGGATGTTTCCAGCAGTTCCAAGACAAGATATCACGACAGATAATCACAATTCAGTTAATCAGTCAAGTCATCTTACTTTTCATCAAAATTCAAAAGGAAATCAACCTATGGAATGCAATGGCAGTTGGGGACCAGAAAAGCTGTTAGATTCTAGTATCCACCAATATCAATACTCAGTATCTCAGCGTTCAATTGGCTCTCCTTCAAGCAAATCTGTATCTAGAGCTGTAGACTTATATCATTCCCTCCCATTGTCAATGCTGGAGGTAACTTGATCAAGTTGAGACTTCATCTGTAATTATTCCTACAACGTTTCTTTGTTAGGCAACATTAGCAAATTCATGTGAGTTGTATATGTCTTCAGCATGCCCAGAATAACGATTCAAATGCCAGTTTAGCGGATTATCTTGGAACCAATACTCAAGATTATGTTTTTGAGACTCCAAACTTAATCTCAGAGGAGATGATCAAGTGCATCTCATCCATATACTGTGATCTGGCGGATCCACCTTTGATAGGTCGTGACTATCCTTCTCCCATTTTATTTTCTTCATCACAAATTGAGTTGCCAGCACAAGGCCAGTGTGAAATGTGGAGCTTTCATTGTGGAAACTTCCCATCCGCCAATTTATATGTTGACAACCCTTTTCATATTGGAGCATCAAAGGAACTAAATGGACCATACTGCACAATGGCAATGGTGCAGTGGATTAATAGAGATAGTGAGAAGCTAAAAGATGTGCAGCAGAAGCTGCAAGATTTTCGGTGAGTCTTATCACCATTTCAGATATTATGAATCTTTTATGTCATGGTATTTCTTAATTTAATATTCGGATATGCTCCATGTAATATTTCAAAACAATAAGATTAATAAAAGAAGACTTGTGATCAAGCTTATTCTTAGAAACAAATTGTAACATAATTGAAATATTCATTTTGCATCATCTGCTACTGTTAATGTTACTGAAGATGTCTTTGAACTTCTGCATTTAGGTCTATGGTAGTGTTGAAGAATTGACTTAGTAATTGCAAATCTAAGATCATGGTTGATATGCTAAATCAACTAATTAAGTTTTAAATTATTTTGTTAAGATTTTAAGTTAAAATTTAAAATTGTTTATGATCTTCTTTGATTTTTTATTACATTTTGAATGTATAAATAGCAGTATATTAATAAAATCAGTAGATCATTTCAGTCCCATTCACATTCTTGTTTTCCTCTCCTCCCAATAAACCAACAGATAGTCTCTTTAATGAGAGGTAACCTGCATAGCCCATGCATTTGCTGTTAGAGCTGAACACTATGATATAATTGCTAGTCTGCATTTTTTTTTAATCCTTATACAATTGCATCACATCATCGGTTAAGAGTATTATCAGTAGTTTTTCTCTACACCAAACCAGAAGTTGATGTTCCTGTTGGAAACTTGTGATGACATTTATAGCATGTGGCCATCACCATGGTTACTTCCCTATTCTTCAAAATAGCAGTGAATTGAAGATAAAAAAAACTATTGTGTTGCAGGTCACTTGTCTCCAAGTTGGAAGCAGTTGATCCTCGAAAATTAAAACACGAGGAGAAGCTAGCTTTTTGGATCAATGTGCACAATGCACTAGTTATGCATGTAATGTTCTATATTTAACAATATATAAACCTCAGATGATAGTTTTGTTTTTATGCTTGTGATATTAATTTCTGAACTAATGCAAATAATATTGTGTGGTGCTATCCTATAGGCATTTTTGGTATATGGGATTCCGCATAGTAATATGAAAAGGATGTCTTTAATACTAAAGGTGAGAAAAACTTTTCTGATTACGGAGAAGAAATCGTGCACGTGTATTTTTATCATTTTCATAAGCTCTTTTGTGTTGCAGGCTGCATATAATGTGGGTGGTCACACTGTTAACATAGACATGATACAGAATTCTATTCTGGGGTGTCACCTGCTGCGTCCAGGACAAGTAATTTTATTCCCTGAAATTTCTATTAACTATCACTATTTTGACTTGTTTGTATTTATTTATTGGATGGGTGTATATGCACCAAGGTTTGTCTTAGAATTTCCCTTTATCATTTGGCTTCTTGTTTAAAATGTGCTTTATTCATATTGATGCTTGTAATTCAACTGCACAATGTCTTTTCTTCATTAAAATACTCTCATAGAATTGATCTTCTGACCTCTTGCAAGTTCTGATCCATTTATGATGGAAAGTTCAAGATATTTTTATCTCTTATTGGAGCTGATTGTGCCTACATCTGCTTGTAGTGGTTGCGGCATCTGTTTTCATCAAAGCCAAAATTCAAAGTTGGAGATCCTAGGAAATTATATTCCATCAAGCACCCTGAACCTCGCTTACACTTTGCTCTTAGTGCAGGATGCCGTTCTGATCCAGCGGTATGTTGTATTTACTATATAATTTTTTTCCTCAAGGAAAATGACTTTTCTCTGTACCTACCACCTAGTTGTATCAGTGAGAGGCTACACTGACAAACCTTTGATAAATAAAGCCATAACATGACAAGGATGCTAGGAAGATGTGTTTTATACCTTTCTGTACAGTCCTCTCTGCTTCTTCTGATATGCAGTTAACATAATGCAATCCTGCAGGTTCGAGTGTACACTCCCAAGAGAGTGTTCGAGGATCTGGAAGCTGCAATGGAAGAGTATGTTCAGTCAAACTTAATTATATATCAGGATAAGAAACTCCATCTGCCAAAGCTTGTGGAGTGCTTTGCCAAGGAGTTGGATCTTTGTCCTGATGGTTTGCTGCATATGATAGAACACTTACTGCCTAATTCTTTGAGGAAGAGCATTCAAGATTTTCAATTCAGAAAATCTGGCAAGAGCATTGAGTGGATTCATCACAACTTCGCATTCCGTTATCTGCTTTCAAAAGAATTAGTCCAGTGATCTTATCTATTATGCAGGTATGGGTGAGATTACAAGTGTTGGGACTAATGAGCAGTCCTGTTCTTCCATATTTGTCTGTTCTGCTAGATCCATAATCGGGAATGACAGGAGAATCATAACTAAATTTTACAGTCAACTAGGTACTGCCAAGTTGATTTTTTAACTCTATACTAAAGTGTGCTTCTTGTAAGAATAATGATCAAATAGGCTGAGGATCATTAAGCTTGAAGGCCATCAGAGAATTTCTGAAAGGATTCTCTGATGCATATTGAGCTCTAAAAAGACTTGAGCTTGTCTGATCATCATTCTTAGAACAGCATTGTGTGATTCAGTTGTCATTTCCATTGCCTTGCCTGCAATTTTCAATCAGTTTCCATGTATACATGGTTAGAATGGATGCTACTCCTTTGTGTAAAAGCATCCCTGGTTTGTAATAGATAGCAAGTATCAAAGAAGTGTTTGCCATGGATGTTAAATCTTGATCTCTGGTTCTGATGCTTCCTTCAAGTGACTTGAACATGAGATGATGGGCTATGAGTCCATAATAAAGGATGGAATTTTGGTAACTATCTTCTCTAGTAATCTCTCATTATTACCTGATTCACACTCTGATTAGACATCTCCCTCCATATTCCAACTAACTTCCTTCTCTTTTTGACTAAATGAAGGAGGACAAAAGTGAAAGGAACCGAACTTGATGTACAATCTTGACTTGTATTTTGGTTGTGGAATAGTTATATGCAACTTTTCTTGTGTGTATATAAAAACTCAAGTCATAAATGTAGTGAAAATTTTAGATTTAAGGGCTAAACCTAGTGGAACAAAACCGGCTAACTCTTATGCATATCTAGAAGTACAAAACCAACCGTATGTACAACAAAACAACTCTTATTCTACCTTTTTTCAAAAAAGGTAAAAAGGAAACCAGACTGGTTTTGTTTGGCTTCCTAAGAAAGAATAATTTTTTTGATAAGTAGGATATTTTATTACAAATCAAAGTAAAAACAATATAGAATTGTCTAAAAATAATAACTCCTCGCAACATCTTATTCATAAAGTGACACATTATGCAAGACTCAATTCAGCTATTCTATCTGTACCCGTCAATAGACTTATATGCATCATATGATTTTCGTTTAACACGATAAAAAGAATTTTTTGTATAACTATATTTACATCTGGGGGTTGATACTTAAAAATAGTAGCATTTGTCTCTATCTAAATGAAATAAACGGTCGCATTGAAGTCATTCTTCTACAAACAACCAACCTACTCCTCTTTTTAATTCTCCTCACAGACCAATTTATCTCCCTCCTCCATCGCATCGCATAATAGGTCTATTCACATTACATTTTTACAAAATAATAATCCACACCTCATTAAAAAAAAACAATTAAAGAAAATATATTCCATCGATGCAAGGCCATTTAAACATAGTTAGCAATTAGAGTTGTCAATAATTTCCCATCTAATCAATCTGGTTTTAACAGCTAACTTGTTTAACAAAACTAACCATGTAATAAAATTATACCTTAGCACAATAAATCTATCTCAAATCAACTGACATCAGCTCACCTTATTATTTGACTGCTTATTGCCTTCCAAGCATTAACAGTAGAGAATTTACGAGAGTTAACTTCCATAAAGTGGCATCATCCTGATTATCAACAACCCTGTGGTTTCTCACCTCCTCCCAAACTACCTCGTAACTATGTCATTAGGATCAAATAGTCTCTAATCTCCATGTCTCCATAAGCCATTAACCTTCGCATGTTTAGGCACATTTGCATATTCAAGATAGAAAATTTATCAAAAATACTAATATCATTTAATTAAAGGTCAAACCAGAAAGATATGTCACATCTTCCCAGTTTGTAGTCATAAAATTGCTTGAAAAACTCTAATCTTCACAATATGCCTCCAGACCTAACTTGCATCCAAAGTTTAATAATTCCCAAAAACTTAATTGTTTCGACTTATTCCTACTCACCCATATAGTCCACAAGGAGCTCTTGAAAGTTAACAACCCTCGAATAAGCTTTTTTATCGCCATTTTATTCAAAGTTTCAAGCTCTTTTATTCCTACTCCGCTCCCTTGTTGGGTTTACAGACCGTTTATAAGCAACCATTTTTTCTTTTTTACTGTGTTTAACCATAAAAACGCCTAGCATCTTTTATCTATTTTTTTAACAATTGATTTAGACAGATGTTTCTTTCTAAAGTTAAAAAATAGTATAAATTAATTTATACTCTGTGCGATTTTCACATAACATAGCACATATTTAAATCATAGATGAATCAATAAATTTTTATCTAAAAGCAATAAAATTGTCTTTATAACTCTTATGATTAAAAATAAACTAAATTAGGACAAAATATTAACAAGAAATGTATGAAACTCAAAGAAAATAAGAAAAGTAAAATTTTTGCCTCCTGGGGACATGTGTCCATGAAAGCAGCAGATTTTTCTGAACCACACATCTTCTCTCTCTCTCTCTCTCTCTCTCTCTCTCTCTCTCTTTTTCCCTGGTCAGACCACACATCTTCTCTTGTTTTAGCAGAAGAAAGCTCCAAGACTTTGGTTTGAGGGAAGAGAAAAAAAAGTTGATTGCCGAAAACAACAGAAACGGTATGAGATCTATCTGCTGAGAGTGCACCACGATCACTTAAATTGCACACAAACTCCAACCCTAGAGCCTACCTTTTGGCGCTTCTGCTACATTATACAAACAAGCAAACTTTGCGCCCCAAATCCATCGAACTCCAATTACCAACCAAGGCCAAAGTTCAATTTTTTTTTTTCTCAATGTCTGAGATACCCACTTAGAAAGAGAAGCAGAGGAAGACAGAGAAGAAAATAGAACAGCAAATGGAAGAAGAGGGAGTCCAGATTGTATTGGCTAGAGCCATAGAATTGAGGTTAAAGATCAGCAATTGCATCCACAAAGCAAGCACCAGCACCAATAATAACAATGTCAACTCTATTTCTACTAAAGAAAATAAACAAGAAAAGGAAGGTGTCGAAGTGGGCGTGATTGTGAAGGGAGAGGATGATAAGAGCCCTAATTCTCAGTGTCTTGATGGAGGTTCATTGTGTGAAGCAGACGAAGAAGATAACGAAACTGAGATGCTTCTTAGTATCCGCGATGCTCTTGAATCCCTTGAGCATCAGCTCTCCAACTTGCAGGTTTTTCTTTCCCCTTACAAATTCTTATAATTTGGCTTTCTTGCCTTGACTTGCATATATTTGTGTCTACGTGTGCAAAGGAGGGGGGTGGGGAGAAAGAAAGAATGATAATTTATTGTCTGAGTTCCCCATTTTGTGACTTCACATAAAAATTTGTTTAGAAAAATATGAGATCTGCTATTGTTTGCTTTTGAATTGTATAGTTTTGATGAATAATATGAGATCTATTAACTGGGTTATGGTGGTGAAAGACAATATCAGGGTTATGTTACAGCAGCAATGAGAGAGTGATTTTTATGTGATGTATCTTTTAGCTTTGACATTAGCAGCAATATGATGTAGCTTTGTTTATAATCATTCGTGACTTCAAACATTTTGGCCTTTGGAACTAAGGTTACGGGCCTTTTTGCATTTTTGTATGGAATTGAGTGGCTTAACTACTTCCAGCTACTTTCATCTAACAAACTTTTCCCCCATTCTCTGCTAACTTCCCTTAGTTGCTACTCAGTACTCAGTACTCTATTTTTCTTAAACCTCTTCCTACTATGCATAACAGTTGTATAGAATGAAGTTGGTCTTAGATGGTTTGTTTACAACTTACTTTCTCATTACTTGATATGTGGTGGGTAACACTTTTGGTATACAATCTGTCCTTGACTTTTTTAGCTCGTCTTGGAATGACTGTACTGGGGTGAACATTCTCTTGGTAATTACTTATCAAGACTGAAGTTAGAATATACTGCCTCACATAATTCCAGAATGTATAAGGAGAACTCTTCCTCTTGAATTTATGAAATAACAGTCTTTGGTATCCCCTAAATTAAAATCAAATTAAGGAATATGCTTTCTTAGTTGTAACTTGAGAAACAGTGCGCGCGCGCAAATGTATGCTCTCTTAGCTGCAAAGCTTTAGAAAAAAAAAATGTGTGTGCATGTGCACATATATAATTCTGAAACATAGGGATAATTTCCTAGAGGCAAATAACTATTCTTAGGTGTGTTCTTATATTCAAGAGATATCATAAGTTCATAACATTTGATATGCTGGCTCCCGTCTAAAGAAAATTAAAGGATGTCTTATTTAAGCTGTGGAACTTATTAAAGGCAAAGGGTATTTTACATACCAATGTGTTGCAACCAAAGCAATGTGATACGTTAACATTGAGTTAGTTTGAGAATTTTATGAAATAATGTCAATGTGCAGCATTGTGGTAACAACTTGGGAAGTATGCACTTTATTTGAGTTCTATTCTGCTCATATTTGAGGCTAACAAGGACCACGGGTCTTGTAAAAAAATCTTGGAAAGCTACTTTTTATGAACTGATTAATGTGCCAACCTTTCATGGATTACTTAATATATTATTAGTTGTTTTGCATGGCTGCTGAGTCAAAGAAGAGTTTTTGTATGGTCTACTTAAATCCATTTCTTTTTGCTGTTTGTTGATCTGGTCATGTTCTCAATCCTCCTGGTTTCCCTTGAATGTGGCACCAGTTTCTTGCTTGGCAGTGGGGTTGGTCAAATGTCAAACTATTCTAGCTCTCCTGCTCCTCTGATGCCACCCTACAACCCCAGAATGTTTGTTCTTGTTTTGATATCCTCATACTGAAGCTAATAACCCATGATTGACAAAGGACATTTTCGGGCTGGTTTACTAAACACTATTTTGTTTGAACCCAAAGATGGTTTATTTTTATTGTCTATGTGCAAGTGTGAGCTTCTGTAAAAATGGTGTTCAAAATTAGAAGGTTCAGTCTTTTTATGTCTAATAAAACAAAGAGACATTTATGGAGACAAAGGAGCTTCTATGAAATGCCATACATAATGGTTGTATATTCTTTAATTGTTTTCCTATATCATCCAGGATTTGCAGCAACAGCAACGTTATGAGAGAGAAGTTGCCCTCGGCGAGATTGAACAGAGCCGCAAGATGTTATTGGAAAAGCTAAAGGAGTACAAAGGTGAAGACTTGGAAGTAATACAGGAAGCTTCTGCATTTGCTGGTGAAACAGTGGAGCATAACAATGACCTTTTACTTCCACCTTATCCAAGCCGCCGTCCACAGTCCCTTGTAGACAATCACTACCTGTCACATTTCCCTCATACACACAAGTCTGTCCGCAATGGGGTAATAGCTGGTGAAGCAAAGAAGAATTTGAATGAGTCAGAGAGCACTAAGGCACAGGATATGTCTGAAAATCCAAGCAGAGGTTTAGGACGTTTCATTGGTGCAGCAGCTAAGATAATGGTCACTCTTGGTATGATATCAATGTTAAACCTGTCTGGTTTTGGACCTAGTCTTGGAAAAATCAGTATACCTTTTAAGATTGTGGACTTGTTTCAGCAACCAAAAACTAAAGAACAGAGACATAATGAATGTCCACCTGGGAGAATTCTGGTTCTGGAAGGTGGGGAAGCACGATGCGTTGTCAAAGAGAGGGTTGAAATTCCTTTTGAATCGTTGGCTGCAAAGCCAGATGTAAACTATGGATCTGGTTAATTTGGTATTCAGTATCTTCTTTTATCTTGTTTTTCTTTTTAGTTTTTTTATCACCTATATATTGTATATTTTGATTCTTCATATATGGTTTGAAGATTTTGATTTAATGGCCTATAATAATTGTGATGATTCAGAAGATTGTCATCTGTTTGATCCTCCCTATCCTTGTATGTTTCTGATCCAACAGGCAGAGAGATATTTAGGATACTGCGTAACAAATTCAACATCAGATAATCATATTAATTTTTCAGCTGCTTGAATTTTCTTTTATTTTTTTAATCGTTGATTCTGTCTGTTAGGATATAGTGAACTTATCTGGAGGAATGGCTAAGCTTTCGGTTGTAGTTTATTTTCAAATTTCTTTGATCTTGTATTTTTAACATAAGATAGAAAAATAAATATATATATATATATATATATTTTCCTTTCATTATTTTTTTTCTCTATAAAATATATGATCACAGTGTAAAAATTCATCGAAGTCAAAGCTCTTTTATGCGTATGGAGAGTAACAGGACGCAATTTCAAAAAAAGAAAAAGAAAACAGGATGCCACTAGATAATAAAATAATAATAATAATGAATCCAAGTTTGGCTCCGCCGCATCTCCAAAGGTTCTTTCCAATTTCCCTTGGGTCTATGCATGGTCAAGTTTCTATTGTGCAAATAGAACTCAACTGGGGAAGCTTATTTCCAGTCGTCTATAGCCATTACAGCTCAAACTGGTGAAGCTGCTTCTCATTTGTATTTGTTAGTTTTTCAGACACAACTGATCAACTATAGCTTCTTATTGATAGACTCAAACTCTTCATCAGATGATAAGCCTGATTCCCATCAACACTACCAATCTAAGTTCTGAGACTACCATGCTTCTCTCTGGTGGTCAGTTCCTTCTTCACTTTTTCTTCTTCATTTATTCATACTTGCCTTCTATAAAAATTTAAATTTTCTTCTCTCTCTCTCTCTGGAAACAAAAATTTACAGCTACAGGCATCAAGAATCATGGCATCAGAGCTGTCTCTGAGAACTACATGATGCAGAAGCTTGGCCCTGCGCTCTTGCACAAGCAATCCTTGCACTTATCATGGGTCAGGAGAGACGAATCACTGCACGGCCTTGTGTGCAAAAGCCCAAAATATCTCAGATGTAACTCTTTCTCGAAACACTTTTCTTTTTTAGATCTTGTATTTGGGCACTGATATTGTGGCATTTACATATATGCAAGATGTGGAGAGGAGTAGAAGTCTAAAAGTGAGTGGATTTACAGAAGATCAGGAAGCTCTTGTCGTCAAATCATGGAATTCAATGAAAAAGAATTCTGGAGAATTGGGTCTAAAATTCTTCATTAAGTAATCATTCTTTAATTTTCTATTGTTTAATTTATATTTGAATCTTGACCACTCTTCAGACTATGAGATCAAGACCTTTTCTATAGGTTATTTTAATTGCTAGTTGATTTATGATTTGTGTTTAAGTTCTGGGTTGACTGCAGAATCTTTGAGATTGCACCCTCTGCAAAGAAGCTGTTCTCATTTTTGAAAGATTCAGATGTTCCTGTGGAGCAAAATCCAAAGCTTAAACCCCATGCCATTACCGTCTTTGTTATGGTAAGCATCTGTTCACATCCATGATCCATCTCCCTCCATTATATTTTCTACTTAGCATATATAGGACTAATAGTTTAGAAACACACCGATCACAACTAACGGATATAAATCAAAACAATGGCAATTTTGACAAGATTCCTTGGTGGTATATAAGTCTCAGATAGACCAGCCCTATTCCCTTAATGGGTTGTCCGGCGCCGATCTGGATTAGTTGGATAAGTGGGTTTACCGAATGGTTTAGACAACAACAACAAAAAAAAAAACGCTGACCAGGGTCAGTTTAGGCTCTTTTTTCCTCTAGTCCTAAGCAAAGAAATGCACTCAGTCCACACCTCTTCAGCCTATTGGAATTCTGGCTGCTAACTGAATATGCACCTGAAGTTGGATCATGAATTGGAAGATATAGATGTTGAAATCACTTGAAAAGTTTAAATAGACGTGTGATTGGAAGCCTGAGATTTGCTGTATCTCGCAGACCTGCGAATCAGCTGTGCAGCTCCGGAAGGCAGGCAAGGTCACTCTGAAAGAGTCCAGTCTGAAAGATTTAGGAGCTACCCATTTCAAATATGGAGTTGTTGATGAACATTTTGAGGTGACAATTTCATTTTTTAAGCAGATTTTTATCTATTATAAATTGTGTACCAAGTTTAATTTTCTCTTGATGTTTTACATAGGTTACTAAGTATGCATTGCTTGAAACTATAAAAGAAGCAGTACCAGAAATGTGGTCTCCTGAGATGAAGAATGCCTGGGCAGAAGCTTACGATCAGTTGGCTGCTGCTATAAAACTTGAAATGAATCCTCCTTCACAAACTCCTTGAGAACAAGAGATGGAGAAAGAAGATATCTGATAATCACTTTAAAAACTTGGAAGTGTTTTCTTTATTTCAAAGTAAGGAAATTCTTTTCATGATCATGATCATATTCTTGATCTTTTGTTGCCTTTCAAATCTATAGTGTTTTGTTCGAATAAATAAGTGGAAAACTACAATTCCAATTATGCATATCAGGCATCAAAGTCTCTGCAAATTTGCTTGCTAGTCATAAATGTGAAAGTGGCTCTGATCAAATCAATAAAGGATATGAACCCATTTGAGTATGAAATTGAATTTCATCAACTAACAGCATATGCAAATTGTTAATAGCAACTTGCATACAGTGATCAGTACCTTATTGCTCCATTTGCAGATAGTCATGAACCTGTTTGTTAAAATCAACCTACAAAGGTTTGAAGCTTAAAAGCAATGAACAAATAAATAAAGAAAGAAACCAGAATTAAAGTTGAATAAATGCCAGCGAATAATTTCAATTCAAGGGAAATTCAAGCTAAAATCATGAACTGACTGAAGCAATTTCTGGACATGGGAGACCAACAAAAGTTTTCCATTTTTTAAACCAAGAAAAAATGATATAATCTGTTCCCAATCTGCTGTTTGGGTTGCAAATAGCCAGTAAAATGCTCCAATATCTTGGCTTTTTTTTTATCAAAAAAATGTATAGGAAAAAAATGTCAACTTTAAGCGGCTTCCTGAAAGAAAAAAGCAATGGCATACAGAGGTAGATAAGTCTCTCTAGTTTATCAAAGTAAAATTTCAAACAAGTTACAAATAACTTGGATAAAACAGCACAGGAATTTTCATTTGGCTTTGAAGTATTTCCTTTTAATAGTCTTATTTTCAGAAGGAGGAAAAATCAAATTGATCAATGTAAAGTAACTTGGTCAAGCCCATCACTCTGTTTCAAACCCAGATAAATTAAATATGGCCAAAACCAGGGGCTGCAGGTTGACAGAAACAGGGGAGCCCCATGTTTTTTTTTCCGGCGCGAGTGATGATAAAATTGAAATTAATAGAGCAAAAATGGCTTTCGAAAGCAGCGAAGAGTTAATCTCATCCACTTCAAATTTGATTATAAAAATGAACTTTTGAAAGCCAAGATGGTTGCAAAGAATCAACTAGTTTCATATCATCCGCTTATCAAGAAGACGCCATGAACACCATGGAAGGAAATTGCAAGGTTTTTACAGAAGAGCAAGAAGCTCTGGTGGTCAAGTCATGGAACGTAATGAAGAAGAATTCTGCAGAACTGGGTCTTAAATTCTTCTTGAAGTAAGCAAAAAGTCTTGTGCTTGTGTTCCTCCCCTTTCGCCATAATCTTTAACAATTTCATATTTCTGTTTAACTTTTACAGGATATTTGAGATTGCCCCATCAGCAAAAAAGTTGTTTCCATTCTTGAAAGACTCAAATGTTCCTCTTCACCAGAATTCAAAGCTCAAGTCTCATGCCATGTCTGTCTTCATCATGGTAAGAATAAGAACTTCATATTATTCAAACATGTTACTTCTTCTTTGGCTCCGACAGTCATCAGCAGTAAAACAAAAAGTTTAAGTGAGCATTGTTTAAGGTTATGTTTGGACTGTACATATTGCAGACTTGTGAGTCAGCTGTTCAACTGAGGAAAGCTGGCAAAGTTACTGTAAGAGAATCCAGCTTAAAAAAACTAGGAGCTGTCCACTTCAAATATGGAGTTGTTGATGAACATTTTGAGGTATGATTTTTTTTTTTTTTACAATACTCAAAGCATCCGGTTCTGGATTAATTAATAGACTTTTTAAAATATCAGAAATAATTTGAAATATTTTTCAAAATTGATGGACTAATTAGTGAATTTTTCATATCATAAAGACTAATTAGTAATTTTTTAAAATTTTTTATGACTCTGTGCACAGAATATGAGCTCTAAGAATATAAGTAACAGTAAACTTAGATAAATACATTTCTTTAAGTGAAATTTCAATTAACCCTTTTTTTATTAAAACAAGCTAAATTCCATTTTTTTTGGTTAAGTTCGCCAAGGGTAAGCATTTGTGGATGTTGGACAGGTGACAAAGTTTGCATTATTGGAGACCATAAAGGAAGCTGTGCCAGAGTTGTGGACACCAGAGATGAAAATTGCATGGGGTGAAGCTTATGATCAGCTGGTTGCTGCAATTAAGACAGAAATGAAACCTCCCTCTTAGGAAAATTTCTTGCCTTTCATGAAATAAAACTTGGTTAGATTTTGTTATTTCAGCAGATTCAGAGTAATTATATGCTAATGTTTGTTTCAAAATCAATAGATAACAAAGAAGGGATGCCATCTCTTAGACTGAAATTTCCAGAGCATATTGTCAAGGGCTAGACAGAGACAATAGATGGATATAAACATCACCAAATCTTTTTGCTATAGTTTCCAAAGGCCTTTGATTCCATCAAAAATATTTTCCAATATCTATGGTCTCAATTCCAGTAACTGAGGCTTGTTCTCCAAAAAACAAGGTCATTCACCATTAATCCAATTGTTTCCTCATAAACTTGAATTGTGGCAGAATCTCCTTCTAACCAAATAATTTCATCTATTAGATTATCATGGCCAACACTATCAGTTCATACATAGCAGCACTAGCCATGCCATGTGCTACTATGACCGGTTCAAACACCTTACAAACGTAATTGCATTCACTCTTTTTCTCAAAATCTTTAGAAGTCATCATCGCGCATCATAAACTGACATTATTTTTTTGAGAGGTCCTGAAATATCATGAAATTGATATTGGAATTCAATCCAATGAGAGAGATCGCTCAAAATCCTAGTGTTCCAATCAAAATAAGCAAATACTATTCAATCTCCCTTTGATACCTCATTTCTAAATTTACAAACTATTCATTGTGATACTCATGAAAGTGTTGAGGTGGGAATTCAATTTGGTAACATTAAGATTGGTCAAATTAATGGCCAAGGAAAAAGAGGAAAAATATTGAGAGTTGCATGCATCTTATTTGATAAAATGTTTAAAAGAGAAGTTGAGTTATTATGTGAGAGTGTTAGGCTTTTTCAGAGATTTTTTAAGCTAATTATGGGTAATATGGTCATTTTATATTTTACTAATAACATTTTTAATAGAAGGAGTTTTAATTTGGCTGAAAATAAAATTTAAAGATTTAAATGTATAGAAATTAACTGTTAATTACGCTATAAATTAGAAATTAAAATATAATTTATCTTAAAAAATATTAGTCGTGAAATTTTTTTAAAAATAAATTTAAGCTGAAATTAAGCATAAATAGTACTATCTAAACTCTAAAATTAGCATAAATGATAAAAAAAAAAGAAATTATAAATAATATAAGTAATGAATGACAGCTTAAGGAATTTTATTAGATCCCTCTCTTATGTTTAGATAGTATAGATTATAGATTTATTTAAATTTTATATGAAGTATCTATTTTTAATTGATTTTAGTTTACTTATTTACTCTATTAATATTCAAACACTATTTTAAAATTATTAATGAATTACTTTATTTAATATTGAAAAAACAATTAAATTATGTTTTTTTAAAAAAATTATATTAATTTAAAAATTATAATGATATAATAATGATGTTAATAACAACCATAATAGCAATATTAATATGATAAATTGTTTAGTAATGCTGTCTAAATTTTTTTGGAAAATCACTTTTCAGACAATAAATAAGTTATTTTCCTTTAGAGAAGAAATGGAGAATTAAAGAGAAATGAAATAATTTTATTTTTTTTATTGAGTTATCAAATCAAATAAGGTCTAAAATAATGGATGTGGGTAATGGAGATGACATGTGCCGTCCACAGTTTTGTGCAATCACATAATACATAGCCGCCAATTTCTCTCCAAAGGACGTAGAAAATTATTATATTATATGAATTGTTGCAAGTATAACGGCTCTTCTTGACAATTTTTTTATAAGAAATTAAGAGAATTAATGGAAACTTGATATATTTTAATCCTACAGTAATGCAAACCTGAAACAACCTTTCTGTTCCTTACAGTACTGTCATTAAAAGTTTGCCACTAACATAAAAGCGATTACAAACTAAAATAAATTCTCAGAACTAACTCATTTTTCCGGCCGGAAAATTCACACCAAGGTCAAACCCAATCGGAATTTTCGATGTCTCTTACCATTTCCATAGAAAAACGGCCATATTTTTGAGGATGGATATCTGGTGTCTGATGAGCCAGTGCTGAACTAGCCTTAATAGCAAATGAACATAATTCTTGCAGAGAAAGAAGTGCATGGGATTTAGAGAGAGGTACGAGGAAATAAATCTGACCCAGTTGAAGCTCATCATCATCTGCAACATGAGGCAGGTGAGAGTTCACGTACATGGATTCAGAGTTACAGAGGAAGCAGTTTGGATTCTGAGAGAGTACGAGATTGGCCTTGATGGGTTGCTTGAATTCTTGCAAACTTCCATCTGTGTGGACTATTTTGACAGTGGATTGCGAGTGTAATGTGAAAGTGAAAGCACAATTTGTAGCATATTGAGGTGATGCACAGTTACCCATTTCTGGTTTTTCTGTGAGAGACAAGTGAAAATGGTGATGAATGGTTGAGGGTGTGAGCTTATATAGGGAGAGGAAAGGCATGGGCAAAGCAATTATTTAAAGACCAACTTGAGATAGTGCTCTTATGCTTGTAATTTTTGATTGTTATGTGTAAATTATGAGGCTTCTTGTGGGCTGCCGACAGGAACTAGGAATCTGCCTAATCTGTTTGAGTCCATTAGTTCATAAGGCCATAGGTTAACACAATTAGCATTCATATCATCAGTCATAAATAAAAATTATTTATTTGCACAACTCCACTCAGAGGTAGAGAGGAACAAATCCTCTCTTAAGTAGTAAAAACATCGGCTACTATGACCATGTTCTTCAGAAATATTAACCGTGTTAACTGTAGCCAAACGTTCATACACTGCTTTTAACATCTACGCGGAAGAGAGCCTAAATCCTTTGACTCTTAAGATCAAAGGGACAGAAAACAGAATCACTAGCAACCAGCCCTCTTTATGCTGCAGAGAGAAATCAAATGGATTCAATACAGATAGAACAGTGAGAAGACAAGTGAAATATTGTAGCTTAAAAAATACGTTTACAAAGAGAAGAAAAACAAATTAACATGTCAAGATGTATCAGTCTTATTACTCTTCTAAAATAGCACTCAACTTATTATTAAGTTTCCTTTCTCTGCCGCCGCCACCCCTCCTCCTCCTTGCCACCAGTCCTCCACCGTGGTCACCAATTGTGACCAATGGGCTATCTTCCAAAGTTTTCTTGGTATTCAACTCCACCAGATCCACACTTCTCAGACGAAACCAACAACACCCATCTCTACCACCAACCATTTTTACGGCCAAACTTGCCTTTACAGCCAAAGCTGCCATTTCTTGAGCCTTAATGGGAGTGTCCAACCAGCTAACTGGCAACTCGAAGTAAAGCTGACCCAACTCAAGCTCTTCATCGTCATTAATGGCTGAAACAAGGTCATCAAAGCCCAAATCATCTGCGTTGCATATGAAACAGCTAGGGTTCCTTTGTAATATCTGTGAAACTCTTACTGGGACATGGAATTGCTCGAGCCGGCCATCTTCAAGGATTAGTTTTGCCGTGACCGTCGTGCTTGGCCCAGAGGAGCTGCAAATCCCCATCTTTTTTCACCTTATGCGAGTTCATTAGGTTTGCCGAGGCGCCACTCTTTGAGAGTTAAGCTATGATTTATTTTTTCACACCATGAGATAACCCTTCTCTTTCGTTAACCTTATCGGTGGTTATTATTATTATTATTATTATTATTATTATTATTGAAGTTAAAAAATAAATATATTTATAAAAAAGAAAACATTTTTTAAATTTTAATTAGGTATTTTCCCTGTTCACAAAAGTAAAATTTTGGACTACCCTTTCTAATAATATATTTTCAAAAAAATCTAATCTAAGTTGTTTTCTTATGAGGAGAGTAAGTCTTACCACTATACTTTATTCTTGATGATTAAAATGATTTAATTTAAAAATGTGAATTTCTTATAATTAATTTATATTATTTTTATTATAAAATTAAGTTACTTCTATTTTTTAAATAATAAAAAAATGTACTTAACACAATAGTCATCTTCAACCCTGCTAATTCCAAAATATACATAAAATATAGCAATATTCTAATATTTCTACAACATAACATTCCATAAAATTCCAAAATTTCTGCCTTCAATTCCATGCAACTAATATTCAAAGTTTGTTTGCCTTTCAACTAGGAATAATTATCATTTTTAAACTGTTGTCTCCTTGAAATTATTGATTAGTTTAGAATTTTAACTTTTAATTATTACTTTATTGTCCCAAAATATAATATATTCTTTCATTTTCATCCTTTTTCTGGTGGCCTCTCCATCTGGTGCAGGTAATTTCTCATTGTTCAATTATATTTTAATTTCCCACCTTTATCCATACTTACGAGTCTTTATAGTATGAAACTCACTGTTCTATTAAGTTGGACATTTTGTATGATTCTATGATTATTTCCTCAATGGAATCATTATATAATAGGATTATTGATTATAATAAAATGGCCTCTTCTGGAATAAGTTTTATTTAATCTTTTTGACTAAATCAAACCCTGAATTTTCTATTTATAAAGTACTATTTTTAATTATTTTTTATAAATATAAATTATTTTTTTGCAATCGAACATAGTCTTAATCTTTTGTCATATGTAAAGAGCACTAAACTCTGGAGAAAAAGACATGCATGGTTCCTTTATCCAATATTGCCAAAGAGTCCCAAACATACCCTGCAAAGAAAATTATACTAAGAATAAAACCATCACAAAATCTAACCAAATATTCCATTCTCCCATTAATTTTTAATCAACTTTTGGATTTAATATCCATCACCCATATCATCCTGTTCAAATCAAAGACCCAATAACACCAGCAATAATGGCGGTGGGATCACCGAGCACGGCGGAGATCACAAATTGCACAGCCAAACCAGCCATCTCACAACATTTCTGCACCTTACCTTTGCTCTTACGGTGATGAGTATGGAGTGCATTTTTCAAGCTGGGAATTCTATTCTCCAGTTTCCTACCACCATAAACATTTCCATCAAAATGATCAGACGATCTTCCAAGATATAGACCAGCCCAATTCTCCACCAACAAGTCCTTAACACAAGCCACATGAAGATTATACTTCTTGCATGAAGATCTGTAACTCCAACTCCGCCCTTTACGTCCACATTTATGACAAGTTGCACTCACTTTTCTATACAAATACAGCTTCACTTCTCCATCATCAAGCACCATTGG
This sequence comes from Manihot esculenta, assembly GCF_001659605.2. Taxonomy (NCBI): domain Eukaryota; kingdom Viridiplantae; phylum Streptophyta; class Magnoliopsida; order Malpighiales; family Euphorbiaceae; genus Manihot; species Manihot esculenta. Next base: position 30,457,723 of record NC_035177.2, on the reverse strand, counting down.
CAGCTTTGCACAACACGGGTGAAGATCAAATCCACAGTCTCTGCAATGGTAAACGAACCCATTAACGTCCCTTTCACAAGCGTTGCAGTAACGAGGCTTGTCGCCTGGGGGCCGAGACAGGAACTGGAAGGAGCATTTGGTGTAGAAAGGATGAAAAATTGAAGCAGAAGGGATTGCGCAGTGCACGTGGAGATCGAAATCACACTTGGAACATTTGTAGCGAGACCCTATTCCTACTTCTTTGCATCCATCGCACTTGAATGGGAACTCTGAGTACTCGAATTTTAGGGTGTGTAGAGGGTGGCTGAAGTGGGATATCTCACTATACTTCATGGGTTTCTCTTCTTTTACGTTCTTCTTTTTTTTTCTCTAAGAATTGTATGTTAAGTGAATGTATATATTTATAGTGAAGGGATTAGATTCTGATGGAGATTTGGATTAGGGTTTGTTAATTAGATTGAATTTGGTGTGTTGTTGAAGCCAAGTAAGGAATTATGCTGGGAATTGATGATATTTTTGTGGTTGTGGTAAGTGATAGTGTGCATAGGAATCCTTGCGTTAAGGGCAGACGCTATTGTTATCAAGTCTTCTAGTTTTTAGAAAATTAATTAGTCAGGATTAGATACAATTTTTATCCACAGAGATCGCAAGAACATACCCAAAAACCTGGAGAACAAGCATTGAGCACCATTAGATTGATATATTAATTTAATTATTCTGTGATTTTGATCTTAATTAAGGAATATTAATTGATGGTGATCATCATGTTCTTAAAATCTAATAGGGTATGAGGAGACATGTTTGAATAGTCCATGACGTGGAAGAGAGCATCAGAGAATAAATGCCGTTTACCCTTTGATTATTTTATCAGTAAGAGATCTCTTCTGTTGATAGAAATGGTGATATGGAAGAACAAATTCTTCTATCCTCATCATAAGTTGAGAACTATTATCCATCCACCAAATTGTTCATTTTCATTATACCATGCCATTTCATTTTCTACCCCTATTTGAAATACAAATAATTTCACAATAATTTAATTTTATTAATTTTTTTAAAATAAAAAAAATAATTTTTAATTTAAAAAAATTAAAGTTATGCAGAATAAATCATTTCAAATGAGGGATTAAAAAAATTATATTAATAAAACGTGATATCACACAATACTATTTTAATATAAATTTAATTATAAATTCTGAAGATAAAAATCAATGAACCTAGTCCAAATAAGAACTTTGGTAGTAGCATTAATTATTCCTTTGTTTCTACTGAAGAACAAAGAAATGAAGAAGTGGAATATGAGAATATGTATTGAAGGGCAACTGGGCAAGTAGCATTAGTGAGGTAATTGTCCTACAAGGATTGTTGCTATATATGTATTATAATATAGGTGCAAGAATTTAAGAGAGAATTCCATGCTTGAATTTGAATATGATTCTTCTCTTTTTACATCATACCTTTCTTTTCTTTTTAATTAAGGTTATCTTGTCTTGGCTTATATTACTTTTATATATGCATCCCTAATCTTTATTTAATAATTACAATTTTTATTTTTAACTACATCTCATTGTTTTAGATTTTCAATTTAGGGATTTCCCCCTTTTTTTTTCATGAGTTTGGAAGTAAATTTAAATATACTTTGCTTTGCCAAAAACATCACTCATCCACAAGTGCACTGCCTAACAACTTGTTAATGAATATTAAATTTTTTTAATGAATATAAAAAATGGCAAAAAAAAAAAAAAAAAACTTATTACATACTATTTTGAATAATAGAACCGTAAAAAATATTAATAAAAATATTTTTATAGCAAAATATTTAAAATTATTGCTAATAATATAAATAGCAATATAGAAGCTCATCATCTATACTATTTGCCCATAATTACAGTTACAAACACATTCATTCGGAACCTATTTATAATTATTTGCTAGCTAAAAAATTAAATTTATTTCTGAATTATGTAGATTAAAAATATAAAATTAAATAAACTTAAAAAATATGACTTACACTTTTAAATATAAAAGAAAATTAATAAATTTAGATTCAAAAATAATATTTAATATATTTTTAATATAGACCAAATTTAACCTTCTACCATTATCAGTGACAACTAATTTTAATTTTTGGCATTGCTATGACAGCTGAACGAGCTGTTGCAGCGCTTCACCGTCGTCGCGGCAAGTGTCGCCGGCAGGCCAATGGTTCGATTCAATGCTAAACGCGGCAATCTTTTTCATCGAAACTCATAAAACCAATTCGTTCTGCTCCGTCTCCTCCCAATCTCCTTCACCGCCCGATCAAATCCCCTTTAGAATTCTCCGTCGATTCACTCCTTACCACCGCTCCAAGTCCCGATGTGGATGGACCAATATTCACTCTCCTTTTTCCTCCACCAACACCTCACCCCTACCCACTTTTCCCAAATCGCTTCGCTCTTCTCTTCAAAACGAATCCCCAGCCTTCCCTCCGCTTCATTCTCTTCACTCTACGCAACTTTTTATTCTCCATAACCTCTACTCCTACTCCACCATCATCCACATCCTCTCCGGGCCCGTCTCAAGGCCTGGACTCAAGTCTACTTCAGCCTTTTTGTTTGATCACTGGATACACCGGTGAAATTCTTTGAAGTGCTAGTGAAAACGTTTATGGAATGAGATTCTGCTACGTTGTGTTTGGTTTGTCGATAAAGTTTTCTCAAGTTGTAAAAACATTGATGGACAAATCGAGATAGTGAGGATGTTGAGGTTTCAAGGTGTACACGGTTATAATGTCCTTCTTAGGGTTTTGGATCGAAAGATAATGAGAATGAGGAAGAGGGTAAAATGGTGGGGGAGGCATGGAGTGAAATGGAGAGGTTGGGATGTGTTCAAATGGATTTCGTTGGCGTCTTGAATCTTGATGGCTCTGTTTTTTTTTTCGAATGGGAAGAAGAAAGCAGAGAAGTTATGGTAGGAATGAAAGCAAGGAGAATAAAGCCTGATGTTGCGGCTTGCTTTTGAGAGATTTTGAGAGAAATGAAATCGACTGGAGTAAAAAGGACTTGCATTTAATTCTGTGCACCTAATTAATGGCTATTGTAGATTGGTGATGTTGATTCTTGTTTATAGAGGCATGTGGAAGAGATGGTAGGCCTGAAACTTCCATAAATTTGTTGATTGAGAGAAGAAAAAAGCTTCTGATACTCTAGAGATTATTGAGGATTACAATGAGAAATGTTAGTTTTTCATCCAAGTCGAAAGAGTTAATGAGTTACTATGGGTTTATGCGAGAATGGTAAGGTGGAAGCAGCATTGAAGCTTCAGGCAGATGGCAGGCAAAGAGTTTGGAACAAATTCAAAGATGTATGATGCTTCTATTAAAGGATATATGAATATAGGAAATGGGGGAATGGCAGCAATATTGAAGGAGGAAATGTCTGAAGCTCAAAAGGGGCTGGAAGATTATTTGATGTCTATTATTAACAAGCTGGAATCCTACAACTCTAGTTATCTTAATCACTTGGCAAATATTCCACAGTATTCCTATACTGAAAATTGTATCTGTTATGTGTTTTTAGTGCAATACTAAGGGTAGAAATCTAACATTGACTCAACCTTTTTTCATGGACAGGATGAGTGCATACTCGGCGCAGATGTTTGGAGTTTTTAGCCCGGTGGATTAGCTGCCTTGCCATTCATCTTTCAATGAGGTAAAATGAAAGATGATGAAACTTACTCGATATTATTGGAAATGATTGATTTGATATGCCTGTTCCTTTGAAATTTTCTTCAATGGCTGCATCATGCATGTGGATTGTGTCTGTATTAGCTTATCTTTTGGCTGCCTCAAGGACAAGTAGCTTATCCTATGGCCATCAAGTTGTATAGGAACAGTTTGCAACTACTATTCTTCCAGCAATTCTTCTTTGTCCATGATGGGTGCCACTGTTATATCATTATTCAAAACTAAGTTGGAAAGAATCAACTCAGTGGGTATAAGCCAAACTGTACTATTTGATTAAAAGCTTTTTAACGCTATGCATTCAGCCACTTTCAAACTGTACATTTTGTATTCAAAAGCTTTCAGAATTTACACACTAGTAATGAACAAAACTTTGATTTGGAATAACCAAAAACAATGTCCAAAGTTTGGCAAATGGGTGCAGTAAAAGCCATCCTGAAAATCACAATGAGGGCAGCAACCAGAGATTGAACAGAGATGAGGCCATGGATGAAAACCAAGACAAAAATGCCATTGCAGCAGATATTTGATATCTACTGCAAACCCTTGGAGGGCAAAATGATCTATCTGCATGGAGCAGGAGATCCACAACACTAGCCGTTGAGCATGCAGCAGCTAGAATAAGAATAGATAAAACCTGCCATGAATTATAGTGATTTTGTCACACTTAGTAGCCAGTAGATGGCATTATAAAACTGGTTTCAGATGAATCAGTGATCCTTAATCTTACCCAATCTCCGATGACAACAAGCAGCAGTATTCCAGGCTGCCGGATAGGGCATTTAACCAAAACAGAGTATCCATCAACAATTGCTAATGTGAAACTCCATGGAATCGCCAAACCCATGATGGTAACCAGGTAGCTGAAAAGCAAGTTGCGAACTTTTCACCAAGATTGGATATTAAAGCAGAATTATCCCCAAAAAAGGAGAAAAAATGCAACACAAACATTTCAAGCTTCTAATGGCTAATCAGCAGTGATTGGTTCACCTTCTAAGGAGCTTGCTTAAATTACAGCTTCTGGGTTTCAGAACTAGTTCTTGTCCAGAAGAGGAAACAAGACTCAAACAGAAAATAAGGGAAGAACAAATCCATTTTCATCTCATCATACACTTTCTAAGGGTGCAGAAAGAGATAAAAAGGTAAAAACTAATTGATCTAACAAATTCCTGATCATCATCTTCTGGGAAATTCTCTGCAATTAAGCTCATGTGAAAATAATCTGGTTATGGAATTCAATTTTTAAATGAATTATACAGAAAAGAAAAGAAAGATTACCAGAAGGCAGTGTAGCTGTAGAATTGAACACCCAAAGACATGAAAAAAAGAGAAGCACAAGAGAAGATTGTTTGGGCCAATCTCAAAGAGAAGCTAGCACTGGTTCCCACAGAGCCAGGTACGTCATCCATGGCCTCTGTTGCATGGGATCTTGATCTTCTTCTTCCTCTGTTATTATTACTTCTTCTTGGATTGCCTTCTTCTTAAAGCTCATCTTAGTCCCTTCAATTGCCAAGAACTTTTCATCACCTTAAAGCAACCCTCTATTTCTGTTATTTAAGATTCATCGAACATAACATGCCAAAGTTTTGAGTGACATTCTTGGCCTTTTTTTGGGAAAACGTTGGAAAGTGAAAGTGAGAGAACTCTGAGAAATGGCTAGAAAGAGAAGTTGCTGTAATAGATGATGGTTTTTTTTTTTTATTGATGTTAATAATCCAACAAGGAATTCTTTCTGGGTTAATTATGTGGGATTTTGATTTTGATCCATGGTGGTGTTCTCTGGTTTTGAGGCATTGGGTAGCAGATGACACGTTTAGAATAAATCAGAGTGGAAATTGTCGTTGTGGCTGTGATTGAAAAGAGTTTTCCAAGTTGCTCTTACTTTCAGATTCTGTCAAATCTGTAAATTGTGTTGTAAGCAACCATCACCGCTCTTCTTTAAACTTTTTTTTTAAAGATACTTTTCTTTAAACTTAAAAATATCAATATTTTTAGAGTCCTATTAAATAGACTCAATTTATTATAATTTAAAAATATTTAAAGTTTAGATATAGATATGTGGGATAATAATTTTAAGAATAGTGTTTAGTTTTTGAATTTTTTTATTATTAAAATGATTAATAATTATTAAAATAATTATTAATTAATAGAAACAATTAATATTATTAAATAAAGCTCTAATTTGTCATATATTAGCGGACGAAATCGTATTACTTATTTGTAAATTTAAATTTATGTATATATTATATATATATAAATTTCATCCATCTCAAAGAAAAGCCACCGAAATTGCCATTGACCTATTTAAAGATTTATGCTCACTTTTGTTCTTCTTTTTCTTTTACTTTTTTTTTAGCCATTCTTTTTCTTTTACTTGTCAAAGATGACAAGTTATTAATGAATTGTACCATATAATATCCTTATTTTGGTAAATTTATAAATATAGTATGAGGGATACATTTATAAATTTATAAAGAAATATTTATTTATGTTTTGTCCACTAGCTGGAAAAGAATACTTATTTATTAACTTTCAAATATGCAAAAATAAAATTTATTAGTTTTAAGAATAATTTAATAGTATTACAATATAAATAAAATGTAAATTAGAAAATAAAAATAAAATTTATTAGCTTAACTATATTAATTATATTTTTTAACTAATAGATTTTTAAATAGAGTTTTTTTTTTTTTTTGAAGTTATGAAAGTATGTAATTCGAGTTATAAGCAGAATTAATTCTACTAAAAATGTTACACCTCAATTCATGTGAATATATATTTTTATAAAGCGAGTATGATCAACATTAAAAATGTAGCTAGAGAATCATGACAATTCTTGGAATATCTTGTCATTTCCAAATTCGAAGGTGGTGAGAAAAAGGAAGGATTTTGAGGCATTAGAGCCACACCAACTCTTTCTTTTCTTCATATTTTAAAGATAAAGATAATAATTAAGGGGAAAAAAGTATTAATGAAAATGCTTGAAAGACAAGAAGAAAAAGGGGAACCAATGCTTTTAAAAAGAGGGTTGGGGATTTGCCATTTGTCAACCTTATTAGTGGGCGTTACTGGTGAACACGAAAGCCTACAAAGGCGAAGACAGAAATAGTTAAATAGCATAATGGTGCTCTGCTGCTTTGGATCATTCTCCACTTATAATTGAGAAATGTTAGCCAGTGACTGTTTAACACTAAAAATATTTATTATATTAATTGATAGATTTTTTTTAATTATTTAATATATTTTTTTAACTAATAGAATAGAGAGAATTACACCGTCAAAAAAAATACTATTGCTAACATCGAACCATTGCAAGAACTAAGCGCAAAACAGTTCAGTGCTTAATGGGTTAATGTGTCTACGGACAATGTATTGGCTCTGTCGGCTACAAATTATTGGTGGAATCTCTGTTATGTCAGTTTTCAGCTACTGTTTAAATTTAACAAATTCCAAGATTCTGCTAAATGCAACAACCTAAGATTCAACAAGTTCTACTGATGTTTCCTGAGATCAAATCTCACTATAATGCCACAATCCCTTGGTGGTCATGAATGGATTCCATCATTTTGAGCCTTTACTGGCAGAGGAGTCAACTCCAAAGACACTGCTTTTTGAAGAAGTCGGGGAAGATTATTAGTATCTCCATGGATTTGGTTGAGAGGGAATTTGGTGGATGGAAAAGAAGCAAAGAGAGGAGATTGGGAAGTAGACACTGTTACTTTTATTTGTAACCAACAAATAATATTTTTTTTTTCAAAAAAAAAAAAAGCCAAATCAGTAACATAACCAGAAATCAATTCTAAGAAATATGGGTTTTTATTTAAAGATTTTAATTATAAACTAAACTTCAATAAAAATAAACTTAGGAATATTCCCTTCCTCTTAAGCTATCTTCATTTTTTCTATTTTTCTTTTGAGGAGAGTCTTTTTTCTGCCGACAAGCGGCTTTCCCTTCCGAGTAGGGAAGGTCATCTTCCTCTCGCCCAATTTTTGAGGGTGTCTTCTTCTCCTCCGGATGGAAGGATTTTCTTTTCTGTTTTATTTCTTATTTTTGTTGTGTTATTGGGTTGCTTTCTCTTTTGTTGCAGGAATGAGCTTGCATGGTCTGAATCTTCAGTTCTTGTGTTTCCTAGTGGAGATAGGAAGTTCGAAGAGAGGGCTTTGTTTAGCAGCGGCTACCTCCAGAAGTCGATGCCAGACTTAGCCGTTTATGGTGACTCTTTAACTGCCGACTGGTGAATGGAGCTCTGACCTCCATACTCTCGCGGTTGATGCTAATAGGTGTTTCAGATCTTTTGACAATTAGATTTTCTTCTCTCCTTGGCTTTGGTCCTTGCGATCGGAATAATGGCTTGATCTCTTTGTCTCCCCAGCTCAGTTGCTCTGGCAAGATCTAAGAGGTGTGCAGAAAGCCTTTTGCTTTTCAGTAAGTTGGTTAGCCCTTTGGGCATTGTTGAAGAGGCTTCCCTTCTCTGTAACTATCGATCTTTCCTTCTGGATTTCGTGGTTCGATCGGATGTTTTTGAGTTTGCATGCGTTTTTCCTTGAGGTTGGACCTTTAAGAGAAAGTTGGTTGTTTGCTTCATGTAGATTCTAAAGACTCCTGTTTTGCCTCCGCTGGCTGCTGTTGCTCCGCCAATGTTCTGCATGCTCAAGAATCTTCCTTTAGGGTTAAGATTCCTTTAGGGTTAGGGTTTTGTGGGTTATGTTATGGGTTTGGGCTTGCTTGTTTTTGGGCCTTTTTTTTCCATTCAAGCCTCTCTTATTGTAATGGGCTAAAGCCTAGATTTTAAATGATATATTAATTCACCTTTGACAAAAAAAAAAAAAGTTACATCTAAGGAACGAAATTGACAGGAAAATCAAAACTTGAAATATTTCTCACTAAGAATATTTCAATTTCAATTTTGCAACAGGCAGCCAGGCACCCAACGAATATAAAAAAAGCTTGAAACCAAAGCTCTTCTTTGGTTTATACATGAACTGGTATATTAAATCGAGTGAATATTTCTAAAAGGTGAAAATTAAAATTATTGAAAGAATGAATTATACTTTAAATTTTAAATTTTAATATGATTAACGGATTAATTTCTCTATTGTTTTTAAAAAAATTTATTGATCCTGTTTAATTTTAAAATATTTAAAAAAATATAATTTACAACTCACATGATCACCTCCAATAGATTTTAGACACTTTAGTCCTCCTCTTATCGTTTCATATTCTTTTCCTTCAATTTGTGCACCAATAAACGTTGAAAGAGAAATGTAGTTTGAAAACTCAATTTGTGCACCATCATTTCTTCCGATTTCAACCCAGCCACCACTTCTCTTACATATCGCCAATTTGCCATTGAATCTCCAACCTCCCATCTCCTCACCCTCACCATTATTCCTCTCTCTAAATTCCCTACAGTTCACCATTTCTCCAACACCCAACAAAATCACTATATTTTTCTATTTCAATAGTAGCTAAATCTATTGTTTTTTTATTTCTCCACCGTTTTAACAATCTTTAATATTTATTTCATTTTTAGATCTAAAATTAACATTTCCCTTTACTCTGACCAACATAGATAAGCACTTCAAGCCAATGAGAAGAAAAATAAAAAGAGAATAAATGAGCTTATTTTTTTCTAAAGGTATTGGAGAGAGGAGACAAACTCAATCAAGCACAGTATTCATTTACTCATTGAAAGGAAATCGTCAACCCATTTGATCTACGATCATTTCTTAAAGAACACACAATTAAAATTCAATTCTTTTAATTTCCTTTTTAAAAAATCGAATTTCACTTTCACTTTTTGTTGTATTTTTTCTTGTTATTGTCTGTATGAGATTAATGTATAAAAACTGATAACAGACGATGAATCTTATCAGACCAATGGTGCATCCAGTGAAGACCTCGCTGTTGATCGATGGGCCTCTGAACAGTCACGGTCGCAAAATGAGAATGAAGGACGTCCAAGGCATGCTTAACCGCCACCAATAATTTCCGGTCATGTCTTTTGAGAACAGAGGATTTGTAGGTATGACTTGATGACACCGACTGATCTAAGAATAGAAATAAATGAAAATTTGGTATTAAGATTATAGAATTTAAAAAGATAAAATAATGAAAATTTGGTATAAAGATTATAGAATTTAAAAAGATAAAATAAGGAAAAGAAAAAGAGTTCAAGAAAGAGTGTTTATAAAATTTAAATTTTTTTTTTTTAATAAATTAAATTTTTAATAAATTTTAGCAAAAAAAAACTCTAATTTAGATGAAATAAAAATATAAAAATTTAAGTGTTTGATCCTAAAAATAAAAAAATTGATCCATTAATTACACTAAAATTCAAAAATTAAAATATAATTTACTCTTTGGATATCAACTCTTTCATGTTGCTACTACTACCATGAAACCAAAAGTACATTCCATTAAGTATTATCCTAAACCAGTCATGATATAATATCAGAATATAGAATATTTCAAAATTATAAAATGCCACATAGATATAATCTAACGCCCACAATGGCCTTGCATTCTTCCAGTTGAAAACATACTGAAGCTAACACACGTCTTCATTCCAACTCAGTGTCTCCCACTTCCTGGACCATCATATCAGCAGAAAAATATAATAGATAAATAATCAGCGGGAGATAGATAAGACGAAACCAACTTATAATATTGTTATCATGGAACTGAAGATGTGAAGCTCGCAAGGCTCCTTAAACTTAGCTTGCTAGCATGATCTTTTACACACACCCATAGATTGTTTTGTTAGAATATAAAAACAAATAATAGAAAACAAAATGACTTCATATGCAAAGCAAAAGCTAAGATTTTGTTGTAATTGCAAGTTACTCTCCCCTAATGTAAAATGAAATTTTGGTATATTAACCAAGCATATTTCCTTATTATTGTATTTGTTTTATAATGAAATAAAAAAAATTATTGAAAAAGCTTTTCAGGAAGCAAAAGGCAAAAACTTGAACGAATGATGCCTAAATAATCTCTCTATTCTGGAAGCTGAATTTATGATGCATAAATGAGACACTTGGAACAACAAAAACTTTCTACACAAGAAGAGAAAACAATGATATACATTAGTAAAGATGAAGTCCAACTTGAATAAAATCTAGTCAAATGGAATAGTCAACTTAAATATAGAGAATAATAAGGCGGAAAAGGACAAATCAGCCAATGCCGACATTTCACATTAACAAACTACTATCACAAAGACACCATATTTGGCTATGACCTGGACACAGTCATCCCATCAAACTCACACTTAAAGTGAAAATCACCCTTAATGCATAGGAAGATAAACATAAAAGCCAAGACCTTAAATCAAATAAGTAAACCTATACTGCTGACGGATTGATACAGCACTAGCAAATTAATAGTCAAAAGCTTCCTATAGAAAGTTGAATCACCAATGAAGGGAAAATTACATAGATCAGTTACAGGTCCAATTTCAAAGTGTAACGAGTTTTCCTTTGTCGTGCTATGGGATCCAATAACATATTTATCTCATCTTCTTGGTATAATGGTTCACAGTTCATAGCCTATAAAATTTGGCCCTTTTTTCTCTTCCTATCTCTACCTATTCGTTTTAAGTCAAACACAGCACATGAAATCCAATTCTTTCTTCCATGTGGATCCCATGGTATATTTGGTATTTTATTATGGTAAATTGTAATCATATCATATATATACATTTTAACTAATTTATTTTATCTTTTAAACAGCATAGACTAAATCTTGGTTCTACTTTGGCAAAATATTCTCATTTTCTGCTTCACAATTTTGCCTATATGAAACATGCACATCTCTAAACATGAAGCAAATGGTAGCAGATTAACTTGCAATTTTCTATTAAAGGACCAAGCAACATGTCTTCAAAATTTTCCCCTTCAATAGACTCATTGAATTCAGAAATTCAACTTATTTAGTCCACATAGATTCTTCAACTAACATGCAAACAGTCATACAAAAGGTGAAATGATAATGTTGCATATGGAAATCTGATAACAGTTGGACAGAGAATAACAAAAACACCATTGAAACATAATCCCGGTAGTGTCTGATAATATCAGTGTTGGTGAAATACAATCTAATTTTATTTTGTGCTGCTGAAATTGGCCATAACAGCAACAATATTTTTGAAACATAATCCCGGTAGTGTCTGATAATATCAGTGTTGGTGAAATACAATCCAATTTTATTTTGTGCTGCTGAAATTGGCCATAACAGCAACAATATTGGAGCAGTAGAAAGGTAAACCTAATAGACAAATTGTTGTTCAGATATGGTAACACTGGCAAGTATAACGTTGACAACAATGTGGACGCGGCATATTCTGTGGAAGATAGCGAAAGAGTTATAGTGTAGAAGGTAATATAGCAGAAATTATTACCGAGTTCAATATTTAAATTCCATATTAGAAAATAAAAGGATAAAAAGACAAGTGATAGTGATTCTTCAGAGAAGTATAGTGGTTGATTACAAATATCTCAAGAAAAAAAAATTTGTGTTCACACATTAGTATCTCTATGATTTGCTGCCAGTAGGCATGAATATGTGTGTCAATGAAATACATAGACAATGTTAGTCTCAAGCCAAAAGTATAAAAAAAGGTGGGGCTAGAAAATTTCATGATTCCATACTACAGTTATCCATTGCTCCAGTTGATAGTTCTCTTATTTGCCATGAAACAGGCTCTCATGACAAATGCAACTATATGATTGACTATCAACAAAATGCTGACATGTGCAAGAGAAAGGGATAAAAGAGAGGAACCAAAATTCTCAAGATAGCGAGCTAAAGAACTTTGGTATTCAAGAAATTTGGCCAAAATTTGTACAAAGATATATTTCAAACAAATCTAGGTTTTTTCAGAAGTGGAGAATCTCGGAGCCAGGAATGTGACAGCAAATTGGGCACATAAATTTGTTGAATAGAAAAGAACCCCCATTTTGACAAAATCCTTCATTTATCCGAAGTGTTGACCATCATTCCAGTTTATACTCAAGATAATCCTGCTTATCAGGCTTGACCATCATTCTGATTTTAAACTTCCCCATGATGGTTATCACTTCAAGTGAAGGTGTCTTTTGCTTTTCACGATGAGCAACTAATTTTTAGATGTCCCACAAATCATCACAAGCGTAACTTCCTGAAAGGGGCATGCAGATAATACTTTCACTCCATCTTCTTTTACTTTCTTCTTAACCCACTCCTCCCGAGATCTTCCAAAACAAAAACACAAGAGTTTCTCAACTGCTCTCTAAACTAATTACCTTCAAATTTAACACAGATAAGTTGAAGACACTTACAAAAGTTTCAAATATTTATGCACAAAGAGTTCATATAGCCAACACAGCATGCTATTACATTATCGCTCAAAAATCGGTCATTGCCATGAATTCAAGTAAACTCAAATCAATTTCTTTCTGCACTCATCTTAGAATAATATCTTAATATCCCCACATCGTACCTTCAGTAAATAGAAGATCCATTCACAAATCAAACACAATGATAACCATAACAAGATCAAAAATAACAACGGTCTTTCGTCAGAGGGAGAAATAACCATAAATATGAACAATAAGATTGATCCATGAATTACCTTGTAGTGGGAAGAGAGAGGCGTCTAAAATTCGAGCTTGAGCTCGTCTTTCTCATCGGAAAGGTAGTGGAGAATGTAAGGGGTAACACGGACGACGGCGACCCACACACCGAACATGGACACATGGGTCTTTAGCTGCTTCAATGCCGCTGCCTTATCTGGTTTTCGCATAAACATTCCTGGAAACATGATTTCTCGGCTTCACTTCGATTTGATTTGATTTCTCTTTGGCTTTCTGTCAATGCAGCTACACTTCCAGTGGTGGGAGAAAATCTAAAACCCTAGGCGCCACCCTTTTTTTATTTTGGATTATTGAAGGGGTTTTGGCTTGGGGGATTTTAGGCCAATCACGCACGTGTGGCTTCAAACATACACGTTTGACGATTCTAGTCTTCCTCATATTTTGCTCCGGTCCTTTCATGCTATATAGGGTAATTTTTCACTTGTCATTGCATTGTTGCTGCAATATCTAAATTTCAATTTATTTGTGGAAAATTATTAATTTTTAAACATTTACTTAAAATAGTTAATCGGATGAATTTTCAATATTTTTTCAAAGAAACGCATATATAACATGTCCTACATATTAAAAAAAAACTATTACGTCAAAAATTATAATCTTGACATAATATAATTCTTTACTCCTTTTACAATCTCTTTAATTTTATTGATGATTGCACTCAAATAAATTCGATATAACAAATATAAGAATAAAGATAGAAGGCTAGAGGAAATGAACTAAAAAGTGTTGAAAAATTTTGGGAGGAAACTTTAATCATCATTGTTGAAGAATTTTGGGAGAAAACTTTAGTCATCACTATCCACTGTTTTATTTGGGTTTTGAAGAGGAAATAAACCAGAAGTAAGGGCTACAATTCCAGCGAAGCAATGAAGCACACTTTATTCATAAAGTTTCATTCTCACCATCACCGGCTTCCTCCTTTGCCTCCTCCATCGTCGTTGCAGCTATAATTACATCTGCTCTTACTGACCAATTGTCGCCTGCCACTTCATTGTCATTGTCTTCAATCCCGATGAAAGACCTGACTGTGGAGTCCACGAGGAATGGTAGCGGCAGGGTACAAGAAATTGTGACCGTTGATTATTCTGTCATTTGTCAATGGATAGTCCACAACTTCCCTCGTATTAAAACATCGGCTTCCTCCCCTGCCTCCTCTGCCATCGTTGCAGCTGCAGTTGCATCTGTTCTTTCTTGCATCCATCTTTGTGAAAGTCCAGACAGGTTGTACCGAAGTAATGATATCTATGAGGATTCTGATGGTGAGTCTTCTCCCAAAATGAGCATATGAGCATTCCATCCAGTCATATGACCTCTCACATGCACAATATGTCACCTTGAACTCATACATGAGAAAATGATCATAGGAGAAGGCATTTACTGGCGAGTCCATGTCATCGCTCAACGAGTTTGGCTCATTTGGTGGAAGGTAATGGTGGAGTGCCATTAAGGAGTCAGGAAAAGAAGAATTAGTATTTCATGGAAAGAAGAATTAGTATTTCCGTAATTGAAGAATGGAAGAGTAAGATGACGTCGACTCATAAAAAAATGGGTCCTAATAAAGGATTTGGACAGTCATATTTGAATGAAAAGACTTTCTGATCATATTTTTTGAAAATAATTAACGGTGGAGTATAATAGAGATGTGGCTGGATAATTTTTTACTTACAATCACTGAATTTTAGTTATTTTTACTCTCTGACATGGCAAATAATTTCTTTTTAAAAAAATAATTAAGTCACGTGATAGTACTATTATGTATGCGTTTTATCAAAAAATCTATGAGAAACTCTCACTCGAATAACTATTTCAAATGTAATTATTTCAAATAAATATTTTGACGTTAATTATTTTTTTAAACAAATTAAAGTTTAATAATTACCATGAAACAATAATTAAAGTTTAGTGATCATATATGAAAATTAACCGCTTTGTATACTGGTAATTTAATTTTTTTAAATATATATATTTTAAAAAAATTGTAATTATTATTATTATTAGTATTGTTTTGAAAAATATATACTAGATAAAATATAATAATAAAACAACACTGACAAATCTCATTACAATAAATTTTTACTAAAAACTAATTTTTCTATCTAATATATTATATAGTATAACAGTTTTATATTATAGAATGATTATTAGAAGTTAAACGCTATATTATTTTTTTTTTTCATATTTTCTTATTAAATTAATTTGATATTGCAATAAAATTTCAAATTTAAATAATATAAAATAAAAATTAAAAATTTGGCCAAGCTAATTTGAAATTTTAATCAATATGCATTATAAACAAAATGTATAATATCATTAAATTTAAATCACATAATATAAATTATAAGATGCATGATTTTAATTATGAATTAAATATTTCATTTCAATAACAAAATTTAAAATTTTGCTTCATTATATAAATCACATTAAATTATTTTTTTCTTTTTAGATATAGAAAGAAAAATAATCCTAGACAAAATTTAAAGCTTATTATTTAAATATACATAACTATTAATTTGTTGAAATTATTCATAATGACTTTTAAATATCAAATAATTATTTTATATTAAATTTTAAATTTAATGGCCGGCTGTTGAGAAAATTTTGTATACATAAATTAAAAGGTGTATTTTTAAATTTATTGAGTGTGATATAAATGAATTGAAATGTATATAATTATGAAAAAAATGCTAATTATCGTAATTATCTTCTCCGGTTCTATTGAATAAAGTTCCTGATCCTACGGGTTTTTCAGATCGGAAATCATTCTCTTTTCTGGTAGAGACGTTCCAATTTGTTTCACTTTCTTTCCCGGAGGCTCCTTCGTCTTCCAAGAGCTTTCGAGTTCCATAGATTAGCCAGAATTCCTTCTCAATGGCTCCCCAGACTCGATCATGCTCTTCAAAACGGAACAATCCTTCGCCCACGGAGGACTTGGAGCCGGATAGGTTACTCAAGAAACGTCTAAAGCGACCTCAATCTCAGGAAGAACCATGTCATTTTCCTACAAAATCTTGCCCCGAGAGGTGTCATTCTCCGGTTATTTGTGGAGAAATTGTTCCAGGTAGGTTTCTTGATTTGAATTTCTTCACTGAAGAAGGCTTTCAATTTGGTAAATGGTTCAAGGATATGAATTGGGTACCTATTGTGGCCATGAGAGAAAAATTCTATCCAAAGTTGGTGAGGCATTTTTATGCCAATTTATCATATGATTCTGATAAAACTCAGATATGTTCCTCTGTGAAAGGAAAGGAAATTAGACTGAATCAGAAGTCCTTGAAGAAAATCCTTGGAATTCCTAACCTAGGGACTGAGATTTATGACAACAATAAGTGGGTAGATGATGCTGGTGTCAGTAGAGTAGGAGCACTTAGAATGGTTCTTGACAATCCTGATTTATCTGAATTATCAAAGGTTAATGCTTGCCACTTGAAACTAGAAATGAGATTGCTTCACCACATGGTAGTGCACATAATTCTACCTAGAAAAAGGAACTTTAACTATTTATCTTCTATGGATTTATTGATTATGTGGCATATTCTTCAAGGAAAGCCATTCAATCTGCCATTTGCATTGTTATCTCATATGGTTGCATGTTCAGAAAAGAAAAATGCTTATTTGCCATATGGAATGATTCTCACGTCTATCTTCAAGCATTTTAAAGTTCCTCTTGAGGAAGAGGAGGGTGTAGAATTGAAGGGTTCAGACGTTTACAGTAAAGTTACTTTGCATAAGATGGGGTACGTGAAAGGTGAAAGGGGTTGGTTTCTTAAAAAGGATAAAGCTGTTGTTCAACCAGGCTTAGAAATCCAATCTCAGGGCGGTCTGAATGTCAGTCAATCTCAAGATGCTCCTATTCCGGCTGCTCCAATGTCGACTTCCCAACAAACACCTTCTCATGCCACTACTTCAATGCCTGATTCAAATCCCACATCCTCTGATTCTCTATCTTTGGAGGGAGTTAGGCGGCCAAGTATGATTGAAGGTATTTTCATCCTTGTAAGGGGCATGAAGGAAGATATGAGAATCATGACTATGGACTCCAAGCTTGATGATTTGCAAAGTAAAATTGAGAAGTTGAGATCTCTAGTTACTCAACTTCGAAGCCAAAAGCGAGAAAAGACCATTGGGGATATGTTCCTCCTACTAGAGGTTATAATGGCAGACATGAGGACTTTGCGCTCCAAGATGGACAGTGTTGGAAGCAAGATTAATTATTTGCAAACCCAACTGACTGAATTTTATCAGCAAAGGCAAGATTGGGTTAAAGCCGATAAAGAAAGCGTAGAGTGGATGATTGCTGAGACAATTGCCTTCCAAGTACAAAACCGAGATATCATATGTCGTTTTGAGACTATTAGCAGTGAAATCCAAGATTTCTGGGATTGCTTATCTTCTATGATAAGATGATTGGTGAGTTGCTTTAAACTAGTTGAACTTTTGCATATGATCGTTTTCTTTTTGGGAGGGAGAATACTTTGGTTAGTTAGTGTAGTTATTGTCTATCCTTTAGATTCATCTCTGTTCACTTGCCATACATATAACTCTTGGCATTAAATTTTGTTACTTTGATTATGTGATTTGGAATATATATTTCCTGTTTTGATCTTCTTATTAATTTTTTAATAGGAGGAACTCATAGCAGTTGTGTTTCCATTTCCTTCTTGTTGTTAAGGATGAAAGGAGAAGAATTGTGTTTCTATTTCCTATAATTTTAATATTATAATAATATAATTCATTTGATATAATCACTATTAAAATTAAAGGCTATCTTTTATCTTATTATGGGCCACCTTTGCTTAGCCCAATTTCCTCATCCTTTTCCATTCTTGGGCCCCAAAAGGTATTCCTTCTTCAAGTTCTTAAAGAAGAGGACCGTGTAGGAGATAATGGAGGTTTCATTTCCTGTATTCCACTTGTCCATTCTGAAAACTGCAGTTGCAAGCTTTAATTATTGTCATTATTAATATTTTCATTTATTTGTTATTAAAAAATAAATTAAAAATCTCTCTCTTCTGTAAAATATTTTAATAATTCTTTTAAAATATTATGGATAGAAAAAAAGATATTTAACGAAATTAAAATTTAAAGACATTTTAGAAAAGAAAACTATCCTTAATTAAAAGGGTAGCTGGGTCGTTTTCTTTCGTTTGGTATAGAATGTGTGTGAGGTGTTATAGTCTATTTATTTATTTGATAATATTTATTTTTGTGGTAAAAAAAGAGAAAACTACTATGTAGAATGTAGTTTATAATTTATATTTTCTTCTAATTAAAAAAAATATTAGATCTGGGGAAGCATTGAACGATGGGGAATGTGAAGAGTTGAAAGATGTATTGAATTTGAGCATTCAATGACCTCTAATCTTGGTAAGTAGCATTTATCATATATTGTCCTACCCAACCCACCTGCTGGACCATGCATTTTTCTTTTCAGTACAACCCACCACCAATACCTCTATCTCTTTTATTACCTTTTCTTTCTTTTTTTTTCTTTTTTTCTCATCTAGTTTTGACAATTTTTGTACAATGATTGTACTAAATAAAATGTAAGATTGACTTTGTTTATGTCCATTTTCATTTTTTAGAATTTAATTGCAATATCTTACTGTTATATTAATGCGCCTACAAGTTAGAACAATCTTATCTTGCAAAAATTTGGGTATGTATTAAGTCAAATATATGCTCTTATTATACCCATATTTTAATTAATTATATTTGATTTTTTAATAAATATAATATTGCATCATTTGTAATTTTTAATGAAATATTAATAATTTCTCATTTAAAACTATAAATATATTTTAGCAATATTAACAAATTCAATATTGCACTCATTAGGAAAATTATTGATGGATATAAAATTTATATTAAATGTAAAAAACTAACACTGTTGTTAAAAGTAAAGTTATTATTAATAATCTGCAGCTATAGATTAATAGTTAAAGCTAGAGTACACATCCTTCATATAAAATGATCTGAAATTAACTTATAAAGATTGTATTAAAAGGGCATATAATTTCATAAACAGGCCAACATGACTAACTTAATCATAAAGCCCCACCTAAAGAAAACTACGCCCAACAAGTAATATTATCTTTCACCGCCACATACTGCGCAACCCCAAGGCAGCGGCCTCACAGCAAAGACAAATTGAGAACCGACGCTTTCACATATCTATGAAAAACTCTCAAACACCTAAAGACATCAAAAGAAACTACACAGTTGCATGCACTGGACTTTGATCCCTTTTGAGAACATGTTTCAGCCACAAAAAAAGGAAAGTCAGATCTCCTGAATCGCCATAGCTAACATAAGAAAACATGTTTCTAAAGCAACATTAAGCAAGCCATTGAAACCTCGGCTCCATAATCCAAGGGCATAAGATAGAAACATCACGGTCATGACGTCTCAGTCTTAAATAGCCATAGAGAATCGACTTATAATATCTGTTGTATCTTCTGCTACGAGCTCTAAAGACCTCCCGCACCTATAGTTAATTAGGAAGATGACACTAGCAGGAAAAACACTATTGCACCACTAGGTCTTATTAGAAAACCTCTTCATACACCACCTCAATTGAGTAACAGACCAAATAGAAACTATACAACTACAACGGTAGGGGAGAGGGAGGCCACCACTAGCTAAGAAAAGTAAAACAAAGTCTTTCTTTGCTTTTATAAAAGGAAAGCATATTGAAAAGAGTCTCACCCAATTAAATAAAATATACTCTGATAAAGAAAACAAAGAAAATTTCTCAAATAGAAGAGAACAAATCGGTGAATGTCAATGATTTTGTTTAGTTAAGAATTTTTATTTTTTTTTTTGTAAAACAAATAATAATATAAATTAAAACATAAAAAAATTAATAAGGTTGGCAACCCACCGGTGTTAAACTAAGGACTATTTATAAATGTATGATACAAAAGAATTGATTAAATTAAAATTCAATCTAATTCAGCTAGGGGTCAACGAGATTAACAAAAAGTCTTATCACGGATTAACAAAGATTTGGGAAAACAGCTTTTTTCTTGAATAAACTGGAAAAATAAAAAAATCACACACCAACCTATCATCTACCATAATAAATAAGGGTACCAAGCAACTTGAATTCGATATATTAAAACGGCATACCGTTTTAAAGCACTCTTAAAAACACCGGTATAAAACTCGATCAGATCAGTGATAGAATTTATTGCTCACAGCTCAACCATCTCTACGGCCCTCTCTCTCTCTCATGAACACAAAGTGTTTGTTGAATTGAATAGCAAACCTTATCACAAAAATCAATACCTCAAGTGAAAATCTTGGAGAACCAGCTGTTGTTCAATTTAGAATGTCTATGGAATACCTAGTGAAGGTTGAAGAATCAAGACCTGCAAGTGACGGAAAACCAGCAGCAGGGCCTGTTTTCAGGTGCATTTACGCCAAAGATGGCCTCCTCGAGGTGCCTGCCGGACTGGAATCTCCTTGGAAATTCTTCAGGTATGTTTTCATTATTTACTCTCATTTGCCTTCAATTTCTGATTCTTTTTTTAAAGCTTCTTCGTTTCTTTTGGAAGAATTTTGGGGTCTGGTTTTGTTAAGAAGAGATTGTGTTGAGAAGTTTCGAAAGTAACGTATTGAAATGGTTTGATTACGTTTTCGTCAGCTTGGAGGTTTCAGTTTGCCTAGCAACTTGGCCTTTTGTGAGTTGCACATGAAATTTCAGACTAATAGTCTTTATTTATTCATTTATTTTAAATTTAAAACAGTAAGATCTCTTATAAAACAAGTTTAGAAACACTGCAAAATAATTTGTATTTAAAAGAAAATATTTTAATGACAAAATAATTTTTAATAAAATGATTTATTTTTCAAGTTATAATTTGAAAATAAAAAATAAATAAATTTATATATAGTAGTTATAAATATATAAATAAATAAATTTATTTTATAACAATTAGGAAATTTAATTTAACAAAGATTTATTTAGTAGTAGTAAATAAGAATTGACTTTTGGCACCGTTTATAATAATTTTAAGAATAAAATTTAATATTTTAATTGAGTTAAAATATTAAAATTAAAAAATTAAAAAATTTGATCATAAAAATTATCTTTTATAATATTTAATTAATCATCATCTGAATAATTATTTGTACTTATAGTGAAAGAGCCGCTGATTATTGACGGATTTAGAAAACACATATTTAATAGCCACATTTAATATCCACATCCGTATTCCACATCAATTAATTAGTTTTTGTTTTAAATATCCACATCAGGTTTTTTTTTTTTTTTTTGAAATATCCACATCAATTAATTAGTTTTTCTAATTTCTTTTCTTTTTTTTTTTAATTTTGGAATATTTAGCGGGTTTTATTTATTTAAAAATTTTGAAAATAAAAATAAAGAAGTTAACGAACCCAACCGGTGATTAACATGGATCCGGTCTGGATTAGATTGGAATTAGTTCCAATCAAAATTGGATTCAATTAAAATAATTTTTAATTCTTTTCTTTTTAAATAAGAAAATTATTTAAAAAAATCATTTGAATTGAATTATTGTAAAATTTTTATTTTAAATAGAGGGTATGCTGTTATGAAATATCCTTGCCATTTTCAAATGATAATTAATAAATTAATTACGTGAGATTTGTAATACAGTGATTCTGCTCTTAAGAACCCCAACAACAAAATGCTAGGACGACGTCAACTCACAGATTCAAAGGTATTTCCCTCTAACTTTATTTATTTCACAGCACATTAGAACAATATAGTACCCACATTTTAAAATTTTCTTTTCTAAAAGTAACTACTATTTGAGAAAATTAAAGAATATTAATTAATTTTTTTCAATACTCTCATCTCTGTCATTAAACTTTCTTGTCCATAGAAGAAGCTGAAATGATATTATGACAAGTTGCAGGTTGGTCCTTACGTGTGGCTCACTTACAAAGAGGTTTATGATTCTGCTATCAGAATAGGTTCTTCAATGAGGAGCCGTGGTCTCAATCCTGTAAGTCCAAATTTTTAACTTGGAAATCTAAGATTTAATTACTTAATATATTAATCACTAATCTAATTGCAAGTGATTAACTTGGAAATAATTAATGGGTTTGTATTATTTCTTAGGGAGATCGTTGCGGTATATATGGTTCCAACTGCCCAGAATGGATTACTGCAATGGAGGTAACTAAGGATGTTTTTGTCTTGAGATTAAATCCAGATTGCGTGATTCTGATGCATTAGTGTTTGTCCTTGTCAGGCTTGCAACAGCCAGGCTATTACCTATGTACCACTGTATGAAACTCTTGGTATGCATTTCTTAATGAGTCTCAGCTTGCTTCTAATTTCATCTTCTGAAATATTTTAATCACAGTTCTTATATTCACAGGTCCTAATGCAGTGGAGTTTATCATTAATCATGCTGAAGTTTCATTAGCTTTTGTTCAGGAGACCAAGCTTTCTTCTGTAAGTTGCCAGAAATTGCATCTTTCTATTACATTCTCTTCATTTTACACTGTTGATTTGTGTCTTTTGTGCAGATTTTGCCTTGTCTCCCAAACTGCAATTCATATCTGAAAAGTAGGTGAACAGAAGAAAAGCTTCTTCTCTTTTGAACAGTCTAAAATAGGCTACTGTAGAATAACAATTTAAACTGTTTTTTTTTTTTTTTTCAGCCATTGTTAGCTTTGGAAGTGTTTCTAGCATGCAGAAGAAGGAAGCTGAGGAACAGGGAGTGTCTTGCTTTTCATGGGAGGAATTTTGCCAGCTGGTAAAGATTTTGAAATGATTGATCATTTTAGTCACCTTCCATTGATATCATTGGTTGATCAAGTTGGATCTCTAAGAATTTTTCATCCTGATATTTGTTTTTCAACAGGGAAGCTTGGATTGTGAATTGCCTCCTAAGCAGAAGACTGACATCTGCACAATAATGTATACTAGTGGAACAACAGGCGAACCAAAAGGGGTTATTCTTACAAATGGAGCTATCATGGCTGAAGTACTGTCCGTCGACCATTTACTTTTTCTGACAGACAGAGTGGTAATCAACTGAACGCACAATTCTTTGCAATAATTCCCACTTATCAGAGTTCTATATTCTCAAACTGGAGATCACAAGTTGACGTGTATTTTTCGGTCTGCAGGCCACAGAAGAAGATTCATACTTCTCTTTTCTTCCTTTGGCTCATGTGTATGATCAAATAATTGAGACCTATTGCATCTACAGAGGTGCCTCTATAGGATTCTGGAGAGGGGTAAATATCAGGAATTTCTTCTATTTCTGCTCTCTCTTCGAAATCTTCACTTCTTTCCAAGCTTTTCAGCTGAAGTTTGTCTTGCATTTTATTTTTAGGATGTAAGGTACTTGATTGAGGATGCTCAGGAATTGAAGCCAAGTATATTTTGTGGAGTCCCTAGAGTCTATGACCGTATATACACTGGTACAATTATATGTTTTTTTCTCAGAACGTAACTATATTCTTCATCTTTGTTGTTCTCAGCATTAATTTGCCTTGTTCTTGAAGGTACTATGAGTAAGATTTCATCTGGAGGTGCTTTGAGGAAGAAATTGTTTGACCTTGCTTATAACTAGTAAGTGAATCGTAATGTTAACCACTTCAGTAATATCCTTCTTAAGTTTACAACTAACTAGGACTCTTTGAACAGCAAACTAGGCAATCTTGAGAAGGGATTGCCTCAAGCTCAAGCAGCACCACTCTTGGACAGGCTTGTCTTTGAAAAGGTTGGTCACTGTACCCTTTAGTCCTGCTAAAAGTTTATGGTTATCAATCTAAATTGTGTCGTTTTGGTAGACAAAACAAACGTTGGGAGGTCGTGTTCGTATCATGTTATCTGGTGCTGCACCTTTGCCTAGGCATGTGGAGGAGTTCTTAAGAGTCACCTCCTGCTCTACTTTATCACAAGGATATGGTATGAAAAATGCAAGGACTCAGTCTAGTCTCAAGTGGAGGCTTGTGTTGATTTTCGCAGTATTCGTCTACATTAACTTAATGTGATTTCCCGTGTAATAGGTCTAACGGAAAGTTGTGGAGGTTGTTTAACATCTATTGGTGATGTGTTTCCAATGGTTGGAACTGTTGGAGTCCCCATGACAACCATTGAAGTAAGGCTTGAGTCTGTGCCGGAGATGGGATACGATGCATTATCCGGTCTTCCACAGGGCGAGATTTGCATCAGGGGCAATTCATTGTTCTCTGGTTACCACAAGAGAGATGATCTAACAAAAGAAGTCCTTATCGATGGGTGGTTTCATACAGGTAAAGAAACATTTTCGAATCTTTTTCTTGAGCTGTACCGTCAAGAGAGATATCCTTGAGCAGGATCTGATGTTTAAGTCTAATGTTTTGTTTATTCTCACTTCTCCTTTATGCAATTATTGTAGACTTAAAGTATATTTGTCAAAAGAAATAACTTTCGAGGACATGATATTGAAAATATTGCAGGTGACATTGGAGAATTGCAACCCAACGGAGCAATGAAGATAATTGACAGGAAAAAGAACATATTCAAGCTATCTCAAGGTGAATATGTTGCTGTGGAGAACCTGGAAAACACATATACGCGATGCCCTCTTGTATCATCGGTATGTCATCCATAGTTTTTCACCATTTCTAGGATATCCAACACAATATTTTTTGTCATAAGCAACCAATTCACTTGTATAAAACATACTGGAAGTTCAGTTGATCTCTCTCTGGTTTGCAGATTTGGATCTACGGCAACAGTTTCGAGTCATTTCTTGTTGCTGTAGTGATCCCTGAGAGACAGGCACTTGAAGATTGGGCAGCAACCCATAATGTGACTGAGGATTTCAAATATTTGTGCAAAAACCTGAAGGCTAGGAAATATATTTTAGATGAGTTGAATAGCACTGGCCAGAAACACAAAGTACGTGAATAAATTTCCCTATTTCCAGTGTCTGATGTGCAGGCTTTAGTTTTGTTTCGTCAACTAACATAAAAAATATTGGCACAGCTTAGAGGATTTGAAATGTTAAAAGCAATTCATTTGGAACCACATCCATTTGATATGGAGAGGGATCTGATAACTCCAACATTCAAGCTGAAGAGGCCTCAGTTGCTCAAATACTACAAGGTAGTAACCAACGCCAACTGTTGCAAAATTAATACAATTAAACAGATCCTTTTGTTACTCCACTTAATCTCATCTTTTAGTGTAAAACTTATGATTTAATGTTGGGAAACACTTGTGCAGGGCTGCATTGATCAATTGTACAGTGAAGCAAAGGGATTGAAGGCATGAGAGCAAATTTGTAACCAATAACGTAAAATTCAGAACTGCAGAATTGTCACTATAATTTAAATAGGTTCATTTTGAGCCATGGTTACTCTTCTTTAAGGACCTTAAGAGAGGGATCATTGTCAATGTTCATGCATAGACAAGAATATCTAAACTTCTCAGCCCTTCCATATTCAACTGATAAATCTATACTTATTTACATATTCCTGGTGCTATTCTCCCTCTCCCTCTCCCTCTCTTTCTCTAGCTAAACATAACCAGACTCCAGGGAGGTTATTTTGATTATAAATTATCTCCATCTTCTTCTGTTTTCCTCATTTTTTATTTCTTTCATATTCACAGGAAATTTGAAGGCCTTATTTCTTGGAAGGCCTTTGAGAAATAAGTTGCGATACCGGTTTTCGAGAGAAAAGGAAAACAAGAGATGTGATTTATTGATAAGCTATTGATAGCACTAAATATAGAAAAATCTAAATATAATCATAAATAATCTAAATCTTATCCTTAAAATCTTAAATCTTAAATAGATATTATTTAAAAAATTCAAACAATTATTTAAATTTAAATATCATATATAATACTAACAGTTTGCAGTTTACCGAATCAAATCTTCAACAAATTAGGATGACAAATTTCACTGTAACTAGTTTCTTCATTATAAGTAATAATGACAAATGGTTTAGTTGAATTGAATTGGTTTCTGCACTAAAAGTTATATAATCCCAAAAAAAAAAAAATGCCCACCTCGGAAGCCTTCCAACAAACTTATTGAATCTTTGCATTTACAATAAATTTTTGGAGTTCCTCCACAGTAATGCAAAAGGATTTGCCAGTGTGAAGAACACAAAAGGAGAACATGAACAATATGAGAACTATGGTGAATGCTAGTGCTCCAATGGAGCAGGATACAAGAACGTCAAAAAACTATACATCGGCAACAAGATAAACAATAATCAATCTCCCCAATAAAATATCCATGACATTTGAACATTTTATATTACAGGTAAAAGTAATGCAGCAATCTTTCAACGTTCCAACAAACACTTTTGTGTGCAGAATGACAATGAATAACTGAATTTAGAACTTTTTAGGTCTCAATAACACAGCAAGGCGAATACAATCTTAAATCTCAACATCTATGATACATATAAAAATTTGAAATAAATCTTCTAATGTGAACATAATGTACAATCTTCAGAGTTGGGCATTAAAGGAAATCAATTACCAATGCCCAGGCAGGATAAACAAACAGAAGGATTATACCAATGGTGTTGGATATTCCATGAGCTTTCGTAAATGAGTTTCTGAAACCACCAGATGCTCGGATATGTTCTTGGAGCAAATAACAAGCAATTACAAGGCATATCAACACGCCTACCCAGCTACTCCTTAACGTGCTCGCAAACAAACTGGGAGCAACTACTATCAGAAGAATCAGAGCACCAGGCATTTCCAGCCAATCTGCAACAACACATATAGTCAATTTTTACGCGAACGTTCATTCGAATGATCAGGAATAAGAATGAATAGGAACTGAATATTTAATCTGGTAATTATGTAGCGTGATTTTTGGGTATATTTTCTGAAGTGTCAAATTATAACCAAAGTTACGTATGGGGCGAAGCGTCCACAGCAGAGAGGATTATAAATTTTGGAAAACGTTCGAGGGTTAAGGTTTTCTGAGCTCTAAGAAATTGTATCACTCTTTTTTTCTTTTCAATCATAGTCAATTTTATCTCGGCCTCCATGGACATATATACCTTACCGAGTCACAATTAGGTGAAATTTCTTGTGTCTTTTCTTTTCTCTTTCTCTCATATTTCAATTGAGAATGCTTGTGTGCCTGTTTTGCGTTTCTTTCAACGTAACCAAATTGAGCCACAATGAATAATGAGTAGAACCTGTACTGTACCTGGGAAACGTCTTGGGAAGAAAAGGCGTAATATAACAGCAACAAAAGCAATCCATTTTCCAACCTCTCCCCTGCTTGAAGAAACAAATTAATGGGGAGAAAAATGGGGAAATTAAATGGCGATGGAATAATATAAGCAAAGAATGAATAATCCTCACCTGAACAAGCTGAAGAGAATTGAAGGAAGACTCAAGAAAATGTAAGGGATTAATAAGCCAGTAAGGATGTTTGTTCTCCAGTTCGTTCGATCCAAGATCAACAAGTAACTGCAGGGAACACAATAAGGAATTTTTCAGGCTACCTAAAACCCTAACTAAAAACATCATTAGTATGATAAACACATACAATTGAGCATCAAGAATTCAATTAGATTAATAGATTATACTGGGTCATTTGTTGTATTTTCAATTTTCACCAATTAATCTGTAGAACACACCATCAACAATAATTGGAATATAGGCGAGCGAGATCGAGATTCTGAGGAATAAGCATGCTAATAAAACTGATAGAAACGCCATAACAAGAAGAGAGGAAGAGAGAGAGAGAGAGGCATACATTGCAGCAAAAGAAGCAAGCCATTCAAGAAAAGAGGTCCCGAAACCCAAGCCAACAAGCTTGATGGCGTGATTGGCTAGCTTCTTAGCAGCCTTGGACAAGTCTTTGATGTCTGAAACAATCACGTCACTTGTTTCTTGCTCCGTCCTCATTGCCAGGTAGCTTTTCTTCCCCATTTTCTCACGTCCAAATTCAAGAAGAATACAGAAACTCCAGTTTTAGACTGGGAATCCAACCAGAGGGGTACGAGAGAGAGAGATAATTAGATTTGACTAGGAGCTGAAGTGCCAACTGCCATGTCGATGCTTACAACTATCGTTTCTTTGGTGGAGTCGTAAGACTGCGCAGGTATTGACATGTGTCCTTATGATCTGTAATCTTTGAAATTATTATAATTATTTTTAATTATTAGAGAAAATGATCTACATCAATGTTCAAGCCCACTTCAAATGAAGGGTTGCCACGTCTGTTGCTATCTGATTAAGTTTATCTATAAAGCTTATAACAAAAATCA
Source organism: Manihot esculenta (assembly GCF_001659605.2). Taxonomy (NCBI): domain Eukaryota; kingdom Viridiplantae; phylum Streptophyta; class Magnoliopsida; order Malpighiales; family Euphorbiaceae; genus Manihot; species Manihot esculenta. Next base: position 30,429,117 of record NC_035177.2, on the reverse strand, counting down.
AAAAAATAAACATAAAAAAATAGAAAAAGAAAAGAAAAGACAAATACATATTGAATATTGAATATTGGACATTTTTGAATGGAATTCTTTGCCAAATACATATTGAATATTGAAATGTAATTATATCATATAAAAAAAATGGGTTTATACAATAAGGGTTTCTACTAACAAAATTTGTTTTATTTAAATTCTAAAAAATTTTATATTTCTAAACTCTGCAACTTCTTGTAATAAATGTATCAACGAACTAAATTCCACAAAAAAAAAAAAAAAAATCATCCACCAAAATCCTTTTTTAGAAAAATACTATTAATTTCCCACATTTTTGCAGATTAATTACCTGGCCAGTATTTTAACCCAATTCATATAAAAATATTTATTCACTAGAAATCAACTGAACAGGGCATATCAAAACAGGAATACCATATTCTATGGATTAATATTAAGAATACTAACTTCCACTGTTTTTCCACACTTGAAAAATCTTATGATGAATGTACAATCGAAGTATCAACCCATGACGTAACTATCTAAATTCTAAATATATTTGAATCAACAACTGATTCAAAAAACAGTCCGTGATGACCAGCGAAAGCTGGCACACCATCATATCGATATTAACTCAGGTTGTTCAGTTAATCAAAGTCTAAAATATAGACATATCTGGGGGTGGTCCATACACAGTCTTCCATGAAAACGGGATGAGCCATTTACTACCCTCGTCACCTGAAAAAGATTACACAAAACCAAAATCACCAAGACTGCTTGACCTCTTAACCAATTTCATTTTTCATTACTGGAAAATGGTCTTCAACCGAATAACGTTAATTTGGGCATAAAGAGCGAAATTCAAAGCTTCCAATCATGTTTTGTCAAGATGAAACAACATGCTAATGATAGACTTGCATCACAAAACTCACCATGGAAATTTTCTGGAGACAGCCTCAACAGTTTGCAAGCCGCCTCTGCCAGATGAAAAGCATCAGGTATGTTGTCCCCTTCCGAGCAGTAACACAATAAGCATGTAACCTTTAAACCTTTTGCCTGATTCACAAAACAAAGAGAAGTTAAATCCTTTTGTTCTACATACATTAAACATCATAGTTGAACTTGAAAAAACTTGTTCCAATGAATGCTCAACTTATCATAAAGTAAATGAAAGGGGGGACCATAGCAAGACTCAAGGAGCTTAAATTAATGATAGATAATGGTGTTCTATTGGCAACTCTATAGTGTACAAAGTGCAGATAAAAAGAAGAGTACCACACACTGTGATCATAGTAGAAGCTCTAAACTCTAGAACAACTATTTTAAAAGTATTGCAGTAAAAATCCTTTGGAAACATATGGCAGGATACCAGATACAATTGCAATGTATTAGTTAAAATAATTAAGACTAGCTACAAACCTCAGCCAACAAAGAGTCTAAGAAGAAACCAAAATTTATAAAAACCTGAAGTGTAACATCCAACTTTATCATTGAAATAAAAACACATAAAAGAGTGCACTAAAACATAATTGATCATAATTTCACACTTTTACAGAGATTTTCTCATTATAATTCATAAGGATACCTTAAAACAAGAAAAGAGTGCTGCAAAAGGCAAACTTGGATAGTAATCTTCTTCTTCTAGTTCATCTTCAAAAGGCAATCTGTTTTCTTCCAAGGGATTTCCTTCAGCTAAAGCACTAAGATATTTCCAAGACCTCTGTGCAGGGTTATATTCTTGCAATCTCTTCCAGCCTAGTTGTTCGCAATACTCATCTGTTCCATCACTATTTGTACTAGATAGGTAATATGTCTGTAAACCACTGAAATGACAAAGAAATGATCAAGATCAGAAAAATGCTTATGCAGCTGCAAACAGTGTATCCATTCCACTGCTTAGATTGCCAAGGAAATTCAAACACGGAAATTCTGTTTGGAAAGTTATGAATTATAATCTCATGCTTGTCAATATGTTTTCTTTGTAAAAATTGTATTGGTAAAAACTTTATTGAACCAATTTTTTACTTATCTTCTGAAAATGAGGTAGCTGACATGTGCTTAATATGCAAGTAGACTTAAAAACAAACACCTAGTTGTTATTTAGCCAGTTGTCAAAGAATCCTTAGCTACCTCAGACACCAGAGGATTGCAAACATCAACTTCATACTAATTGCAGAATTTTAAAGGTTGTATTTGTGGTAAGCACCAGATGCAGAATCTCTGATTACCTTGACATATCAATTCTTTGCCATCTCCCAAAGTCTAAGCCAGAAAGCACAACTATGTGCTTCTTTCCACTAGCAACAGCAAAATCTGCCAGGTTCTTGGCAAATTCAATCATCATACCCTGCTTGAACAACTTGTTATCGAACAATAGATTCCCAAAGGCAAATGGACAGAATAAGAATTTTAAGATATATAAACTCATGATGCAATTTCACATGCACAATTACAAGTGTTTTCCAAAGTTGATGAAAAACCTGAGAAGTGAAAGATGCAAATACTCGGTCATACTCTGGTTGGCATGTTAACTATCAAGTTTCAAGACTTGGAAGAATATGTCAAATGTAAAATATAGCCATTCAGGAGCTTCTCTATTACCATTCTATTTAGGTTTCGGTAGAAAAAAACTAGACTGCTTATCCACTTGAGATGCAGTATTCAGAGAATTGTTTATTTTGCTGACATAACCCATTACTCTAATGTTCTTCATTTTTCATTCCTCTCTGGTAGTGCACAGAGTACATTGATGGTCTAAGCACATGCACAAGCTACTATTTCCCTTTTCCACATAACTTCACATTATGCAGGTTAAACCCACACTCAAGCAACATATAGCATGCACTTCTTAAAAGATTGCATGTCGTTTTAGCAACAGACCATCAGCTCCAAGCATCAACATACAGAACTCACTCAATGAAGAATCCCCTGATGTTCTAGACTCTAATAAGGAATAGTTTCACTTCAGAACAAAAACAACATACAAAACAATGCGCAAGCTCATCCCAAAAAATTTTGACATTCAGAAATTCCAAAAGAATGCTTCTTAAATACATGTAGTACCTGAACAACAGGGGATCGCTGTTGAACAAGAGTCAATGCGTTTGCAGGAGAGTCATAAGCTGCAAGACACAAAGTAAAACACTCAAATCCTACAGCAATTCTACAGCGAAACCAGAAAGCTCAAGTTCAGCAATTTGAAGACTAATAGTAACAATAACCTTCAAGCGGTAGAGCAAGGTCACCGCAAGAAATTGGCCCATAGGCATTGTTTCCAACACAAGGAAGAATGTAGGGATCGTCCAAATACCCAATCCTCTCCGCCCTCGTCGATGACACCAAGAGATCCACAGCTAGCTGCCCCACGTTTCCAATCGATAACGCAGGCTAACATCCAATAAAAGCAGCGGAAAAGAAAAACACAAATGATAATGCAAAACACGAGGAAGAAAAAAAAAGTAAAAAAAAAAGTTAATAAATGAGCGCTATTTTCCTTCCTAATCCTACATTTTCCGAGCAACCAACCAACCAAACTTTATACTAATGCTACGAAACCCTAGCTTTAAATAAATAAGAGGAAATAGATCTTAGAGTAAGTGAATTTTTACGAAACAATGAAAGGAGAAGAAACGAACTCACCAGTAGAAGAGTAGAGCAATCCTGATGCAGTTGCTTACCTTGTTCGATTACAAATTCCATTTTTGTTCAATTAAATTCGATTTTCTATAAACAATTATTTATCCAACTGCTCTCCACCTTGAAGCTGAGCGCCTGCCTGTAGTTGGGGACTTGAAGAACAAGACAGATTATTGGGCTGAAACCTTCTTGGCCCATGAATTTAATCAAGCCCAAGGAAAAGAGAACTGTTTTTCTTCTGTGAATTGGATTGACCCAATCGTTACGTGGGCTGAGCCAGGTAGTGAAAGTTCTCAAAAAAGCTAAAGCTATATTTAGCTCTATAATGCAATTAAATCTTATATTAAATCCCAATAAAAAATTTTAATTATATAGCAGCCACCAACATGCCAGAAATTGATGAATCTGGCCAAATTTATACATCCAAAGGCCTAAGCTGTTACTACTTGTGATAATGAAAAAAAGATCTCAGCCGATTCTCATTATATGATTGAAGCAGATTTTTGTTTACTTGTCTTCTCTTCTAATGTTTTCCTGGTTCAACTTCTGCAACGATGTGTGCCTACAAAAGCAGCCATGTGTAAAGCACTAGCTAACAGTGGCAGGCAGAGTGCACTGTTCAGTACCTGAATGATTTTGAGAGCTAAAAAGACAGTTGTCTTCTTCCCATAACTACAAAAACTATGGTTAGTGCCAGAGTCTTGACTGGTCCATATCTGCTAAAAGACCAAGCCAAGTGGACACAACCATTGTTTATTACCATGCATAGTCTGAAGAAAGTTCTAGATTATTGATGTGTGATATATTTGGGATGGTAACGGCTCTCATATTTTTGGTATTCGATCAGGTTTTAGATTTTTGATATAAAATATATTTTATAATAATATATATTAAATTTTTAAATGAATTCAAATATTAATGATATAAATCGAATTTGAATGTGCGTACACCACCCATTTTCATTCTGAGATATATTGGTATTACACATGTGATTATGAAATTTGCATGCGGAGACAATTTAGAAAAATGGAATTTGAGAAAAGCTAGATCACCAAAATTAGGGTTTCCATGATGAGAACGATGTAGCTTTGATTATGACTAACGCTCGCTTCACTGCTTTACAGTGCAGGGGAGGGATGGTGGGACAAAGCTTTGTGCTTATCATTTCTCTTTCATGTGGCCATTGATGAGAACCGAGAGTACACTAGAAAGTAGAAGCAAATTGAAAATATATTTTTATCTCCAATTTCATACATATTGATAATACATAGAATATAACTTAATGTATATATGTTTTAATGAGATATGCGTATGGGTAAATTCCAATTAAGAAATCGAATCGATTAGAAAATAACAAACGTTTAATATTATGTGTGAATTTCTTATCTCTCTACTAAACGAATCGATTAAAAAGTCTCTATTAAATACAATGATATAATAGGATAAGCCATTATTAATTATTTAATATTGTGATAAAAGCAAGATTATGTAAGATTCTTAAAAACTTAATTAATTTTGTTCATCAATAAGGAAACGTGTTTGATGAATATCAGACAGATACCACATCCTACATTAGTATATGCTTATGTTCCAATTGATGAACAAGTCTTGCTTATCTCAGTGATTAAAAGATTGTTGGTGAGATTGAAAAGTTGATGATGAGCAGGCATGTTTGATGATAAACAGACAGACAGGATCCATTTCTATAAGATAATATTACATAATCAAAATTCCATCAAATCTTGCACCTTGATGATAATATTAAATATTAATGTATATAATTTTTTTTTAGACTGAAAAGAAACTGATCATTACGCATAAGCAGCTGAGGACTCCAACACTTGGCTCTCCCAATTTTTAATTTTTTAATTATATATATCATCGTCGTTTACACTTGTTATATATACGGTTGAAGTTGGTGAGCAAAGTCTCTGCAAACCAGGTTTTTTTATATAAGCTAAGCAAAATATTTAGAAAAAAGAGAGACAAGTGTCCTTGGCGATGCCTTGTAGCTAATCTTGAATGTGACATGCTATCCGTAGACCTATATATATATACTTTTTTTTTTTTAATTTATAATTTTTTCGCTTCCAAAAAAAAGAAAATTTTCAATAATTTAAATGCATGCATGTGTACAATTTCAAAGTTTATTTTATAATGATTTGATTTGATTTTATAATTATTTAATCAAAATAATTTAATTTAGAGAGATTTATAATTTAATATTTGAGTATTGCCATTATTAATAAATTAGTTCTTATATTTTTAGAAACCTATTAAAATATTTTTATGTTTTCTTTTTATCAACGAAATAGTCTTTCCGTTCTTTTTTTCGTTAAAATTAGATAAAGGAGAAGAGATAAAATTTTTAAAATCTAATTTTACTCTCAAATAAAATCCTTTATTTAATCATTTGATATTGTTATTATTAACAAGTTAGTCATTACATTTTTAAAAATATATTAAAACGTTTTTATCTTTTTTTATATTTATTAAAACATTCTTATAATTTCTTTTCATCAATAAAATAATTCCTATCTTTTTTCATATCTATTAAAATGTCTTTATCGTTTCTTTCCATCAACGAAATCGTCCCAACCTATATTTTTAAAAATCTATTAAAACGTTCTTATCATTTCTGTTTGTCAACAAAATAGTCCTCATCTTTTCTCACATCTATTAAAATGTCTTTATCATTTTTTTTGTCAACGAAATAGTCCCTATCTTTTCTTTTCTCCTCCTCCTCCTTTTCCTCCGAAAAAGAAGAAGAAGAAGAAAAAGGAGAAGAAGAAGAAGAAAAAGGAGAAGAAAAAGAAGAGAAAAGAAAAAAAAAGAAGAAGAAGAAGAAGAAGAAGGAGAAGAAGGAGAAGAGAAAGAAGAAGGAGAAGAAGGAGAAGAAGGAGAAGAAGGAGAAGAGAAAGAAGAAGAAGGAGAAGAAGAAGAAGAAGAAGAAAGAGAAGAAGGAGAAGGAGAAGAAAGAGAAGTAGAAGGAGAAGCAGCAGAAGGAGAAGAAGAAGGAGAAGAAGGAGAAGGAGAAGCAGCAGAAGGAGAAGAAGAAGGAGAGGAAGGAGAAGGAGAAGCAGGAGAAGGAGAAGCAGCAGAAGGAGAAGAAGAAAAAGAAGAAGAAGAAAAAGAAGAAGAAGAAGAAGAAGGAGAAGAAGGAGAAGGAGAAGGAGAAGGAGAAGGAGAAGGAGAAGGAGAAGAAGAAAGAGGAGGAAAATAATAGGGGGTAATTTAGTATTTTATTATATTTTTAACGGTAAAAATAGACGAAAAGACTATTTTGTTGACGGAGAGAAAAGATAAAAATGTTTTAATAGATTTCTAAAAATATAAGTACTGACTTATTAATAATAATAATATTCAGAGACTAAATTGTAAATTTCTCTATAAATTTAATTTTTATAAAAATTTAAATTTTTAATGTATTTAATTTAATATATTTTTAAATTAAATCGACCGGTGAGAGTGTCATAAAAAGCAGCACCCAACACGCGAAGGTCCATAGGTTTTTGAAATGGCTGCTGTCTCAATACGCTTCTTTTCTCACTTATGACGATTCATTACAACTGACTTATCATCAACTCCGCTAAATTTAATTTTTATCTGTAATTTCTTATCCGATCACGCAAATATATTTTATAGAAATTTAACTTTTATAACAATAATAATATTATTAATAAAAATTTTGATGAACAATAAATTCTTTTAATATTTCATACTGATATTATAATAAGAAAAAATATATAGTTAGTATGAAATTATTAAAAAATTAAATTTAATTATTTTTAATCATGTGACAAAATAAATTTAAAAATTATTATTTAAGTTTTTAACAAAAGAAAATCTTACATTTATGTTTTTTTTAATTAAAATTGAGATAAGAGATGCGGAGAGCTCTCAATTAGCTAATGCTGTCAGGCTAACGTAGCAAAACTGACGGGATCGTGTCAAGGAATGATTGGATTTCAGAATCTCCAATGGCCACGTGGCAAAAGAGGGGATAATGGTCCGCTACTTGGCCGTTAACCTCTAACGTTAATAAGTTCGAGGTTGCTTTCGTTGCAGATGTAGGTGGCAGCCAATTAAGGGCCGTTGAAAATGAGAGCGCGTCAGCGCGAGTGCGGCAAATAATCTGTTCTGGCTCACCACCACGCTCTAGTAGATGAACGAAGATCCAATAAATTAAATAATTTATAAAATTATTGTTAATAATTTATTTTTAAAAAATTAAAACTATTTTTTATAAGCAATTTCAATTTCAGTTTAGAATTCTTCTTCTCCCGCAACAGCAACATGAAGCGTACGGTTCACCTACTTTGACTTGTATACGATTTTCAGTACTTTATTTCTTAGTGAAAAAATGTTTTTTCACATTTCCTTTTTTTTTTTTTTTACATACGTTATAAATGAATAAAATTAGTATATTCAATCATCTTTAATATTGCTCGGTCTTGCATACTTTTAATGTGCATTAACTAAATATAAAATAATTTACATGATAAATCTATTTCACATGTTTTTTTTATTGTTCAATGGCTGTTGAGTTATGGAGATTTGCTGATTTTTTTACTGTTGTTGTTTTTTCCATATTTATAAATTTCTTTATTCATATTTATAATACTTTGGCAGAGAAAGGACAACATGTATGACTATACATGCATGGAAGTTATGGCATGCCAGGAATGAAAGATTGTGGGTCAATAAAGTTTTGTCACCTAGTGAGGTTCATTATGCTGCTAATTCCTATTTTATTGATTATGTGGCTTCACTTGTGGCTCAGCCAAAGACGTTATCCCACCCATCTGTTTCTCGTGTGCTCCTTTTGGTTGAGGCTACCACTCTTAAAGTTAATTGGATTGCATTCATTGATTGTGCAGTCTTTGCTAGTGCTGATTTGTTCGGTTTTGCAGCAGTATTTGAGGACTTGGAAAGCTTCTTTTCCATTGCAATTTCGGGTTTCTATAAGGGGGGTGGGCAACCTGTTATTGCTGAAATTTTGGCATTGCGTCAATGTTTATCTTATGCTAGAGATTGTTTTCTTCAGACTGGTTGTATTTTTACGGATAACCAATCCTTAACCTTGGCTATTCGCTCTCCTCTGGATGACTTTTCGGAGTTTGGATTAGTTGTTTCTGATTGTAAGGATGCTATGCGGTCTCATGGTAACATTCATGTTCGTTGGGTACGGCGTTCAGAAAATAGAGCCGCCCATTTATTAACTAGAGAGTCTATTCATCATGGTAAATTCAAAATTTGGATTGACATTCTTGATTGTCTCTTGAATTATTATTCTACAAGATAAATAAAGTTTTTCTTGATTCAAAAAAAATAATAATAATTTACATCTCTTGATAATCTTATTACATATAAGACAGAATTTGACAAGCTCGATAAAACTTTGTTCCTTAATCTCTAAGCTTAGTGCAGGCATGAGCTACCATGCAAAAGTAAAGCAACATTTACCTTTAACAAATTTTCAAAAATCCAACTGAATTATTACATGATTATACATGATTTTATTAATAGAATGTTTTGATTTATTTTCCTCGAAAGAGACAGAGGCTAAAGTGGGAGATCGTTGAATTAGCTTTAGAAGTGAGGTTGCTGTCACTGGTATTCATGTTTGCCACCATTTTTAAAGCTTGCTCTAATGATATGAAGCTATGATCTGTATGCATCCACCATCATAATTACGATTCAAATTATTTGTCGTCTTCCATATATGAAATCATTAACAAGTGCTACGTAATATTCAAGAACATTTCTACATGCATGGAAGTTTCCAGAACTTGTAAAATTATGGCAGTCTGCAGTAAAGGAGAGGTGGCCGTGGCCAGCTTAAGCTCTTTCTGAATGCAAGTGAATGCTGTCTGAAAATAAAATCACAGGTTACTATTCACGTATATTATGGAGCCAACCACCAAATAAACCTAACTGCGATTTGCAATTTATCAAACTAACTACGTAAGGCAATTTAACAAAAACAATAGACTAAAAACGACGTCGTAAAAATAGTCCGTGGCATGCATGAATTTGGACACAGAAAAGTCAAAATGTTCACATACGGGTCAACAATGGTAAAAAAAAAATATATTATATAATTATATATATTCTCCAAAAAGAAAATCATAAAATATGTGTGTGTATACAAAAATGTTATATGAGCGTGTAAAGCCTAAACCCCTGCAAAAAAAGGGCCAGTCCACCATAACTTAATTTAGCTTCCTTGTTACCGGCACACCCAGTTTCCCGCTTTGTAATGATTACGTCTTCAGCACGCCACGTGTTGCCTTACCACACCCTTAGATCACCAATCACTCTTCAATCCTCTCATATATAATACGCGTTCACCCCTCTCTAGCCTGTCAGCTCTCCACCACCAAAACCTTCTTTCAATACAAAATCTTTCTCGTCAAGTTGCAGCTTCTTGAACTGCGAATTCTATTGTTTTGTGGTGTATATGAAACACTTAGCAAGTGGCACCATGCTTGCAGAGCGTAGAGGTCTTAGCCGACCAAAGCTTGGTGCTCTCTTGCACTACGACCCTGCAATCTTTGTCTTTCACAACCATGAAGATGATGACTCCAACCATAAGGGTACTCTCAGTCCAGCATCTCTTGCAAGCCCTAGAGATCATAATATCAACTCACCCACAAGTGGTGAGGTAGACTCTCCTTATCCGATGTCTCCATGGAGCCAGCTATCTCCTTATGCTAAATCTCCGTGGCTAATACCATCTCCAATAATCAACCATAATCTCGGGAATCATGGCCTTATTGGATCCATCGTACGCGAAGATGGTCATGTCTATTCTTTAGCTGCTTGTGGTGACTTGCTGTACACTGGCTCAGACAGCAAGAACATACGCGTATGGAGGAATATGAAGGAGTTCGCGGGTTTCAAATCCAATAGTGGCTTAGTTAAGGCCATTGTTTTATTAGGGGACAAGATTTTCTCCGGTCATCAAGATGGGAAGATCAGAATCTGGAAGACATCTCCCAAAAACCCTAGTGTCCACAAACGAATTGGCAGCTTACCTACTTTTAAAGAATCCATTAAAAAATCATTCAACCCCCAAAACTACGTAGAAGCACGTAGACACCGCAATGTTCTACGCATCAAGCATTTCGATGCTGTGTCTTGCCTGAGTTTGAACGAAGAGCAAGGTTTATTATACTCAGGATCGTGGGATAAAACATTGAAAGTCTGGCGGATTTCAGATTATAAGTGCATGGAATCTATCAAAGCACACGACGACGCGATAAATTCAGTGGCGGCGGGGTTCGATTCATTAGTATTTACAGGTTCGGCGGATGGAACGATTAAAGTATGGAGGAGGGAGATGGAAGGAAGAGGAACCAAGCATTTCTTGGTGCAGACACTGATACAACAAGAAAACGCTGTGACAGCCTTGGCAATAAATCAAGAATCCTCCGTGCTCTACTGTGGTTCCTCCGACGGGTTGGTGACATTCTGGGAATATGAAAAGCACTTATCGCACGGCGGCGTCCTCCGGGGCCATAAAACGGCTGTCCTGTGTTTGACAACAGCCGGTAATTTGGTGTTCAGTGGATCCGCCGATAAAAGCATATGTGTATGGAGGAGAGAGCCAGGTGGGGCACACATATGCTTGTCGGTTTTAACAGGTCACAGTGGGCCAGTGAAGTGCTTAGCCGTTGAAGAGGATCAAGATTCCGATAAGGGAGATCAACGGTGGATATTATACAGCGGGAGCTTAGACAAATCCATTAGAGTGTGGCGCGTGTCAGAGGAAGCTTACCAGTACAAATACAACTACCATTACCAATCACCCAAGTCCCAGGCCAAGCCACTATGCCTCACCGCCGACCACCAACAAAGGTCATAATAGAGGTTCAAAACGCGAGGTGAATGGACGTGAAGATCACGCGGAGCCACAGGAAGAGCCTAGTGATTGAGTAAGGTGGGTCCTATACGACTGGTGAATAATGAAACAGGACCACCACTTGATTGTAAGATATTGCCAAGAGTAGCATTACTTTGAAAATGGGTTTCCTCTTGTAAGAAGCAACGTGGACATTATCTTGTGTGTCTTCTTACCAAAATGTATAATTTGTTGGTTTTTGGACACTAAGCAAAATTTAGGAGGACGCTCAGGAGCGAAGTTCCTTATTATAGTCTATAGGAAGATCTATGGTAAATCAACAACCAACCAAAAATAGCTATCCTTGTTTGGTGTGAAAGTTTGTTTTGTACATTTTTTTTCTTGTGGGCTTGCATTATTGTTGAGAAGTGTACAAATTTTCTATAATAATATGCCATTAATTTCAGTTAATTAATATAAGTAGACGTTGATTCATTACTGTAGATGTGAATCTTTTTCTCGTCCTTGCATGTAAAGAAGGTAACAGCACTACTGAAGTTATAGGGTGTCCACAGAAATAGGAATATGACTTTTCTTTAGCAAAGGAAGAATCAAAATCTGATTGCTTGCATGGAGACGCTGATTATATGAAGAAAATAAAAATCAGCAGAGTTATTACAATCCACATGCTTAGCTTTTGATGTGGTGGTGCACTAAAAACCAGATGGGATAGTTATGTAGTTGCAAGTGAAAATGTAGTAGAAGTTGCCTGCGACTGAAGCAAATCAGAAAATGAAACAAGAGGCAGCTAACAGTGACAACGTTACAGATATGTGTTGGGTTGACGTTTACATAACGAGCTTGGCAGAAGAAAACGTTCAGCAGTCCATGTGTGAAATTGGTCGAGCCAGGTAGATTTGGCTCATTTCAATTAGAATTGTTTTTCTTTTTAATGTATATTCAACTTAAGCATATAATTTATCAAACAGCGGGTGGTGGGCTGGTCACCTACGTTCAGGCTTTAGATTGTAAACGTTTATGGGCTTCAACCGCAAATTCCAACGTCTATCTAAATCTAAATATATACACAACGCATAAATACTAAAAAGTTTTATATATATCGCTGTGTGGTGTCTTTTAAAATTATTTATTTTTAACATTATTATGTGGAATTTATTTATTTTTTTTATATTTTTTCATCTTTCCTTGTGTTAAGTGAATGATTGACTTTTTTTCTTTGCATAACAATTAGCTAATTAAACACATGCAATAAATTGCAAAGAGCATTATACACATGCAATAAACAAGCGGCTCTAATTTTTTATGCTACTAGAGATAATAAATTGCAAAGAACATTATACACTGTAGCAAAATCAGTTTCACATGCAATAAATTGAAAATCTATAATATATTCTATTTGAACAAATGTCAGCAAAACACGTGACTCTTTTGCCCGCAGTACCATATACAATCCTGCACGTATTATTTCTAGCTGCAATAATAGTAGGAAAAAACTTATTCAACCATACCATATCTGAAACAGCCGGGCCCGAACTGACCAAAATAACTTTTGAACCCACTTTTCACTCGGCCCAAAATGGTTAACCCAAGTTATTTAGTAGTTTCGTGCTAGCTATTATATACAAATTCAATTTCTCATTCTCTGCCGATATGGGACAGATTTGCGCCGCAAATCCGCCAAGCTAGCAGCTCAAGCTGCTGACCATTACACTCGGTCCCGCTAAATTTTGCGACGTTCTCGTCGCAACTGAATCCATTACAATTGCTAACCAGGACCGGACCCTTGGGTATTGTGGTTCGCTAGTACCTCGGGTCGCTCCACCTCGTCTCTCACGGGTAGCCCTTTCCTCGCAGGCCCACTAGCTCCGCACAATTTTTCTGACCCAGGGTGGCTCTGATACCAATTGAAACAGCCGGATCCGAACTGGCCCAAATAACTTTTGAACCCACTTTCCACTTGGCCCAAAATGGTTAACCCAAGTTATTTAGTAGTTTCATGCTAGCTATTATATACAAATTCAATTTCTCATTCTCTGTCGGGACAGATTTGCGCCGCAAATCCGCCAAACTAGCAGCTCAAGCTGCTGACCGTTACAATATCACTATTTCTAGCACACGTGCCTCTCCTGCCACATGGTCAGATTTATAACTACAAGAGCTAATGAGTAAAATTACATGAACATGTGGGTACCAAAAGAAAATATATTTCAAAATTTCTGATGAAAATTGACAATAGAAGATTTGAAGTTATGCAAAACACCTCGTCGAACCAAAATAAGAGAGACTGCTAGGGTATCGTGAAGAACTCGCCAGAAGAAAATTTATAATTTTGGAGAGATCTGAAGAGATCATATACGTTACACATATTTGGATGAATACTAGAGGAAGAGGAAAGCGCAGATATCAACTGTTTGAGCAGATGAGCTACACATGAGCTGTTTATAACCAAATCCTATATTGTATTGTATTGACCATTATACCAAAGAAAAATGGTAAATATGATTAAATTAAAATTTTGAATCTAAACAAAAATGTTTTGAAAATAAAAAATTAGAGGGTAATAAAAAAAAATCAAATGTTTACAATAATTTACATTTATATCCAACACTTAACATCTTAGATAATAAAATCAAACTTTTCAATTTTAGTACACTTATAATCAAGAGAATTAATTCCAATTTAGAAAAATTAATAGTAAATTATAATATATTCTTTAAAATTCTATTTGATTAATAAAATAATTGTTAAATACATATTTTATTATAGCAATATCATTTTTTTATTAATCTCATTATTTATCTATTTTCACTTTTATATAATATCATAAATTATTATAAAAATTTCATATATGAAAAAAAACTTTACAATCTAAAATATATAATATTTTATTTTATTTAAAATATTATTAATAGAAAATAAATTTTTTTAAATATAAAAAATATACACATAATTTATAATATAATATTTGAATATATATTATTTATATATAATATTTTTTTAATATGATTTTATTTGTAATATATATTTATAATATATTTAATATTATATATAATAAATATAAGATATATTTAATTTTAATATAAAATTTAAATTAAAGGATTATATATTTTATTAATAATATAAAACTTTAAAGACTATATTATAATTTATTATTAACCTTTTCAAATTTAATTTAATCATCTTGGTTATAATTATGATAAATTAAAAAAATTTAATTTTATCATTCAAAATTTAAAGTGTTGAATATAAATGTGAATTATTGTAAAGATTTGAATTTTTTTATTCTATCCTTAAAATTAAAGTATCAAAATTAAGTTTTGTTTTTTATATATATATATAAAACTTTGTTTAGTACTGAGATAATTTTGCTTGATAGAAGTATTAATAAGGGTTTTTCAATTTAATTTATACCATTAGCAATTTATATTTATACAATTAACATTAAGAAAACAAAATATGTAATTAATATTTTAAATGGCTTATTGTAGGTAAATTATAAGTATGCTAGAGAAATTTTGCTTAATTAATCCAATTGAGAGAGAAAGCCAGATAAAAGTTAATTTAATAATATTCGATGACTATTTAAAAAATCAAATAAATTTATGAAAGTCTCGAGTCTCTCGAAAAAGAAAGAAAAAGGAAAAAGGAAAAAGAAATCGGTGAGAAAAGTATTTGCAGTGATAGTCGGTCCACTGAGAATTGGGTTTTTGAGTCTTTGTTTTTGCATCTATTAGTGCAGATTTTTTGTCTGGTTGGTTTCGGCTTTCCCCTGCCTTCAGGCAGGAGAGGGTTGTTTGCTGAATATTTGGTTTTGCCTTCCTTGCTCTCACTCGAATTTCTCGCCTTCTTAGAGCGGTGAATTTCGTTTTTGTTTTCTTTTTATTGCTTTGTTCGTTTTTGCAGGGTTGTTTGCTGGGTTTTTAGTTTTTGCAGGTTTTGAAGGAGCTCTTTGACTCTGAAACGCATACATTTCGGGAGAGCACTGCTGCGCCTGGTCTGAATAGAGGTGGGCAATATTTAATTTAAATTGATAAAATCAATTCAACTTAATTAATTTAAAATTTTAATTTAATATTTTATTTATTTTGATTCGATTTATTTTTTAATTTAAAAAAATTTCAGTTATTTTAATTCGATTTAATTTTAATAAAAAAAATTAAAATAATCAAATCGAATTGATTACTAATAATAATATATTATTTTTTATAATATAGAGAAATTATATTATATTAATATTAAAATATTTTAATTAAATTTTAAAATATTAAAAATAAAGTGTAAAAAATAAAAAATTTATTAAAAATTAAAATCGATCAAATTGAATTGAATCAAATTAAATCAGTTTAATTTGATTTAATTTTTAATTAAAATTAATTTAATTTAATTTTTATAAATATTAAAATTTTAATTTTTAATTTATTTCGTTCGGTTTGATTTTAAATCAATCCGACTCAACAGAATGCTTCACCTTACATTCGCCTCTCCCACGTAAACTGTGCTGTGTTCTCTTTCAGGGTGTGCGTTCACTTCTCTGATCGTCAAGGGTTTGTTGAGCTGCATATTTGTTGTTTGTTTTTCTTTTTCTTTTTTTTCTATTTGATATTGGTGGTGGATTTTGTTGGGTTAGCTCTATTGTGGGTGGTTGTTCATGTGACGACGCTGACAGTGGTGCTCTGCTCCCACGGTGCCAATTGTTTTCTTGTTACTATTTTTCTTGATTGCATGTTTGCCTTCTGAGTTTTATTGGTCTTCTGTCAGTTGTCGTTAAAATTGCTCCACCTATTACCATGTGGGGGCTTTAGCGCTAGAAGATTTTCCAGCGGTGGCCCTTCCCAACGGTGGCCTTTCGTTTTTGTTGTTTGGGATCTGTTTTGTTTGATTTAATTTGTGTGGTTTGATTTATAATTCTATTAATTTGAGTGGTTTATTTTGTTATTCAATTTTTAGTATTCTAATGATTTTTAAATATATTTATATGTAATTACGGTTTTAATTTGATAATACGTGCATTTTAAATTTTATTTTTTAAAAAGATTTGTATTTATATTTTACTTTTTAACTTTTATGTTTTTTATAATTTTTTACTGTCTTATTAATACGAACTTTTTTATATAAAAAAAATTATAAAAAAAAATCTAATTTAAAAAATATATAGTTATTATTATTATACACAACCCTCTATTCAATTTAGTTGATTTTTCTTTACTTTTTTATATCAGACCACACGTACTATCAGTTCAGTTTTAAATTGTATAAAATTAAATTTGATATATAGTTAAATAATTTTTTTTTTAAAGATAATTAGTCAAAAAGAATGTCGCTATAATTTTTAAACCAAATAAACTCTTCTAAAATTTCCAAGTCTTCCAATCGATTCATAGAAAAAATTAACAACCCTAGAAAAGTTTTTTTCTCCCTCTCCAACTTAACCCTTCAAACTCGCAATTCCTTTCTTTTCCAATTAATTTGTTGACTTCATAAAAAAGAACTTTATTATTTAATTTATATAATATAAAAAACTGATCAAGTTGATTTTTTAATTTTAAAAAATAAATTAATTTTTTTTAATTTTAAAAAATGTATTATTTAATATTTTATTAATTTTAATTGTCAAATCTTTTTTAATTTATTTTATATAAAAAAATGTATTAATTAATTTTTTATTTTTATAAAAATATCTATTAATTAATTTATTTTATTAATAATATTTTTACTATATAATTAAAATTAATGGATCAATTAATTAATTAAAAATATTTTAATATATTTTTCCAGTGTGAGGCGTCAACACGAGATCTTCCTTCTTTCTATTTTTAAGCAAATTCTTTTGACGGACTATGAGAAATTTAATTTCTTATACTTGACAGACACGTTGTCAAGTTGTTACTTTTCTTTGTGCTTGCAATCTTCTTTGGATCAAGAAACAATCCTGCGAAACAGAAGAAGCAATGGCTGGAAGGCCAGGGAAGAAAGGGACATGCGATCTCTGCTCCAAAGGAAATCGGTTTACTGAGAAAGAGATTTGCATCGTCTGCAGTGCAAAATACTGTTGTCATTGTGTTCTCAGAGCGATGGGTTCAATGCCACAAGGAAGAAAATGTGTTTCTTGCATAGGTCAGAGGATTGACGAGGCAAAGCGAAAGGACTTGGGTAAATGTTCTCGGATGCTGAAGCGACTATTGTGCGAAATTGAAGTTAAACAGATCATGAAATCTGAGAGATTATGCCAAGCAAATCAGCTGAACCCTGAGCTCGTTTATGTGAATTGCCAGGCTCTTTCTCAACAGGAGCTTTTCCTTTTGCAGACCTGCCCAAACCCACCAAGAGAACTCACACACGGACGCTACTGGTATGATAAATTTTCAGGCTTCTGGGGAAAGGTGAATACAGACTATTATTGAACTCTAGCTGTTTGCTTCTTTTTCTCTTTCAACTCTGTAGTGGATTCACTCATATTGTTTGGCTGAACAGGAAGGAAAGAAACCTTGCCAAATAATCAGTCCCAGTTTAGCTGTTGGGGGGCATCTGCAAACAAATGCAAGCAATGGAAACACAAACGTGTTGGTAAATAATCGTGAGATCACTAAAGTGGAGCTCCTGATGCTGCTGGTATCTTATTCTGGATATAATGAATTCAACTCAATTAATTTTTTTCTTTTTAGTTTTGGATGTTGAATTTCATCAAACACCTACAAAAGATAAGAAGCCATTCCATTGATTTGTGTTTTGCAGTTAGCAGGAGTGAAATGTGAAGGAGAAACTCACCTTTGGGTTAATGCAGATGGGTCCTATCAGGAAGAGGGATCAAGTGCTATAAAGGAAAATATATGGATAAAGGTATTATCTATATTATATTATGTAAAATAGCAGGCCTATTAATTTTAGTTACCATCTTCATGTTCATTTCCTACATCAATTAATCTTGGTGATGGTTTGTTGCAGACAAGAGTAGGAAAGCTAGTTCGTGCCATCTTGTCTTTGCCAAGTGCTCCTCTTGAGCGAGTTACTGGGAAAAATGTGGGTATGGAACTTGAGCATGGACTTTACAGTCCTCTTCTAGTTGGCAGTGGTTTCTCGGGCACTGAACCTGATCAGCCTGCTTGACAACATTAATTTCCAGTTTCACTTGTATTTTCTTCTGTCCAATTGAAGTTAAAGTCTATGCTAAGTCAAAGATTGTTCATCTAAATAAAGAAGAGAAAAAATTGAGGGAAAGAAAAGGTATATTTTACAAAAAGGATGTAACATTATGTTGTACAATATTTATTGCTGCTTTTCTCTGTCTTGAGTCTGGACAAATGGGAAATTGAAACTTGATTGTTTATACATATGCAATTCAAGGAAAGAGTTCGATAAAAAAAAAAAAAAAAATTCAAGGAAAGACCTGAAAGTAAATATATTTGAAAGAAAGACTGAATGCTGTGGAAATTGGCAATTGAAGACCACAGCAGGTTCTTATTGAATAAGCAAACGACTTGAAAAAAAATTATTAATTGCCTGATTAGCAAAACCGGCCTTGGGGCAAACGGCCATTCCATTGGTCAAACAAAATTTCATGCTATATGTAAAGCTATTTAACTTCATATATTTAATTAGTAATTTTTACAAAATTGAATTTTTTTAATTAATTTACTTGTTTAAAATATAGGAACTTGTAAAATTCATTGACAAGCAAAACTGTGAAAGGAAAACTGCAATCTGTAGTCCTTCTTATTTATTGCCACTGTTAAATTTCTCCAGAATCCTTCTGGTGCTAGTTCTAAGAAGGAAACCCATTTCCAAATTTACCAAATTCATTCCATTTTGATCCATCTCCATGAATGCGATTGCAATATAATTTTGTGGGTTAAACATTTTAGTCAGAAAAAAAAACATAAAACAAAACATTTTGCATTGATAAACATATACAATACATGGGCACTAATTTATTTACATAATAGGGTTTGATGTGTTTATCAAGAAGGAGCAAACCTGTCCATAAGCATGAAAACTGTGGACTCGGAAATATTAGTTTCTCTCTTAAACACTTTGCTCTCTTTCCCAGCTTCCTTATCCTCTTCAGCTACTACTGCTCCTTTGGCTTTTGACAAGCTTATTAATGGCTTCCTTTGTCTGACCTTCTCTTTAAGCTTAGCTAGCTCAGTCACCCATATCTCCACTACTGCAGACATTTTTGCTCAGATGAACCTATACTCAATTCTCTTCTTCTTCTTCTAAAGCGCTTTTGCTTTTGTTCAATATGAGAATGAGCCAGAAGCTAGCTAGCCAGGGGTTTTTATAGAGGAATTGAGCAAAACCATTGGCAGGTGCAGCCATCGTGTGGCAGTTGGTTATGAAAGGGGACCAAAGAAAACCACTTGTGGTTGCTCACAGAAACAGTTTAAAAAAGGGAGCATTAGTCTTATGGATATTCCATGGGAGTACTGGTGGCTATAAAAATCTTCATGGGTGACATATTGGAGTGTGGCTGCTCATACCCAACTATATTGAGGAAATAACACGTGTCGAAGGTTCCATAAAATGATCAAATACAGTGGGCGTCCCATAGGATCTCAATTTGGGCTGCTTTCAAAGCTCGTGGTTTCGTAGGTGCCGTTTTTATATATTTTAAAGCGTAGATATTCATTGACACATAAGACAGTTTGGCCGAGTGGTCTAAGGCGCCAGATTTAGGCTCTGGTCCGAAAGGGCGTGGGTTCAAATCCCACAGCTGTCATTATTTTTGCCTTAAAAAAAAAAAAAAACACAAAATTCACTTCAAAATCCTTTGGAATTAAATTTCAAAGTCATCTTCAACAGCACTAATTTGAGGAAAAATAACGTATATTTCAAAATTTTGTGATAATAACTAAGAGAAATAGAGTCTCTCTTCTAGTATAGAAGAGAGAGTTCTCCCTCATTTCTATATTATTTTCATTGTGAGATAAAAAGGTCTTGTTTAGTATCGATGTTATGGTGTCCCAAACCCTTCTAAGCAGCGACATTCTCCGTCTCTATTCAAATATAGATTTTCTTTTTTCTCAATTTTGGGTGGGACTATCATTTAATTTTAATTCCTTTTGTTTTATGAGCATATTGAGTTAATGTGGAAAATGTTGTTTTCCATGTTATGATTTTTTTAAAATCATGGATGTATTTTTTTATGATTATAGAATTGGAAGTTTTCTAAATCGAGCACGTTGGTCTCTCTTTAATCGAAGAAAGGTAGACAAGTAGTGGCAAGAAGTTCTTACTTGCATAGCACACCATCACAGTCCTCCTTGGAAACTTCTGTGATTTAAGAAAGAGATTATTTAAGATTCATATTTGTCTTTTTATAGTGGCGAATCTCCTTCTTTTCTTAAATGTAGTTGCATGTGCTTTATTAGAGTATTTTCCTTAATATCTTTTTCTATGAATCGCACAGAAGATTGTATAGCCTTTCTCCTATGAGTTTTATTTGATCTCTAATAGTTTAAAAAGACTACTTTTAGAGGATCTTGAGTCTGAAGCAACACTTCATTGTTGATAGCGGCATCAACAGAGAAATTGAATCACAAACTGAAACCATATTCAAACCCACGTCCCTTGCTCTAGGTCTAGGGTTTTCATTGATATGAGCTTTTTTTTTTCTCTATTTCTTTTTTAATGGATCTATATCTTTAGTGATGATTTTTCTATGAGTTCATAATGTATCCGACTTTTATCTTGTTTTATGGATGAATATTTTATCTTAAAAAAAAAAACTATAAGAAATAATTTCTCTTGTTTTGTTACTTTATATCAAATCAATAATTTTATTATTTATTTATTTTTAAAAGACAATTAAACCATAATAAAGAATAAAAATTATTATTTTTATTAAAAGATTTTAAATTTTATTAAGTTGAAATGAATATAAATATAAATAATTATGTGAATATGATAGAGTTACATTTATATCGACTAAAATTCAAAAGTATTAAACATTCACATAAAACAGTAAGAAAATTCTTTCTCTTATCTGTGAATAAAATAGCTCGTTATAACGATTTATCGTTAAAGTAGGATTTTTTTTTAATTTTTACTAAATGTAAAAGTAAATGTATTTTTGTAAAGTCTGGAAGTAAAGAGAACAGAGAAGTTAAATAAAACAAATCCAAAACTACAAATTAAACTCAATCCAGACCACAATTCAGGAAATTAAACCATAAGAAGAAACTAAATCCGATAAATCAATCAAATCCATAGACACCAACAAGTGAAGTGGCAAGAGGAGACAAAAAAAACAGCTATGGAAAAAACCAAGGATCACACCTTCAACACAGTTGAATACTCACCTCCACCTTAGCCGATTAAGAGCACTCACACTATTGAGAGGAGATAACGACAGAGCTCTCGACAATCTCACTTGGATGCATGGTTCACCGGACATGGTGGTGGCAATCTCGAGTTGCCATCATCAGTGCATGCAAGTCCTCTTACGGACAAAAAACAAATCCTCAATCTCTACCATATAGGTTGCAAATTAAAGTATCGGCAACCCTTCCCAGAGAAAGGAGAATCCTTCCTCGATGGCGAAAGAAAATTTAAAAATACACATAAAAAGAAATCAAATAAAACTCAAAGGAACATAACAAAATAGACACTATCGCTCTCTTCTCTCTAACAAATTCTCTTCTTTAGAAATTTTTATATATTCATTTAGGCTCGATTATTTTTCAAAAATAAATTTATATAAATATTTTTTTGTATAATAATAATAATAATTTATTTTTATTATTTAATTATAATATTGAAAAAAATGTTAAATTTTTATATAAAATATTTAATAATAGTAATAAGATTATTCAAATCCAAAAACAAAAGTAATTTTTTTTTATAAAAAAATTAACCTTCATCGCAAAAAATTTATTAGCAATTAATTTTTACGAGCGTCTAAAACGTAAAAAAAGGGAAAAATTTAGCTGAATAAAGCAAAGGCAAAAGCAGAATGAAATAAAAAAATAAAAAAAAACAGAAGCCAAAATCGACATCACATAGGATGAAGTCAATTTTATTCTACTGTTCAAAGTTAAAACTCAACGTATTTATATAGATTTCAAGGTAGCTACCAAGTACAACTCCATTAGAAAGTTTAGGATCCGTTTACAAAGAGCAGAACAGAAGAACAAAGGAAAGATGGGTCTGAAGAATCCTCATCAAGCACTGAAGCAGTCCACAAGCATAGAAAGTGCAGCCTCAGAATATGGCAAGCCAGGTGATTTCACTCGCATGCCTCGAACAAAAGTAGCCAATGACTCAGCCAGGGTGGCTCCCTCTGATCGAGCCAGTTTGCTAGACTCGGAAGTAGCGGTAGGGCTCGAGTTGCCTGACCAGAGGGTCTGACCTTTTTCACGTAGCTTGGCAAGCTCAGCAGTCCAGATATCCACAAGCCCAGACATGACTTCTTCTTCCTTTGACGCCTGAAACAGACAAGGAAAGTGACAATAAAAGCAAAAGGACCTTGAGTGCTTTTTTTTTTTTTTGGGAACAAAGAAGCTTTGGGTGTTTGATACTTTGGAGTTGTGACAGACTTATATAGAAAGGTTTTAAAGGTGGGTTTATGGTTTAGACAAAGGAGCAGATAAGGATGTTATAATAATAATAATCTGTCAACGTTGTGGTCGAATTTATCTGTCCACAAGGAAGGAATCTGAGTGTCTCAATACCGCAGGCGCAGGTAGCTTGGAGTCGGTGGTTATCGCAATATAGTAGGCATTAGAGCACTTGGGATTGCATACAATACAATTTCCTAATAAATAATTCGGGTACCTCAACTACAGGGATTATGAATTATGGATTTATTTTCAAGTCTAAACAACAGTACGTTCGTTATTTCCAATGAAACAAACGACAAAAAGAAGTACGTCATCAAACATTGGATAAACAACTCTCATACAGCAAGATCTGGGGTTTTCATTAGTTTTCTTTTTCCTCTTCTTCTTCATCAATGACTTTCATCTTTATATCCTCCTACATCTTCCCATATTTATCATTTCTCATTGTATTTCACCTAAGATTTTATCCACTCTAACTAGAAAATAGTTCCTAAAATGAAGTTGATTATAAGAACATAATCAGCAAGGACAACAACGAGTTAGAGCCATTGATTCCTGACCCATGAGATGAAGTAATGACTGATAATTGAGCGGAGGTTAACCCATTAATGATCTGGCTCACAGAGAAACACCCTTCAATTGTGAAGCATGCATCATGGGTTCATAATTTCAGGGAGATGATTTAAGGAATTATGAGTTAATTTTTTCATATCAGATTGTGATTGAATTCCTCCATTAGGCAAATTAAGAGGATTGATTTGCTTCATATTAAATTTTTCTGTGTACGGATCCTTCTTTGAAGTGGGAGATTCTCTTTGTGAGGTTTAAGAGTTCTATAATTTTGTATTTATTTAAAATTTAAAATTAATATTTTACTCATTAATCATTAGCTATTCCAAAATTTTTAAGCTAAAACTCTACGTATTTATATAGATCTCAAGATGGCTACTAACTATAACTTCATTAGAAAATTTAGAATCCATTTTTACAAAGAGCAGAACAGAGTTTCTTTTTTAAAAAAGAAAGATATGGGTTTGAAGAATCCTCATCAAGCACTGAAGCAATCAACAAGCATAGAAAGTGCAGCCTCAGAATATGGCAAGCCAGATGATTTGACTCGCATGCCCTGAACAAAAGCAGCCAATGACTCAGTCAGGGAGACTCCCTCTGATCGAGCCAGTTTGCCGGACTCAGAAGTAGTGGTAGAGCTCGAGTTGCTTGACCAGATGGTCTGATCTTTTTTACGTAGCTTGGCAAGGTCAGTAGCCCACATAAGCACAATCCCAGACATGACTTCTTCTTTTAACACCTGAACACAGACAAGGAAATTGATAATAAAAGCAAAAGGACCTTGGGTGCTTTTTTTTTTCTCTCTACTTTTTTGAGCAAAGAAGCTTTGAGTGTTTGATACCTCGGAGTTGTGAGAGACTTATATGGGAAAGTTTTAAAGGTGAGTTTATGGTTTAGACAAAGTGGAGCAGATAAGGATGTTACAATAATAATAATCTATGCTAATCCAGCGATGTGGTCGAACTGATCTTTCCACAGTGATGGAATCTGAGTGTCTCAATACCGCAGGCGCAGCTAGCTTGGAGCTAGTGGTTATCTCAATATAGCACGCAGCACTTGGTATTGCATATTTACAATTTCCTAATAAATAATTCAGGTACCACTGTGTTTAGACACCAATTCCAACCTAGTAGACGCCAGCTTGCAATTCAACTGTGTTTAGACACAAATTCCACATTAAAGTCAAAGACTTGTAAACCATTTGATGCAACTTTTTCCCGTCATCTTATATACAAACTTACCATGCTTCTGTATTGAGACATTTGGCCCTCTAAGTTGAACTACTTAACTGGACATAGAAAAATATTGTTTATCCAACGATCCCTCTTCTCCAACTCTTTTGTTAACATAAACCACGCAAGGAAAGATTGAAAACAAAGGACGTTTTGTCAAATTCTCAAACAATTCACACTTCTTTCATTCTCACATATCTTATAAGCAGCTTCCTGTTATAAATTCCCTTGTGTGTAATGATAGCTAAAACAATGCCCTTTTCCACACTCAAGAACAAATATGGCATCTCCCTAAACATTTATTGTTTTCCAATTGGCAAATATTATCAGAAGGATATTGGTTAGTACAGAATATTCACAAGGGATTACTCTGCATCTTTGTACAGTTACAAGGATGTTTCTGTTATTCTTTCATTGTTTAGTGGACCTGCAAAATATTTAGTGTCACGCTATTTTATTCCCGTTTGTCCTGTAACAGTTTGTTATGAGTTTGTTATTTCGTTTCCTATGTTTTTTTTTTATCATTGTTTTTACTATAAACAGAGCACTGTATGGTTCTTTTAGGAAAAAGAATGAAAAATTAAGTTCATTACTCTCTTCTTCTTGATTTCTATTTGCTTTGCATCCTCTGATTATTCTTGCTCATTTGTTATGGTATCAGAGCCTGGTTATCCTTTTGGAATTATGTTCTTTTGCGCTTTTGTTTTATTTCTTTCGCTATTTTGATTTTCTAATCTTCAATAAGCAGAAAACATTATTCCATCAATAGATAAAATGTTACAACTGGATAATCCTCATTTTTCATACTATCTTCATCATTCTGATAGTTATGCTTATGTGGTCATTACGCCTCAATTAACGTCTACTAATTATTTAGCATGGAGTAGATCTTTTCTCCTTGCTCTCTCTCTATACAGAATAAAACTGGATTTATAGATGGATTGATTCCTGCTAATTATTGGATGAGGTGTATAACTTAGTTATCCGAGAGGAATCTCAACGATTGAATATTCATGTCTCTAGAGATCCAATGATTGAAAACTCAGCTCTGTTCACACAGGCGAGTTATAGGAAGTAGGAATCTGATATGGTGTGCACTTACTGTAAGAAACCTAGTTATTTGAAGGAAAAATGCTACATGCTTGTTGGTTTTCCTTCGAATTTCAAGTTTAAAGGAGGAGGAGGAAGAGGAAGAGGATCTAGGATGGTGAATCAACTATCCTCAAATGTTGGTGTTGGATATAATGGTCCTTTCGAGAAAAATATTGGATTTGCAAATGAGGGACATCACCTAGCTGCTAGTTCTGACATCAGAACAAGCCCAACATTGGTTGTCTATGCTGAGCGTACATGATGTTGCTGCTACTAATCCTGCATTAACTACTTTCAAACCACCTGCACCTACAACCACCAGTTCTCCACCTATGATCAACTCCATCCAAACACAGTATTCCTCAGGTATACCACATAATTCTCTCAACCTTATTTGACATGCCTTTACTGCTCTACCTTTTAGTTTTACTAAGAATGATCATATCATAAATACGGGTGCTACGGACCATGTAGCTTGCTCACTTGATTCTTTTGTTTCTTTTAGTCCTGTCTCTAATGTATATATTTATTTGCCTACTAGTACTAAGGTTCTTGTTACTCATGTTGGTAGCGTCAAAGGACCGAACTTCAGGTCCTTTGCTTTGATCTTTGCTGCTGATTGTTGCTTCATCCAGGACCGAACTTCAGGGACAATGATTGGATCTGCTAAGACTCGGTCTGGATTATTTTTTCTTCAGCTTCAAGAGTCGGTTCCTTTACTTCCTTTTACCCAACATGTCAACTCTGCTACTACCATCAAAGCTTTTGATTTTTGGCATTTTAGGCGATGCCATATTGCTAATGATAGATTACAATATATATATAAACTTGATCAGAATGTTAAGCCATTACATGATATTTTTGAAATTTTCTCTTTGGCTAAACAACGAAAATTACCATTTTCTGTTCATGTAAAAGATAGTTCTATCCCTTTTGAATTGATACATATGGATATTTGGAGTCTTTATTCAAATTCATCTTTGACTAGTTACCATTATTTCCTTACAGTAGTTGATGATTTCAATAGAGTAACATGGACATTCTTAATGAAAAATAAATCTGAAATCTCACACCTTGTTCCAAAATTTCTTGCTTATGTTTAAACACAATTCTCCCGTAATATTCGATGCATCAGAATCGATAATGGACCCAAGTTTCAACTTGATAATTTCTTTGCTAATAATGGCATCACTCATCAGCTCAGCTGTGTTGAAACACCACGACAAAATGCTGTTGTAGAGAGGAAATATATCAGCATTTGTTGGTAGTAGCTAGATCTCTCATATTTCAAGCGTCTTTGCCTCTAAAGTTCTGAAGAGAAACTGTTTTGCCTCTAAAGTTCTGAAGAGAAACTGTTCTTATAGCCACTTATTTGATAAACAGAATACCTACCCCAATCTTGGATAATAGAAGCCCATATGAATTTTTCTTTAATAAAACTCCATACTACAATAGTTTATGAGTCTTTGGTTGCTTGTGTTTTGCATAGGACAAAATTTGTTTCATCAGGTACCCCTCCAATGTGAAAGGTTACAAACTCTATGATCTTGGCATTCATTCATTTTTTTGTCTCTCGGAATGTTGTGTTTCACGAGAAGTTTTTCCTTTTAAATCTAAGTCTGTCAGTCTTCCAAGGTTCTTCTTATTTAACACTTTTAAGTTCCGCAAAAAGTGAGCAAAATATCTATGATGATCCAACTTACATTGCACCACCACAAACCGTTTGTTATGGATTTGTTATTTCGTTTCCCATGTTTTTTTTTTATGGAGCACTTTTAGTTCTTTTGGAAAACAGAATGAAAAATTACTTCCATTGCTCTTTTCCTCTTGATTTCTATTTACTATGCATCCTCTGATTATTCTTGCTCATTTGTTAAATATAGCTCTAGCAGTCACAGGTTAAGCTTCACATAAAAAACCAGCGACAATACTAATCTCCGCAAACTGAAAAAAAATGCAACTTCACATAGCAAAGAACCTTATTAAGCCACTAGTAAAGTACTTTTAGCCTAACATGGAAAGCAATTGAACCAATTAACTCAGAGAACACATAAATAAAAGCAACCAAAACGCGATGCAAATAATATAAATTGGGGAAAATCCAGGTACCAAAACATTGAATTTCTCGGTTTCAAACTAAATTCAATCGTGTTTCATACAAAACATCAAACTTTTCTCATTTAGTATCCTTACAACACTCAAAGTATACCCCTAACGCTAAGAAATCCAAAAGAATACAATCATGGAGAATATAGAGACCCATAACAGTAACTCTCCTCAGGAAAAAGAAACAAAATTATAACTCTGAGCAGCTAACCTCTCGAGTCCAATAATTAAAAAGTAAAACCTCGAATTTATGATTCAAGCGACTACGACAGGCTGCTGCTTTGCAGGCTCGAGATTTTTCTTATTTTTTGATTTGTCGTCGCTGCCGATGAAGTCTTCGATGTTGTAAATGACAGTGATGTAGAGGGAGCAGCTAGGACACCGAGCGATTTCCTCGCCGAGGCGGAGATCTTCCTTGGTGATTTGAAATAGGTCGCCGCAAGGGCACGGGTAAGTGTATGATTTGAGCTCTTCGTTCCATTCCATGTCTTCTATCTCCACGTCGTCGTACGACATCGTCTCGGTGCCCTTCGGTTTCTTTCGGCGAAACAAATTCGGCGATGTCTCTGTATATTATTTGATTAGGGAAAGAAAGAATAAGAGCCGGCTATGAGATTTTATGGACCGGTTTGGTAGATTCGATTCGATTGTATTTTTGCCCACATGGATACGGGTTCTATTCTCCAGAATAATCGCTTTTGTGAAGATGGGGCTTCGGCTTTTACTAATTTACAATTACACCCCCTGATTTTTCTTTTTGAGAATTTTACCCCCTCATTTGTTTTTCTTGAAGAAACCCCTTATGTTGTGATGATATAGACTAGTGATAAATATTTTATGATCTATGATGTGGATTGTGTGAAATAATATATATATATTTTTCAATTGTTTTAAAACTTGGTTTTCTAGATGTACCATATATCTAGTTTAAAATAAAAGTTCTATATATCTATATCTCAAATTATAATTATAAAATCTAAATTTAAATACATAATTTATCAATCAGAAATAATTGGAAGATTTTGTTTTTTAAAAGTACAACAGCTATTAAGAGGCCCAAACCAATACAAGGTTTCTCTCACATATCTGAGTACACTTACGTTTCTTGGACAATGAATATGATTATACAGAGGCTTGGCTATGCCTCCTATGCTACTTAACCTTCATAGAGCATGAAAGGTAATCTTGGGCTCAAGGCAACCTCCAATGGTGTTGCTTTAAGGTTTGTTAATCCAGGACTCTAATTCATATCAACTGGACTATCAGATACAGTCCGCAATTCAAACCCATGAAGCAGTCGAGCCAGTGTCAGGTTCAAAACCTGGAGGGCAAATGACACTCCTGGACACATTCTTCTACCAGATCCAAATGGTAAGTATTCAAAATCCTGACCCCTCACATCCAAACTGGCATGCTCATTCAGGAACCTCTCAGGCTGAAATTCCAAAGGATTAGTCCAAATGCTTGGGTCACGGTGTAACTTCCACAGGTTAACAAAAAGTCGAGTGCCTGCTGGGATGTGGAAGCCGGCTATGATGCAATCCTCCATGGCTTCCCTTGGCACTGAGAGTGGAGTGGCTGGGTATAGTCTCAATGTCTCCTTGACAACAGCTTGCAAGTACACGAGGTTCTTTACATGCGACTCCTTCACTTGTTGGTGCTTCCCTACTTGGATGTCAAGCTCATCTTGAGCCTTTTTAAGAACTCTGGGATTGTTTAATAGCAAAGATAGTGCCCATATAAGAGTGACCACTGTGGTATCATTGCCCCCTAAAATAAGACTCTGCAGTATAAACCACATATCTGTTAACTTCTTACCAGCTAGGGATTAAATTTGAATTATAAGTCAAATTATTCATGTGACAATCAACATATCCCTTTATTCATGTGACAATCAAATTACTTACCAGGCAAGTACCCTTGATGATTTTGTCAGCTTCATTAGCAGAGATCTCGCCATCATCCATGACAGAAAGCATAACATGGATGAAATCTTGCTCCTCCTCCTTGATGACTCCTTTGATCCTCTTCTCTCTATGCTGCTTCACCCACCTCCCTAACACTTCATCTAGCTCCTTAGCTGTTCTCTTCATCTCACCAACATGTCCCTTTACCAAATCCAACCAACCCAGAAATGGGATTGTATCAGAAGCCAAGAACAACCCAGTTAGATACATGAAATCCTCTAAAGCCTTACAGAATTGCCTTGAATCTTCACCTTTAATTCCATTATTACCACTAAAGTATCGCTTCCCAGAAACCATTTTTGCTATTATGTTCATAGCCAACTCCCCAAATCTTTCCTTCATTTCCACTACAGCATGTCCACCATTCTTTACTGCTTCCTGATACAATTTTTTAATAAAGAAGTTAGTTTCAGTATCTCTGACATGCCTGAGCAACTCAAGCCGGCGGTTTGAGAGGAGTTCAACGACGGCTAGCTTCCTCACATCACGCCAGTACTGCCCATAAGGTGCAAAGCCAAGCATCGCATGATCATAGCCCATGATTTTCACTGCCAAGGATTTTGGACGTGTAGGAAAGACCTTGTCATTTGTTGTGAAACATTCCTTTGCTACTTCCCAGTTGCTCACTACAAGTACTCGATGAATTCCAAGACGTATAGAGAAGATTGGCCCAAGCTCATCGGCCAAGCACCCGAGTGTTCTGTGCGGTAGCTGCTTTGCTCCACCAAGAAGATGCAGGTGACCAATAATAGGCCAAGATCCTGCTGCCTCAGGCGGAGGTGTCTTGCCATTTTTCTTGTTTTTGGCATATTTTATAGCCAGGAAGAGCGGAATAAAAGCAAGAAGAAGGGCAAGCAAAGCGATTTCTTCGATACAGAAAAATAATGTCATGGTTCTTGCTGCACCAGAGAAAATGTCCAGCTTTTTCTTTTTGTTTTTTTTTTTTTTTTGTTTTTTGTTTTTTTTTTGTAAGATTCCTTTTAATAGGAAGTGTCCACAAATTATTGAATGTTTTAGATACATCATCTCACCAAATGGCATATTAAATTAATAATATCTATTTAAAAATTTTAAAATTCAATAAATTTAAATTTAATTTCAATTTTTATATATTATAATTATTTTTTTAAATAAAAATTAAAATAAAAGAATAAAATTTAAAATTTTTTAAATTTATTTAAATATATTTATTATCGAAATAAATAATTATCATGTGAATTTAATAAATAATCTTATTTTTTAAATTATTTGTTGTAATTTTTTTTATTCTGATAATATAGTGGAACATCAGAAACTCTTAATAATTTGTCGGTGCCTTGCAAATGTGGACTCGTGAAAATTATGTCCCCATTTCTGTTTTGATTGAACCAGTGGATGCTACTAGAACGTTACATGTGGTCAAAATTATCTCTGTTTTAATAATTATAATACTTATATAAGCTATATTAGTGATTTAAATAATTATTAATTATTTTAATAACAGCCACTCATTTTCATCGATTATTAACCGTTAAATATTAATTATTAATAATTAATTATTTATATAATAATTTAAAATAAAAACATATAGGATTAGTTATTAAATATAAAATAATAAATAAATATAAATAAATATTAGTTAAATATTAATATAATTATAGCAAATTAATAAAAATTAATATCTTTCCAATAAATTAACAATAGAAAATATAACTTATTTTTAAACCAATAAATTAATTACATATTTTAAAAGACCACAGATAATTAACAATATATTATGAATATAATAAATTGATGCGTATAGCAAAAAGTGATAATAAGGAGGATTTATATATTAATAAATTTATAAATTTATAAAAAAATAAAAGAATATAAATATTAAAAAAATATAATTAGTAATTATAAATACTAAATGATAAGTAGAATAATTTTTTATATTTACTTATTAAATAATAAAATACTATTATAAAAAAATAATATAAATAATAAAATATAACTAATTTACTTTAAAAAGTTAACTCTAAAAAAAAAATTTTAAATATTTTTAAGTGAGACATTACTAATATAAATTCAAGAAAATGTTTTTTCAATCGAACACAATTTAAAAGCTTAACTTTGAGTAGCTTTACTTTTACCTCAACATTTATTGACTATTTTTGTAAAATAAATTTAAAATTTTCATTCGGCCTCACTGTTGTTGGGCCACCTGTCTCTGCCATACTAATACGGACGTACGAAAATATCATATATCTGTTTCATGCATAACGGCTATTTAATTCTCTCCTGGTATGCATGCGGATGGACCCACCGAGATATACATTCAACATATTAACACAAAGCCTACCTTTTCTCTTCCGGGCTGGACTGGAGAGTGAGATTAGGGCTGGAGCTCAAAGGAGGTCTGCTCTTAGGACCGAAAGAGTTGGGCCGGCCTAATTGAAAAACTTAGAGAGAGTCTGATTTTAAAGTTGAGTGGGCTGGACCTGATTCATTTGGAAGGTTTAAGGGTTTTCAGATAAAGAGCTCTTATCGTGGGTCAGGTTTCAGACCGGAATAGCGAGATTCAGCGGTTCTCAATGTACAAAATATATAAGAATTATTTTTAAATAAAATATTTTCAATAAAATAAATGGCTTAACCACATTTTAAGTCTGATATCTACTAGGAAGAAGAAGAAAAAGAAAAAGAAGAAAGAAGATGAAGAAATTAACACACTGGACAAGAAATTAAGCTGTTTTCTTTTTAAGCTCCGACCACCTAGCAACCATTTTAACGCTAGCTTTTTTTTTTTTCTTCAGTTTCAAAATTAAAATGATTTTTTATTTTAGTTAAATAAAATAATTTTTAATAAGCCAATTTAAGGCCTTGCAGATTCTATTCCACTAGCCGTTAAGTGTTATTCTATTAATTTCTACCATGGAAATAGGAAAAGAAACAAATTAAGTTACTCATTTTTTAATTAAGGAATGCTTAATTAGTTTTTTTTCCATAATCCTTTGATAAAATTTGTAATTTTTTTCTTTGTCCTGGTCGATCAATGCATCTTTTTTTTGGAAAAAAAAAATTAAGGCCTCTGTATTTTCTTTTTATTTAGCATGATTTATTTTATAAAAAAAATTAAATAAATTATATAAAATTTTTATTTTTTAAATTAATTGCAATGCAATGCAAATATAATTATTAATTATTAGTGATTTAGGTTACTTCTATCTTAAATCTGTGTTCATGTCTGCTGAAGAACAAAGGTTTTTCAGTGCAGATGCTTTCCTGCTACAAGCTGACGTGTCTAGATTCCATTGCTACTCAACCTTCATAGAGAATAAAAGGTAATCTTGGGGTGAAGGCAACCTCCAACGGCGTCGCTTTATGGCATATTACTCCAGGACTCTCACTCATATCAACTGGACTATCAGATACACTCATCAATTCAAAACCATGAAGCAGTCGAGCCAGTGTCAGGCTCAGAACCTGAACAGCAAACGATACTCCTGGACACATTCTTCTACCAGATCCAAATGGCAAGTATTCAAAATCCCGACCCCTCACATCTAAACTAGCATGCTCATTCAGGAACCTCTCAGGCTGAAACTCCAAAGGATTTGTCCAAATGCTGGGGTCACGGTGCAACTTCCACAGGTTAAGATAAAGTCGTGTGCCTGCTGGGATGTGGAAGCTGGCTATGATGCAGTCCTCCATGGCTTCCCTTGGTACTGAGACCGGAGTGGCTGGGTACAGTCTCAATGTTTCCTTGACAATAGCTTGCAAGTATGCTAGATTCTTTACATGTGGCTCCTCCACTTGTTGGTGCTTCCCTACTTGGATGTCAAGCTCATCTTGAGCTTTTTTAAGAATTCCGGGGTTGTTTAACAGCAGAGATAGTGCCCATGTAAGAGTTGCCACAGTGGTATCATTGCTCCCTAAAATAAGACTCTGCATTCAATTTGAATTCTAAATCAATTATTCATGTAAGAGTGCCACAGTTACTAATTTTGAGTTAAAAACTAATACTGACGAGGCAAGTGCCTTTGATGATATTATCAGCTTCTTTAGCAGAGATCTCGCCTTCATCCATGAGAGAAAGCATAACATGGATGAAATCTTGCTCCTCCTCCTTGATGACTCCTTTGAGCCTCTTCTCTTTATGCTCCTTTAGCCACCTCTCTAACACTTCATCCAGCTCTTTAGCTGTCTTCTTCATTTCACCAACGTATCCCTTGACGAAATAAAACCAACCCAGAAATGGGATGCTATCAGAAGCCAAGAACAACCCGGCTAGATAAAAGAAATCCTTTATAGCCTTACAGAACTGCCTTGAATCTTCATCTTTGATTGCATTACTACCACTGAAGTATCGCTTCCCTGAAA
Organism: Manihot esculenta; assembly: GCF_001659605.2. NCBI lineage: Eukaryota > Viridiplantae > Streptophyta > Magnoliopsida > Malpighiales > Euphorbiaceae > Manihot > Manihot esculenta. The sequence continues at coordinate 30,394,757 of NC_035177.2, read as the reverse complement.
TCATTTTTGCTATTATGTTCACAGCCAAGTCCCCAAATCTTTCCTTCATTTCTACTACAATATGTCCACCATTCTTTGCCGCTTCCTGATACAATTTTTTCATAAAGAAGTTAGTTTCTGTATCTCTGACATGCCTGAGCAACTCAAGCCGGCGGTTTGAGAGGAGTTCAACCACGGCTAGCTTCCTCAAGTCACGCCAGTACTGCCCATACGGTACAAAGCCAAGCATGGCATGATCATAGCCCATGATTTTCACTGCCATGGATTTTGGACGCGTAGGAAAGACCTTGTCATTTGTTGTGAAACATTCCTTTGCTACTTCCCAGTTGCTCACTACAAGTGCTCGATGAATTCCGAGACGTAGAGAGAAAATTGGCCCAAGCTCATCGGCCATGGACCCAAATGTTCGGTGCAGTAGCCGCTTTGCTCCACCAAGAAGATGTAGGTGACCAATAATAGGCCAAGATCCTGCTGCCTCAGGCGGAGGCGTCTTGCCATTTTTCTTGTTTTTGGCATATTTTATGGCTAGGAAGAGAGGGATTATAGCAAGAAGAAGGGTAAACAAAGCGATTTCTTGCAGAGAAAAAGATAATTTCATGGTTCTTGCTGTAGCAGAGAAAACGTTCATGTCCATCATTTGATTGAACAAGTTGGTGCTTGCCAGGGGTGTTCTAGAGTCGGATCAAATTTATATCCAAATCGACGTCATCCATTACGATTTATTAATTATAATCTAATTACTGTTACATAATAAATTATTGACATTGCTACAAGATTCTTTAAAATCGCCCAAAATCGATAGCCCCACTAAAAAACAAATCTGTAATCCAAATTAGATAAAACTTATAACAAAAAAGTCTTTATTTCATTATTTTATCTTTACTTATTTTATTATTTTATTACTTCTACATGTACCTTTAAATCTCTTACTAATTTAAATATTGGAGGTTTTCTCCATTAAACTTTCGATATTTTGCGGAATCAGTGCAAGATTAGTTATATAAAAATAATAAAAAATAAACTTTTTTTTTTCTTGTTTACTGATAATATATATCGTATCAATTTCCTATTACTAGAGATTGTATCAATTTTCTATTACTATTGATAAGTCCAAACTTTTTAGGCAAAAATTAATAAGTAACTCTTTATTAGAGATCTATATGAAATTAAAATTCATACTAATTTAATTTTGCTTGTATTTATTTTATTTATCTTATTTATTTATTATGGCATGTTACTTATTTATTTGTTCATCTTCAAACAATAAAATTGAATAAATATTAAGTTAATGGTTAAATCTAGTTGATGACAAGTTTGTTGTTTATCGGATAGGGGACTTATGAGTAAAACCGTGTAAGTGATAATTAACACATTCATTTTCAATTGAGGATTCACTTAGAATGAATGCAAAGTTTAAATTCATATTGCTCAGTGTTATTAAAATTGTATTTTAATTTGCAGCTTCATATTCTCTCCAGTTGGAATCAATAATTTTCTAAGAATTCAATTTAATTGAATTTTTTGTTGTAAAATTTTTGTTTAAAATAAAAAAATTTAAAATTTTTTAACTTAAAATTTTTTTATTATATATAAATAAAATTATAAATAATTTTATAAAAATTTATTAAATTTTTTTTTTTTATAAAATCATTCATGCCAAAAGCGTAAATGGGTGTTTATAAGCCAAATCAAATTATAACATAGGTAAAGGCTTGACAGTAGCTCTCTCAACATTCCAATGCACAAAGCAAGATGATCCAAGGGAAAATAAAGCTGAACACCCAATCCCACTAGCTAAGGGCAGCCGAAACCCATACAATGATTGAAGGCCAACCGACAGAGTATGGCACAGAGATTTGAGATTATTGCAATCTCACATCAAATGCACTACTGCAAATGAATTAAAATGCACTGATAGATGAGGAAACATTATATGGGAAAGAAAGACTAAAAAGCACTTAGCATAAACTGATTACACAGGCTGAATTTATTGGTTAAACAAATACATAATCTAATCATGATACAAATATTGTTGTAAATGAAAAACAAGCTCTGATCTGCTAATACTGTTGTTGAAATTTAGCATGGAAAATAGCCATTAATCCTCATAAAGAATTTTATGAGTTGAATTGCGACTGTAGATAGATCTGTGGCTGTGGATACGGTATTTACAATGAAAGATATTAATATATTAATATATATATATATACACCTGCATTCATGCCTGATTTGATCATTTTTATACTGTCATCACTTGCAAAGTTTTTTTTATCTCACATACATTGAGGGGAAAAAAAAAACTAAAAACTTTACATGTATTCACCTTCTAGCCAGCATTTCAATTCGGAAGGCATTCCTTAGCTTCAAACTACTGATATGCATTACAAAATGTAACCCAGAAAAACAACAACTGCCAGGATTCTTGTGTTGGAGTTGATGAGATATTTTATTGTTGAGAAGATTTTCTTCATCGTATGTCGCTCTTCGATGCTGCATTAAAAATGAAACAATGCCAGTAAGATGCAGTTATAAAAAATCTTATGTACCTGATACATTCTAGAGAGGAAGCCAACAGAATGGAACTTGCAACAAATTCATACTAAGAACTGTCTGTATACCTCACAGGCTTATAAGGTGTTGTTGCATATCAAATATCAGCTACTAAAAGATGTGGTTCTTACATAAAGCAATCAGTTCTCAGGCTTGACATCTTGGACTGCACCAAACAGAGAAACTTTCAGCACATCACTCTTTATCAGCTCAAAGACACAGACTTCTCCTCCCTGCAAATTATTCTCCCTGCAAAACGCGTTCCATCCCTTGCCAAAGTCCACCCGTCCCCATGATTTCCAAAGAAGAAGCACTATCCACTCTTTTCCATCAGAACCCTGAAGTTTAATGTGCTTGTGAAATCTATTTAAATAAGTTTTAGCGAATCGAGACGGCACATACTGCAAAAGAACAGCAGCAGATATCAGTTAAACTTATTTCAAAGGCATAACTGAATCTTCGTCATCGGCTTATTTTATATGAAGACATACCAGCATATTATTGAAATTATATTGCCGCAAAACAACCATGAAAGATGGACATTTAGGCTTGAATTTTCTAGCAGCCTCAATTGCCTTCTCACTTTCTGGGAATGTCTTCTTGAACCCAAACATTTCGCTGGTTATAATTTCCACATCTTCTTCACATTTAGCCAGCAACTCATTTTCTCCTGAATTAAAGTTTGGAGGCTCTAAAAAGCAGCATTCTAAAGGAAGAATATGTAAAAACAGGAAAATGCTTACCAAGCTCAACTTCGGATTTTGTGCTGTCATTGGTTTCAACCAAGGGCCCATGTGAGTTAGAAATTGCGAATTTGTCGAATTTCCCTCTCCCTGATTCATTAGCATCAACACTTTCTATCTCAAGCAGCTCTTCCATCTTAATTTTTTTGCTCCTTCTGTTATAAATGTTCTTAAAATATGGGCTCCCCATTGAAGGAACAGCTTCAAATCGCTTCTTCCTCCCACGATTCTTCAGTGGAGTATACCTTCTGCCGGATTCTCCTTTTGTTTCACTTACCCCACAAACATTGCTTTTCAGAGAAGAACTATGAGGGGATGGAAGTGTAGAATCTAAGATAGAGTTATTGTTCTCCATTTCAATCTGATGATGGACCAAGCATTTCTCACCATAGATAGATCCGTCATCGTTTTGTGGATACTCAATTTCACTGGCACTCACATCAAGTATCACAATGCTAAAATTGGAGAAACCTCTGTATCCAAAGACCAGAAAGTATCCACTGTTGATCGAATAATGGTCTACAAAATTTTGCCAACCATCATCAAACCAAATGCCTTTCTGATCTTTTGTTAATCTCACTTTCCAAGCACAACCATTGGGGACGATGATATTAGCAAAATCAGAAAGTTCATCCCCAAATTTGCTCACAAATTTATTTGGAATCCTCTACAGGTAATTCAATGAAGTTAGATTAATTAATTGCAGTTAATGCACTCTATTCAAAACCAATAACCACGTTTTTTTTCAGACTTCCTGTTTGGTTACCAAGAAAATGGTCTCAATTAACTGGGATTCTTGCATGCAAGAGTTGAAAATATAAAACAAAATATTGCATCTTTCTAATTTGCTTTATGATTTGCAAGCTGAAGAAGCAACATATGGGTACATGAATTTAAACAAAAGTAAGAATTTTTACCAGCTTTTTTTCATGGATGGTACTGGGAAGGATTATCTTGAAGAAATGCTGAGAAGGTCTCTCCGGCAGCCACCGGAGACGACGATTGGCGTTGGGTTCCATTTCACTTGGGCTAGGCATTGATGATTCCTAAGCTTGGTTACTCCTAATCAAGTCAACACTGCTCTGTGTCCTTGGAGGAAAGTTTCTCCTTAAGTGAGTGTGAACTTCAGGCTCCAGGCATTGGAAAATTACACTGCAACTGTGATTTCTTTAATGTGAAATAGAAAACCAACTGAAATTCCGCATTTTGGTCGTAATGGATTAATAATTAATTAACTTAAAATAATTATGTGTCAGCATAGAATTTCTTCCAGGCATTTACTGGATAATTTGCACTTGCACACCCTAAATTTTTTAGATATTTCATGTCAGCTCTTAACTTCAGTTTATTATTAAAAATGATTAAATTTTAACATCGTGGAAACCTCTCTTTACCAATTGGATATAAGCAAGGAAACCCGTGGGTTCTTGTCTTTCTTTCCTTACAAAAAACAATCGTCCATCTCCTTCAAGCATTGATGAGGTTTCTGAGGCCACCAGCCCACCAACATAAACTGAGGCGGACGAAGGTTACGATGAAGCCCCGTTGTTCAACTGGAGGAGTGGGTCTATGAAGAAGGGAAGTGGAAAGTAAAAGCCATAACAGGCTAAAATCTCCAATAGGAGTAGAAGGTAATTAAATCCATGGAAAAAAAAATTATAGATCATTCATACATATTTATTGAAAAATCAAGAAAAAAAAATATAAAGAAGGCAGGCGGCAACTCTTCTCAGCAAAAAATAGAGTTCTTGAGACAAGAAGCGGAGAGGATAGCTTCAATCTTTGCCTTCTATGGCAATTGGGCCTTTGGTTAACCTGCTAAAATAAGTAAGGAAAGTTCAATCTTTTTTTCTTTACCTGCATTTAAAGAAAAGTTCAATCTAATCCTTCTTTAAGTAATAATAATTTCAAAAAAATTACCTTTCTTTTTTATGGGTAATTTAGAATATCATCTCTGAATTAAGAAAATCAATTTAAATTAAAGAATTAATTTACTGTAAATATTAAAATTTTAATAACTAAATTATTATAATTTAACAGTAAATTTTAATAGAAATAATAAAATTTTAAAAATTAAATTATTTATTATTAAAATAATAAAATTAAATTATTTAATATTAAAATTAATAGAAACTACGATGTTATAAATTACTTTTTTAATTAAAAAAAGTTCATTAGAAATTCAGGATTACAAATATTTTTTTAAATATCTTTAAATATCTTTAAAAAAACTACTTTCTATAATTTTTATTTACTTTATTTTTTTACATATATTAAAAATAAATAATTTTTTTATTAAATTTTATTAAATATTAAGATATATTTAAATACTTAATTAAAAAATAATAATTAATAAAATATTATTTTAAAATAAAATAAAATTAAATAGTATTATAATAGTTCATTTCTATATTATATAATATAAAAAAAATAAATAATACTTTTAAAATAAACAAAAATAAGAACGAAAAAAATAATATTTATCGTTCAATAATTTTTATAATATTAAAATATAAAAATTATTATTTTATTATTAAAATCTTTTTTTTTTTTGCAAAATGAGTAAATTTGATTTTAGGATTTAAATAAATTTAGCTAAAAACTAAATTTCATCAAAATTGATTGTTGCTCTAAAATTTAAAGGTAAAAATGATATTTATTCCGAGCTTGGAAACAAGGTGAGGGAATATGAGTACAGAACAGAAGAAGTGGGTTAGAGCCTGAGATGAGAAGCAGACTCATTTTGACATATTATTAGCTCAAGGTTGCAATAGAAGTGATTTAGCTGATAATCGAAGTAATGAAACGTGTTGGAATATTAACATAAATTAAAATTTATTTATCTAAGAGGCTGATATTTTCCGAGTTTTGAGCTGCCCACGAACCTCTGATGATGTAATGATTATCGTTATCCTCAAACCGTATGATATATCTGTGAAGCTTCAGCGGGTGAATTCCAATCGGCTATATAGTAAAACAAGATTAATGGAAGACCTAACGAGTAAATATTGCAAAATTTCAGGACCATTTTAGTATATTTTTTAAAGCTGCAGAACCAGCCAATGAGTTTTACTGTACATAAAGATTAAATAGTAAATTTTTTTATTAATAATTTAGGTATTTAAATCCAATGTGGGTATTAGTTCCAAAACTTGAAATTATAATACCAACCCACAAAGGAAACCAATTAGTTTTCATTATCATATTTTCCCAGTAAACCATGTCAAACAAGCACTACAAGTTATTCTAACAGAAGTCTCAAAGTCACAGAACTGCAGCAGCAACCTAAACATGAATATCTCGACAAGGAAACAGAAAGAAAAAAAAGAAAACCTAAACATGAGTAAACCAAATAACAATAATAACTGCAACATCAACCATACTGATAAATTATGCCTGAAATCTGCTGTGGTCTAGTTAAAAATATCACTTGACTGAACATTCTATTTACAGCCCTAGTAAAGCCACAAAACTATCTATTGAAACATCTAACAATGGAAAGTTCCACTAGTTTGCTATGAAAGCTGAAAAGTTATATAGACATCAAACAAGAATTAAATACCATAAGAAGAAAACCAGAGCATAGACAATCACCCAGAAAAGGAGAATTACTTGACAAAGTTTCTTAACTTGGAAATTTACCAGCCAGCAGATTCTGTCTAGTTTAACTGAAGCTGATATTTTGTTGTCAAGGTCGGTTCACAAGTCCAGCGCTTTCAAGAACACGAAATACAGTAACTTTCAGCACAATATCCCTTGATCTCATCAGCTCAAAAATACAAACATCTCCTTCCCCCAAATTATTCTCCAATGTGAATTCATACCACCCTTGGCTTAATTTAGCTCTACCTCCCCTATAAAGGCATCTGACAGGCCACTGTTTCCCATCACACAACTGGAGTTTAATGAATCCTGAAACCCCATTCAGATTCTTCTCAGCAAAGCAAGACGGCAAATACTGCATAGAGAAAAGGACGCATTTTATACTAAGTATAATATGGTGTAAAATGAAAATGAAACAATGAATATTGCCATTATAGTTAATGATTCACCATAATGCAACCCCTGTATAAGTAAGATGGCCGCAGGACGACCCTACAAAAAGGATTAATAGGCTCAAATGCTTTAGCTGCATTTATTGCCCTTTCTCTTTCTTCAGCAGTCACAGTTCGCTTTCTTGCTGAAGCACTCTCATAAAATCTAAAGCGCATTTCAGCTTCATCTTCTTGTGAAGCTGGTGGTTGCTGCTCATCTGCAGTTTTGTTGAATCAATAAATGTAAGGATTTTCACTAACAAGGCTATGAGAAGAAACAACTTCACTTACTAGGATCAATTTTCCGCTTTTTCCTTCCCTGTTTTTTAGGCTTTTGTATTTCTCCATCTGGAACATAAAATTTCACATCATCAGCATAGTTTTTCATCTCGATTGCATTAAACTGAACACCAACATCTCGCGTAGCTTGATTTGTCACTTGTGAAATACTATCACCCTTCGATAAGAGCACGTTCCCTTCACCAGACCAATTTATGTAGTTAAGTTTAGACTCATGGAACAAATTCTGCAATGCTGGAGGATTGTAACTTTTGTTAATTGTCATTTGATCAAGACGTTCATCAAGAACCTTACTTTTCAAAGAATTAGGAAGCAAGTATGGAGATGAGGAGCTCAAGTATTCAACGAAGTCATCATCTCCCATCTCTTCAAAGGCAAGAAATCTTCTGCCACTTAGAGCATTGGATTGATAGTTTATCTCAGAAGCAGATAAATTGAATATATGAACAGTAAAAACTGCATGCCCTTCATATCTGAAGACCAAAAAGTACCCTACACGTATTGAGTAACGCTCCATAAATTCCTGCCATCCTTCATGAAACCAAAATTTGTCATCGGCTTTTATTAATCCTACAGGCCACACAGGACCACCTGGAACACTGAGTCTCCCAAAAGCGGATAAGTCATTTCCAAATTTTTTGACAAAATTATCAGGGATCCTCTGCAGGTTAAAAAAGAATTAGAAGGAAAAAAAAATTAGGCTCGGACTCAATAATGCAGAAGACAAAATATATCTCAAAATGATCTGTTAAAAAGTTGCAAAGCAATAGAACCATAGAATTGTTGTATCCATGGCCATATAGTATAAAGCATAAAAAAGTGATATAGGATAATTTATGAGATGTACCCATATATTAGCACATGTGAACAGGTTAATATTTTGAAGCAGAACACAAGGCAATTTAAAATGGTTGGACTTCTTCCAAGAACCAAGGATGTTCAAAAGAAAAGCAGGGCAAAGAAGATAACAATACCCATGTAAGTAAAAGGAATCACAACCTGTCATTTACCAGTCACAACAATCATTATTGCCAAAATTATACAAAAGCCATAAATGCTTCACAAAAACTTCAAAGTTCAAGTAGTAATAAAATTAATGGTATTTTTTATGGATTATTACTATTCTAACATAAAAAATGACACTAAACAGTAGGATTTAACAATAGTATTTTCTAACTGTCATGAAATAGAATATAAGATGCACCAAATGACAGAGAACATTGTTAACTGCAGAACTAGATGATTCTCAGTAATTCTTCTACTCTTACATATATTAAATTTTTTCCAATTTTTCCACTAGCTTTGCCACATGATAATTCTGTAAATGGTCAAATTACATTTGAAAAGATGTGCAAAAATAATCCACAAGGGACTAGATATTCAGAGCTTCATGAACATGTACATCCTTGTGCGAATTGGAGAATGGAATCTAGAGAAGGTGCTTTGTCCAAAGGACATGATACTAAAAACTATCTGTCCATCTTTATTACATAACCTAAAGCATAACAGATGCATAATGAAACAACCCAAAATTTCTTCTTCTTGTAAAATTTTACCAAGAGATCCAAGTAGTATAGAATGAGAATCACGATAACTGACCCAACTGAGTACATTTAATGCAATTGTGATGCCAGATTTATCATGTCTGGTATAACAGCCAAGGAAACTGATGAATTACGCCAATATTTGGTAGCGTAACCAAGTGGCTAACATAACATCTGAACTTCTGTCATCGAGAAGAGACATTCAAGAGAGGAACAGCAAATAAAGTCCTAGCACTAGCAGCCAGCCAAGCTTATTATCAACACTATGTACTGAATTATTGTCTCAATTCCTAGCCACAAAATGGAAAAGTTGAACAAAACAAACATAAACCCGTGAATTGTCAGCTATTACACTAAGATGGTAGAATACTCTTCATTCACTCAACAAAAAGAAAACCAGATTAAGAAAGAGAAGTGAGGAAACCATCCTGAAACCCATATTCCTGTTAGCATTGCTTAGCTTAGAAAATAAAACAAAAATTGGGATTTCCATCGGATACATAAAGAAACATAAATAACAGAACTATGAAAAAAAAAAAAAGAAAACATAATTTTTGCCTACCCTTTCACTCATTACCAAAATATCTGACTCAATTCACCAAAAAATTATTTGGGTCCATGGCAAATACACTTTGCCTTTCAAATTTTAAGCGTCATCAAAATCCCACATACAATTAAAAACAAACAAATACACCTCCATACTCAAAAGCATCTAAAAAAAAACTATCAGGCGAAAGTATAGAATTCATACGAAAAGAAGGAAAGAAAGAAAGGAAGAAGGAAAGAAGTGAAGATAATAGATTGTTGTTACCAGTTTCTTGTCTCTAATGGTATTTGAGAGAATTAGCTTGTGGAAGTAAGGTCTAGGCATATTGGGGATTTGGGTTTTTAGTATTTGTGGGTATTATATGAGAGAGAGAGGGGGAGAGAGTTGGTCAATTAGATCATGATACAATGATAAGACCTCTAATTGAAAGAGAATTTCTTTGGTTTTCAGATCTATTTCTCCTCTCTTTCCTCCCTTCTTTCTCCCCTCCACTACTGGTTTAGTCAAACAGTGCCTTAAAAATAAACTCCACTTGACCTAAAAAAAACGAGTTGAGCTGACCCAGTGATGAAAACGCTATGACTCAATTAGAACTCGAATGGCCAACTCATATACTGGGATTTTATTTTTGTTTTTTCCTTTTTTCGGACTAATGATCAAAGGATATCTTCTTGCTTGTACTTGGTTGTACTTTCTTCGTTTGAGGCATTTATTTTCACACGCTAATATCTTCTTTCTTTTTTTTTCACTAATCATATGGCATTTTTTAAAAAAAAATCATTTATTTCTTTTATATTAACATATATGATAATTTTTTTATATTTTCAGATATAAGTGTATATGAGCAATAAAAAATAATTATTATAATTATAAATAACTCGCATAATTTTATAATAATATTTATAAATTAATTAAATATATGTGATTAAATTTTAGTAAATTTTATAATATATGATGTGATTTTATAATTTGAATAATTAATTGATAATGTAAGTCAGACTATGAAGTACATGAGATTAATATCAACCAATAATAGGAAAGTGCATAATTTGATTTGAATCAATTTAAATTATTTTTTATGCTTTAATTTGATTTGATTTTTTAAATAATTTGATTTATTATAAAAAAAATATTTCTTATCTAGCCTGTTTTCTAATTTTTAAGTAAACTAACCCATAAACAAATATAGAGTAATTAACTTATATATTTTAAATTTCAAAATATATATGTTTTTAATATATTCTTAACGTGTTGGTGTATTTTAAAGATGTTTATGTTATTTTTTATATTGTAGAATTATTATATTGAAATGAATGTTATTTTTATTTAATTTACTTAAGATAAAAAAAATAATTTGAATTATATTAAAAAAATAAATTACAATATTTTAATTTAATTTTATTTAATTTTATTTTCATATGCAAATGATTTGATTTTTTTTAAAAAAAATCAAAATATACTGTTGTGTTTAGTTCACGATATAACTGAAAAATAAAGTTGCGTTGTTATTGGTCAATCCTGTAAAAAAAAAAAACGTGAGGTAGTTAGTGTTTACAATAGTCACTCCAACGCTCAAGTCAGTAAATTGGAAATAAGACGAGTATAAGGAATGCTTAGAAATTAAAAGTAGGTGTGTAAGAATTGCATAATTTTATTTTTGTGACCGTTGGTTTTTATACTGTAAGAGGACGAAATTAATTATAATATTACTTGAGAATTCGATAATAATATGGTCGACTCGTTGATAAGGGATCTTGTCAGCTAATTAGTTAGAAATTCTATGATTACAGACATAAAGGGGGTTTGCTAGATTGTAATCACCAACAGTAACTTTCTGTGAAGACGTAACCTTTTCAGGGGAGGCTAAGTCTTGACGAAAAACCGAACTGAAGTCGACTTGAAGTATCTGGATCTTTTTTTCACTGGGCATCATTTGATCAGATCCTTACCACGTAGTTCTGTCTTCAAGTGCCAGTACATGACCTTCTTTAGGCGATTATTGTGTAATATTAGAAGTCCCTCGCTAGTCTTCAATTCTTTAGATTCGAAGGTGACAGTTGTCTTTATGATCTCGGGCATATGGCTTGTTTGGATTAGTCTTCTATACTCGCATCACTTTGTCTGCTCTTGCCTATAAATGACAATTGTCTTGTAGCTATGAAATAAATTAAAAATAACAAACCGAACTTAACACTCGATCATATGATTATGACTTGAGAATTTTATTAACCAAGATTAACACCTGGTCGTTAGCCTTGCAGATAACCTAACAATGGCCTGATCATTAAATATGTCACGGTCTAGAGTGTAAATCATATCAACTGTCTCAAGTGAAACTGTGCGGCCTTAGTTCAGTTCGTCGAACTAAGTCCTCACTTTCTTCTTACTTGCCATACCAACCAGTCCGATCCAAGATCTTATTTATCTTCTGTCCAAAATTGATTCGAGTGATATAGTAATGTCTTGACGAGTTTTTGAGTTTTCTCTTGCCCTAACCAGCCCTAGAGAGTTTTCGAGCACCTAGTCCTAGCGTGTTTGAAGGAGAACAAGGGTTTTCCAAAAATAAATAGGAATTACCTTGAGTAAGGAAGTGTGTGAATGGAAAAGAGGAGTGGTCGAGTCTTTTCTAAAGCACAAAGGTCAGTTGTGAGGAAAAATGGTATTTGGAGGAGAACAAGGGCTTTTACATGACGGTTTTGACTGCAGATTTTGAATGCAACTCGAGGAACAAGACTATCATCATTTATGATCAGAAGCAAACAAAGCGACGCGAGCTGGAAGACAAATCTAGATGTGCTACGTGACCAAGATTGTGAAAACAACTGTCATTTTCGAATCTGAAGAATCAAAGACAAGTTTGGAGACCTCTGATATAACCCAATGATCGCTCAAAATAAGTCACGAGTTGTCGCTTTAAGATAGAGTCATGTGATAAGAGTCTAATAAAATGATACGCAGTCCTACCTGTGAAAAAGAAGACCCAGACATTGTAGGTTTTTGTTCTTCGCCAAAACTCGTCCTTTAAATAACAGGACGAGACTTCATAAAAAATTACCATTAGAAAACATAATCCAGCAGATCCCCGTTATACTATAATCGCAGGATCTCTTATCCCCTAACTGGTACTAGTCGGATTTTCAGAAGATTTGATAATTAATTATACCTTCTTACAATATAAAATCTGATGAATACAGAGATTAAGGTACACATTTTTACATAACTACTCTTGAATTATAAACAATTTATTATACTCGCCACTTTCTTCGGTTTACTAACTTGAACATTAAAACAGTTGCGGTAGGCGCTAACTATATCATATTCTCTTTCTTGCAGATTGACAAATTGAAACACAATTTTATTTCAACCACATTATTATCACATCTCTAATTTTTTAAAAAATTCATCGATTTATTTCTATTTTAAAATTATTCAATTAAAATATTCTTATTTTTTTATAAATTCAAACTCTTTATTTATTTTATTAAAAAAATCTCTAGTATTTAATTTTAGTAAAAATACTAATATAAATATTTAAAATTATAGGAGCTAAATAATATATATAATTAGAATTTAATGTATTAAATAATAAAAATAATTTATAACTATCAATAATTTTTTTAATATAAAGATTAAATAATTAAATTTTATAAAATAGTAAAATTATTTTAATCAAATGATTTTAAAATAAAAATAAATTCATTAATTTTATAATAACTTAGAGACTTGAGAGTAACGTACCTAAGTATTAAGTAGGAAAATTAAAATGCCAATATATAATAAGCCTATGTTTGGATATGTGGAAAATAGGAGGGGAAGGAAAATAACTATAAAAAATACTAAGTATTTTCCCTTTCCTTTCTTTGGAAAGAGAGGAGAAAATAAAGGAGGGGGAAAATAATTTTAATTTTTCTTTGGTTATTTTTTCTTTAATTTGGAGAAAAAATAAAGAAAAAGTGTATTTTTATTTTAAATTTACATATATACCTTTATATAAACAATAAAAATAATAATAAAAAAATAAAATGGTAAATTTATAAACATATCATTATTTTCTTTTTCCTTTATTTGTTTCCAAATAAAAATAAATAAATTTATTTTTCTCTTCCTTCATTTTATTTTTAACTAATCCAATCAAGAGAAGGAAAATAATAAAAGGAAAATATTATTTATTTTCTACAAAATTATCCAATCAAAACGTAAAACTCAGGCTAAAAAATAAAATTGAAAGCTATTAAGAAACGAAACTCGGAAAGCGAGTGGCCGAGTCATTGTAAAACTCAAGTGATGAGAAATGGAGCCAAAACCATCCCAAAAGGAGGACTGAGACTGGCCCACAATTGTCCGCTCTACAGACCTTTATTCCATTCGTATCAGAGGAGGCTTTTATGACACGTGTCGGTCCAGGGTAGGCACTAGCCTATATATAGAAAAGGGCAATTTAAAAAAAAAAAAAAAACTTTAATTCCATTGATCAATTTTTCATTCCCCAATCTATTGATCAATTTACATTAAATTAGCATTTCATAATATTATATTAATAGTAAAAATTTAAAATATTTTAATATAAATTTATATTATAAAATTATTAATTTTAATATAAATTAAATCACTGATTAGACTCTAAAATAATAATAAAAAAATTAAAAACAGCCTTTTTCTTTTATTTTTTAATATATATTAAGAGATTATTGAATTTGATCATAATCTTCGTTATCAAGTCATATAATATTATTGAGATGCTTGTGGTAGTTTAAAAAAGACAAATTTTTTTTTTAAGATAAAAATGTAAATATGTCATGTCAATATTATAAATTTTGAAATTATTGGAATAATTAAACTTATTTTCACAATTTTTCAAAATTTGTGCATATTTAAATCTAATTAATATATATTAAATAATTTAAATCAAATACACAATTTTTTTTTAAAAAAAATAGATTTTATTTGTTTCATGAGAATTTAAAATAGGAACCATCAACATTTAAGTCGTTAACTTTTTTGTATTGTAAAATATGAAAATTTTTTTAAATATATTCATATTTAATTTAATTAACACATTTTTATTGTTATTCTCAGAAAACATACTGTTATTGCTTTTATTATTTTGTTTTTTCATTAAAATTATTAAATCATTCACCGCTCCAATGTTAACGAGGCGTGGACATAGCCCCACCCATTTTCTTTTTAAATATATATATACTTCTTTTTTTAAACTTTTTAATATATACACTATTGTTTTAATATATATATATATATAAATATTACGATAATATGAACGTATAAAATTCTAATAATTTAACGGTCACATATTTATTTTAATCTGATAATAAATACATCTGAATAAATCTAAAAGATATTAAATTCTCCTCCTTCAATTTCCAATTTCTATTTAAAAAAAAAATTCTAATAATTTATAACACTCGATCATTTAAACTTTACTCATAATAAAGAAAATTCAATTATTATAATGGTTAATACTCTCGAAACGGTAAAAAATTCGTTTCATGTGCTTGATCGAATCTCTCATAATATCTAAATTACCGTTAAAAAATATTATATAACATATTTTCATTATATTTATTATCACAAAATCTTTTATTTATTAACCGATATTAATCAAATTTTTATAAAATTTCACATACATAAAATTCAAGATATAAGAAAAAATTTTAAATACCGTTAAAGCTAATTTAAAAATATTATTATATTATTTAACATTTGTTAATTAAAATTTTATTTTAAATTTAATTTCTGATAAACTTTAGTAATTGAAAAGTGAGGAATAATATAATTGATAAAAAAAATTAATAATAGCAAATAAAACATGATTAAAAAAATTATTTAAAATGACGATTTAATTAATTAAATAAAAATGTCTAAAACTATATTATAATATATTGTTAACTTTTAAATTCAATTTAATTTTCTAGATATAATCTTGACTAATTAAAAAATTTAACTTTATTATCTAGAATTAGAATTTTGGCTATAAATGTAAATTATGCAAATTTTTAGATTTTTTTTTCATTTAATAACCAATTATATTAATGGCTGATGAAAATAATAAATATTCAGAGTAGAGTTCTTTTTCATTATATTTTATGTTCATATGGATAATTGATAGTTTCACATAAAATTTAAAGTTTATTTAAACGAGGGTGAAAGGGTGTATAAATAAATATAAAAAGAAATAAGTAAATTAATTATTTTTATTTAGAACGGGATCAGCGTATGTAGGGGTGAGCATTCGGTCGGTTCGGTTTAAAATCGAACCGAACCGAATAAACCGAAATTTTAGTGTTTATAAAAATCGAACCGAACCGATTTTGGTCAGAAATCGAACCGAACCGAACCGATCTGATTCGGTTTGATTCGATTCGGTTTGATCGGTTTTGATTTTTAATAATTTTTTTATTTTTTACACTTTATTTTTAATATTTTAAAATTTAATTAAAATATTTTAATATTAATATGATTTAATTTCTCTATATTATTGAAAAAATATATTATTATCACTAATCGGTTCGGTTCGGTTTTTTCGGTTTTTTTCTGATCAAAACCTAACCGAACCGAAATAACCGAAAATTCTGAAATTAAAAACCAAACCGAACCGAAATTTATAAAAAATCGAACTAAATTTTCAAATCGATTCGATTCGGTCGATTTTTTCGATTTGAACCAAATACTGCTCACCCCTAAGCTTATGAATGATAAACACAAATAGTTTAATTGTCTTAATTATAAAAGAAGTGAAAGAGATGGAAGACATGGAGGTATGTTCTCCATCTCTCTTGTTTTAAGAGAGAAATCCTCTCATTATCTTTCACCTTTTGAATTTTTTTTAATTTTCTCATTTTTACCGCTCATTAGTTTTTTTTGTCTTGTCAGGTGGGAACAATGTCTCCTCCTTATTCAAGAAATGGATTCCTCCTTCAGTTTTGGATGGAATGTATTTTTTCCTTTAATCTTTTATTAGATCGGTAAAGTATTGTAAAGGGAATTTAGTTTTTTAATTCTATTTTTGTTAGGTTGTGTGAGTTGTTGCATGTAAAGATTCTTGATAGTTAAGAAGTCTCTTTGCTTTTGTAACATGTAAATTTTCTAAAGAAGAGTCTTGGTCATCTTGAAAATATTGATAGGTTCACTATGATCCTCAAGACTATTGAGTGAAAGTTAGATTCTTATCTTCTCTCTTCTCGTCGATAGTAGAGAAAGCAGATTTATGGATTTTTCTTGTTAAGTTTGGTGGAAGATGTAGAAAAATTATGTATTGCTGGTAGTATTTTCACAGGAAACCTTGAAGGTTCGGAAGGTACGAGTGAGACATCGAAGGTCTTGCCATCTCCACCTTTCAACGATATTTCATAGATTTGTAGGCTTCTCTCTATGGCTTCATTTCTTTTATGAATCCCAAGCTGATTTGAAGTCCCTTCAAGGCTGGGTTTGTGCTTATGCGTTCTTTTTTCTTTGAATGTTGCATTGTAAATTTTATTTCTTGGCTGGTTACCGGTTCATTATTCCTGAGAAGTTGACTTGTGTTGCTCCGTCTGCAATTAGAATTTCTCTTTTGGGTTCGGGCTTGTTTATAGGGATGGATTGAGTCTGAATTTTCTTTTTAGCTATGGCATGCTAGTTGTTTATGGGCTTGATCTTTGATTTTATAATGTTTTGAGCACTAAATTTTTTTTATTTAATAAAAATTTATCTTAAAATAAAAAAGATAGAAGTGATGTGAGTATTATAAATTTTTTTTTTTACTTCTCCATTGTATCTTTGATTTTTTTTTAAATTGAGAATTCTATTATATCCATTAAAAATAACCTTAGCTCATCAGTATAATAAAATCTCTAATCTGCTCTCCACTATCCTAACGATTTTCTGCAGATATCAATTCCTTGATTTTACTTTTTTCATACATATAAACGTTGGAAGAAGATACAGAAGTTGAGTGAAGTTAATAAACTATATATATATATAATGGTTTTTTTATTTTTTAAAATAAATAGAAAAATTTAAATTCAAAATTTCACTTTTTTCCTATTTTATAAAAAAAAGAGTAAAAAAAGACCTTGAACCCACCTATATGTATTTCAATTTATTTACCTATTTAATTAGATAGATGTAAAATATTAAATTTATTTGTAAATTTTGTTGAACTGCAAAACTGTCAGTATTTTCAAGAAAATAAAAAGTTTTTATTTTATAATTTTAAAATATGGATAAAGTTAGGTCTAGCAAATCAATTATTATCAATTATCATGAATATCGGATTATAAAAGAGATAAATTTGAATTTATTGCACTCCCAGACTTAGCCTGATGGTAAGTGCATCCGGTTAAATCTGATAGATCTCAGGTTCGAATCCCCATCCCCATTTCAAAAAAAAAAAAAAAAAAATTTGAATTTATTCGTGAAGGATATATTTATACTCTCTTTGCCCAAAAACGACACTTGCGAACATTAATTTCTCCTTAAAAGAAAAATAGAAAAACAAATGATTTTCTACTAAAGAGATACTCTAATTGAATGTGGACCATCAAGTTCGAGCCTAGGAGATTTTACTACTTTACCTTACTTATTTTTACTTTATAAAACATACTTTCACTCCATCCAACCACAATGTGAAAATATAGTCTTCCATTTTTAATTTTGCAAGCGCTTTGCGGCTAACCTTATATGGGATAGACAGAATTTGAATACTAATATTTTATTTAATAAATATTTATATGGTAATGAAAATATTTATAAAGTTCTAAGTAAACTCTAAAAACATTTCAGTTAAAACTCTATAAATATTTCATAAACGATTAAAAAATATAAATTCAAAATTCAAAAAATGTTTTACTGTAAAAAACTTTAATTTAAAAACGAACTTGCAAAGCTTCAGTAACGGTAGGCAAGACAAGATCCACTTGGCATGCCTATATAACCGTCTCGCGCTCTTTTAGCAGTTTTCGAGGAAACATATTTGTAAGAAACAAAGAAAATCCACCGAACATCTCCTACAATCACCATTTTGTATTTACTTTCTTTATTGTAATTCTCTTCATCCAACCCATCATCAAGCTTCTCTGAATCTCAGCATCATCTACACCATAATCAGCGGTAGCCCTTTCCTTTCATTTATCTCTTCTTTTTAAATCTTTTGTTTCGTTTCTTCTTTGTTGGATTGGTTGTGTTATATTCTGTTCATGCAGATTATAGAGAACATGTGGACAGATAGCATAGAGGTTTCGGTGGTGGAGTTGGCGGTGGTGGTAGTAGCGGTGGTTACGATGATTATGGGTGCAAATGCATATGATACCAACGCTGTGATGAGTCCTTGCTTGGATGCTAAAGTACAAAAATCTGATGGATTCACATTTGGTATTGCATTTTCTAGCAGAGAATCTTTCTTTTTCGATCAGGTTCAACTTTCACCTTGTGATATTCGTCTTGCCCTTCCAAGCAAAAAAATGGCACAACTTGCTATATTTAGACCTAGAGTTGATGAGATTTCTCTTCTTACCATCAGTAGCAGTACCTTTGATCCGGTACTTACATAAAAACTTCATAAAGGGATTTCTTTGGCTTCTGCATTTTGCTATAAATAAGTTAGGAATAGCTCTCCAAATTCAGAATTGGTTGATTCAATTTTCCAGGCTATGTCTGGTGGACATATGGTGGCATTTGCTGGAAGAAAATATGCAGCAAGATCACTTCCAGCCATGATTGCTGATCATGGTATGATCATTACTAGTTTCACTCTGGTAAATTCCTGGAACACAGACTTTTCTGTTTCTTTTCCAGAAAGGAATTACTGGCATTTATATATAGCGTATCTTATTGTGTTTCAGGTCCTGGAATTCCAACAGGGTACCCTACAGAACTTGTTCTGGAAGAGTTTTGGTTGTGATTCTTGCTCTCATGGTTCTGTTTGCCTCCATGGCAAGGACTGTGCGGTTCCAAGCTCAAGGTGTGGCCCTGTTGACTGTAACCTAGGAATACAATTAGCATTCTCAGGTACTGACAGGAATCTTGAATCTCTTAATTCGTGGTATGAGGTATCAAATCTCCAGCAATACTCTCTGCATGGTCTGTACTCGGATCTCCGTGACTCCATTAATCAAGTCGCTGGGCAGTCGTAAGAGTAATTAAGTTGTTATTGCTTACGTGATGATAGTGGATCAAATCTATATACCAGTCAATGTATAGCTCAACTGCATAAGAATAATAGCTTTTGCCTTAGTTTCACATTAGATTGAAACTTTTCTGTATTGAGAAATTGTTAGATTCAATAATGGGATAGATGGATATGAAACTTCATTTTGCATACAAGTAGTGATTGGAGAGTTTGCTAATGAATATGAGAATATATATAGTCAAGAAGAGCATCATTCTTCTAAGCATCAGAGATGACTCCGGTGCTGATATTTCCCGGACGCCTCACTCTATAATTCCCTTAAATTTGAAGAAATAGAAATAATAAACACATTTTTTAAAAATATATTTTAGAAAAAGCCATTTTTAACTTTCTCATTTCCTTGGATAGATGAAAGTTTAAAAGAACGATGATTAGTCAAGAAAATAACGACATTATCATGATTTCAATAGCTTATAATTCACTACCTCATAATAAAATTTAACTTAAATTATGTTACATCGGATGGACACTTTATTATAAGAAAGAGACATATTAGCAACTGATCTAGCATTATGATAGAATTTTCACTATCCAAAAATGACAAGTTTCTGCTCATTACATATATTTATATTTAAATAATAATAATAATGAAATATGAAGATCGCAGCTAATAAACTCTTAACACTTAAAAACCCACATGCAGATACTCGCAGACAAACATCTAACACCTACTTTTTTTTCTTATATATAGGACGCACCAAATACACATCAAATATAATTTTTAAAGTAGAAGGAAAGGAGTGCCGATTCAGAAACACACAAGAAATTAATGAACTTGAGCTCCAATTGCAAACAACCTGATAACGAATGAAAAAATGTTGTACCACTAACCACTGTATCGTATCTCTCAGCCTACCCCATTACAAAATCCCCATTTTCTTTTTTGCTAAACAAAATCCCCATTCCAAGGGGCAATTGTTGAGAAAGAAGCATGCTATGCACGAAAGATACATTACTGTACAGACTCTAAATCCCAAGCTTTGTACAGCTAAAATAAATGAGCTGGGCTGCTAAATCTGGCTGTGAAAAATCGCCACATGTGCCGCATATCAGCATTTTTTTCGGTAATAAATGAAAATCCATTTGGTGGCAAAACCATGGAAACCATTCATGCGTCTGGCCATTCTTGGAACTGTTGTGACAACTTGAGCTTCACGACACCATGTACTTGCTAAGCAAGCGTAACATGCATCTTCCCATGAACATCCAGCACAAGATCTCGAAGCTCAGGGAAAACTGATATGAGTAATAGTTCAAGTATTGAATACGCAAGTTGCTTCACACATATAGTAGACTGCAATTTCCAAGAGATTGTAATGGTAGGTTCAAGTTAGGCTACAATATAAAAAATAGAATAAAATAAAATGTGCACAAAAATATTGCAGGTAAAGAGATTTGACAACACGACAGCTCATCATGCAAAAGAGAAAAATGCTGGATAAAGGCCGAACCTGTGTGAAATAGAAAATATCTCTTGCACACCGTTTGTACTGCTTGTTCCCAATCAAGCTAACCAAGGCTGCCGGAGCTCCATCTAACAAAGAGGGAAACCTTTTTAGTTATGTCAAATCCATAATTCTAGGCATGATGACAATGATAAAGTTTCAAACCTCTGCAGGCATGCTCATCATCCAAAACAATATGAATAGATTTGAACCATCAATGTACAAGGCCCCCATGGTATCATAGGTGCCAACTAGCTTTAGCTAGTAAAATAGACTGGTAGTTTGGAATGCTCTGAGAAACATAGGATCAATCCCATTTAAAGCAAGGACGAGGCAATTAATGAACAGGAAGAATTAAGGCTAACTGTATAATCCAGCCATTAGATGCAAAAAGGCCAAAAAAAAAAAAAAGGAGAATGAATGTCCATGGCCAGTATAATTTTGACAAAAATGGACCCTTCTGATCCCATCTCAATCACATATGAGTGGTTCTATGCACATGGAGCACCGGTATAGCCTACATGTCAATTTAGCAAAATGTCTACCTTAATTTCTTCCCCGCCTTTGCATAAAATTAATTCTGTTCAATTCCTAGGCATGCAAGCAGAAGGCGACAACATGTGCCTTGTATTTATTGTGCAGTGACAAATGACACAGAACACAGTTCACAAGCCCAATACATAACTGTAATAAATGGAACTTCCATGGAATTTAAGCATTTACTTGACTATTTACATTTAACAAAATGAGCAAAAAGTTACTTTATTAGCAACAATGAAAATCAATGCCTTAAACTAACAAAACTAACATGAAGAGATTATCATACTCATCCAGTCATCCTTCTGTCAAATGAAAAAAACAGGAGAAAGGATTTCCAATTTTACAAAATATCAATGCTTAGGTGAACTGTACTCACCAAAGAGTATCTTTTTTATATCACTTGCTCTACGAGAAGCCTCAAGCTGCTCTTCAAAAGAACTTTGTTTAGAGGCCTTGCTTCCACCCACCTGGCTAACCTCGAAAGGAACCATATTGAATTGTGCATCATGAATAGCGCCTTGCATAACCCCGATTCTTGTAAAGAATGTCCCATCCGGCCAGAGAACCTTAAAGTAGTCCAGAATTACACAATGAAACAGACTGTTTAATTCTCCATCTAATTTGAGTATCAGCAACATCAAATCATAATGTAGTTCAATACTTATCAAACATAAAATAATCTAAAATGATCCATCTCAACATCATATGATAACATAAAGTATTAGCATCACCATGCAAATACCCAATAAGAATATTGCATAATGTGCAATTGACGAGAACCTTGAAATCAACTGTCTGGTATTAGTACTTGTGCACCGTTGAATGGTGCTCAATATGTACTCTACTAAGCAGAAGAAGGTTAGAAATAGCATCACAGAATCCTTCCCTTTTATAAGTGATCCATTCAGGGAACTGAAAGGCATTAATAGTGACATCCACTGATCTGAATGTATCACTAGCTAGTTGAACAGGCACGAGAAAATACCAATATTGCCCTTTCTGGGGCAGGCTTTAAAATAACGGAAAAGGATTGGACTATCTAAACATTTAGTATGTACAAACAATCTCACCATAATAAAACAATATTACCCTGCTATTTAGAAATGATCAACTGCTTCTCTCACCTAATTCCAACAGGATAAATGCAACACTTTCCAATCATTTCCAGATATAAATGTTACCCACATTAGCATAGGACAAAAACACCCTCCAGTACATCATAAAGTACTATAATTCACATTTTTATACTAAGTAAATTAGTGAAAGGAAAATTTTGTGTCATGCAAGCAACAAATGTGACAGGTAATGAGAGGTGATTTTACTCAACAATAAGAGTAAAGCAAGGAATTAATTGACTAAGAATAAATCAAATACAAAAAAGAATAAGTAAACATAGCAGGGAGTGCACATCAGCACTCCTATGATGAACCTTGTTGGGCATTCATGTAAGTAGCACAAACTCAGAAGTTGGACGGAACACTCAACCAGACTACATAAATGACAGCAGAATTGCAAGTAGACAGTTTAACATTTCCCTGCTGCACATAGAACTTAGGTGTAAAACTATCTTAGGAAAATACATTTTGTTAAAATTGAGAAAGGCTTAATCCATTTTTGGCTGGCAAGAGTTCTATAGCCAGGATTGAGATAGCTCATCCTGTTCAATTGGCACAATTAGCTACAGATGCTAACACCAAGTATTCCTTTCATAGTTAAGTGCACAATTATCTTTACAATATACTGTCACAACACCATTACTTCAGATGTTGGTTCAGTCCTTACATCTTGCACCCAACGAATCCCTTGAGCAACGATGTCCTCTCTACGAAGCCAATGAATCTGCCTCAAGAGCCAATCATCAATAGCATCTTCCATTATCAACTGTAGTATTTGCTTTGACATCCAAAAGACTTGTCTTCTGCATGAATCATTAATCTATGTAATGCAAAAACTATTGCAAGCAGGATAAAAGTAAAGGTGCAGCAGGTGGTTATGCATAACCATTAAGATGAATTGTAATTGTATTTTCAAAAAACTGGACATATATAATAAGCTTCCTCAAAGAATAGCTATGGAGCTACAGTGAAAGACAAAACAAAATCATACTGACCAACATTGGAGCAAGAACTTTTGCTTGAGGGAACAACAAATGGTAAAGGTGTAAAAGTAAGAAGTATGATAATAAAGGAAAATGTGGCCATAATGAAATTCCTAAAGTTGGGAAACTTTCATTATTGATATAAGTTAAATGAATATATCGCATTCAGGTTAGGCATTCAATTGCCATTTCAATTATTTGGTTTTCACATGGTATAGATTAGAAAAATGTTACCAAGATTTGAACTTATACATCAATAATTGAAAATTTCCCAAGCCCAATATTTCTTTTGATGTAAGCGACTCATACATTAATTGGACTCTTGTTTCACATGTTATAAGAACGCAAGGGAGATAAGGACAAGGATTAAGATGCAAGGCACACAAATTATTATCATTCAAGGAATTGAAGAAGGGGTAAAGCATAATCTGCCCTCTCCGAAAATAGTTTGGTTCATGATTTCCAGCTTAAAGAGGCAAGCACTTGATCACCAGCTAACTAGCCAGACAAAAGCATAATAAAAAAATAACCTAATAACGAAAAAATTCAGTAATCGATGCAAAAGACAAGCTTACCTTAGCCAGCCTCTTCTATTGAGCTGGAATACCTTATCAACTAGATTTAGAAGAGGTACACTTACATTTGGTGGAGTCCACTACAAGACAAACAAAAAGCATTCATCCAGAAAGAATGATGAGATAGCATGAGCTCTAAAAATCAAGTAAAAAACCTAACATCATACATACAGAAGAATGATAGTTCAATGCAAGAAAATGAAGACAATTATTCTCTATAATGTTTAAAGGCTACCAAATACAAGACAAGGATTTATTTTTTTTTACAAATGTCAGATAGATGCCAAGTTTGTAGTCAGCAACTGACCCTTTCATGTTTATAAAAATCGATTAGTCATAATTCCCAATGCTATAACCAAATCTTTTCCACATAATTTGTGCTGGTTAAAACATGCAACTTTCAGTTTGTGAAATACAGAATCATGCACGCGCTTAATTAAGGAATAATCCAACTCAAATGAACCTTAATTCTATGCTACCTGAGATGAGACATAAATTGCTTCCTCATACAAATACTGATTAATTTCATTTAAGAACAATCAATATAGAATTAAAATGGAAATGAATTGTCTACGAAGAAGAAACTCCTATTGTCTATGTAAAAGAGAGTCCTACCAATATATGCTAAATCAGCTCATCCCCACACACATAACAAAGGAAGTAAAAACTACTTTTACTACAAAATACATACAGAAACTGCAAGACTATGATTAAGCTAAGCACCAAATACCTCAGGTGGCATTCCAACAGGATCCTCCATATGATTGGAAGTTGCTGCTGCAGAATTCACTGCATGAAGCCCACCCTGATTAACCCACTCAGATTTTGACTCTGGACTGTGTTTCATCTGTGCACTGAAAGAATCCTTATCATGTTTTATTACTTGAGGTGGAGAGCCCTTGGAATTTAATTCATTATCTGAATGCCAACCATTAGCTTGCTCAACGGATGCTTCCTGACTTCCTTGATAGAAACTCTCTTCACTATCAGAAAAGCTGTTCACAGTTTCTGATGTGTCCTGCCTTGCAACAGGATTATTAATCTCACCTGCATGCCATGACAGATTCCTGCTGTAGATTGAAGAATCAGTTTCATCAGGGAGGGGAGGCAAACCAACAACTTTGCGCATTAAGCCATCTGAAGCCCCTTTAAATTGGCGCAAAATATCATCCACAGCATCATCCACATTGACTGTTTGAGTCAAAGAACAAGATTGAAGAGAGAAATGTCTTGAGTAGGTAATTGTAAAAAATAAAAGAAAGAAATAGCCATTATTTGAGCATTTACAAGATTGTCATTCTCAGGACCAGCACATGCATACACTATTGGCCTAACAACTAAGACAGAGCTAGGGCTGACTGAATGGCCACAAATTCAACCCCTAGTTGTTAGTAGTACTTCACTAAGAATTGAATATATGGAAACTAAGTTAGTAGGAGACTTCATCTATCATAAACATGTCTGATATGCAAATTGTTAAAACTAATAGTAACAAAAGATGCTTGTGTAATTTGCAGCTACAAAGGGTCTAGACTACAGAGATAGTTCAAGACATGCATTTCATTTTTTATGATAAACTAGTTTATTAGGAATAAAAACACCCTTGCCTAAAATTAATAGAGTAAAATTCAATTATTTTGCAAAGTACTTATTTCTTTGCTTAGTTTTCCTGGATACTGTTCATTCTCCAAAACAACATCAAACTTACAATACAATTTAAGGGGAGCAAAAGGAAGTGCACACAAGCATGTTAGCATACATGCATGCAAGGCAGAGAGAGACCAATTGAAAAACTGAAGATATTTGAGGTGATGAGCAGTCCAATGAGCAAACTAAGATTATATGACAATCAAGGACATATCCACAATTCCACATACCTGCCAGAGTTCTCATAACTGATGAAGATTTCCCAAAGGAGTAATTCTTCAAAAACAAAGGAGAAGGCATAGAATCTCAGTATTTAAGGTAGAGGAAAAAAAAGAATGATAATATGCTCAAGCAAAATCTACAGCAACAGATACCAAGATGTCAATGAAATTCACACCTTGGAGGAAACACTTAGGAAATCCCACACTTCATGCTGTTCGGCAACATTAGCTATAGATAAAAGGTTCTGGAAAATGCAGCACAATTAGAGGAGGAGAAAACAAACTAATCTAAAGAAGAAAAACGGAGCAAGGACTAAACAATACTTGCAAATATTTATCAAGCTGTATGCAACGTTGATGAACAAAGGCATCCTCTGTGCTTGATGAGAATATCCTTTTGGGAGGCAAATGTAATGTGTAATTAGGAATGTCCTTAAGATGCCGATGCAATCTCTCAAAATTCCTGTATCTGCTATGGAAAAAATGAAAATAAAACGAATATAAGCACGAAAATATTTACTTACCCACAAACTTCAGGAACTTCCACATTAATGCATTACACATATATATACATAAATGGAGATACATCAGTACAACAAAAATATAAAAGTTTTCATAAAGCTAGCAACCACTTTAATTATCTTATAGATGAGACTAGAACCTTCGTTTCACAAACCAAGTTCTCTTTTCAGCATCTGTCACTGCAATCGAATAAACTGCAAAAGATTTGGACCCGAGTTTCTCAAAATATGCTCCCATAACCTGTAGAGACAAAGGAGACAAGGAATAAAGTAAATTTGATTCAAGCAAGTGCCTAGGTGGTCTTGCACAAAGCCATTTTCAAGAAGCTGCAAAGCATAAGATTCCACATTTTAGTTACAATTTTCATAATTTTTAGTCCGCAACAAATCAGGAAATTGTTACCCACCCGGCACTTCAACTTAGGATTAGGAATACGGGGTCCAGCACTGCTAATTGCTACATCTGAGACCTTCTTAACAGCCAGATTTTCACTAGGCCTACCATAATCTGCGCTACTGAACTCTGAAATAGCAGACACTCTAACATCTCCTGTAAATGGCTTTTCTTCAACAGGCTGGGATTTCAGAGCAGAAGTGCTATAGGATCTTTTATGCCTACTTTTATTTTCATTCACAGAGGGATTACTATTGCTATCCGATTCATCACTGGCATGTCCTCTCTCTATAGAAGACTCCACATTGTGATCCTGAGTGAACTGTTTCACATCTTTATTCACAACTCTTGATAAAGCATCATGACTTAATTGAGGTGTTTGCCACACTATAGCTTTTTCCTTTGATCCAGCAGAAATCGCAATGCTATTTGTTAAAATTTCCTTCCCTGAATTTCTGGTAGGCTCTTTGTTATTTGTCACTGAACCCTTTGCCCCTGATTGAAGGTTTTTGGTCTCTTTCTTTTTATAATTCCGTCCTTTTGACCACATGTTTTCAAGATTTTCAGGCGTAAGCACTTCAGTTCTTCTCTGGGTTGCAGCCTCTAGTACACGTGCCCACCCTGCATGACGTGGCTGCAAAAGCTCTTGCTGATTTGAGTGGCAATCCAACAGTGTTTCTTTACAATCATTGATTTTAACCAAATTCATGTCAGTCCCTTGAAACTTCTTTTCAGTATCAACAATGTTAGTTTTTTCACTATTTAAGGATGAATATTTTCCAGAGGAAGAACCACCATTATGTACGGATCCGGCATATGGATTACTGCTTACCTCCATTAGGTTACCATCTTTAGTGGCAAGCAAAACATATTCAATGATCTCATTGATATACCTGGTTCAGGGGAAAAACAAGACATAATTAGCCTAAGGAACTCAACACATGATTAATAATATATCTAACGGCAGTTACACATTCAGTTGTTCCTTTTGTCCCTCAGAAATATCATGTGCACTTAAGCCTTGATTATGTCCTGAAGATAAAGCATTAAACAATCTGATATAGCAAAAACTTCAAAATGGATATGGTCAAGTGAAGAATATTAAACAACTTGTTCCAGATTCTAACTCGCCTAAGAGATGAATCTTGGCAAAGTATATAAGAGAACTTCTTTAGTTAGTTGTCCAACCAGTAGCAACATTGGATAATGCAGCCAATAGGGAGATAAATATTAGCTTGAGAGCTAGAGATTTTTCCTGCAGTCTCATAATTAATAGTCTAATAATCCATAGCCCCCAAATTGGAATGTTAAATCTCTCAGATTTTGAGGTGGCTTAGGCAATTTGGAATCACATTATTAGCATATCTTTTAAGTTAACGGACTTCTATTGGTAGAAAATAGAGAAGATTTTGAGGCAAGAAAGAAAGATGCCAAAGTTCCTTGCAACTGTGCTTTCTTTTATTGGAGTTTTTGGATGGACAAAAACTCATAAATATTCCAGTAACAAAGTTTGTCTTGTTGCAGGAAAATGTGTTGTTTTGTCTTGTATGTGAGCTTATTCTTCCATAAATTTTAGCTAAGGGTCTTATTGAGTTTTAGCCAACTTGATTGAAGGGTTTACTCTTCTTAGCTTGTTGTTTGGGAGGTATTTATAAGAGGATTTCTTAACCTCCAACTTGTACTCTCCTTATTCTTTTCTCAATATTCAAGTAATGTATTTTCTTATGCATAAAGAAAAAAAAAAAAAAAAAAGAAAGCCATTTGGCTGAGTCAAAATCTGTTATTCAAACTAAAAGTAATAAATGAAATGTAAATGCCAAAAAAAAAGGGAAAAATAAAAGAAATAAACCCTCCATTTTCTTTTCTCCTTTTCTCCACAGAATTATTTCCTGAAAATGATTTTGTAAAAAATAGCCCAATAGGGTCAACTGTTCTACAAAAGAAAAGCATGACTTTCCGGTTTTTATCTTTTCAGAAAAACCTGAAATAAGTTAGTTTTCCTACAAATCCATTGGCAATTTCACTTCTGTAGCAATCTACACAATCAACCATCAATCTAGCAAGCAGTGAATCAACTCACTCCCCAACCCTGCCCTTCCCTCCCTTCCTTCATTGTTTCAATAAATGCCCATAAAATGAACTGAGAACATTGTCTCCCATGCACTTCTCTCATACGAGGGCCAAGTGACACTGACCAGAAGTTAATTTCCCAAGACAGGTCCCAAGAATTTGCCATAACCTATGAAATGCATTCTCTTTTTCAAAGGGCACTAGCATAGATTTCCAGATAGTATAAATCCCATAAAAAAAGTAACTCTCCAGTATGAAGTAAGAACAGAATCCAGCTACCCCATTTTTTACCTCACAAGAATAAGAAAACAATAAACTAGGCTGAGTTCAGTCATAATACATCTTGATCCTTCAAATTGCAACTTGCCCATTGTTATGGACACAATTCAGTTACAATAATTAGATCTCCTATTACAGAAATAGTTTAGCTGGATTTGTTCCTTAGATTACAAAATCATATCAGGAAGACATTGCACAAGCTTCTGTTCTTAGGACTTGAGAGAAGTAACATCCAATTATGCAAAACCTATTTGTTATCTGGACCTTATATTCAAAGGAAAATCATCTCATTTTTTGGAGAGAGCAGGAGAGGAATGACAAATATGGCGAAAACTGAATATTCTTATATTACAGACTCAATCCACAAAAATCAAATGCACCTTAAACAATCCAAACTTTCTTCAGAAGACAGGTTAAGAAAGGCATAAAAACTCCAAAATTTGGAAAAAAGGAAACTATAAATCTTACAAAGGGCTTGCAAGACCCATAACAGGCTGCAATATCAAGCACGTCACAAGCTCTCGAGCAATAGTCCGAACCAGGGGGCATTGAGACTCTCGAGGTCTCAGCACTACAGCTAAAAGTCCACCAGTTAGGCGCTGCAGAACCTTTAGCCAAAAAAAAGGGGGAGGCAGCAGAATAAATAAATTTCCAATGATAAAATCCAAAAGCAAAATATGCTTTCATCAGAACGCACCACTCACACCTTGAACTCATTCTCAGGAGATATTAGTGCAGGATGAAGCTCCTTAGAAGCCAATAGATGGTGCTTCAACCTTTCATCTCTCTCATCAGTAGAAAGTGTTCCCATTACATCAGCACCTATTGCAGCTTGATTTCGTCTAAAAAGATCCAAGTGATCCCCTATTAAATCAATTATATCCCTGCAACATTAGCCAGCTTAAGTCTTATGTTTACACTGCATTGCACACTATCTTCAGGTGTAAAGATAATAAATTATAATACATTCTTTTCCCTTTCCAGAAAAATTCTTAAAGGGAAGAAAAATATACCTTGTTAGCAGGTCAACAAGGTTTATTTCCTTAACCCTTCCTGATATTTCACCAATAGCATCCATGATCACAGCACGCATTAACTCAGGTGCCTCCTTGTCTGGCGTAATTTCTGAATACCACAAATCTATTACAAAATCCTTCAAAATTTTATCAATGAGATCGTTGATTGCAGCCTCCACAACTGGAGAATCAATTTTTCTTTTCCACCGTTGAGGGAGAGGTGCAGAAGAAAGTCGTGAATCATTAACAGAAAGTTGTTTCTTCTCCAAATGAGACAAATAAGATTGTGGACGGGTCAACCGACAAGATTTCCAGCTGAACTCCACTTCATTTGACAAAATGCGGAATGCAGAAACCAAAAGAATTGATATAGGTAGATTTATCCACATTGAAGAACTTGTATCTATAAAAACAACCAAAAGCAACTCAATGGCAAACAAATGAAAAAAGCTTGACTGGCTGGCATCAATATTTGGTGAGAGAGAGAGAGAGAGAGAGAGAAAGAAGTAAAAGAAAGAATATAGGCATGCCTGATATCTATTAGTCACAAATTTATTATTAGTTCAGACTCTATCAAAGAATTAAGTCCACGTCCACCATCATTAGATTCTTATGGTTCTATATTTGTTTCATAATATTCAAGTTGATTCTCCATTTCATCAATTAAGATCTGTGGGAGAATCTATTTTTGTCTAAATCTTACAATTTGATTCATGCGATTAAATTCAATTCCCCATTTTATAGATTCAAATTCATATAGTGAATCACAAAAATACCTAATCATGACCAAATCAAAAGACTCGATAGTAAATCAAGTGAATCAATATGATCGATCAATTTAGGGTTAAATAGTTACATTTTATAAAATTTAAGAGTTTAATAGTTATACTTTATAAAGTTCTGGTTAAATAATTACATTTTTATTAAAAAAAATTGATATCAAATATTAAGAATGAAAAGGTTAAATAATTACATTTTTTATAAAGGTCAAGGGCATTTATTTAACTTTTTATAAAAATATATAGTAACCTTTTATTTAACCCACTATTCTTATTTCATATTTAATTATTTGATCAAATTTAAATGGGAGTTTAACACAGGCACAATAATAATCATTATCTACATTCAAGAGTTTATAATTTATAATACAAAACTATATAACATAATAAGAATATGTTGTTCTATTATGAAAACATACATATAATTAGCTAAAAATGATAATTGTATATTTATAAAAAATGCAAATATGTTACTGAGATATTCTTGACTCATTTTGGAACATTTATAGTCTTTAATTAATTTTGAGAATTTTCATCAAATCTTACTATCCATTTGATTCTCGATTTTTTATTCACAAAATGAAGATTTCAACTCTTGATTTGACAACTATGCCCCTGTCATTTAAGCCGCTTTAAAATCAAGCTTATCTCATATAACCTTTGCATTTTAATTAATAAACACTATATAAAAGCACTCAACTTAAAGAACTTGAAATTCCGCAGCTTTTTCCAATTTATTAGCAGCTAGAAAACTGAAAACAATGATCATAAAAAGTAATGTTAATCTCTGAAAGAAACAAGCAATCACATTATAGGCACCTAAATAAAGAGCTTCCATGAGGCCAAATTCAGCTAAAACCAAATTGAGATAACCTAAACAATCTCATTTAGAAAGAAGAAAAGAGAGAGAGACTGAGAAGCAAGTAAAACAAAAAGAAGAGGTAGCGTTACTTCATTGGGAATACAAACAGAGAAAGCAGATAAGATCAGAAAAACAAATAGAACGAAAGTACAAAAATGTACAAAACTTGAACTCAATTGAAATAACACCTAAACATAAATTAAATTGTTAATTCGGCCCAAAAATATACCATAATTCGACCTAAAACAGATTGAGAGGAAATTCTACTCTACTTCAGAGCATAAATTATACAATCCAAGAGTTAAGAAAGCAATTTGAAATTTAAGACCGTAAGAACTCACGAGATAAGAAGTAAGTGACGGCAAAGATACAGAGCCCCCACCAAACCAGCCGAACCTTAGCCTCCTCGATCAGATCCTGAATCGTCTCCATAGCCTTCATTTTTGCTCCTCTCTTTAAAATCCGAGTTCCTCTCTGAAATCTCTGCTTCCTCGAGAACAAAAAAAGCTGTTCTTCGATTATTCCTTCGATCTTATTTGGAGTCGATATCGATTACTTTTCCAAGAGCTCAGAGAGAAACTCGACGTGTCTGGAATTAGTTTGCGTTTTTTTTTTTTGTGATTCTGATATCGATTATTATTACTCTTTTTTCTTTTCTTAATCGGAGTCTAGAGACTAGAGAGAGCGCAAGAGGGCGTATACGCGCGAAAAAAATGCGATAATTTCTCGAGGCGTAGCACGTGTACGGCGATAGGGGCTCCGATATCCTACGGGGTCATGTGCTGATGTGTTCATCTATCTTGCTCTATATTCCTGGAACGTCAGCAAAATGAATAAATGATACTTTTTCCTTGTTTTTTCCCTTAGAATATATTATCTGCTATGATATTAACGATATTTGTCGTATCATCTTTACTCTGGTTTTTTTATAAAAAAAAAATTCTGAATTGTTTTAAGATCAACACAACAATTTTTTAATTTTTGTCAATGCGTATAGATTGCATTTGATTAAAGCTCAAAGTTCTAAAAAACACGATACAAAATTAAAAAACACATAAATTAAAAAACACATGATACAAAATTAAAATTAAAGCTCAAACTAAAATCTTCGCCTCTCCTTCTCCCCCTCTTTTACTCTTATTCTTTTCATTGTTCTTCTTCATTCATATTATTCATAATAAATTGGTCACAAATCTAGAGAGAAAAGGGCATGTTTGCCTAATGTCTGGCGAGGAAGTCCAGAAGCTGACCTCCTCCAAGTAATAGTAAAAAACTTAGAGGAACAGTAAACCTCATCACAATCATGTATGGACTTAAACTATATATATATAAATAGATTCCTCTATGTACTTTCATATATCTTAGGTCTATGATAGATTGGATCTATTTAAAAAATTTTCTTTATTTTATATATCAGGACTTCTCTAAAATTGTTCTTGTGTTTTGACTCTCCTCCCTCTCTCTTTAGTTTTAGAAAAGAATTTCAATACAGACAATTTACAAAATACTAACAAAACAATTTAACAAGTTACATAAATTTTCAACAAAAAAAAAAAGTTACCAAACTACAAAGGACAGTTCAATAGATAACAACATAAATATCAACAAATTACAAGATATTCAATATAAACAAATTAATTTCTATATGCACAAATTCAATTTTAATTACATAATTCAAACATGAATAGATATCAT
Source organism: Manihot esculenta (assembly GCF_001659605.2). Lineage (NCBI taxonomy): Eukaryota > Viridiplantae > Streptophyta > Magnoliopsida > Malpighiales > Euphorbiaceae > Manihot > Manihot esculenta. Next base: position 30,360,714 of record NC_035177.2, on the reverse strand, counting down.
CACGTTATAACATAAATCAATTAATAAATTTACTTGATGCATTAAGGGATAGATGACAAGTTAAGTGTTTTCAACCATATTTTAAAATCTATTGGCACATCAAATGATGGAAGACTAGTAACATAAAAATTGCATAAAATTATATGAAAAAAGCCCAAATCAATAGAAACTTGCATCAAATATCACAACAAGATCAAAAAGCTTCCCTTCTCAACACAAACAGTTACATACCAATATGCAAAGAGAGGCTGTATTAAGGAATAGGATGAGGAGACGTTGACTTTCATTTAAACAATGTAAAGGGAAAACGACAATCCATCCATAAGCTTAAGATGAAATCAAGGGCAATGTCATCACAAATTCAACAAACAAAATTTCGATGTTCAATAGATCCGACTTAATATCACTTAATCTATTCAATTGGCTCAAAAGAAGTTGGATCTATTCATGTGATATTTATCTTTAATATATTAAAAAATTATTTTATAATTTTAAAAACTCTTAAAAAACAATTATTAGATTTCAAAACTGTTTATGTTATTTTATTTATTTATTATTAATATTTAATCATCTTTATTTATTATAATTTCATTTTTTATTTTAAAATTTACTTACACTTTTGTATATTGTATTTTATTATTGAAATAAACATAAATAAATGAATAACTTTAAATCAAAATATTTAATTAAGAAGCACAATTTCTTATGATCTGTTTAATCTAAAAGTGGAGAACTTGCTTTCTTAATGTCATTCTTGAAATAATGAGACATCCACAATAATTAAAGAGTAATCTTTCAGATAAAAAATATTAATGATAAGCTTTTCTACCCTAGTTTTCTCGCCAACCACGTCGTGGTTGCCTTTTTTTATTTTCGAATTACTGGTAGTAAAGAAAGATTCATAGAATTGCTTCCAATTTTCCAAATGTAACTAGAAAAATGCCGTCTTCTTTTTTGGGGTTACGTTGAAAATACCGTCTACGATACTGGAGTTTGTCATGTTCGCCTTTTCTTTTGGCAGCACAAGAATCATGGATGGAATATCTTAAGCCGCAAAAATTATTTATTATTCATCAAACAAGATAATATCAAGTCGGCACTCCTTAAAAACCAAAGCAGGGATCCCATTCACAATCAAGTTGCACAGCGAAAGATCAAAAACGAGGAGGATGAGCAGTGTTTGGTTAAGCAAAATGGAAAACATAGAACACACAACAGTATCCACAAATGGCATAAAGATGCACGTAGCATCAATAGGGACAGGTCCTGAAATCCTTTTCCTTCACGGCTTTCCTGACCTCTGGTACTCATGGCGACACCAACTTCTTTCTCTTTCTTCGCTTGGTTACCGCTGCATAGCTCCTGATCTTCGTGGCTATGGCGACACCGACGCACCTGAACCTGTGAATCAGTATACTGTTTTCCACATTGTCGGAGACCTGATCGGGCTTCTTGATTCGCTTGGGATCCAGCAAGTCTTTTTAGTGGGTCATGATTGGGGAGCCTTAATAGCTTGGTCCTTGTGCATATTCAGACCTGATAGAATCAAAGCCCTGGTGAACACGAGCGTCGCCTTCATGCCGAGGATGCCACAACTGAAGCCTCTGGATGCGTTCAGGATGATGTTCGGCAACGATTACTATGTCTGCCGATTTCAGGAACCTGGAGAGGCTGAAGAGGAGTTTGCTCAAGTTGATACTGCTAGATTGATTAAATCATTTTTCACATCTCGGGACCCAAAGCCACCTTGCTTCCCTAAGGAAGTAGGAATCAAAGCTTTACCATGTCCTCCAAGCTTGCCCTCATGGTTGACAGAAGAAGATGTCGACTACTACGCTGCCAAATTTAACCAGAGTGGCTTCACCGGAGGATTGAATTATTATCGAAACATGAACCTGTCGGTTTCAGATTAGTTGCTGTAATAAATTTAACATGCATATGCTCTTGCTGATTGTTGCTTTTACTAATTTTTTACTGCAGGAACTGGGAGCTTACAGCTGCATGGACTGGGACGGAAATCAAAGTGCCAGTGAAGTTCATCGTCGGAGATTTGGATCTTGTCTACCACATTCCTGGTATGAAGGAATATATACACAATGGTGGGTTCAAGAAAGACGTGCCTCTTTTGGAAGACGTTGTTGTAATGGAAGGTGTAGCTCACTTTCTGAACCAAGAAAAGCCAGAGGAAATTAGTAAACACATCTATGATTTCATTAAGAAATTCTGATCAGAAATAATCGGCGTATGTTGTTTGTGTTTCACGGTTGCTGTGTTGTTCCTCAACTTCAATTCAGTAAATAAAAATGCACCATCTAATTGTGCTACAATGTTAACACTGCTCAATTTTATTGTTTTTACATACTTTTATCTTATTTATAAATTATTATTATTTAAATATAAATGTTAAAAATTGTAAAAATATAACTTATTTTAATTTTAAATGTATTAAAATATAATGTTTTATAATTTTACTATTATAATAAATAATATATTCTTAAATTAAATAATTTTAAAATTAAATTGATATTTTTTAAAATAAATATATACCCATTAAATTTGAAAACTTTTTTATATAATTTGTTATGAGTCAATTATTAAAAATGAAGAGTATCTATATGGCTGTATTAAAAAATATAAGGATATTTCTTTCCTATTCTCAACAAAGATTTCATCACTAACAATAGAAAACAGTATGAAAAAATATTCTACAATTTTATCGAATTTTTATTTTTAAAATTTATAATTTAATATTTATGTCAAATTTAATATTTCATACTTAATATAGTTAAAAATTAACATTATTTTCTAACAACACAATAATATATTATTTTAACACAAAATTAAACTACATAATTTAAAGTAAATCATAGATTTCTAAATAAATTAGAAATTCAAAAGTAAAAATCCAATAAAATTGGGGGATATTTTTTTTAAATTTTTCTTTAATAAAATTTATAACATAATTTTAAAATGAAAAATATGGAAATCATATTAAATATTTTATTTTATTATAAGTCATTTATTAAAAATGAATATTATTTAAATATTTATATTTAAAATATAATGATATTCCTCATATATCACAATAAATTAAATCGTCAATTATATGATGCCCGCTTTTCATTTTAATTATGTTTTCAATTGATAAAAAAAATTGTCATGGACAAAATTTTATTGCATAATTTTAAAATAGAAAATATAAAATCGTGCATTATATTATTAAAATAAAATAATAAAAAACCCTTATTTTTTGTCAAGGTAAAAATAGATTGCATTGATATGGTACAAAAGCCCAATTATAAGGAGGAAAACTACGTCCTATTGCTACTTTGGAGTTTGGAGCCACTGAGCTCCTACCGCAGTATGAGACGCCGAAAATTTTAGCAGGCTAAAATTATAAAACTGGCATGTATTAATTTAAAATTTTAATTTAATTTTTTATTTATTTTGATTTATTTTAATTTTTAATTTTTAATTTTAAAAATTTTAATTATTTTAATTCGATTTGATTTTAATTAAAAAAATTAAAAAAATCAAATTGAATTATTAGTAATAATAATATATTATTTTTAATAATATAAAAAAATTAAATTATATTAAAATTAAAATATTTTAATTAAAATTTAAAATATAAAAAATAAAAAATTTATTAAAAATTAAAATTAATCAAATTAAATTAAACTGAATCAAATCAATTTAATTTGATTCGATTTTTAACTAAAATTGATTCAGTTTAATTTTTATAAATATTAAAATTTTAATAATTTTAAATTAAACCGATTTAACCGTAAAATTTCATCGCAAAATTCACAAACTGAAGAACAAGTCAAGGGCCGTTTCTACCCTAAAATTTAGAAGATCCTTCAATAGCCTGAAACAAGCAGAGCAGAGCACAGCCAAGGAAAAATGTTCAAAGGCAAAGGGTCCATAGTGCTCGTTAGGGGGCAAGAAGAAAGAAAGAAAGAAAAAAGAAAAAATTCCCATTTCATGAAAATAATAAAAAAAGCGACACATAAAACAACTAGTTTTGTTGGAATTCCTAACATATTGATATTATACAACTAGCAGTATCGCAAGGACTTTGTGCATTTTTGTAAGTTTATTTTAACAATAGAATATAATATTTATTTTATATTTAAAAATTTTATTAACGACGATTATAATTATGTTTCAAGTATTATTAAATAAATTTGTAAATAATTAATTTAATTTTATATTTACTAAAAATGCATATTATTTAATCTTAATTGAAATTTATTATACTATTTATATCATTGTTGAGATTATTAACAATAAATAGATGAATAAAAATCATACTTTTTTAAAGAAAAATTATTATTTAATTTTTATGATATTTAAAAACTTATTAATTAGTCTATTATTTTTATAAAATATATTAAAATAACTTTAAAATTTTAAAAAATTTATTAATTAATTTTCTGTTAATTTCAATTATTATATAAAAATTTAAAATATCTTCAATATAAAATTAATAATTAATGAACATTTTTATAAAATTGAGAAATTAAACAATAATTTTGTATGCTACATTAATTAAATAATAAAATATTTAATAATTAAAACTAACATAATAACTAATTAATACTTTTTTCATAATTTTTATATATATATTTTTATTATTTTAAAATTATTATTTATTGTTTTTACATATGTTTAATATATAAATTTACTATTATAATTTTATTTTATTTTATTTTATTTTTAAAATAATTTCTCATTAATTATCAAAATATTTATTAGTATTTAATAAAATTTAATATTTTTAAAATGAATTATAATTAAAAGTTAATAAAAAATTATATTTATTAATATATATAAAAAAATAAAGTAAATGAAAATTATAAGATTAAGGGAGCATATTTTTTAAAATCTTAAAATCGTTTAAATTTTTAAAATTAAAAGGCTAATTAATAAATTTTTTTAATAGCATTACTAAAATTCTAAATTTTAAACGAAAAAATTCTTTTACAAATAAATTAAATTTTATAAATAAGTTTCTAATGAATGATTATATATATATATATATATATATAGTTTTATAATGTCTAAAACTGTAATTTTCAAATTAAAAAAATTTTTAATTTAAGAATAGTTTTAAATAATAATGATGTTCCAAAATTTTTAATATAAAATTTAAATAGAAAAAAAAATTAGGTATATATAATATTTATTTTTATGTTTTGTAGGTACATATTTTAAAATTATGTAAAAGAATAACTTTATAAAATATATACCGATGTAAATATTCATAATAAAAAAAAACTAAAAAAGCTTTAAAAATATATTTTAATTTAATGGTATATTTTATTTATTTAAATGTTTAAATACTATATAATTAAATTTTAAAAACTTAATTAAAAATGTTAGTATCTTAATTATGCATTTAATAATTTTTTAATAGAGAGTTAGGTGATTTAAGTTTTTATTTTTATTTTATATAAATAAAATATAAGTCGTATACAATTCACCAGCTATATTAGAAATAATTTTTTTATTTTTTATTATAAAGTTGAATATCCTTAGAAATTAGTAGATTTAAAATTCATTCAGTTTTTAATTTTTACACTTTATAATTAAAAGAATATTAACCAAACTATTTTTAATTTAAGCATGATATTGTAAAACAATTTGCAATATATATATATATTTCCCAATAAAGAATAATATTCTCCTGCCTGCCCATGGATTTGAACACCTCGCCGCGTTTCGCAATCAGCGGGACAAAACTTCTGTCGTCTACATGGAAACCTGGGGCCAGAACTGACGAAAAAGTCATGCAAATCAACGGTCCAGAGCCCACAGCTACTCTCGCAATCAACAATCCAGCGGCCAATTATCGCTCGTCGAAAATTATCTCTTACTACATCTTAAAACAAATAATAAAATATCTAAAAACAGAATATAAAAATCTAAAACAGATACTAACAATAAAAAAATCTAGTTCTTATCCACTTGGAGGGGTCCACCACTGCACTTTTAGTATTTAGCGTTATCTGCCCACAGAATTCTCTTTATCTAAAACGCTCTCTCAGTGTGTGATTCCAGTTTAGAAGCCTCCAGAATCGACGTTGGTGTTTGGATCCGATGATAAAGGCCGTTCTTATTCGCTCTTGTTCCTCTCCTTTGCTTGTCGAAGCTAAGGATTTCCGTCGTTCAAATGCTTCCGGCAGAAGAACTGTTTCGAGATTAATCATAACTTCTTCTTCTTCTTCCTCAAGAAGTAGTCCTAATATTCCTAAGCTCGAGCCGTTTAGCCGAACCAGACTCGAAAGAGCTGTCAAGCAACCGCCGTTGATTGAAAAGGCCGAGAACGAGCTCTCCGGTAAGTTTTTTTTCCCCACCATTAGCGATATTCTTACGGGCGTGATATTATGGGAGGTTGATTTGACGAATGATTGTTTCGATCTTTGTGGATTTTCTTGTTGTTTTACTTTTAGGTGATTTGAGATCTAAAACGTTAATGGGGTTTTTTTGTAGATTATTGTTCCACTCTTGAAGGTGATGATTCTTACAGCTGCTGGAGAGCTTATTTTGAGCTGAAAGATTTGGAAGTAAGTGTTATTCATTTATCCTCGCTAGGTCTACTGTAAATTCAAACGGATATTGCATGGAATTGGTCATTTTAGATTAAACATTTATGAATTTAGATGCAATAAATTTATTTTGATATAAGTGTGAGCTTATTACAGATGAACCCGAATTTTTTTTTTTCCGTTGTTAATATTTATAATTTTTGTGTTGAAATTAGAATCTCATCAACTATTTGAGAAGTCCATTGTAATTTGTATATTCTGTCAATGAGACTATTTTTATATTCCGTAGCTTATGGAGTCATCTGTTCCTTCTAACATATTTTATGATGTATATGTTTGATGTTTTTGTTTTTTGGGTAGAAATATTGTAACTTGGTACAAATTTGCCAGGCTGTCTGATCTGTTTAAATTGGCTTTCTTTTGTACTTTCCATGGAGAAATTAATTAAAATTTAGTCAGTCCAGCAAGTAGACTGTAAAGCTCTGGGTTTTCTAACTAATTGGTATTGCTACAGAGAGAATCATCAAAAGAGGATGTAGAGAAATTAATTCTCCAAGTAGGCGGAGTGAAGTCCTTGATCGGATGCTTACATGGAATTTCCTCGATGCACAAAGGAAGAAAGAATGGTTTTGGTTCCATGACACCATCAACCACGGAGAAAGAAAGAGAGAGACGATGTCCAATACCAGATGGATTGCCAAAATCGAAGGAAGAGCTAGAAGAGGAAGAGAGAGCTAGAATGCCTGATTCACCATATACTAGATTACTCCGAGCTAAAGGAAGGTTTCCTGCTTGGTACTCTCCTACTCCTGACCATGAAACAGATTGATAAATAAGCTGCATCGTGTGGAGAACTTCTGTTAAGTTGCTTGTCTGAGCAATTAATATAAATAAATGTAATTGCTCTGAAAAATTTTCAGTTGATTGTTGCCGTCAAATTATTACCACTGGATGAGATTTTGGTCTGTGTAATTAGAAGTGCTTTGTGCTATAAGTTATGATTCCAACATTTATCATCTGTGAAATTTGTGAATATTATTGCAATGTTTCAGTTGTGAATAATAGCAACTGCGAAATTTGTGAATATTATTGCCAGAAGTTCGTGCATTCTGATGTGCGGCAATCTGAAATGCATCAATCTTTACATGAGATACATGCTAATATAGTCCTAGCTAGTCCTTCATTCCTTGAAGCGTATGAACCACTCTATCCATAGAAGGCCGATCTTTGGGCCTATGTGAGAGGCAACTCTCAGCAATTCCAATCATTTCCATCATACTTTCGTTTACTTCTCCCAATTTTGGGTCACATATATCAATTAGTCCTTCTCTCTTTCTCTTTTCTGTGACATATTCTCCCAAGTTGGTTGTAGTAGGTCTTTTTGCAGTAATAAGCTCCAACAACAAAATTCCAAAGCTGTAAACATCTGACTCAGCTGTGAATTTTTTTGGATAAATTTCAGTGGAGATTAGTTCAGGTGCAACTCTGCCTGGATTTCTTCTTATGATGGTCGTCAAAGGTACGAGGTAAGGCATTTCGTAGCCAGAAAGGCATGCAGAGCAGTCCGTCCGAATTAAAATATTGCTTGCCTTAACCACCCCACATACAAGGATGCTGCCTCCTTCTGTCACTTGGTTATGAATGAAATGTATTGCCATTGCTGCACATAGAGCTATATGCTTTCGAACTTCCCAACTCAACGGGGTGTATTGGATTCCTTCGCTTCCTAAACCATAGCAACTTCTAATCTCACTAAGGGTGTTCTTTAACATTCTGATTTAGAAGCAAGAATAAACAATAAACTGCGTTGTTTTTAAAACTTACCGTGTAAAAGCTCCTCCAAACTTCCCAAGCACAAGTACTCGTACACAATGAAGGCTTCGCCGGCGTACCAGAAACTCAAGTGCATTGGCAAGAGCAGGGTGTTGCGAATTCCTCCAAAGAAATTGATCCACAGTTCAAAATCATCTGGCTTGACCAACATTTCTCGAATCACTCGAGCTGTGACAATGTAGCCACAGTTGAGAATAAGCTTGAACAAAGTCCCCAAGGAACCTTCACCTAGCATCACTCTTGGAAGTTGAGCTAACTCTAATGGATCACAGTAGTTTTTGGCAAAGCCGCCTTCTTCAAATATTAACTTAGTGAAAAGTGTCACCTTCACCTCCGGCACCGACACTGGAGTTATGGTGGTTGTTACTTTTCCATCACTGGATTTAGTCCTCCATTTTTCAACTAATCTGTTAAAGATAAGTTGAATTGTCGCGTAGATGGTGCAAACACAAGAAAGTAAGGCCCGTGGTAGATAAGCTGCCTTTTCCATGTCTTAGTACATAGGCTTAAGAGAGAATTTATGTCCTGTTCTTACCAAACACCTCTTTTAAACGTTACAATCGGTTGGTTTTCTCACCAGAAAATCTTGGAGACATCATCCATAAAAAATAAGCATAAGACTGCTTCTTATGATTTGCATGGAGACAAGGAGTAATTAATTTGGTTTAGAATGGTGTCCATATGCATAATCATCATAAAACTATATGTTAATATTTTTTAATGGATTAATGGATTTGGTTTAGAATATCATCTGTATACTTCGACTTTATAAAATGAAGAAAATATAAAAAAAAATCTTGTGATTACGCATATTTTTAAATTAAGGTGAGATTTAGTTTGTGATAAATTAATATCTTATATTTTATACTGCTAGTAAAAATTAGATTTTTGACAAACGATCATTAAGAATGAAAATAAATTTCACTTTACAGTATTTATTATAATAATAAAATGAATCTCAGTTAAAGTAAATTTTAAAAATAAAAATTTAATTATAGTTCATCGTCTTCCTCACCATTTTGATTGCTACCGAGATACTCAAAATAGATATTAGACACTAGTATAAACCTTTAAATAGAGAAAAATTTCGGTTATCATATTTTTTTTAATATTTAGGAACACTAGAAAATAAATTTTTTTTATTATAACCAACTCAACCATTTATACGATAAAAAAATTATCAAATTACGGTGGTTAAATTTTATATATAAATTATTTAAAAATGTTTTCTCCAACATAATAGCAATTATATATATAAATATAAAAAGAGAATACTATTATTTATAAATAAGGATTTATAATTCTTAAAATAATATATAAATTCATTTGCCAAAGCAAAGAGTTGAATTTCAGACGGAATATACAATATAAAAAAATCTTAAAAAAAAATAAAAAATCTAGAATTTGTTGATTCTCGATAAATATAAGATTATAGACATAAAAATGTCCTATTATTGTTTGATTTTTATAGCCTCTGTTTATCTCTGTTTTACTTTTATCTACTAACAATATTAATGAAAGAAGCAGTCTATTAGTGTTGATCGTTTATCTAGTATTATTATTGAAAGTTTGTTGCTGCAATATAAATTTTTTGCAAGATATTGGAGATATAATTTTTTTGCAAGATATTGAAGCGAAGCGTTTAAACATATCAATATATATTATTTAGTAATTCTCTTATAAATAAGTCCTTAAATAGAGAGATAAAAGCAATCAATTTTTATGGAATTAAGGCTATAAGAGGTGTTGATGACCGCTGAGTTTCACCACCCCGATATGATGTCGGGCCCATGATGACAGCTCTAGTTCAAGGTTCACGAAGCGTCTTAAATGGGCCGACCTAGACCATTTGACCTTAAAATTAGGCCTCCTTTGGGCTTCAACCTCTTCACTCCCCAACTCGGTTATGAAGCCTAGCAGAAGAGGGAATAACCGGCCCATTCATCTAATAGGTCTGTTGACACGCATGCTCTAAGGAAAATTAAATGGCCGTTCAATATAAAGTAGACGCTTGACACTTTGTACGTACATATCCGTATGACAGAGACAGATGATCCAATAGCAGCAAAATTGTTGGACGCTATTAGCAGATAAAAGAAAAAAATAAAAGGGGATGAACACCTTTCTCTCATACCAAACTTACTTAATTATTGTAAACCTTTTTTTTTTGGATATTAGCTCGTAGGTGTGAATTTAGACTTTAGTTTTTGCTTTATTTTGATGTTATTTTATTTGATTTCATTGAGGAGAGGTACAAGAGACAGGAGTAGGAGAGGATAGAGGAATTAAAATTAAAAAACTTTATTATTAGTATTTTCTTCAAATAGAAAAATTTTTATATAATTACAAGGTTGTTTATGTTACAAACTTAAATTTAGACATTAATTTAAAAGTGACATAAAATCACAAAGTAACTTTTTATATTTTTCTCTTATAAAATTATAAAATTATTTTAAAATTTGAAATCTCCATTCAAATTGAATTGTATGAAAAAATTAATTTGTATTAATGATTGCCGTCCATTCCTTGATAAGAAGGATCAAGATTATGGCGATGTGATATATCGTCTACCTTGATTAATTTGATTTATTTTAAAACTTATTAAGGAAAAAAGTTGTTGAATTGTGATTTTTCTACATTACAACAAAAAGGAATATAGAAGCGTTCATCGTGCATCTTGCTTTCAATGATTTAGAAAAGGTTTTTAAATGACTAAAAAATTAGCATTAGTTCAATGATTTTCTACATTAGTGAACTAATAATTCAATGACGTAGAAAAGGTTTTATGCCAATGTCTCGTCTTTAATCAAATTCATTTTGGAAGAATTGAAATGCATTGAATTTTCTTAAAATTTTTATCAAAATTGTTAAAATTTTATAAAAAATGATTTTATTTAAAATTTAATTATAAATACAAAATTTATACATTTTATAATATAGTATATATTTAATTGGAAAATCATAACATAAACATAGTCGTACTTACTTTATAATATGGCAGTGACTCTAAAAGAGTAAATAATTAACAAATAAAAACTGAAGAAAATAATTAACAAATTAATGACTAGAAGATTCCAAAAATTTGATCTAAAAAATTATCTCGGTTGATTGAATTGTGTGTAATAATTAATCTGTCGAATTGTTGTATGCATTTTTTAAGGGAAACTTATTTATTATTTTAATATTAGTAGACACTCTCTGTTTACGCAGATTTTAATTATAAACTTATTAATTTTATTAATAAAAAATAAAAAATAATTTTTTTTATAATGAGCAGTGCTCGAACTTACAATAAAAAAATGAATTTCTCTTATAAAATTTAAAATTAATTTTTTTAAATAATTAAAATTTTCAATGTATCTTTATATTTACAAAAATTGAGCCTATTTATTAAAAATCATATATAACATAATTATTTTTATAATTATATATTAATAATTTTTAATTAAAAATATATTTTATATATTAGCTATCTATATAATTAATAAATATTTTTAAGTTTAAGTTATAATATTTATAGATTTATTGAGTTATAGCATTTTTAGATTTATTGTTGTTTTTGTTATTGTTAAATTTTTACGAAAAAAAAATATAACACTTCAAAGTTATATTAATCCGTGCGTGTGTGTGTATATATATATATATTATTTTTAAAATAAAAAAAATAAAATTAATTTTTATTAAAAATTTAAAAAATAAATTAAATAAATTTTTATTAAAAAATTCAAAAAACAAATTAAATGAATTTAAATTATATAAAAAACTCAAAAGAATAAAATTAGTATATAAATGTAAATTAATTTTATTAAAAATTTAAAATATAATTTAAACGAATTTATATTGTACAAAAAAATTTAAAAGATAAATTAAATGAATTTAATTGTAAACGAAATTTTTAAAAAAAGTTAAATGAATTAAAATTTAAAAAATAAATTAAATAAATTTAAATGGTGTAAAAAAATTCAAAAGTCAAATTAAATGAATTTTGATTATATAAAAAACTCAAAAAATAAATTAAAAAAAATCTAAATTGTAAAAATATGAATTAACAAATTAAACAATCTAAATTTTATTAATAATAAATATAAAATATATAAATGGACCAATAAAAAATAAGAGTATTAAAATAATTTAAAAAATAAAAAAATAATTTTCTTGTTCTCTTATTCCTCTATAGGAGCGTCTTTATATATATATATATATATTACAACAATTAAATTATGTTAAATATAAATTTAAACAATATTTTAATTATTTTTTATTTTTTCTTAATAAAAATGCCAAAGCAAATTTTGAATAAGAGGAAAATAACGAAATTGGAAACGCTATCGTTTCAATCATCATTGTCGAGTCATGATCCGATGAACCAGTCACCGTTTTGAACCTTGGATTGCACGCTGAACCAAAACCGGTGAATGATGGTTGAGGTCTTGGGTCTATCTCAAGCCCAGCTCTCTTGTCTTTCAAACAAAGGGGAAATCTAGCAAATCAAAAAGCTCTATCAATTTGCAAATCACCACTGAAATTCCACGATTCACTTTTCACACTCCATTTCCACTCGAATCTCAAAATATTCTGTGACAAATACTTGTAATTTATACTATATAGCAATGGAAGAGAACAAGAATTCACCGAAGAAGGAGGATAAAGAGCCCCACGAGCAAGATACTGAACAGTATCATGAATCTAGGGCAGATAAATCACCCTCACCGCCACCGCCTGAACCTAAGACCAGAGGAGGAGGCTGGGGAGGCTGGGGTTTCTCTGCTTCTTCCGTTCTCGCAGATCTCCAGAAGGCTGCTGAAGAGATCTCACGCAATGTACGTTTCATTTGTTATACTCTTTCATTATTGGCATTGGATTTTTTGGTTTTAAGTTTTTGAAATTAGGGTTTTGGATTTAGACTTTTGGTTTGTGCCGCTGGGAGGGGGTTGTGTTTTTGTCAGATCTAGCTTATAGGTGTTTGGATTAATGTGATGTTTTAGGGTCAAGATAGATTCATTTTAATGCCTTTTTTGGGGGCTTGTCATTTTGGGTTTCCATTTTACACGCTGTATTCTGCTTGGTGAAAATGTGGATATGTTGATTTCTTAATTAAGAATGAATGTTGAGTTGGTGACTTGAGAGCAATTATTATTATTTTAAATTCATATGTTGGGTTTAATGTGAGCATCTATCACTGATAAGCATTTGTATCTGTTTGTTTATGAATACCAAAACAGATTAAATTCAAAATTTGGGGATTTGGGCCATGTGTTTGAATTTCTTTTGAGTGGTTTCACCTGGATGCAGGCTTCAGTGGTTGCAGAGAAGGCAGCAAAGAGCATAGCAGAAATACAAAATGTTGATGAGGATTCCGAATCCACTAAGGGGGAGGAAGAGCAAGAAGAATCTGAAAGTGATAAGGATACTGAAGCTGAAGATGAGACTGAAAAAATACGGAAATCTGCTTTAGATAAATTGGAGAATGCAAGTGAGGATTCCTTACTAGGCCAGGCAAGTTTTGCTTGTATATTTGCTGTTTTGAATTGAAATGCTCTATTGCATATCCACCAGGCATATGTAGGGTTACTTTGTATTCTGTACCAAATGCGCATTCTGTAGGGTTGTGGATATCAGTGAATGGCTTCTAGTTTTCCTTTGATATTTGTTTGTGCATAACTGCATCTTGTTGAATTTATCTTTGAAGTTGGTTGAGCTTTTGCAATTCTGCTTTCTTTTCTTAACATCTCTGTTCAGCTTCGTTGCTTGATTTTCACTAGTATTCACATGGCAGTTCCCTCTCTCCCTCTCTATCTTTCACATGCACAGACACACATAGTGTTTGGGTGAGATTAACGAGGTACCTGGAATGGTGAAACTCTTTTTGAGAGTGCATATTTTTTAATCATTCTTTGATATGTCAGATAAGTTGATTACTTCCTGTTTGTCAATGAATGGTTATTATCTGCAGGAGTCTCTTTCTCCTTGAAATTGCAAATGAGATTTTCTTTATTCATTTGGTTATAATTTTAGTTGCATTTTAGGGTTTGAAGGTTCTTGATCACTCTGTAGAGAATTTTGCGTCAGGAGCATGGCAAGCATTAGGAAGTGCATTGAAAGGGGGCACCAATCTTGTCCAAAAGTAAGTAATGTTGTTGAATTTATCCTTGTTTTGATTATTAATTCAAAAGAAAGTGTGTAATAGTTTATACTTCACTCTGCAAGCTAAGTAGAGGTTGCTGCTCTTACAAAAAGAATTTACTTGCTGGATATGGTTGCTGTCTTAAGATGTGAGAGACGATGTTTTGCAAAATGTGGCTTCTGTTTTAGTTTGCTTTTGCAAGGGAGGAATCTTTGAATGAGTTGAGGATGGTGGGGCTGATTGCTAAGGTGAGAAGAGTGTGCAGAACAAAAATATTTGTTCCTTTGGGGATCTCTTGGACATTTGCAGTTCTCTTTCCCTAATTTTATGATCTTCTCTAGCTTTGAATATATCATTTGCCTTTAGTATATTCAGTTTCCGGTTTTGCCTACGTGAGTGAGATTACCTTGACCTTTGTGCTTTTGCATAACTCTGAACTTGAATAAGATTAAAAAAATTCTACATGCTGTGATGATATCTTTACCTAGGTAATCCAATCATCAATGTAGAAAGGGTCCTCTAGGAATAAATGCAGTGGTATAAGCTTCCAACTATTGTAACAGGTTTTTGAAGAGTATTGCTGTCCTTTTTGCAATTATGATATTGGAAGTTAAATGAGTTTTCTGATTTCTGGCTCCTATTCCTTTATATTCTTCTTTCTTTCTTTTCTTTATATAGAATTGAGCATTCAGCTGTGAACATTGCTGAATCAATTCAACATGGTAACATACCAGGAGGAGCTGGTTCTGTAGCACCATCCTTACTACAGGTTAGTACAAACCTCATCTTGTTGGGCATGCTTGTTATCATTATTTCTTATTTTCACCTTGATGATGCAGACTGGAAAAGCTTTTACTTTCAAGGGAATGCAAGTGCTTGAATATGTTGGCAAGGAGACCATGGATCTGCTGATCACAGAGACTGGTATTGAAGTTGAGAAGAATTCTAAAGACATTGAAAGAGAAGCTGATGAGGATCAGTTACTTGAGGAAGTAACATTTGATCGATGCTTCTATATATATGGCGGTCCTGAACAGTTGGAGGTCACTTTCTTAATCATATCTCATGAAATTTGTTTCCTGAATTGTTGTCCCTTGGGTTGCATGATAGTAAATACTGAAATTGTGGACTGTTACCTGCAGGAGCTTGAGGCATTGTCCAGCCATTATGCCCTCTTATTTAACCGGAGAAAGGCAAAATTACCATTGGAACAGAAGTCTGTATATGACGGAAAGCTTAAACTTGTTCAGCAATTGTTCAATTTGAGTATTGAAATGGATGACAATGATAATGAGTCCAACAAAGGGAAGAAAATAGAGACTGGAACTGAAGGAAGTAGCTATGAGATTAAAAGTTTACACGATTCAAGTGTCAACAAAGCTGCTGACATGGCTGCAGGGTAATTTTCTCTTTGTGCATAAAGCTCTTTTTTTCCCAGAAATTTTGCATATCCAGAGACTTTTGCGGGTAAAACATGTGCTGTATGGAAGTTTGTTATTTCTGCCATTTCTCATCATACTTTTGTTTCCCCTTTCATCAACTTATGTTTTTAAGATATTGCAATCTCTGATAATATTTTAAGTTTTTAGGAGTATTCTTTTATATTTAATGTCGTCTATACCTTCCGGTTTGCTGCTCACCTGCTAAATGTGGATGTTGCTTGTTTGGTTTGATATTTCAGCTATAATGACATGTTGACAATGGTTGCTGTGGTGACATTTATAAGATGTTATTTGAGTGCTAAAAGTTTTTACCTTACTGTGATTTGACATATGACTAGCTTTCTACTCTTTGTCTTTTGCTGTTTCCTATAATTTACTAATATAGTCAAAATGTTGCAGGTTTACAAGTGCTCTAGCAGGGCTTAATGCAAATGACATAGTGCAAAGAACTGCTGGGAGATTAGAAGCTCTTCACTCAGAGGGGGTTCATGTATGGAGATATGTTGGATTTCATGGGAACATTTATTTTATTTGTTTTTCTTAATTCTGATTGCTTTTACTTCCCTGAGTTGGGTAAAATCATGATAAAAATGCATATTTGTGCAGAGGCTTTCTGAAATGTGTAGCTCAGCAGTGTCTCAACTTCTGATGCTCGGAAAATCCATCATATCCATTGCTAACAAAATGCAGGAAGAAGATGTTGATGGGGATATCTTGAACATTGACTGGCCTGAAGATTCTGTTGAAAAAGCTAAGGTAATCCGAACAAAGGCACAATCCATGGCAGGATATGTTGAAGCAGTTTGCAACAGTTTTATAACAGGTTAGTTTTAATAAAACTTTGTAATCTTAATGGTACTGTCAGCTTAGCTGAACATTTTATGCTGGTATGAGAATCAGATTGATCCATATGTTCTTGATTTGCAGAGCTAGTTTAAAAAAAAAAAATCTAGTTCTACATTATTATAATAAGCCACAGCTATAATTTTAAAATTGATTGAATATTAACTCAACACTGCTTGTTCTCAGGATAAAAAAAAGGAACCTGTTTGTTCCATTTGATACTCTCTCATCCCACAAGGATAGGCTTGCCTTCCTTTTCATTTGTCTCAAATTATAGGCCACTATTTCTCTTTAGATCATAATGTATTTATTATTTATCTTCTTAATATGCCCTTATTTAATATGTCTTGAAAAAGTAAAATTTATTAGTTCTAAGAACAATGTGGTAGTGGAATAATATGAGCAAATGGCATATTAGGAAAGACAATATAAAATTTATTGTTTTAACTATATTAACTACATTACATAATCTATGTGATACTAGCTATAGGCCTATTTTTGTGGGACGGAGGAATTTTCATTTCAGTGTTATATAGCTAGATCTATGCCTCAAAAGTCTAAATTTGGAAGGTTGAACATGGTAAGCTCCTAATTTTGTTAATATGTTTTTGTATCGGAAACCACACTTGCGGCTACTTCTGATGGCATTCTGAAATGTGTTATGGAATCCTGGACGGTAGTATTGTTATTGGCTGTGGTATCTTTTCATTGCAGATAAATTTAGCAGTTATTTGATTATGACAATCAAGATTTTTAGAATCATGTATGTGTACTAGTGAATTTATTGTGAACTGTTTGAAGGCATAGGATCATATAATGTACTGTATGGCTTAATTTAGATATGCAAGTGTATACATATGCTTGTGTCACATGCATTTTTTATGGCATTGGTAGAATGATACTGACTGGTCAGAGTCAAGGAGCATTTTCTAAAACTAGGAGGATATTATTTGCCTGTGGAATTCTTTTGCCAAGTTATTAATATTATTCAGTAAAAAATAGTAGATTTTATCAATTCTTGTTTCAACTATTTGGAGACTCATCAACATTAAGGTTGAAAGTGGTAGAACACTTCATGTATGGTCGAATTGTTTACTTTTAACACTGGGACTGGGAGTAGCTCAAAGTTGGATATTTTTTAAGTTGGTCTCTGTGGCACTAGGTGATGGTCCTTCATCAATAATATAAGGCCGAGGTTGCATTGAGTTTCTTGTATGGCCTATATCTGATACTCATTCATTGTTGGAACAGTGGTATCTCTATTTGATACTTCGAATGGATTAAATATGAAAAACTGCATTAACTTCTTTCTTCCTATTTGAAGCCATCATCCTGTCTACCTTTTAGACAAGGTCCAAGCCATTTTACTGTATATACTTGCAGATAGTCCTGATTGATTTTTTTGCTTTTGGTGTTGGCTGCTTCCTTGATGTGATCTTTTAGTTCCTTGTGTCCATGTAATTCTGTTTTCCCTCATGGTAATATGTTTCATCTTTACCTTCTTTATGGAGTACGTCTTGTATCATGACTATTACGGTGTCTTAAACATGTTCTTGTCAGAACGTCAATAAGTAGAAGCTGATGACTGTAAACCTCAATGTCTAATATAGACAAAGGACTTGAGATGAAACATTGAGTTTGCTGGTAGTGTAGTGAGGGCCTAACTGGGGAATAGTCCCAACTCCAGTTTTGAAGTCTCTGCCATGAACCATATCAAACCCCACTCAAGGTTTTAAGTTCCGAGTGTGAACCACTTTTCTTTATAAAAGAATAACCTTAAATTAGAATATAGAAAGCTTTCTTTTGAAAGGCAGATCACAGTTGATGCAAATTGTGTCATATGTGATGATTGATGATTAAATTTTGTTGCTGTAAAACAGCTGAATTAACACTACGCAGATAAGGAGATTATATGATCGCTTTGGGGTCCTAACCTTTATATTTTCACATTTCTTCTTCCATCTGTCCCCCTCTCACTGTGGCTTTCCGTTCTGTTCAAATTTTTACCATAAAAACTACAAGCAGAAGTAACTTTATTTGATGGCTTGATTTATGTAATGTCGTTCAGGCATCTCTGATGTGGCTGAGGCTTATGTAGCTGCCATGAAGAGTGCCACCGCAGATTCCCATGATAATCTTCCAAAGACACCAATCAAAGAAAAAGCCAATACTTTCTCTCAACTTATCCGGACTGACCAGACCACTGCAGTGAGCAAAATCCAGGATGGGTTACAATACTTGTCATATGTAGTCATTTCCACATCTATGCCATCTGCCTGAGAAATACTTGCACTGATGCACTTTCATATCTTTTCAATCACATTTGTAAAAGTAGCTGTTCTATTTTAGGGCATTCTGTCTGAAAATGAACTTGAAAAATTTAGATGAAACTGCTTGCTTTAGATGTTTCTAGAGCTGTTCAATTTGAATGATGTTTACAAATAGGAAGCAGTTTATTTCCCATGTTAAAAGATTTATGAGATGAACAGGGAATTTAAAAGACATTTTGGATTTTAACGACGGGGGATGCAATAAGCTCATCGTGGTTGCAACGGATGGCATCAGTACTATGACCGGTCCTTTGTAATGAATGATGTAACATAGGGATTTCATTTCCTAGTTACTTTCACTCGTTTGAAATTAAAAATCTTGTTTCAATTCAAAGTGATCTCTATTTTATAATTTTATGTTTGAAGAAAAAAAAATTTTTTTTTACTCTAAAAAAGTATTTAAAAATAATTTTATAAAAATATATTTAAATTATTTTGAAATGAAAAAAAATTATTTTTTTTACTTCAGAAAATTATTTTAAAATAATTTTATAAAAATTTATTTAAATTATTTTATTGAAAAATAAATTATACGAAGGTTTAAACATGAACCATGATTTGTAAAATAAACATCATCATCATTGAATTATGGGCGAATCGTGAGGTAATGTTTTTTGATTTTGCCATTGTTCATTTCAATTTTAATTTTTTATCTATTTTTTTCCCCAACCAACCAAGTGGACTCTTAGTTCAGTGCTAATTTAACTGTATGTGTAAACGAGTAAAACTACCTGTCTTTGGATGTGAATTAGCAGAATGATGATTTTGCCACCTAAATAATTAAATGAAGATCAAGGGAGGAGATCCAGTGGGTGGGGCTGCCTATTGAGTTCGGAGATATATATATATATATATATTTGGCTAAAGTTATATGGAATAAGGGATTAAAAGAGGAAAAAAAACCTAAAAATTCTTTGTACTTATCGCAAAGATAAGCTTAGATGCTTAGAATCTTAAATTTAGACCAATGCACTGAATCAAAGACTACAAGATAAGCTTGCCAATGTGAGTTCAGAGAATTCACATAAAATAAAAAACGAAAAGGAGTGAAGAAACCCTAATTGGCTATACAAGGTTGGTGAAATTTCCTTTCCGGTTCTTTTTTCAACCCTAGAAAATCTGGTTTCATCTTCAATTGGGCTACCAGGAAGTTAGACCATCTGGAGACCTTGCCCGCATCAAATGTTCCGGAAAATCAGACACCAAACCAACCCTAATATCTAGTAAACAGTTGCCCGCTTCAAATAGCACCCGAAGCAGCAGCTGACGTCGTCTCCATCTCCTCATTGTCTCTGCGAACCAGATCATCCAGCAACAAAATGTCAGGGTATGATTATACCACGCGATTCCACGTTATGCAGAAAATGCTTGGTTGCTTAAATAAACTTCTTTCATTATTCGGATGCAATTTATTGATTTAAATGCATCATTTGAACAGTGAAGAGGGTACCGTTGCTGTTGAGACACCTGCTCCTCTCGGTGAGGCCATGTACTTAATGACTGCATTGCAGCTACTCCTCAGAAAATCTTTGGCTCACGGTGGCCTTATTCGAGGTCTTCAAGAAGATGCAAAAGTGATCGAGAAGCATATTGCCCAGCTCTGCGTATTAGCGGAGGACTGCAACCAGCCGGACTATGTCAAACTTGTCAAAGGCCTTTGTGCTGGCCACGATGTGGGTCTCTTAACTATTCCTAGTGCTAAGACCCTTAGCGAGTGGGCTGGCGTAAGTGTTTTCAATTTATTATATACATTGAACGTGGTATTTGTTGTAATGATTAAACTTATTATTGGCTAATTAAGATTATCATTTTTTAATGTTTGCTTTAATATAACTAAAGCATGAAGCAAATGCTGGTGGATACCAATATATGCATCGATTGGTCTTTGTTTACATATTGGATTTCTTGTTGAAGTAATGATTGATTTATCATCCCTTGTCGGCCTTATAATTTGGGGGAAAACAATCTGGGTTGGAAGAAAGATTTGTGTAAGAAAAGAAAAGGCAGTGAATGTTTGGCATCTTTAAACCAATTATTTGTAAATTGTCTTACACAACTACTAGTCTTAACATTATCTCTATTCCAATTACCATTGCACAAAACAGTAGCATCCTGTTAAGGGATCCCAGTGTTAACTGTTGAGAACCTTATTGGGTGGGCGAGTACCAGGGTAAATGTGGTTCTATTGGCCAGCTTTTAGATGTGTGGTTTGTTTTTGAAATTATTTTTAATATTTTCAACTGAACTCTGTATTGGTGTTTTTTCCCCTTTTGAATAGTATCTTATGCATTCTTCATCATATTTCTTCTAATTGTAAAAGTTTTGTAAACTTATTAAAATCATAAAAATGTGTGAAATAGTGAAGAAAGACATGAGGACCGAGAGATTGAAAGAGAGAGGAATAGCTTGGTAGAGTTTTACTAGTTATAATAGGGTAATTTAGGCGTAAAAAATATCTGCAATTAACAGAATTAAATTATAAAATATTTTAATGTAATTATAAAACTATAAAATGAGACAAGATGATATTTATCCTAAAATAAATTGGCAGCGGTGATCATCTTTTCCGGGCTTTCCGTTGTTATGCCTAAAATTAAACTGGGGGCACGAGTGGAGTCCCTCAAGATAGAAGCTTCCATTTCCGTATGGTCCATCCACCACCTACCCAAATACCTAATCCTCAAATTTTTCCTTTTTTATTTTTTTGTAAGAAAACTGTCCATATTCATTGAATATGATTAAAACCTTAACCCCATTATTGATCATCACATCCTGTATATTCCCTTTTTGTTAATTAAGTAGTACCCACTCATTTCATTCTCTGCAATTTTTTTGAAGCCATGGGAGACATTGATTCATCTTTCGTTCAAGACCTTGAACATAGGCCTAACTTCAGAGGCGTTGAAATCGAACAAATCCCAGTTATTGATCTCTCAGTTTCAACCCCAACTGAAACCCAACAACTCATTTCAAAGATTGGAGATGCATGCAAGAAATATGGGTTTTTTCAAGTGATTAATCATGGAGTGCCACTGGAGCTGCGTCAGAACACTGAGAAGGTTGCAAAAGGATTCTTTCATCTGCCATTGGAAGAGAAAAGGAAAGTGATGCGAAACGAGGTCGATCCTATGGGGTATTATGATTGTGAACATACAAAAAATGTTAGGGATTGGAAAGAGGTTTTTGATTACTTGGTATTGGACCCAACTTTAATCCCTGCTTCTGCTGATCCTGATGATGAAGAGCTAAGGACTTTGACCAATCAATGGCCTCAGAACCCTTCTGAATTCAGGTATTGATTGCAAATTTTTCATGTTATGGTATTCAATTCAACACTCGGAACTAATTTTCAATTGTGATGATCAGGGAGATATGCCGAGAATACACAAAGCAGGTTGAAAAACTAGCCTTCAAGTTGCTTGAATTTATTTCTCTGAGCCTAGGCTTGCCAGCTGATCGGTTGAATGGCTACTTCAAGGACCAAATCAGCTTTGCTAGGCTCAATTACTATCCTCCATGCCCTGCTCCACATCTAGCACTTGGTGTGGGTCGACACAAAGATGGTGGTGCCTTAACAGTCCTCGCTCAAGATGAAGTTGGAGGACTGGAAATTGCCTTGAGATCAAACGGCGAGTGGATTCCGGTCAAGCCAATACCAGATGCCTTCATCATCAACATCGGCAACTGCATGCAGGTATTATATGCATTACAACCAAGTCTAAGTATAACAAAATCTATAATTCAGTCCTTGATTGAACTTTAAGTAACAATTTAGTCCTTAATTTTGATTACCCATTAGTCCTTGGTTGGTTTAGGTTGTGTTTTGTTTAATGGAAGCTTGATTTACAGGTGTGGAGCAATGATCTGTACTGGAGTGCAGAGCACAGGGTGGTGGTGAACTCGGAGAAGGAAAGGTTTTCAATGCCATTTTTCTTTTTCCCAGCCCACTATGTCCAAATTAAGCCACTGGAGGAGCTGGTGAATGATCAAAATCCTCCCAACTATAAAGAATTCAACTGGGGAAAGTTTTTTGCTAGTAGAAATCGTAGCGATTATAAGAAACAAGAAGTCGAAAACGTCCAAATCGATCATTTTAAGGCATCAGATTAGATATTTCAAATGGCTTCCATGTATCTTTCTGCAAATAAATGTGTTGGCTTTATTTGGGGTGACGTTTTATAAATAACGTTTTTTTTTTTTTTTTTAATTTAAATTTTGATTCTCTTAAATATTTTATGCTTTATATATTTTTTATTAGAAAAAAATATATTAAAAAAATCATATTTTCTTTGATGGTGTGATGGGATGGATCATATAAAGAAAACTACAAATTTTAAACGGTAATGGTTTTGCTTCGTCTGCTAGCGTATGGAATGCGTATTTGAGCGAGTCCGAGACGCTACCAAAGCTCTGATATCGGCAGAGTATTAAAACATTAAAAATTAAATTTAATATATATTAATCATAAAAAATATAAAAAACTAAAAGGCTAATCATAAATAATATAAATTTTTATTTATTACATCATATTTACTTTACTATTAAAAAAAAAAAAATAGATAGCCATCCCAGATCACTCTCGAGCACTTGAGGGTCTTGTTAAGCCGGTAGGCGACGTATGCAGGGATTATAAATCATGGGGTGTCACCGGAAAAGCGCGAAAAGTTTCTTAATGCATCAAGGAAATTTTTTGCTTTGTCTCTTCAAGAGAGAAATAAGATTATGAAAGATGATAAGAATGTGTTTGGTTATAATGACGCTGAGCACACTAAAAATGTTGGACCGGAAAGAGCTGTTTGATTTCACATCAATGGCCTGAGTACCTTAATAATTAACACGTTTTGTAGTTTTAATGTTTTAAAATATTTAGATATTAAATTTAATTTTTTTTAAAATAAATTAATTTATTTAAATTTTGATATTTGGATAAATTAAATAAGGATCGGAGAATAATAAGAGAAAAATTCAATTTGAATTCTATATTCTGAAATTAAACATGGACACAATTAAATTTATAGAAAGATAGAAAACAGAATCATACTTAAATTCTAATTTCCAAACAAACTATGTTATGGATTATGTGATGGACATAACGAATTCAGTTTCAAATCCAAAAAACAAACAGATAACTCTCATCTGTTAAGATATGTTCAACTTTGATTTTAGTTACTTATATTTAAATTAAGTTAGAACTCTTAACATAATAAAAAGAGGACATTCTGATATATCTGACATTCCATCTCATCTCTCAGTTTTAATTAGTTTATAAGACTGAAAACACTATTCTCATTGTGGTGTTTCAGCCATGAACATATGTGCCTAAGTTTCTTATTTCAGTTAAATGATAATTAAGGTTTCAGTTCAATTAGTTATGAGGTTTATGTGATTCTATTATTTCTTTAATTGTTCTTGATATTTATATTATTTCTGTTACTAGTGTTTATTATTATTCTATTGATTATTGCAATAAGGGCCCGTTACACAGTTATTAGAATAATATACTGTCATTCAGATTGATTAAATATGTAATTGTTTAGTTTAATTTGAAACAAGTAGTGAATTAGGTTGTGTAAGACCCTTTTAAAGAACAATATAATCTAACTTAAATGAACCGAGCGTTTCATATTTGTTAGTTAGAATAAGATCCTTCTAAATTTTAATATTGTAATTGGATTAAATTCAAGGAGCGTCTCCCATAGTTGTCCAAGAGGTAGAACTAGTTAACGAGCGTCTCTTAACTAATCTAAAATCTAAGAAAGGATTAGATATCTGAAGCGTCTTCGATATCTATAACTGGTTTATCAATAATTAATTTTGGATTATTTTTATATCTGTGATCAACCAATAAAGCTGTACCTAAAATTATTTCTTTGACTGAATATTTCTCATCTTACTATTTCTCTTACATTTAATTGCTTATTTCTTTGAATTAGTTTTATTTATTTCACTTCTCTACATTCAAAACCTCTCCCATTTTATTTTATTTTATTTATATATCTTGTTTATTCAATAGAATTAATTTACTTATCAGTCTTTGTGGGATCGACCCTACTTACCATTATCACAAGTTTTGTTCTAAGCAGAAAATTTATTTTGGTGGTTTCGACGCCCATCAAATTTTGGCGCCTTTGCGGAAACTGATTCTAAATTATTTTTATTAATTTCTTTTGAATGACACGTTCTAATCTTGCAAGCAAACTCGAGTTCAATCCAGAAATTAAGAGAACCGCAAGAAAGCTGAGAAAAGAGGCCAAACAGCAAAACAAAGACCTTTCATCATCCAACGATTAGGTACAAATTGTTGTTGAGGAACAAGTCACTATTGAAGCACAGGTTGCTGCCGTTGAAGAGGAGAACACAGTTGAAGAACATATTGCTATCAACGAACAGGTCGTGGGCACGGAGGAAACAATATCTAACTCGGACGATACTTCTAGTGAATTTGACATGGAAGAGAAAATGGTTGAAGAGAAAGCAATACAGGATGTTGACAATGCTGATGACCCTTAACCCCTTTGCATCAACTATCTTGCACTAAATGCACCATTTGAGCTAAAGTCAAGATTAATTCATCTCCTCCCTACCTTTAGGGGAATTGCAAGGGAAGATCCTCATAGACATTTGAAAGAATTCCATATGGTATACTCTAGCATGAGACCACAAGGAATTACAGATGAACAAATTAAGCTAAGGGCTTTTCCTTTCTTTCTAGCTGATAATGCAAAAGATTGGTTGTACTACCTACCTCCAGGTTCAGTCATGACATGAGGAGAAATAATAAAATTATTTTTGGACCGATTCTTTCCCTCTGCAATTAGAAGGGAAATATTGGGAATCAAGCAAAAGAAAACAGAAACTCTCCATGACTATTGGGAGAGATTAAAACGCCTATGTGCAAGCTGTCCTAGGCATGACATTTCAGATAAACAACTTATACTCCATTTTTATGACAGACTCACAACCATGGAAAGATGTATGATAGATGTTGCAAGTGGAGGCGCGATACGCAAAAGAACACCCCGAAAGGCTAGGGAATTGATATCCACAATGGCAGCAAATTCACAGCAATTTGTACCTGTATAAGACTTTCATAGGAGGGTTTACGAGGTAAGTAATCTTTCTGTTGAATCTAGACTTTCCCATCTAACCATTTTAGTTGAAAATCTTATTGCAGAGAAGGCACAACAGGCCAAGGCTTGTGGAATTTGTGCTAATACTGGTCATCCCACTGATATGTGCCCGTCACTTCAAGAAGATGACCAACATGTGGATGTTGTCAACAGGTTCCCAGGTCTTCCACAAAGAAAGCACGATCTTTTCTCAAATACATATAACCTAAGATGGTGAAACCACCCAAATTTTAGCTATAAACAACAAAATTTTCAAAACTATTAACCTAAACAATTTCAGCAACAGGCATCTTTATCCAATTCAGGTATGTCCTTAGAAGATATTATTAAAAGTTTGGCAACTAATACTCAACAATTTCAATAGGAGACTCAACAGTTTCAACAAGAGACCCGGACGAGTATTCGCAACCTGAAAACACAATTGAGTCAATTTGCAGTATCAATGAACAAAATAAAAAATCCAAGTAAGCTACCCTCTCAGACAATAGTGAATCCCAAGCATAATGCAAGTGCTGTTATACTTAGAACCAGAAAAGAACTGCAGGACAATCCTCATCAGGTAGGTCGTGGGCACAATTGCAATATAGACCTAGAAACTAAGATGACCGTACCCAAACTAGACAAATTAGCTTCATCACCTGTGCAATCCAAACCTCTGTTTATTAAACCTAATTTTCCTGAGAGATTAGCCAAGTCCAAATGCGAGAAAGAAGAGAAGGAGATTCTTGAGACATTTCCTAAGATAGAAGTCAATATACTTTTACTTGATGCAATTAAATAAGTACCTCGCTATACGAAGTTCTTAAAGGATATATGCACAAATAAAAGAAAGTTGGTAGGCTACCAAAAGGTTTGTATGGATGAAAGGTATTTGCTGTTTTTCAAAATAAAATGCCTACTAAATGCAAGGACCAAGTTATGTTCACTATACCTATCAAAATTGGAAATGTAGTAGGGATTAAGAAAGCAATGTGTGACTTAGGTGCATCTATAAATGTAATGCGATTGTCTATTTATCAGTCTTTAAATGTTGGTCCTTTAAAGAAAACTGGTGCGGTGATATAATTGGCTGATAGATTGGTCATATACCCCGAGGGAGTTTTAGAGGATGTGCTTCTACAAGTTGATAATTTAGTGTTTTCTGCTGATTTTTACATAGTTCATATGGATGATGATAGGTCTTCTAATACATCTGACCTTCTATTATGTAAACCTTTCTTGACAATTGCTAGAACAAAAATAGATGTTTTTGATGGCACGCTTACCATGGAATTCGATGGAAAAATTATAAAATTTAATGTGTATGATAGCATGAATACCCAAATGACTTTTGTAATGTGTGTGGTGTGGATGTCATCGAACCTTTAATCCAGCAAGTATTTGAGTCACAAGGTGAGGATGAACTAAAAACTATTATGTGTGAGCACCTGAATAAAGCTAAATTGGTAGTCATAAGTGTTAATTTCATCCTACAAGAAAGGCTAGGAGATGTTGTCCATGAACTTGAAGCTAATAAAATCAAACATAATGTCTCTACTTTAGAATTACCTGCTGCTCATTCTAAACTTCTACAATCTGTTGTGCAGGCCCCACAGTTGGAGTTAAAACCATTGCCTACTCACCTCAAGTATGCATATCTTGGGGCAAAAAGTACTCTATCAGTAATTATCTCCAATAAGCTGGCACCATATGAGAAAGAGGAGTTAATTCGAGTCTTGAAAGAAAAAAAAGGTGCAATCGACTAGACTATAGCCGATATAAAAGGAATTAGTCCTTCCATATATATGCGCAAAATTTTATTAGAAGAAGTGATAGCGGTTGTCGAAGCCGTAAAAAATAAACCTATTAAACAATCAACAATTAACTTGTAGATAGTGGCAATAGGGTCGAACCACAGGGATTTGATACTATGGATTTTTCTAATAATGACTTGGACAAATAATTAAAAGAAGGGGGTTTGATTTGATGAATTAATAGCAAGAGAAAGCAATAATTTAAAAAGATGAGAATTCTAATGGGAGAAGGATTCTAGTTGAAGCATGGATCTAATTCAGCTTGTTTAGAATTGATCATTGATATTTTTGATACTCTTATTTATTTCAATAAGTTAGTTTAGGACGTGGAAGATACTTCTCACAATCCAAATTCCTCCTTAGTTTTAGTTTAATTAGGAAATGTTCGCTAATCAAACTCTAGTTAACAAGTTGCCAAGGAACGTCCTTGGGGCTTTTAATATCGAACAACTGTTAACTGCATTAGGACTTAGAGAAACCCAACTCTAACCTTGCCAACCGCGTGGTCAAGTTTAGATTATGCAACTAATTATACTTATGTTTAAACAATTTAAGCAATTACGGACCTAAATTATTCAAACAATATTTTACTCAAGTAATTAAAAACAACAGGCCTTAATTGATTCTAAAAGCAAAGCAATAATTATAGAAATATCAGGTTGCATAAATATTAAAGGTAAATAAGGGTTTAATAATGGAGTTTTAAATCTCTCAATTCATCACAAATCTGAAATTTCAACTTCAACTAGAAAAGAGAATTGTTTAGCC
This sequence comes from Manihot esculenta, assembly GCF_001659605.2. Taxonomy (NCBI): domain Eukaryota; kingdom Viridiplantae; phylum Streptophyta; class Magnoliopsida; order Malpighiales; family Euphorbiaceae; genus Manihot; species Manihot esculenta. Next base: position 30,331,897 of record NC_035177.2, on the reverse strand, counting down.
ACTCATGGTGGACAAAATCACAAAAGAAAAGAAGAAAGAAAAGAAAAGAAGCTGCTGCGGTAGTCCCTGCTGTGTTTCTGCGGAATTGCCGAAGATGGGAGATGATCTTTGCTGGTTTGATTGCTGTCCTCTTTATAGGTGGAGAATCCCAATTCAATTAGGGCTTGGAAATCCCAATTTGATTTGTTCTTTGTAGTCTTTGGTTCCCCTTTTGTCTTTGAATTTCGTTGTGAGTGGAATTTCTTGGGTGAAAGACTCTCTTGTGGCTCTTAGAATTGAGTTGGAACTGGTCTTGAAGAGTTTAAAGTATGGTAGGAATTCACTGCTTTTTGAATCTATAATTTTTCTCTTTTTCCCGCTCTGCTGTCCGCCTCTGTGCCAATGTGATTTGGGTGGGTGATTTGAGCAAATCGCTTGCCCAAATTGTTTCTGTGAAGTCACTTCCAGGTTTCTGCCTTAGCTTCCTGTCTCTGCTTCCTTTGCTTGATTTGGGCAGGTGATTTGGCCAAATCGCTTTGACCCAATCACTTTTCCAGTTTTTTTCTGCACTTTTTCTCCAACTTTCCATTTTCTTCATTTTTTGTAAAAACATGACAAAACCATAAATTAAGCTGGAAAATGTGTAATTAAACAGTAATAAAAATAATAAAAATGTGGCTAAATTATGATTAATCAAGAAGACAGCAAGCTCACAAGAGAAGCTTAATGCTATTTGAATTCTCCCATGATTGGAGGTGGTAAAAAAAAAAATTCTGAAATTACTTTATGCAGGTGTGATCTACCCCATTTCTGATAATAAATGGGTGATCCCAGTCCAAGTTGTCCCTAAGAAAACAAGCATTACTGTGGTGAAAAATAAAAATGGGGAATCAGTACCCACACGCATCCAAAATAGGTGGAGGGTTTGCATAGGTTATCGTAAATTAAATACATCCACTAGGAAAAATCACTTTCCACTTTCATTTATTGATCGTATGCTTGAGTGTCTACCTAAAAATCTCATTATTGTTGTCTTGATGGATATTCAGGTTTTCATCACATTTCTGTGGCACCCGAAGACCAAGAGAAGATTACTTTCATCTATCCATTTAGCATATTTGCTTACCGACAAATGCTATTTGAGCTTTGCAATGCACCAGCCACATTTCAACAATGCATGGTTAGTATATTTTCAGATTTTATAAAAGACATCATAGGAGTTTTCATGGACGATTTCACCGTATATGATAACTACTTTGATGAATGCTTAGCTCACCTTAAAAAAGTCCTTAAAAGGTGTCTAGAATTTGATTTGGTATTAATAATTATGAGAAATGTTATTTTATGGTAGATCAAGGGCTAATATTGGGACATATGTCAAAAAAGAGGAATTAAAGTTGATAAATGTAAGATAGATATTATTAATTCACAGTTTTATCTCGTTAATGTGTGAGAAATTAGTTATTTCCTTGAGCATACAGGTTTTTATCGACGATTTATTAAGAATCTCTCAAAAATAGCTCAGCCTCTCTATAGGTTATTGCAATAGGATGTTGAGTTTGCTTTTGATGATTCTTACAAAAAAGCTTTTGATGCACTCAAGGGGTATTAATCACTGCACTAGTAATACAGCTCCCTGATTGAAGTCAACCTTTTGAAATTATGTGTGATGCTAGCAATTAGGCTGTGAGAGCTGTATTAGGACAAAGAAAAGGAAAAGATCCTCACATCATTTACTATGCATCCAAAACACTTGATAGTGTCCAGTGCAATTACTCAACTACAGAAAAAGAACTCTTAGCTATAGTTTTTACTTTAGAAAATTTTCATTCATATTTACTTGGCACTAAAGTAATTATTTATTTTGATCATGTAGCTCTAAAATATCTTTTCCAGAAGAAAGGTGCAAAGCCTAGATTAATTCGATGGATCCTTGATAAGCGGTTGTCGAAGCAGTAAAAAATAAACCTATTAAACAATCAACAATTAACTTGTAGATAGTGGCAATAGGGTCGAACCATAGGGATTTGACACTACGGATTTTCCTAATAATGACTTGGACAAGTAAATAACAAGAAATTAAAAGAGAGGGGGTTTTGTTTTGATGATTAAAACTAAATAGCAATATAAAACAATAATTTAAATAGATGAGAATTTCAATAGGAGAAGAATTCTAGTTGAAGAATAGATCTATTTCAGTTTGTTTAGAATTGATCATTGATTCTTTAACACTCCTATTTATTTCAATAAATTAGTTTAGGATGTGGAAGACGCTTCTCACAATCCAAATTCCTCCTTAGTTCTAGTTTGATTAGGAAACGTTCGCTAATCAAACACTAGTTAACAAGTTGCCAAGGAACGTCCTTGGGACTTTTAGCATCGAACAACTGTTAACTGCATTAAGACTTAGAGAAACCTAATTCTAACCTTGCCAACCGCGTGGTCAAGTTTAGATTATGTAACTTAATTAAATGTGTGTTTAAATAATCTAAGCAATTACGGACCTAAATTATTCAAACAATTGTTACTCAAGCAATTAAAAGCAATATGCCTAAATTGATTCTAAAAGCAAAGAAACAATTATAGAAAGATCAAATTGCATAAATATTGAAAATAAATAGAAGTTTAACAATGGAGATTTAAATCTCCCAATTCATCACAAATCTGAATTTTCCAACTTCAACTAGAAAATATAGAATTTAGCTAGGGATGTAAACGGGTAGGGTACCCGCAAAATTGAGAGTACCCAAATTCGAACCCGATTATATATACAATTCCCGAACCCGTCCCAAACCCGTTTAATATTTTAATTTTACTATCCGAACCCGTCCCAAACCCGTTTAACAATACCCGAACCCGATACAAACCAGCAACTCAGCAAATAATTTTTTTAATTCAATTCAATGACAAAACCAAATAAACTATCTAACAGTTGCACAACCCAGTAGGAGGAGAAATGTTCAATGACAAGAACCAGCAACTCAGCAACCCAGCAAATAATGATTTATAATCAAATAATTAGATTAATTGTCCATAAATTTTAAAAATCAACAGTATTACATTAATCAAATAGCAAATAATTAGATTTTTTAACATATCCAAATAATCAAATTAATAGTTCATAAATTATAAAATTTTTTAAAAACATACACATAAAAGATTTTGAAACCTGAAGAGAGTTCTAGTCAAAGCAGATGTCGCCGATTGAGGAGAGAAGGGTTGTCTCTAGCGTCAATGAAGTGCGAGGAGAGAAGCGTAAATCGAAAAGAGTAGATTTCACCCGACTGGGGAGAGAGAAGGAGATATCGCCGACGCCGACCGGGCAGAGGGAAGAGTTGTCTTCAACTGGAAAGTCGGAGATGTCGCCGCTGGAGAGAGAGAAGGAGATATTGCTGACGGGGGAGAGAGAAGATTTATCATCGACTGGGGAGAGAAAGGAGACGTCGCCGGTGACGACTGGGCTGCCGGCAGTCGTCAGTGAAGTGGGGTAGAGGCGTGACTGAGAACTATGGGAAGGGAAGCGAGGGAGAGAGAGAGACGTAGACGAAGAGAGGAAAGAGTAAAATGAAAAAATAAATTAGGGATTAGGGTTAGTTTTGTTAGTATAGTTAATCGAGTTCGGGTAACGGGTATCCGATCACCTAATCCCGAACCCTACCCGAATCCGAGACGGGTAAAATTTTTCAAACCCGAATCCGCCCAAATCCATTTTGTAAAAACCCAAATCCATCCTAATAGGGTTTGGACGGATCGGGTACCCGTGAAAACCCGCCCGCCTGCCATCCCTAAATTTAGCCACTCATGGTGGATAAAATCACAAAAGAAAGAAGAAAGAAAAGAAGGAGACAAGCTGCTGTGTTTTCTGCAGAATTGCTGAAGATGAGAGATGCCTTTTGCTGGTTTGAATGCTGCCTTTATATAGCTGGAGAATCCCAATTCCAATTTGATTAGGGTTTTGAAATCTCAATTTGATTTGGTCTTCTTTGTAGTCTTTGATTCCTCTTTGGATTTTGTATTTGATTGAGAATGGAACTCTCTAAGTGAAGGGCGTGGCTCTTGGGACTGATCTTGTGGTGTTTGAAGTGGATTTGGACTTCTTTTCTTTGAATTTGGATTTTCTGCTCTTTTCCCGCTTCTGCTGTCAATTCCTGCTGTCAGTGTGATCGGGGCGGTGATTTGGGCAGATCGCTGCCCCGATCGCTTCCTGTGAATCAGTCCAGTTTTCAGCTTTCTGTTTCTGCTTGATTTGGGCAATGATTTGGGCAAATCACTGACCCAATCACTTTTCTGTCATTTTCTGCACTTTTTCTTCAGTTTTCCAATTTCTTTCTTTTCTGTAAAAACAAAGTAAAAACCATAAATTAAGCTAAAAATTGTGTAAATAAGCAATAATAAATATAATAAAAATGTGGCTAAATTATGCTTGATCAATCCTTTTACTTTAAGAGTTTGATGTAGAGATTCAAGATAAAAAGGGATTTGAGAATTTAGTCGTTGATCACCTCAGTCAACTGCCATCATTAGTTGAAGAAACTACACAACTTAATGATGCCTTCCCAGATGAACACCTATCCTCCGCCTGAGATCAGGTTCCATGGTACACAGATATAATTAATTATTTGGTATCTAAATCCTTACATGATGATTTAACCAGAACTAAACGAGAAAAAAATCAAACATGATTCTAAGTATTATAATTGGGATAAACCTTATTTATGACGCATATGCTCAGACCAGATTGTTAGAAGATGCGTTTTTTGTAACAAAATCAGTTCCATTATGAGCTTTTGTTATGGCGCATATGCTCAGACCAAATTGTTAGAAGATGCGTTTCTGATAATGAAATCAGTTCCATTATGAGCTTTTGTCATGCCCACACATGTGGAGGTCACTTTGGTCCAAAGCGAATAACGCATAAAATACTTGATAGTGGATTTTATTAGCCTCATATATATCATGATTCTTATGTATTCTGTAAATCTTGTGTGAATTGTAAAAAATCTAATAATTTAAGTCATCATGATCAAATGCCCCAACAACCCATCATTGTTTGTGAAATATTCGATGTTTGGAGTATAGATTTTATAGGGTCATTCTCGTCTTCTTTCGGTTTTACATACATACTTTTAGCTGTTGATTATGTTTTCAAGTGGGTAGAAACATAATCTACCCATACTAATGATGCTAAAGTTGGTATAGGTTTTGTTAAGTCATATATCTTTAATATGTATGGAGTTCCAAAAGGCATAATCAGTGATCGTGGTACTCATTTTTGCAATAAGATAATTGCAGTACTCTTCAAGAAATATGGTGTTCATCATCAAACTTCCATAGCATATCATCCACAAACAAATGGGTAAACATAAGTGTCCAACAGAGATATTAAGTCCATTCTTGAAAAAACGGTCAATCCCAATCGTAAAAATTAGAGTATCAGGTTGGATGATGCCCTATGGGCATATCGAACAGCTTATAAAATACCTATTGGAATATCCCCTTACCGCCTCATTTATGGCAAGCCTTGTCTCTTGCTTGTGGAGATTGAACATAAGGCTTTCTGGGCAGTAAAACAATACAATATGAGTATGGATGACGTAAGCTGCAATTGTAAGAGTTGGAGGAAATTCAGAATGATGCTTATGATAATTCAAAAATTTACAAAGCAAGAACAAAGGCATTGCATGATCAATTAATCTCTAGAAAATAATTTTTAGTTGGTCAGAAAGTTCTGCTATATGATCCTAGACTGAAATTATTTCATAGTAAATTACACACTAGATGGATTGGTACTTTTATTGTCATTAACATTTTTCCCATGGTGCTGTAGAAATAAGGAGTATGGACACTGATCAAGCATAATTTAGCCACATTTTTATCATAATTATTAGTGCTTATTTACACATTTTTTAGTTTAATTTATGGTTTTTATCTTGTTTTTACAGAAAAGGAAGAAATTGGAAAATGGGAGAAAAAGTGCAGAAAAAGTACAAAAGGATGATTTGCCCAGTGATTTGCCCAAGATCACCAGATAATCTGCTCCAATCACTGCCCAGATCAAGCTAAAGCAGAAACCCGGAGGCAACAGACAGCAGTGATATGGGCAGTGATTTGTCCAAGAAACTCGAAGATCACTGGCCAAATCACTCGCAGAGACATAGAGGACTGACTCACAGAAAAGCGATCTGGTCAGTGATTTGCCCAATCACTTGAAGAAACTGGTCAAATCACCGGGCAAATCATTTTGACAGCAGAAACTTGACAGCAGAGCGGGAAAGACAGCGGATAACAGAAATTCGAATTTTCAGAAGTCCAAATCCAACTCAATCACTATCAATACAAATCCAAGAGCCACGAAAAGAACTTCTCATCCAAGGAATTCCAATTGCAATTAAATTCAACATCAAAAGAGGAGTCAAACACCAAATCAAAAAGGGATTTTGAAACCCTAGATGGATGGAAATCTGCAGCTATAAAAGGAGAGCCCCCAAACCAGCAAGGCACAGCTTCTGATCAGCAACTCAACTCGCCAGAAACTCTCCAGCATCTTCCTTTTTTCTTTTCTTTCACCTTTTGTATATTTAGTCCACCATGAGTGGCTAAACTCTTTCCTTTCTAGTTGAAGTTGGTGAATTTCAGATTTTGTGATGAATTGGGAGATTTAATACTCCATTGTTGAACTCTTGTTTATTTCAATATTTATGCAATCTGATCTTTTCCATAATTATTACTTTGCTTTTAGAATCAATAAGGGCCCATTGCTTTTAAATTGCTAAAGTGATAAATTGTTTGAATGATTTAAGTCCGTAATTGCTTAAATTGTTTAAACTCACATTTAATCAAGTTGCATGATCTAAACTTGACCATGCGGTTGGCAAGGTTAGAATTAGGTTTCTCTAAGTCTTAATGCAGTTAACAGTTGTTCGATGCTATAATGCCCCAAGGACGTTCCTTGGCAACTTGTTAACTAGTGTTTGATTAGCGAACGTTTCCTAATCAAACTAGAACTAAGGAGGAATTTGGATTGTGAGAAGCGTCTTCCACATCCAAAACTAATTTATTGGAATAAATAGGAGTGTTAAAGAATCAATGATCAATTCTAAACAATCTGAAATAGATCCATACTTCAACTAGAAGCTTTTCTCTTATTGATTTACTCATCTTTAAATTATTGCTTTCTTTTGTTATTTAGTGTTAGTCCATCAACTCAAAACCCCCCTCTTTTAATTACTTGTTATTTACTTGACCTAGTCATTATTAGGAAAATCATTGGTGTCAATTTCCTGTGGTTCGATCCTATTGCCACTATCTACAAGTTTATTGTTGATTGTTTAATAGGTTTATTTTTGACGGCTTCGACAACCGCCTATCAGACACTAACAAGTCATTCAAAATTAATGGTCGTCGTCTAAAACCTTTTTATGAGAATTTTCAGCCACAGCAAGTTGAGAAAATTATTTTCAGCGACTTCCCTCCACTTCATTGATTAGCTTGAAAGGAAGTCAAGTCTAGCTACAACTATAAACTAGAACTACTCTTATCATTCTCTAGTTAAATTTTAATTTTCTTGTTAAGAAAAAAAAGATTCCCGCATAAGTATATTTGTATTTTTTGTTATGCCCATAACTAACTCTATGCTGAATAATAAAATCATCTTGCTGTTTTTATTTTTTATTTATTTATATTTTATTTATTTCATTTAATTTTAATTTTCAGTTTTCTTCTCCAATAGTGATCTTTAATTTTTTCAGGTGTAGGAGATAGTATTAGGATTATATCATTATCTATTTTCTCTTTACTCTTTATTTTTCACTTTTTACTCTTCCTAACCCTAAAACACTCTTCAGTTTTATTTTTATTTTCTTTTGATTTTCCTTAACTGTAATCTGATGGGTGTTTTAAATAATGGTAAAAAAAACATCAAATTAGATGTTTCAGATAACAAATGAGGTAAGACTATTTTTTAGGTAATATTAAAAACATCAAAATTATGAAGTTATATTTAGAAGAGTTCATAGTTTATAGACATCAAACCTTGTGCACTTTGATAATCAACATCGGCCTAATCGCTCACCAGTATCAGGACAGAATCGAGTGACCTAAATTAAGCAGATTTCAAATCCGTGAATATGCATAATTCAGGTCCGCTAGAGCCTCACAATGAAGAAAAACAAGGCATCTGGAAGTTCCTGAAGAATCAATAAGAGACGTGAGAAAAATGAATTAATCATTCATTTTTAAGAAATGTGAACAAATAATTACGAGCGATGTTCCACCATTATTGTCCTGATTTTGAATTTAAGGCGAAAGGGGTCCATCTGTACATGACAACAAATGTTGCCATACGTAATCACAAACATCAAGAAACTGCCAAATGAAATTTCTTTCCCTAATTCCTCCCCAAATCCTGTCTTGATTCATTTTTCATTAATCCCTTGCTCACTGCCACCATCTGTTTCTCTAACAAAAAAAAAACGCCTTCCTCCTACTCAAACCCAAAGATCACCATGGGAGAGGTGGATCCAGCCTTCGTTCAAGAACCAGAACACAGGCCGAAACTGAGAACTATTGAAGCCGAAGGGATACCCATAATTGATCTCTCCATACTAAGCTCTTCTGATGCCAACCCAGATCATTCTCGAGCACTTGAAAATCTTGTTAAGCAGGTAGGCAACGCATGCAGGGACTGGGGTTTTTTTCAAGTGATAAATCATGGGGTATCACTGGAAAAGCGAGAAAAGATTTTCAATGTATCAAGGAAATTTTACGCTCAGCCTCTTGAGGAGAGAAACAAGATTAGAAAAGATGATAAGAAGATGTTAGGTTATAATGACGCAGAGCACACCAAAAATGTCAGGGACTGGAAAGAGGTGTTTGATTTGGCTGTGCAGAATCCAATTTTAATGTCTGCTTCATATAAGCCTGATGACAAGGAGATCACTGAGTGGCATAATCAATGGCCTGAGTACCCTCCTGAACTAAGGTAAACAAACTTACATCCATGTTCTTCTTGCAAAAACATCAATTAAATGCACTGCCATGAACAGGGAAGTCTGCGAAGATTATGTTAAAGAAATGGAAAAACTTGCCTATAAGTTGTTGGAGCTCATTGCCCTGAGTCTAAGCCTGCAACCAGATAGGTTCCATGGCTTCTATAAAGACAAAACTGCCTACATGAGGCTCAACCACTATCGACCTTGCCCTGCTCCTCATCTAGCTCTTGGGATTGGTCGACACAAAGATTCTGGTGCCTTAACGATTCTTGCACAAGATGATGTGCAAGGACTTGAAGTGAAGCGTAAATCTGATGGAGAGTGGACTTTGGTCAAACCAACCCCATCTTCTTACATAATCAACGTTGGTGATATTATGCAGGTACCATATTTTTGGATGATTCACTTCAAATAGTACAACTCTATATATGTTAATGTAAATAATTTACTCAAGCTCAACTCAATCAGAAGACTCAAGGTTCAAAAATCAACATGCTTGATGCTAAACCTCATGATACATTGGAACTCTCTACTCTACTTCAGTTTGGTAGTTTCCGCTGCCTATCTAAGGTTGAACCTGGGATTTGATAGCGGACTTAAAAAGTCATCTACAAACACTTTACCCTAATCTTTTCGAGTAAACGCTTGAGTCCTCTGTATTACCGCAGCTGCTGGCAAAGAGTCAGCCAATGCTTATTCCCCATATGCTGTTATTGCTTTTTCTCAAAGAAAAAAGTTCACGATCCCCAAGCCTTCTACCTCACCACGATATTGCTCCGTCAAGCTTTCGGTCATAACGGAAAATTCCTCTTTTCTGTCTCCCATCGGAGTCTGGGCTGTGTCTTAGACAGGGGAGTCTGAGCCGTATCTCAATCCTATCTAATGAACAAAAATTTCCAAGTTTTCTAGGAATTGATATAGCTTTGTATATGCAGGTGTGGAGCAACGATGCTTATGAGAGCGTGGAGCACAGAGTGAAGGTGAACGCTGAGAAGGAAAGATTTTCTGTTCCATTCTTCTTTAATCCAGCATACTACACCATCGTGAAGCCCTTAGAGGAGTTAACAAATGAGCACAACCCTGCAAAATATAGGCCTTACATTTGGGGGAAGTTTTTGGCCAACAGAAAGCATAGCAATTTCCAAAAGCTTGATGTTGAGAACATCCAAATCTCTCACTTTAGGGTCTCAGAATTAGGTGAAAAATTAGAGGGTACATTGTCCATCAACAATTAATGATACTTCCTGCAAATGTTACTTCTTATATGTAGACCAGAAAAGGACTTGGATTCTTGGGAGGCAGAGGCTTGATGGATCTTTTCCTAGGGATTCAGTAGTATTGTTGTGCATTGAATAATAGAATGTGCTACAATTTTTCTCATGGAAAATTACAAAAATCTTGCATTTGGTTTTGATTAAATATTTCAATTTAGTAATTCAAGAAAAAGAAATATGAACTTGAAAGCAAATATAAATAGATATCTTCATCCCTTACACTTTCTTTACAAGGACCTGTATTAAGGTAATGGAAAATTTTTTAAAATTTAAAGACTTTAAATTTGTATTTGGGAGAGTTTTTAAAGTAAACGTTTTGGAATTTTTAAACACTTTCAATCTACTGGTGGATTGAAAACCTTTAAATATTTTAAATTTTTTATTTTTTTAAATAATAAAAATTATTGAAATTTAAAAATAATAAAAAAACTTTATTTTGTAAAACTATATATTAAAAAATTTTACTTTACTCTATCTTATTTTAAATAGAGTATTTATATCAACACTTAAAAATAACGGTGAGTATTAAACTGAATCGAATCAAATAAACTAAAAATTAAAATTTTAGTATTTATAAAAATTGAATCGAATCGATTTTAATCGAAAATCAAATCAAATTGAATTTATCGATTTAAATTTTTAATAAATATTTTATTTTTTTTACACTTTATTTTTATTATTTTAAAATTTAATTGAAATATTTTAATTTTAATATGATTTAATCTCTATATTATTGAAAATAATATATTATTATCACTAAATCGGTTTGATTCGATTTATTTAATTTTTTTCTAATCAAAATCGAACTAAATCGAACTAATTAAAATTTTTGAAATTAAAAATTAAACTAAATAAATCAAAAAGAAAATTAAATTTTTAAATTAATTCGATTCAATTAATTTTTTTTAATTTGAATAAAATACTGTTACCCTACTTAAAAACCCTTTCGATTAAATCTATTATTATTATTTTTCATATTGTTATAATTAAACAACGTAGATAAAGTTTAATAAATTTATTTTATTAATTAATTTAATTATATAAAAAAAGAAAGAGGTAAAAATGAAAAAGGCAAAAAGGTAGTTTTCTTGAACCCAAAATTTGTAGAGCATGGTCCTCTTTTTTGAAAAAAAATTAAGACAAAACTTGAGAGATTTTACTTTAATAAATTTAGATTGTAAGATTGAAGAAGGAATCATCAAAGGGGGATTTAATATTTATATTTTATTTTTTTATAAAAAATTTATTTATTTATATTTTATAATTAATTTGATTTATAATAAATTGAGGTCTAGGTAAGTATTTCACCTGCCGAATGTTGGCATATGGGATCACTATGACAAATCACAAAGCTGCCAAATCAAATTTGTCTTTGCCTAAACCGCTCCATCCTAATACCACATCAAATCCTGTCTTCATTCATTCTGAGTTAAAGCCTTCCACACACCATAAATACTCCATCCATGTACTGCAAAGCTCCCACCATCTTTATCTTCACGAAAAAAAAATCCCACTTCCTCGTACTGAAATCCAGAGGTCACCATGGGAGAGGTGGATCCAGCCTTCATTCAAGAACAAGAACACAGGCCAAAACTGGCGAAAACTGAAGCCCAAGGAATACCCATAATTGATCTCTCCATACTGAGCTCTTCTGATGCCAATTCAGATCACTCTCAAGCACTTGAGGGTCTTGTCAAGCAGGTAGGCGACGCATGCAGGGAATGGGGATTTTTGCAAGTGATAAATCATGGAGTGTCACTGGAAAAGCGAGAAAAGATTTTCAATACATCAAGGAATTTTTTTGCTCAGCCTCTTGAGGAGAAACAAAAGGTTAGGAGAGATGATAAGAGACCGTTGGGTTATTATGACACAGAGCATACCAAAAATGTCAGGGACTGGAAAGAGGTATTTGATTTCGCAGCCCAGAATCCAGTCACGATGTATGCTTCATATAATCCTGATGACGAGGAGATCACTCAGTGGTTCAATCAATTTCCTGAGTACCCTCCTGAAATGAGGTAATGAAACTTAGATCCATGCCTCCATATTCTTATTTCAAAAAAATCCTGCTTTTATTTTAAGGTAAATTCTTCAAAACTTGTCCAGAAATAAGATTTAGGCCCGATAATGCATGTAATATTGTAATTCAATCCGCTGCCATGAACAGGGAAGTTTGTGAAGATTATGCTAAGGAAATGGAAAAGCTTGCCTTTACGTTGATGGAGCTTATTTCCCTGAGTCTAAGCTTGCAACCAGATAGTTTCCATGGCTTCTTCAAAGACCAGACCACCTTCATTAGGCTCAACCACTATCCACTTTGCCCAGCTCCTCACCTAGCTCTTGGGGTTGGTCGGCACAAGGATGCTGGGGCCTTGACCATCCTTGCCCAAGATGACGTGGGAGGACTTGAAGTGAAGCGTAAATCTGATGGGGAATGGATTTGGGTCAAGCCAACTCCAAATTCTTACATAATCAATGTTGGTGACATGATTCAGGTACCATATCCCAATCTCTTACATGAATTTGCCTGTTTCACATTCTTTGTTTCTGGGAATTGATGTGGCTTTGCATACGCAGGTGTGGAGCAATGAGGCTTATGAGAGTGTCGAGCACAGAGTGAAGGTGAACCCTGAGAAGGAAAGATTTTCTGTTCCATACTTCTTCAATCCAGCATACGACACCATTATTAAGCCCTTTGAGAAGATTGCAAATGAGCAAAACCCTGCAAAATATAAGCCTTACAATTGGGGGAAGTTTTTTGCCACCAGAAAGCGTAGTAACTTTCAGAAGCTTGATGTTGAGAACATCCAAATCTCTCACTTCAGGGTATCAGAATTAGCTGAAAATTTAGAGGGTGCGTTGTCGATCAAGAGTTAGTAACACCTTAATTCTCGTTCTGTAAAAACGGAAAACATCTTGGATGAAGGCTTGATGCATCTCTTCAATGATTTCCTGCACTGTTATTGTACATAGAATAATGGAATTTGCTACAAATAAACAGAACTGTTTTGCTGCTATAAATGTCTTTTAATGCTCAAATATCGACAACAACATGAGCCTTTCCATTTGTACTGTTTATTTTAATTATGAAGAGTTAGATTAAGTTGTGATCACTAATAAACATGACAGATTCATATGCAAGTAAAATATCCTCAAAATTTTCAACAATATAAGCCCAATCTGAGAAGAATCGAACCAGCTCGAAAGGACTTAGAAAACCAGCTCAACCCGAGAAGAATCAAATCAGCCCGAAGGAACCGAGAAAGGCAATCAGAAAGTCGATCAACCATCGCACCGCTCATCACAGCCATTATTTGCGGACAGCAAGGCGAAACAAACAAGCCACCGCATCACCCACAACGAAGCCATCAGGCCAAAAGCAGCAGAGTCACAAGCAACTCAACAGCAGGCCGAAACAACCACACACACCAGAAAACAACGTAATGTCTATGCAAAATGATTAGCTAACTTTAATTATTATTTATTTATGAAAAACGTATTTAATAATTAAAAATTCATATCAAAATATAAGAAGGCAAGAATGGAAATCAAATGCTATTGAAAATTGGCCCAATTACAGCAGAACAATCTGGTGAAGGCTACCCAAATGCCCAATGCAAAATTGTCTTCGGCTTTGCCCAATGAAATATGTCTGCGCCCAAATTGCTCTAATATAAAACGCAGCGGCACGTTCATTTTCACTAATAAAAAACTAAATTTTTTTTCTTAAATTATTAATTATTAAATCTACCCTTTCAGAGTGAGCGGTCATATGCACCAGTGGACTGTATAGTTTTATCCATTTCATATCAATGCTCTTTCTCGATTCATTTTGCCTTATCCCACTTATTCACAGTCTGCACCGTATAATGTGAGGCTCCCACCATCTTTTTCCATAAGAAGAAAAACCCACTTCCTTCTGCTAAAATCCAAAGATCACCATGGGAGATGTGGATCCAGCCTTCGTTCAAGAACAAGAACACAGGCCAAAACTGGGAATTACTGAAGCCGAAGGGATACCCATAATTGATCTCTCCATACTAAGCTCTTCCGATGCCACCCCAGATCACTCTCAAGCACTCGAGGGTCTTGTTAAGCAGGTAGGCAACGCATGCAGGGACTGGGGGTTTTTTCAAGTGATAAATCATGGGGTATCACTGGAAAAGCGAGAAAAGATTTTCAATGCTTCAAAGGAATTTTTTGCTCAGCCTGTTGAGGAGAAAAACAAGATTAGGAGAGATGATAAAAGTATGTCGGGTTACTATGACACTGAGCATACCAAAAATGTTAGGGACTGGAAAGAGGTGTTTGATTTCGCTTCGCCAAATCCAATTTTAATGTATGCTTCGTGTAAACCTCATGAAGGGGAGATCATCAAGTGGTACAATAAATGGCCTGAGTATTATCCTGAGCTGAGGTAAAGGACACCGTCACATGCATGTTTTTCTTGCAAAAATATTAGATCAGGAAATTATTTTGTTAAAAACTAATGTACTTTTAATTATTTGATTGCAGTATTAAAAGTTAAAGAGTGTTAATAAGATTTATGCATACGACATTAGATTTCTTTACGTCCAATAATGCATGTAATATTGTAATTCAAAGCACTGCTGTGAGCAGGGAAGTCTGTGAAGATTATGCTAAAGAAATAGAAAGACTCGCCTTTACGTTGATGGAGCTTATTGCCCTGAGTTTAAGCTTGCAGCCAGATAGGTTCCATGGCTTCTTCAAAGAACAGACCACCTTCATTAGGCTCAACCACTATCCACCTTGCCCTGCTCCACACCTAGCTCTTGGGGTTGGTCGACACAAGGACCCTGGTGCCTTGACCATCCTTGCCCAAGATGATGTGGGAGGACTTGAAGTGAGGCGTAAATCTGATGGAGAGTGGATTTTTGTCAAGCCAACCCCAAATTCTTACATAATCAATGTTGGTGACGTTATTCAGGTACCCAATCTCAATCTCTCGCATGATTTTGCCTCTTTCACAACCTTTAGATGATTCAAATCAAATAGCTAGTCCATGTCATTAATATAAATAAAGGAAAAAATAAGAAAACTCGCTGGTTAATCTTTCGGTTTTGAAAAATATATATAAAATCTTGATGTCACATGGAATAGATATTAAATTTCCCTATAAAATTACTGATGCTCAACTCCTGAAACTCAGTATCTAGTGGAACTGTTAATGGAAAAACTTTTACCAAGTTCTCTAGCAATTGAAATGGATTGGCAAATGTCTATGCATATGCAGGTATGGAGCAATGATGCTTATGAAAGTGTGGAGCACAGAGTGAAGGTAAACTCTGAGAAGGAAAGATTTTCTATTCCATACTTTTTCAATCCAGCACATGATACCTTGGTGAAGCCCTTAGAGGAGATAGCAAATGAGAAAAATCCTGCCAAATTCAGGCCTTATACTTGGGGGGAGTTTTTGGCCACCAGAAAGCGTGGTAATTTCCAAAAGCTTGATGTTGAGAACATCCAAACCTATCACTTCAGGGTATCAGAATCAGCTGACAAATAATTAGAGGGTGCATTGTCCATAAAAAATTAACAATATTTTACTTCCTAAAATGTTGTTCTGCATGTATAAACAAGAAAAAAGACTTGGATTCTTGGAGACTTAATGGATCTTTTCCCAGAGATCTAGTAGTATTGTTGTGACAGAATAATGGAGATTGCTACAAATAAAAGAAAGGGTAATTTACGATTTAGTCCCTGGATATTACCATTATTAACAAGTCAGTCCCTGTATTTTTAGAAACTTATTAAAACGTCCTTATGTTTTATTTCCGTCAACGAAATAGTCCTTCCGTCCTATTTTCCGTTAAAATTAGATAAAGGAGGAGAGAGAAAATTTTTAAAATCCAATTTTACCCTCAAATAAAACCATTTATTTAGTCCTTGTATATTACAATTATTAACAAGTTAGTCCTTACATTTTCAAAAATCTATTAAAATATTTTTATCTTTTTTCATATCTATTAAAACGTCCTTATCGTTTTTTTATGTCAACTAAATAGTCCCTATCTTTTCTCAGATCTATTAAAACGTCCTTATCGTTTCTTTTTGTCAACGAAATAGTCCCTGTCTTTTCTTTCGTCCTCCTCCTCCTCCTCCTCCGAAAAAGAAGAAGAAGAAAAAGAAGAAGAAGAAGAAGAAGAGAAAGAAGAAGAAGAAGAAGAAGAAGGAGAAGAAGAAGAAGAAGGAAGATGAGGAGAAGAAGAAGAAGAAGAAGAAGAAGGAGAAGAAGAAGAAAAAGAAGAAGAAGGAGAAGAAGAAGAAGAAGAAGAAGGAGAAGAAGAAGAAGAAGAAGAAGAAGAAGAAGAAGAAGAAGAAGAATAAGAAGAAGAAGAAGAAGAAGAAGAAGAAGAAGAGAAAGAAGAAAAAGAAGAAGAAGAAGAATGAGAAGAAGAAGAAGAAAGAGAAAGAAGAAAAAGAAGCAAAAGAAGAAGAAGGAGAAGAAGGAGAAGAAGCAGAAGAAGGAGAAGAAGCAGAAGAAGAAGAAGAAGAAGAAGGAGAAGAAGAAGAAGAAGCAGAAGAAGCAGAAGAAGAATTGATGAAGAAGAAAAGGAAGGAGGAGGAGAAGGAGAAAAATAATTGGGGGTAATATAGTCTTTTACTATATTTTTAACGGCAAAAATAGACAGAAGGACTATTTCGTTGACGGAGAGAAAACATAAGGACGTTTTAATAGATTTCTAAAAATACAGGGACTGACTTGTTAATAATGGTAATACCCAGGGACTAAATCGTAAATTACCCTAAAAGAAAGTGTGTTGCCGCTATAACCGTTTTGTTTTTGTTTTTAATTTTTATGCTGAGATATTTTTAGCTAATTTTAATGATTATTCTGAAATATATAATATTTAATCATATATAATATATCAATTTCAGGTGTGAACACCTCACAAAATCTCTCTCTAGTCTGAAGAGAGAATTTTCTCTGATTTTGTACTTTTGCATTGTTTATGAGGTTTGGTCTCCTGGATCTGCCAGTTCTGCGACAGTTCCTTGCCTTATCTTGGTAGAGATAGTCTCCATCCCTTGACTAGAGTGTAGATTTCTCCCTATCCATCTCTAGAAAGAGTTGTATATATTTGTTTCTTTTGGTTTATCCTTTTGAGTTGTAAGTGCGAGCTTAAAAGAGAGGAAAAACTAGAGATTTGCATTTATTGCTATCTTCCCAAGTTGCAGTCCTATTTCGATGTTACCCTTCCTTTATCCTCTGTAGCTAATCTACCTTTATGTTTATACTTGCAATAGAGTGGCCATAAAGGCTATAGGAGAATAAGAACATTGGCAGCTCTGCCATTTATCACTCTCTGAAAACATTGGATACAATGCCTGAATCTTCCAATGTCAAAGCCACCAGGAGGTGTAAAGGCATAATGGATCCTTTTACGTACTTATTGGCAACCTCTGGTTTCCTTCCAAGAGCTGACCCACTTTTGCCTCTGGGAGAAGTCCGTTGTTTGGATGGTTTGCAATCAAACTTTGAGGTTTGGGGTTGTTTTTGCATGGGATATTCCCCTTGGATACATCTAAACCGTGTTTGAACTAGTCTTATTACTTATATAAAGGTTAGATATTGATCATTAATTGTAGTGAGATATATACAAAATTTAATATAATCAATGTTTATATTTAAAATAAATGTATTGGAAGATTTATCCCGTTCTTGGCGTTGGTGTGTCATTAGTATTCTTTGTTATTGGGCCACTTAGTCTGGGGTTTTCTTGTGGTATGGGATTGGATTTCTGTTTTTAGAGATGTGGGTTTTATATTTGTTTGGTAACTTGTATAAGTTCAGGCGTTGTCTTTAATTGGGCTGGCTGATTTGTTTAAATCAAACCATTCTATGCTTTTAGAGCAGACCATTCTGGCGAGGCCTTACCCAAAATGTTCCTATATGCCATTGCTAATAAGATTTAAGTCCATTTCAGCGGAAATGCAAAGGAACCCATAACAGAAATGGAGCATAGAAACAAAAAGTTGATGTCAATTTCCCTTCTCATCTCCCTTGTCCCAATTGTCAACGGTATCTTACCAGATTTTCCACAGCAGAGTCTTTCCATCAAACACTTTGTGCTCGTACATGGGTCAGGCCATGGCGCCTGGTCATGGTACAAAATTGTGGCGCTACTAAAATCATCTGGCCACAATGTCACAGCCATCGACTTAGCTGCTTCGGGTATTGATCTACAGCAAGTCAGCACTCTACGATCTATATCCGATTATCACCGGCCGTTGATGGAGTTAATGACATCTCTGGCGGAACATGAGAAAGTGATCCTGGTTGGTCATAGCTTGGGTGGATTGGCAATATCTGAAGCCATGGAAAGGTTTCCTGATAAGATATCTGCAGCTGTGTTTGTGACTGCGTTGATGCCTGGACCATCACTCAGCATATCTACTCTTATTAATGAGGTACTTTCATTTTCTTAAGATTTTCCGTTCTTAATTATCAAATTTAAGGAAGTTGACTTTACTGTTTCTATGTTTCTAAAAATTTATTGAAATATTTCTAAATTTTGATTTCCTTTATATTCCATCTTTTCATTCATTTAATTAAAAAGAAAATTGTAAGTTGACTGAAACTTTTTAAGATATAATAGTGTTTTTTTTTTCCCTTTCTTATCGTAGTCATTAAATAGATCAGGTCCTCTGCTAGACAGCAGCTATATATACGGTGATGGTCCTAATAACCCTCCAACAGCACTCAGTTTTGGCCCTGTGTTCTTGTCATCAGTTATGTACAAGCTCAGCCCAATTGAGGTTAGAACTTAAACCTAATTTATCTTTCAATTTTGCTATTATTGATGACGCATTACAATTCACCATCAAATATCTACATGTAAATAGGATTGTGCATTGGCGACAACATTAGTGAGACCATTTTGCTTGTTTAGTGAAGAAGACATGTCAAAGAAGATTATTCTAACCGCAAAGAATTACGGATCAGTTCGTCGAATTTTCTTGATTTCTGAAAAAGATAAGGTTTCTAAAAGGGATTTTCAACTATGGATGATCCAAAGAAATCCACCAAATGAAGTTATTGAGATTCTGGGATCTGATCATATGCTAATGATGTCTAAGGCAAGTGAGCTTTGGTGTCATCTATTAAGTATTGCTGGGAAGTGTTCTTAGACACTACCATTGTTAATGGAAGATTGTTGTTGTGCTATTCTAATGGATATTTGGTTTTATTTATAAGTAGAAAGTTATAGATAAGATGATTTATCTACTTATTTTAAAATTATTATTTGACCAAGGACTATTTTATTTTAATAATTTTTAAAATATCAACATTATACTTATATCAATTTACAATACTAAATCAATTTTAGAACATATCATGAATTTCAATTTCAGAATTTTTTTACATTGAATAAACATTCTTATATCAATTTAAAAATAAAAAAATTCTCTGAATATAAAAAATATAATGTGAATTTCAATTTTACAATTTATATATTTGTATGTATTATTATTATTATGTTATTGATAAAATTTAAAATTTAGAGTATCATAATATTTTTTTAATTATATTTTTTTAAAATTCAGAGTATCACTGTATGTTTTTTATATATATAAAATAAATAAAACAAATGTATACCCTGTCGCACAAGATATACCCTTCTTGAGGGTATATTCCTTATACAATTATTGGGCTTATAAAATAAGTAACAATCAAATTATATTTCCAGTATTTTTGAATATCTTAATTTCTATTTGTCTAATTAAAAATTAATTTCTTTTTTTTGAAAATTTCAACACGCATATCACGTGTGGTGCGTAAATAATCCCATTATATTTTCAAAATAAATTAAAGAGATATCATTTTAGTATTAAAAAATATTGAATTAATACGAATATTATATGGTAGATATTATTATAGATTTATACTCTTAAGATTCGTCATTAACATTTAACAAGAAATCATTTTCCGACAGGGCTGGCTAACGCGTTTTGTATTCCATTCCTATCATTTTATAATAATTATCTTTCAAGCATTCTTAATGATATTTTAATAACTCATTATATTCGTTACAAAATTATAATATCATATTGCTTCTACGAATCACATTTCCTTTTTATTATATTGCATTTTCCATTTTTTGCAAGCAACTTGGGCCAATATGAGTATAATTGATGTTATATCGTCTTTCTTCAGGAGTGTATTTACGAAATAATAAAAATATCGAGTGATTTAGTGGATAAAATCTCAATATTTAAATCAGTTAAAGAATAAAAAATGATTTAGTGAAAAGATGAGATCGATCATATACTTGGAGGTTGCCCATTTATATAATTTTTTGATAGTCTTATCCTAGTAAAATTCAGAATCTGTTATTCAGTTTTGATACGATAAAAATTTCTTCTCTAACCTTTATTTAGGGTTATGGTATGAAATGAACTAGGATAGTTCATTCGGATTCTTAGATCATGTGTCTTTTTTTATTGGGTTTTTGGATTTTATTCTTCTAATGGCCTCTATATCAATATCATTAGTCCCCCCTTTATTCCACAAATCTTTAGGTTCATTAGTACTTTTATAATTGTGTTAGTACGTTGGAAAAATGAATAGGCGTTCCCTTATTGTAGTTGTCCACTTTCTATATAAAGTGGTGTGTAGGGTTGATTTGCCCCACACTCCCTCTTAACTTTCTCTTTCTAGCATTTGTCTCTCTAGAAAGCTTGTTTATCCGGTCATTGAAATTTGGAGTTTCGGTTGATCTTTGGTGGTGTTTTCCAGTTTTCAACCTCTCTTTTAAGTTTTAGGCCTCCTTTATGGGTTTTCAGGTTTTCAGCCTCTCTTATGTATTTTCGACCTTCCTTATGGGTTTTCGGGCTCCCTTGTGGGTCTTCGGGTTTTCAACATCATTTGTTGAATTTTGGGTTTTTGGCTCCCTTATTGGTTTTTGGGTTTTTGACCTCCATTGTGGGTTTTCGCACCGGTGTTGGATTTTGGTGGATCAGTCCCCTCATTTGGGTTTTCAGTTTTAGCGTGGTAGCACGCCGATGTTGGTTGACAGTGGATCCCTCCCCCTTTTCAGATTTTCGGTCTTAGCGTGGTAGCACTCTGGTGCTGGTTGAGTTATTTTCTCATTGCATTGGAGGCTCGACGTTGATAAGATCTGATATTATACTGTCATAGTACCATATTGTCATGTTATCGTGGTACTATACTGTTATGGTATCAGTTGCTGATGAAGATACTCATAACACCTTAGGGTCTATTTGTAACGACCCGAAAATCGGACCGCTACCGGCGCTAGGATCCAGGTCGGCTTAAGGCCGCCGGGACCCGTAGCAAGCCTGACATGCAACCTGTAAACCTGTTTAATTCCATACATGATCAACAACATACATAAAAATTAAAATTTTTCTTTCATTCAAACACCAAACTCAACCTGTGCATGCACTGAACATAGACATAATCATAAATATCGACCCCTCTGTGGGATCTCATCAATGCCCCAATGGGCAATTACAACATGTGTTGAGTTGGTTTACATAAACATCATAAAAGATCTAGGATCATGCATTAAAAGGGATACCTTACACATAGGTCAAGCACAACCTCTAATCCTCAATATCATTACATTACATAACTATTCATAACTTTACATTTTTTCATGTCCACATTCTATCTATTACATACAAATAACTTCAATACTCTTGCTGACCTCCTGGTCTACCCTGTACCTGCAAACCTGGGGAATTTGGGAGAGGGGTGAGCTACTAGAGCCCAGTGAGCAGAATAATAAAGCATTTAAAACACATGCTATCATGAAATGCATCACATCACAGCTAATCATATCAAGGATGAACTTGTCACCATTTAACCCTCTACATATTCCAATCATGCTAGGGGCGTAGTGCAGGCCACACCTGGTCTTTCTCTTATACATAACATAACATACATAACCAATGGTGCCGAGGGCGTAGTGCAGGCCACATCCGATCTTTCTCTTACATAGTGCCAGGGGCGTAGTGCAGGCCACACCTGGACTTCCATATCATATCATCACGTCATAACATATGAGGGCTAATGGATCATTCAACATTCATTCACATCAACAACATATTATGCAATGCAACATATTCGTGATTTCTAATGCAAACAACCTAAAATATCACATGGCATCCGTGATGCATGAACATGCTCAAAACTGATTTATTTACTTGAAACATAAAGAGTTATTCTACTCACCTCTGGCTAGCTCTGACACTGACTGAAGCAGCTGACTCACTGCTGAGGTCCTCGGTTCCTCGGGTCCGAACCTACACAGGTGGACTCAAATGAGGGACCAAACAACTAGCACATAACTCTAAAAACATCCCCCAAAAACCCTCTAAAACTCCTCAAAACATCCATGCAAAAACATGCAAAGGAAGGCTGGACAGGGCACTTTCGGCGGCAGGTTCGGCGGCCGAAAGTCCCTCCAGAGCCGAAAGTCAGGCAGGTTCGGCGGCACCTTCGGCGGCCGAAACTCCCAGACAGAGGCGAAACTCATGCATGTTCAGCGGCACTTTCGGCGGCCGAAACTCCCAGACAGAGACGAAAATCTCCTTTCGGGGGCAAGCTTCGGCAGCCGAAGGCTGGTTCCACAAGCATGTTCGGCGACCGAAAGTTCCTTCGGCTGTCGAACCTGGTTTCTCCCTTAGTGGCAGAAACTCAGCTCTTCTATGCATATACGCCTCCCAAACCATTCAAACATGCATAAACCTATTCTACAACACACATACACAAGCATACAAGCTCCTAGGGGCTTCAAACTATCTAAAACCCTATCTACAACACATCAAACATGCATTTGCAAGCCACATTGTTCAAAAACACAACATAACCTCATAAACCTAACCATAAGCTAAACATGCATTCTACCCCATAGATCTACTTAAAACTTACTTAAAACATGCAATGAGCTTAAGATCGGCTCTTACCTCTTGAAGATCGAGAGAGAGACGACCTAATCTTGGAGATGGGAGATTTTCAACTTCCTTGGGTCTCCAAGCTCAAAACTTGCTCAAAACTTGAAAATCTTCAAAATAAGATGAAAACTTGTGAAAATCGTGAAAGATTTGAAGGAAAAACTCAAAGATTGGTGAGAGACGGCGGAGAGCTCACCTTAGCCGAAAATGGGGAGAAAAGCTCGCCCATTTCGGCTAAGGGACCCTTTTATAGTGGCTGGCCAGGCCACGTTCGGGGGCCGAACGTGCCTCCGCATGCATGCCATGTTCGGCGGCCGAACTTGAGGTTCGGCGGCCGAACCTGGACTTCCCTCACTTATGCCTTCGGGGGCCTAAGGCACACCCGAAATGCCTGCATGTTCGGCGGCCGAACTTGAGGTTCGGCGGCCGAACCTGGGTTTTCCTCCAAGGTTGTTTTCATGCAAAAACTCATTTCCTTTTTAATTAAAATCATGAAATACATTAAAACATTTTAAGAAAACATGTTTCTACCCTACTAGAGGCTTCCGACATCCGAGATTCCACCGGACGGTAGGAATTCCGATACCGGAGTCTAGCCGGGTATTACACTATTGGTTGGCTTACTTATTTCTCCACTTCATTACTCGCTTGATATTGATGAGATTTGGTACTATGCTATCATGGTACCATGCTACTATAGTATCACACTACCATGGTATCAGTTGTTGATGATGGTGCTCATAATGCCTAAGAAGCAATTGATTTGGCTAACTTATTTCCCCCTATATTGGCGGCTTGACGTTGATAAAATCTGGCACCATGCTGCCATGGTATCAATTGTTGATTAGGGCACTCATAATGCCTAAAGGGCAATTGGTAGGCTGGCTTATTTCCCCCTGCATCGGCGACTTGACATTGATAAGATCTAGTATCATACTGCTATGGTATTAGTTGCTGATAAGGGCACTCATAATGCCTAAGGGGCAATTGGTTTTTTTTTTCCCTACATTGACATATTGACGTTGATAATATCTGATATCATGTTGCCATGGTATTAGTTGCAGACGAAGGCGCTTATAACGCAAGGGGCAATTGATTGGCTAACTTATGGCCCTACATTGGTGGCTTGACGTTGATAAGATCTTATATCATACTGCCATGGTATTTGTTACTAATGAGGGCACTCATAAAGCTTAAGGGGCGATTGGTTGGCTGACTTATTTTCCCACTGCATTGGCGGCTTACGTTGATAAGATTCGATACCATGTTACCATGGTATCAGTTGTTGATGAGGGTGCTCTTTCATCGCCTAGGAGCGCTTTTATGTCGCCTAGGAGAGCTCTTACATCGCCTAGGAGAGCTCTTACATCGCCTAAGTAGTTAATTGATTGACTGAAAGGGCACTTATATCGTTTAAATGGGTAAGTGGTTGCCTGAAATAACGGTCTTATATCTCCTAGGAGCGCTCTTACGTCGCCTAAGTAGACAAGTAATTGCCTGAAATGGTGCTCTTACGTCGCCTAAGTGGGTAAGTAGTTGCCTAAAAGAGCGCTCTTACATCGCACAGGGACGCTCTTAAGTCACTTAAGTGAGTAAGTAGTTGCTGAAAAGGGCGTTCTTATGTCTTTTAGGAGCACTCTTACATCACCTAGTGCCAAAATAGATGGTAGGATAGCTTGGTGCCTGAAACTTATTCTTTTATTTAGTAAGAAAATATTTCAATCTTTGCATAAGTTTGAATTGAAATAAAATAATAAAAATACTTAATAGAAGAAAAAGAAATTGACTACTGATAGAATTTCCTGTGATTGGCGATGTTCCATGATCTTTGAATAGCTTTCCCATTCAAGTCTGCTAGCTTATAGGCTCCTGGCCTAATTACTTTGATCACTTGGGATGGTCCCTCCCATTTGCACATCAACTTGCATGGCTCTACATTGCCCTTCCCCTGTCTCCTGATACCTCCTTTCCTCTATCTCTTGGTATCTCCCTTCCATCCTAAAATCTTTTCTCATCACTTTTCTCTGCCTTCTGGGTTTGCCTTTATTGTCTAGACAGACGTATTTTTGGGCCCTCTCCATCAACTAGTGACAGTCTCTAGCTGAGTTTTTTTTATTAAATATTCCACGAACCTTGTGTTACAGCAATCCTTTTTTATTGCTTCACATGCCGTTTTGTAATTTAGATTGTCTACCTGAATAACACAAGAATAACATTTGAAGAAATTGAAAAAGTTGACGAAACTCTTCAAAAAACGAGGAGGAGATAGCATCCCACAAAGAATCCATGGTGTCCACGTTAAGAAGAATAAGGATGATACATGGAAGAGGGCGACGGAAAGTTGGGAAACTATAGGAAGGAAAACCAGAAACCAAGAAGACAGGTATCTAGAGGTGAGATTGATGGATACTGTAAAGAGAATATAAAAGAAGCAGTTGGACGATGACTTTGGAATCAGAGATGTTTTTCTCCTTTCTACTGAAATACTAGCCAAGTCTTTTCCAAACAAATTCAAGCTACTATCTTTAGACAAGTACGATGAAAAGACTGATCTACATAGTCACCTAACTAATTTTCGTACAACCATGCTTCTCCAGAATACCAATGACATGGTCCTATGTAGGGTCTTTCCTTCTACTCTCACTAGATTGGCACAAAAGTAATACCAACACCTTCCAGCTAACTTCATTCATGACTTTAACGAATTAGCTTATGTCTTTAAATAGAAATTCATCACATGTTTCCCTTTTAAGAAATTATCTTTTGACTTTCAAAAAGTAAGGTAAGAGAAGTATGAATCTCTCGAAAGTTATATAGACATATTCAATATTTTATTTTGAGTTATGGTCTAAAACAAACTATAGGATAATTCGTTCGACTTCTTGGATCATAAGTCTTCTTCAATTGAACTTTTGGACTTTAATTTTTCAGTAGCCTTTATATAAATATCAATAATTATTATGGAGTCTAATTAAATAATTATATTTATAATAATCTTCAAAATGCATATCTTTAAGATGATGAATGATGATCGATGGATTTCTTCACCCCGGTCTAAAAGGCCAGGCCCACAAAAACAGTCCATGATCCGAAGGCTTCAATATTCCCCTCGAGAGTCAGGTCCAACCCGCTCAGTCACAGGGCCGGACTCCGCCTAGACCCCTCAATCAAGCCGGCCCAAACCTCTCGGCCCAGTAATCAGGCCCTCACCAGGCTCAACTTCAGCCCTATCATTCAACCCAGCCCGGAAAGGGGAAAATGACCAAGATGCCCCGCTGGTAGGTCCTTCCGCATGCGTATCAGAGGAGAATTAATGGTCGTTACGCATGGAGCAGGCGCTTGACACATCCGTACATACGGAGCTGAGCGGCAGAAGACAGCTAGCATTGTGGCAGAGAGACAGATATATATATCACGGTAAAGGCCACGCAAAAGGGGGCTCTCTCTTCTTCTTCTTCTTTCTCCTTCCTGTACACCATTTTTATTCTTTCTGCAACTCTTGCCTAAATATACTACTCTGAGCCATAAAATCTGACTTGAGCGTCGGAGGGTCTCCACCGGGGCACCCCCGGTAGGCCCCTGACCATTCTTTCTTATTTTACAGGTCCTTTCACCAGGTAAAATATGGAGAGACCCATCAGGAAGCCCAGCAAGAAGGGACCCAGAAGAAAACCAGATCTATCATGGACCAGGAAGAGGAAAAGATTTATGAATGAATATAGATGACGTCGGATTCAATTGAATGAGATTTGGTATTAAAAATTAATTATTATGGGCTCTTATTCCTATTATTAAAATAGGATAAATGAAATGGAGATGTGTGGATAATATGCTGTTTAACTATTATAGGATCATTAACACGATAATCGTCATAGTGCATATAATATATTTTTTTAGAAAAAGTAGACAGCTAATAGATATGCTTGGTGGAGTTCAACTTGCAGCATTAAAAGATCAAATAATTTACAATTTCTTAAATATTAATACAAAGTTTATCTTAAAAAAATGAAGAGCCAAAAATGGTTTCATAACCAATTCCAACTAACTTTTATATTAACTTTAAATAATCGTAGTTGGATAATATATTTAAAAAGAGATTTACATTTAACATCTACAGAATTAAAAAAATAAAAAAATTAAAAATTAAAAAAAAAAAAAAAGACAAAGGAAGTGTTGCTTGAGCTTTGATGCTATTGGAGAGCGTCACTAACTCCCAAAATGTTGGAGAAAACATTAACGTGGGAAATATGTAAGATTTAAACATTTATTTTTCTATACGACCGAACCAATTAAAATTCTTATATATTTTTTAAAATTTTATTTCAGTTCTGTGTCTGTCTGAATTTTTTTTTTTTTAAAAAAATTAAATATATACATCAAATTGTTTTGGGATTGCAATTGGATTGAATCTTATTGCACATAACATCAATTTTTTTTTTTTTTTATTGCAATTGGATGGAATATTTTTCCCGCATCATCATGAAAATTTAATTATTGCCGTTGGATTCTTCCAAGTGTTGGATAGTGGAAATTAACGTCTCACCATTAGATTCCATCAATAAACCTCAATTTTCTCTTTCTTCAAGATTCAAGTAACTTTTCTCATTTCAACAAGAGCTTCATATTAATGGATTACAGAGATTTCACTGAACCAGAAGAAATAATCACAAAACTGAATTAACAAAGAATTACATATCTTTAATCACAAACTATAAAATATCTCTTTCATATGTACAAATAATTCTAACAACGAACCTTCCCAAAACCCAGATAGAAATTTGCCATTTCTCGAAGAAAACCAGGAGGAGAACTCCATAGCCATGCACGAAGGCAAAAAGAAGAAGAAACCAACCTGAAACAGCGAATATAGAAATTCTTGAAGAAACCTGAAGCTGCTGTCATGGAAGGAGACCAACAAAAGGAACAGAAGCAGCATAAGGGTGGCTTGGGAGACGATGATGAGAGGTGTTCTGCTCAATAACAATTCCAATTGCTTCAGCTACAGCGATAATAAACTCCATAGCCAGTCTCAGTAGTTGTATGCACATCTCAAATCTCTGGATCACCATTTCTGCAACTCCAAGCTTTTTAGCTTTTTCTTTTTAAGCTCTCTCTTTTTCTGTTCTCCGCGTCACCTTTCTTTCTTTTCAAAGCTCAGGAGTTCTATATAATAAATATATATAGACAGAGAAAGAGAGGGTGATATGATTAATTTGGCTTTTGGAAGAACTCAAGGGACAGAAGAGAATAGTCTCCTTTTCTTTTTGAGTCGTTGAGAAGCATTATTATTTCATTAGATATGATGAAAAAATCCAGGTGGAAATGGATAAGCCCATGTGTCATACTCACAACCAAAGCAAACTACAAGGCCAATCAATCTTGTGACATTATTTATTTCTTTTGATCTTTAACACAAGTGTTGTTTATTTTCGTTTATAAATTCGTCAAATTAATTTATAAAATTTTTAAAAGTACGTTTGAATTTTATTTTACTGTAATTTAAACATAATAATATATTTATGTCTTGTAAAAAATATTTTAAAAAAATATAATTCTCGTACTCACCGATTTAATTTTATAATAAGTGTATTTAAATAAATATATGAGATCTCAAATTTTATTAATTTAATTTTCAATTCAAAAAAATATAATTATTATAAATATTTTAAATTTTTATTTTATTTTCAAAAGAAATTTGATTTAATAAAAATGTTATGAATTATGGAGTTTAAATTATACTAAGGTTTAATATTTTTAATGTAAAATTTCAGTTTAATTTATTTTTTAAAATTTTATTTGAAATAATTTATTTTATAAGAAAAATAATTTAAATGAATTTTTATAAAATTATATACCATTTAATTTATTTTCAAATAATATTTTAAAATTAAAATATTGAATTTTTTTATTATTAATAAAAAAATAATGAAATTAATTTTTTATAAAAATCTTGCTCTTCAAAAAATCTCTCAATTTAATTTCAAATACACATAAGGTGGGAATTGTAAACCGCGACGCCGTTTTGGTCGGTTATAAGCGTTTGACTTCCCTCCCTCGATTTCTATACTTGACCTAATCAGCTGTAAATCGAAATTGTTTCTCATCCCTCTTCTGCGCATAACTCAGCCACTGAACTCGGTGTCGATTCACCGAGTCTGTCCGTGTTGGAAACGACTCCACACCAATGGGAGAACCAGGACATGAAGAACAACAAGAGCAGAAAGAGTTCGCTGACGGCGGAAAGAGAAAGCTCGACGCTTTCGAACTTGCCAAACAAAGAGCTCAAGAAATCGCCTCTCGAATCGCTAGTGACGCTGACTCGAAACGCCCTCGTCTAGTCTCCGAAAACTCGTCCGAGCCTTCACGTTTCTCAAGTTCGGTGTCTGCCTCTCCCTCTTTCCCTGGTACTCTCCGTTATATCCTTTTTCTCCGGTTTCTAGGGTTTCAATGTACAATATATCTATCTCTTTGTCTGCGAAGTTCTGTGCTTTTCGTAAGTTCAATGTGTTCATGAATGCTTGTGTGAACACGAAATTGGTGCTCAATCATGTATTAAAGTTATCTTGTAGTGGCTATTCACTTCCTGAGTGATAGCTTTGCCATTGTGAAGTGTGTTATTCCTGGACCTCCAAATGCAAGAGATCATGGCCATGTCCAAGCAAGCTTTAGAAGAAAATAAGTAGAGAACTTTGAATAGCCGTAGCCTTCCGTTTTAAAATTCTGTTATCCATGAGAATTTTCCTTCCAGTCCTTAACTTTTCTCTCAATATTGTTTAGTATTATATATTATCACAAGCTATAGCATTACAGGGTGTTCCCAGTGCATGAGACTTCTTGCTTTGCATCAAAGCTTTATTTTGTGCTTTTCTGTTCCCTTGCATTTTCTTTTTACCATTTTTATTTGTTTACTAATCTAAATTTTTGTTTCTTTTAATTTGGAGGTTCAAAAGCAAGCTATCCATTTATAATTTCTGTCATTCAAAATGTTATATCTCATTTCCATCAGTTTTCTATCTCTTGATTGTTTGGTTAAACTTTCTTCCAGTTCCCTTTGTTGCCCAACCAAGTCTGTATTCACAAGGCGCAAGTAAGAAAATTGCAATTCCTAATGGCAAGGTATTACATTGTCTCATTATGTCTTAAATATAATATACTGTCAGTGGACATCCTCGAATTATAAAGCCCTACTACTTCCCTCCAGGTTGGTGTCGTTATAGGGAAAGGAGGAGAAACAATAAAAAATATTCAACTTCAGTCAGGGGCTAAAATTCAGATTACCAAGGATCAAGATGCTGATCCCCATTCTCTAACAAGGGATGTGGAGTTGATGGGTACTTCTGAACAAATTAGCAGGGCCGAAGAACTGATCAGTGATGTGATTGCAGAGGTCTAGTTATACTCAAATTGTTATTTGGTTCTCAAAATCTTGAAATCCGGAGGATTCATTATCATTATAATTGTGCCTTTACAAATTGTTAAAACAGACGGATGCAGGGGGCTCTGCTTCATCTGCAGTTCATGGATTAAATACAAAGCAATCTGGAGCTGAACAGTTTGCAATGAGAGTTCCTAATGACAAGGTGAATATAGCATCTTAACCTCTGGTGCAACTAATGAAACATTAGACTACATTTCTAACTTGTGCTTCTGAGTGCTGTAGGTTGGATTGCTCATTGGCAAGGGCGGTGAAACCATAAAGTATATGCAAAGCAGATCGGGTGCTCGTATGCAGGTTTTTAATTACAAGATGTGGAATAAAACCAAAAATAAATTAAAAAAAGAAATTGTCCTGATGAATCCTGGAGCCTTGTCTAAAAGCATTTTATACTTACTGAACGCATAATTTGAATGTACTGAACTTTTACTTGTGAATCCTTGAGCGCCTTACTCTTATTGGTTCTGTTGTAAATTAGAACAAAATAGATTCATTGATTTTGATTAGGATATGAAAGGTAATAATCTGAAGAATAATACGGATTTGCTTCAGGAAGCAAAATAACTCATTCTAGAATTATTTTCTTGTAGACATTGATATAAAATGTATTCCTTCTTTGGAGTTTCCTTTTCACCACCACTGCAATGAGTCTTTGTGTCTAGACACTAGATACATTTATAAACCATACAGCATTTTATAATTTATGCACTTGAATTTTGTTATTAGGTTGGATATTGTCCAGTATAAGATTTTAGTAAAGTATAGATTTTTTCAACTATTTATGGTGTGATTTATGATAAATTCAACTGACAATCCGTCAATAATGTGAGGATTGCTTACTGTGTTGGTGGTAAATGTGTTTTATCTTTCACAAGATATGGTTGGTGTTTTTCTGCCTAGCACTCTTTCGCCTTAGACTATTATGACAATTTCTGTATGATGATCAAAATAGAAGTTTGTTGATGGTAATTTATTTAATATTCTGGTTGATTATTCTTTATAACAATCACGTTTGAAATAATTGTTCTAGTCTCATAGTCCTTTTTGTTCTACTCTTCTAGTCAAACTCATGAACACAGTAAGCAATGCTGCAATATGAATTTTGCTCTTCTAATGCAATTAGTGGCCGTCTCATTTCTTATGACTTTATTGTGGAAGTTAACTTACAATTTTGAATGTGTTTTCATGCTATGTGCTAAACTTGTTCTTTTCTTCAGATTATTCCCCTCCACCTTCCTCCTGGTGACGCATCAGCAGAGAGAACAGTATATATAAATGGTTCAACAGAACAGATTGAAGCAGCCAAAGAATTGGTTAATGAAGTTATCAGCGGGGTAAGTCATGATACTTGTGATTCTCACCTATTAGTGCATGCACTTCTAAAGATTAATACATTTTATAGAATGGTATGGAGGAATTGGGATGAATATGTAGCTTTTCTTGCCCATTCATAATTGTCATTTTATTCATTGAATTTCTTAGTGAGCAGAAACACTAATCATAACGAACATTTTGCTTATTATCACTTCAAAAAAAAAAAGGAGAGTAGAGGAAATTAAGATGCTTGTGCATTATTTACCTGCCTACTGCCAAATTTGATCCTCAAACTCAGGCACACTTCTGTGTACACTAGCACACTGCTTTTCTTTTTTTTTTTTTTAAGAAAAAAAAAGATAATTTAGCTGAGATGGGGGCTGCACTCTTAACCAAATGCCTTATGTGACGTGCACTTTTGAGTAGAAAGCAGAATACACATTACTACATTTCATTTGCAATATTGGTGAAAGCCTTTTATGTTTGATTTAAGATATGAACAATTTCTGGAAGTTTGCTTCTTGGTTATCACATCCATTTTACCTGATTGGTATTTGGTTTCTTTCCTGTAGAAACGGATCATAAATCCATCTGGATCTAATAGCTATTCACAGCCAGTTTATCCTGCTGCTGGTAACTGGGTCGAGCCAGGACAACCTACTATGCAACAACAGCCCCAATATGGATACGCTCAACCAGGAAATCAACCTACACCCTCTTCTTACTATGGCAACTACACCCAGCAACCAGTTTGGGATCAGTCAAACCCATCAACCATGTCCCAAACCCCTCAGCAAATGACTGGATATGGTTACTATGGACAACAATCTCAAATGGGAACAGCTCCTCCTAGCTATAGCTACAATCAGACACCTGTTGCCAGCAACACTTATGATCATAGCTACGGTCAGCAGACACCAAATTATGGACAAAACATTCCTAGTCAGACCCCATCACAAGAAATGCAGAAACCATATGCAACTTCAAGTTATGGGTCAGCTACTGTATCATCTCAATCAGATGGGGCAATTTCATCCCAATCAAGTCAAGTAGCACCTGCATATCCACCTACTGCTTATAGTCAACCAGTGATGAATCCTCCAACATACTGGCCACCTCAAACAGGATATGATCAAACAGGGTACTCCCAGACTGCTTATGGAGGGTTGCAACCAGGCCAAGTTCCTCCTCCATCTACTCAGCCAGTTTATGGACAAGGTGGATATCCTCTTCAGCCATCTCCTTCACCTGTAAATTATGCTCAGGGGACACATCCTCACTCTTATGGACAGCCACCGCTGGAGACACAATCCCAGTCACAGCCAGCAAACAATGGTCATTCACAGCCGTTGGCTTATGGAGCTGAAACTAATGATGGGAATTCAAACCCTGCAGTGCAGGAAGCTGTTCCTTCTCAAAGCTGAGTTTCGAGCTTTTTAATGGTGGCTTTTGCATCCCTTCTGATATCTTTTCCAATTCCATTGTGTATTGCTTTGCATGAGAGTTCCTTTTACTCTTGTATACTAAACTGTGTCATGAGGGGTTTACATTTCTAGGCTTATAATGTGGGAAATTTTGCCTTGTATCTTTATTTTTGACAGTTTAACTGCATTTGAACTAGAAAACAAGTATAATTTGCTGTATCGATTTAAAAGATTGAGCTTCAGTTAATTTTAACCGAGTTGGCCCATGACTCTGGTTGGATCGGAAGTTTTATAAGGAAGCAAGAATTCCGTGTCTCGTGGTCTGGATTGAACCAGACTGATTAGATCAATGTATTGTCATTTTGATATTCGAGTTTGTAATATTCGAGTTGTAACTTTACTTTAGGAGAATTGAGCTCAGTAAATTGGCAATATTTATGTAATATTTTCATCTAGGCTTTGGATTGCGATGTCACAAAGATGGAACAGTGAAACGACTTGGTCATTAGCACAACACATAAGCTTTTGCTGAATTAAAATTTCTCTGATCCTGTATGTCTCAAGCGAAGGGAACAATTTCGCTGATTTTATAGCCTTCCTAGGAGCTAGGCAATGGAAAAGTTACGTTTTTTGGCAATTGACAGTCCCCTTCAAGTGGGCTGTGCAGCTTCCCTTTTTTTTATTTTTATCCTCTCCTTTTGCATCTGTTTTCATTCAGAAACACCAAACTCAGCCAGTAACAAGAACTCAAAGGAGTCCAACACTCATACAAAACACAGAATTTTGGGATTCAGTTGGTTTTACAGAAACAGTATAAAGTAAGAGTGATAAAATTAAGCTCAACATTAAGACTTCCCTTATTACATTACCATGTTACAAAGCGTCACAGAGAGTCTATATATGCCACCAGGAAGTAGCAATTGTATTAGATGAGAGTAGCAGTACTCCATTGCAGGAGATAAATGACAAAGGATGCTTGTACATGGGTCCTCAACATATATCACAAGTTCTTAAATTATAAGATTCTCCATTGCCATAGAAATGGTGCGAGTTCTTTCCACCATTCTTTCCCAGAAACTGAGCATTGCAATTAAAATGTTGCTTCCCAGTACGCATTCACATTGCATATACTATTTCCCCACTACTATCCATATCAAGTTCAGGATCACTCTCTAGATCCTCCTCCATGTCATCGTCAATGTCCAGGCTGCCGGTTAGATATTGATTGAGACTACGAGTGCCAGCTGCTGGGATGGTGGCTTCGGAAATTATCTGCATTATCTCATCAATGCTCTGCATTGGCTGATCTGGCTCTTCAAACTGGTTTTTGTTCATTGTATTTTCATCCATGAGATCTGCTGGAAGATTCTTCAGAAACCATTCGTGATTCCTGATCTCAGGTATGCTTATCCTCTGTCGCAAAAAAATACTCAAATTAGAAAATTTACCAGCCCATTTTCTCCAAATTCAGTTAATTCGAACAGAACCTTAGGGAGATAGGAAGAGAGAGAGATGGAGTTATTAGGAGGAATATGAGGTTGCTGAAGCAATATAATAACAAAGAATTGTGGATAACTATTTTGAGAAGGAAGAAAATGCAATACTGTAATCGATGACAATAAGCTTCCCC
This sequence comes from Manihot esculenta, assembly GCF_001659605.2. NCBI lineage: Eukaryota > Viridiplantae > Streptophyta > Magnoliopsida > Malpighiales > Euphorbiaceae > Manihot > Manihot esculenta. Next base: position 30,296,906 of record NC_035177.2, on the reverse strand, counting down.
TGCTCAAATTTCAAAATTTTCAAGTAATTATCCATTTTAATCTTTTGGAGTTTCCTTTATAATATTTGGATAAAACCTGGGGTTTCTTCCCCTTGTCTTAGGTTGACAATATTTTCCAAATCTAACAAGGGATTTATGATTTCTGTTCATCATCCTTTGGTTGATTGAACTTTTTGGTCCTCAAGTATTGGAAGCTCTCTGCAACCAGATATGACAGTCTGAAGGGTATTTGACCAATTTCAAAACTGATAAATAGACCTCCCAGTGTCAATCCAAGGACCAAGGGGCAGAGGCCAACAAAGAGGTCTATTGTGGGAGATTTCAGCTTGAAAGTGGATTTACAGCCGTAAACTTGTGCTCATCTAGTAACTTGATGGGTTTTGTATGTTTTATGTTTCTGTACGAGGAACCCAACCTACAAATAGATGGGGAGCTTCCTATGACTCTGACCTGTTGAGATGACTTTCAGTAATTCACTCCCCAATCGGGAAGGGGGGCAAAGAAGAGAATGTGTATGATGTGCTTAGGAGCAAGTAGTAGCAAAGTTGTAACACCTGTATTTTAACGTTCATGCAGCTAATCATGTTCTAAAGAATCTAGAAAAGCACACACACCTTTGCAGGGTCAGCCACAAATATTCTTCCAATCAGATGTCGGCACTCGGGAGATATATGAACATAGTCAGGAATGGAGTACTGGACATTCAAAATTCGCTGCAAGAAGAACCAAAACATATTAGTCAAGTATCTTGGAAAAAGTGCCACATTAAGCTTAGAAAAAAAGTAAATATATTACGTGTATTGTCTTGCGAAAATTCTTAGGCTCCTCAGGGTCCTCAAAAGGATAGGCTCCCACCAACATTACATATAAAGTTACCCCGCAAGACCATACATCTGCAATCTGAACAATAATAAAATACAATAAACTGAAAAACATGAGTACAGATATCAACACTTCCTCTAAATGCATGTTTTAGGGTGACAACAATAACCTTGCTCGATGGCAAGAGTATAAGTAGACAATATTATCGTAGTACTTTGTTTAGGAATTTAGAAAAAAAAATGTCACATTTAATACCGACAGCTGACATTTCTTCCCAAACGATCATCAATGTGATCAACAACATATTAGCATTGTGTTGTGGAAACATACAACAATGTAAAAGCGAATATAAGTAATTGGATTGTAATATCAAATTGGCTAGTTATTTTGATATACAAAACAACTCAATCGCTTATATAAACCTGTTTAAAATGAATTAACATTTAATATGTTTGACACTCTCTCTAAAAAGAGGGATGATTTGAGGGATGATTGGGTTGTAATATCAAATTGGCTAATCATTTTGATATACAAAACAACTTAAACACTTATATAAGCCCATATAAAATGAATTAACATTTAATATGCTTCACACTCTCTCCAAAAATTAACACATTGCAAATTTCGCTATCAGTAAGTTATGTTTTCTCCATATGGCGTCCAGCTATATGGCATTGAAGAGACACTTGAGAATGAAGGTAAACTATGTCATGTCCAATGTCAATTAATTGCTGTTGCTCTATTCCTATTCTTTACCTCCATATCAAATTGTGAAGTAATTTTGCAAGCACGGTAGGACCACTTAATTAGAAAAAAATATATATATATTATTTTCCTCTCCCTTTTCCCCAGTAATCCTTTCTAACCAATGGCATACGTGACTTATATCTCAAGCTACATTTACAGGTCCATAAATTTTTCTTTTTTTTTTTCTTACAGTTGTTGGTTGGATAGCTCTGTCAGACAGTGAAAAATTCTAAAATATGTGAATCAACTTGTCGTTTTTATTTTTAGTCCAATGCAAATAAATTTCTTTAAAGGTGCAGTTCTTTTGATTGCTAATGGTGTCATATCTATAAAAACTTAAACAAGTTAAAGCAGCTGAGGAAAAAAAATAGCAGAAATTTTCACTTAACTCTTGAATTTGGAACTTTGCGGCTTTACTTAGGAGTTTTTGTTTTCAATTTTTTATTTGACCTTTCTCTGTTATATTAGAGGTCAACTGATATTTCAGAGTTTAAGATGTTCGTTGGGGAATCTTAGGATGTATTTGCCTTCCTGTGTAGTGTTTGTTAGGAATTTCTATCTAGGAAATGCCTTATGAATGAAATCCTTTCTCTCTTCGTTCTGCATGCAAACTTACTCTTTTTCTTAACCCCCTTCTACATTTTTCTCTTGCTTATACTTATCAATTTCCAAACCACAACATATAGGAATAATAACATTCATGGATGTCACTATTTTTTGCTGTTGTGCGGCCTATTTGGTTGTGTAGGAATTATGTGATCTTTCAGGGTTCCAGTTTTGACGCCAACAAACTCATCTCCACCATCTTCCATGGGATTTCTTTATGGTTGGTGTTATGGGCTCTTTTCTAGTATTTGATTTATTTTAAGATTAGATTGCTAAGTATTTGATTTTTATCTTATCTGTTAGTTTTCTTATTCCTTAGAACTCCTATCTTAATAGAATTGTGTTTAACAGTAATACTTCAGAAATAAAATAAGCAGATTTATTTCATCTAAATTGATATTTCAACTGTCTCTCTCAACGAGTTTAAAAGGTCAGCTCCATTCATTGAGCTCACAACAACAATTGGGCAAGGAAAGAATCAAAGAAAACCAATGGCTTCGGTGTTGGACACTGATTTGAAAACCAATGGCTTCGGTGTTGGACACTGATTTTACTGTAAGCAGGCTTGTGACGCGATTTAATGGGAGATCAAAATAATCTAGGGCAAAAGTTAAAATCCCATATCAAACTCTTTGAAGAACATTACCAATAGCAATGTCAAGAACAAAGAGAGATTCGAGGATTACTTGAGACCATAACTAAGCAATTAACTTTGGCTCACGAGGCTAAACAAAGGAAGAACCAAAATCCTGAAATGGAAACACGCAGCAGCAGCAACAACCAATCAAATTTTCCAAGATTGGGGTTGATGTTAGACTTGGAACTACAGTAGCGCTGTACTAAGTTGGACTTTTCTACTTATGATGGCACAAAGGATCCATTGGGATGGCTGAACCGTTGTGATTAATTTTTCCACAATCAAAAAATTGCAGAGGCTGACAAAGTGGGACTTGCGGCATTCCACATGATTGGAGAGGCTCAATTATGGATTTTCAAACTAGACCAGGAAGAACCAGGAATAACTTGGGACACAACTATTGCCACTTTGGACCTCCACTGAGAAGATCCTTTGGTGAGTGAGCCAACTTAAAACAAACCAGCAGTGTGGAAAAGTATCAACACAAATTTCAGGTTTTGTTTGCAAGGGTACACTAAATCACAGGTTCACAACAGGTGGAGATATTCACAACTGGATTAACTGAATTGATTAGAATGGATGTGGAACTTCAAAGTCCACCCAATCTTGCAACGGCCATGAGCTTAGTATGGACCTTTGAAAAAAAAAAAATAGACTTTGACACAAAATGGAGCTGTAGGAAATTTTTCAACAACTTGGGTGGGGAATAAACAATATGCGCTCTTATCATCCACATCACTCTAAAATCAAAACACCAATAATACTCCGACAGTTAGTCACAACAATAGCACTCAGGGCCCTATGGTAAAGAGATTGACTAAAGGCGAAATGGCGGGACTGTGTTACAACTGTGATATGAACGTTATACTGTGGGTCATCAATGTAAAATGCTATTTTGGTTACAGATCAATTATTGGGGTGATCCAAAGTGAAAGCACACGATCAATGATTGGGGTGATCCAAAGTGAAAGCACACACACTGGAGAAGCAGTTCAGAGGTTTTAATTCAATGGACCTTTGAGGTTGAGAACAAACTCTTTGTCCAGGGGGAGTGATGTCTAGTATTTAATTTATTTTAGAATTAAATTGCTAAGTATTTGATTTATTTTATGATTAAATTGCTTGATCCTTTATTTTAGGATTATATTGTTTTATTTTATCTCTTGATTTTCTTATTCCTTAGAACTCCTGTCTTAGTAAAATTGTGTTAAACAGTAATACTATTCCCTATATATATTGCTGAAAAAACGAAATAAAATAAACATATTTATTTCATCTAAATTGAGATCTAAACTCTCTCTCAACAAGTTTAAAAAGTCAGAACTCCCTTGACTGAACTCACGATAACAACAATTGGGCAAGAAAAGAATCAAGGAAAATCAACGGCTTCAGCCTTGGACGCTGATTTTACTGTAAGCATACCTATGACACAATCCATAACCCGACGTAACAGGTGGGTTCCTCAAATTTAAACCTTACTTTCTTGCATCAATACTTACCTCTGGCTGTGGACAGCATTAAGGCTGCTAGCACTCCCAAGTCCTAATCATCTAGACCAATTTTAGTTTGGCAGCCTCCACCTACTAAATTTCTCAAATGGAATGTTGATGCCTCTGGCATAGGAAAAGCTTGACCAGCGGGTACTGGTGAATCCTATGGAACACCCCTGGAGTTTTCATGCGTGATTTAAGGTCTCTGTGGCATGTGCAACTCCAATAATTCTGAAGTTCTAGCAATTAGAAGGGCTCTACAGTCTACAGTTATCATGCTACACCAACTTTGATGGCACTGTTATTGGATCTGACTCTTTTAAGGTCTACAGTCTACAGTTATCATGTGTGATTTAAGGTCTTTGTGGCATGTGCAACTCCAATAATTCTGAAGTTCTAGCAATTAGAGGGGCTCTACAGTCTACTGTTATCATGCTACAACAACTTTGATGGCATTGTTATTGAATCTGATTCTTTTAATGCAGTGTCTTGGTTTATAGTTCAAATGATGTTAGGCCATGGAGGTTACAGTAGGTCTTCAATGCATTTGATAACTTGATTTCTGCTTCTCCCAACATCTGGGTGCACTATGTTTTGCATGAATTTTAAAAATGTCACTGGTTTGATTAGCCAACAAGGAGTTTAAAGAGCAATTGAAATGGTTGCCTGGTTTTTATTTAATGTTGCTTGGTGCCACCCCTTCACTAATGCTCCATATCATATCTGCAGTTGTTCTCTTTGTTGCTAATTGCTAGTAGAGGTTGAGATTTGTGGGTGCTGTTCTAGCTTTTTCTTTCCATTTTCTTTTTGTTTTGGCATAGTTAGTAGTTCATTATGATCCTACCTCATTCAGTTGCGTGTTTCATGCTGCTCAGTTGCTTCTGATGATAGTGTTGTTTTGTTGGCTTAAGCATGCTTAGGTCTCAGTTTACTGTTTCCCTGTGCTGTTTTTTTTTTTTCAATCGAATGTTTGATCTGTTTCTGTGTCGTTTCTACTGCTTTTTATGATATTGATCTTCTCTAGACATTTTCACTTAATATTGCAAGTTTTAGGAGGTTGTTGGAGTTGTTCTTTTCTTTTCTCTTCTTTTTGTGTGTGTGATCTATGCTGGCTTTAGTTTGGCTGCCATGTTAAGTTTTTCCCTTAGTTTATTATTAATAAAATTTGGCTTATTAAAAAACATAATAATAATAATATTTATGGGCAGGTCAACAAACCATTAATAACAATATTCACAGGCATTGATGATGAGGAGGGGGGTACTGTTATACAATATATTTAATCATATCATGGGCCTAGTAAATCATATATTAACTAGGCTTCAGACCTGCTCCAGTCTGCAAACCAGCAGAGACAAAGGGTTAAGAATTTACATTTGAATATAGGTCGAACTGGTACACTATTCACACTATTCATAGTTTCATACTGAACATTATTCAACAAATATTGAATTTATGTATTGGATTTAGAAATCTTATATACATTAATTGAATAATTGTTAGGAGGTAAACAAAAATATATCCTTTTGATATTTATCAATTACCTAATTTACCATTGAGCTTCAATTAAGGGTAATCATTCCCCAACTTTGACTCCACAAACACTAATAAGAAAATTACATTATCCAAAATAGGGGTCTAGAGTTTCTTTTTGGAATTGAAAAACATAAAATATGTTAATCTTACATTTTTTGCCATGTTTACAGTTGTTACATGTCCCTAATCAATGATTGCCAGTGTACAAAACAACGTCATTCTGTACAAAAAGTTAACAAAAGGTATCACTGAAACCCACTCTGGTAAAGTGACCTGTTGCCAGGTTGGCCAAGTCATCAGGTTTCACAAATTCATGATTGTAGGGGTAACCTGGACTAACCATTGGCCTGGTTTCGGGGTTTCCTAGTTAAAATGGATGGGCCAAGCTTATAGTTTGGAAAGAATGCAAATTAATTGCAAAACAAGGTATAAAGCCTCACACTAGCATATATCCTTAAGGTGATGTTACAAATGTAGAAGTTCAGATAATGCCGATAAAAATGATTCATAAATAAACATGATTCTTAAAAAAGCTCTTCCAAGAAGAAGAAGAAAAAGACTCAAACAGGCAATATAAGAAAGACCACAAACTCAGAGCACACACATTAATTTGAAAGGATTTTAACTGCACAAGCTCACATAGTTTAAAACAAATTTTTAAGCAGAGAAAGAGAGAATCATTACATTACCTTGCCATCATATTCCTTCTTAAGTAGAACTTCAGGTGCAATATATGCAGGAGTTCCAACAGTAGATTTTGGTTGTGAATGGAGCTTCGATGACTGTCAAAAGATGATAATGTAAAAGAATATGGACAATTAACAACAGCACACACCAGAAAAGAAAGCAACATAGAATATCACGTGAACAGCAAACTTTTGCACATCAAACTAGTGAGCATTCATGAAGAGCAAAAATTTTCTACAAAATCATTTGTTTATCCAACACAAAACAATTCCACAATGCCCAAAATCATATAGGCATTCAAGATATCACCTTATGGTGTGCGTGGACAATTAAGTGCAGAATCAAGGAAGAATCCTTGTACCTTAGAGTAACCAAAGTCACAAATCTTCAGACGAGGTGCAGGGCTTCCATCCAACAATGTATTCTCCAATTTTAAATCACGGTGGCATACTTGCTTCACAAAGAAATAAATAGAAAGGGAGCAAACCTGATCAGTAAGTCAAACCTTCTGGGCGAAATAACACTAACAATCAAAGGCAGAAACCTTGATTTACTAACCATTGCATGGCAGTAGCTAACTCCCGATATAAGTTGTTGAAAGAAAAAGCGAGCCTACATTATAAGCCAGAGCACACTAAGATAAATTTGAAGACCACTATAACAAACTCAATATGTTGAGTAAGAACCTCATCCTCACTGAAGCGGCCTGCATTGCATATCCGCTCAAAAAGTTCTCCCCCAGATGCATACTCCATCACAATAGCCAGGTGTGTTGGTGTTAATATGACCTATATTTGCAATCCATAAATTGTTGATATCCCTTCCGGAAGAAGAATATATAAGTTATGGGATCAAATCAACAGACCTCTTTGAATCTGACAATGTTAGTATGCCTCAGTGACCTGTGGTTAATAATTTCTCTTTGTACATTTTCATCTATCTGTTACACAGAAAATAAAAGCAAGGTAAAAATTCCAATGCCAACATGAAAAATTCTACAAAGCTTGGAAGGGGATCAAATTACTTAGGATCAACAAGCCAGCTCCATAAACAATAACTTAGATGGTGCCGTACACATCATTTTTTAGAATGAAAGGTCAAAATGAGTGGCCTGATTGAAGATTCATGGTCCTCACCCTCTTCACTTTTGAAGCTTCTTTTTGTGAAAAGTAAACACACTACTTTTTCTTTGTCTTTCTCTCTCTTTTATTCCCCCTTAGTATAACAAATCAATAAAATCATTTGCATTCAGATATGGAGGGAAAAAAAAAAACTAATTTCCAGATCCCATGGACATGCACGTAATTTCATTTCATCTACATCACCTGCTAGGCGTATAATCTTCCAATTCCAGAAAAGAAATCTCAAAACAAATGCAGCTGAATAGAAACTACCAAAAGAATGATTTCTATAATGTTGGAATACAAAAATAATGAGGTAGAAACTTTGGTCAGTCAATGATGCAAACAGCTACTAGCCCTTGAACAAGAGCAACACAACCAAATTACTCCGTTGAGATAGGAAATGAATTCAAACTTAGAGCATGGATAAATCATACAATTAATTGCTCCTAAATAAGAAACTAATTTTGAAATATACATGAAAGTCAAAACCTATCCAAAGACAAATGCATATCAAGCTGATTTGCCAATAAATTCAAGCGCAAACGCCTATCGAAACCACAGATTAAAGAAACTCAGACAAGCACATCTATTTTACTCTAAATTTAAAACTTAACCATTAACCAGAAGCTCAATAACCTATCTAAAGAAAAATAAGCACGAAAGTTTGAAAAGCAAATTAGACACACTAACCTTCTCACCTCTCTCGATATACTTAACGGCAACAAGCTCGTCGGTCTGCTTATCTCTCATCAACCTGGCCACTCCAAAATTCCCGGAGCCGATATCTCGCACTAGCTCGTACCGGTCACTATCGTGCATAATCGGCATATCCATACCTGGACCTACAGTTACTGCCGATCGATCCATTCTCTGAATTTCTGAATCTCTAATAAAAAGAAAAGGAAAAACCAGCAAATAAAAAGCTTAGACAATCAGTCACATTAGCATCGTCATCAGAGGAAGCCCTGATCGAGAGAGATCGAAGGTAGAGGTGGCTATACTGTTGTGATAATTAGGTGGCTGGATGTGGACCACAGGATTGGACGGTGAAGATAGAGACTGAAGATGGGTCTAAGCTCGTGAAAAACTCACCCACCACCACCAACACAGATTGGTTCTGTGTTCTCTTTTCAAGAATCTCAACAACAGAAAGAAGAGAGTTGCAGAAGATAGATAGCTAGCTAAAGCAGAGCTCGTGAACTCGCTCTATCTTTACACTGCATACCTCGCACACAATTCATCCGTACGTCTAAGCTGTCAGTTTGGCCTTGCTGCTGAATGAGCAAAAAAGCAATTTATGGAAGAAATATTGTTTTCCAAAAAATATTAAAATTTTTTACTTTAATTATTACAAAAATATATTCCATTTTAAAATAATATAATTATAATTTTATATGTAAAATTATAATTATATTAATTAAAAAAATTAATAAATGACTGTTAAAATGAATTGTTTAATTTATTAAAAAATAAAATAATATTTTATTTTTTAATAAATTAATATAATATTAATAAAATTTAATTTCCGTCTAATAAATAAAAAATACCTAACATTATATTAAAAAATAATTTACAAGCTCTGCTTTCCCTCGAAAATAGGAAACAGCTGAAGCTCTCTTTCTCTCTGTACACGTCATTGCTCCGCCTCTGCGCTGTGTGTACAGTTGGAGAGATTTTCTGAACTTTTTTTTCTTGTTTTCGCTTTTTAGACAGTGGTCTATTATTTGTGTCAAACGCAGTGATGTGGTTATTGAATGACGTAAATGCCCTTGCCCTTTCGAGGAACCGCTAGCGTTTTCTGAACCTTAAAGCAATCAGAAATTACCCTTTTGGGCTTTCTGCTTGGATAAGGTCTCACAGTTCACGAGGAATAACTGGGTTTGCCGTGTGCGTAACATGGCTTCTGATAAAAAAAAATAAAATAAAAATTACTACTTAATTTACATAGCATATGATAAAATTTATTAATTAATTTTGTTATTTTAAAATATATATTATAATATTTTAAAATTTTATTAATTAATTTTTATTTAATTTTTAAAATTTTAAAAAATTTATTAATTAATCTTTTAAATTTTTAAAAAATTTATTAGTTAATATCTCAAAATATTTTAATTTTTTTATAATACTTAATAATTAAAATTAATAAAAAAATTAATCAATAAATTTTTAAAATATTAAAAAATAATGTTTGAATATATTTTTTAAATATTTAATTTATTATATTCTAACAAAATATCAAGTTTATTATTTTTAATTTAAAAATTTTTAAATAATTAAAATTTTTTTAAATATTTTTTTATACAATTAATTCAGAAATTCAAAATTTTTTAATCTTATAATGACTTTAATATGAATGATCAAAATTTTTTTTAATAATATAGAAACAATATTTTTTAAAAAAAATTAATCTTTTAATTATAATCACATTATGAACCATTGGGATACCCATAATGACTAATTTCACTCTTCATCCTAACAGCCGCAAAGTGCAATTGGGAGTTTGGGACACCCATGCAACTAAAATCCTCTTTTTTCCGGGAAAACTCCTGCTGATTTTCTTGCGGTCTAAATACCCAACCCTCCTCTTTCGCTGTAACACTCTCCTCTTTGGCCTTAGCTCTTTCTCCATCGCCTCCCTCAGCCACCAATAGTTGGTGGCAATACTGAAGGTTGGAGATTTAAGATTCACCATTGTCTGCACCAGCATCTAGGTCGTTAAAACTCATCTCTGCAAAAGTAATAGAAGTATATGGATATATGCTACTTAATTATTAATATCTTTAAAGAAGTCATTATTTCTATTATTAATAAACAACATGGTTATTTTTTATAGCAATAGTTACACTTTTGTAATTACAGCATAAATGATGTTTTTTTTTATCAATTATTTTGGCTTTGATTGTGAAAATAATTTATTTATTATTTTATTAAAATAATTATAAAAAACTACAATATAATTTAACATATTTCATTTCAAAAAAAAATTAACATATTTTTAAGTAAAATTTTATACCTTATAATAAAATTACTCATGTGAATTTATTATGGATAAATTATAATTGAAATCTAAATTTTAATCCTTATATATTTTAAATTTAATTCTTTAAATTTGTTTGATTAATAAAATAATCTTTTAATTTAAATTTTATATTTTTAATTAAAATTAATCTCAATATTTTTATCAGTTGGTCTAAAATATTATAATTACTAATAAAACATTATATTTACAAATTAATTTCTCTATTTATTAAATTTTAATATTTCATACGTGAAATATAATAAAATAAGAATTAAATAAAAAATTTTTCATTTTTTGTCCTAATTAAATAAAAAAAATAAATTATTGATAAAAAGAAAAGTTAAATGTAAAAGAATTCATTAGACTTCAAATTTAAATGTACATTGTGTCAAAATTCTTGATTCAATTTTTATTTGTTAATTTATTATCAAATATATAAAATATTAAATTTAATAAATATGGGAGATCAGTTTGTAAAAAATATAAATATTTATTTATAAGTAATTATAAAATTTAGATACTAATTTCTAAGAAAATAGGAATAAATTATAACTAAAGGGATTATTTTATTATTAAACAAAAATTTAAAAATATATGAACTAAATTATATTTTTTAAAAAATTTTAAAAATTAAAATATAATTACTCTAATTATAAATTATTTTTAATTAATTTTTAAATTCCAAGCCAACATGCATTAATGGCATTAGAAAAAAAAAATCTCACATTACTAGTAGAGCAAAAGAACATGATTACTTTTGTTACAAATTCAATTATAAGACCTTTTAAAAAATTCAAATCATAGGATAGTTCTTTTTAATTATCTCTATTTTATTTTATATTTAAAATAATATTTTACCGTTTTAAATTATATTATAAAATTTTGTTAATTATTGAATTTTTAATTAATTATGTTAAAGATGTGGAGAAAAATATTTGAAAGATAATATTGTAGTTAATATCATCAATTTTAATGTTGAAATTAATAATTTTATATATATAGGAAGGGAAATCCGAATCAGAGTTTGATCAAAGGGGATCACTCTAAAATAAGATATATCTTAAAAGTCACATATCACCAACTTCTTAAAAGTTTCAGGAGAACGATGGAATAGTTGAAGACCATAAAGAGAAAATACAGTTAAATTAGCTATACCATCTGTAACACGATTAATCTCTTGATCTGACATGAGTGAATTACACTACTGAATTAGTTGATTACACCGTAACAAAACATTGGTATGCCTAAAATTGACATCCTTGTTATCTTTTAGGAAAGCAAGCCCTCCTTTGAAATCTATTTCTACGATGAGACGTCGAATCTCCAAGCTAGCCAAAGATCAAACATAACTATATAAAGTTCAGCACTCATCGATGAGCAGGTGCCCAACCGAACACAGAAGCCATTCAACCAGACCCCATGCTAATCACGCAAAATGCTCCCTGCGATTTCATTTAGATGCACCATTTGTATTAAGATTGGATTAGGAAGGCTGCCATGCAACATTAGTGATTATTAAAGCACTACCTTGGGTGCAATCTCCGGTGGAATACCTTGCTTTTAAATTCTGTGCAAGTTATAAATTAAAACAGACGAGTTGCTAGTTTAAGGAGGTGGTCACATTACGAAAAATATTATCATTCTGCCATCTCCACAACCACCACAGTCCTAGAAAAAGCACCTGTATAGATGAAGACCCATGGTATAGGATGCACTCCAAAGCAAATAGCCTAGATAACCAGTCAGCAATGTCCAAAGACAGAAACGGTCGAAGAGAATTAGGACGCCAAATACGCGTCCAGAACTCAAGTGCTTGTGGACAGTCCTGAAAGATATGGAGCATGTCTTCCTCAGCTGCACCACAAATGGAACAGCTCATATCTTACGTAAATCTTCTCCTCCATCTTTCCCTTTTAGTCATAAGTTTGCCATGAAGCAAGAGCCAAACAAAGCAATGAACATGCTAGGCAACAAGTACCGTCCAAACTTGGCTCTACCACTTACTCGTAGAAGAGGAGGGACCTGTAATCAATAACTCATACACAGTTTTAACTGTAAACTTGCCACTGGGGGTAGCTTTCCATGCGACTTGGTCCATGGCATTTACATCAAACACAAGAACAATACTTTTCACTAACTTGCAACCCTCCTCTGAAAGATAAGGTTGAATAGAATCTCAATCCTAATCATAACCTTTCTAATATTGAAACACCACAACATACTCATATGACAGAGGCAATGGGCCTATTAGAAGGTCATGTAAAGAACACCCTTCCTGACCCAGTTGCCCTTCCAAAAAGATGTAGCCATTCTATTGCATACAACCACATATAAGCCTTATTGCAATAAAGTAAAACTACTAAGGATACCTCTCTAAAACAAAGAACTATGGGACTAAGGTGCAGAAGCACTCAAATTGATCGAGAACTAAAGTACTTACCTTACATGATTTTAACCTCAGGCCGCCACGATATAATGGTAAGTAGAGCTAAGTCCAATTAATCAAATGAACAGGCTGACCACCATTCCGATCACCCCAAATAAACTTCTGCATTCATTTGTCAAATTCATCACACACGGATTTGAAAAGGTAAACAGATTGCATCAAATGATTGAGTAGTGCAGAGAGAATAGATTTTGCTAACGTAAAGTCCTGCAAAGGATGAGAACTTCAGTTTTTCAATAAGCTAAATGATTGTTAACATTAGAGAGAGATCATCAAAGTGATGTCGAGAGATCCTCCCTTGTATCATAAGAACTCCTAAATATTTACCAAGAACCTCAGCCTCTAACATCCTTGCCACGGAGCAAATTGCCTGTTTAACATTACTGCTCACATTTGCTGAAAAATAAACTTTGGATTTTTGAAAGTTACTTTCTACCCGGAAGCAAGCCCAAACTCCTCCAAATAGCCTTTAATTACCTCTATCTGCAGAATAGAGGCTTCACCAAACAGTAGAAGATCATCAACAAAGAAAAGATGAGAGGAAAGGTCCTCCTCTGCTAATCTGAATCGGTTTCCACTCTCCCAAGTTGACAACTTTATTAATTAAATGTCTCAGCCTTTCTATTGCCAGCACAAACTAATAAAGGGATAGAGGGTCCCTGCCTTACTCCTCGAAAAGAGCAAAAACATTCTGAGACTAAATCATTCTAGCCAATCCGCATGTTACAAGCCTTAAGAAGCATTTCAACAATGGAAACCCATTGCATTGGGAACTGCGCTTGGGTGAGAGTTTCAAGTAGAAAATTCTATCTTAGCCTGTCATAAGCTTTCTCTAAGTCAATTTTGAGGCCATCAATTTTGCATTGGCTTTTTTGGTCTGCATACTATGGAGCATCTCTTGAAAAATAATCACATTATCTTGCAGCTGATGCCCCGAGATAAAACTATTATGATTTGGTGCTATAAGGAAAGGGATAACGGATTTCATTCTGTTGACCAGCATTTTGGTAGTCACCTTAAACAGCACATTACAAAGACTAATAGGCCTAAACTGTGTGATCAACTCAGGCGACTGCACTTTTGGTATTAAGGTGATAAGAATGTCACCAACAGAGGGAGAAAGAGTTGAGCCCAGTAGGATCCCAATAACCATAACCGTGATGGAATCACCAACTACACTCCAAGACTTTTGAAAGAAAGATGCAAGGAACCCTTCTGGTCTTGGAGCTTTTAAAGGATCCATAGAAAAGAGAGCATTCCAAATCTCATCCCGTGTAAAATCAGCTGCCAACTCGGCTACCTGCCCCATAAATAATAATGGAAAATTGTGATCCATAGAGATCAAGCTGATGTAAATCATTAGCTAGTAAGAGAATTGCATGTTGATCTGAGCATCAATTACCCAACATATCTTTTAAAGCATGAATATGCTTTTTTGCACTTTTAATAACCGTGCTAGCATGGTAGTATGTAGTATTACGATCACTTTCAGTAATCCATCACTCGCGAGATTTCTGAAATCACATTAATTTTTCTTGACTGAATAAATTCTCCTACTCAATAAAAGGTTTATGCTTAAGCACAATTAGATTTATCGAATATTATCTTGTAGTAACACATTTTTTAAAGTTCTCTTCTTGTCATGTGGTAATTTTTTAAATATCATTATTAGGTTAAAGGACATATTTTAGCTTTCATTCGTGTGTGTATATATATATATATTTTTTTTTCTTTTTTTCTTTTTTCTTTTTTGTTTTTTTATTGATGATATTGAAAGCAATCCCAGTGTGCGAGACCAGAGACAGATAGATATACATTCGCAACAAGACCAATTCCTTCTCTGCACATGAATAAGGCGAAATTTAAATCGAAATAATAGACAAATTAAATCAATTTAAAATTTTAATTCAATTTTTTATTTTTTTATTTTAATTTAATTCTAAGTATCACATAATTCTTATAATTTAATTCAGTTTTAACAAGAAAAATTTTGATAAATATGATATGAACTAAACTAATTAATTACAAAACCCTAATTAAAATTAAAACATTTTTAAATTTTAAATTTCAGAATATTAAAAATAACATATAAAAAATAAATAATTTATTAAAAAATCTAACCAATTAAATTAAATCGAATTAAATCAATTCAATTTAAATCAATTTTTTTTAATTTAATTTAATTTAATTTTTACAAATACTTAAATTTCAATTAAAAATTTATCCAATTCAGTTTAATTTAAAACTAAATCAAATCTCGAATCCTCACCATTACACAAGTATTTTTTTTTTCCAGTTACACATAAGTAATTACTTTGCACTTTAGCGGCAAAAAAGCCCATCGATCAAAAAGCCAAAAGCCCAAAAGATAAACAAAGAGCATGATTTTACAGCATACATTACACGGAAGCTTCAGGCACCAAGTCGGCATCTTCATGAGCTTCAGCTTCCAACTTGAGTCACAATTAAAGCAAACAAAAAGATCAGATTACATCGTGAGAACTTTTTATCAATTGGTTTAATCACATAACTTAGCTCTGTATGTACAACTACTTTCTGAGGATGATACATAGTAGATGAAAAATGGCACTCAAAATATATTTCGTGCTAACCTGGGAGCCAAAAGTCCACATGGAGCACTGAACTGCATGCTCAAGCATGAATCCATAAAGTAAGCCTATGAATTTTCATTGTCACTGTATTCAGATGCCCCCTCATCAAAATCAGATCCACTATCAAAGTTTGTATTTTGATTTTCTACTGCATCATTTTCCCAGGTCCGATCACCTGGTCTTAGAAGATCTGAAAGATCTTGTAAAATATAAGGTTCTACCAGTTTCCAGAACCACGTGGAATCACTTCCTAAAAAGCCTATCCAAAAAACTCTTCCCTTTCTCTTCACCCTGCAATTGAGAGATTTTGCTTGCAAAGTTTCAACAACCTTTTGTACCCCCTCAGTACTTCCTTTAAGCTTCAACAAGATATCCCCAGATGATGTTCTGTGCCCTCCATACATATACCAGTACGCAAGAACCTTTGGTGACAACCACCTATGAATTAGCTTTGGTATCATGGCCTGACCTTTTGGCCAAAACTGATCTGCGTAGAAACCAAAGTAAGAGTGCGAGATAGTAGAAAATCTATAAGATACATCATCACTGCCATCACTAAGCTTACAGGAGGGATGTAACCACTCATGGTACTGGTCATATAAATGTCTCCTCAAAACAGAATGTGCACGAGAAGTCTCGTTGAATTCAAACCGAATCTTGTGTTTCTTCCTTTCTTCATCTGAATCAATTTCCAAACCACCTAGCAGCAAACCCACTAAAATTTCTCTCTGATCTTTACTTAGCTTGAGACTTACAGGCTTCTTAACCTCTTTCCTGCTCAAGCTCAGTACATAATCAAGTTTTTCCATTAACGAGGACTCAATATCATATTTCTTCTGGCACATCAGATCATATATCTTCTCTGCCTTCATATAGTCTCCAGAAGAGAGATATCCTTTTAGAATTATGTTGCATGATCTGGTATTAACACCGATAGCTTCATCACTACACATGTGGTTGAAAGTCTCCTCTGCTTTTTGAAGATCACCACTTGTTACCAAAGAATCCAAGTATATATTATAAATAGTGCGGTTTGGCCGACAGGTTTCAAGGCAGGCAGAGAAAGCTGATTTCAGTTTATCGTGCAAATTTAAATTAAGGAACATATTCATTAGATCAACAAAGGCTGGCATTAGGGGCTTCATACCACTCTTAATGAACTCTTGCATGAGCAATTCTGCTAATTCTATTTCCTGAGCTTGACATAACACTTCCAATATTTTATGATATGCAGCAACACTCGCAGATCCCAAACTCTCCTGCATTTCCCTGAATATCTCCAAAGATTTCAAATGTTCTCCAACTTTAGCAAAGACTTCCATCCTATACACAAAAGCTTGAGTGGGGAGACCACCATCAATGCTGAGGAGTTTGAGCCAAGTTCTTTCTGCTTCCTCCACATCACCATCCCTTGAGCAAGCCCTCAAAATCGATACAAGCACTTCCTTGTCCTCCTGTATTCCTGCTTGCTTCATCTCCTCCCTTAGTGATGCAATCCTTCCTTTATCTATGTTGTCCTGATAGCTATGAAGCCAAATTAGGCCAACATAAATAGTCTTCTGTATCTCAAGTCCAGATGTCAGCAAATTATGAAAAATAAACTCGGCCTGCTTGAGATAATGCTTTGAACTTCCTCCTGGTTTGCTTACAAGAGCTCTAAAGAGAGAATTGTGCAAACTGAGTCGTGGTTTGTAACCACCCAACTGAATCATGCGATTGTAAATGCTACATGCTTCTTCCAAGCAACCTTGAACTGGTGCACTAAGATATGCAATGACCAAAATGTGAAATGTAGACTCGCTGGGCACAAGTCCCTGATTGATGATACTGTCAAATATCTCCCTGCACTTTGCAAACTTTCTTTCCTTGCCCATGTAATCTGCTAGCTTCGTAGCCAGAGCAAAATCAAATCGATACCAGTGTTGCTGCATCATCCATTTGTACACCTAACAAACAGCCAAAAAAATAGTAACTAGCCATTCCGAATATTTCTCATGACCTCTAGCCAAAAAAAAAGCTATAGCTTTATGGTCAAAGGAAAATCAATATATTTATTTTTTGGAACTGAACTTCCAAAAAGTTGCATGTTCTTCTGAAAAACAACTCCATTCACTAACCTATATACCAATTTCCAAATGCTTGTAACCTAAACTACCATTTCCTCACTAGTTAACTACCCATTTAAGTGCACATGAACATGTTTTGCAAATAAAATTAATATCATTAAACTAGCAATGCTCTGACCGAATCAAAACTGAAGTCTGAATCTTAAAGAAGTACCCTAAACCCGGCGTCGTTTTCGCGAATGCGTATACAATGAACCGCAATATAGGTAGCATCCTGCTGCCTCATCCACTTTTTCTGGGCGTTCAGTATCCTCACTAAAGTTCCCGCCTTGTGCGCCGGCAATTGTTTACACAGCCAGGCCAATCTCGCCCGCCTCCATTGCTCCGGCAACTCCTCCAACTCCTTGACCTCAAGCGCCGGTGAATCCATGTGCTTCATGTCTCCACCGGAGCCCGGATAACCGGGGTCACCGTCGAATTTTAAAATGTCATCTTCGTTTTCAGGGTAGCTTGAGAAGTCCCACTTCTCTTCCGATGTTAAAGGAGAATAGGATTCGCACGTCAACTGTTCGGTGGAACTACTGAGACACTTTATACTCCGAAAACGGAGACGATTATAACGGGCAAGTGAGGATGTGGGAAAAGGGCGAAGGAACAGGGGATGGCAACTTAAGAGATGACGGTGGTGGTGACAGAGGGAAATAGTGACAGAGCGGAGGAAGGAGAGAGATGAGAAGAGGGAAGTACGCATGGGGAAAGTGAGGGCTACGCGTGGATTAGGGTTTAAGAGGGAATTATTAAAATCGTGTAGAACGGTGAGCACGGGCACAGAGAACTCTTGGGTTCTGCCAATGAGCATGGCTCTTCGTTAGGTCACCGGCGGCGAGGATAGCAAGGGGTTTTTACTTATAAGACTAACTTATTGGTGTGTATATATATATATATATATATATATGTAATACACATAATTAGGTATTAAAAATTGAATATAAATTAAAGAACTGAATAATTAATAAAAATAGATGAAATTTAATAAAATTAAATAAATTACAATTTTTCAATAAATTACCATTAACAAAATTTTATAATCTTGTCTGCAGTACCACAACAAGTCTTAGCCTCTTAGGGTGTGGACACGATGTCGTTTGGAGACATTTTGCATAGTTCCACAAACTGCGACGCTATTTTGGAGAGAACAAAACGGACAACCTTCACAACACCACTCGTATTTGGTGCGCTCATCTCGAAAATCCTACAGAAGGAACGTAAGGACGAAGAGGAAGAAGAAAATGTAGCAGAGAATGTGAATCAGAATGAGGAAGACAATCAAAACGACACCGTTGAAGGAGAAGGAGAAGGAGAAGAGGAGGAAGAAGAGGAGAGCGAGCAACTGGGAACTAAAATAAAACGGTGATTTCAAGTTTCTTAAATTTCTCTTCTGAGGGTTATCATTTGTTTTGGTTTGCAAGATATGAAAACTTCAATTTGAATAATATATATTATTTAGTAATAATCCATTAAGGAAATGTTTATGATTAATTTCTGAAGGAAATTTGGTAACTGGAAATCAAATTAGATACATTGGTCGTTTGTGATTTAAGTACCATTCTTCGCAGAGCTTTATGTTTTTCATGCAATTGTTTCTTTGTTTTAGTGTTTTGCTTGTTCTTTCTCATGCATATCGAAGATTCAGTTTTATATTTTTTGTTGTGCATCTTTTTCTGCAGCACTAATTTCGGTCTTTCCGATATCTTTCTGTAATTATCTGTGATATGGAGGAGGATAAGAGAACATATTTGGAGTTTCCAGTCACTCCCGCTTTTGGGTTTCTCTTATTGATGATGCTAAATATTGATCATCTATTTATCCCTTAGATCAAGGCTTAAAAAGAAGGAACAGGCGAGGTGGCTTTGCAAAGCTATGTAGCCTATCTTCACAACTGCAAAAGCTTATTGGGTTGCCTGAATTAGCTGGAACTGAAGTTACCTGTAAATCATTTACTTTATATGAATCCTTTTCAGTCTAGTTTGGAGATTCTGGATCATACTTTCACTTATGTTTTATGTATTATTGTTATAGGTTGTGAAGAAACTTCGAGCCTACATCCCGGAGAACAAGTTGCAGGATCCAAAACTGTGGGGGTTTCATTACGGTATAATCTAATCTTCTTAATTATTTACATTTGAGATATTCCCTTGAAATTGCATGTTATATGTGTTTAATTGTTGTATTAACCCAAGCAATCAGAACATGAAAAACTGTTGTTGATGCCCTATTCACCCGTGTCATTGGAGTTATAGTTTGGTTAAGTACACAGTGTTGACATAAAACTACCATCACTGAAAATAACTTGGTTGTTGGCTTTTTGTCACCCTCCTATAATCATAATTTTGTTGTCTATATTTTGGTTTCAATTCTTTTCAGTAAATTACTACTTGCCCCCTCAATTTGTTAAAAACTCATAGGTTAGCTCCCTATTTCTAATTTGAACTAATTGCAATTCTTAGGTTTCATTCTATTAACAAAATGTCCCCTCCATTCTATTGGACACATTTCCATTAGTCAGAGGTTAAATGACCAAAGTAACCTGAATTTCTAATTTAAAATGAAGAATTAATTTGTTGACAGAGTAAAACTTGAGGGATGTAATTGTTTCAAATTAAAAATAAAAGGACTTATAATTTTTTATAAAGGGCCAAGTTGTAATTTTCCCTACACTTTTTTTTTTAAATTATTGTCTCATTTTGACTGAAATAAAATTCATTTACTTTTTAATGGGAGGACTACACTGTTGACATAATCAAAACTGAGAGATCAAATTGATTCAGATTGAAAACAAAGGAATAGTCATGGCTTTTGCCAAAACTTGGGATCAAATTGTAATTTAACCATTCTTTTACATGTTTTGGTTGAGGTTCTGAAAATTATTATTGACCACTACCTTTGTATTTATTTCAAGGATCACTAGGGTTGCATCATGCATGGTATCATTGTCATGATTTTTGAATTTGAATATGAAAAATGTTTGTCCCAGCTTATATATTTCCAAACTAAATTTTCTTTCATATCAAGTAGGTCTACTAATGTGGATAAAGATGTAAAAGAAAAGTCCAGGTGGCTTTACTAAATTGTATATTCTTTCTCCATAATTTCAAGAGTTCAATGGAGTGCCTGAATTGGCCAGAACAGAGGTGTATCAGCTGAGTGTCAGTTCTGGTTGTGTAGGATGATTTTTTTTTTTTAATTCTCAGAGACGACATATATATATATATATATATATATATATATTAAAAAGCTATATGCTTATTGTTTCCTTACCATTTTGCTTCTAGGTTGTAAAGAAGCTTTAGGCCTATATTCGGGAGAAAACTTTACAAGACCAAAAGAACAAGCACAATATAATATGTGATAAACCACTGCACACTTTCTTTTTGTTGATTCTATCAATAATTTTCAAATGAGTAAAGCACCCCAAGCACATATGGCCAGCAAATGAGGAAGATGGTATGTGTTTGAATGACCTTTATTTTGAGTTACAATAGAATATTTGTTGAAGGATTTGGTGCAAAGTTTCTTATTTTTTTGATATCGGATCATGAATTTTGTAGTCATTCACCGAATGAGTTTTCCTTTATTCTTGAAGTCTTAATGAAAAATGTAGAAAAATTTTCTCGAGACAACTGTACTATCTTGATCATGCAGCTCCAGACAACTCTATACAAAAGGCAAGAAGGTGTAAGCAAGGAAGAGAAGAAGGTGAGAATAGTTACTTTTCAGTCTTAATTATTTTAACTTGCTGGTTTGGTAAATTTAATTTCTACCACTTGATCTTTCATATTTTGGGTAGCAGAATGACCCACATGTATAAGAAATTTGAAAACACCTCGGTATCTTTTTGTGATGGTACTTTAATAACAACACTGTTTAGGTTCAGATAAGCCAAAGCAGAACTAAAAACAGCAGAAGAAAGGAGCTCCCCGTCTTCTTGCTCGCCTTTCGCTTTCAGATGCTCTTGTAAATTTTTTTAACACTGATGAAATACATAATCTCGGGCTGATGTCTTAGTAGAGAAATTGGGAATACCTAAAACAGAATGATCTCCAGGTATTTTACAAATACCTTTCCTGTACTAAGCAATCGGCAATGAGATCCCCCATGCGTATGTAAAGATATGATATGAACCGAGTCTCTAACAAAGTGGAAAGGTAGCATGAACGGACAAATCACATGCAATGAAATTTCATGTGTATGCTTAACAATTACCAGCCGTAAATATAGGTTGCTTGGTTATGTTACTGCAGTCTTAGGTAATAGGTATTTGAACACTTGAAATGGACATGCAGAAATTTTAGGCACAATAGAATGGAAAATGAAGCAGAGAGTAAAGTTCACTAATATAAATAGACCAAGCTCCCTGATACGAGTTGCGTACTTTCAACTACTCTGTCTAAGTTTTTTATGTGTTGAGTACCATTATCTAGACCTGATTATATGAATAGTTAACTAAAGATAATGTATAATTTTATTATAAAATTTATAATGTGAATATTATATTTTAATGAATAGCATTTTAATATTTTATGGGATTATTGAAGTTTTAAAATACAAAGGGTTAATAAATTTTTTTATATAAATTATTAGTTAAAATATTTAAATCCAAACGAGTTCGGATAATATTGGTTGAGTTTTGGGACGAGTATGGAGTGTTTGTGATAAATTTTAATTAGGTATGAGATGGGTTCAGAAATTGAAATTATTAATTGGCTTTGGGGAGTGATTTTTGCTGGTATATTACCTATTGCCTATTGCCATTCTTAGATATTGTGTAATAAGTTACAAATTGCAATGTTTAAAGGCAACTGGCAATAACAGAAGTTATTAGCCATCGTTTGATTGGTTATATGCATATTGATAAAGCTTGAACCAAGGGTTGAAATGTATGACCTTAGTAATGCTTTATATCTGATCTGCCTGACTAGAAAATTGATGAGGAAATTTTTAATACTTGCCAACTCAATCTAGTTGCTGGAAGCAATAAACATGAAAGTCATGGCGCAAAGCATGCGTTCAATTGCTTGGAATTACCCAAGATCTAGTTCACTCTGTCTTCTTCAGAAAATGAGGTCAATGAAGATGTATTGGTGCTCCATTTCGTGATGGAGAATCTGACTCTCCAGGACTCTTATTTATCACTCAATAATGGAAGACCAATTTCTTTTTATTTTTGAGACTCGATGAATCAAATGCTATTCTTACTCCAGTTTTCCTTCACACATAATCAAACTTTTCCATCATTTGGCATGCCTTGCATTGTAAATGTTGAAATTGAATAATAGAATCATATTTATTGTTAATATTGAGATAATATTAGTCCGCAATCAAGAAAGTTTGTTTTGTCAATATACCATCATATTTTGTTTGGTCCTATTACGCCAGCCTAGCTCCAACAAGTCAGAGAGAACAAGGCCACAAGGCCAGTTGGAGAGGCAGACACAGTTTCAAGTTCCAAGTATACCTTGATCTATATTAAAGTGAAGCCACAAGGCCAATCGCCCAAAGGTAGCACTCGTTTTTGTGATACTGCAGTGCAGGCAATATCTAATGCCTACATATGCATGCCCCCCATACCCCCTAGAAAAACAAAATCTATGTTCTCCCTCTTGAACCTGAGAACAGAGAGAAAGAGAGAGAGAGAGAGAGGGAAGATGATAGAAGTAAAGTTGGGAATGAGACAGAATAGAAAAGTTAGTTCATTGCCTAAAGAAAAGGAGAAGCTAAACGAGAGGGGAAAATAGACCTAACAACACCTGTTGCTTTTTTTTCATTACTGACATCTAAAATCAAAATTAGTGCTGGGTAGGTTAGAATGGAATGCTCAGTTTCATCTGTTTGGCCTAATGTACTCTGGCAGTGGAGCTTGTTTCTGTTTGCTACTGTGTAAATGGTGCGCTAGAGGCATGTTTGTTTTTAATTTGCAAGGAATCAATTGCTAAATTTTTATTGCCTTTGCTCTTTTCTTCATTAGATAATCTTTACAGGTTTGCCATCTAAACTTTCTTAGATTTGTTAATTGAGGAGGCATTGTATTGGCTTCATAATATTAGAAATCTTGTCAAATTCAATTGCCTGAATTTCTGTCTTACTAGAAGTTTCATCACTATTGCTAAAGGATCCATCTGAGAAGAGGAGAATCATTTGCTTTTATGTACATAAGCAATCCCAATATTAGAGGTGGCAATTTTGTTGTAATTCTTTCTACTACTTTTAGCATCTGTTATTTTCTTTCCCCCACGAGGTTGGTGTAGGAGGTTTTTCCTCCAACCTTTTTTTTTTCTTTTTTCTCTTTGACGTGGAGAGGGTTAGCATAGGGGGTGTCTGCCTCCTTTACATGATTGGCCAAATAACATCTCCTAGAACTTGACAGGGCCATTACAATATATAAAAGATAAATCCGCCTTGTGGAAAGCTAGTTTACCACTGTCATATTGCAGGAGCTGAGGGCCATAAGCTCTAGAAAATTTTGATCCTTTAGTTTGGTTCTTTCCAACACATTAATCGGGTCAATTGACTTCGTGTTTTCCAGTTTGTTGGCAGAATATATGATGGCCTGTGAAATCTTCATGGCTTCAGTTGAGTTCCTGAGTATGTCATCCGTTTAGATTTCATGTAGAAATAAACAAGATCGTTACTTGAAGTACTTACCCAAGCAGGACTTGTGGGGAAGTGTCTTGGTTTTATGTCCTCAGTGGATCGAGGCTCTTATACTCAACACTCTTCATTTTGCTATATTGCATCTATGTCCACATATGTCTTGCATATATTCGTGTACTTAAACGCTTAATGACATATTTGTATATAGTTAATAAAATATGTTTTCCATCGAATATTTATTTATATAAAAAATAATTATTTGATTGTATTATATTTGATCATTTATTTATAATTATTACTATTCTAGTTTATATATATAATATAATGTAATTAAATACGTGTGTTTAAATTTATATTTATATTTTTATATTTTTATTTAAAAATTTGATAAATATGGATATGCATCCATTTTTAAAATATATATTCGAGTTCAAAGTAACATAACATTAAGGATGCCTTTCCCTTCTTTGTTGGTTTATTGGGAGGCCAATCGACCAGGTCTTGGGTTGAGTGAAATGTGATTTATGGGTTGTCTAGATTATAATTTCTGGAATTTGTTACGTTGCTAGTTGAGCTGATCATGAATTTCATCAACTTTTTCCATCCACTCTTTCAAGGATTGAGCTAAAACATGAAGGGTGCATCTCTGAGATAATGAGATGAGCATGAGGAATATTATTTATTTATTGTATCTTGATATTGTGGATGGTGTAAAAAGAATGCATTTGTCACTATATATCTCAAAGTGAGTTGTTCTGAAAATGGGAGAATTTTGTTGAATTGAAATGGGTTCTTGTTCACGTGAAGATGTGTGAACTTTATGGTAATGTCTTGACTATCAGCAATTTCAAAGTTGAATCCTTTATATTTGCCCTATCTTCTGCCGAGATATGCTGACTTTATACTTCCCATTTTCAAAAGTATATTTTGCCTTTTGTCATGGAGGAATTTTTCTTCATCTTTATCTCTTCTTTTTCTGTTTTTTCCTTTTTTTAAAATCCTTCAACTCTTATCTACTTGCTAAATGTTTTCTTTTCTTTCCTTCTTTTATTATATTTGCTCCATTCTTTAATTTTATATTTCCCACTTCCCACCATTTGGTTACTGTGTCTAAAGAGAGCTGCAATTACAAGTTCCCATATATATTAATCTTTGAAAAAAAAATCACTTTTTCACTTTTATCGGTGTTTTAATGTTTGAATTTTTTTTTTTTAATAAAACAACTCTTTTACTTCATATAAAAATAATGAGAATAATATTGTACTTTTCCTAGTGGGAAAAAGGAGACCTCCATTTTTCTTGGTGAGGGAAAGTGGAATTTGGATATGAGATCTAGAGGTTTTCGTTTATTTAAAAAAAAAAAAAAAAGCTGAGCGCACCGTTTCGTAATTTGATATATGGGTTAGTGGGGCCATCAATATTCGATGTGTAGAATGCACCGCCGTTCCTATGCGGCGAGCCTGTTCCTATTGTTATTTTCTTAAACATATGAAAATGGATTCTGATAAATTTTTCCTCTCTATGCTTTTTTTGTCACCCTATGATTTGCCACGTCATCCCCACTCGCCTTCTCGTTTTTTCACCTTTTTTGTACTCTCTATGGTTTTCCTGGCCACCGCCAGAAATTTTCTTTTCCCAAAATAAATTTTTATTTGATTGTATGGGATTATTTAAATATTTTTATTTCTCTAATATACATATATATTTTTATTTTTATTTTTTATATTAAGAAAAACTAGAAGATTGTTTATATAAATTTTAAACTCTCAATCCTCATACTTAAAAAGTTTATACAACAATGATCCTTGAATGAGCCATTGAATTTTAAGATAATTTTTTTTAAAAAAAAAAATTAATAAATAAAGATGCATAACTGATTGTTTTTCAGATATAAATATTGTTAGCTTTTGCAATGGCAATCCCAAAGTGTATTTAATTTTAAAAACTTAGGATAATTTAGTGACATTTGCTTTTTCTCAAAAGAAGCAGCAACTCAAAAAAAAAAGATACTCATCTAATCACACAGTAATAACTTGGTGTTTGAGAATTCCATGGAATTGATGTATGAAAAGTATACATGTCATTCATCTTTTGAAAAGATAAGCAGATTTTTACTTGGTTGTATATATGTACACATAGCCA
This sequence comes from Manihot esculenta, assembly GCF_001659605.2. Classification (NCBI taxonomy): domain Eukaryota; kingdom Viridiplantae; phylum Streptophyta; class Magnoliopsida; order Malpighiales; family Euphorbiaceae; genus Manihot; species Manihot esculenta. The sequence goes on along the minus strand of NC_035177.2, from coordinate 30,270,318 downwards.
AATTGAAACAGCTCCCCTTTTTTCTATCATAATTTGGTTTTGGGACTCACCAATTTTTTCATTTTCTTCTTTTGGTCCCCTGTGCATGAATGTTGTGCAAAATCCTTAAATGAAAAATGCTAAGCACAATTGCTTTTTTCAAGTAATTATTCAACACTCTTCATTAATAGTAAAATATTTATTGTATTTTCTCTATTTTTAATTAATCATATAATTATTATAAAAAAAAAGCCAAAAAATAGAGTATTGGATTTTTATTAATTTTACCATTGCCAATTTGACTATGTTAAAAATTATAACTAATTCTTACATATCTTATTTACAAGTTTAAACTTTAATATTAAGGGATTCATTAAAGTTCAAAAGTTTCAGAGAAATAATAAATTTATTTATATCACAGGATTAGATAATAAGTTTTCAAAAAAATTATTATAAGAGTTTATGTAGAGTTGAAAAATAAGGGTAAAGATGTGAAAGGGGGGAGATGGGGAAAAAATATGACGTTAAAGAGATGGGGCCAAATGAGTAAGTGGAATTCTTGCAAGGACAATGCATAATGCTTACTCAACAACTCCTAAAAGTACACAAACTCACCAAAAACCCTTATATGACAAGAAGATGCCGAGAAAGGAGAAATTTGCATACCCTCTCCCTCTTCCTCTTCTTGCATTATTTAAAAAAGATTCCATCTTATTTTAGAAATACTAGATATGAATTTGGCAATTCCGGTCTTAATTTGATGGTAAATGTATTTGAGTAAATTTGACAGATCTCAAGTTCTACTCTTTAATCTGTGATTTCCATTTTCAAAAAGAAAAATGACATAAATTTTTTTAATAGTTTTAAATTTGAGCTCTGATAAATATTTTTAAGTTTGTTGGATATAAATTCGTATTGATCCGGTAAGATATCATATAATAATAGACTATAAAAGAAATAAAAATAAAAAGATTCTATATTGACAAGGCCAAAATAATAATAGTAATAATAGGGACAAAAGATACCCTCATAAGAAGGGTCACATAAATGGCATGAATAAGGGACATAGTCATCACGTGAAAGATGCTTTTGTGGTGAAATGAATGGAATTGTGTTATGTCTTCTTCCAAAGTCTTTGTATTAGGTATCTTCGTTTGTTCTTCGGATTCAATCAATTTGGTTTGTTACTTTCTTCTAAGTGAATGCCAACTGGCCTATTCAGTGAATCTTTTGCAAGCAATTGTCTTTAAAAAAAATTTATTGTGGTTGTGGTAGATCACTCACTAGTGCTAAAGATTTTATCTTGCTTCCAATTTCTCACAGCAAAATTGTTATGTCAAATACTAACCAGGAGTTTAACATAGAAAAATTCACTTAAGATTTTTGCATTTTTTAATATTTGAATATTTAAAAAAATATTTATTATTTAGTTTTTGAGAATTATTATTATTAATAAGTTATTTTTTATATTTATAAAAATTTATTAAAATATTTTTTTTCATCAATAAAATAATTTTTTCATTGAAGGAGATTTTTTTTAACCTGTTACAGTTTTTACTATAAAAATAAAAGTTAAACTAATTTTTCAATCAAAATAATAACAGTTTCTTGAAATTGAAAAGAGGTGGTTTGAAAAAGGAAATATTTGGTAGCAAGGAGACAAGACATGATAGTTACAGATACCATTTTCTTGGATTCCTGATAGTATCATCAGAAAAATCAGATGCTTTGCTTTGTCTTTCAAAAAAATAAATTGGTTGGTTTTCAGAATTTCAATTGGTCTCCATTCCAAACTTCCTCCTTTTCTTGAATTGACCAAATTTTCTTTTTCTTTAATTTTTTTTTCTCTCCAAAGATCCTCTCGCTTAGGTTGTTTAAATTCTTGCCTTCTTCAATTCCACACCATCATTACTTCCATTAGAGGCTGCTGTATTCATAGAATCTTATTCCCTTTGACTGCCTCCAACGCTACATTTCACATTTATTTATGTATACTCTTTCCACACATGGAATTTTCATACACCAAACTGCAATTACTAGAATACCTCTCTTTAATTTTTTATAATATTCTCTCCTTCCATAAAAATAATGAAATATTATATAATAGTTGTTATAAAATTATTAAATAATTTAATTAATTATTTTAAGTCGAGAATAAAATAACTTTTAAAATTTTTAAATTAATTTAAATTGAATTATTACGATATTAATTAAAAATAAAAAAACTAATATATCTCATTGAAAATAAGTAGGCCTATCATTATGGGTAGGGAGAGAATAGTTAATATAGTTAAAATAATAAATTTTATTTTATCTTTTATTAATATATATTTTACTCATATTGCTTAATTAAAATTAAATAATTTATATTATTAAATTATCTTTTTGCATTTTCACATTGTTTCAACAAAATTTTACACTAGAGGAAAATATTCAAAAATTAATAAATAAAAAAGCAATTGAAACCAAAAAAAAAATCACTAGTGCAAATCAACCATGTGTAAACCTTACAACTAGAGGATACAAAACAAAAAAGATAGACGAAAGGAATGAAAGGGTAAAACAGGTATTTCACATTGCGTACTTATGAGATTCTTTGAGCAGAAGCATCCGACAAAACTAATGGAGACGGGATCCAATCGGTTATATTTTCCAAAAAAAAAATTAAAAATTAATTAATGCAAACCAACTGTAGGATCCAATTAAATTGAATAATTACTAATTAAAAATTAAATAAAATTTGATTGGAGAGAGATTCTCAATTCTATGGAAGAGAAAAACATGGAATCTAATTGGCTGTAAAAGTTGTCCTTTTTCTGGTTTTGAAAAGAAGCATCTTTTTTCATTTGCTTCATTTTATTATTTACAAATTCAATTTTATATTTTGTTTTATTAAATATCACTATAATATTATTGAAATAATTTTATCAATTAACTTTTTTAAATAATAATAAAATATATTATCTTATTTGTTCTTAATTATATATACATATATAATTAATTTAAGCAAATTGAGTTATGTGATTTTATTTTTTATTTTCTCCAAATTTATTTTATGGTTTTATATAATAATAAAATTTATAATTTATTATTATCGTTTATTATATGATTCCAACTGAAAGATGGGGCAATATCGAAATTTGGGACCCACACATCACCCGAGATTCCTCATCTCTAAGCTAAGGCCCTTGTGCTGTGTTTGAAGAAATTGACAAATCCATCTCTACATTTGTTTTTTCTTTTCTTTTTTTTTTAAATTATGAGGTCGGTGTTGAATTATCAATACACTCCAATCAAGCTTTCACATGTTGTTTTTCCAGTCCTGGAAAGGGAATCTAACAGGTTTCTTTTCATTTTTCCTTTTTTTTTTTAAGGTTTTCTTTCACAAATTACGATATAATCCTCCCAAATTTCAGAAAAAAAATCATTTGGTGACAAATGTTAAAAAAAGTTTGAAAAAATATTTTTAATTATTAAAATAAATTTTCATTTATATTTTATAAGAATTTTATTTTTTTTTATGTTAGGTGTGAGAGTATTCGGTTCAAATTGAAAAAAATTGATCGAATCGAATTAATTTAAAATTTTAATTTAATTTTTCTTTCATTTTGATTTGGTTTAATTTTTCATTCATTTTGATTTGGTTTGATTTTTCATTTATTTCAGTTCGGTTTGATTTTTAATTTCAAAATTTTCAATTATTTTGATTCGATTCAATTTTAATTAAAAAAAATTAAACTGAACCGATTAGTGATAATAATATATATTTTTTAATAATATAGAGATATTATATCATATTAAAATTTAAATATTTCAATTAAATTTTAAAATATTAAAAATAAAGTATAAAAATAAAAAATTATTAAAAATTCAAATCGAACTGAATCATACTGGTTTGATTCAATTTAATTTCTAATCAAAATCAATTCAATTTAATTTTTATAAATACTAAAATTTTTATTTAATTCGATTCGATTTTAAATCAAACTGATCAAATACTCACTATATACTCAATACCTATTCAAATCTCAATTTAATTGCAAATATATAATTATATAATAATTTTTTGAAATTCCTAATTATATGATGGTTAATATGAAAGGAATTGGTTTATGGGTTGAATTAACCGTCCCAATTAATTAAAAAAGACATTGACTATTTTATTTAAATAAATAAAAAAATGACTACCCCAAGAATACAAAGCTTCTTTTTCCCATTTTCATTGGAGTAATAAATGGAAGAAGCATCAATTGGTTTTATGCAAAAACCAAGATTCCTTAGATGGAGAGTGGAGCATTGATCAAAGATGACCATTCAATAAAAGAACAAATTTTTATAATCCGCCAATGAAGTCTTGTAAGGATTACAAAAAGTTGTGATTCCCTTTGAAAATTGAGGAAAGGGTCCAATTCCAACTAACTTAAATATTTTTTTCAGTAAGAGTTGAAAATCAGATAGTAAAATTTGAGATTTCTTAAATTTAATAAAATACACTTACCACACCATATTAAGTACATGAATGTCCAATAAATTAATTAAAATAATAAAGTATTATAAATTTTATTATAAAAATTATGAGTAATTAAATAAAATATATTATTATGCAAGTTTTTAAATCTTATTGGTCATACATTTCCCTCAACATTCCATCTTGGTGGCCTTCTTTTTTCTAACTATTGGTTTTGTTTTCCCTTTAAAGGAAGTGAATAATTCTTGCCTTGCACCACAAATAACAAACAAAAGGGTAATTTTAATATAATATAATAATTTTATTTTAAGTTATTATATTTTTTCTTCACTGAATTTATCCGTCTCAATAATATATTTTTCAATAATTAAACTTAAATTATTCATTTACGAATGGAGTAAATATTTTTTTATCATATTATCAAAATAATTCATTAAATTAAATTAATTTAAAAATTCACGTTTAAAATTTTCTCACCTTAAAGTAAAGTATAATAAAAACACAGAGAGGTGAATTTGACTTATACAGGGTACTTTATTATATTTTTAGTGGACTAGTTAAAAAATTGGGAATAATTATTGAAAAGTATAAAGTCATTTCACACTTTCTTCACAAAAAATGACCAAAGTTTATTTCATGTGTTGATTGTTTGGACAACCCTTCTGTTTTTAAATCTTTTTTATTCCTAAAAAGGCTAAAATCTCTTCAAAATATTTTTTCCTATGTAAAGTGTTTTGATTTTGATTAACTCAACTTGCATTATAAAAATACCAAATAGTTATTAATTATTTTTTAAATATAAATAAATTATAATCAATAATATATTTCACTGTTATTAATTAATATTCATTAGTTAAAAAAAATAAAATTGAATAAAAAAAATACAATGTTCAGTGTGAATCCAATTTAAGCATGAAATTCTTTTATTTTTATTTTATTTTATTTTGTTGATCTAGATTTGAAGAAACCTTTTTTGACCTGACAAGATAATGGTGATTTTCTCTTTGGTTTAGTCTCAATCTTTTGATTATGCTTAGATATGAATATTGTGGTAGGAGGCTTGATAGGAAGTTTCCTTGGACCTTTTTCTCCCATATTTTCTCACCCACCCAGTTGGATAAATTATAAAATATATTAATATATTAAGAAAAATAATCCATTTAATTTTTATTAAAAAAATATTTTTTAAGTTAAAAATACATTTACTCATATTTATATTTTTATCTGCTAAAATCATATTTGAGTTGTATATTGATAAAAAATTTACTAACCGGTTACTCTATATTGGAAGCATTTTAAAATTTTTTATAATATTTAACGGCTAAAATTAATAAAAAAATTTATTAATAAATTTTTTAAAATATTTTTCAATAAAAATATTTTCTAAAAAAATAATTATCATATAAAATAATTTTTAAATATAAGTTATTTTTTTATAAACAAATGGAAACCTAATCATGTAATTAAAAGAGATTTTTTTTCTAAATAATTTTTTATATTAATTTAGATTTAGTTCTCAATTTTATAAAAATAATTTATTAAAACTCCAAATTTTTCTCACAAATAATTTTCTTAACACTAAATTTTTAAAAGCATTGCTGGGATTAATTTGCTAATTTAAAATTTGAGAATTAAGAACTTTGTTATCAAATAGATTATTAATAAAAATGAGACTGGTTTAGGAGTCGGCAGTATATTGTTTAAATCTAAAAAATTGGTCAAACTGAATTAATTCAAAATTTAATTTTAATTGATTTTTAATTTAAATTTCAGTTATTTTGATTCGATTTGATTTCAATTAAAAAAAATTAAAAAATTAAATTAATTAATAATAATATATTATTTTTAATAATATAAATAGATTATACTATAATCAATATTTAAATATTTCAATTAAATTTTAAAATAATTAAAATAAGGTATAAAAAATAAAAAGTCTATTAAAAGTCTAACTGATCAAATCAATTCGAATTAAATCAATTTGATTCGATTGATTTTTATTTAAAATTAATTCAATTCAATTTTTATAAATACTAAAATTTTAATTTTTAAACAGTATGTTTACCTCAAATTTACTTTAGTATTTTGTTTTTAAATTAATATTTAAGATTTTATTGATACCTATTTAATAAAATACATTAACAATAATGATGTATTAATTTAAATTAAGCTTGCTTGAATTTAATTTTTAAATTTAATGAATAAATAAGTTGAATTTGAATTTATTGATATTATGCTAATTAAAATTTATGAGTTAATTTTGTTTTAATAAGTCTAAAAGTCTGTTTAACTAAATTTATTTGATTTTAGAAATTATTTAAATTTAATTAAAAAGAGTACAATAATTTAATTTGTCTTAATTTACTTAAAAAATGTAAATTTATTATATTTATGTTCAATTTTTAAAAGAAAAGAGTAATAGAGTGTGTATCATTTTATTATAGTCGAAAAATGAAATTAAATTAAAATTTAATTATTTTGATAGAATTATGTTTGGTTCAAGCGGATTGTTGATTAATAATTTTTAATTATTTATTTGATTATTTTTTATTTGACAATGAAATTTACCGACTTTATATTATTTAATATATTTTAATAAAATGTTGCTTATAATTATTATTTTTATAATTTTATTAATATTATTAATTTAAAATTATTATTTTTATTAAAAATAAGTTATATTCATTATTTTGATTATATTTAAATTTAATTTTATTTGAATAATATTTTAAGAATAAATAAAATTTTAATCTCAGTCCAATTAGCCTAATATTTATGTTTATTCATTTATAAAGATAAAATATGGGCTGCTAAGAAAAAAAAAAGATAAAATATGCGACGACGCGAAATAGAATTTATAGCCCGAAAAACCCACAGCAGAATCTTCGCGTTTCTTAGTTATATTTCCTCTCCACTTTCTCTCTCTCTCTTCCTTTTTTTTTTTTTCTCGAGAAAAAGAAAGAAAAAAAAGAAAACACTTCTCTCGCACACTACATTACATATCTATGCTCTCTCTATATATAGATCTCACCATCTCACCGCCCCTCCTGTTTTCATTTAACACTTCCATCCATTGACGAAACATCAGAATACAGAGAAGGAAACAGAAAGGGGAGGGAATTAGGCAGGAGAATCTGAGGTTTTTGTCACCGATAACAAATGGGTTCGCTTCCTCCTGAACTGAGCTTGGATTTTAGGCCAACTTATGTCCCCAAAACTATCAGTGATTTCCTCAACGAGGTGTCGATTATCGGAGATATTTCTGAAAAGGTCTCGAAACTTGATGGTTTTGTCAAAGGATTAGAAGAGGAAATGAGGAAGATCGATGCGTTTAAGCGCGAGCTCCCTCTTTGCATGCTTCTCTTGAATGATGGTTGGTTTTTTTCTTTACAGACATATATAAAATTTTCTTTTTTCCCTTTTTTTTGAATTTCCTTAACAATTGAGTTCGAAATTTCCTTACTAATTGCTTTGGTGGTATGTTTTTCTGAGAAATTATATAAAATTTTAATTTTGATTGGTTGCTTTTTGAGATTTTGATGAATTTTGGTCCAAGGTTTTCTTTTGATTTTCGGTTTTGCAAATGAAGAAGTCAGTATGGTAATTTTTTTTTATGAAGTTGATCAATTGATTTTTTTTTTCTTTTTTTTTTGGTCATTTTTTAGCTTGGAGGAGGAAACTAATTCCGATGTTGTACTTGTTTTGGTTCTTGATGATGCTTATCTAAGGCTGCTTTTGATTTCTTTGTTGCAGCAATCCTATTTTTGAAGGCAGAGTCCACACAATGTGCAGCATCAAATAATCAACCGGTTTTAGAAGAATTCATCCCATTGAAGACAAACTGTGATGATGATGATGATGAACAAGATGGTCCAATCAAAAAGGAAAAGGACTCCAAAGACAAGAAAAATTGGATGAGCTCTGTTCAGTTATGGAACTCTAATGATCATCACTCTACTGATTATATCTTTGATCAGAAACAAAATCTCAAACTAGAATCTAAGGTAACATATTAACACCAGAAAAAAATTGTGTGCTTATAGTACATGTGAGTTTGTGTGATTCAAAAAACCTATCAAAAAAGAGAAAACGGGGATTGATCTGTTTTTCTTTTATTGATTTTCTTGGACAGACAACTAAGAAAGGAAATCAATTTGCAAATGAGGATACATTCCAGGCCTGCAAAGGCAGGAGTCCAGCAAGAACATTTTTGCCATTTAAGACTTACTCTGGTTTATCTAGGAAGGAGGATAATGATACTAGTGAGGAATTGCCAGTTCCTGGACTCTCCCTTCTAACTCCTGGAATCAAGAACTTGAGGGCAGAATCTGGCTCTACAAGAATCAGTTGTAGTAGAGCAGTTTCCTCTTCTGCCCCTAATCCTCAGCCAAATTTACGAAATGGACAACCATCTCAGCAACAAACTGCTAGGAAGCAGAGGAGGTGCTGGTCCCCAGAGTTGCATCGCCGGTTTGTCAATGCTCTACAACAACTTGGAGGATCTCAAAGTAAGCATATGATAGTGAATTTATTTTTTAAATGAAACATTTATGTTGATTTTATCTTTTGTACTAAGATTCCTGATATTGCATAGTGTAGAATTATATAGATTGCTTAGTATATTGCAAAAAATGATGATGTTTTTGTCTCTTAACGTGAGAATGATCTTTAAAGATGGAAAGCTTAGCTGAGAGTTTCAGATATAAACTGATAAAGTTAGCATTTTTATTTATAATATTGGTAAGCAACATAGAGATGGAGATGACACGAGACTGGAATGTGAAAGATTAATGAATATGATGGAAATCTGAAGTAATATTGGTTAATTTTGGGGGCTTTATTAATGCTGTTGAGCTTTTATAATTTTGGTTTTTTTATTCTTTTTTTTTAAATTGTTTTTGAAGATCTAATTTGTAATTTTCTTGATATTTTGCAGCTGCTACTCCAAAGCAGATTAGAGAACTGATGCAAGTCGATGGATTGACCAATGATGAAGTGAAGAGTCATTTGCAAGTGAGTTTCCATTGTCCATTTCTTTTTTTCTGGGGATTTTGATTCACAGGAAGCACAAATTTCAAGGGAAAAAGAAGGAGCTTAAATTGCTTAAGCAATTTCCTTCTTTGCCTTAATATAAGAGTAATATGAAATTCTTAATACTGATGGAAATTAAAATATTTCTTGTCATTGTAGAAATATCGACTTCATACACGAAGAATGCCACCAGCTACAGCAGCCTCTGCAAACCAATCTGTTGTTGTTTTGGGGGGTTTGTGGATGTCCCAAGATCAGTATGGTGACTCCTCAAAGACTACCAGTTCACAGTCCGGCTCTCCTCAAGGTCCCCTGCAGTTAGCAGGAAACACTGGAGGGACCTCTACAACTGGAGGCGATAGCATGGAAGATGATGAGGATGCTAAATCCGAGGGCTATAGCTGGAAAAGTCATATTCATAGATCAGGAAAAGATGATGTATAGAGAGTATCCACCATGAATTTTGCAGATAAAATTATGCATGGGAGGATTGTATGACTCGAGGAAAAAAAAACCCATAAAAGATACATCATGAAGGGGGATCTTAAGAGTGAGAGGCTGTGAAATTTTGCAGGATTAGCTTTCCTTCTGTCTTAAAAGTTGAGTTTTGTATTCTCTCGGAGTTGATATAAGAATTCTAATATCCATGTTTGGATGGAAGAAACAAGGCCTTATTCTCATACCCAAAAGCTTTTCCTGTGTCATTATAAGAATCCTCTGTGCTGAACTTATCTTACCAATATGAGGATTAAAAATGTTCCATTGCTAGAGATTTTAGTTCAACGTGTTTCCCTCTGAAAGTTTCCAACTTCAGATGGAGAATTTCTTGTCCTGAAACTTCATCAATACAAGATTTATATTAAATTGATGTCTTGGATAACTAGTTCAAGTAATCTTTATTATGCTTTTAAGACTTGCTGAAAGTTCTTTTTGATTTGCTTTAGGAGAAAGATAAAATTTGGTAGAATTCTGACAGGGATTTCATGATAATCCTCCATCAGGTTGCCAGAAAGGCCAAGGAAGAAAAGAGACTCTGAAGGAACACAGCTAGCTTTCTACCTGGAAATTATTGTAAGATTCCTGGTCATTTGTAAATTTTTCCGTCACCCAAGGGAATTAAACAGGAAATTAGGAACATTTCATTTTCATTAGTCCCTATCTTTTTAGTAGGTCTTGTCCATTTTTTAAAAGTCGTGTCTTTTCCACTGCATTATTACCATGGAACTATGTTTCTACATTTCCCACTTTCAAGGGCAAATTATTATCAGGTCCCTCTAGAACAATAAAATAGACAAACAAGTACTTGTATTATTCTTCAAATTTCTGTTCACTAAATGTTTAGTTTACTCTCCAAATCAATAGTATGTTTGGAAAACAATACATATGACCAATACTGATTTTGACCCAAGCCTTAATAGCAGATTAAATTTCTGGTAAATGTAGAAACAGAGGATTGATTCCATTCATCCCAGAATTTGGAATTTGGAATTTGACTAGATCACTATATACACTTTTGAGAATTATGCTTCTTCTTCATGAATGACCATATTTTCTTCTATATTCCTTCCTTATTTTTTTATTAAATCTTTATCATTAGACAAACAGAACAATACAATTCTTTACTTGTGTATAATTTTGTGCCAGCTGACTGAATTATGTGGCCTGCAAACAGCCTCTGATTAGTCAATTGTTAAAAAATCTTCAGATTTTATCCTTCCACCTAATCCAGGAGTATCCCATTAATAATAACTATTATTATTATTAAAAAAAAAACACAATCAGTTCTCTATGTGCATGACAAAACAGTCACACTCAGAAAACAAAATAATAGAGAGAATCTTACAGACAAGATATAATGAAGGAGCCCACATTGATAGGCTCACTTTAAATATGGTATAAATTGTTTGGTGAAAGAAGTGAGAGTGAAAATGATGGAACCTCTAATTAATTATATTTCTAAATAAGGGTTAATTAATTAATATATATGGGTGATTAGATTTTTCAAATCTAAAAGACTGTTGTGTTCCTTTTATTAGAAGATAGAGAATAGAATATGTGCAATGATTTTAGTTAAGCACAGTGGCAACCCACATGGCAGCTTAGATAAAAATGTGGTGAAATTGGACCCACATAACAACAGTATTCCTATTGAAGATTCCTTGAAAGAGCAGCCAGATGTGATGATCCTTCTTGATAGGTCTGGTATAATTAGGAAACTTTAAATTGGGAGAAACCTATCAAAAGCTCTACCTAGAAAAAATGGCTTTTGTCAAAAAGGCCAACCTAATACTAATTTTAAAACTTATCATAAACCCCAATTTATTTATTAATTTTTATTGATTCAATTATTGAAAAATTTCTGGCTAAATGCCTCAATCAATTCAAGTTCATACTATTAAGAGAAGTAAGAGATGGTTGTCTATGCTATATAACATTTCCATCAAATGGACAGAATAAAAAAGAAAAAGAGAAAACAATGTTTGTCTTTTATGTTGACATAGCTTTTCAAGAAGGGATGAATTGTGATGATGTTTTCTAAGGCAGACAACATGAGTTCTAATGGTACTTTATGACTTCCAACTTTCCATTTAAAGCAATGTTTTTTTAAACAAGTATGCTCTATAAGCAGCTTAAAATGTGCATTTTTAGCTATAATTAATGTGAATATTATGTAAAAGAAGGCATTGATTCTAGCACTAAGACAAAAGGTGGCATTTTTTTTTCTTTTGATGGGTTAGCCTTCAAATTTGATTAGTGTCTCAAGTTTTAATCCAACTTTGACTGGTCCTTTCCTCTTGTTTTTAGCTTTGTTATTGATGATATTGGACAAGCATGGCTTCCATAATCTTATTCTTAATGATTATAACCTCCCATTGTAGAGCAGTACTTTTGAGCTATCATCACATTCTCAGATTGAAAAAATTACAAAGTGAAATAATTATAATAGATTTTAATTAATTATTTTTTTTATTAATTTATTATACTATATATATATAATTTTACGTGGTTCTACCATATAATTTCTTGTCTATTGGGTATGTGGTGAGTGGGAAAGTTTGCTTAAGAATTTTTCATATTTGGGCCTCAACCCAAATTCCAATTCTGCCTGACCCAGATCAGATCAAGAATTGAACTACCCAAATCCTAATATCTCTTTTTCGGCCTTCTATTTTGATGAGTGGTCTGACTTTTGGGCAGTTGGTGGGCTTTGACCATTTTTTTTTTCTTTTTCTGAATCCTTTGAGTATGAAACCTTCGGAATTTCTATCTAGCAGAAGGTGGTCTTATTATAGAACAATGGGAGGTTTTATAAAATTTTAATTTATATTTTTTAAAGTATTTTTGAATACTTCTTCAATTCATTAAATTAGTTGAATGTATAAATTTCAAGCATTTAAAACCTCCACTTATTCTGAATAAAGAACAAAAAAATTATATAAAAAACTGCTAAATTCAACGTCAAATTAAAAAGTGAGTTCGAACTTAATTCGTTGAGAAAATGAGTCGAAACTGATTAAATTTTTATCTATTCGAGTTTCGAATAATTTATGAATAATTTGATTCATTTGCATCTCTAACTATCATTAATCATAAAATACATTATTGCGAGAAAAAAAATATAATTCTAAGTTTGAATATTAATATAAATAACAGCCTTTATGATGAATTAGTAACAATTCATACAACAGTAAAGGGAGAGCAGTTAATTTTCATTAATAATTATGTGAGTTGAACCCTCTCTAATTTTTATATTAAAAAAAATATTCTTCATGAGTGAAAATAGCACCACATCGGAAATATTTCAAAATTTTCCTAATATTAGAAATTATAAATATAAAGAAAATAATTAAAAAATACCCACCAAATACTTTTATTATCTTAATTTAATTTTGCAAAGGGATCGTATCACATGCTATCTTAAAATTAATTTTGCAACTAGAAATAAATTTTATTTTTGTTTTTTAATTGTGAGACGAAATTAATCTCGTTCAACATTATTTTTTTATACTCAATTTTTTTAAAAAAAATTATTCACTAATTAATCATTCAACTTTAAAAAATATATTAAAATGGATTAACATTTTAAAAAATCTACTGCCTTAATCATTCCGCTAATTAATAATGATTCCGTTAATTTTAATTTTAAATATTTTATTATTTAATTTTTATAATTTTAAAAAATTTATTAATTAATATTTTATATTTTTAAAAGTTTACCGGATAATTCTTTCATATTTAAAATATTTTAAAATTTTTTTACAATATTTAATAATTAAAATTAATTAAAAAAATTAATTAATAAATTTTTTAAAATATTAAATACTTTTTAATATATTTTTTAAAATTAAAATATTAATCAGCGAGTTTTTCCTTATTATAAGAATTAATTAATAATTTTTTGAATTTTTAATTTAGAATCAAATCTGTTTCAGTTTTAACTAACAAGAAAATAAATAAATAGAAGAAAATTTGATTTTAAATTAAGAGATTTAATTTTAAATAAAATTGGATATTACTTTAAAGTTGAAGGGAAGAAAATATAAAATTTATCCTAATGGAGATAGAAAAGAAGAAAGAGAAAGAGAAATGTTGTGGGTAAGTTTGTGGCAAAATCCAAACCTCAAATAACTGGTCAAACCCACAAGCAACGGTTTTGTGTAATAAAAAAAATAAATAAAAAAATAAAAAAAGAAATCTCTAAATTTGGCGCGAAATGTGGATTGAAAATCTCAGAATACAGTTACTAAACTTCAGGGAAAAATTAGAACACGGTTTTTACATGAAACCAACAACACTCTCTCTTCAAAACCAATCCATCACACGGTGGCTGTAGCCCTCAGAGAGAGATAGAGAGATTTCTCAATCTCAACCCTAATAATCATGGCTCAAGCACAGCCCCATCGCAATATCGAAGGAGAAGAAGAAGAAGAGCAGCATGAAAAAATCTCACTTCATGATGTGGAATTGAAAGTTTCTATCAAATCCAAATCTTGTGAGACTGTTAGTAGTAGCAGTAGTACTAGTTCGCCCTTCAAATTCAATGTTCAGGCACCTGAATTCGTCCCAAGATCTCATACTCCGGCCCCCGCCGCTCAGACCCAGATGCCAATTTCTGGTTATTTTTATCCTTGCTTTCATTATCTTGGACCTACTGCTGGATCTGATTGGTTTTTCCTTGGGGAACAAGACCCTCATGCCTATTTGATCTCTAATCCAAATCTTGCTTTGCCCAATTCCTCCAATAAGACTACTCTTCTTACTGATGATCTTCGCCAAAAGATCGTCAAACAGGTTCCTTTTCCTTTTCTTTGTTGGGTTCTCAATGTTTTATTTAATCGGACAATTGATATTTCAATGAGTGGATTATGGATCTTTTGTTGCCTTCTCTCGCTTTTCCCATTTAGAATTAAGAATTTCTCAAAGAATTTAATATTTTTTTTAAAACAATTTTCTTATTGGAATGAAAAAAATTCAATTCCTTTTCAGTCACAATAGGATTTTTTTCCCTTATCCCTTGAAACAATGATAATGATATGGTTATAATACAATAGCTCCATTTATACAACCAAAATTTTAGTGATCAAGATACTATTTTGACATAAGCTCTTTTCTGGGAGGAGGGAAGCATGAGGAAGGTATTCAACCGTGCTACTTGGATTTAACAGATGGTTTTACATTATTTTGTTCTAGGAAATTTTGGTTCATCAATGTGTCTTTGCAGCATCAGGGGATAAAATCAATATTAATTTAGATCTAGCACCAATATCATCTGATAATCAGTTTGGAGGAAATTTAATAAGATTATAGGTAGATCAACGATCATGACTATAAAGTTTTACATTGATAACTATCAACTATGATTGTCTATTGTTGTTAATGCCCAAGTGAATGGATTTTTGGCTTTAGAAATATTTTCCCTCCTTTTTCCCTCAAAATCTTATGGAAGCCTCCTACCCATTTAAACATGCCAAGGTCTTGTTTAGCGTCTCACTAATCTCCATGCATTTTTTATTTGTTATGCTTTCTGATTTTTTGCTTCTGACTGTTAGCCATATGTTCTTTTCTTTTATTTGCACATTAAACATGCATACATCTCTCAGCACATTATTTTGTTTTTAGATTTATGCCTACAAAGTCCAGGTAGCAGGTATATTTAGAATCATGCATCCTGGTCGGTAATCAAAATTGAATGCGCAGCACTCCGCATTTAAGTGAAATATACCTCTTTTTATTTTCATTCTACATGGTGGAGTTATTCATACCGTAGTCCTAATGTTACATGACGTCAAACTGGTATGTTCACCATGAGAATCTCAGTGATACTTTGAATTACCTCCTGATTGTAGAGATTGTATGTAAAACAGGTGGAGTACCAGTTCAGTGACATGAGTCTTCTTGCAAATGAATCCATGTCTAAACACATAAGCAAAGATCCTGAAGGTTATGGTAAGGATCATTATGAACCGACAAAATTCAGTAATACTAATTAGTTATACCTCTGACTGAGACAGCATTCATTTACACCTCTTGCTCTACTACAGTACTGATATCTATCATTGCTTCCACGAAGAAAATGAAATCCCTCGTCAATAATAACCATTTGCTTGCCCAAGCACTTCAGTCCTCCTCAAAACTTGTGAGTTCTCGGCTCAGCTTACATTCTTCTGTTATCATTTAAAGCAACATTATGGAATTTAGAACTATCATCATCGCCATCATCAAATAATCCTTAACATTACCGCCATTGTTGTTTTGGCTTAAGGTTGTTAGTGAAGATGGCAAGAAAGTTAAACGTAAAATCCCTTTTACTGAAAAAGACAGAGAAGAATTGCAGGTAGGCATGGGATACTTTTCTGTTGGATGAATGATTTAAAAGTGTTGATTTTTGAGACTCTTTTGTTAATGTCAAGTATGTTCCTTTCACCTTGCAGTGTCGTACTGTTGTGGTGGAGAATTTGCCTGAAGATCATTCCCACCAAAACCTTGAGAAAATATTTAGTGTGGTTGGAAGGTTAAATTTATAACTTAATATTTCTTTACGTGTTTTAGTGCATATCTTTGTTGCAAAGTAATAACTTCCATCTACGAGCAGTGTAAGAACCATCAGAATATGTCATCCTCAAGAATCCAATTCTTCTCGTAGTAAAAGTGATTTCTTCATGAGCAACAAGGTATTGATTATGATCAAAGCATACTTGGCTTTCAAACCAACACAGTTTGATAAGAATTTTCTAACCAGTTCTCCCTGTCGTTTCCCCCCTCAAGCTACATGCACTTGTGGAGTTTGAGGATCCAGATACAGCAGAAAAGGCAGTATGTCTCCACTGTTAGGATACTGAGATTTACAATTGGCTATTTGTTCTCTTTTTTGCAACGAAATGTGAGTTCATTGCTTTGTCAGGCTGAGAAGTTGAATGACGAAAGGAATTGGAGGAAAGGCCTTCGAGTTAGACTGCTGCCCAGATCCTCAGTATGCCTAAACTATGCTTTTGATTCCAGTATTTCTTCATGTTTTCTTGTGCTTAATGTTGATTTTAAATGCGAAATTCTCCAGCCAAAATCTGTTCTCAAGAGCAGAAAGTCTGAATTTGATGGTCTTTTGGATGAAGAAGAGCTTCCAGTTCCTGAATCAAATGGTGATTCTTCTCAAATGCACAATGCAGAATCTGTCACTGAGACTAATGTAAGAAAACTTTTCTTTTCTGATCAATCCTAGGGCATTTCTGTGTATGCTTTCCCAGTTCTATACGACCATGGAATAGAGATGATCATTTGCAGCGTCATTGCATGTTGCTCAAAACTGATTTAATTTTCTTCAATCGAGAGAAATTCACCATTGCATGTTGCTTAAAATTGATTTACTTTCTTCGACCAAGAGAAATATTAAGGGTAGGTTTACTTATGGAAAACTGTTTTTTCTTTTCCATTTTCTATTTTCTAAAAAACTCTTGTTTTCATTTTCTATGGAAATAAGTAAAAATATGAAAAATATATTCACCTGTTACTAATAATTTTTTTTAAAATTTAAAAAAATAAAAAATACTCATTAACTTTCGTAATTAAAAAATAAATTATTTACAACTTAATTAGTTTTTACTTTTACTTTTTTTTTTTTTTTATTATAAAGGAAAACTGTAGAAAACATCTTAATTAGAACTGTTTTCTAATTTGGAAAATTGACACATTTCTATAAGTGAACAAGCCGTAAGTGTTTCTTTGTATCTTAAACTTTGAAGCTAAATGCTTTCATGTCACATTCTGCATAAGTCATACTTTTTTTATTTTATTGCCGAAGACAGAAGTCATACTGGATTTGCGTTGCATAACAGAAACAATATGTCATTCACCTAATTTATCTACATTGCGACACCATTTATCTGCACGAAAAAAATGTTTTTCCAATAATAAGAAAGTTGTTTTAACGTCACATGAAATTGGCTTAGGTGGAAGAAAATTCTGGGGCATTGAAGAAGGGATGGGCAAGAGGTCGGGGAAAGGGCAGAGGCCGAGGTCAAATCCATGGTGGGCGAGGCCTTCTTGCGTCTTCTCCACAGCCTGTTAGCTCTCCTCAGTGTGAAGCGTCTGGTAAAAGTACCTTCAGGGGTCCAAGAATGCCAGATGGAACCAGGGGTTTCACCATGGGTCGTGGGAAGCCAGTTGGAAGTCCAGCTCTGGCCAGTCCAATGGTGGAATAAATGGGTATTTTTGTTTATAATCAATTCATTACTATTAAGCTGCTCAACATTTTTTCTATAGCTAGAGAAGCAAGAATTGGTCATGGAGCCGATAACGTTTGGCCTGTTATATGACTTTAGGCACTGTGGATGGTTATTAATAATCTGAGGTGTATAGTATGGTGTGTCTTGTGACGACCGCTGTTGGCATTGCAATATTCTCCTTGGACGACGTTTTTGGATGGTTTGTTGTTCTGGTTGGTTATTCCCTGATTGTATAAACTCTTTGAATAATGAATTAGAGGGATACATCTCTCTCTCTCTCTCACATTGTTGCCGTCAGTGAGATAAATCGCTTTTTATATTCTCTATGTTGTGTTTGCATAGATTGGCTATCTATGTTTTAAATGGAAGATAGTTTCCTAACTATGGGTGCAATAAGTGCAACTTTTTCCTCCATGGATTATGCTTGGACAGAAGGCGAGAAATGGAATCACCTTTTCAGCGCCTGCAAGCTCAACCAGGTCCTTCTTTCGATGCCTGCAATAGTGGAATCACTCTTTAACTTATCGCTGCACAGAGACTGTAGTGCTGGATATTCAACGGAGGATAAATTGAATGACATAAGAAGCACAAAGGTTAGGCCAATAAGCGTATGATCCTGATACCCAAATGAAACACGAATCACCCCACTTTGCCGAGTTGCAGAAACTGAGAATTCGATCTGATTTATCAACCAAGCTTGAGCATTCATGGAAACTCTTACAAGAATTGGTTTAAGCCTCTGGTTTTTACAGTTGAACTTTTAAGATTCTCCTGCTATCTACAAAACCTGGAGAAGTAATAGAAAGGATATTAATAGAGAAGATATGTGTTTTCCCCATCTGCATGTTTTGGATAACAAAGAATTAAAGAATGGACATCCAGTAATAAATTTAAATGTTGATTGGTGTAGGTGTTTGACCTGGGAAAATTACTGACCTATTACTAGCTCCAGAACAAGAGAGTTCTGTAACAAAAGAAGGCCTGTGAAATTGCACAACCACCCTGGTGCCTTGATCATTCAAGGGATCAGCAGCCTGTGTCAAAACCATCACTTGGCAGTTCCCACTTTTAAGCAACAAGAGATCATAATTTTCAAGGGAATTTGCATACCAGGTAAAGGCAATTTATTGGAACATCTTCTGATATCCTGATCATGCCTATTGTTAATCTGATAATTTTCAAGGGAATTTACATTTAGCCACACCTTTTACATTCCCAACTTTGCATAATCTTAAAGTTAAACTGATCTATAAGTTTTAGAATAAATGGAGATTTACGATTTCATTTCTGAGTATTTTTATCTTAACAAATTAATCTTTATATTTTCTTTAAGGTGTGAGTTATAAATTTTTCATGTTATTGATAAAGATAATACTGTTTAAAATAGTTGAAATTTCAATAATAAATTAATAGTTTAATACTAATCCAAAATATATTACACCGTAAATGTAACTCTTCTTCATTGACTAATACCTCAAACAGAATTCTTCAACCAAACAATACCATAAACAAGTATAATTTTAACACCCACTATTATTTTGATAAATTATTATTGCTAATGTATAACCAGCAATGCCTCTTCCCCGGCCGGCGTATTGTTTTCCGATCAGTAATGCCAACGACGAAGCAGTGGCAGAACAAAGAACTTCATCCCGCCGACATTACAATGGTAGCCATCGGTTGCACCACAGACAAAATAGTAAGGCTTCCACTTGTTTAACACGAACTCAAACCCCTCACCAGCTCCCTGCGACTCATTGGCAATCTTCACACCCTTGGAGATGTTACAACTTAAGAAACTTCGCATGTTCGGCAGCAAGTAGACGTTGTGAGGATGAGTGTTGTTCTCGCTCGGCACATTATATTTGAACACTGAAAAAATTTCTCCCAAGTTAGAATAGAAAAATAACAATCTGATAATCAGTACGTAAAACCCATGAAAATATTTACATTCTTTACACACCTAGAGTGTCATTCACGTAGAAAGAGCCATGCTTGAAAGCCCAACTGGGGTAGTCAAAGCCGAAGCTCCAATTTGCAGAGCCACCAACGATGATCCTGTTAGGAATATTATCTGAAGTGGGTCGAGGAGAGCCATAGTTGAAGGCTTTGCTGGCCACTGTAACTCCAAGAAACATGGATGAACTGAGCAAAAGAATGAGCAGTTGGATATAGGTTAGAGCCATGGCTAGATCCTCAGAGGCATGTAAAACTTGAGAGAGAATTGTAATTTTGATGGGTTGAAGTTGATGGAAGAATAATGGGAGTGTTTATAGAGGAGAGGAAGAGGGAAGAGATCAGCAGTGCAAAATTGCCAGAAGTTAGGCTTTAATTTTCAAGAAAGTAGTGCGATTTTGACTAAAATGGAGAGACAAAATTGGATCAGACACGGACATAGGGTTTAGTAATTTTATGTTCTTGGATTGGCATAATAATTTAAGGAATTTGGATGAATATAGGGTTTCATCCGAATGTTAACTTATTTTGATTTTATTTGAAAAAAATTGTGAACATAAAATTGATCCAATTAACTCGGTTTCCATTGTCATCATTGCATCATGCAGACGTATTCAATTCCTTGCTCCTTAGATTCAAGGCAAAATAAAAAAATTCACTAGGAAGACCTTAAATTTCAGTTAAATAAGCAGTAGTCGTTGATTTTTGAGGCAGAATTGAGATGGGTTTTGTCAAAATTAGACAACAAAATGAATGTGAAAAAACATGTAGAACATTAGTTGACCCTACTTGATTAATTTGTCACCAATCCATTGTCCATTTACACTCCCACTAACACATAGGTTGACTCATCCAATTTTGTTGCCTCCCCCTTGACTCTCGCTCCCATCTTGTGTAAATAACAATTTATAAAGAGGAGAATCATATTCCTAGGGAGGACTTACCTAGGAATATGATTCACATTAATTAAATATTAAGTGTAATTCTTACCTAATTAAATTGGATCGATCCATAATAAAAAATAAAAACTGCTATGATCTTTCATATTGAACATATCCATAAAATCGGATACACTTAATTTTCCCGGAAAAAGGCCAACTTAATTTGGCAATTTTCCACATCGTCTTTCTTTCCCTTCATGGCTAGCTAACAATCCCTCTCTCTCCCTATATAAACACCCATTGGCTGATTCTCTCATCAAACACATCCAAACATTCCTATCATTTCTTACCTCAAGCTTTTCACATCCACACAACAAATTTTTATTTCCAGGATATGGGTCCAAACTCCACACAGGCACTCATACTTGTGCTCTTTGCTTCCATATTGGGAGTCGGCATAGCCAACAAGGATTGGCAGCTCGGTGGCTGGGGCCCCAAACGTGGCTACCATAGACCTGGTCACAAAGATACTCCTCAAAAGATCATCGTCGGCGGCTCAGCCAACTGGACCTTCGGCTTTAACTACTCTGTTTGGGCTTTCAAGAGCGGCCCCTTCTTCGTAAATGACACTCTAGGTGTTGTATTGTTTTCTTTCTTAACTTTTAACATTAGGGTTCTGATAGAAACTGAGATTAGTTCTAATGTTAATGATTCATGCAGTGTTCAAGTATGATCCTCCAAGCGAGACGAACATACATCCTCACAGCGTCTATTTGCTACCAGACATGTGGAGTTTTATAAACTGTAATCTGACAAGAGGTGTGAAGATTGCGAATGAGACACAAGGAGCCGGCAAAGGGTTCGAGTTTGTGCTGAAGGAGTGGAAGCCTTATTATTTTGCCTGTGGTGCAAGCGATGGCTACCATTGCAACGTTGGGCGGATGAAGTTCTTTGTTCTTCCATATCTTCGTCGTTGGTATTGATGTTATATTTGGAAATTTAACAGTCCAGGAAAGATGCATTGCTGCTGCTTCATTACAGTGTTTAATTGTTGCCATGCAAAATAAGAGTAATTAATAATTGTTAAAGTTTTGTTATTTTGTCCTAAGCATTTTGTCTTCGATGTTAGCAGTCGGAAATCAGCTTGAGAAAAGACATTATGTTATTGAATACTGAAAAATAATAACATTTCTTTCTTTTTTTTTAGTTTTTATATTTATTTTACTTTAATAATCTATATATATAAGTTAGTGATCATCATTTTCGTCCATTGGCTAATTTGAATTCGTTAAATTCACACTAACTTTTGACTTCTAGAAGAAAAACAATAAAATATTGAACTTTCTCCTTTAAACTAATTGAAAATAATTAATAAAATAAACTAATTGGACTGTTCATGATTTTGTTATTTATATCATTTTCTTTTTTGTAATTTGCTTTACACGCACAGGTTTGACCCCTAAAATTTCAACCCAAGTCTCAAATATGGCTGCTGATAACCGTTTTCATTGCTTTTTCTCTTTTCTTTTTCTAACAATATTTATATAAAAAAACAAAGTTTTGACATTAATCAATCGAATTTAAAGATCAAAGTGTGAATCCAGCTTCAGGGAAGCAAGTCCAATTGGTGAGATGCAGCCCAGTGGGCTACTCCTCGAACAGCCTCATCTTGTTAATGTCAACAACATTGAAAATCCATGAAAAAACCTAGACTTTCTAATACGTGGCCTCTGATGTTGATGGGTCTTCTTACAAGAAGCTAATACAAATGTCTTGATTGTCCTCACAATCCCATTCTTGATTCTTCTCTCGTGCTTCCTGTAAGCTACTGCAAGCTTGACCTTCTTATCATCTCTGTTAATTTCTGTCCTCATTCTTTTCCAGTTATTTCAATCATTCATTGAGAACCCAATATAAAGAACCTGCTGTTGCAGATTCCTAAAGCCCGTTTGTCAGAGTTTTCATTATTTAGAAAAGTGGAGGTAAAATAATGAAAATTGAGTGGGGATGTCAAACAAACATACTGATGAGAAAGAGAATGGACAGTTGATGCGTTTTAGTGGGCAACCCACTCATTGATGTTTGCTAGGCAATCATGAGATCAAAACAAAAGGAATTCCTAAAGTCATTTCCATTAATTTTTACGAATAACTCCGAGGACCCTTTAAGAAGCAAAAAAGCTGAGGGGGAAACAAACTCCTGTATGACAATGGTGGCAGTTTTGGCTTCGGCACCTATAGACTAAATTTTAACCTACAGTGCGCACTATTATAACTCATGTTGGATCATGTTTAGCTCCACCAAAACTCTCCACACCCATATTAAATCAAGATAATATTTAGTGTTTTTGAATCAATCACTACATTAATATTTAAAGACGAGAGAATAAATTATAAAGTCATTTTTATAACATTTAGTTAATTATTATTAAAATAAATAATAATTATTAAAAAATAATTAACATTACTGAATAGTGTCTAAATTAATATAATTTTACAAAAAGATTTTAGTTAGGGGAGAAATATTAATGGATAATAAATTAAACAGCTATTTGGTTCTGTGGATGGTGAGAAAAAAACCAAATGGGAAGGGTTTGAAGATAGAAGAGACTCGATTCATAGAAATTAACCTAAATATTTATTGTAAAATATTTTTAATGAACCTACATATTTATTTGTGAATATATATATATCATTATAAAAAAAAGTGAAAATATGATTATAATTTTTTGTTTATTGGTATTTCAAATGGTCAATAATCCATTTTAATGATAATTTTTTTAATAATTTGATGGATAATTTTTTTATTATTTTTTTAATATTTAATTTAATATTAAAATCATGAGTCCACATTTACTCTTGTATAGATGCTCTAGATTGTTGGTCAATATTTGATTAATATATGATAATTTATTTTTGTCAATTAATTCAAAAAAATTCAAAGTTGGCATGTATTTATATTTTAATTTAAATTTTTAAATTTTGATTTTTTTATTAATTTTAATTTTAATTTAATTGATCTGATATTTATATTTTAGTGCAATTTTAATCAATTTGTAAATTTTTAAATATGATAATTTATGTAGTAATTTGATAGTTTTTTTATCACAATAAGCTGTGATTCATTCAAACGGTCATTATATTTTTAAGATATGAAATCTAATGATATATTATGAATTATACACCATATTCTACTATCACAATTTTTTTTGAGAACTATTTTATTTTTTTATATTTTTTCTAGACATATAAATATGTAATATTCTTCCAGTGTATACTGTTGGAAAACTATTTGAAAACTCACAGAGAAATAATAAAACTCTAGCCGCTGTAGACGAAGCTAAGTTGGCGAACCACGTTAAATCTGTATGTTGATTTCTTTTCGTGCTTACTTTTTAGATTGTGTGATTGTTCGATTCTTAACAATTGGTATCAGAGTTTTTTGTTTGTATTACAACAATTTGAAAAGATGATGGAAAGGCCGAAAGTTTGAATTGAGTAATTCGATGGAACCGATTTTGATTTCTGGAAGATACAGATTGAAGATTATCTGTATTAGAATAACTTCCATCAACCCCTGCCAGGGGAGAAGGCAGAAACTATGAAACAGAAGGTTTGGGATCTGAAGGATCGGAAGGCACTAGGGTTGATCCATTTGATGTTGGCGAGAAATATTACCTTTAATATCGTTAAGGAGACAACAACTACAGGATTGTTGGCGGCTTTGACGAATATGTATGAGAAATCGTCGGCTGTTAATAAGGTATATCTGATGCGTCATTTGTTTAATTTGGAGATGTCTGAAAATAGATCTGTCATGGATCATATTAACGAATTTAATATGATCATCAATCAATTAAGCTCTATTAAAATTAATTTTAATGATGAGATTAGAGCCCTAATTTTGTTGTCTTCTCTGCCTGAGTCATGGGATACTATTGTTTCCGCAATTAGCAATTCACATGGGTCTGAGAAGTTAAAGTTTGATGAAGTTCAGGATGTTGTCATAAGCAAGAGTATTCACAAAAGAGATATTGGGGATTCATCTAGTAACGCACTCAGTGTTGAGGATAGGGGCAGGAGTAAGTTGAAGGGAGGCCATAGTACGCATGGTCGATCGAAGTCAAAGGGGTGGGAGAAATCTTAGGGTAGAAACGAGGTTGTTTGTTAGGATTGTAGTAAAAAGAGACACTTTAAGAAGGATTGCCTTAAACCTAAGAAGAAAAAAGGCGAAAAGAACAAGTCTAATGAAGATGATGATTTTGTATATTCTGCATATGATATTAGTGATACTTTAATTCTTAGTGTGGACAATCCGATTGACTCATGGATAATTGATTTGGGTGCATCATTCTATTCTTCTCCGAGCAGACAATTATTTCATAATTTCAAATTTGAAAATTATAGGAAGGTGTATTTTGCTGATAATAAAACCTTAGAGATTGCTGAAAAAGGGATGTGTGTATCTAGACCTCAGACGAGGGTAAGTGGAAGCTGTAGAATGTTAGGTATATTCTTGACTTGAAGAAGAATCTGATCTTTATTGACCAGTTGGACAGTACAAGTTACAGAACAGTGTTCGGAGAGAGTTTCTAGAAAATTATGAAAGGAGTTATGGTCATAGCACGGGGTAAAAAAATTTGAAATTTTATACACTACTGCAGAGTGTTTAGACATGGTTGCTATGGTTGACAGTACATCGAGCTTAAGTATGTGGCACAACAGGCTTGGACACATGAGTGAGAAGGGAATAAAGATGCTAACCATGAAGGGGTATCTGCAAGGATTGAAATATGTTAATATGGGTCTATGTGGGAGTTGTATTCTAGAAAAGCAGAAATGGGTCAGTTTCACAAAGGCTACCAAAGCCCCGAAGGCAAAACGGTTAGAAATAATACATATAGATATGTGGGGGCCATCTCCACTTTCCTCTCTTGGTGGTTCGAGATACTATGTTACCTTCAGTGATGACTTCAGTAAGAAGATATGGGTTTACTTTATGAAATACAAAGCACATGTGTTTGCCACTTTTAAAAGGTGGAAGGCTGAAGTTGAAAATCAGACTGAATTAAAGATCAAATGCCTAAGCTTTGATAATGGAGGAGAGTATTATTCTACAGAATTTAAGAAGTTTTGTGCTGATGAGAGAATCAGGTGTACTAGGACATTTCTTAGTAAGGCAAGACAGAATAGGATTGCTGAAAGAATAAACAGTATATTGAATGTGCGAGCAAGAAGCATAAGGCTATATATTGTGCTACTAAAAATATTTTGGGCAGATGTAGTGAGCACAACAACGTATTTGATAAATAAAGGACCTTCATTTCCTTTGGGTTTCAAGATTCCAAAACAAGTTTGGTTGGGTATGGAGGTCAAGTTTACTCACCTACGGACTTTTGGATGTGTTGCATATGTTCACATTAATTCAGAAAAGAGAGACAAGCTTGATGCAAAGGCTTTGAAGTGTTACTTCATTGGGTATGGTTCATATCAAATTGGGTACAGATTTTGGGATAACAATAACAGGAAGATCTTGAAATACTGTGATATGACATTTGATGAGAATATCCTGTATAAGGACAAGTCTGGGGTGTGATCTGAAGATGCAGAAGAAGTGAGAGTTGAGGTTGAGTTGCAAGAAATTTCACCTAGTTATGTTGCAGTAAGACTACAGGAGAATCCAGAAAATACTGTTGCAGAATCAGAACAGCAGCCAGTCACACCTGTACCAGTGTTGAGGAGATCTACCAGGGCTACCAAGTCACTAGAACGGTATTCACCTTCCTTGTATTATTTGTTGTTGACTGATGGAAGGGAACTATAATCCTTTGATGAGGCTTTACAGGTGAAGGATTTAATTAAGTTGGAGCAAGCCATGAATGATGAGATATGGTCACTTGAGAAGAATGACACTTGGGAATTAACTAAGTTGTCTGCATGGAAGAAAGCTTTGTTGGACAAGTGGGTTTACAGGATCAAGAATAAAACTGATGATAAAATTAGGTTCAAGATTCGATTGGTGATTAAGGGATATTCACAAAGAAAAGGTATCGATTATACTGAAATATTCTCTCATGTTATAAAGCTAACCATAATCAGAATTTTGCTAAGTATTGTTGCAGCATAAAACTTGCACTTTGAACAGATGGATATAAAAACAACATTTTTATATGGAGATCTGGATGAAAAGATCTACATGCAGCAACCACAAGAATATGATGTTTCTGGTAAGGAACACATAGTGTGCAAGCTTAAGAGGAGTTTATATGGGTTGAAGCAGGCTCCAAGACAGTGGTACAAGAAGTTTGACTCTTTTATGTGCAGAAACGATTTTCACAGGAGTGAAAAGGACCAGTGTTGTTATATCAAGAAGTTTGCTGACTTTTTTTTTTTTTAATTTTACTCTTGTATGTGGATGATATATTGATTACGGGGTCAAGTATGGAGGAGATCAATAATCTTAAGAGAAGACTGTCATTAGAGTTTAAGATGAAAGATTTGGGTGCAGCAAAGCAGATTCTAGGGATGAGGATTTTTCAGAATAAGTCTGCTGAAATTCTAAATTCATTCCAGGAGTAATATACTGAAAAAGTGTTGTTCAGGTTCAGAGTTGATGATGCTAAGCCTAGGAGTACACCTTTGACTAACCATCTCAAATTGTCAAAGGAGCAATCACCAAAGACAGCTCTGGAGTGTGATCACATAGTAAAAGTACCTTATACTTCTGCAGTTGGGAGCTTGATGTCTGCTATATTCTGCACTAGACCTGATATAGCACATGCAGTAGGAGTTGTGAGCAGATATATATCAGATCTAGGAAAAGAGCATTGGGAAGCTGTGAAGTGGCTTCTGAGATACTTGAAAGGAACGACTAGTTTATCACTTTGTTCTGGGAATGGCAAAGTAGCATTAGAGGATTTTGTTGATATTGATCTTAGTGGAGATGTGGATACAAGCTGATGATCTGAGATCCAGAGAAATAGGGTTTTTACAATGGGTTCTGTAAAACTTAGAAAAAGCTTCAACATAGAGAGGAGTATTTCTCCTTTTATATATTTTCTTTTGTCTGCTAGTGACGTGCCAAAAGAATGAGTATCATTAGACCACCTGTCCCTGCTACCCTGATACGGACGTACGAGGGAATCAGATCTCTGCCCCATGCGTAACGGCTTCTGATTCTCTCTGTGCGTGTGTAGGCGGGTCTACGAGGCGGATGGATGAATCCTTCTTCGGGTTCCGGGCTGGGCCGGAGGATAGGAACAAAGCTGGGCCCAAATGGGATCGGCCCGAGGTGCAGTGAAGACCAGGCCGGTCTGGTGGAGAAAGCCAGATGAAGCCCGGTTGTGAGGCTGAGCGGACTGGACCTAGTTCGCATGAGTGGCTTGAGGATTTCTAAGTAATGGGCTATTTTTATGGGCCTGGCCCTAGACTGGGGTGAGGTGAGCCCAGAGGTCATCAATTGCCCCTTTACCTTCTCGGCAGTTATTGCCCCAACTGTCGAGGGGGTAAACCCCTAGAATCATTATGACCGCGCCTTTTTGTATTCAGCTTGCCCTTTCATCTTATCGTGACTTGTAGCTTTAAATCTTCTCTGTCTTTTTTTCTATTTTTAGCTTTTCTCTGCTCTTTGTGCACACTGTTATCTTCACTTTCCTGCTTTTATCTTCCCGGTATGCTTTCTTTCCTTTCTGGTGAATACCTTTAAGGATTCTGATGCCGCTAGCCTAGGGTATAAAGTCGCCCTGTTTCACATTAAAAGCTCAGCCTCTGGCTATATATTACTAACATTTCCTTCTCATCCTTGGGATCCTTAACGGAACAGCGAGATCTCTCTTTTTGATCTTCCTTCCTCTTGTTCAACCGATCTCCTGAAAGATGCGAGTTTAGTTTTCTTTGTTGTGTGGAAGGGGTATGGTTTGCCCTTCCCTTGCTCTAGCTCGGGCTTCCATGCCGAGCTCTCGAGGTTCCGAATCTTCAAGGCTGTACATCAGTGTCAAGTCAGTCTCAGCTGCTTTAATTGTTCGAACTCTCAGGTCCTCTCGGACTTTGAGATCAATCGAGGACTTCGGGTCGACATGAACAAAGCCTGCCCCACCTCCTGATGATGCCTTTCCACATATGTTTCAGGATATTGAAAGTTTAACTTGTTCCATTGCTCTTCAGAATGCCTCGCTGGTTTTCCTGGGTGTGCACGAGTGTATCGTGCATCACACTTGGGCGTAGGTTTGCAACATTCACTTGTTCCATTGCTCTTCAGAATGCCTACCTATGACGGAACAGTGAGGGATGCTTATGGGGATCGGCCTGTTCAGTTCCCTATAATAACGAGACAGAGTTCAGTCAGCCTGCGAAGCTCATCTTCCGAACTATGAGAATTCTTCTGAAGTCGAAAGCCAAGGTAGTAGTGTAGGTGATAATGATGTAAACGTAGATGATGATGTATCCGGGCATGTAAATCCTTTAAGGGTAGCCCTTCATCCCGTAGTGTAGGTATCTGTAACATGCTGTAATGTATTTTTCTTTTAATGAAATTTTTGTTTTTCGCTCATACTCAAGCTGTTCTTTCCTTATCATGAGCGAAGTATTTAGATCGCGTGTTTCGTAATTTTGTTGAGGGATCCGCTGTATCATTTTTTTCTTCTCGCCTCCTAGCCGATCCGAACTAGAGTTTATTTAGCCAACTGAGCTTTCGGTTTACTTTTTCCAAGCTGGACTAACCGCTTTTGGTTTACTCTTTCCGAGCTGGACTAATTGCTTTTGGAGTTTATTTAGCCAATTGAGCTTTCGGTTTATTCTTTCCGAGCTGGACTAACCTCTTTTGATTTACTCTTTCCGAGCTGGGCTAGCCGTACCCGCGAGCTCTTTTTAGGTGGTGAGTAGGTCTGGTCTTTATCATGCTTCCGTCTGCTTGCGTCCTTGGATCTTTCCACGACTTGCTCTTTTACCTTTTCAGTATCTATCGTATGAGTGGTGATGAGGTAAATCTTGCGTGTTAAGCCGTCCTGGGTGAGAGATCCAGGTGGAGTCCGGTCTTAAGGCCTGGATGAGTTGGGTTTGTTTTATGCAGATAGCGCGTGGGCCTTTGGATGATGGGCTATTGCTGTGGGCCTGACCCTTGACAGGGGTGGGAAAGTCTAGCAGTCCTCTATTGCCCCTTTACCTTCTCGGCAGTTATTGTCCAACTGGTGAGGGGGTAAACTTCGAGAGTAATAATGACCGCGCCGCTCCAAGACAAAACTGTTCAGAGCCACTCGTCGTCTCATTATCGCCTTTCATTTCAAATTCTCTCTGTCTCCTGAGGAAACTTGTTCTCCTCTGCTCTCTGTTTTCCTCCGACTTCTTCTGCTTTCTCAACCTTATTGCGTTTCTGGTACGCTCTCTTATTCCTCCATGGAGAGTCCTAAACTTCCCGATGTTGCTAATCTCGAGTCACACATTACTCCTTCTTCCATAACCAAGTATATTTCTCGGAGGTATTTAGACACTCCGCTTTACCTTATTCGGGCTCCTCTCCGAAATGAAAGGATAGTTCTTTCAAACCCTTCCCCTCCTGGTCTGATAGATCCCCAAAGGGGTTGTTGCATAGTCTTCTTTCTTAAGCAAAGGGACTTTGGTCTGTCTTTTCCTTTTACCCCTTTCTTTATCGAGGTCTTTCGATACTTCGGGATAACCCCCCGGATGTTGTCCCCAAATTCCATTTTATTCATGTGTAGTTTTGAATCTGTCTGCTCGAGTTGGGGTTTTACACCCACGGCCTGTCTATTCGCCACTTTCTTCTGCCTCGTTAGAGCGGTTCAGAATTTTTACTACTTTTCTCCCCGTGGTGGATTGTCTCTTTTCACGGGCTACAAGGACTCAATAAAGGGATGGGTAGAGAGTTTCCTTGTGGTAGAGCTGAAAAAAGAGACCGACCTATCTTGGGGAGTGGGGTTAGGCTGGGAGGATGTCCCCCTGGGTTGCAACGACCTGCCCCAACTAAGCCTTACTGAGCAGGTGGGGTATCTTCGACTGACTTCTGTGGACAAGAAGTATGACGTCGAGAAGTGTATGTTCGTGGCTAACCTTAGGGATATCCGAGACACGGGTATAGCGCCTTGTTTAGCAATTCTGCCTTTTTCTCTTAAGTGGTATTAGAAAGTACGCTAATTTTTTCTGGTTTTGTGCTTTTTGGCAGCTTCCACCGTTAAAATGGATGAGATCAAGCCCCCGAAGAACTTAGTTCTGTCCCGGGAGAGTATGCACGCCGTCTTAGACGCTCTTCGGGCTGGACGCCGCGTGTCTGAGGTCGCTACAGAAGTGGCTCAGACTGTTTCTGCTAAGAAGGTTAGCCGGCCTCTTGCTAGAGCTTCTTTTAGGGCTCCTAAGCCGAGCTCCCACGGCGCCAGATCCTCTCGGCCATCTGGTTGCGGGAGGTCGACCTCTGCTTTGAGACCTGTTCAGGAGTCTAAGTCTGATCAGGGTTCTACAGAGAATGTGCTGGAAACTTCTCTGGTTGTTGTGGAGCAAGCAGGGGGCGTTGAGCAAGCGAAGTCGGATCTTGCTCTCCCTTCTAAAGGGGTGTCAAGGGGGGAGCTTGAGTCCCCCATTTTTGAAGAGGAGGCTCCTGGGACGGGACTGGAGGTCGTTCTTGTTGAGGATAGTGTCCCGAAGGCTCCTACCAGAGATGCCCCTGAGGAGGTGGGGTCTGACCTTGCCAAGGACGCGGGTGTCATAGAGAAGGTAGGGGACAAACGTCCTGCCTCCCTCGAAGTGCCAGCCCCAGCTCTCGCTCGGAAGAAGTCCAAAGCTTCCAAGGGATCAGCTCCAGCTCTCCCTCCCATTGGAAAGGAGAAAGAAGTCCCTGTGATACCACTGCTGTCCGCTCCTGACAACGACATTCTGAACGCAGAGGATATCACTCATCAGTCCCCAGCGAGCGTGGTTGCTGAGATTGTCAAGGAACGGATGTTTGGTGGCATCTTGGAGGCTTCGGATCCATGCTTGCTTGCTCTCACTGGTCTCTTAGCCAGCTCTACTAGGGAGCAAGTAGCGTTCCGTTCCCGACCTCGTGGGGAGCTCGGAGACACGATCAGGGAGATGCTTCTGATGGTAAGCTAAGCTACCTCCTTTGTTTTCATTCTGGCTTTCTTTGTTTTAACATTTTTTCCTTTGTATTAGGTGATGGGCCTCTTTATGGAGGTGGATGCCCGCGACCACTCTCTCCGAGAATCTGTGGATCGCCGGATTGAGGAGGCGCGTCTGGAGGAGAATTTATCTACGACTAGTGATGCTAGGGGCAACCTCACAGCAGCTCGAGCGCATACCCAGTCCCTCCAGGCGGAGCTGCATTCTGCATTGGAGGCCCTCAAAAGAGCTGACGAGAGGACGGCTGAGGCACAAGAGCACACCAAGTCCCTAGAAGCATAGTTGTCTCATACTCGCAGGGTTCTCAAGGAGTCTAATGAGAGGGCGGCTGCGGCAGAGGTTCGAAGTGAAGAAGTTTTGAGGCAGCTGTCCTCCATGGTGGAGACCCTTCATGAGAGGGATGAGGCTATAAGCCAGAAGGAGGAGGTCAAGCGCCAGTATGAGGCCCTGAGGACTAATTTAGAAGGACTTCAGGTTCATCTGGAGAGGGCGAATATTCAAAAAGAGAGGGCCCTGGCTCGGGTGGAGGTCCTTGAGCAGGAGCTGAGCACGAGTTCTGAATGTATCAGAGACCTGGCTTCATCGGCAGAGGAGTCTATACTTCGTAATCAATAGCTCAGCCATGAAGTCAGGACTTTAGAACGTAAATGTTCGGCCTTGCTTGAGGTGGCTAGACATGCTAAGGACAAGATCCAGCTGGAGTGCGAGAAGCGTCTCGAGGAGTATCAGGAGTCGGATGAGCTGAAAAGAAAGATTGAGCAGGCCTGTGAAGCTCACCTCCAAGACTATAAGGATTCCCCTGAATTGAAGGCGGTTATAGCTGAGGCCTGTGAGTCACATCTGGCGGAGTATAAAGCCTCTGCGGAGATGAAGGTTGCTATTTGGTAGAAAGCCTTCTGCATGTACAGGACTGGCTATAATCGGGGCTTAAGGGAAGCCAGACATGCTCCTGATACTCCTCTGGCAGAACTTCGAGTTGCCGAGGTGGACTCCGATGGTGAGAATGTGCTGTATGGGGAAGATGATTTCCCCTTGCCTAGAGGAACTTCTCGCATTGCAGCTGGGTCTTCTGAAGAAGAATCCGAGCTGGAGGGGGAGGATATAGGGGACCTCAAAACTGAAGAAGACGACCCCGAGCCTGAAGAGGAAGATCTCGGCCCTGGGCTAGAGATTGTGCCTGTTGTTGGCATTGGGGGATCTGAGTTGGAGGGTGCCAGATCTCCTCCAGATGCAAATGTAAATAAAGATAATGTAGGCGATAACATTCTTAGAAATGTAAGTCCCTTAAGGACTGTTTTTCCTTCGTCCTCATCAGATGAATAGGTTGTAATATCTTTTTTCTTTAATGAATTTTCACTTGCATTTACTTTGCGTGTTGTTTTAGCCTCCTTGGACCACTTATTCTGTTAAACGGTCCGACTTGTTTAAATTTTAAAGATTTTGACAAGAAACACTTAAGCTGTGCTTAATAAACTTTGTAAAGAATTTAGTCTCATCAGAGCACGTTCTTTTCACAAGGCGTTCTTATCAGTAAGCTCTTTCTGAGCTGAGCTAACTGCCATCGTGAGTTCTGCTTTGTTACTTTATTAATGTAAGCTCGGGTGCGCAGCCTTTGCTGAGTGATAGTGAGTCAGATCATGTACCTGTCTCGATGATGAGCAGGGCTCGTCTTTCTGCCTTTGGTTCTATCTTGATAGGGGCTGGAGCTGAGGTTTTATTTGCTTCGTGTCATTAGATTTTCTTCGGATTGCCCTTTTACTTCCTCAGTACTTATTTCATTAATAGTGAGGGAGTAAATCCCTGTACTTTATTTGTACTTGCATGGTTTCATTTATCCTCCTATACGTTCCTGCATTTATGGGCCTTTTCATAGAGGGAGCTTGGTTTTCTATTGTTTCCTCTATACTTAGCTTCATTCTACCTGAGTGTTGCAGGTTGCGAATCTATCCGAGCTGGGAGCTCGGCTCTTTGCTCTTTGCTTAGGCTTTTATGCCCACAG
This sequence comes from Manihot esculenta, assembly GCF_001659605.2. NCBI lineage: Eukaryota > Viridiplantae > Streptophyta > Magnoliopsida > Malpighiales > Euphorbiaceae > Manihot > Manihot esculenta. Next base: position 30,236,161 of record NC_035177.2, on the reverse strand, counting down.
TCTGTAACGCTTCTGGTACCTTTGAGTATTTTCCGGGCTCTTTGCTGTTTAGACCTCTCTCTAGGTTAGCTAGTCCAGCGCCAGCAGTCAATTCGCGAGGTTGGTGTCGTACCGAGCTCACTTTTTAAAGTCGGCTTGGGGCTGTGGCGCTTTTGGCTATTGTGCCCCGAGCTCCTTCGGGAGGTTGGAATCTTGTTTTTCTTCGATAGCTTAGGACTAGTCTTTCGTGTGAGATCGGAGCCGTGTTTCTATGAGTTGTCCCTGCATATGATATTGGGAATTTTTGCACTGGGAGGCCCTTAGGACCTTCACCGACCGTTTTTGTTTTGTTTTTCCGGGAGTTCTAAGGGATCCCGGTCTTCTTTGTTTTTCCGAGAGTTCTTAGGGGATCCCGGTCTTCATGCTCCGGGAGGTCTTTTAAGATCCTCGCCGACCATTTTTGTTTTGTTTTCCCGGGAGTTCTTAGGGATCCCGGTCTTCTTTGTTTTCCCGGGAGTTCTAGGGGATCCTGGTCTTCATGCTCCGGGAGGTATTTTAAGATCCTCACCGGCCGTTTTTGTTTTGTTTTTCCGGGAGTTCTAAGGGATTCCGGTCTTCTTTGTTTTCCCGGGAGTTCTAGGGGATCCCGGTCTTCATGCTCCGGGAGGTCTTTTAAGATCCTCACCGGCCGTTTTTGTTTTGTTTTCCCGGGAGTTCTAGGGGATCCCGGTCTTCTTTGTTTTCCCGGGAGTTATAGGGGATCTCGGTCTTCATGCTCCGGGAGGTCTTTTAAGATCCTCACCGGCCGTTTTTGTTTTGTTTTCCCGGGAGTTCTAAGGGATCCCGGTCTTCTTTGTTTTCATGCTCCGGGAGGTCTTTTAAGATCCTCACCGGCCGTTTTTGTTTTGTTTTCCCGGGAGTTCTAGGGGATCCCGGTCTTCTTTGTTTTCCCGGGAGTTCTAGGGGATCCCGGTCTTCATGCTCCGGGAGGTCTTTTAAGATCCTCACCGGCCATTTTTGTTTTGTTTTCCCGGGAGTTCTAGGGGATCCCGGTCTTCTTTGTTTTCCCGGGAGTTCTAGGGGATTCCGGTCTTCATGCTCCGGGAGGTCTTTTAAGATCCCTGTTCTCTCTTTTCTATGGAGGATTAGGAGGCATAATGATAATAGAGATAATCTTATTGTGCGAACAATGGTGTTGTTTTATTCGTTCATGTTCGTCAAAGTACAGTGCTTTTCTTTTACAAATATATCAGGGGAAGTACCTCTTTAGGTGCTGGATATTCCAGGCGTGGGGCTCCGGGTTTCTTTGTATATCTTCAATTCGGTATACTCCCGGTCTAACTACTTTTCCTATCCTGAATGGGCCCTCCCAGGTCGGTGCTAACTTGCCCGCTGCCGCTCTTTTTCCTATAGCCTCCAGGTTTCTCAAGGCTAGGTCTCCCACTTTCAAGCTTATTTCTCTGACTTTTTGGTTGTAATATCGTGCTGCCCATTGTTGGTAAGCGGCAGTTCGGACTTGAGATTCTTCTCTAATTTCTTCGAGAGCATCCAGGTTGCTTCTTAACTTCTCAGCATTAGTGTTCTCGCTAACGAATTGGACTCGATGAGTGGGGATTTGCAGCTCAACTGGGACTATGGCTTCTGTGCCGTAAGCCAGCGCAAAGGGTGTTTCTTTAGTGGACATTCTGGGGGTAGTTCGGAGTGCCCACAGGATACTGTTGAGCTCTTCTGCCCAGTTCGCCTTTGCCCCATCCAGCCGTTTCTTTAATCCTTGGAGGATAGCTCTGTTGGTGACCTCCGTTTGACCATTAGTTTGAGGATGGGCTACGGAGGAGAATTTATGCCATATGCCCATGTTCGCTGTAAATGCTCTGAAGGTGCTGCAGTCGAACTGTCTGCCATTGTCTGAGATAAGCACTCTTGGTATGCCAAATCCGCAGATGATGTTTCCCCATACAAAGTCTATCATCTTGCGAACTGTGATCGTTGCTATTGCTTTTGCCTCTGGCCATTTTGAGAAGTATTCTACAGCCACCACCACGAATTTTCTCTGCACCGTGGTCTTGGGGAAGGGTCCCAGGATGTCTATTCCCCATTGTGAGAATGGCCATGGGCTGGATATGCTGGCTTGAGGAGTGGCTGGGACTTTGATAGCGTTAGCAAATCTTTGGCATACGTCACACCTTCAGACAAACTCTTCTGCTTCCCTTTTAACAGTGGGCCAGTAGTACCCTTGCCTGAATATTTTATTGGCTAATGTCCCTGCCCCTTCGTGAGCTCCACATATTCCCCTGTGTATCTCTTCCATCACCTTTGTAGCCTCTTCCGGGCTCACACACCGGAGCCACAGGCTGGACTTCCCTTTTCTGTACAAGGTCCCCCTTACTGCCTGATAGTTGGCAGCACGAGTTGCTATCTTTCTGGCCTCGTCGTTATCCTCGGGGAGCTTTCCCTTCTCCAGGTATTCTAGGTATGGGGTCATCCAAGTTGGGCTTTGTTCCACCTGTAGCACTGTGTTTGTTTTACTAAAAGCAGGCGTAAGGACGTGTTGTATGTACACTTCGTCGGGGAGCTGTTCTAGTTCTTCTTTGGACAATCGACTAAGCAGGTCTGCTTCCTCATTTTCTTCTCGTGGTATTCTTTGAAATTTGATGGTAACTCCCTGATCTATGAACTTAGCCTCTATTGCTTTCACTTTTGCCAGGTAACTCTGCATGGTTGGATCCCTGGCCTGATATGCCCCAGTTATCTGATTGACCACCAGTTGTGAGTCGCTATTTACTTCGAGGTCGGTTGCTCCTACCTCCATTGCCACCATCATTCCGTTTATTAGGGCTTCATACTCCGCCACATTATTGGAGGCCTTGAATCCTAAGCGCAGGGCGTAGCAAACCTTAAATTCTCCAGGCCCCTTAAGCATTATTCCTGCACCGCTGCCTCCGGCGCCTGAAGCCCCGTCCACATATAACTTCCAGCTGAACTTTTGGAAGAGTTCATTGTAATACCCAGCTAGACTCCAGTATCGGAATTCTTATCGGGTTGTTACATTCATCCTTTCTTTCCTTCCCCGATACTTCTGAAGATGATTCTCCTTGTTCCTTACTGAATGTGCACTCTGCTATGAAGTCGGCAAGGGCCTGAGATTTTATAGCTATTCGAGGTCGGTACTCTAGGCAGTAAGGACTGATCTCAAGGGACCATGCTAGCATCCGACCTGAGGTCTCTGGTCTATGCAGAATCTTCTTCAATGGTTGATCTGTCATCACTACTCCTTGGTGGCTTTCCAGATAAACCCTGAACTTTCGGACTGCCAATAGTAGAGCGTACGCTATCTTCTCAATATTCAAATATCTGACCTCGGCATCTTTAAGCACCTTACTGACATAGAAAACAGGCTTCTGCTCTCATTCTTCTACCCTTATCAACACAGCGCTGACTGCTTGCTCAGAGGCTGCCAAGTATATCAGAAGTTCCTCACCTTCTATGGGACTACTAAGCACGTGAGGCGAGCTGAGATAACTTTTGAGTTCTTTGAAGGCTTCCCTACAATCTTCTGTCCATTCGAAGTTTGGCACTTTCCTCAACTTTTTGAAGAAGGGTAAACACTTTTCTGCCGACCTCGACATGAATCGATTAAGTGCCACTACTCTCCCGGTCAGTTTCTGGACGTCCCTTATGTAGGTCAGTTTCTGGACGTCCCTTATGCAGGTCAGTTCTGGCATATTTAATATGGCCTCTACCTTCTTCGGGTTGGGCTCGATGCCTTTCCCACTCACCATGTATCCCAAGAATTTTCCTCCTCTGATGAAGAAGGCGCACTTTGCTGGATTCAGCTTCATTCTGTACTGATCTAATACTCCGAACACCTCCCTCAAATCTGCCACGTGCTGTTGGAAAGTTAGGCTCTTGACCACCATATCGTCCACATAAACTTCTACGTTTCTGCCGATCTGTTCTTTGAAGATTTTGTTCATCAGTCTTTGGTAAGTTGCCCCGGCGTTTTTCAATCCGAAAGGCATGGCTCTATAGCAATAAGTCCCATCTTCTGTTATGAACGAGGTCTTTTCTTCATCCGACCTATCCATTGGGATTTGATGATAACCAGACATTGCGTCCAAAGACGACATATAATCGAAACCGGCCGTAGAATCGACCATTTTATTAATATCAGGGAGGGGATAACAATCTTTAGGGTAAGCCTGATTCAAGTCAGTGAAATCTATGCACATCCTATATTTGCCATTGGCTTTTTTGACTAGTACAGGATTAGCTAACCACTGCGGGTACATGACTTCCCTAATGAAGCCTGCCTCTTCTAACTTCTGTACTTCCTCCCTGGTAGCCTGTTGCTTTTCCCTTCCTACCACCCTCTTCTTCTGCTTTACTGGTCTGGCTTCGGGGAGGACGTTCAGCTTATGTGTCATCACTTCGGGATCAATTCCGGGCATGTCAGAAGGCTTCCAGGCGAAGCTTGGCACATGACTTCGGACCAGGGTCATGACCTCGATTTTCTGCTCTTTTGTGAGGCTGGCGTTGAGACTGAAGACTTTATCTGTTTCCACCTCTGATAAAGGAAAAGTCTCCAGTTCCCCCACCGGCTCTGTCCTGGCCTCTGCTTTCTCGTCCCTGACCTCTAAGACTTCTGAATCCAGCCCTTCCTCTGTTAGGCTCGGCTCTGCCACCATAGCCAGGTATACTGCTCTTGCTTCCTCCTGGCTTCCCCGAACTATCCCCACCCCTGCTTCTGTTGGGAACTTCATCGCCAGATATCTAATACTGGTGACGGCCTCAAAGTCGAACAGCACAGGTCTCCCCAGGATCGCGTTGTAACTTAGGGGGAGTTTAGCCACCAGGAACACCGCATAATGGGTGCGAGCCCTCGGAGCCTCTCCCAAAGTAAGGGCTAGCTTTACTTTCCCTTCCACCGTCACTGGTGTTCCTCCAATCCCTTTAATCGGGGCTTGATCCCGAACCAGTTGCTCTTCAGGAATTCCCATCTGCTGGAAGACTCGATAAGGCAAGAGGTTCACCTTGCTTCCGTCATCCACCAAGATCTTCTTTACCCAGTAGTTGTGAATGACAGCTTCAATGACAAGGGCATCGTCATGAGGCATCTGAACACCCTGAGCGTCCTCCGAGGAGAAAGTGATGGTCGCTGAAGAGTGTTCGACGATCTGCATGACCTCAGCACTGCTGTTTTCTCCCTCTCTGCTTCTCTTTTTCCCCCTTTGGCTCATCCGACCTCCTGTGCCTCCTACGATCATATTGATGGTTCCGCTGGACCCATCATTCACAGTGTTAGCTCCTGCTCTTCTCGGCGTTTGGACTGCCGGATTGGGTTGAGGTCTCTGTCCTTCCGGTTTCTTTACGAAGTTCTTCAGGTGTCCTCTCTTTATCAACCTCTCGATTTTTGCAATCAACTGGAAACAGTTATTGGTGTCGTGACCATGAGTACGATGGAACTGACAGTATTTGTCAGGATTTCGCTGGTCAGCTTCCGATTTCAGGGGCTTAGGCCATTGTAAGAATTCTTTATCTTGGACGGCTACGAGCACTTCGGCTCTAGAGGCATTAAGTGGGGTTGGCTTCTCCGGAACCCATGAAGGGAGTAGCCTCTACTCTGAGACTCGAGGGGGAAGAGGTCTTTGGTCCCTTCGCTCTCAGGGCTGTCTGTAAGGCTCAGACCTTTTGCCATGTTTCTTTTCATGCTTCTCCGGCCTCCTTTCCTCCGGGGCTTTCTCCTTGCCTGCCATTCCCTTGGCGAATCGGCTTGTCACCAGAGCGTCATCCTGCCTTATATACTTCTCAGCCCTCTTCATCAGCTCGGCCAGTGAGGTCGGAGGCTTCCTGCTTAATGAGCCGAAAAACTCGGCAGAGGTCGTCCCCTTCTGCATGGCCTCCACCGCCCTTCCCTCATATAGCTCGGGAATCTGCAGGGCTTCCGTATTGAAACGAGCTACATATTCTCTAAGCGATTCTTCCCTTCTCTGCCTTACTGTTTCCAGATAGCTCATCTTCCTATCTGCTGGCACTCCGGCGATGAACCGGCTGATGAAACGAGTGGCCAGATCTCTAAAACTTCCAATGCTTCCGGTCTTTAGGCTGTTGAACCACGCTCGTGCTGGCCCCGAGAGCGTCGTTGGGAATACCTTGCACATCAAGGCATCCGATAAAGTTTGCAGTTCCATGAAGGTCTTGTAGTTCATGACGTGCTCCCTCGGGTTACCAGCTCCGTCATAGGCTGCCATTGATGGTATCATAAACTTCTTAGGGACAGTCTCCTGCTGCACCCACTTCGAGAAAGGCGAAGAAGTGGGCAGGAAGGTTTGGCTTTGATCCTTCTTTCCCAGCTCGGCCAAGAGCTGCTCTCTCAACTTTTGCAACTTCTGGTCCACATCCTCATCTTCCGGCCTGGGCTTCTTCTCCAGGCGATATTCCTCCTCCTCTGCTTCACTTTTGGTCCACCTCGTTGTCCCAGCGGAGTAGTTGTCGGCCTCATCGTTCTCTATCATCTCCTTCACCCTCCTTCCATGGATTCGGGCCTCCGGCTCTTCCTCTTCTCCGACTCTTCTCTCCCTTTCCCCGGTACTGCGGCTGCTGGTTTGAAGGCGGTCGGGGATAGGTTGGGGCTCATTGGTTTGGGGTTCTTTTACCACTGGGAGTGTATTCATCGGGGTGCTGAGGCCCCTTTGTTGCATTATCTGCCCTAACCAGTGGGCGGTGTTCTGTAGTTGGAGGGCCATGGTTTGAAGATCCTGATTGGATAAGGTAGCGGTGGGAGCATTCCCTGCCAAGCTTGGCGAGGGATTGAGAGGAATGGGTGTTTGGTTGTTTAGTGTTGTAGGGCTAAAAAAGGAGAACTGCTGCCCCTCTTGGGCAGAGCTCAGGTCATTTGGGATGTTAAGGTTGCTTTCATTTGTGATTAGCCATCGTGGATCTCAGTGGGTTTTGTTAAGAGTGGAACTCCGGTGATGAAAAGATCTCCTTCGTTTCCCACAGACGGCGCCAATTGATGATCTGAGATCTAGAGAAATAGGATTTTTACAATGGGCTCTGTAAAACTTAGAAAAAGTTTCAACATAGAGAGGAGTATTTCTCCTTTTATATGTTTCCTTTTGTCTGCTAGTGACGTGCCAAAAGAATGAGTATCATTAGACCACCTGTCCCTGCTACGCTGATACGGACGTACGAGGGAATCAGATCTCTGCCCCATGCGTAACGGCTTCTGATTCTCTCTGTGCGTATGTAGGCGGGTCTACGAGGCGGATGGATGAATCCTTCTTCGGGTTTCGGGCTGGGCTGGAGGATAGGAACAAAGTTGGGCCCAAATGGGATCGGCCCGAGATGCAGTGAAGACCAGGCCGGCCTGGTGGAGAAAGCCAGATGAAGCCCGGTTGTGAGGCTGAGCGGACTGGACCTAGTTCGCGTGAGTGGCTTGAGGATTTCTAAGTAATGGGCTATTTTCATGGGCCTGGCCCTAGACTGGGGTGAGGTGAGCCCAGAGGTCATCACAAGCAAAAAAGCACATCTGGGTATGTCTATACTATAGATGGGACAACAGTGAGCTAGATGTCTAAACTTTAGAAGTGTGTCTCTATATTATCTACAAAGGCTGAATATGTTGCAATTTCTGAAGTTGGTAAAGAGATGATATGGTTGACTGATTACTTGGAAGAGTTGGGCAAGAAGCAGCTTGACAAGATTCTTTTCATTGATATTTAGAGTGTCATACAATTAGTAAAGAACCCAATGTATCACTTTAGAACAAAACACATCCGACGTAAGTATCATTTCACTCATAGTCTAGTAGAAGAATGTGAGATATCTTTGAAGAAAATTGAAGGTACTAAGAATCTAGCAGACATGTTGACTAAAAGTGTTGAGATTGGAAAGCTGTGGATGTGCAAGGTCTCAGTTGGTTTTCTATAGTAGTATGAAAGATATTTGCGGCTAGGTGTTTTTTGTTGGATAGATTGGCATGGAGAATGAAAATGGTTGAGTTGATTGGATTAGTCTCCAAATAGGAGAATTGTTAAGATATGGAGTTTAATAATATATTATGAACTGTACACCATATCTTATGGTTGTGAATTTTTTTGAGAATTATTTTATCTTTATATATCTTCCCAGATATATAAATATGTAATATTTTATCTAGTGTGTACTGTTCAAAAACTCACAGAAAAATAAAAAAATTCTAGCAGTCATAGATGTAACTAAATTAGCGAGCCACGTTAAATCTATGTGTTGATTTCTTTTTGTACTTATTTGTTAAATTGTATGATTATGTAATTCTTAATGTATATAAATAAATTAAGACAACCAACCTCCTCTCTGTATATATATTAAAAAAGGAAAACAATAAAGGCCTTGGTTTGCATGTGATTGTTTGGTCTTGTGTGAGTTTGGCTTTATGAGCAAGGATTGCAATGGTGATGATTTGGATTTGGGGGTTGATTGCATAACCTATTAATAATGGAGAATACGAAATCTTTTCAACTTAGCACTAATAAATCTATGTGCCACGTTTCTTGCAATGCATTAATATTAATTAGTTTTTGATATTATTAGCCTTAATTAATTAAGCATTCGTTATTCCAGAATATGAACAAATTGATCAATTCTACATTTTATATTTATCAAAGTATCTTTTCATGTCCTCTTTTTTTAATGAAATAATAATATCTTCTCAATAATGTTTTCATATGGACACCAACATTCATATGAAATCCAAGTGATTAATAAAATTTTTATAAACATATAAATTAAGAAGGATATTATTTTATTTTATAAGTGATCCATACGGCACATTACAAGATCCGTACAACATGGACATGCCCTACATACAATCTTTTTTCAAGTCGACAAAAACAAAAAAGAAGAAATTACATGGGTGGTATTATAAAAATAAGAAATATAAAAGTTAATTTATAATACATAATCATCTGATTACTACATTGTAATTAGACAAAATGCCTATTATCATTCAATCATTAAAATAAATCAAATAAATTATTTAAGTTTTAAAAATAGATTAAATAATAATCTTCAAACAAAATTACTTAAGGGTGAGTACAGATGTTTTGCATTATTTCTTGTGAATGGGTCCCACAAAACTAGTCAAATACAGAAGATCATGAAAAATGAAGTCAGTCGTGGTCAGTCCCCCCTCTACAGCTCACTCACACTGTCACTTTCACTTTCATCTTCTACTCCAACAAATCCCAGCCTTTTCGTTCCAGTCACCTCTCTCTCACTCTCTCTTCACCTCACCACAAAGCACCACCGCCAGCAGCTCATTCACACAATGCTATAACCATTAGCTAACCCCACCTCCACCTCCACCCCCTCCAAATATCAAAATGGGGACCTGCACATCAAAGCCTCCTAAATCCAACCCGTACTCCCACAAAACCAACCTGTAAATGATCAGTCTAATCCGACCCAGACTCCTAAATCTCCACTTGCACCACTCCCTAACCCCAAACAGTCCCCTTTCTTCCCATTCTATACTCCCAGCCCTGCTTATCCGTTCAAGAAATCCCCTTCTACTGAATCCGCACCAACTAACTCTACTCCTACACCGTTGCGATTCTTTAAGAAGCCCTTCCCTCCACCATCCCCTGCCAAGCACATTATGGCCGTCCTCCGCCGGCTGGAACAGGGGAAGAAAAAGAAGAAGGCATCAATTCCGGAGGAAGGGGAAGGTGAGAGCGAGGATGCGACTGGGGTAGACTTGGATAAGAGGTTTGGGTTCTCGAAAGAGTTCACGAGCAGGTAAGAAAGGTGACCGTAAAGGGCAGCAAGTCGCAGTTAAAGTCATACCCAAATCCAAGGTAATGTTTCCTATATGTAATCTTCTCTGAGTTGATATTATATTTGGACTTGCAGGCTTTCGTTCTTCAAAGTTGGAATCTGAATCATGTACTTAGCTTCTTCTCCTTCTTCTACTGGGTATTGTTACTTTTTCTAATTACTTATAGGATAAGAAACCTGAAGACTTTTGGTTTGAATGGATACCAAAAAGCTAGTAAGAATAAAGACAATAAATTCACTGAAGCTGCCTGGAATCCTTATATAGGTGGAATATGGGGTTAGTTTTATGTGAAAACTCCTTAAAGATTGCTTCTTTTAGTGAGGTAGACACGAAGCAACTATTATATATGTGTGTCTCTGTGTGTGTGTGTGTATTATATTTTCCTTTTGCGGTCAATGGAAAGAATTGATGTTAAGGCCCACTTCGCTCTCCTTTATATGGTTTGGTTTTGATACTTTGTTTAGCACATATTGTTGGGTTTTTTTCGGTTTAAGCTTCACTTTTTGTCCAGAATGCAGTAGGCTGCATCAGCGATCTTTGTGTTTGCCAGCTAATACAAGTGGTTAGTCTAAAAAGGAGTGGAAACTACTGTTTGTTTGTTTTTTTTTCCTAAAGGCATGTCCTATGTTCTGTCAGACACCCTAGATTTGGAAGTTGCTACTAAAGGATTAGGGAAGGAGATAGTGCAGTGGCTTTGAGTGGAACTGATTGTTGAAATAGGTCAATGTCTTTTGTGGGGTCCTTTCTTAGTTCCCAATGAAGCTGATTGCTTAAACAATGAATAACCTCAAACTCACCTATAGATTAAAATTTAAATTCAAATTAGAACTAGAAAATGTCTCTATTAAAGACATGATAGTGCTTTATAAATTCTTCATCAGGCAGCCAACCTCTCAATAGATTATTTGGAATTTTCGATGAGGAGAGAATGTGAAGTACTTGTTGGATTTGTATCAGAATCGTTGAATTTGTGCCTCCAATTGATTAAGTTTAAAGCTTGTTTTCCTGTGAAGATAATACAATGACACCCTATTTTTGCCCATTATACATATTACTTAAACAACTGTTTTTGCCCATTGTAAATGCATAGACACCTTATGAATATTACTTCAATAACTGTTTTCAACTGGCTCTATAATAGCTGGCGGAAAGAAATTTATCAGTAGCTTCGTGGTATTCTTCCCTAGAAACCGTCATTGTCCATGATAAATGATCTTTATTATTTTGTTAGTATATCTTGGTCTAAAATTCCAACAAACTTCAAAAAGATGACTAAGGATGCGTCTCAAGTGAAGGGACTATTCTGTTTGTTTATAGAAGATGATTCCTTGTTCTCTAGGGGGAAAATTATTAGGATCACTGAAAATCTTAAGGCCCTATTTGGCATTGAGTTGGCATTGAGTTTCAGTGTCAAAAAAAGAGCCTTATAGAAAAAGTACCATTTTAGATGCTATTGAAAAAAGCAGTATGGAAAAAGTTATTTTATTATTTTAGTGTGCTTATGGCTAAAACGTATCCCATTTATTTTTTAATTAATTTTTCATCTTTTTAATCAATATAGTTAATGAAGTGATTTTCTCAACACAACTCCAACAATAATGCAAAATAGACCCTAAGTATGATATAGGTGTTTTGATGATGCTTTAAGATTCATCAAGTGCCTCGGAGTGAGCTTCTACTTTTTGCTAGCATTCTATTCTTTTAATTCCTATGAAATTGTTCCTCTATAACAATAAATAGGTAGTTGGTATTCTAACTCTTGGGTTTCTAGATATCTTTGGAACTTTTTTTCTTGGGTTCTATTTGGAGTTTAATGAAAATTCCCTCACAAAATAATGTCTTCAATGGAAATATGGTGAGGGATTTTGGATGCTGTGCCTGGATTACTGCACCATTGTGTTTGCTGTCGAGTGAATGAAGAAATAGCTTGTGATGGGATTGAGGCATCTTTTCATGAGATGATTTCTGATTTCATGCGACATCTATTAGTTATTAACTTGCAAATCTGATTTTATAGTTCCATTATCATGAAACTTGTTATTAGCCATTTGATGTCTGAGTTTGTCGCCTCAGTTCCTGTGTGATTGAGCTTGCCTCTTTTGAGTCTCTCCCGCTGAATATGCACCTTTCTTGTCAAAAAGGAATGGAATTTGTGCTTCTTTTTGTGAATACTCGGTTAGTGTTTAAGGTTGGTAGAATGGTAGTGTACATTGTTATGACTTGCGAGATGAATGTCCTGTTTCAAAGTAATCTCTTGGTGGTTCTCTGAAACCATCCAATGGGTTTCTTATAATCTAGGCTCTTTTCATTTGGATGGCTCTTGCTTTCATTACCTTATGGTAGGATACATGTCAACAATTGATTGATCTAGAATCATGGTTACCAAGGGCACAAAAGAGGCCCTGGAGCCTAGTCACAAGGCGTAGATGTGTGCTTGAGAGATGGGAGGTGCAATAAATAAGATTAGGCTGTTAATCCTATATAAGACAACCATAATTTTATTTATATTTGCATCTTAAATATGAAGAACAATTGCCTGATAATTTATTTTCTTTTCGGCACCTTTCCTGTTAACATTAAATAATCTAAACTGATATGCTGGAAAGGTTCTAATATTTTTCATTTCCGTGCTAGCTCTTCTAGTATTCTTACAGCATGTTATTTCATTCTGATTTGTTTAATGTTGCCAGATGACAACAGCTATTGCAATTGAGGATGTGAGAAGGGAGGTAAAATTACTAAGGGGTTTGACAGGACATAGCAACCTTTTACAGTTCCATGATGCATTTGAAGATTCTGATAATGTCTGTATAGTAATGGAGTAAGCTTGGAATGCATGCAATATTATTTAAATCATTTCATTTTGTGTGGCATGCTTATTATTAATTGTGTTAAACTCTATCTCCATGATTTGGACAAGGGGAATTGACACTGTTCCTGATTGATTCCAAATATACAAGCAAAAGGATGCACTTTATTAATTTTTTTTATGTGGATATACTTAATACAAATTGTTCTTAGGGTATATACTGCTTGCTTACAGCTTTATGATGTGATTGACTTCATGAAAGTGAGTTAGTTATTGTGAACTTTTCAGGTTATGTGAAGGAGGGGAGCTGCTAGATAGAATACTTTCAAGGTGATTCTTTTAGACTTTTAGTAGTGGCTTTATTGAAAATTTGAAGTTGGTCTGTATTTTCTATTACCTCATTCTATCTTCTTGATTAGCTAACCTTTTACTTTTTCAGGGGTGGGAAATATTCAGAAGATGATGCAAAGTGCGTCTTGGTGCAGATACTAAGTGTGGTTGCTTTTTGTCATCTACAAAGTGTGGTACACCGAGATCTCAAACCAGAGGTAAAGCATATTTTTGTTGTTTTTTCTGTTCTTTTTTAATAAGAGAATCACATGAATTGTTGATAGTATATTTACCCGTGAATACTTATGTGTGGCTCAGAAACTTTGTTCTGTGTTTGCATTTCTTTACTGTGTTGTGATCTAAATTATCCAAATGTGCTATCAGAACTTTCTGTATACTTCTAAGGATGAGAATTCTCAGCTGAAAGTCATAGACTTTGGCTTGTCAGATTTTGTTAGACCGGGTTTGTGCTTTTTGGCAATCAAGACAACACTAGCTTGTCCTAATTGACCTTGGGATCTCGGGTATGTGTTAAACTTCTGTAGTGGTTTGCAGATGAAAGGCTTAATGACATTGTAGGAAGTGCATACTATGTGGCACCTGAAGTCCTCCATAGATCTTATTGCACAGAGGCTGATGTATGGAGTATAGGTGTTATAGCATATATTCTATTGTGTGGTAGTCGTCCCCTTTGGGCCCGTACTGAGTCTGGAATTTTTCGGGCAGTCTTGAAATCTGATCCAAGTTTTGATGAAATACCCTGGCCTTCTTTATCTCCAGAAGCAAAAGACTTTGTAAAACATTTGTTAAACAAGGACCCCAGGAAGCGAATGACTGCAGCTCAGGCTTTAAGTGAGTGCTTCATCTTCTAATATAAATAGGTGGCAGTGTCATAGTTGGGAATCACCATTATTTTGTTTTCAGGTCATCCATGGATCCGGAATCATAATGACGTAAAAGTACCCCATGATATTTTAATTTTCAGACTCATGAAGGCATATATGCGCTCGTCATCTTTGCCTAGGGCTGCTTTGAGGGTGTGTATAAATTTCTAATGACAAATAACCAGAAAATATATGATTCTATGTGCATGTTTGTACTCATCCTTCACCTTATATTAATGCCTGCCAATTTTAGAGTGTCTGTTTGTCATCTTAACAAATATTTAAAAATCACACCTTATGAATCTTCTCTTATTTTCCTACTGATAAAAGTTGATTACAAAGTTTTCTGTTTTTAGATTAAGATCCAGCATAACAATGGAAGATTATCTGGACAAACATCGTACTAATCATTATAGGCACTAAGCTTTTTGTCACTGACCTTCTAATTGACCTACCTTGTTTTTGGGTATATGTTGCAGGCGTTATCTAAGACATTGACTGTGGATGAAATCTATTATCTTAAGGAACAGTTTGCATTATTAGAGCCAAACAAAAATGGCAGCATAACATTGGAAAACTTTCGAATGGTTGGTATCCCTTTGCTATCCATCTCTCTTGCGCATGCATATGCACACATGTGAACAAGACGCATACATTTGCATTTTTGGGGTAGAATGACTGGATAGTGGCAAGTTTTGAGTATTTGTTTGGTGCAGGCTTTGATGAAAAATGCAACGGATGCAATGAAGGATTCACGCATCCCTGATTTTCTCTCATCGGTAAGATCCAAGTTGTCTATCGTATTTGTGGCGTGATCGATATTTTATACAGTTATGGCTTCTAGATCATTTTTGTACCCACCTCTTGATTTCATTTCTTGACAGCTAAATGCACTTCAATACAGAAGAATGGATTTTGAAGAATTTTGTGCAGCTGCATTGAGTGTCCACCAGCTGGAGGCACTTGATTGTTGGGAACAGCGTACCTGTCGTGCATATGAACTTTTCGACAAGGATGGGAACAGGGCTATTGTCATCGAGGAGCTTGCTTCTGTAAGTTGAAATTTCCTTACTACCATGTTGGAGTTGGCAACTTGTGAGGGAAATATATTCTTGTTGAATTGATTTCCTGACAAATTGGTGCAAAATACTGTACCTAATTGGGGTTAAAAAACTAGACTCCTTGACTTTGAAATTTTTATGATGTATCAGGAACTTGGGCTTGGCCCCTCAATTCCAGTTCATGCAGTTCTGAATGACTGGATAAGGCATACTGATGGAAAACTCAGCTTCCATGGGTTTGTCAAATTATTGCACGGCATATCCAGCCGAACCATGGCAAAGGTACAATGAAAAGTAGATGTGCGTTCTTGACCTGTTAGAAATGCCAAAGTTCACTATCCTTCTTGGCCAATCAGTAAAACAAGATTCGCGAGATACATGCCCAGCAACTATTGGTGAATCGTGAAACAATCAGAGCTTCTCGTCGCTTGAGCGCAGATTAAGAGAGTCTCAAGTCTCACGATTAGGGATGTAAACGGGTAGGGTACCCACGAAATTGAGGGTACCCGAACCCGATTATATATAAAATTTCTGAATCTGTCTCAAATCCGTTTAGTATTTTAATTTTACTATCCGTATCCGTTCCAAATCCGTTTAACAATACTCGTACAATACCCGAATCCGACTGAACTCGATTTTTTTAAATTGAATTCAATGAAAAAAATTTAAAAATTTAGATTTTATAACCCAAATATCAAACCCTAAATTAGAAAATTTGCACAACCTGAATTAGAAAATTTGCACAACCTGAATATCAACCTCAATTATCTATTCAACTAAAACTATTCCTAAGATATGCACAACCCAGCAGTAGAAATATTGGAGACATACCCAGCAGTAGAAATATTGGAGAGCAATAATCAAATAGCAAATATCCAAATAATCAAATTAATAGTTCATAAATTCTAAAATTCTTTAATAGCAACTAAAAATTCTTTAACAATATGGACATAAAAGATCTGATTATCAAAAAATTTGATTGCAAACCTATTCCAGCCAAAGGAGATGTCGCCGACGCCGATTGTGGAGAGGCGGGAAGAGGGAAGAGTTGTCTCCGACTGAGAAGTGGGAGATGTGGCCACTGGAGAGAGAAGGAGATATCGGGAGAGAGAAGATTTATCGTCGACTGGGGAGAGAAAGGAGACATCGCCGGTGTCGATTGGGCTGCCGGCACTCGTCAGTGAAATGGGGGAGAGAGGCTGGACTGTGGGAGATGTTACCGACTGGAGAGAGGAGATATTGATGACTGAGGGAGAAGAAGATCACAAAACCCTAACACGAACAAAATATCCCAATCCAATGAATTCCAATACCTGAAAATTAAACTCGATTCCGATTCACCGAGTTAGGGAAAGGAGCTGAGTCGTTTATAGGAGGAGAAGAATCGTTAATACCGCATGATGACCGCTGGATTTCTCCACCCCAGTCAGGGGCCAAGCCCTCGATCACGGCCCATCGCTCAGAAGCCCACACATCCTCTGCACTGACAGGTCAGGCCCTTTCGAGCCTTGATACCGGGCCCTTCCGAATTTCTCAACCAGGCCAGCCTCGCCTTCACTGCACCTCGGGCCGATCTCCTTTGGGCCCAGCTCTGCTCCTATCTTCCGGCCCAGCCCAGAACCAGAAGGAAGACTCATTCATCTGCCTTATGGACCCATCTACACGCGCGTGGAGAGGATCAGAGGCCGTTACGCATGGGGCAGAGATCTGATTCCCTCGTACGTCCAAATCCACGTAGCAGGGACAGGTGGTCCAATGATATACGTTCTGTTAGCACGTCACTAGCAGACAGAAGGAAACATATAAAAGGAGAAATACCCTCCTCTAGGTTTTAAGTTTTTTCCAGTTTTACAGAATCCATTGTAAAACCCTATTTTCTGGATCTCAGATCATCAATTGGCGCCGTCTGTGGGGAACGAAGGAGATCTTTTCATCACCGGAGTTCCACTCTTAACAAAACCCACTGAGATCCACGATGGCTAATCACAATGAAAGCAACCTTAACATCCCAAATGACCTGAGCTCTGCCCAAGAGGGGCAGCAGTTCTCCTTTTCTAGCCCTACAACACTAAATAACCAAACACCCATTCCTCTCAATTCCTAACCAAGCTTGGCAGGGAATGCTCCCAATGCTGCCTTATCTAACCAGGACCTTCAAACCATGGCCCTCCAACTACAGAACACCGCCCACTGGTTGGGGCAGATGATGCAACAAAGGGCCTCAGCACCCCGATAAATACACTCCCAGTGGTAGAAGAACCCCAAACTAATGAGCCCCAACCTACCCTTAATCGCCTTCAAACCAGCAGCCGCGATACCGGAGAAAAGGGGAGAAGAGCTGGGGAAGAGGAAGAACCGGAGGCCCGAATCCATGGAAGGAGGATGAGGGAGATGATAGAAAATGATGAGGCTGACAACTATTCCGCCGGGACAACCAGGTAGACCAAAAGTGAAGCAGAGGAGGAGGAATATCGCCTGGAGAAGAAGCCCAGGCCGGAAGATGAGGACGTGGACCAAAAGCTGCAGAAGTTGAGAGAGCAGCTCTTGGCCGAGCTGGGAAAGAAGGATCAAAGCCAAACCTTCCTGCCCACTTTTTCACCTTTCTCGAAGTGGGTGCAACAGGAGACTGTCCCTAAGAAGTTTATGATGCCATCAATGGCGGCTTATGACGGAGCTGGTAACCCGAGAGAGCACGTCATGAACTACAAGACCTTCATGGAACTACAAACTTTATCGGATGCCTTGATGTGCAAGGTATTTCCAACGACGCTCTCGGGGCCAGCGCGAGCGTGGTTCAACAGCCTGGAGACCAGAAGCATAGGAAGTTTTGGAGATCTGGCCACTCGCTTCATCAGTCGGTTCATCGCCGGGGTGCCAGCGGACAGGAAGACGAGCTATCTAGAAACAGTAAGGCAGAGAAGGGAAGAATCGCTTAGAGAGTATGTAGCTCGTTTCAATACGGAGGCCTTGCAGATCCCCGAGCTCGATGAGGGAGGGGCGGTGGAGGCCATGCAAAAGGGGACGACCTCTGCCGAGTTCTTCGGCTCATTAAGCAGGAAGCCTCCGACCTCACTGGCCGAGCTGATGAAGAGGGCTGAGAAGTATATAAGGCAGGATGACGCTCTAGTGACAAGCCGATTCGCCAAGGGAGTGGTAGGTAAGGAGAAAGCCCCGGAAGAAAGGAGGCCGGAGAAGCATGAGAAGAAACATGGCAAAAGGCCTAAGCCTTACAGACAGCCCTGGGAACGAAGGGACCAAAGACCTCTCCCTCCTCGGATCTCAGAACAAAGGCCACTCCCTCCGTGGGTCCCAGAGAAGCCGACCCCACTTAATGCTTCTAGAGCCGAAGTACTCATGGCCGTCCAAGACAAAGAATTCGTAGAGTGGCCCAGACCCCTGAGAACAGAAGCCGACCAGTGAAATCCTGACAAATACTGCCAGTTCCATCGCACTCATGGCCATGATACCAATAACTGCTTCCAGTTGATCGCAAAAATCGAGAGGCTGATAAAAAGAGGGCACTTAAAGAACTTCGTGAAGAAACCGGAAGGACAAAGACCTCAGCCTAATTCGGCAACCCAAGCGCCGAGAAGAGCGGGAGCAGTGAATGATGGGTCTAGTGGGACTATTCACATGATTGTGGGGGGCACAGGAGGTCGGATGAGCCGTAGAGGAAAGAAGAGGAGTCGAGAGGGAGAAAGCAATGGCGCCGAGGTCATGCAGGTTGTCGAACACTCTCCAGTGGCCATCACTTGCTCTCCGGAGGATGCTCAAGGTGTTCAAATGCCTCATGACGACGCCCTTGTCATTGAGGCTATCATCCACAACTATCGGGTGAAGAAAATCCTAATGGATGATGGGAGTAAGGTCAACCTGCTACCCTACCGGGTCTTCCAGCAGATGGGAATCCCTGAAGAATAGCTGGTCCGGGATCAGGCACCGGTCAAAGGAATCGGAGGAGTCCCAGTACCCGTAGAAGGGAAGGTGAAGCTGGCCCTCACCCTAGGAGAAGCACCGAGGACTCGCACCCATTATGCGATGTTCCTGGTAGTCAAACTTTCTCTGAGCTACAACGCGATCCTGGGAAGACCTGCGCTGTTTGACTTTGAGGCCGTCACCAGTATCAGATACCTGGCAATGAAGTTCCCAACAGAAGCAGGGGTGGGAATAGTTCGGGGAAGCCAGGAGGAAGCAAGGGTAGTGTACCTAGCCACGATAGCAGAGCCGAGCTCAACAGAGGAGAGGCTGGATTCAGAAGTCCTGGAGGTCCAAGACGAGAAAACAGAGGCCAGAATGTAATACCCGGCTACAGTCCGGCACCGGAATTCCTATTGTCTGGTGGAATCCGGGGTGCTGGGATTCTATAACAGGGTAGGATTTTTGTTTTCTGTGTTATGATGTGTTTTCAGGTTTTCAAGTTATATAGTTTTGAGTTTTGAAGAGAAACGAGTTCATGGAGACTTCAGCCAAGTTCGGCCGCCGAAGGTAAGTTCGGCCGCCGAAAGTGCTCCATGTTCGGCTTTCAAGTTCGGCCCCCGAACGTTGCATGGTCTTGCATGTGATTGGGCAGCCGACGATGAGTTGGCCAGCTAGCTGAGTCATGGCTTTTGACAGATGTTGGCCTCAGATTCTTGCCATGGAATAGGCCACGTCCCTCATGACTAATCTGCAAGTAATATTGAGCTGCTCATACAGAAGATTGAAGTGTGTTTTGTCAAAGGTTTTGAAAGGTTGAAACAAAAGCTAAAGGTTTTGAGAAGTTGAGAGTTTGAGAAAAGTTGGTCCGTTGTCCTTAGTTCAGAGTGTTCATCTTCTTGTTACAGGAGGTAAGTAATGCTCTTGAACCTGTTTATGTGTTTTCTGAAGGTTTTATGGCAGTTGTGGAGAGAGATGTATGTTGAGGTGATAAAGGGTGATTTGGATGTTTTATGCATGTATACTTGTTTATGTGTTATGTTTGTTTTGTTGTTTGGGGTTATTAGATAGTTTTGGACCCCTGTGATCATATACTTGAGTATATGTGTGTTGAAGAGTTGGAGTATATATGTTTTGAGTGGTTGAAGGGAAGGAGAAGATGGTTTGCCATTGAAGCTGAGTTCTGGATGAACTCAGGTTCGGCAGCCGAAGGTTCATTCGGCCGCCGAACCTCCTGCATGGTGGCTTGGCTGCCACAGCTTGCCCCCGAGTGTTGTTGCATGTTCGGCTCTGTTTGGGGGATTCGGCCGCCGAAGGTGCCGCCGAAGGTGCTTGAGTTTCGTCTCTGGAGAGGACATTCGGCCGCCGAACCTGCCGCCGAAAGTGTTCTATCCAGCTTTTCTTTTGCATGTTTTGCATGAGTTTAGAGTGAGATTAAGGGGTTTCTTGGGTAGTTTAAAAGAGTTATTCTTAAGATAGTTTGGTCCCTCATTTGAGTCTTTATGTGTTTATACAGACCAGAGGAACCAGAGAGAGCAGCAGTGAGTACTGCTCCGGAGTTTACTAAACCTGCAGAGTCAGTCCAGAGCCAGAGGTGAGTGGAACTAAACTTAATGTTTTCAATGAAACAATGGAATGTTTTAGCATATCTCATGCATTATGATTATGCAAATAGGTTGCCTGCATTAGTAGTCACGAATATGTTGCATTGCATTGTTACTTGTTGGTGTGAGTAAATGCTGAATGATCCAATAGTCTCTGAGTTAAGACCAGGAGCCTTTGACTACGCCCTGGCAGGTATAGTAAAGTCCAGGAGCCTTTGACTACGCCCTGGCAACGGTAAGTACAGAGGTGTTATACACACATATACATATATGACAGGAAGACCAGGTGCTCGATTCTACGCCCTGGCACGGAAGTTACTGAGGCTATGTGGTGACAGGTTTACTCTTGATGTGGCTTGTCTGTGTTCTGACGCATTCCATGAGATCATATTTTATGACTGATTTTATTATTCTACTCACTGGGCTATAGAGCTCATCCCACTCCCTTAATCCCAGTCTTGCAGGATTTCAGTGTACAGTGTACAGGGGAAGGTCAGAAGAGTTCAGAGATAAGAAAAGAAACTTGTAATAGTTTAGAGTGGACATGTATTGAAAAAGAGATATGTTAATTATGTTTACAGTTAGAATTGTGCTTGACATAGTTGTGTTGTAAATCTTTGGTTTTTGTACATGATCTGTTTATGTATATATTTTGCTGAGTATGTGAAAACCCAGGCTTAACAGGTATGAGATAACCCATCTAGAGCCAGCTCTAGTCAGGGGTATAGACAGAGATAGTGCATGCACAGGTTAAGCCTTGGATCAGGAAAAGAGTTTTTATTTTCACATACAATGTATGATCATGTATGAGATTTACAGGTACACAGAGAGTATTACAGGCTTGCTACGGGTTCTGGCGGTCTTAAGCCGACCTGAATCCTAGCGCCGGTGACGGTCCATTTTGGGGTCGTTACAGATTGGTATCAGAGCCCTAGGTTCATATGATCGGACCTATAGAGAGAGTGTCGGGCTCATAGAGATTAGAGTTGGTCAAGCACAATAGGAATCATGTCCACTAGGATAGGATGTTGAGTCCTGTCTTTTTGATGCTATGAGATGCATATGCATGTGTTTGATGATTAATATATATATGTGTTTTGATGTGCTGATATGCTATCGTATGTGTTATTTTCAGAGTTAAGATGCGAGGAACTCGTCGATCAGCTCGATTGACTGGAGTCCCATCAGATAGTGAGGGATTAGCTGCTCGTCCTCCTGCATTGCCAAGGGCAAGGTCGCAAAGATCTAGCAGGGAAGGCATGTCAATAGACCCTAGAAGGCATGTCAATAGACCCTAGAAGGTCTGTAGACGAGAGCAGAAGAGGGATAGTTAGAGGAGGTGGATCAGAAGAAGTGAGGGAGGCCATGGAGACTGATCCGTCTATGGATGAGGGTATGGGAGAATCCGAAGGAGGTGTTCAGGCCTCAGGTTATGGTTATCCATCCTTGTTTCAGGAGCCAGAGTATCCGATGGAGGGTATGTCGGAGTACTCTCGCTTTGACCCATATTCTCCATACATGCCATATGTACCATATCCTCCCTATTACCCATCATATCCACCATATCCTATGTATCCACCCTCCCCTATTCATCCAGGTGCACCTCACCCAGAAATAAATGAACCAGCACCTCCACCACCACAAACAGAACCAGTAGCCCCTGTTGCCCAAATAGTTCCATCTAGTTCATCTGGAAGTAAGGTAAAGATGACTGAGTACCTTAAATTGGATGCTCCGAAGTTTAACACAGGAGATGATCCATTTGAGTACCTGAGATTTGTGAAGATGATTACTGATGAGTTGGGTGCAGACGATAGTAGAGCCATTGAGATGGCAGGGTTTACACTGAAGTGTAAGAAGGCTCGGGAATGGTTTAAGAACTATATAGAGCCCAGAATGAACAGTATGTCGTGGGGAGAGTTCGCTAATGAGTTTGCAGGGTGGGCTTTTCCTGATAGTTCCAGGGAGATGAAGATAATTGAGTTTGAACAGTTGAGACAAACAGATGAGATGAGTGTTGATGAGTTCACAGATAAGTTCCTGGATCTGCTTCAGTACGTGAGTCAGGCCTATGATACTGATCAGAAGAAGGCGAGGAGATATACCATGAGACTTCATCCTAGGTATTCTTCTTTGATCCTTCCAGCAGAAAAGGAGAGTTTTCACTCTATTATAGATGCAGCCAGGAAGATGGAAGCTAGTGCCACTATTCAGAAACAGTCAAGGGCACAAGCTTCGGGTTCTAAGGCCCCCAGTTCAGGTTCTACAGGCAGTAAGAGATGGGATAGAGCGAGAGGAACAAGGAAAGGGTTCTGGAGTAAAGTCAAGTCAGGTCTGGGAATGGGTAGTGGCTCAAGCTCTAGCACAGCTATTCCAGTATGTGGAAGATGTGGGAGACCACACAGAGGAGCTTGTCAGTTGGGATCGTCAGCCTGTTTCAGATGTGGACAGGTAGGGCATTTTGCTCGAGAATGTCCTCAGGTGACTTTTGTGGCACCTTCCCAGCAGATGAGTTCAGGCAGTGTAGCACAGCCAGTAGGGCAGCCAGTGGCTTCAGCTATGCCTCAGGGTAGTGGTAGAGGTAGAGGGAGAGGGGCAGCCTCTACTTCAGCGGCAGGTTCCCGAGGTGGAAATCCTGTAGCCCCAGCACGGATTTTCACCATGACTCAGGAGGAGGCTAACATGTCGAACACAGTGGTGTCAGGTAATCTCATCATTGGGTGTTCAGATGTGTATGCTTTGATGGACCCCGGTGCTTCTCATTCCTTTATTGCTTCGAGAGCCATAGAGAGATTGGGGTTGATCAGTTCTGAGTTAGAGTATCCTCTCTGGGTCAGTGGACCCAAATGTGACCCATCAGTGGCAGTGTCAGTCTGTCATTTCAGTCCAGTGTTCATAGAGGGTAGATGCCTTCCAGCTGACCTTGTGGTTCTAGACTTGACAGATTTTGATGTCATTCTAGGGATGGATTGGCTATCTGCATATAGTGCTACTTTGGACTGTCGAGAGAAGATAGTGAGTCTCAGAGACCAGGATGGGTCAGAGTGTGTCTTCAGAGGAGACAGGAGAGGTACACCCAGAGGTATGATTTCGGCCCTTCAGGCTCGTCGTTTGCTTAGGAAGGGTTGTCAAGGGTTTCTAGCTCATGTGAGAGAGCTAGACAGTCAGGTGCGGGAACTAGCTGCAGTACCAGTAGTTCGAGAGTTTCTTGATGTTTTTCCAGACGAACTTCCAGGACTACCACTTGGTAGGGAGATAGAGTTTGAAATAGAATTGCTGCCTGATACCAGACCTATCTCGATTCCTCCCTACAGGATGGCGCCAGCAGAGTTAAAAGAGTTAAAAGAGCAGTTACAGGACTTGGTAGATAAGGGTTTCATCCGCCCTAGTACCTCACCTTGGGGTGCTCCAGTACTTTTTGTCAGAAAGAAGGATGGATCCCTCAGACTTTGTATTGACTACAGACAGTTAAACAAGGTCACTACCAAGAATAGATATCCTCTACCTCGGATTGATGATCTGTTTGACCAGCTAGCTGGAGCAGGTTGTTTCTCTAAAATAGATCTGAGATCCGGGTATCATCAGTTGAGAGTCAGAGAGGCCGATGTGCCTAAGACAGCATTTAGGACCAGATATGGGCACTATGAGTTCTTAGTAATGCCGTTCGGATTGACTAATGCCCCTGCAGCATTCATGGATCTCATGAATAGAGTTTTCAGCGAGTTTCTAGATCACTTTGTGATTGTTTTTATTGATGACATCTTAGTGTATTCCAGAAATGCAGAGGAGCATGCCCATCATCTGCGGATCATTTTGCAGACACTGAGAGAGCATGGTTTGTATGCCAAATTCTCTAAGTGTGAGTTTTGGTTGAGGAGCATTTCCTTCTTGGGACATGTGGTATCAGCAGATGGGATTGAGGTAGACCCCAGGAAGATAGAGGTTGTAGCTAACTGGCCCAGACCCACTACAGTGACTGAGATTAAAAGTTTTCTGGGGCTGGCAGGTTACTACAGGAGGTTCGTACAGGATTTTTCAAAGATAGCAGCTCCTATGACCAAACTGACTCAGAAGAACCAGAAGTTTATCTGGTCAGACCAGTGTGAAGAGAGCTTTGAGGAGCTCAAGAGGAGATTGACTACAGCACCAGTGCTAGCTCTGCCTGTTAGTGACAAGGATTTCACAGTATTCTGTGATGCGTCTCAAGTGGGATTGGGTTGTGTTCTGATGCAGCATGATAGGGTGATTGCTTATGCTTCTAGACAGTTAAAGAAGCACGAGTTGAATTACCCCACCCATGACCTTGAGATGGCAGCAGTTATCTTTGCACTCAAGATGTGGAGACATTACCTCTACGGGGTTCAATGCGAGATCTTCACTGATCACAGGAGTTTACAATACATCTTGAGCCAGAGAGACCTGAATATGAGGCAGAGAAGATGGGTAGAATTGCTTAGTGATTATGATTGTAAGATCCAGTATCATCCGGGTAAGGCGAATGTTGTGGCAGACGCCTTAAGTCGGAAGTCACTAGGCAGTTTATCTCATATAGCAGCAGAGCGGAGATCAGTAGTGATGGAGCTTTATAAGCTCATCAATGAGGGGTTACAGCTAGAATTGTCTGGTACAGGTGCGTTGATAGCACAGATGAGAGTGACACCAGTGTTTCTGGAGCAGATAGCACAGAGACAGCACGAGGACCCTGAGTTGATGAAAATTGCCAGGACTGTTCAGTCAGGCAACAGTGCAGAGTTTAGATTTGACAGTAAAGGGATCCTTCGTTTTGGAAGTCGACTTTGTGTACCAGATAATAGCAGTCTGAAGGAAGACATTATGAGGGAAGCTCATAATGCAAGGTATAGTGTTCACCCAGGAGCCACCAAGATGTATCAAGACCTAAAGAGAGTGTATTGGTGGCCAGCCATGAAAAAGGAAGTGGCGCAGTTTGTGACAGCCTGTGAGACTTGTCAAAGGGTGAAGTTAGAACATCAGAAGCCGGCTGGAATGCTTAACCCACTGCCGATTCCAGAATGGAAATGGGAAAACATAGCTATGGATTTCGTCGTGGGCTTACCGGCAGCATCCAACATGATAGACGCTATATGGGTGATTGTGGACAGACTCACGAAATCTGCTCATTTCATTCCAGTTAGGAGTAACTATTCTGTGGATAAGTTAGCACAAGTGTATCTGGATGAAATAGTGAGATTACATGGAGTCCCAGTGTCTATAGTTTCAGACAGAGGACCTCAGTTTACCTCCAGATTCTGGCGAAGTTTGCAGAGTGCTATGGGCACGAGATTAGATTTTAGTACTGCATTCCACCCACAGACTGATGGACAGTCAGAGAGGACCATCCAGACCATAGAGGATATGCTCAGAATGTGTGTGCTAGACTTTGGCGGTTCTTGGAGGCAGCATCTACCTTTGGTGGAGTTTGCCTACAATAATAGTCATCATGCTAGCATTGGGATGGCTCCTTATGAAGCATTATATGGGAGGAAATGCAGATCACCTGTTTGCTGGGAAGAGGTAGGAGAGAAAGCTCTTGCCGGACCAGAGTTGATAGAAATTACCAGTAAAACAGTGCCAGTAATCAGAGAGAGAATCAGAATAGCACAGAGTAGACAGAAAAGCTATGCAGATATTCGCAGGAAACTGTTAGAGTTTCAGGAGGGAGATTGGGTATTGCTAAAAGTGTCTCCAATGAAAGGAGTGGTTCGTGTTGGGAAGAAAGGTAAATTAGCTCCACGATACATTGGACCCTTTGAGATTTTACAGAGGATCGGAAATGTATCATATAAGCTAGATTTACCTACTTCTATGGAGAGGATTCACCCAGTGTTTCATGTTTCTATGCTACGAAAGTTTGTGTCAGATCTGGGTCAGGTTGTGAGTGAGCCTGATGTGGAGATTCTTGGAGATCTCACCTATATAGAGCAGCCAGTACGGATTCTGGACACACAGATCAGACAGCTAAGGAACAAGGAGATTCCGATGGTGAAAGTGTTGTGGAACCACCATAACCTAGAAGAGTGCACGTGGGAGACGCGGGAGTCTATGCTCCAGCAGTATCCACATCTGTTTTGAGGTAAGTTTCCTCCTTTATTTGTTTGTTTTAGGAACATCCGAGGACGAATGTTCTTAAGGGGGGGAGAATGTAATACCCGGCTAGAGTCCGGCACCGAAATTCCTGTTGTCTGGTGGAATCTGGGGTGCTGGGATTCTATAACAGGGTAGGATTTTTGTTTTCTGTGTTATGATGTGTTTTCAGGTTTTCAAGTTATATAGTTTTGAGTTTTGAAGAGAAACGAGTTCATGGAGACTTCAGCCAAGTTCGGCCGCCGAAGGTAAGTTCGGCCGCCGAAAGTGCTCCATGTTCGGCTTTCAAGTTCGGCCCCCGAACGTTGCATGGTCTTGCATGTGATTGGGCAGCCGACGATGAGTTGGCCAGCTAGCTGAGTCATGGCTTTTGACAGATGTTGGCCTCAGATTCTTGCCATGGAATAGGCCACGTCCCTCATGACTAATCTGCAAGTAATATTGAGCTGCTCATACAGAAGATTGAAGTGTGTTTTGTCAAAGGTTTTGAAAGGTTGAAACAAAAGCTAAAGGTTTTGAGAAGTTGAGAGTTTGAGAAAAGTTGGTCCGTTGTCCTTAGTTCAGAGTGTTCATCTTCTTGTTACAGGAGGTAAGTAATGCTCTTGAACCTGTTTATGTGTTTTCTGAAGGTTTTATGGCAGTTGTGGAGAGAGATGTATGTTGAGGTGATAAAGGGTGATTTGGATGTTTTATGCATGTATACTTGTTTATGTGTTATGTTTGTTTTGTTGTTTGGGGTTATTAGATAGTTTTGGACCCCTGTGATCATATACTTGAGTATATGTGTGTTGAAGAGTTGGAGTATATATGTTTTGAGTGGTTGAAGGGAAGGAGAAGATGGTTTGCCATTGAAGCTGAGTTCTGGATGAACTCAGGTTCGGCAGCCGAAGGTTCATTCGGCCGCCGAACCTCCTGCATGGTGGCTTGGCTGCCACAGCTTGCCCCCGAGTGTTGTTGCATGTTCGGCTTTGTTTGGGGGATTCGGCCGCCGAAGGTGCCGCCGAAGGTGCTTGAGTTTCGTCTCTGGAGAGGACATTCGGCCGCCGAACCTGCCGCCGAAAGTGTTCTATCCAGCTTTTCTTTTGCATGTTTTGCATGAGTTTAGAGTGAGATTAAGGGGTTTCTTGGGTAGTTTAAAAGAGTTATTCTTAAGATAGTTTGGTCCCTCATTTGAGTCTTTATGTGTTTATACAGACCAGAGGAACCAGAGAGAGCAGCAGTGAGTACTGCTCCGGAGTTTACTAAACCTGCAGAGTCAGTCCAGAGCCAGAGGTGAGTGGAACTAAACTTAATGTTTTCAATGAAACAATGGAATGTTTTAGCATATCTCATGCATCATGATTATGCAAATAGGTTGCCTGCATTAGTAGTCACGAATATGTTGCATTGCATTGTTACTTGTTGGTGTGAGTAAATGCTGAATGATCCAATAGTCTCTGAGTTAAGACCAGGAGCCTTTGACTACGCCCTGGCAGGTATAGTAAAGTCCAGGAGCCTTTGACTACGCCCTGGCAACGGTAAGTACAGAGGTGTTATACACACATATACATATATGACAGGAAGACCAGGTGCTCGATTCTACGTCCTGGCACGGAAGTTACTGAGGCTATGTGGTGACAGGTTTACTCTTGATGTGGCTTGTCTGTGTTCTGACGCATTCCATGAGATCATATTTTATGACTGATTTTATTATTCTACTCACTAGGCTATAGAGCTCATCCCACTCCCTTAATCCCAGTCTTGCAGGATTTCAGTGTACAGTGTACAGGGGAAGGTTAGAAGAGTTCAGAGATAAGAAAAGAAACTTGTAATAGTTTAGCGTGGACATGTATTGAAAAAGAGATATGTTAATTATGTTTACAGTTAGAATTGTGCTTGACATAGTTGTGTTGTAAATCTTTGGTTTTTGTACATGATCTGTTTATGTATATATTTTGCTGAGTATGTGAAAACCCAGGCTTAACAGGTATGAGATAACCCATCTAGAGCCAGCTCTAGTCAGGGGTATAGACAGAGATAGTGCATGCACAGGTTAAGCCTTGGATCAGGAAAAGAGTTTTTATTTTCACATACAATGTATGATCATGTATGAGATTTACAGGTACACAGAGAGTATTACAGGCTTGCTACGGGTTCTGGCGGCCTTAAGCCGACCTGAATCCTAGCGCCGGTGACGGTCCATTTTGGGGTCGTTACAAGAACAGAACCGGTGGGGGAACTGGAGATTTTTCCCTTATCAGAAGTAGAAACAGATAAAGTTTTCAGTCTCAATGCCGGCCTCACCAAAGAACAGAAAATTGAGGTCATGGCCCTGATCCGAAGTCACGCATCAAGCTTCACCTGGAAGCCTTCTGACATGCCAGGGATTGATCCAAAAGTGATGACGCACAAGTTGAATGTCCTCCCTGAAGCCAGACCGGTAAAGCAGAAGAAGAGGGTAGTAGGAAGGGAGAAGCAACAGGCTACCAAGGAGGAGGTACTGAAGCTAGAAGAGGCAGACTTTATTAGGGAAGTCATGTACCCACAGTGGTTAGCTAATCTTGTACTAGTCAAAAAAGCCAATGGCAAATATAGGATGTGCATAGATTTCACTGACCTAAATCAGGCCTGTCCTAAAGATTGTTATCCCCTCCCTGATATTAATAAAATGGTTGACTCTACGGCCGGTTTCGATTACATGTCTTCTTTGGATGCTATGTCTGGCTATCATCAAATCCCAATGGACAGGTTAGATGAAGAAAAGACCTCGTTCATAACAGAAGATGGGACATACTGCTACAAAGCCATGCCCTTCGGGCTAAAAAATGCCGGGGTAACATACCAAAGACTGATGAACAAAATCTTCAAAAGCCAGATCGGCAGAAACGTAGAAGTTTATGTAGATGATATGGTAGTCAAAAGCTTAACTTTCCAGCAGCACATAGCAGATTTGAGGGAGGTATTCGGAGTATTAGACCAGTACAGAATGAAGTCGAACCCAGCGAAATGTGCCTTCTTCATCAAAGGAGGAAAATTCCTGGGGTACATGGTGAGTGGGAAAGGCATCGAACCCAACCCAGAGAAGGTAGAAGGCTAGGATCACCAAGACCTCCTAGCACCAGAAGACCTCACTGAGATATAGAGATCTCAGGGAGGTAGAAGACCAGGATCCCCAAGATCTCCTGGCACCAAAAGATCTCACTGAGATATAGAGATCTCAGAGAGATAGAAGACCTCACTGAGATATAGAGATCTCAGAGAGATAGAAGACCTCACTGAGATATAGAGATCTCAGAGAGATAGAAGACCTCACTGAGATATAGAGATCTCAGAGAGATAGAAGACCTCACTGAGATATAGAGATCTCAGGGAGGTAGAAGACCAGGATCCCAAGATCTCCTCGCACTAGAAGACCTCACTGAGATATAGAGATCTCAGGGAGGTAGAAGATCAGGATCCCCAAGATCTCCTGGCACCAAAAGATCTCACTGAGATATAGAGATCTCAGAGAGATAGAAGACCTCACTGAGATATAGAGATCTCAGAGAGATGGAAGACCTTACTGAGATATAGAGATCTCAGGGAGGTAGAAGACCAGGATCCCCAAGATCTCCTGGCACCAGAAGACCTCACTGAGATATAGAGATCTCAGGGAGGTAGAAGACCAGGATCCCCAAGATCTCCTGACACCAAAAGATCTCACTGAGATATAGAGATCTCAGAGAGATAGAAGACCTCACTGAGATATAGAGATCTCAGAGAGATGGAAGGCCTTACTGAGATATAGAGATCTCAGGGAGGTAGAAGACCAGGATCTCCAAGATCTCCTGGCACCAGAAGACCTCACTGAGATACAGAGATCTCAGAGAAGTAGAAGACCTCACGGATCCCAGGGAGGTAAAAGGACATAGTTCCAACCTCCCACAAAAGATTGGGGCAATCATAAGAGGCACCGACCTCGAAAAGTGACCGCTAGTCCTGAACCAGCTCAACTAGCCCAGAGAGAGGTCTAAACAACAAAAAAAACCCACAAAACGCTCGAGAGTAGGCAGCTCGGAAAAAGAAAGGTTAAGTCCGACCTCACAAACAAGCTCGGGGCACCAAAGCAAAAAAAGCAAAATTCCGAACTCCTGAGCTCGCGAAATAAGCAGCGTCACAGACTATAGGCATAAAAACCTAGGCAAAGAGCAAAGAACCGAGCTCCTAGCTCGGATAGACTCGCAACATGAAACACTCAGGTAGAATGAAGCTAAGTATAGAGGAAATAACAGAGAATCGAGCTCCCTCTATGAAAAGGCCCACAAATGCAAGAACATATAGGAGGATAAACTAGGGCAAAAGACTGTGCTCACAGCTCGAGTCAGCTTGACATGAATAAACATTTAGCAAAAACAACCCAAGAAGAAAGAAAACGACAAAGGCCGACCTCTCCGTCCCGGTGGAGCACGCAGATTAAGTTGCACCGCCTGACGAAAGGTCACCTCGAGGAGGACTAGACAGCCGAGCTCACAACCAGAAAAGCAAAGTAAAATCGCCTAAAATGAAGGCGTACAAATAAAGTACTAGGATTTACTCCTTCACTATTTATGTAATAACTACTGAGGAAGTAAAGGGGCAATCCGAGGAAAATCTAATGACACGAAGCAAATAAAACCTCGGCTCCAGCCCCTGTAAAGATAGAACTAAAGGCAGAAAGACGAGCCCTGCTCATCATCGAGACAGGTACATGATTTGATTTACTATTACT
The DNA here is from genome assembly GCF_001659605.2 of Manihot esculenta. Lineage (NCBI taxonomy): Eukaryota > Viridiplantae > Streptophyta > Magnoliopsida > Malpighiales > Euphorbiaceae > Manihot > Manihot esculenta. The sequence continues at coordinate 30,204,934 of NC_035177.2, read as the reverse complement.
CAGCAAAAGTTGTGCGCCCGAGCTCACATTAATAAAGTAACAAGATAGAACTCACGAGTGCAGCTAACCCAGCTCGGAAAGAGCTTGCAGATGAAAATGCTTGGTGGGATTAGAAAAGTTTATAAGTCAGAGACTAAGTCCCTGGGCAAAATTTTCAGCCTTGATCAGCTGAGAGACAAGGAATGAAAAATGACGAAGTCAATTCTTTACAAAGTTTATTAAGCACAGCTTAAGTTTTTCTTGTCAAAATCTTTAAAACTTAAACAAGTTAGACTGTTTAACAGAATAAGTGGTCCGATGAGGCTAAAACAACAAGCAAAGTAAATGCAAGTGAAATTTCATTAGAGCATATTACAACTTATTCATCTGATGAGGTCGAAGGAAAAATAGTCCTTAAGGGACTTACATTTCTAAGAATGTCATCGCCTACATTATCTGTATTTACGTTCGCATCTGAAGGAGATCGGACATCCTCCAATTCAGATTTCCCAACGCCCACAACAGGCGCATTCTCCAGCCCTGGGCCGAGATCACTCCCTTCAGGCTCGGGGTTGTCTCCTTCAGTTCCGAGGTCCTCCATATCTTCCCCGCCCAGCTCGGATTCTTCCTCAGAAGACCCAGCTGCAGTGCGAGAGGTTCCTCTAGGCAAGGGGAAATCATCTTCCCCATATAACACATTCTCGCCATCAAAATCCACTTCGGCAACTCGAAGTTTTGCCAGAGGAGTATCAGGAGCATGTCTGGCTTCTCTTAAACCCCGATTATAGCCAGTCCTGAACATGCGGAAAGCTTTCTGCCAAATAGCAATCTTCATCTCCGCAGAGGCTTTATACTCCACAAGCTGTGACTCACAGGCCTCAGCTATAACTGCCTTCAGCTCAGAGGAATCCTTGTAGTCTTGAAGGTGAGCTTCACAGGCCTGCTCAATATTTCTTTTTAGCTCATCTGACTCCTGATACTCCACCAGACGCCTCTCGCACTCCAGCTGGATCTTACCCTCAGCATGTCTGACTACCTCGAGCAGGGCCGAACATTTACATTCTAAAGTCCTGACTTCATGGCTAAGCTGTTGATTACGAAGTTTGGACTTCTCCGCCGATAAAGCTAGATCTCTGATACGTTCAGAATTTGTGCTCAGCTCCTGCTCAAGGACCTCCACCAGCTTCACAGACCTGCTCAATCTTTCTTTTTAGCTCATCTGACTCCTGATACTCCACCAGACGCCTCTCGCACTCCAGCTGGATCTTACCCTCAGCATGTCTGACTACCTCGAGCAAGGCCGAACATTTACGTTCTAAAGTCCTGACTTCATGGCTAAGCTGTTGATTACGAAGTTTGGACTCCTCCGTCGATAAAGCCATATCTCTGATACGTTCAAATTTGTGCTCAGCTCCTGCTCAAGGACCTCCACCCGAGCTAAGGCCATCTCTTTTTGAATATTCATCTTATCCAGGTGAACTTGAAGTCTTTCTAACTCAACCTTCAGGGCCTCATACTGGCACTGGACCTCATCCCTCTCACGAAGGGCCCTCACCATAGAGGACAGCTGCTTCAAAACCTCCTCACAGCGGACCTCAGCAGCAACTGCCCTCTCGTCTGACTCCTTTAAAATCTCCCGGGTGCGAGACAACTCTGCTTTCAGGGATTTGGCATGTTCATGCGCCTCGGCTGTTCTCACATCAGCCCTTTTGAGAGCCTCCAAAGCTGTATGTAGCTCGCGTTGGAGAGACTCGGAGTGCTCTCGAGCAGCTGTGAGATTGCCCCTAGCGTCGCCAGTAGCAGATAAGTTCTCTTCCAGACGCGCCTCCTCAATCCGGCCATTTACAGACTCCAGAAGAGAATGGTCGCGAGCATCTACCTCCATGAAGAGGCCCGTCACCTAGTACAAAAGAACAACCATCAAAAGAAAGAAATCAAGAGAATCAAAAGAGAAACAGAAAGACAATTTACCATCAGAAGCATCTCCCTGATTATATCCCCGAGCTCCTCTCGAGATCGAGATCGGAACGACGCTTGCTCCCTCGTAGAACTGGCTAGAAGACCAGTAAGAGCAAGCAAGCGTTGATTTGAGGCCTCCGTAATTCCACCAAACATCCGTTCTCTAAGGATTTCGGCAACTACACTGGCTGGAGATTGATGGGTGATGTCCTCTGTATTCAAAATATCGTTGTCCGGAGCAGACAACAAAGGCACAACGGGAACATTTTTTCCTTTCCCAATAGGAGGGAGGGCTGGAGATGATCCTTTAGAAGCCCTGTGCTTCTTCTGAGCAGGAGCTGGGGCAAATGCTTCAGGGGGGGATGGACGCTTATCCCCGGCCTTTGCTATGACACCCTCAGACCCAGATCCAATCCCCACTGGGGCAGGGGGCATCTCTGGTAGGAGCCTCCGGGACACTGTCCTCAACAAGAATGACCTCCAGTCCCGTCCCAGGAGCCTCCTCTTCAATAATGGGGGACTCGAATCTTCCCCTTGGTGCCCCCTCAAAAGGAACAGCAGGATTCGACTTCGTCTGTTCAATGTCCCCGGCCTGCTTCACAATAACTAGAGAAGTTTCCTGCGCATTCTCTGTAGAACCCTGATCAGACTTAGACTCCTGAACAGTTTTCAGGGCAGAGACCGACCTGCTACGGCCAGACGGCCGAGAGGACCTGGTACCACAGGAACTCGGCTTAGGAGCTCGAGAGGAAGCTCTGGCAAGAGGTCGGCTAATCTTCCTAGAAGACACAGTCTGAGCCACCTCTTCAGTGACTTCAGGCACGCGATGCCCAGCCCGAAGGGCATCTAGGGCAGCGTTCATGCTTTCCCGAGACAGAACTAAGTTTTTTGGGGGCTTGACTTGGTCCATCTTAATGTCGGAAGCTGCCAAAAAACACAAAACCAGAAAAAATTAGTGTACTTTCTAATATTACTTACAAGGAAAAAGCAGAATTGTTAAACAAGGCACTATACCCGTGTCTCGGATATCCCTAAGGTTAGACACGAACATACACTTCTCGACGTCATACTTCTTGTCAACAGAAGTCAGTCGAAGATACCCCACCTGCTCGGTAAGGTTTAGTTGGGGCAGGTTGTTGCAACCCAGGGGGACATCCTCCCAGCCTAGCCCCACTCCCCATGATAAATTGGTCTCCTTTCTCAGCTTTGCCACAAGGAAATTCTCTACCCATCCCTTTATTGAATCCTTGTAGCCCGTGAAAAGAGACAATCCACTACGGGGAGAAAAATAGTAAAAATTCTGAACCGATCTAACGAGGCGGAAGAAAGTGGCGAATAAACACGCCGTGGGTGTAAAACCCCAACTCAAGCAGATAGATTCAAAACAACACATGAACAAAATGGAATTTGGGGACAACATCCGGGGGGTTATCCCAAAGTACTGGAAAACCTCGATGAAGAAAGGGGTAAAAGGGAAAGTCAGACCGAAGTCCCTCTACTTAAGGAAGAAGACTATGCAACGACCCCTTTGGGGATCTATCAAACCAGGAGGGGAAGGGTTTGGAAGAACTATCCTTTCATGTTGGAGAGGAGCTCGAATAAGATAAAGCGGAGTGTCTAAATACCCCCGAGAAATATACTTAGTTATGGAAGAAGGAGTAATGTGCGACTCGAGGTTAGCAACATCGGGAAGTTTAGAACCCTCCATGGAAGAATAAGAGAGCATACCTGAAATGCAACGAGGTTGAAAAAGCAGAAGAAATCGAAGGAAAACAGAGAGCAGAAGAGAACAAGTTCCCTCAGAAGACAGAGAGAATTCGAAATGAAAGGCAATAATGAAACGAAGAGTTACTCTGGACAGTTTTGTCTTGAAGCGGCGCGGTCATTATTACTCTCGAAGTTTACCCTCTCATCAGTCGGGCAATAACTGCCGATAAGGTAAAGGGGCAACAATTGAGGACCACTAGACTCCGCCACCCCTGTCAAGGGTCAGGCCCACAGCAATAGCCCATCATCTAAAGGCCCACATGTTATCTGCATAAAACAAACCCAACTCGTCCAGGCCTAAAGACCAGACTCCACCTGGATCTCTCACCCAGGACGGCTTGACACGCAAGATTTACCTCGTCACCACTCATACGATAGATACTGAGGAGGTAAAAGAGTAAGTCGTGGAAAGATCCAAGGACGCAAGCAGACGGAAGCATGATAAAGACCAGACCTGCTCACCCCCTAAAAAGGTACATGATCTGACTTATCATTATTAAGCAAAGGGTACGAGCCCGAAGTGATAGTAACGAAGTAATAAGGACGTCTTGGAATCATACAAACCTGTGGGTCAAGAGCTCAACTCACTGGTTAAAAATAGAGCTCGCGAGTACGGCTAGTCCAGCTCGGAAAGAGTAAACCAAAAGCGATTAGTCCAGCTCGGAAAGAAAGCTTAGTTGGCTAAACAAACTCTAGTTCTGATCGGCTAGGAGGCGAGGAGGAAAAACGACACAGTGGATCCCTCAGCAAAAATTACGAAACACGCGGTCTAAATACTTCACTCATGATAAGGAAAGAAGAGCTTGAGTATGAACGAAAAACAAAAATTTCATTAAAAGAAAAATACATTACAGCATGTTACAAATACCTACATTACAGGATAAAAAGTTATCCCTAAAGGATTTACATGCCCGGATACATTATCATCTATGTTTACATCACTGTCACCTACCCCACCATCTTAACTTTCGATTCAGAAGAATTCTCATAGTTCGGAAGATGAGCTTCACAGGCCGGCTGAGCTCTGTCTTGTTATTATAGGGGAACTGAACAAATTGATCCCCATAAGCATTTCTCACCGTTCCATCATAGGTAGGCTTCCTGCCGCCCAAGTGTGATGCACGATACACTCAAGCAAGCCGAGGAAAACCGGCGAGGCATTCTGAAGAGCAATGGAACAAGTGAATGTTGCAAATCTACACACATACTATATTGGACTAATTTTAGCAGGTTACCCTTGCTAATATTACGTGTGTAGACAGCATCTCGTATCTCATAATAAGCCTCAGAAACCATGTTATTCCATGAGTTCGAGTCAGGAGCGGACATCAGGGGCACCACGAGAATCTCCTCCTCCTTTCCGGAAGAAAGAAAGACAGGAGCCCGGGCAGGGGCAGGGGGAGGAGGTCGTCCGGACGACCTGGAAAACATGATTCTGGCAACTTGTCGAATAACCTCCCCCACCGATCCCCCCGCTAGGAAGACGTCCGAAGCAACGTTCAAGCTCCCCATGGGCAGCGTAAGAATCTTAGGGGGCTTAATCCGCTTCATCTTCATCCCAAAGGCTGCAAAAATCACAAAAGCAAGGTTAATACGGACCCCATGAGAGACAAAACAGATTCGAAAGAAATAAGGGAAAGGTAAACCGTACCTCTTTCGCATGACAAAGAAAACTAAACTTGCATCTTTTAGGAGATTGATCGAACCAGAGGAAGGAGGATCAGAAAGAGAGATCCCGTTATCCCGATAATGAGCCCAAGGATGAGAAGGAGGTGTTATTAATATATAGCCAGAGGCTGAGATTTTAATGTAAGACAGGGCGACCTTATACTCTAGGCTAGCGGCATCAGAATCCTTAAAGGCTATTCACAAAAGAGGAAAGAAAGCGTATCGGGAAGATAAAGGCAGGAAAGTGAAGATAACAGTGTGCACAAAGAGCAGAGGAAAGCTGGAAATAGAAAAAAGACGGAGAAGATTTAAAGCTACAAGTGACAAAAAGATGAAAGGGCGTCATAGAGCAAGCTGAATTCAAACAGGCGCGGTCATAATGATTCTTGATGTTTACCCCCTCGACAGTTGGGACAATAACTGCTGAGGAGGTAAAGGGGCAATTGATGATCGCTGGATTTCTCCACCCCAGTCAGGGGCCAAGCCCTCGATCACGGCCCATCGCTCAGAAGCCCACACATCCTCTGCACTGACAGGTCAGGCCCTTTCGAGCCTTGATACCGGGCCCTTTCGAATTTCTCAACCAGGCCGGCCTCGCCTTCACTGCACCTCGGGCCGATCTCCTTTGGGTCCAGCTCTGCTCCTATCTTCCGGCCCAGCCCAGAACCAGAAGGAAGACTCATTCATCTGCCTTATGGACCCATCTACACGCGCGTGGAGAGGATCAGAGGCCGTTACGCATGGGGCAGAGATCTGATTCCCTCGTACGTCCAAATCCACGTAGCAGGGACAGGTGGTCCAATGATATACGTTCTGTTAGCACGTCACTAGCAGACAGAAGGAAACATATAAAAGGAGAAATACCCTCCTCTAGGTTTTAAGTTTTTTCCAGTTTTACAGAACCCATTGTAAAACCCTATTTTCTAGATCTCAGATCATCACCGCAGTATAAACAAATGACTGGCGGGGAAGAACAGTGAGCTCCTGCATTACTACGGTGACTGGCGGACGGGCGGATGAAGAAGAGAGGAGAAGGTGATATCTGATTGGGCGTCAATGAAGTGGAGGAGAGAGGCCGATTGGGAATTGGGAATTATAGGAAGGGAAGCAAGGAGAGAGGCGCGACGGAGAGAGGGTAGTGAAAATGAAAAAAAAGGAATTATGGATCAGGGTTAGGGTTAGGGTTAGTTTTGTTATATACTAATCGGGTTCGGGTAACGGGTATCCAATAGTCTAATTCCGAACCCTACCTGAATCCGAGACAGGAAAAATTTTTCAAACCCAAATCCGCCCAAATCCGTTTTGTAAAAATCCAAATTCGTTCTAATAGGGTTTGGACGGATCGAGTACCTGTGAAAACCCGCCCGCCTGATATCCCTACTCATGAAGATTATAGAAGGGAAAGAAATGAAAATGATTTTGTTGTCCTAGCCATTTGCCATTGTTTCATTTGAAAATATAAAGCATTGTGTTGTAAAGGTATTGGGTTTGGGTCTTGGCCTAAACAGGCAAAATGATGTTTTTCTTGTTGCCACTATTAATCTATACATGTTCCATTTCATTGTTTCTTGTAGCAGCAGCCTCCTTAACTTGGGATCCTAAGGACAGCAATCAAAATCTATATAATGATTATTACATTCATCTAGAAAGAACACTGATCATGTGAGCTTCCAACAACAATCTCTTTTTCAACCAAATTCCCCTTCCCTTTGTATCCTCTCCTCCGATAACAGTTATTCATGGAGAAGTAGGTGATAATTTGGTGGAATATATGAAAGTCCAAGTGAGCTCACAGGTTTTGGAGGCATCTTAAATGATGATGATAATAATAATAATAATAAACTCTACAGTACGCTGCAAATGGTAATTGATCCTCTGAGCCATCTTTCTTCGACCAATATTAGACCTTGTTCCTCCAACGTTCCCATTTTTGTTTATATAATTAATTGATTAATAATAGAAAATATAAATTTTTTATTTTATTTCGGTTAATTTGATTATATTATATTTCTTACCTTCGAAAAATTTATTTTTAATAATTTAAAATTATCTAAAAAATACTTAAAAAATAATTACGGTATTTATTGATTGAAAGGTGATTTTAATTTCAGATAATTCAGGAAAATTAAAAAATGAATATCAAGAAATTTCTAGTTTTAACATTATTGCTAGCATTTAATTAGCCAGTGATGTATATAAGACAATCCATTAATATATAAGATACATGTTGATATTTCACACGCAGAAATAGAAATGTTTAGGCGGCGGGAGCTACGCTTCGATAGAAGAAGCCACCAATTACCTTTAACCGTGTGTTACGGCCTCCGCCACCGATATAAAATTTGATGGGTTGAATTTAAAATTAAATAAATAAATTAAAAATTAAAATTTTAATATTTATAAAAATTAAATTAAATTAATTTTAATTAAAAATCAAATTAAACTAAATTAATTTAATTTAATTTATTTTGATCAATTTAAATCTTTAATAAAATTTTTATTTTTTATATTTTATTTTTAATATTTTAAAATTTAATTAAAATATTTTTAATTTTAATATAATTTAATTTTTTATATTATTAAAAATAATATATTATCACTAAATAATTCAATTGAATTTTTTAAATTTCTTTTAATTAAAATTAAATAGAATCGAAATAATTAAAATTTTAATAAAATATTTTAAAATTTAATTAAAATATTTTAAATTTAATATGATTTAATCTCTATATTATTAAAAATAATATACTATTATTATTATTAATTGATTTATTTTGATTTTTTATTTTTTTTAATTAAAATTAAATTAAATCAAAATTTTTAAAATTAAAAATTAAATAAATTAAAATAAATAAATAAAATAAATTAAAATTTTAAACTAATTTAATTTTATTAATTTTTTATTTAAATTAAATACTGCGTATAGAGATAATTTTTTTAATTTAAACCGAGATAAATTTTTAATTTAAACAAAATACTGTTCACGGAGTGCCTCCAGGAGGTGAACGGCTTCCAATAGCTTTGTAAGCAGGAGGTGGAGGGTTTTGAATCGCGCTAACTTTACTTTCTCCAAGATACTTTTGTTGCATAGCACTCTTCTCCTCTGAAATAACAAAGTGATAATTAATTGAATAAGCACGAAGTTATATGTATAAAATTGCACATAAATAAAGCAATTGGAGTGAAGACTTACTGAGTTTAGGGGTTTTGGAGTGGTTAGCAGTCACATGATCAGCGGACTCAGAAGAGAAGAAGAGAAACGAAAGCAAGATGATAATGCATACAAATTGAAGATAAAAGCTTCTCTTTTCCATTTCTGATCGATGGATATCTGAGGAGCCATCGATCAAGACTCGTTGTGCATATATATAGACCAAAGTGAGTGAAGACTTAACTCCCGTGTAACGTCCTTTACCATTTGTTTGGTATAATTTCTTTTATTTAAATAATTTTTTATAAAATAATACATATTGTTTTAAATTAAAAAATTAAATTTTTATTTCAAACAATAAAATTATTTTAAAAAAATACAAATGCGAAATTTACATTAATGTAATTATAGCCACTGACATATAAATTAACTAATAAGTGTACATTAATATAATTTATAATTTATTATATCAAATCAACTTATATATTTATTTAAATAGTAAAATAAATATTTTCTTTGAATATAAATTGATTTAAAAATTTTATAAAAATTTAATCGTTGTTGATTGGGATTGAGATACATTTTTAAATAGCTGAGATGTATCCACAGATATTTTTAAAATTTAGAGCACTACAAAATTATTTTTTAATAAAATTTCAGAGTGTAAATATGTATTATTTTAAATTTTTATAACTATATTTATATTTATACAATAATTTTATTTATTAATTCATCTTTTTAAAATATTTATTTTTAAACAAAATTTTAGTCTAAATTTTAAATTTTATTTTTTAGAAAAAAAATTTCATTGTATTTGGATTTATATTTTTAATAATTTTTCTTATCAAACTTTATAATAATTATCTGACGGCTCACATAAAAAATATTTTTAATTTTAGATAAAATCATTTTTCATATTGAATTATATATATTAGGTTTAATTTTTAAAATTAATTTTTTAGATTTATTATAAAATATTAAATAAAAATATAATCTCTTAATTTTGAAAAACTGTTCAAATATTTTGCATTTGTCAAATATTAAACAGAGAAAAAGCATAAAAAGGAAGTGAGAAAAAATGGCTCAAACGTTAAATCAATATTGACAATTCGTGTTTGGAAACAAAGAAAATAAATCTTTAATTTGCGTCGTGGAACGACTGGCATCGTCAAAGTCTTGATAGAAAATAATACCTCCAACCTTTTTTTTTTTTCCTAATAATATCTCTAAACTGGGGTGGAGCTCTTGAAACTAGAGGGAGCATGGCCCCAAAAAATATTTAAATAATTTTTAATTATATACAAAAAATTATAATTATATTTAATATTAATTCATCTTTTTAAATATTTATTTTAACCTAAAATTAGGATTTTATTTTTTAGAAAAATTTTCATTGTATATACAATTTTTTAAATAATTTTTATTATAAAATATCATAATATATATCTGACGTTTATATGAAAAAATATTTTATTTTAGATTAAATTTGCATATTGAATTATATGTACATTAATTGCAATTTCAATTTTAATTTTTAGATTAAATTTACATAGTGACTTTTAAAAACTTATCCACGCAACATTACGGCCAAAAAAAAAATTTCATGAGAAAAATTAAATTTAGACCTAACTATAACAACTAAAATTATATAGACTAGTAAAATGGCAGCACGTCCCCTCTACGCCTCTAGTCCTTGAAGGGCTCCATCGTCCACCTCTTTTCCAACTACGTTTTTCTGTCAAAACTTTCACGACGCCGGTCATTCCACGGCGCAAGTAAACCTCACTTATTTATTTATTTTGTTTTTTTTTTTAATAACATTAATGGTCAACACTTTTGGCCCACCAACGATAATTTCCGACATTAATAGTCAATATTAATTTTTTTTTTTTAGAATGGAATGAAGATTCAAACTTGAGATCTTTCAGATTTACTGAAATACTCTTACCACAATATTAATTTAACTTTTGAGAGTTATTATTTTTTAAAAATGTTTAATTAATTGCCAGAATGAGTTTATTTTGATATCAAAATTAAATCAATAGATTTTAAATTTAACTCTTTTAATTCTCTAACCATTAAAGTTGATTAATAATATTTTATAGTGAAATTTATAATTTAGTCTCTAGATATTGTTATTATTAATAAGTCAGTTCCTATATTTTTAAAAAATTATTAAAATATCTTTATCTTTTCTTTTGATCGATAAAATAGGCATGTCTTTTCACTTATTTCTACCATTAAAAATATAGTAAAAAACTAAATTACTCATCTTCTTCTTAGAGGAGGAGGAGGGACTATTTGTTGACGAAAAGAAATGATAAAAATATTTTAATACATATGAGAAAAGATAAGAATGTTTGTTGATGAAAAGAAATGATAAGGATCGTCAACAGAAATGATAAGGACCGTCAACAGAAATAATAAGAACATTTTAATAGATATAAGAAAAAATAACAACATTTGTTGATGAAAAAAAAATCATAAGAATATTTTAATAGATATAAGAAAAGATAAGAACGTTTTAATAGATTTTTGAAAATATAGAAACTTATTTGTTAATAATAACAACATCCAAATACTAAATAAAAGATTTTATTTGGGAATAAAATTAAATTTTAAAAATTTTTTCTCTCATCTTTTGCTTATTTTTAACGGAAAAAAGTATGAAAAGACTATTTCGTTAGTAGAAAAAAAATACGTTTTAATAAATTTTTAAAAATATAAAAGTTAATTTATTAATAATGATAATATTCAAAAATTAAATAATAAATTTCTTTATTTTAAATTATCAATTTATTCAATCACTTAAATTAATCGTTGATGGCAATTATCATTAGCAAATTTATCACACTAAACTTATTTTTTAACTGGTAAACTGAGTCAGTATATTTCTGTTGAAGATACTAATAAAAATATATTTTGTTAGTAATTAATTGACTTCGATATGCTCAGTTAAATGCATTTAAAATTTTTAAGATTAAATATTTATATTTTATAAAATTATTAATAATTTAATTTGCGTCGTGGAACGACTGGCATCGTCAAAGTCTTGACGGAAAATAATAGCTCCAAACTTTTTTTTTTCTCCCTAATAATATCTCTAGACTGGGGTGGAGCTCTTGAAACTAGAAGGAGCATGGCCCCAAAAAATACTTAAATAATTTTTTAATTATATACAAAAATTATAATTATATTTAATATTAATTCATCTTTTTGAATATTTATTATAAACTAAAATTAGGATTTTATATTTTAGAAATAATTTCATTGTATATACAATTTTTTAAATAATTTTATTATAAAATATCATAATAAATATCTAACTTTTATGTGAAAAAATATTTTATTTTAGATTAAATTTGCATATTAAATTATATGTACATTAATTTCAATTTCAATTTTAATTTTTAAATTAAATTTACACAGTGACTTTTAAAATCTTATCCACACAACATTACGGCAAAAAAAATAATTTTATGAGAAAAATCATTTCCTTTCATTTTCTTTTTTCTGTTTTTTTGTATATTTTCTTTTTTTTATTTATTTTTTTAACGAATTCTCCCGTTTACATAACATGAACATTTCATTAAAAAAATATTTTTTTGAATGGATATATATACTAAATAAATTTACCACATACAAATATAACTTAAATTTATTTTATATATAATTTATACAAAAAATGGCAGCACGTCCCCTCTACGCCTCTAGTCGTTGAAGGGCTCCATCGTCCACCTCTTTTTCAACTACCTTTTTCTGTCAAAACTTCCACGACGCCGGTCATTCCACGGCGCAAGTAAACTTCACTTATTTATTTATTCTGTTTTTTTAATAATATTAATTTTCAACACTTTTGGCCCACCAACGATATTTCCAACATTAATAGTCAATATTGGTTTAACTTTTGAGAGTTACTATTTTCTAAAAATGTTTAATTAATTGCCGTAGTGAGTTTAATCTGGTATCAAAATTAGATCAATAAGATTTTGAATTTAACTCTTTTAATTCTTAACCCTAATTCAAAAAATATTTCATTAATTCAAAATGTTTTGACAAATATTTAAATTTAAAATTAATTAATAATATATTTTAAAAAAAATTAAAATTTAATATTTAGATATTACTATTATTAATAATTCAATTTTTATATTTTTAAAATTTTATTAAAATATATTTATTTTTTCACTCTATTGATAAAATAGTTATTTCATTTATTTTTATCATTAAAAATATAGCAATAAAACCAAATTACTCCTCTTCTTTACCTCTTCCTCTTCTTTTTCATTAATTATTCATCATCTTCTTTTTTTATTCTTCTTTAATTTTTTTTTATTCTTCTTTTTCAAAGAAGAGAAGACAATTTTTCTTCGTTTTCTTAAGAGAATGAGTAGGAATTATTTCGTTAACGAAAAGAAATGATAAAAATATTTTAATAGATATGAGGAAAAATAAGGACGTTTTAATAGATATGAGAAAAGATAAGAATGTTTTAATAAATTTTTAAAAATATAGAAACTTACTTACTAATAAAAAAAATGATAAAGACATTTTAATAGATATAAAAAAAATAAGGACGTTTTGATAGATATGAGAAAAGATAAGAATGTTTTAATAGATTTTTAAAAATATAAAAACTTACTTGTTAATGATAACAATATCCAAAAACTAAATAAGAGATTTTATTTGAGAATAAAATTAAATTTTAAACATTTTCTCTTTTATTTTTTTATCTATTTTTAACAGATAAATACATTTTAATAGATTTAAAAAAAATAAGAATGTTTTAATAGATATAAGAAAAGATAAGAACGTTTTAATACATATGAGAAAAGATAAGAACGTTTTAATAGATTTTTAAAAATATAAAAACTTGTTAATAATAACAATATCAAAAAACTAAATAAGAGATTTTATTTGAGAATAAAATTAAAATTTAAAAATTTCTCAATCATCTTTTATCTATTTTTAACAGAAATGATAAAGACATTTTAATAGATATAAGAAAAAACAAGAACGTTTTAATAGATATGAGAAAAGATAAGAACGTTTTAATAGATTTTTAAAAATATAGAGATTTACTTATTAACGAAAAGAAATGATAAAGACATCTTAATAGATATGAGAAAAAATAAGAATGTTTTAATAGATATGAAAAAAGATAAAAATATTTTAATAAATTTTTAAAAATACAAAAATTTACTTCTTAATGATAATAATATCAAAAAACTAAATAAAAGATTTTATTTGAGAATAAAATTGAATTTTAAAAATTTTTTATTTCATTTTTTATCTATTTTTAACAGAAAAGAGTATGGAATGAATATTTTATTAAAAAAAAGTAATTTTAATAAATTTTTAAAAATATAATAATTAATTTATTAATAATAATAATACTCAGAAAATAAATAATATATTTTTTTATTTTAAATTATTAATTTATTCGATACCGAAAAAATAAATAGTAAATTTTTCTAATTTAAATTATCAATTTATTCAATCACTAAAATTAACTGTTAATGGCAATTGTCATTAGCAAACTTATTATACTAAACTTGCTTTTTAAGTTGTAAACTAAGTCAGATTCTGTTGAAGATACTGATAAAAATATATTTTATTAGTAATTAATTGACTTCGATATGCTAAGTTAAATGCGTTTAGAATTTCTTAAGATTAAATATTTATATTTTATAAAATTTAAAAGTTAAATACTTACATTTTCTTAGTTAATTAGTTTTAAATATTTGTATATGGAAAGTGCAATGATATTAATAAAAAAAATAACGTCATCTTGTTTTTTCTTTTTAAAAATTTTATTGTTTTAAAAGAGTTACTTACTTTTGGCCAGAAATTTTTTCTTTTTCATTTGTTAATAATTTTTAAGATAGCTTTAGCAATTACAACTCTCACAGCGAAAATAATCCAAATTTCCTTTTTTCTTTTCTTAATTTTTTTTAAAAATTTCAAAAAATTCATAATGATCATGAAATAATACATGCAAATATTAGATGATCTCCTTTGCTTTATTCGTTTAAAAATTATTAAAAGAATAAGTATTTTTTTTTAAATAAAAATTAAAAATTGAGGGAATAGAATCTGATAACTCTCAGATTTATTTAAATACACTTAGTATCGAATTAAATTTTTGAGTGCTAAAAGAATAAATATTAAATTACATATATAACTACTTATTCAATATTAATTGTAAATATACATTAGTGTGATATTTTACATTCTGAATAAACGTTCAAAATTAAACAATGAGAAATAATACTCCAATAAATTATTAGATAAATGATTACATTTAAATAAGTAAATTATAATTATTAATTATAATATATCTCAAAAAATTCTTAAATGGATCTAAAAAATAATAAAATGGATTCCACGTGGAACCCAGTTAGATGCTTTCATCGGTTACATGTTCCATTTGAAAATATAAAGCAAGTACTGGCATTGTGTTGTAAAGGTATTGGGTTTTGGTCTTGGCCTAAACAGGCAAAATGATGTTTTTCTATACATGTTCCATTTTATTGTTTCTTGTAGCTGCAACCTCCTTAACTTGGGATTATCAATACAAGATTATAATTATATTTTTGTTTATATAATTAATTGATTAATAATAGAAAATATAATTTATTTTTATTTTATTTTGATTAGTTTGATTATAATTGATTAAATATCTCAATTTTAATTTTAATTTTTTTTACTTGTAATTCGTTTTATTAATATTTTAATAGTTAGTAAAATTTCAGTTAATTAAAAAATGAATATCAAGAAATTTCTACTTTTAACATTATTGCTTGCATCTAATTAGCCAGTGATGCATACAAGACAATCCATTAATATATAAGATGCATGTTGATATCTCACATGCAAAAATAGAAAGACTTAGTCGGCGGGAGCTATGCTTTGGTAGAAGAAGACATCAGCAACCTTTAACTATGCGTTAGCGGCGGCCTCCAGTACCGGGGCCTGAATGAATTGAACCGCTTCCAGGCGCTGTAGTTTTACTTTCCCCAAGATACTTTTGTTGCATAGTGCTTTTCTCCTCTGAAACGACAAATTGATAATTAATTGAATAAGCACGAAGTTATATATATAAGATTGCATATAATTAAAACAACTGGAGTGAAAACTTACTGAATTTAGGGGTTTTGTAGTGGTTAGCAGTCACATGATCAGCTGACTCAGAAGAGAAGAAGAGAAACGAAAGCAAGATGATAATGCATACAAGTTGAAGATAAAAGCTTCTCTTTTCCATTTCCTATCGATCGATATATGAGGAGCCACCGATCAAGACTCGTTATGCATATATATAGAGCAAAATTTTAAGAGAGTATTTGGCTTTACTAAATAAAAATTAATTTATAAACTCTTACTAGTTATAAAGTATTTAAAACTTAAATATAAGTATTAATAAGTAATTGATATATTTAATATTAAGTAGTTTATAAGCATATTTATTATTAAGATTATTAAATATAATATTAATACGAGACAGAAAATTATAAACAGGAAGGGAGAAAAAATGATTCGACATTGATAATATATATGTTTGAAAAAAAAAATTTTTTTAATATGCGTCGTGGAACGACGGACAATGTTGAAGTCTTGACAGAAAATAATAGCTTGAAAGGGTGGTGGAGCTCTTGAAACCAGAGGTAGCATGGCCCCAAAAAATATTTTAAATAATTTTTTAATTATATACAAAAATTATAATTATATTTAATATTAATTCATCTTTTTAAATATTTATTTTAACCTAAAATTAGGATTTTATTTTTTAGAAAAAATTTCATTGTATATGCAATATACAATTTATTTAGATTAAATTTGCATATTGAATTATATGTACGTTAATTTTAATTTTTAGATTAAATTTCAAAAATTTATTCACACAACATCACAGTAAAAAGTAGGGGTGATTAGTATTCGGTTCAAAATGAAAAAATCGATTGAATCGAATCGATTTAAAAATTTAGTTCGATTTTTTATATATTTCGGTTCGGTTCGATTTTTAATTTTAGAAATTTTGGTTATTTCAGTTCGATTCGATTTTAATAAAAAAAAACCGGAAAAACAGAACCGAACCGATTAGTGATAATAATATATTTTTTCAATAATATAGAGAAATTAAATCATATTAAAGTTAAAATATTTTAATTAAATTTTAAAATACTAAAAATAAAGTGTAAAAAATAAAAAAATTATTAAAATTCGAAACCGATCAAACCGAACTGAATTGAACTGAATCAGATCGGTTCGGTTCGATTCGGTTTCTGACCAAAATCAGTTCGGTTCGGTTTTTATAAACACTAAAATTTGGGTTTTCAGTTTATTCGGTTCAGTTCGGTTTTGAACCAAACCGACCGAATGCTCACCCCTAGTAAAAAGAAAATAATAATTTCATGAGAAAAATTAAATTTAGACCTAACTAAAATTATATAGACTAATAAACATAACAACTAGAATTATATAGACCAGCAAGCAAATAGACAGTTGTGGTCAGGACTATCTCCTTGCTTACATAAAAAATGACAACAAGGAAACTCTATTTCTTTTCATTTTCTTTTTTCTGTTTCTTTGTATATTTTCTTTTTCTTTATTTTTTTTTTAACGAATTCTCCTGTCTACGTAACATGAACATTTCATTAAAAAATATATTTTTTTTCAATGGATATATATACTAAATAAATTTATCATATAGAAATATAACTTAAATTTATTTTATATATAATTTATAAAAAAAATGGCAGCACGTCCCCTCCACGCCTCTAGTCCTTGAAGGGCTCCATCGTCCTCCTCTTTTCCAACTACCTTTTTCTGTCAAAACTTTCACGACGCCGGTCATTCCACGGCGCAAGTAAACTTCACTTATTTATTTATTTATTGTTTTTAATAATATTAATGGTCAACACTTTTGGCCCACCAACGATAATTTCCAACATTAATAGTCAATATTGATTTAACTTTTGAGAGTTAGTCAATATTGATTTAACTTTTGAGAGTTAGTACTCTATTAATTAGGTGTTAATTGTATCCAAATTAAATCAATAGATTTTAATTCAACTCTTTCAATTCTCTAACTTTAATTCAAAAAATATTTTATTAATTCAAAATATTTTAACAACATGATTATTTTATTTATTTCATTAACAAAAAAAACGATAAAAACACTTTAATAGATATAGATATGAGAAAAAATAATAACGTTTTAATATATATGAGAAAAAATAAAAACGTTTTAATAAATTTTTAAAAATGTATAAATTGACTTGTTAATAATAACCGTATATAAGGATTAAATAAGATATTTTATTTAATAATAAAATAAAATTTTAAAAATTTAATAATAAAATTAAATTTTAAAAATTTTCTTCCTCCTTTTTTATCTAATTTTAATGAAAAAAATGACGAAATAACTATTTTATTGACGAAAAGAAAAAATAAAGACGTTTTAATAAAATTTTAAAAATATAAAAATTAATTTATTAATAATAATAATATTTATAAATTAAATTATAAATCTCTCTTTTATAAAGTTTATTGTTATTATTATTGGATGAATAAGCATTAAACTTTTGATCTCATTTTAAAACGAGTGTCGATTGTTCAATCTGTCTCATTCCAACGCCTCATTAATCACTCCTAAAAATTTTAATTCAATAAATTATTCACGTTTGTAATGTAATTGTACATATTTAAAAAGTATATTGTAATAACTTTTTTTTATAAGAGAATTTATAAGGTTTGCATGTATAAGAATTTACATATATAAATTATTTTTTAAATAATATTTATATTTATTTTATAATTATAATTAGTTTAATTATATATATTAAAATTTATTTTAATATAAAAATTTAATAATTAATAAATACTAGAAAGAATAATATCATCTAAATACAATATAAATTCTCATGGGATGAAAAAAAAAAACTCTAAAATTAACGCTGATTGAAAAGACAACTGTACATTATCTATCAATTATCAACGGTCTTCTGAGAGTTACTAAAAACAAAAATGAACGGTTTAGAAGCTTATAGGTTATTAACTGATCAGCTATTAGGGTAACCAAACACTTTTTATAATAATATTCATTGCTATGATTTTCTACTTAAAAAGAAACATAAAATTTTATCAATTATCACAATAAGATCACGAAATTCAAAAAAAATTATCCTTTCATTTGGTACAATTTATTTTATAAAAATAATTTAAATAAATTTTTATAAATCATGCATGTTTTTATTTTTTAAAAAAATTAAAATTTTACAAATTAAAAAATAAATGAATTCTTACCTTTCAAATAAGAAATTAATAAAAATGAATTAAATTTAATTCATTTTTTATAAAAAAATTTATTCCAAATAAGAGTATACGATAAATAAATCTTTTTTATTTATAATTAATTAATTAATATTTATTATTATATATATTTTGGACTTAGGAAGGGCAAATAATAATTTACATTTATTTTTAAAAATAATAAATCAATTCTTGAATATGATTTTTTTTAATAATTCTTGAATATGATATTATTACTTGGTGTATTTTTAATATTTGGGTATGTAGTATTTATTTCACAATTTGCATATATATATATTAGTTTTTCACAAAAACTACATAATTGAAAATTAACTACTCATCTTCTTAATGATAATTGCTAATTAACAATTACAATGATTCTCATACCAACACTGTTAACTCATACTTACAATTAATATTGTAAATATATATAAAATAATAATTTTTTAACTGCTACGATAAATTTATTTTTATATTAATGATTTTGCATTTAGAAATAGCAATATTACATTATTACGAATGTAATATATTTTTTCACTAATATTAATTAACGATACAAAGTTCATACAATATTATATATATATATATATATATATATATATATATATAATTTATTTAAATATGGGAATTTGGTGTTTTCCGCAGAGGAACAGCCCTGGGATAAAAGCTAGGTAGCGGGAGGCGCCAGTCCATGTGGTCCGCGTACTGAAGGACTTCCAGGTGCTTCAGTTTTACTTTCCTGAAAATTGTGTAGCTGCTCTTCTGTAACAACAGATAATAAATTATTATTTAGTATTGAAAACCACAGAGCTAGCTAAAGATGACGAGTGAGAGAAAGCAGCAACTGATGATAACTAACTCACTGGTTGTAGGGACCTGCAGGACTTGTCTGGCTAGCACCATCTCAGATGGAAACAGCAGAAACACAAGCAAGCTGATTATGTAAATAACAAAGAAGAAGAAGCTCTTGAAGCCCATATCTTCTAATGAAATAAATATTCTATGGTTAGGTCCTCATCCCTTGTATCTCTTTTATACCAGGCAGCTGTCTAGGGTAGAAATTTCCTAGAAAGAAATGTGAGTTGTTGGTAAATCCTCATCAACCATTATTAACATTGCCCCAGTTTTTCAAGGTTTGGTCGAATAGAAATTAAGTTGGGATCAACAGAGGTTTAAATTTTTTTTCTTTCGAATTTGCATTTAGCTTCATCATAGTATGAAGGATATTTAACTTCTTCTTCACCACCACCACCCATTATTATTATTATAAAAATTTCTTTAAAATCAATGTATTTGTATTAATTTTACCATATAACAGTTATTTGTATAATAATTATTTTTCTGATTCTATCTGTCATATAAATAGCTTGGTGACATGTTCATCATAAGATCTTGATTTAACCATTAAAATTACGTGTCAATACGGGGTTGGTTTTACTATATACAAACTTAATAATAAACTAGTTAGTTTTTATATACAAGTTTAGTAATAACCGTCTGCTAATGGCAATTGCAATTGCTGTCAACAGTACGTTGATGGGTTAACTTTTACCATTTATTGATTAAAGGATTAAAGTTTGATAATTAAAAATATTATAAATCAATCTTTGTCTTTTAGAAACTGCTAAATATTTTGAAAATAAAAATCTGATTCTTAAAAGTTAAATAAATAAAAAAACTTTTCATATTAAAAAAATAAATAATTGAACATTAAAATACTTTTCATCCTTAAATTATATTAAAATTGACATATATATATATATATATCTTTGTTCTTATAATTCAACAACTAATTAGCCTTTATCATTTGATGTTGTCAAACCAAAGGTCGCTGGTTGATATTTGAAAACAATATATATATATATTTTTTTCGGTTTATATAGTTAACTAATTTTTTTTTAAAAAAAATACAAATTTTAGTTTTGACACAACGTAATGATAAAAATATTAAGTTTTTAAGGGAATTTTGGTAAATTTATAATAAATTTTTAAAAAATAGACAAAAAGGCTTTAGTTTAATATAATTAAATTAAATTATTAAAATTTAAAAATGAAATAACACAATCTCTTAATTTTGATATGCTTGTTATGCAACAATGCATATTTACCTACTGTGATTGTAAAATAAAGTTGCAAAGTAAGTATTTAATAAATTAATATGCGCTCTAGCGATAAAAAAGAAAATCTAAACTACTATGGTTCTTGAAATCGAAACAAAAGAAAACTTGAACATTTTAGAATAAGTTGAACTCAAGTCGATTCAGTTCGTTAGAATTTACCCTCTTAGCTATAAAGTGAGACATTAGACACTGTAAAAAAATTATCAAAAACCGTTACAGTTTAAAATATCTCTATTATATGATCTATAGTTGCACGATTATCAACTTATTAGCCGATAATATTACTTATTAAGCAGCCAATTATATCGTTACTGAATTATCAATAAATACTATATTTATATCATTTTTTTGACGGTACAAAAGGAGAAATAACCCTAACCTTCATGGAGAGGAAACTAACATTTACAATACTTTTATTTTCCAAAAGTTATTTTCTTTATTATTTTCCTCGCTAGCATTCAAGGAGAGGAAACTAATATTTCCAACACTTTTATATTTTTCCTACTTATTTCCTTCTTTTTTTTCATCTAAAATGCTTGTCAGATATTAAAATGTAAGGAGAATTATTACTAAATTTCTGAAAATTGAGAAAATTTATTGGCTAAAAATTTAGATGGTGCAAATCTCATTTTTGCTCCTAAACTATGAAGCAATGTTTAATTTTGTTCAAAGTTAAGTTTTGGACTCAATTTGCCTAAACCTTTTAAATTAAGATCAAATTTGCCCATTTTTACCAAAATATATTAAAATAATATTTTTTAATTTTTAATAATAAAATCTTAATTTAATACTTTTATCGAATCAAACCGATTATGTAACATCCTAAATCAAATCAAAATTAAATGAATTTATTTGAATTTTTCATCCTTTAATTCAATCGTTTTGTATTGGTATATGAATAAAGAACCCTAATTTCATTCCATATTTTCGATTCATATGGCCTTCTCATCTTTCTCTTCTTTGTTCTTCTTCAATTCTTCTTGACCAATTTGCCTTTTCCTTCCTTGCCCCACTTTTTTCTTTTCTTTATTCGATCAATGTAATCGATCTGTTGCTTTTTCCTCCTATTGAGATTTTTAAACATAGTCCACTTTATAACCATTCTGTTTTTTCTTCGATTGAAGCATCAATTAAACACCATTGAGAAACATGTGCTCCTACAGAGATTCAAACTCTTTATATCCTTGCTGTTGTGAGTCTGTGAGTTGCTTTTTGTTCTATTGTGTTCGTGCTTTTAGTTCCTTTTTATGTTACCGTGCGCTTGCTCTTGTTGTATGTTGATTTATTTTTGTATTTTGATTTTTAATTGTTAGTTATTTTCTTTTATTTATATTTTATAATTGCAGATGAAATCTGAGTTATATTCTTGAATTTTTTATAAAATTTATTTTGAAATTTTATTAACTACAAAACTTATAATATGAGATTTGTTAATAATGATGAAATTTGGATTTTATAGTTGGATTTGTTTTGAGATTCATCGTGAAATTTTAACATTTGATCTTAATAAAAGTGTGCTAATAGCATAACTGATGAATTGAATTTACTTTTAAGTTCAATTTTCTTTTTATTATAAACCAATCAATTATACAAAATTAAATTATTAGTTTTTATTTTTAATTATAATAATAAATATAAAATTAATATTTCATTATTAAAAATTAAAAAATTATTATTTTAATATATTTTGATAAAAAAAAAGGCAAATTTGATTCTAATTTTAAAAATTTGGACAAATTGAGTCCAAAACTTAATTTTGGATAAAATTGAACATTATCTCATAGTTTAGGAGTAAAAATGAGATTTCTTTCAAATTTAAATACACCCAACTTTTCATGGAGTTTAAATAAACACAATTATTACCTTTTGAACCTTTTTTTCTAAAAATTTGTTAATTCATTATAATTTCAAAATTATTCAAATAATATGTCTTTTTAATTTATAAAATTCAAAACTTTTATTAGTAGTAAAATAACGTATTAGTCAATTTCATCATTGGAACAAAACAAAGCTTTAAATTTTAATTTTCCTTGTGTCGTGGAATGACTGGCCATGGCATCATCAAAATTTTGACGGACAATATAAGCTTCATACAGGGGGTGGAGCCCATAAGAGACTAGAGGGAGGATGGACACCAAAAAATTATTATTTTTTCTCTAGTTATGTCTAAATATTAAATTTTATTTATATAATATATTTATCTTGGATTTATTTTTAAAAATGTTTATTATTTTTATTGAAATATTGTTTTATTTTTTTGAATGATCTTATATAAAATATTTCACAAAAATAAATTTAATGTTTTTGATAAAAAAAATTTTAATTTGAAGACAAATTTAAACTTTTAAACAAATTTAAACAAAATAAATATTAAAATTAAAATTTTTTTATAATTAAAGAGTATTTTTTAATAAAAAAATAGATTTTAATGTTTTTGATTTTTTTTATAATTTAGAACAAATTTAACCTTTTAACTATTTATTTATTGATTTAAGTATTATATATTAATTTTTACCAATTGATTATAATTAAAAAAATATATGGTTTAAAAATGAAAGTAAATTATTATATTTTGATTTTATAAAAGTGAAGGTCATAAACAACTATTTAGATTCCGTTAAAAGTTTTATAAGAAAAAAAAATAAATTTAAAAATTAAAAGTCTTATTGAAACTCCTTTTCAATTATGAAACTTCTTTTCAATTATGAAACTTCTTAAAAATTGAAAAGTAGTTTCTAATAGTGAAAGAAATTTATTTATAATAGAAATAAAATTCTAATATACAAAGGTTAAAATTCAATCATTATCTTCTAAAGATTTTGATAATTTAAATTTTTATTATTTAAAATTAAAAAATTATAATACAAACATGAATTTATAAAAATAATTTATATTATTTTATTTAATAAACTAAAATTTATAAAAGACATGGGCCACAAATTTGATATTGGTGGATTCTAATTTGATTATAGGCATAAGCTAATTATTTGGGTGGAGTCTCAGTCTAGGGTAGAAATTTCCTTGTAAGTGATGTGAGTTTGGCAAATGCTCATCATAATTGCTCCTTTTTCGTGGTTTGCTTGAAGAAGTTGATGACAGTCCCATTTCAGAAAAAAAAAAAAAAAAAAAAATTGACATCAGGGGAGCTTTAATTTGCCAAGAACTTGTATAGATTATTAAAATATATGTATGTCTCTCTTTATTGTTGTACATATCAAATTTTTCTTTATTTATTTTGTTTTATTTTTAATTTTAAAGTTTATTATTTGTTGGAAATATGTAGTTAAAAATAATAATAATAAAAAATACAAGTACAACTTAAATAGTATATGTGCATAATTTATAGGCAGTTTTGAGATATTTCATAAATCCATTTATTTGAATTAAATCTACATTATCTTGTTTGAACATGATAAAATTTAGTTTATTTTTATTTTTAGACCGTGTAGTTTATTTAATTTTTTTAATTCTCTATTATTGATATTTTTCTATTCGTGTGGTAATATTGGATAAATTTATTATTAATCTTTTGAATTATTCTATTTTTTCATAGAATTCTTAAATTTGATCTATAGAATTCTGCACCACTGTAAGAACCTTTTTTATAAGAGTATTTATATGGTTTGCATGTATAAGAGATTCACCTGCTCCACTGGGAGCATACCACTTGGTGTGGAGGAAGATCTTCCCTCCATTTTTTTTATAAGGAAATAAATTTATTTTTTAGTACCAGAAAAAACAGCATGCCAAAGTAACTGAGAATCTATCAAGAACAAAAGAAAACTAACCTAGTAAAGACATGTTACGCAAAACAAAAGAAAAGCTGAGCAAGACCAAAACCAAACCTGCAGAAAAGAAAACAAAATCTGAACCACAGCAAAACAAAAAACTTAAGGAAAAAAACACCCAAGCTATTAGATTTGCTAGCCGAAGGAAACCCAGCCCAAGGTCAGAAACAGAGTATGCCAACGCAAGTTTAAAGGGAGACTGATAGAGATGCGCAAAATTAACCTTCTCGATTTGGGTAGACAAGCAATCTAGTAGAAGAACATGATCTTCAGGAAGTAAGCTTGCTTGAGAGCACCATTGTGTACTTGTAGCTTATAAATATTAATAATTAATTAAATTATTAAATTTTAAAAATAAAGTAACAAGCTTAATTTTGATATGAATAGAAAAGTAGTTTGGCCATAAATAGGTAATAAAGCTTACTGGTGTTGTGGGACGACGGATGTCATGAAAGTTTTCTTGGGTGAATTGAATATAAAATCAAACAACTCTCAGGGAATTCATTGAACATAACTCCTTCAGATTTAATCCAAATGGCGTTTTATGAATTATATTCACGTCATGAAATAAATAAATAAATAAAGCTTACTTGCATCGTGGAATGACCGGCGTGATGAAAGTTCTGACAGAAAAAGAATAGCTTCAAACCGGGATGGACGATGGAGCCCTTAAATGAATTAAAATTATATTAAAATGTACTTGTTATATTTAAGATAGACCCACTCAAAAAAATAATATATTTAGTGAACTGTTAATTTTATGATTTAAATATTTGTTAAAAATTTTAATTATTTTTATGAAAAATATGATTTGATGATTAAGAAAATAGCATATCATTAGTATATTTAAGAAAATATAATATATTATTATTTCACCGATTCAACAAATATTATTACATATAACTATAATATCAATAATAAATATATTGTAATCACTGATCATGCTGTGTCTCATATATAGAAACATATATCATAATCCTCTGTAGAGAAACAGCCTTTGATGAACCAGCTAGGGAAGACTACTCCCGGGATCAAGGGCCCGGGGCACCAGAACCTCCTCCTGGGGAAGAACTTCCACCAGCACCAACTTTACTTTCCAGAAAATTTTTAAGTTGCTCTTCTGAAAAACAGATAAAGAAATTAAAACAGATCATAAAACTACATATACAAAATTAGGGTATACATCAAAACCAGTGGGCTAGCGAAAGATGATGCAGCAATTGAAGGGAACTCACTGGTTTTAGGGACCTGGACTCGTGTAGCTATCACCATCTCAGATGGGAACGAGAGAAACACAAGCAAGATGATTGTGTAAATAACAAAGAACAAGCTCCTTCTATGCACCATTTTTATTTGATAAACTAAAATTTGATGGTTAAATCCTGATCCCTTTGATCTCTTTTATAGCTTCAGGCTGCAGAGCATGATAATGACATTATACATTTTAGTCAAAAAAATATACATTTTAGTAAAAAAAAACATGAGACATAAATTTGATGTGATAGCACTATCTTTTTTTTCTTAATCAGATATTTTGAATTTAAATTTTTTATATGTAGCACCTTTAAAATTCAATTAAAAATTATTTATATTGAATTTATCTAACTTGAAACCGAATTATTCAAAAAGCAGATGTAAAACAAAAAATTGACATTTGTGGTTTCTAAGGCATGGACTAGCTAATAAGGGTGCAGTCTTAGACTAGAAATTTCCTGGAATTTAGATGTGAGTAGTTGGTAAACCCTGGCATTATATCGATTTGACTTCGTGGCTCCTAATTAAGGATAGGCATAGGCTAATTGATTAGGTGCAGTGTGAGTCTAAGTCTAGAAATTAATTTCCTGGAAATTAAGAGAAATGAGTTGTTGGTAAATCCTTATCAGTCCATTAAACTTTGCTCCCTTTCATGCATGGTTTGGTTGAAGAAAAAGTTGCTAGCAAGAGCGCTTTAATTGCCAAGAACTTTTAGTGGATTCCCACATTGGGAAATTTTTTGAATGCGTAAAGGTTCACTATGCATAAGTTACTTCAATCCGAAAATTGCAAATGGGAAACCATATTATGAGATTTTATAGGTTCTCTGTAATTCATTTATCGTTACCCTACTCCAACTTAAACGCATTTTATTTAAAAGTTCTATGTATTCTTGCATTTTACCTTGTGCGAATGGATGTAAAGAAGCAAGAGAGTTTGCACTTTACTCTTTTGAGTTTCTCTCTCTGCAATGAGAGTTTTCTTTTGCCTTTTCCTCACCGGAAGGAGATGTAAACGGTATATTGTTTTACTTTTGTGATGGCAGCGGGCGCTTTTAGGAGTTTTTTTCTTTTCTTTTATGTGCCGGTGACGATGGTCAGGTGATTTGATTGATACATTCTCCCTCTCTCTTTGTAACCACCTTCCATTATCTCTTCCAGATCTGTTGATGCATGTGAGGTTGAGACATATTTGAAGGTTTTCTTTGTCAACGAGAAGTTGTGGTGCTCCCACCTCTCTCAATGGATTTTTTGTCTAGGGTTCTCTTAGTTTTGGCTAGAGCCATACTGGAGATCGACTTGATTGCAAAAGTTTTTTCTTCTCTTTTCGATGGTATTTGATCTGCTCCGTTCAACTCCATCATGCCATTACATGTGTTTACTGTAGTTAGTGTCATTCTCTTGCACTTCATTTTTTGTTATTGGTTACGGACTAAAGTTTTCCTCTCCTTTGCGTCTTTAATCGGTGATGTATGACCTAAGCTACTGTTGTGAGACTCTGTTTTTCTTCCGTCGGATATAGCATCGGTTCTTCAAGGAAGGAGTCCAACGTTCAGATAATTTTTGCTTCCAGGACAGGTTTTGGTTCAAGGGTTTCTAGGTCTTAGTATTCTAAAGTTTCATGGGCTGATTTTTTTTGGGGGGAGACGCTTTAAGACCGTAATCTAATGTTTTAGTCCTTAAGCTTATAATCTTGGCCAATGGACTCCTTTATGAATTTAATCCTAATGGCTTCAAATATTAAAGTCGATATTGACATTATTGTTTAAAAAAAGAATTTGAATTAGTTTTTATAAAATTATTTATAATTTTTAAAAAAATTTAAATAATTTTTTAAATTAAAAAAATTAAATTATTTTATTTTAAATAATAACCTTAATAAAAAAAAATGACTTAAAATTGAATGTTGTATTTGACAGAAAAAAATGTAGATGAAATATAAATAAATAAAAAAATCCTTCAGAAGAGATAAGGGAATACGCAAAATTAAGAGTTGCCCAATAAACAAATAATTTCATATTAAATTAAAATAAGTAGATAAATTGAAATATATATATATATATATATATAATTTGGGATAAAATTGAATATAAAAAATAAAATTTCATCCATAAATATTTAGGGCCTTCTCCATAGTCGTCCTGATGATCTCGTCTTCTCTGGTTATTCTTCTTCCTCTAACCGAAATTTCATCAAGTTTCCGAAATGCCACTTCTGAAACCCCAAATTCACCATTCCATCCCCTTTCTCTCATCTCCCACAGATGCCCTTCTAGCAGACAAAGCCCTAACCCTCCTTAAACGCCATCCTTACCACCTAAATTCCCTCTCTTCCCATTTTACACCTGATGCAGCTTCCTGTTTGCTCCTCAAATCCCAGCATGACCAAACCCTCACCTTAAAGTTCATCAATTGGGCTCAACCTTACCCTTTTTTCGATCCTCGCTCCAAGTGTATTGCCCTTCATATTTTAACTAGATTCAAGCTATATAAACCAGCGCAGACCCTAGCCCAGGACTTAGCTATGAGTACAACGGATGATACCGGTAGTTTTGTCTTTCAGTGCCTTAAAGAAACATACCACTTCTGTAATTCGAGCTCTGCTGTTTTTGATTTAGTGGTAAAGTCTTACTCCCATTTGAATTTTACTGATAAAGCTTTAAACATTGTAAATTTAGCTAAATTTAATGGATTTATGCCTGGTGTTTTATCCTATAATGCTATTATAGATTCAGTAATTAGGTGTCAAAAACCCATTAGATTTGCTGAGGAGGTGTATGGGGAAATGATTGCAAGTGGGGTTTCTTTAAATGTATATAGTTATAATATTTTGATTAGGGGTTTTGTTAGGGCAGGTAATTTGAAAATGGGTTTGAGGTTTTTTAAGGAAATGGAGGGGAATGGATGTTTGCCTAACGTGGTTACATATAATACGATGATTGATGCTTATTGTAAGTTGAACAGGATTGATGAAGCATTTAGTTTGTTGAGATCAATGGGTTCGAAAGGGTTGGAGCCAAATTTAATTACATATAATATGGTTATTAATGGGCTGTGTAGAGAAGGAAGGATGAAGGAAACTAGTGAGATTCTTGCAGAGATGCGTCAAAAGGGTTATGTTCCTGATGAAGTCACTTATAATACGCTGGTAAATGGATATTGCAAGGATGGTAATTTCCACCAAGCACTTGTTTTGCATGCAGAGATGGTGAGAAATGGATTATCACCCAATGTCGTTACATATACTTCATTAATTAATGGTATGTGCAAGGCTGGAAATTTGAATCGAGCTATGGAGTTTTTTGATCAGATGCATGTTAGAGGACTTCATCCAAATGAGAGGACATACACAACATTGATCAATGGGTTTGCCCAACAGGGGTTCTTGAATGAGGCTTATCGGGTTTTGAATGAAATGATCAGGAGTGGATTCACACCTTCAATTGTGACTTATAATGCCCTTATTAAGGGACATTGTGTTTTGGGGAGGACAGAAGAGGCCGTAGGATTGTTACAAGACATGGTGGGCAAAGGGCTTTCCCCTGATGTTGTAAGTTATAGTACTATTATAGCTGGATTTTCTTGTAATCAAGAGTTGGAAAGGGCATTTCAAATGAAATTGGAGATGGTTGAGAAGGGTGTTCTGCCAGATGCCATTACCTATTCATCGCTCATTCAAGGTCTCTGTGAACAGAGAAAACTAACTGAAGCTTGTGATCTGTTCCAAGAGATGTTGACTATGAGGTTGCCTCCTGATGAATTTACTTATACGAGTTTGATCAATGCTTATTGTGAAGAAGGAGATTTGAAGAAGGCTCTTCATTTGCATGATGAAATGATACAGAAAGGATTTCTACCAGACATTGTCACTTATAATGTGCTTATTAATGGACTTAATAAACAAGCTCGGACAAAGGAAGCAAAGAGACTTCTGCTTAAGTTGTTTTATGATGAATCTATCCCATCTGAAGTAACGTATAATACACTAATAGAAAATTGCTGTAATATTGAATTTAAGAGTGTGGTAGCACTTATGAAGGGATTCTGCATGAAAGGTTTGATGGATGAAGCAGATCGAGTTTTTGAATCAATGATTGAGAGAAACCACAAGCCAAATGAAGCTGTATATAATGTTATTATACATGGCCATTGTAGAGGTGGAAATGTTCAGAAGGCATATAAACTTTACAGGGAAATGGTTCATTTTGGTTTTGTTCCTCATACTGTGACTATAATTGCTCTGGTAAAATCACTTTTCTCAGAGGGAATGAATGAAGAGTTAAATCAAGTTGTAGAGAACATATTAAGAAGCTGCAAACTTACTGACGCCGAGCTTGCTAAAGTCCTTGTTGAAATCAACCATAAAGAAGGGAACATGGATGTGGTTTTTAATGTGCTTACTGAAATGGCCAAGGATGGGCTTATTCCAAGTGGTGGTATTGGAAATCCTCCTAATCCTAGGGAAAGGTCTGTTTGATGGATAATTAATTTTTTTCCATTTGCCGTCAATGTTCACAGAGCATAGTTTGTCCTAGAGAGGGCGTGTGTGCTAAGTGCCGTGGTTTGCCTTTCTGCTATCTCAAGGGTCAAGTGCTATGGGGGCCTGCAGAGGCTCCTTATTGCTTCCCATATTTTCCCGTTATTGAGATGCCAGTGAGTTATCTTATCCATGATCAAACTCGTCTTTCCTTGTCAATAGTTCATGATAGATGTAATTGAAATTGCAGGCACTAACTGTCCACTCACCATGATATAATTATAGGACTTCCATTGCATGAGTTTAAATTGCTTTCCCTGCATGCGTTGCTATTTTCATGGTTAATATATGTTGCCATAAGAGTTTTTCTAAGCTTTTCACATCTATGCTGTCTTCTGCTGGACCTGTAGGATTAACCTCTGATTATTGTGGTGCTATATCCAAAGAAAAAAAAAAGAAAGAGAGAAGGAAAGACAATAAAAAAAGAAAAAAGGACAACGATACACCCACACAATCTCTTCCCTGTTTCTATTTGGTTGATCCAGTAACTAGGATTCTCTAGTATGATGGCATCTCTTTTGTGCAAGTACTTCACATCTCTTTTTATTCACCTTTTCCCATCTATATCTTCATGAATATTGAGACTTCCAAGAAAATTCATGCAAAGGGCCCTCCTATTTTCATGTCTTTAGGTTTCTAGCCTCTTTTTGTTGTCATCAGGTTATTTCAACCTCTAATATAATATTACCACATTAAGATGGGATTCCTCTCATCAGGTAACTTCAAAGTATGTGGGATTATATAATATTTCCACAAGAAGATGGAATTCCTCTCATCAGGTAACTTCAAAGTATGTGGGATTTCCATGTGGGAATGCTAAATGCAATGGGAGCCATGTGCTGATGTTCCTCTCTTCCCTCTTCCTCTTCTCTGCTTTCATTTCTCCTCCTGTTAGAGTTGAATCTGCTTCTTAGAAAGTGAATGTTCTCAAAGTTTTATCCTGACTTGTGCTTTTTCCCTTGTTTCTCCAGCTGGTTAAATCGGGTGGCTGATGTTGATGAAATGCTACTCCAAACTTTTGAAGAATTTAGCTTCTGCGGGATTCGGCCTTCTTTGATGAATTAGAAATCTTCTGCATCATGTAGTCATAATTTACTAGTTTATTTTTGTTCCCTTCTGTTGTCAAGATTTCATCAGCTTTTTACATTCTTCATTAATTTGTAAAGGTTCATCAGCTTTTTACATTCTTCATTAATTTGTAAAGGCCCTCGGTCAATTGCTTTAACCTTTGAGCTTTTATGCTAAGGTCAACGTGAAAGAGCTTCTTGATTACTCTGGAAAGCTCCTATTGCTTTAGCAAATAAATTAAGCTGGGCCCTGTGCCCCGGAAATTTTCAGTCATCAATTATTCTGGCATATTTCATGGGGTTTTCTCAGATCATGAGATCAGAGACGGTTTTACTATTTATCAAAACAACAAGCTGAATAAATAGAAGAAGAGATGGAAGCGGAAGTACCACTTACACCAGGGCTTTTCTAGTAGCTGGAGTTGCTGTCCATTCAGTTACCAGTGGGGCTGCACAGTATGGACGGGTTGTGCTTCAAATTATAGATGGGAGTCAAAATAATGGTAGGCTACTTTCTTCCCTACTTTCTTCAAAAATCTGATGCTGTATTTGTACTGCTAGCCTTGCCAATTTTGTTCTGTCTTCAATGGCAGGGATGGAAATCTGTCTTACAGTACATGAGTCTGTTAATACTGCATTTTTGTAATAGAATATACTCAACCAATCTGCTACAGGGATAATATGACTTATTGCATTTCTACCTCCTCAGATGCCAAGTTTCATTTTAATCGATTGAATGTATTGGGGCTTCATGCTGAGTTCTTTGCAATTCAGCTTCTCTTAAACAAACTACCTTTGCAGGATTTGGCAGGCGTAACCATTTTGTAGCATACTGTTAATATAAGGTAAGTTGCTTTTTTTTTCTCTCTATTTTTAGGATATTTTACAATGTATTATTGGGAATGACAAAATATGTTAACAAAATTTAAAAAGAAAAGAAGTCCTCGAAACATATTATTTTAACATGGCTTTTCAGCCAGAGCAATTTAACCGACCAAGAGTTCATATAAAACACATACAAGATCAGAATAAAATCATCAAGTTTATCTCGTTCATGAACTCTGATGATGATTGAGAATTCCATTCCAAGATTAGGTTGAGAAACCTCCATTTGCTAATCAATTAAACTAATATAATCAAAGCAACAAAAAAACACCATGATACCCAAAAAACATAAGACATAAGAAACATATAATGAATAAGAGGGAGAAATCTTCGTTTGGCAGTTAAAGACGTTGTTTTAGAACACCTCAAGCAGGCATGTGGCATGTCCTGGATATTATGGGTATGCTTTGAACATGTTCTGTCATAATTTCTTCCCAAGTTTGAATAACAAAATATGTTATTGTTTTTGGATATAGGAACTTGAAATTGGGCTATTTGACTATGATGAACTGATGATGCATATGTTCCATTGATTGATTGGATTCTAAAATTTAGGTTAGATTCATGAATGTGAATAGAAACTTTGTAGATTTGAACTACTTATAAAAAAAGTGGTGTTTCATATCTCCCTGAAATAAGTGCTTGTTCATAAAACTTTCCTTCAGAACAATTTAAACTAGTCATTTCCAAATCCCCTCATTTGAAATTCTTCTATCTAAATATAGCACAGGTGGATTTGGATTTTGTTTTCAATAATATGGAAGAATTGCTTTGCTAGTATCCTTCTCAGCTTGAACTGTTACTCGTCATTCTCATTCTCTCTTCACCTGTTATATGAGTTGGTTCCATACATGATCCTCATTGCGCAAAAGTATTGTGGTCGAAAACTGTCGTTGCATAACAAGTCAAATAGTTCCTTGTTCATGTTGGCGAGGCGAGACGCCCCAGCAAGAGGGGCTAGAGGCGATGCCTCACTAAAGCAAGCTTTAAAAAAAAAAAATGCAAGAGAGAAATTCTAGTCTCTTTTCATCTCTTTCAAAAAGCAGATAACACTTCTAAAATGTAAATTTTTTACACTTTTTTCTCCAAATACCATTAATCAGATATGTCTCCCATTTCTCTCTTCTTCTTTTTTTCTCCTCTCTCAACTGTACCTGCATAGCAGAATGTCTTCTTTTTTTTTTTTTCTTTTCTCCTTTTTTCCTTCTCTTCCTCTTCTGGTTGGACCTGGCGCATCAGCAAATTCTCTTTCTTTTCTTTTTTTTAATTTCATTTCAACATGTAATTTTTCTTCAATTGAAATATATATATATATATATATATATATATATATATATATATATATATAATAAACTTGTGGCTTTATCGCCTTTTTTAAAAAAAGAGTGTTGCCTCGCCTCGCCTCTCCCTTAAAGAGATAGAGGGATCCTGTCGCTTTTATCGTCTTTCGCCTTAGTATCGTCATAACCTACCCCTACGTCATAAACAACCTTTACCTGAAATGTCGGTTGCTGCTTTGTCAGACATAGTATTTAGCTCAGGTGAACTGGCCCACATAACAAATAACAATTGACTGCTTCAATCCAGACTTCACATTCTCATCGCTGTGGGTTTACCGTGATGTAAATTTCATAATTGGAGGAATTTAAAGAAGCATATAACTATGGAGAAAATTTAAATGGATATAACTGAAGAAAATGTCAAAAAATTATCATTGTATCCATAGCTAAGGATAAAATTTCCTCCTGTATCTGGATTGCATGATTGAAAATGGATGCTAACTAGTTCCCTGTGGGTAGGGTCATATGTCGAGAACTAATGCAGAAGTGATATGTTGTAATGATATTAGAACATTAAGGCATCGTTTGATTGAAATGTTTACTTCTTGACAGATGAACTTTCCAAAACCTAATTTAACTAGGTTAATGGATATAATTTAGTGAGAGCCTATCAAACAGGAAATTTGAAATTATTGAGTTGTGTTACCTAATCAATCAAGGCCTAAATAGTTGAGGGGATTCAGTTGCTCTGTTCTAATTGCCCTTTTTTTTCTCTGAAGGTAAGGAGAATCATCTGGCAGCCAAATAAGAAATGGTAGAATCGCATTTGCAACCTGCAAAAACGGATGTGTTATATTATTGAAATCTTTTTCGGCTCCTGAGATGTCTTTGCATATGCTCACAATTTGTTTTTTCTAAAGTATCACTGCAACTCTGCAAATAAATTCTAGAAATGAAAAGGAGTTCAGCAATTCAGCAGAATTGTGACTGGTAAAACCCAGATGACTTCTGACAACGTTCAAAGCCTGCCTGTTGTTTACCCAGTTTTTTGCATCTAAAAATGCGAGGAAAGAATTAAAATAACATGCACTTTTCTTTTATTTTAAAATTTTTCACAGCATCTGCACAGCCCACCATTGACTTGGACGATTGTGTAGGCCATGGAAATCGGCTATGGACACTGACATGACAAAGGAAAGGATTAAATTTCAACTCTGTCTTCCAACATGTAGCAGCAGTAGGCAAGTAGGGACTGATGTTGATCATTCACGGCTGTTGAATCCGTCCATTAAAACATGAATTTATAGATAGGATATTTTAATTCTGATTAATTTATATAATTGCTTGAATAAAAAAAATAATTTTATTTTGAGTAAGAAAAAAATTTAAAAGAAAAATAAATAATTAAAATATGATCTAGATTAATTCTGTAGTTTTTTTTTTTTTAACTTTCACTCAAAAATTTATTCAAAATTAAATTTTAAATAAAAATTAATTATTTATATAAAATTATAATAAAATTATAAAACTTAATAAAAAAAAAGTGTTGAATTTTACTACTCATCCTGTGGTGAAACCTTACAAGTGTTTTTGAGTCTTCTCGTTCAACCTTTGAATTTGCTTGGAGTCCAAGACAGAAACAAGACCCGTTTCACATCTTAATCAATTCTGGTCCTTGTTAATTATTCTAGAATAATGTAGACAGGAGGGATTTTTAATGTTCTTAATCACAACAGAAAATATTTTTAATTGTTTATTTTATTTCCTTTTTTGCTAAAATTTTTTAGCTGTTGGATCACTTTATTTTCTGTATTATATGTAACAGCTTTTGACAGTAACTTTTTCTAAATGATTTCTCTGCAATGCTTCCCACTCAAGCTTTGAATTGAATTAATAATCTCCATGAAAGCTAGTGAAAAGTTTTTAAATCCCAAGTCAATGAAGGAAATTGATTAGCAGAAGTATTAAGGTAATCAAGTATAATTCCTATAATTATCCATAATTCTTTTCCAAGCATTTGGATAATTGCAATTATACATAAAAATTTTCACTAGAGCAGCCATCTTATATCCAGTTTTATCTTTCTTATGATTATTATTATTATTTAAGTTTGATTGAATATGACTTTAATATAACTAGATTGAAGCTTATTAATTTAATTCTTTTATATCTTTAAATTATTTTTTTAAAAACAGTGTCATGATATGAATAGTAAGTCTCTACATATACCTCTTTTGGGAAAAAAATCATATTTTATTTTTCCTTTTAGAAAATTAAAGAAATTATTTTTTTTCCAACTATTATTTATTTATTCCTTACTTAATTATTATTCGTTTCTTCTTATAATTTTTATTTATTTTAATTTTTTATATATATTAAAAAATATAATATTTTATTAACTTTCTAATTATATTATTTTAAAAATATTAAATTTTATTAAATAATAAGAGATGTTTTGATAATTTTCATGGGAATAAAATAAAATAAAATAGAATTATCATTGTCAATTTATATATTATTATATTGTAAAAAAAATAGAGAATAATTTTAAAATAATAAAACTAAAAGAAATTTAAAAAGTAAGAAAATGATAAGAATACTATAAGATATTTTAGCAAATTATTAATACTTTTATGAAAATGATTTTATCCAATCATTTCCTATAAGATGGACCATTAAGCTACTAAGATAAGGCAAATATGTTAACCGTTTGATTTTTTTTTTCTTTAAAAAAAGGAGAAAATTGAGGTCTCTTTGGAAACTAAAGTTTCTGTACAAAACTTGAAATAAAACCTATGGTGGAAACGAAAGTAAGCAATTTCAATTATTTCTTAAGTTGACATAAGGTAAAGCAAGTTTGGCAGAAGAATGACTCTCTTTAACTTCAATCACTAGCTGAGGAAAAAAAAAAAAAAAACTTTTCGTCGTTGCATATTTCCTCGTACACCATATTTGATTTGGTTTGGTTAATAATTTTAAAAATATTAAATTTTGATTTGATTTAACTAATTTAACGATAAAATTGAATTAATCGAATCGATCAAATCAATAAATTAAGTTATTTTAGACCTATATCTCAAAAATTGAAAATCATAAGAGACACTTCATTCCCCAAAAGTTGACTCTTTCTCTGCTTCCTCAATCCTTTTACTAGAGTCTTAGAATTTTCTTCTTTCTCATTGGTCTCTCAATACCGCTCATTAGTTCTTTTATTTATCTCATCTCTCCCGCTAAATCACTCTTCATTTTGGTGACTCATTCTGTAAATCCATCATATGTTGTCTTTCTTTCTTCCTCGCATAGTCACGATGGAAATCTAAAAATGATTTCCTGAAGGTGATTGCTCTTTGCCGCTTATCTTTACTTTGCATGTCTTAATCTAAAGGTATTATTACTTTTCTAAGTTTTATCACATGTGGATCTCAAATTATATCAGAATTCTCACTGTTCCTCCTTTCTCTTCTTTTTTCTTTTGCAGATGTCATTGTGAAGATGCTCATTACTATTTTGATTTTTTTCTCGAATTTTTTTCTCGAAATATATGAGATTTATTATTGATGAAAATTGATTTTGTAATACCCGGCTAGAGTCCGGCATCGGAATTCTACTTTCCGGTGGAATCCAGGAAGTCGAAACCCTCTAGAAGGGTAATAGATATGTTTTCTAAATTGTTTTAGCATGTTTGAATGGTTTTAAGTGTAAAGGAAATAAGTTGTTTTAAAATAAAAGAGCCAAGGAAGAAATGCAAGGTTCGGCCGCTGACGGTGAAAGTTCGGCCGCCGAACATGCATGAGTTTGGATTCACGTTAGGCCGCCGAAGGTGGTCTGGCCAGCCACCTATAAAAGGCCCTAGGTCGGTGAAATGGATAAGTTTCTTACATTTTCACAGGTAGAGGTGAGACCATGCTCTTCCTTGGGTGATCTTGACTTTTACAAATCTTTCAAAGTTTTGATGAGTTTGTATGTTGTTTTGAAGGTTTTGAGCTAAAAACCAAGATTTTAAAGCTTGGAGACTTTGAGAGAGAATTGCTCCATATCTCCACGTTAGGATCACATATCCTCTAGATCTTCAAGAGGTAAGTGTAGATCCTTAGCTTCTTTGATGTTTTATGAAGGTTTTATGGAGGTTTATGGGTAGAGATGCATGATTAGGGTAAGTTGAGTTTTTGGTTGATTTGTGGTCAAAGTATGTATATGTGTTTGGTTGTGTTGTTTGTTGGGGTTTTAAGTTAGTTTTGGACCCCTTTGTGCCTATACTTGAGTATATGCAGGTTGTGGAATGTTGGGTTGCATGTTTGAGTGAAGATTGGGTACGTTTGCATGAAGCAGAACAAGTTTCTGCCTTACTGGCGAATCCAGTTTCGGCCGCCAAAAGAGGGTTCGGCCGCCGAACATGCTAAGGAGGTGGTTTCGGCTGCCTAAGCTCGCCCAAGCTTGCCCCTGAAAGTTTGGACTTTCGGCTCTGGAGGGGAGTTTCGGCCGCCGAAAGTGCCGCCGAACATGCATGAGTTTCGTCTCTAAGGAGGACTTTCGGCAGCCGAAGTGCCGCCGAAAGTGCTTGAGTTTCGGCTCTGGAAGGGACTTTCGGCCGCCGATCCTGCCCTGTCCAGCCTTCTTTTGCTTGTTTTTCTTGATGCTTTGAGGATGTATTAAGGGGGTTTTGGGGAGTTTTATAGAGTTGTTCTTGAGCTAGTTTGGTCCCTCATTTGAGTCCACCTGTGTAGGAACGGACCAGAGGCACCAAAGAGATCAGCAGTGAGCACTGCTTCAGAGTTTTCAGAGTCAGCCAGAGGTGAGTGGAACTAACCTTCATCTTTTAATATGAGAACTTAAATGTTTTTAGCATGTTTCATGCACCATGATTATGCCATAGGTTGAGTGCATTAGACATCACGAATATGTTGCATTGCATTCGATGTTGTTGATATGGGTGATAGTGGATGATCCAGTAGTCCCTGAGTAAGACCAGGACCCCATTCTACGGCCTGGCACGGTAAATAAGGAAGTCCAGGACCCCATTCTACGGCCTGGCACAGTATATGGTAAGTTATTATGATGTGTACAGGAAGACCAGGACCCCATTCTACGACCTGGCACGAGTTTAGGATGTCGGGACTATTTGGGGACATGTTCACTCGAGATGATGTGAATTATCTGTGATGTGATGCATTTCATGAGAGCATGTTTATAACATGTTTTATCTGTTCTACTCACTGGGCTAGTATAGCTCACCCCTCTCCCTTAACCCCATGTAGGATCAGAGTACAGGGGAAGTCAGAAGAGTACAGAAAGAGTAAAGAGTTTTGTAATAGTATAGTGTGGACATGTAATATGTACAGATTAGTATTGTGCTAGACCTCAATGTGTTGTCAATCCTTTTGGTATACATGATCTGTTTATTGTATGTAAATATTTTTATGAGTATGGAAACCAGGCTTACCATTGAGTTTAACCCGTCTAGAGCAAGCTCTAGTAAGGGGTTCTATAAGTACAGAGATAGTGCATGCACAGGTAGAGCCGTGGTTCAGAGCAGAGTTTTATACTTTTACAGAAAATGTATGATCATGTATGGGATTGTACAGGTACACAGACAGTATAGCAGGCTTGCTACGGGTCCCGGCGACCTTAAGTCGACCTGGATCCTAGCGCCGGTAGCGGTCTGGTTTTCGGATCGTTACAAATTGGTATCAGAGCCGTAGGTTCATATGGTCGGACCTATAGAGAGAGTGTCGGGCTCATAGGGTGTAGGTCAAGCACAATAGGAAATCATGTCCACTAGGATAGGATGTAGAGTCCTGTCTTTTTGATGCATGTGCATTGTTGTTATGTGATGTTTATTTGCTGATATGTGCTGTTATGTGTTGTTTTCCAGTAAGCTAAGATGAGAGGAACTCGTCGATCTGCACGATTAACTGGAGTCCTACCAGAAAGTGAGGGTACAGCTGCTCGTCCTCCTGCGTTGCCAAGGGCGAGATCTCAGAGATCAAGCAGGGAGGGTACGTCAAAGGACCCTAAAAGGTCTTTTGACGAGAGCAGAAGAGGAACAGATAGAGGAGGAAGGTCAGAGGAAGTGAGGGAAGTTATGGCTGTGGATCAGTCAAGAGAGGAAAGCATGGGTATGGATAGGTCGGAAGAGGGTATGGGTGAGTCTCAAGAAGGCGCTCAGGCTTCGGGGTTTGGTTATCCATCCCATTATCCACCCTTTTCACAGGGCCCGAGGTATCCGATGGAGGGTACGTCGGATTACTCTGGTTTTATCCCATATCCTACCTACATGCCTTACATGCCTTATCCTCCTTTTTACCCACCATATCCCATGTATCCACCCACACCTTTCCATCCCAGTTCAGCATACCCTGAACCAAGTGATACAGTACCTCCTCCACCACCAGAACCAGAACCAATAGTCCCTGTTGTCCAGGTACCTCAACCTAGCTCAGCTGAGGGAAGCAAAGTAAAAATGACAGAGTACCTGAAATTGGATGCTCCTAAATTCAATACGGGAGATGATCCATTTGAGTACCTCAGAACGGTTAAGATGATAACCGATGAGTTAGGAGCTGATGATAGCAGAGCCATTGAGATGGCAGGGTTCACACTGAAATGTAAGAAAGCTCGAGAGTGGTTCAAGAATTATGTGGACCCCAGGTTGGACAGCATGTCATGGGGAGAGTTCGCCAATGAGTTTGCAGGGTGGGCTTTTCCTGACAGTTCCAGAGAGCTGAAAGTGATAGAATTTGAGCAGTTGAGGCAGACCGAGGAGATGAGTGTAGATGAATACATAGATAAGTTCCTGGATCTGCTTCAGTATGTGGGTCAGGCTTATGACACTGACCAGAAGAAGGCAAGGAGATATACCATGAGACTTCATCCCAGGTATTCCTCCTTGATTCTTCCAGCAGAGAAGGAGAGTTTTCACTCTATAGTGGATGCCGCCAGGAAGATGGAGGCGAGTGCCATTATTCAGGGAATAGTAAAATTGCAAGTGGCACAGCCTTCGGGTTCTAAGACCCCCAGTGCAGCAGCTTCGGGCAGCAAGAAATGGGGAAAGGCAAAAGATACAAAGAATAAGTTTTGGAGCAAGATCAAGTCTGGTCTGGGAATGGGTAGTGGCTCCAGCTCTAGCGCAAGCAGTCCAGTATGTGGGAGATGTGGGAGACCGCATCAAAGAGTTTGTCGGTTGGGATCTACAGCCTATTATAAGTGTGGACAGGAGGGACATTTTTCACGGGAATGTCCTCAGGCGACCTTTATGGCACCATCCCAGCAGATGAGCTCAGGCAGTGTAGCACAGCCAGCAGCTCCAGCCATGCCTCAGAATAGTGGCAGAGGTAGAGGGAGAGGGTCAGCCTCTTCTCCAGCAGCAGGTTCCCGAGGTGGAGGTCCTGTAGCCCCAGCACGGATCTTCACTGTGACTCAGGAGGAGGCAAACACGTCGAACACAGTGGTGTCAGGTAATCTCATCATTGGGTGTTTTGATGTGTATGCTTTGATGGACCCCGGTGCTTCTCACTCTTTTATTGCTTCTGGAGCCGTGGAGAGATTGGGTCTGATGATCTCTGAGTTAGAGTGTCCTCTCTGAGTTAGAGTGTCCTCTCTGGGTTAGTGGACCCAAATGTGACCCATCAGTGGCAGAGTTAGTCTGTCGCTTCAGTCCAGTGTTCATAGAGGGTAGATGTTTTCCAGCTGACCTTGTGATTCTAGATTTGACAGATTTTGATGTCATTCTAGGGATGGATTGGCTATCTACATATGGAGCTACCTTGGACTGTAGAGACAAGGTAGTGAGTCTCAGAGACCAGGATGGGTCAGAGTGTGTCTTCAGCGGAGACAGGAGGGGTACTCCTAGAGGTTTGATCTCAGCCCTTCAGGCTCGTAGGTTGCTTAGGAGGGGTTGTCAGGGGTTTCTAGCTCATGTGAGAGAGTTAGATAGTCAGGTGAGGGAACCAGCCTCAGTACCAGTAGTCCGAGAATTTCTAGATGTCTTCCCAGATGAGCTTCCAGGACTACCACCTGATAGGGAGATGGAGTTTGAAATAGAATTGCTGCCTGGTACCAGACCTATCTCTATTCCTCCCTACAGGATGGCGCCAGCAGAGTTAAAAGAGCTGAAAGAGCAGTTGCAGGAATTGGTAGATAAGGGTTTCATCTGCCCTAGTACCTCACCTTGGGGTGCTCCAGTGTTGTTTGTCAGAAAGAAGGATGGATCCCTTAGGCTTTGTATCGACTACAGGCAGTTGAACAAGGTCACTACCAAGAATAAGTATCCCCTACCTAGGATCGATGATCTATTTGACCAGCTAGCTGGAGCAGGTTGTTTCTCTAAAATAGATCTGAGATCCGGGTATCATCAGTTGAGAGTCAAAGAGGCAGATGTGCCAAAGACAGCTTTCAGGACCAGATATGGGCATTATGAGTTCTTAGTAATGCCGTTCGGGTTAACTAACGCCCCTGCAGCATTCATGGATCTCATGAACAGAGTGTTTAGCGAGTATCTGGATCACTTTGTTATTATCTTCATCGATGATATCTTAGTGTACTCCAGAGATGCAGAGGAGCATGCCCAGCATCTGAGGACAGTTCTGCAGACACTGAGAGAGCATGGCTTGTATGCCAAGTTCTTTAAGTGTGAATTTTGGTTGAGGAGCATTTCCTTCTTGGGGCATGTAGTATCAGCAGAAGGTATTGAGGTAGACTCCAAGAAGACAGAGGCTGTAGCTAACTGGCCCAGACCCACCTCAGTGACAGAGATTAAAAGCTTTTTGGGTTTGGCAGGTTACTACAGGAGGTTCGTTCAGGACTTCTCAAAGATAGCTGCTCCTATGACCAAACTGACTAAGAAGAATCAGAGGTTCGTGTGGTCGGACCAATGTGAAGAGAGCTTTGAAGAGTTAAAGAGAAGATTAACATCAGCACCGGTGTTAGCTCTGCCTGTCAGTAATGAGGACTTCACAGTGTTCTGTGATGCGTCCAGAGTGGGATTGGGTTGTGTTTTAATGCAGAACGACAGGGTGATTGCTTATGCTTCTAGACAGCTGAAGAAGCACGAGTTGAATTACCCCACCCATAACCTAGAGATGGCAGCAGTCATCTTTGCACTCAAGATGTGGAGTCATTACCTTTATGGGGTTAAATGCGAGATCTTCACCGATCATAAGAGTTTACAGTACATCTTGAGTAAGAAGGAGCTGAATTTGAGGCAGAGAAGATGGGTAGAACTGCTCAGTGACTATGATTGCAGGATGCAGTATCATCCGGGTAAGGCGAATGTTGTGGCAGACGCCCTAAGCCAGAAATTACTAGGCAGTTTGTCTCATATAGCAGCAGAGAGAAGACCAGTGGTGATGGAGGTTTACAAGCTCATCAACGAAGGGCTACAACTAGAGTTATCTGGTACAGGTGCGTTGATAGCACAGATGAGAGTGACCCCAGTGTTTCTGGAGCAGGTGGCTCAGAAACAACATGAGGACCCTGAGTTAGTGAAAATTGCCAGGACTGTTCAGTCAGGCAACAGCGCAGAGTTCAGATTTGACAGCAAAGGGATCCTCCGCTATGGGAATCGACTATGTGTACCAGATGACATCAATTTGAAAGGAGACATTATGAGGGAAGCTCATAATGCAAGGTACAGTGTTCACCCTGGAGCCACCAAGATGTATCGGGATCTGAAAAGAGTGTATTGGTGGCCAGCCATGAAAAAAGAAGTGGCACAGTTTGTGTCCGCCTGTGAGGTTTGCCAGAGGGTGAAACTGGAACATCAGAAGCCGGCTGGAATGCTTAACCCACTACCGATTCCAGCGTGGAAATGGGAGAATATAGCTATGGATTTTGTAGTGGGCTTACCGGCAGCGTCCAACAGGATAGACTCCATATGGGTGATTGTGGACAGAATCACGAAATCTGCTCATTTCATCCCTGTGAGGAGCAACTACTCTGTGGACAAGTTAGCACAGGTTTATGTGGAGGAGATAGTAAGATTGCATGGGGTTCCCGTATCGATAGTGTCAGACAGAGGACCTCAGTTCACCTCCAGATTTTGGCGGAGTCTGCAGAGTTCTATGGGTACAAGGTTGGATTTTAGCACTGCTTTCCATCCACAGATTGACGGT
The DNA here is from genome assembly GCF_001659605.2 of Manihot esculenta. NCBI lineage: Eukaryota > Viridiplantae > Streptophyta > Magnoliopsida > Malpighiales > Euphorbiaceae > Manihot > Manihot esculenta. The sequence continues at coordinate 30,161,061 of NC_035177.2, read as the reverse complement.
CAGTCAGAGAGAACCATCCAGACCATAGAGGATATGCTCAGAATGTGTGTGTTAGACTTTGGCGGTTCTTGGAGGCAGCATCTACCTTTGGTGGAGTTTGCCTACAATAACAGCCATCATGCTAGCATAGGGATGGCTCCTTATGAAGCCTTGTATGGAAGGAAGTGCAGATCACCTGTTTGCTGGGAAGAAGTAGGAGAGGCGGCTCTAGCAGGGCCGGAGCTAGTAGAGATCACCAGTAGAGTGGTGCCCATAATCAGAGAGAGAATCAGAACTGCACAGAGCAGACAGAAAAGCTATGCAGATGTCCGCAGAAAGCAGATAGAGTTTCAGGAAGGTGATATGGTATTGCTGAAGGTGTCTCCAATGAAAGAAGTGGTTCGGTTTGGGAAAAAGGGTAAGCCAGCTCCACGATACATTGGACCCTTTGAGATCTTGCAGAAGATCGGGAATGTGTCGTATCAGCTGGATTTACCTGCTTCTATGGAGAGAATTCACCCGGTTTTCCATGTTTCTATGCTACGGAAGTTCTTGTCAGATCCGAATACGGTTCTTAGTGAGCCTGATGTGGAGATCCTTGGAGATCTCACCTATATAGAACAGCCATTGCGGATCCTTGACATACAGATCAGAAAGCTAAGGAACAAGGAAATTCCAATGGTGAAAGTCCTGTGGAACCACCATAATCTAGAAGAGTGCACCTGGAAGACATGGGAGTCTATGCTCCAGCAATATCCATATATGTTTTAAGGTTAGTTTTCCTCCTTTTTATGTGTTTTTTTGTTTGAGGAACATTCGGAGACGAATGTTCTTAAGGGGGGGAGATTGTAATACCCGGCTAGAGTCCGGCATCGAAATTCTACTTTCCGGTGGAATCCAGGATGTCGGAACCCTCTAGAAGGGTAATAGATATATTTTCTAAATTGTTTTAGCATGTTTGAATGGTTTTAAGTGTAAAGGAAATAAGTTGTTTTGAAAGAAAAGAGCCAAGGAAGAAATGCAAGGTTCAGCCGCCGAAGGTGAAAGTTCGGCCGCCGAACATGCATGAGTTTGGATTCACGTTAGGCCGCCGAAGGTGGTCTAGCCAGCCACCTATAAAAGGCCCTAGGTCGGTGAAATGGATAAGTTTCTTCCATTTTCACAGGCAGAGGTGAGACCATGCTCTTCCTTGGGTGATCTTCATGACTTTTACAAATCTTTCAAAGTTTTGATGAGTTTGTATGTTGTTTTGAAGGTTTTGAGCTAAAAACCAAGATTTTGAAGCTTGGAGACTTTGAGAGAGAATTGCTCCATATCTCCACGTTAGGATCACATATCCTCTAGATCTTCAAGAGGTAAGTGTAGATCATTAGCTTCTTTGATGTTTTATGAAGGTTTTATGGAGGTTTATGGGTAGAGATGCATAATTAGGGTAAGTTGAGTTTTTGGTTGATTTGTGGTCAAAGCATGTATATGTGTTTGGTTGTGTTGTTTGTTGGGGTTTTAAGTTAGTTTTGGACCCCTTTGTGCCTATACTTGAGTATATGCAGGTTGTGGAATGTTGGGTTGCATGTTTGAGTGAAGATTGGGTACGTTTGCATGAAGCAGAACAAGTTTCTGCCTTACTGGCGAATCCAGTTTCGGCCGCCGAAAGAGGGTTCGGCCGCCGAACATGCTAAGGAGGTGGTTTCGGCTGCCTAAGCTCACCCAAGCTTGCCTCCGAAAGTTTGGACTTTCGGCTCTGGAGGGGAGTTTCGGCCGCCGAAAGTGCCGCCGAACATGCATGAGTTTCGTCTCTGGGGAGGACTTTCGGCAGCCGAAGTGCCGCCGAAAATGCTTGAGTTTCGGCTCTAGAAGGGACTTTCGGCCGCCGAACCTGCCGCCGAAAGTACCCTGTCCAGCCTTCTTTTGCTTGTTTTTGTTGATGCTTTGAGGATGTATTAAGGGGGTTTTGGAGAGTTTTATAGAGTTGTTCTTGAACTAGTTTGGTCCCTCATTTGAGTCTACCTGTGTAGGAACGGACCAGAGGCACCAAAGAGATCAGCAGTGAGCACTGCTTCAGAGTTTTCGGAGTCAGGTCAGAGTCAGTCAGAGGTGAGTGGAACTAACCTTCATCTTTTAATATGAGAACTTAAATGTTTTTAGCATGTTTCATGCACCATGATTATGCCATAGGTTGAGTGCATTAGACATCACAAATATGTTGCATTGCATTCGATGTTGTTGATATGGGTGATAGTGGATGATCCAGTGGTCCCTGAGTAAGACCAGGACCCTATTCTACGGCCTGGCACGGTAGATAAGGAAGTCCAGGACCCCATTCTACGGCCTGGCACGAGTTTAGGATGTCGGGACTATTTGGGGACATGTTCACCCGAGATGATGTAAATTGTCTGTGATGTGATGCATTTCATGAGAGCATGTTTATAACATGTTTTATCTGTTCTACTCACTGGGCTAGTATAGCTCGCCCCTCTCCCTTAACCCCATGCAGGATCAGAGTACAGGGGAAGTCAGAAGAGTACAGAAAAAGTAAAGAGTTTTGTAATAGTATAGTGTGGACATGTAATATATACATATTAGTATTGTGCTAGACCTCGATGTGTTGTCAATCCTTTTGATATACATGATTTGTTTATTGTATGTAAATGTTTTTGAGTATGAAAACCAGGCTTACCATTGAGTTTAACCCATCTAGAGCAAGCTCTAGTAAGGGGTTCTGTAAGTACAGAGATAGTGCATGCACAGGTAGAGTCGTGGTTCAGAGTCGAGTTTTATACTTTTACAGAAAATGTATGATCATGTATGGGATTGTATAGGTACACAGACAGTATAGCAGGCTTGCTACGGGTTCCGACGACCTTAAGTCGATCTGGATCCTAGCGCCGGTAGCAGTCCGATTTCTGGGTCGTTACAGATTTGGACCATTTGGTATAGAATCTGCATATTAGTCTTGCAATTGACAGCTTATTGATTTTAATTTTTTATTGAATAGTTGATTTACAACTTTTATTGAATTTATTGATTAAATATTTAAATATGTATAAATACACTGAAAATTTTAAGTTTGTTGATTTCGATTTGTTTTAAATATTTTAATATTTAATTTAAGTCAATTTTAATATTCTAAATTTAAATTTTGATTTTATCCATTTGATTTAATTTAGAATCAAATTAAATTTGATTAGAGATTATTATTATGAGAATCAAATTTAAAATATTTGATAGAGAATTCATCTATACACCCTTAATCAACAACTATCATCACCATCAACAACCATGCAATGAAGCCATGAAGATAAAAAGGAATGATGTGGTACCATTATCTACCTACATGGACAGATTTCAAATATGAGTAAGTTGAAAAAATTATTTATATATATATATATATATATAAAAGTATATAAAAATATCATATAATTTTATATATTGATTTTTCATTTTAGAATTTACGATTCAATATTAAAATAGTATTTGTTAATATTATGTTATTAGCAAACCGCGGCGACGGCAAACCCTATTAAAAACCGGTGATGTGAAAATTATATTATTAGTTATTTATTTTGTATTATAATTTTTGTTATTTTTTCACATATTAATAAAAATAATTTTTTTTAATTTTTTAATTATATTTATTTTAAAAATATTAAATTTTACTCAATCTGTTATATAATTTTTATCTACTTTTTCTTTTTTAATTGTTATAAAATTATTATTCATTTTCATTTTAGAATATAGTAATATATAAATTGATTATTATAATTTTATTTTATTTTCAACAAACCTCTCAAAATGTTTATTAATATTTAATAAAATTTAATGTATTTAAGATAATATAATTATGAAAGTTAATAAAAAAATTCTATTTTTAAATATGTATGAAAAAATAAGGTGGATAAAAATTATGAAACGAAATGAGTATTAGATATTAAGTGATGTTTTGAGAGATTTCAACAGATGTTTTAGAAATAAGATAAAATTAAATAAAATTATATTAGCTAATTTATATATTAAAAAAGTAAAAATAAGTTGAGGACATTTTAAAAGAAAGGTAAAAAAATTATGGGATACTAAGAGTATTATTTTAATAAAAATTAAATCACATATTTTAAAATAAAAAATTGATAAAATTGCGTAATATTTTTTTTATTTTTTTTAAAATATTAAAAAATATTAATTTAATGTTTTTTAAAAGTGTTAAAAAATTGTCTCTGTTTATTAGTAACATACTGTCATGAAATATTATTTTAATATAAGTTAAACCATCACGTATTTTATATTTTTTTTATATATAATTATTTAGATATAAAAAGTATATTATGAATTAAAATTTTAAAATAAAATTATTGATTAAAATAATTTTTTAATTAAAACTATAAAATTAAAAAATTTAGATATTAATGGAATAACAATAATAGAATTTAGAGATAAGGTTGAAGAGTTAAAAGTAATAATTGAATTAGAAATTGAGTAAATTGATTTTGACAGGTAACCTATCCATTGTCATTACTGCTTGTTCCTCTACAAAGAATATAAGTGGAATTAAGAAAGTGAAAGTGCAAGGAATTATGAGTTTTCTCCTTTATAAAGCTATGTTGCATTCCAATTGCATGCATGCCTGTAACTCCCCTTTTCCCTACACAACTGCCTTTAAAAACCTAAACCCTTGTCCAAATATATTGTGTTTATTTTATTTATGAGAATATAAAATTGAAATTATTTTAATATTTTGTTTGACAAATTGGTGCCAAAAACAAATTGCAGGGACCTTTATACTGTATATGATAATAATTATTCCACAAAACTAATGATTATAGTAAAGGAAATGTGTTTGCAGCCATGTGTGCTGCCTTTTCTTTTTCGTCTATTGCCTTGCCATGTTAATCATTCTCCTCACCATTTCAACTTTCCGGAGATGAAGCTGGGAAGATGCCGTAGCCCCTCTCCTCTATGTATTTTAATTTCAAATGCCAACCCTTCTTCCTCCTTTTCATCACTTCAAAATTCACACATCTCACACACAAATCCTCAAATACCAAACTAGTTTGTGGGTACTCAGAAAATCAACTCTCCGTAATTATTATTGAGAGTGCTCATGCACAGGATAGACAGTAACTTCCAAAACTTCTGCTGGAAATTTAAGATCGAAAACGCTACAATCATAATAAATTTCTGTCTTTTTTTTTTTCTCTTAATGATTATGTATTTCTAACACAATTGTCTGTTATCATATAGATGGTGACACACCATTTGATTCACTCTAAGCAACAAATATGTCGAGATGAACGTTAAAATTCAGAATCATGAATAAAAGAAAAGAAAAAGAAAAAGAAAAAGAAAGAGCTATGTGCTTGGCTAAGAGAAACTGATCAATGGATCTGAATCATCCACGTGTCAAAGACCCAACTCCTCTGGTGATCTCATGCAGTCCAGGGTTGAATCCCAAGCAACCCAATAGCCCGTGCTTGTAAGGCAAAAAAGTTTTCCTTTTCATCTCCTCTGAAACTGCTCTGTTCACAGTGTAATGTAATTCATGAGCCGACACAGGAGCTCTTCTTCTGGAGGAGCCGCCCACGCTACTGTCTGTGGATCGAAAACTGCAATTCTTGACATCCTCTGCTATGTCTCTTTTGGACAAGACTGAATATTTTGTTAATGGATCTTTTCCTGTTGCTCTTCCTTCTGAGGCGCTTCTGAATAGCAAGAAATCCTTGAGCTTCCATTTCTTGTAACCTTTCGATGAAAATGATAGAGCTGACAAGAAAGAGGATGCATATGAAGTGGTGAAGGAGGATTTTGGATTGCTGCTTGTCGGAGCTGAAACTTTTTCATCCTGGGAATTCTCCTCTTGATCGAGCATGAGATCGTCCGAGACTCTTAAAGGAGACAAAGATCTGCTTCCTTTGTGTTTATAATTTGAAGACTTAGCAGAAGAAGAACTAGAGATGCTTCTTTCTCTTCCACGCTGCTGTTGTTTTTGTTTTTCTCGATGTTGTTGCTGTTTTGATTCCTTTCTTCTCGTCTCTTCCATGGCAGCTTGAAATGGGTCAAAATCTTTTTTCTGTGAAGTTCTTGATCTTGGTGACCTGGGAGAAGAAACAGTAGATACTGAAGAATCATAACCAGGCGGTGGCTTCAATGGCCGGATCTTGCCTCCATCGAAGAGCTCATCAGCAGATAAAGAAGTCCTATCTAACTGACCACTAAAACTGAACTCAAAATCATCATCACCATCATCATCATCAAAATCTTCAAGACTATGATCATTCTTGCTGCTGTAATTGCCTCCCCGACTTCCATTTCTTGATTTGGGTGTTCCAGGCTTCTCTTCCCAATCAAAAGGAACGGAAGAAGATGAATTGGTGGCAAGAGAAGCATCATTAAGCTCACGGTAGAAAGTGGAAACACGAGAAGGGCTAGTGGGAGCACTGAAGAGGTTGCCGAATCTCTGAGGACTAGAAGGAGCAGTCATGTAAGGGGAAGAACAAGTACTATCAAAGTTGAAGTCCACCGGCGGCACTGGCACCACCACCTCCATTTCCATTGAGACGAGGGCGAATTGGATTTTGCCGGTGAGGGATTGGTTAAATTGTGAGATTTATAGAGATAGGAGGAGGAGGAAGAAGAGAGGAAGCAGAGAAAATTTGACTCTGAGAAATTGGTCTTGGCTTGATGATAAGGCGGCTATATAAATCAACCAATTCTGCTGCACTTTCCATAGATTAATATTAATAAAAAAATAATTATTATGAATTTATTTTAGGAAATTAAATTACTCAACCATGGCTTATTTTACATTCAGTAATATTATTTATTTCTACGTGCTTTTGAAATTTAAACTTAAGAACAAATTCCATGAAATAAAAGCAAAATTCTCCAAGCTTTTTTTTAAATAAAAGAAAAAGGGAATTAAAGGACGATGAGAAGGCCAAGATGATTGAAGAATATCTGTCCTTATGTCCAGCTAGCTACTAATTAAGATTCTTTAAATTAAAAATATATTAAAATTAAATAAAAGGACTATATATTCTCTTGAATCATCATCACTTCACCTGATTTAATTTAATTTAATTTTAGCTCTTTAATTTATAAAATGGGTGCATTTCGAAATACATATTAAGATTGAGAAGAGGAAAAATGATGAAGATTCATGTGATGGAGATGTTTAGAGGTGGTAAAAAACATACATGCATGCTCCTCGGTATACGTATATTAATTGAAATTAATTCAATTAAAATAAAATTAATGTATTTAACACTTAAATTTATAAAAATTATAATAATTAAATATAAATTAGAGTAAGATAAAAAAGGTAATAATGGATTTGTTAGATGATTGTGCAGTGCATGTGTCACCCACCAGACATGACATTGATCTTCACTATTTCTGTCTTCTTGCCTTTTTACATGAATTTTCAGTTAATTTTACCTACAAACACTCCCTTCCTTTTCTTCTGTCTTCACTGCCATGTCTTGATACATTTGGGAACAGACATCATATTTTTAATGCTTCATGATTTTCTTTCTTTTTTTTTTAAAAAAAAAAAAAAGAAAAGAAAATTGAGCAATGGGCATAACCCAGTAAAGGGTTTTAAGATTGTTCTTAATTTTCAAAAATAATCCTTAGCACACCATATGACATTTGCAGAAATAGTCATATCTGCATAACAATTTTCCAATTACGGCTCTTCCATTTCTTATATTTACGCACACAAACGAAATTTAAGAATCCAAAATTGCCTTCTTTTTTTTTTTTGTTTTTTCATTATTTGCAACATTAATTTCAATATATCTAGAATATGAGCAAACATCAAATTTGATGGCTAAATTTCCGCTTAGAGACAGTAAATTATAAGATCTGTCATTGTTCTAATTTATCAACATTTGATTGTTTGTTATAGTCAACAAATGATTTTTTTTTTTAAATCTCATTTTAAAGAAAAAAAATACAAGGGCTCTAGGAAATGGGTGGATTCATTTGAGGCTAAAAGTTGACATATTTTCATATTCTGTTTACATGGGGAAATAAGAAAATGGTTAATTAAAAAAAAAAGAGTTAACCTCATTTTGTTTCTATTCGCTGCTTGAAAAATTTTTATATTTAAAAACATTCTTAAATATTAATAAAGAAAATTTCAATTTAATTGAATTAAAATATGTAAACTAAATTGTTGAATTTTAAAATTAAGCAACATATTATTCCCATTTGCTGCTTAAAAACAAAATAAAATTGGGAGAATTTGATGATACCACCATGATATTTATCTAGTCTACTCATCTACCAATCAAATAATAATTTTCAATACCATGTGGCTTTTGACTTTTCTGGAGCAAACAAAATAACGTAAAATTAAACTTATAATTATTTTATAAAAAAATTATTAATTAACTTATTTTCCATTTATTATTTTTTTTCCTTATTTTGTTTTGTTTTTAATTTGACATTGACAAATTAAGCATTGTTTATGAATGATAACTAATCTCAATCATGGTGTACTTAAGAAACTAATCCAATGTTGTTATTATTAGATGAACTTGAAACCCATTATTTATTTAGTCAATCATTTTAAAAATAAATTAAAATAATTCAATAATCATGCTGGCTCTCACTTTAATTAATATCATCTTAATCCCTAATCTTTTATTAGAATCACAGGTTTAATTTGCTTGCAAATGTTAGGTTTTGGTTCATGAACAATATAAAGAAACAATTTATTAAATAAAAATCATGATGCTTTGTCAAATACAATTAGAAAAGCTCATTAAAGTAAATGATTATTCCTTTCTTTCCCTTTTTTTCTTTTCTTTTCCAAAAGGAAAATAAATAAATAAATAAACAAGATCAGCGTCAGTTTGGCAATTTAAGAAATCTCATAATTTAAGATAAATTTTCTCTATAGCTACTACCAGTGTGTACTTCTGCAAGAGCTTCATGTTCTGCTTCACCATGCTTTACTGGATTTATGCATTGCAAAGTTCATCTGTCAAGCACTTCAAAATCTTAACTTACTGCTATATTTCTTTCAGGAAACACAAGCTATCCTTTTTTTAATCACCATAACCATCAGACAGCAATATTGAAGAAAAATGGCTGTCCTGAGAGGAGACGTTAACCACAACAATACAACAGAGCAATTCTAAACCAAGTTGATCGAGGCTTTCTAGTTTGTTCATATAAATAGAGCCACCCATAAGAGTTTCATATGTCTTATCAACGTAACTAAGTATCTCTAACATCATTTTTATCCTCAGGTTTTTGTTCCGAGAAAGCAAACAGAGAACCGTAAGAGGGAACGGTAGTAGAACAAGTCACAATAAACAGATGAACAACTTCAGAGAAGTGAGGATTTGGGTAAACAAATTTAAACAACAACATCCAGGGAGCAGCATGATTTCGGAATATGAGAAAATGAAGAAGAAGAAAGTGGATTGGCAGACGGCGAAAGAGGGAGCTTGCTTAATGCTTTAGCTGTGTCTCTGTTTTTCTGCCATCGAACTGTATAGCTTCTTTCTTTTCACTTTCCAGTTCCCTTTTGGGCCAGCTTGTAGCCCATGGAAATCTAGTTAATGAAATTGGGCTGTTTGAGCATAGTGAGAGATTCTTTATTAAAACATTTTTATTTTTCTCCGTGATAACGAAATATTCATTATCATTTTTTTATTAAAAGTATTTTTAAAATTTAATTTTACATTTAATAATTTTTTTATTAATAAATCAATTTTTATATTTTTAAAAATTTATTAAAATGTTTTTGATTTTTTTCTTCTGCTAATTAAATAATTTTTTCTCATTTTTTTTAAAAAAAGAAAAAAAAATAAAATAAAATAAAAAAAGAAGTAATTTAATTTTTTTACTGTATTTTTAATAATAAAAATAAGTAAAGTTAAATGAGAAAATTATTTATTGACAAAGAAAGATAAGAATATTTTTATAAATTTATTAAAATTGTAAAGTTGATTCGATAATAATAATAATAATATTTAAAAGTTAAATAATAAATTTAAAAAAACAGTAAAAAAAATTATAACAGGAGACGTGGCATTCTTGAGTATAAGATTATCTTTATGTCCACAAGGCTTCCACATGCCAAGCTATTAGTGGCTCTAGTGATCCCAGCATGCATGGCAAAAATCCACTAGGGATAAGTTGTGTCTGTGTTCGAGTGTCGCCCAAGTGTATGGTTGAATGTCCAGCACAAACATATACCCGATGCCCATCATGCAACTTCATTTCCAATGGCCATTTCCAGATCTCCAGACTGGTCAGTAGCTTCCATTAATTCTTGCAGAAACCCCCACCACATCATCATCTTCTCTCCTTCATGGAAGACCCTTTCGTTTCTCTCCCCCACATGCTCCTCCAATTTCCCTCTTTTTCATGTCAACTCTTCCAGTTGCCCATCTCCAATCTTGGAGGAGCCTTCCAGTGCAAATTTTCCTGTGGTTCAATGGGACTCGAGTGTTCAAGATTCTCAAGAACCCGACTCGGAGAATTTAAACGACTTCTTATGTGGGGTTCTGCAGGATCCACGAACTGAACACTTAGCATATGAATACTACAAGAAAGCAACAGAAAGGCAAGAATTTAAGCCAGAAAAATCAATGCTTAAGCTTCTAATGAGGTACTTGATAAGATCAAAGAACTGGGGTTTCATTTTATCAGTTTCTGATGATTTCGTCAAGTACAATTCGTTGCCTGATAGTCATACTTGTTCAATACTTGTTAGTAGTTGCGTCAAAGCTAGAAAATTCAGAATTGTGGAGACTTTGTTGGAAATTTTCAAATCTTATGGTGAAATTGCTGTCTTCGCTTTTGATTCCGCCATGCGAGGCTATAATAAGCTACATATGTATGGCAGAACAATTTTTGTTTACGAGAAAATGAAATTGACAGGAATTTCTATGGACTCTGGGAGTTATTACCAGATAATGAAGGCATACCAGAAAATTGGTGATACAGAGAAAGTTCTTGCATTGTTTCATGAATTTGAGAGTAGAAAATTGGAACATTCAAGGCCAGTTTTGATCCAAATTTTTAGGGTATTGTGTGAAACTTTAGGGAGATCGGGCAGAGCTTTTGAAGCTCTTGAATACTTCGGAGACATGAGAAAGAAAGGGATTTTAGGGGACTCTAAAATTTACTCTTCTTTGATCTGTTCATTTGCAAGCATTCGAGAGATAAACATAGCAGAAGAGATATTCAAAGAAGCTGAAGAAAAGAAAATGTTGAGGGATCCTGAAATTTTCTTGAAACTTGTCTTGATGTATGTGGAAGAAGGGCTAATGGAGAAGACTCTTGAGGTTATTGAGGTGATGAAGCGTGTAAAAATGAGGGTATCTGATTGCATTTTCTGTGCAATTATCAATGGCTTTGCTAGAAGGAGAGGGTTCCACGCTTCAGTGAGGATTTATGAGGAGTTGAAATCTGATAACTGTGAACCAGGACAGGTGACCTATGCTTCGATTATAAACGCATATTGTCGAACCGGGTTGTATTCTAAAGCAGAAATGGTGTTCATGGAGATGCAGAAAAAAGGGTTTGACAGATGTGTGGTTGCATATTCTAGTATAATTTCAATGTATGGGAAGACAGGGAGGCTCAGAGATGCAATGAGGCTCGTGGCGAAAATGAAAGTACATGGGTGCGAACCAAATGTGTGGATATACAATTCTCTGCTGGATATGCATGGAAGAGTCAAGAACTTGAGACAGATTGAGAAGCTGTGGAAGGAAATGAAGAGAAGGAAAGTAGCACCAGATAAGGTAAGTTATACTAGTGTTATTAATGCCTACAACAAGGCAAAAGAGTTTGACACGTGTGTGAGATACTACAATGAGTACAGAATCAATGGAGGCACGATTGATAGAGCAATGGCAGGAATAATGGTAGGAGTTTTCTCGAAAATTGGGCGAATCGACGAGGTGTTGAGGCTTCTTCGGAACATGAAAATAGAAGGTACACAGTTAGATGGGAGGCTTTATCAGTCTGCTTATAATGCATTGAGGGACGCAGGCCTGCAAATGCAAGCAAAATTGTTGCAGGAAAGCTTTGAGGCAATGTAAAAATAGTGCAGGTTTTATATATCATAGCCAATTTTCTGCTACTTTTCAAGGCAATGAAGGGTGAGAAAATGAATATGTTCTTACTTCTTAGGAATATATTGGATAAATTATATAAAGTGATGATTCCATGTAAGCAATTTACAAGCAATGGCAATCCATTTTTATAGAAATGCACAAAATGCATCTTTGGTATGGAACTTGCAGGTAATAATTTAGAAAATTTTTGCAAATTTGATAGAAGATATAAGATCTTTATGCTGTTAGGCTCAATTTGAAATGGGCTACGCCCAAGCCCAGATCGCCAAATGGGATGAACTAATAGATTCTGTATGCAAAAGAAACAATTATTCTGTTAGATTTATGGTGGATCAGGTCTATTTAATAATTTTTTATAAAATAATTATTTAATTTTTTAAAAATTAATCGTGTATTATCATTGAATTAATAATTTAATAGTTTTACTATATAGAAGCGATTCAAGTGGTTACTGTTTAAAAAATAATAAAGTGAAATAAAAAAGAATATAAAAGTTGAATTTATGATGTTTGAATGAAATTTCATATAAAGTGATTGAAATTAAAATTATATTTGATGAGCTGTTCTGCTAAGACTGCTTCAGCCTTCAGAAGTAGAAGTGTGAATAGAGACAAAATCATAGATACGAAGATAAAAATTATTAGGATTTTGCTTTTGCTTTGGTCTAACTCGTTCTATGAATGGGGGAAAAAATCCAAAATTTAATCCACTGCTGAGTTTGAGGATTGTTGAATTTTTGGTGCAAATAATCCCTTTCACATTTGGCTGACGCAGTCATTAATTAATACCACCTTTAATTCATGCAAAGACAATTTCACGTTAAAATCATAATATAAAAAAAAATAAATATAAGTGGTTTGAATTATAATATTAAATTAATTAATCATTTTAATTTATAAATTAATTTAATCATTTAAATAAATTTATAATTAATATATCTACAATTTCTCTAAATTTAACATTTATGGAAAAAGCTTTTTTAATTTTGATTTGATAGGTTTCCACATAAAAATTTCGTAAGATTCATTAATTTATATTTTAAATTTTTTATAAAACAGATTTAAATAAAAATTATTCAAATTAAAAATTGTGGGCAACAATAAGTCACAATCTACTTTTAAAAAGAGAATTCGAATTCAATTCAAAGAAAACATAAACATATAACACAAATGAAATTCACGTATTCATATTTAAAAAAAGTTTACTATAAGAAAATTTTTTAATTAATTTTTTAATTTTAAAAAATATATTTAAATATTTTTAAATTTTGAAAAATTTATTAATTATTTTATTAGTGTTAACCACCATTTAATTTGTAGTATGAAAAATTTATTAATTAATTTCTTAATTTTATAAAAAATCTATTAATTAATTCTTTTTTTGAAAAATATTTTAAATTATTTAACAGCTAGAATTAATAATAAAAAATTAACTAGTTTGATTTTTTAAAATTAAAAAATTAATTAAAAAATTTTTTATATTACAGACATCAAATAATAATTTTTTAATAAATAAAATACAAACAAAATTTTCTCATTGGTCAAAACTAAGAATCGTAATAATCTATATAAATTACAATTAATTTAATAAGAAAATGTGGTGGTCTTGAAAAACAATGTGATGCATGAGAAATCTTCTTGTTTGACAATTTGAACAAAAAGTTAAAATAGCATAAATTGAACTTGTACAGTAATGGAGGAATGAAATCCAGCTTTAATATATCCTACATTGGGGTCACATTCCAAATATGAATTTTATTATTATAAATTCAAATCCCCAAATTCATTAAAGACAAATTATACTTGGGAATATGGCTGCTAATCAATAAATAATCATTATCTTTGAAAGTACAGCTGCAATGGAGCTAGGTTTAATTAATATATAATTTAAATAAACGAATGTTTTCTAAGTCCATAGATTCTCAAAAAAAAATCTATTAACTCATTAGATTATTTTTATTCATATATTGTAATATAAACAATTGAAAATACCATGTCATTGTGTCATGTACTACTCTTAGTATATTATATAATTTTCCCTCACTTTGCATGCATGCGGCAGCCGAAGTCAATTTCGGAGATTTGGTCAGAACAAGGAACCGTTCACTGTAGCATCTTAGAGGTATCAAAGTTGAATTTCCGAAGTTTTTTAAAAAAAAAGGGGTAAAATGATGAATAGCTGCTACGCGTAATTGCCCAGCCAAACCCAGAACGCTGACCTTGCCCAGTATATATAAGGTGGCGAGCTTTCTTTCTTCTCCATCTTCAAATCACATCTCAGTTAATTCTTTTGCTTCTGTTTTCCTTCCAGAGAAGAAAATGTCAATTTCAGTTCTTAACATTTCAATATCTCCTGCAAAAGCTGCAGTGTTCTTGTTTATGGTGATGCTGTTTAATACTGCATGCCAAGCTCAGCTCACCTCTATGTTTTATGACAATTCTTGTCCAAATGCACTCAGTACTATCAGAACTTCCATCAGAAATTCAATTGCTGCAGAACGGAGAATGGCAGCTTCTCTCGTTCGTCTTCACTTTCATGATTGCTTCGTTCAGGTATACTTAACCAACAATCAAATGCTTGGTTTTCTTCTCTTATATATATAACATGTACCTGCAAATCCATGTGAGAAGTATCTAAAGCATCGTAATTGGTTTTTCAGGGTTGTGATGCTTCAATCTTGCTTGACGAGACTTCATCTATTGAGAGTGAAAAGACTGCAATTCCAAATAAGGATTCTATAAGAGGTTTTCAAGTCATTGACAAGGCAAAATCTGAAGTAGAAAAGATATGCCCTGGAGTTGTATCTTGTGCAGATATAATTGCTGTGGCAGCAAGAGACGCATCTGCATATGTAAGCATATATATTCAATATATATTCTTTTCATGTTATATCCTATTACAGCATCATGATAAATATATTTTTGGAAAAAAAAAATTAGGTTGGAGGTCCATCCTGGACAGTGATGCTTGGAAGAAGAGACTCGACTACTGCGAGCAGAACTCTAGCAAACAATGAACTGCCAAGCTTTAAAGATGGCCTGGACAGACTTATATCTCGCTTTCAGAGTAAAGGCCTTAGCGCAAGGGACATGGTTGCCTTGTCAGGTACCCCCATATACATTTTTATATATAGATAAACTTGAGCTCAAGGGCTTAGAGACTAATTGTTAATTTGCAACTGCAGGTGCTCATACCATTGGTCAAGCTCAATGCTTTACATTTCGTGATAGGATATATGGTAATATTTCCATAGACGCTGGATTTGCAAGCACTCGCAAGCGTACTTGTCCAGCTGTTGGTGGTGATACAAACTTGGCTCCCTTTGATTTGGTGACACCAAATTCTTTCGACAACAACTACTTCAAGAATCTTATACAAAAGAAAGGTCTTCTTGAATCTGATCAAGTTCTTTTTAGTGGAGGTTCTACAGACAGCATTGTCTCAGAATATAGCAGGAGTCCTGCAGCCTTCAACTCCGATTTTGCATCTGCCATGATTAGAATGGGAAATGTCAATCCTCTCACTGGTACTGCTGGGCAGATAAGGAAGATTTGCAGTGCTGTGAACTAATTTTTCTGCTTCCCTTATGTTTCATTCCATGCCTTCCTTTCTTCAAGTTAGATTGCATAAGCATGTATTCCTTTTACCTGAAGAAAATTTTGTCATTCTTTTTTTCCCCATTAAGTGTAAGGACAAAATATGTCTTTTTCATCTCATTTGTATTTCAATTGGTTAATTTATTTGAATTTTTCTTACCTAAATCTAATTGATTTTTCTCTTGGGACTTAACTCATGAAAATTAGCTTAATATTTATAAATTATTTAAAATTAGCTTTAAATTTTAACATGTTTGATAATAAATAATTTATAAATATATTTATTATTAAAATTATTAAAAAGTACATTAAATCAATTATGTGGCGAAGTTTTAAAATTAAATGAGAATATTATAATAAACTATTTAATCAAATTAAATTATAAATTCAGTTTTATAAGCACTATAATGAAAAGTCAATCCCTCAAACTTTTGGCTTATAGGTTAAACTTATAAATTTAAATAAATATTATAAATATATCAGATCATTTTTAGAACTTATAAGAATCAGTTTGACATTACTATTAGAGCTATAGTTGAGAAAATAATTTTTCTTTTAAAAATAATATCTAAAAAATATTTTTGATATAATTCAGTTATAAAAACACCAAAATAACAAAATTATTTATACTAAACTGTTTTTTTTAAATAGCATCTGATGATCTTCGGGTTTCACCATCCTGAATAAGACAAAATCCAAGAAAAACAGCGCTAACCCAGAGTCTATAGAGCCTTCCTTAGTTGTCCAGTTCAGTATTCCTGGCCCTACTCCAGATGCGCGGAGCAGGCCGGATTGTCTGTAAATCCATATCCGACTAGAAGAAATTCGGGCTTTTTATTTTTTCAAGTGGAAAAAAAAAAATTTCTCAAATCATGGTCCAAGAAATAATTTTTTCCAGATCAAAGTGAAAAGTGACTCGCATTTTAAAAATGCGTAGAGCCTACTGTATTTCAAAAACGCGGTAAGAAAGAATAAATAAAAAAAAAATTTATTTAGATATATTAACGTTATGTAAATATAAATTTAATTTTTATTTATTTAATTATATATTAAATTTATAAAATATAATTATAAAATTTATATTAATATTAATATTAATTAATTTAAATTATTTATAATATAATATTATATTTATTAATTTATATAATTTAGTTATATATTAAATTTATATAAATATAATTATAAAATTTATATTAAAATTATTATAAATATTAACTATTTTAATTTATTTACGATAAAATATTATATCTTCCATATCTATAATAATATTTTATTATTTTTATTATAATTAATTTATAAATATTTATAAATTATAAAAATTATAAAAAATTAAAATTTATTTTATTTCATATTTTTTTTCATGTGAAAATATTTTATAAATATTGATTTTTACTATTTTTATAACCTCCATAAATATTGATAGCCGAAAGTGATAGTATAAATGATGACCACTGATTATATATAACTCCACAATCTCAAATAAGAAAGAGACGTTTATATGGCACGAGAGGATATTTGATATTTTTAGTATTATTTTTTAATTTTATCATTTGTATATATTTTGATTTTATCATTTATTATTATTAGTATATATTTTGATTTTATCATTTATTATTATTACATTTTACCGTTTTTAAATATTTATATGTATTTTTTATTTAATTTTTTTATACTTTCTACATTAATATATATGATTAATAAAATAAATTGTATATATTCTTAATATTAATTAATACATTTATAAAATAAATTATATTAATACTTTTTTTTCTTAAATCTATTTAGATGCACATACCACCAGATTAAGTATGTAAATGTAGGGATGGCAGGCGAGCGGGTTTTCACGGGTACCCGATCCGCCCAAACCCTATTAGGACGGATTTTGGTTTTTACAAAACGGATTTGGACGGATTCGGGTTTGAAAAATTTTACCCGTTTCGGATTCGGGTAGGGTTCGGGATTAGGTGATCGGATACCCGTTACCCGAACCCGATTAACTATACTAACAAAACTAACCCTAATCTCTAATTCATTTTTTCATTTTACTCTTTCCTCTCTTCGTCTACGTCTCTCTCTCTCCCTCGCTTCCCTTCTCATAGTTCTCAGTCACGCCTCTCCCCCACTTCACTGGGAAGTTCTCAGTCACGCCTCTCTCCCACTTCATTGGGAAGTTCTCAGTCACGCCTCTCCCCCACTTCACACTGCCGGCAGCCCAGTCGTCACCGGCGATGTCACCGGCGACGTCTCCTTTCTCTACCCAATCGACGATAAATCTTCTCTCTCCCCCGTCAGCAATATCTCCTTCTCTCTCTCCAACGGCGACATCTCCGACTTTCCAGTTGAAGACAACTCTTCCCTCTGCCCGGTCGGCGTCGGCGATATCTCCTTCTCTCTCCCCAGTCGGGTGAAATCTACTCTTTTCGATTTACGCTTCTCTCCCCGCACTTCACTGACGCTAGAGACAACCCTTCTCTTCTCAATCGGCGACATCTGCTTTGACTATGACTCTCTTCAAGTTTCAAGATCTTTTATGTGTATGTTCTTAAAGAATTTTATAATTTATGAACTATTAATCTGATTATTTGGATATGTTAAAAAATCTAATTATTTGCTATTTGATTAATGTAATACTGTTGATTTTTAAAATTTATGGACAGTTAATCTAATTATTTGATTATAAATCATTATTTGCTGGGTTGCTGAGTTGCTGGTTCTTGTCATTTCTCCTCCTACTGGGTTGTTGTGCAACTGTTAGATAGTTTATTTGATTTTGTCATTGAATTGAATTAAAAAAATTATTTGCTGAGTTGTTGGTTTGTATCGGATTCGGATATTGTGCGGGTATTGTTAAACGGGTTTGGGACGGGTTCGGATAGTAAAATTAAAATATTAAACGGATTTGGGACGGATTCGGAAATTGTATATATAATCGGGTTCGAATTTGGGTACTCTCAATTTTGCGGGTACCCTACCCGTTTACATCCCTATGTAAATGCTATATTAATACATTTATATATATTCTTAGTATTAATTAAATTATATAAATTAAAAAAATAAATTAGTAAATATGATAAATATAATACTATATTATAAATAATTTAAATTAATTAATATTAATATTAATATAATTTTTATAACTATACTTTATAAATTTAATATATAGTTAATTAAATTAATAAAATATAATATAATAATTAATTAAATAAATATTAATTAATATTAAAACAATTTTTATAACTATAATTTGTAAATTTAATATATAATTAATTACATTAAATATAATAATTAATTAAATAAAAATTTATTAAATAATATTATTATAATTTTTATAATTATATTTTATAAATTTAATATATAATTAAATAAATAAAATTAATTAAATATAATAATTAATTAAATAAAAATTAAATTTATACTCATTGCGTGCGGCTGAGCCGCACTCATACATTACCGCTCACAGATGTGGTAATGTATCTAAATAATTTTTTTTTATTTATTCTTTTCTACCGCATTTTTAAAATGTTGCATACTCTAACGCATTTTTAGAATGAGGTAGACTCACTTTCCACCCTGATTCAGAAAAAATTATTTCTCATACCATGGTTTGAGAAATTTTTTTTCTTTTTAACTTGAAAAAGTAAAAAGCTCAAGAAATTCAGTCACATAAAAATATACGAACATACTGGCATAACAGAGATAGATAGCACTATAACAAATAGACTGTTAGATATTACTAGCAGATAAAAAAAAAAATAAAAGGAAGGAAATATTTTCTTCTTTGGCTAAATTTATATTGGCACTGTAAAATTTATTTTTTAAATTTCAGAACATTGACATTTAAAATAATTTTTTTTTATTTTAAAATATTTTTGTTGACTTGTAAACTCAATATCAAACGGGTTTTAAATTGATTTTACCTGTAAGATGATAACGTCCACTAAGTATCGCCTTTTAGAATTGCCTGATGAAAATTCAAAACCAGTAGTTTTATGATCAATGCATGTTACGATTTGTATTTAAAATTGATGAAATTATTTATTATTTATTTTAATGTTAATTAAATTTCTGATCGTGAAAGAATATATATCCTGTCCCAGACAAAAGAAAATCACTAAAGTAAGATAATTGAAAAATAAACATTAGACCGGATGGAAAATCTACGAGAAAGTGACATTTGAATGTGTATTATTATTATTATTATTATTTTAAAAGTTTGTGTCTACGTTGCCTTCTCTTTTCAAAATTATTAAAAAAATAAAATCAATATATATATTCAACCAATCTAAAAATATTATACATATCTAAAATTTAAAAATCAAAATATAATTTAGCATAAGTTAATCTACTTGATTATCTCTCCATGCCCACTGGTTGCCTGGAATGTTATAGCTAGCTAGCCAGCTAGCTGTACTTTCTGCTTTCTAATATCTCTGACCAGAAAATGAGGATTCGGTCGCAAAAACAAAGCCGAAGCGGCCTACGCGTTGTGGCTCAAGATAGAGACTTGGGCAAACCCATTGCGCTGACCTTTTTTTTTTTTTTATCTATATAAGCTTGTCACCCTTTTATCATTTCTTCATCTTCTATCATTTCTTTATTCTTTTGCTCCTCTTCATATCTTTAATTTCAAAAGCTGTTTCATTTGCTTAGTAAAGAAGTGTGCGTAGCTTGTTCTTGATCTCGAGGAAATAAAAAGAAATGGAAACTTCAGTTCATAACGTTTTGACATCTCCCGTAAAAGCAGCAGCTGTTGTATTTGCGGTGCTGCTCTTGAGCACTGCATGCCAAGCTCAACTCACCTCTACATTTTATGACAATTCTTGTCCAAATGCACTCAAAACTATCCGAACTTCCATCAGAAATTCAATTGCCGCAGAACGAAGAATGGCAGCTTCTCTCATTCGTCTCCACTTTCATGATTGCTTTGTTCAGGTACTATATATATATTGCTCTGTTCTCCTTCCAAAAATAATTAGTTTTATTCTATGAGCATCGCTTAATGAATTCTTGATCTTGCAGGGTTGTGATGCATCCATCTTACTCGAAGAGACTCCAACTATCGAGAGCGAACAGACTGCACTTCCCAATAAAGATTCCGCCAGAGGTTTTCGAGTCATCGAGAAAGCTAAATCTGAAGTAGAGAAGATATGCCCTGGAGTTGTATCTTGCGCAGATATCGTCGCCGTGGCAGCAAGAGATGCATCTGCATATGTAATTAACTATATTTCAAACTCTTGCGTTCAGATGCAATACTCTTCTCAAGTTATTGTTTATTAATTTTTTTGACATTTTCTTCTGAAATATATCAGGTGGGAGGTCCATCTTATACAGTGATGCTTGGAAGAAGAGACTCAACAACTGCTAGTAGAACTCTTGCCAATAGTCAACTTCCTAGTTTTAAAGATGGCCTGGACAGACTTATATCTAGCTTTCAGACTAAAGGCCTTAGTGCAAGGGATCTGGTTGCCTTGTCGGGTGCTCATACTCTAGGCCAAGCTCAATGCTTTACATTTCGTGACAGGATATACAGCAATGTCAGCATTGACGCTGGATTTGCTAGCACTCGCCGCCGTGGTTGTCCAGCTGTCGGCGGTGATGGAAATTTGGCTCCATTTGATTTAGTCACTCCTAATTCTTTCGATAATAATTACTTCAAGAATCTGATACAAAAGAAAGGTCTTCTTGAATCTGATCAAATTCTTTTTAGCGGAGGATCCACGGATGGCATTGTAAGAGAATATAGCAGGAGTCCTGCAGCTTTCAACTCAGACTTTGCTTCTGCTATGATTAAAATGGGAAATATTAAGCCTCTCACTGGAACTGCTGGAGAAATTCGGAAAATCTGCAGCTCTATCAATTAGTTTATGCTTTTCTTTTGTATAAGTTGATTAACAGTAAATATGTGGCCGTGTAATCCATTTCTCAACCAATTTTTTCATTGTTTAATTACTGAACCTAAATCCTTGCATAGTTCAAGATCGAGCCGGATTTAAAACATGGATAGATCAACTGTCAGAAATCGATACTTTTCGGAAAAAACCTTTTGAAATTCAATTGTCAAACTTAACATTGAAGGCAATCATTTTTATATTAAAAAATAAAAAAAACGTGATCAAGAAATCATTTTTTTTTTTTAATTTTCTGATACGCAAAATTATCTTTTTATGTATAGCCCAATAAAAATATAATAAATATAATATTTCTAAGTAAAATTTATTTATACATCAAAATTTTTTAAAAAAACTCATGATATAACTAGGTACATTATAATGAGCCTTTTTTATAATTTTCTGATTAATAAACCTATTTCAAATTAATTTTTGTTCGATGAATGAAAGAATTACACATTATTTTCATGACTTTATATAATTCAACAATTTACTCCCTGTAGTATAAATATATTATAAATACAATAAATTAGTCCTTAGGAAATATTACAATAGTAGTGATTTAACTATATTTTTCATAACAGAGGATAAATTACTGATTCTAAAATTCTAAGAATTAATTAGTTTACTTTTAAAAATATAAATATTAAAATTTCACAAAACCATAGGTACTAAATTGTAATTCACCATAAAATGAACTGTGAATGGAAGATCGCTTGGACCAGCAGCGTGAGTGCACACCGCCTGGCCAACCGCAGTCCGCATGAAAAATAATGTCTAATTTTTTAGTTTTTTTTATTTAAATACAAAAATCAATTTTTAAATAGCTTTCTTTTGCTTGAAGTTTGGATGATTGCGACAATTAGTTAGTGTCATATGGATTATGAAAATGGGATAAAAAGCTTTCCTTCCTTGGTTTTCTAGAATTATGTTGTAACTGTTCAGAAGCTTACTTTCTTCAGATTGACAATTATATTAATTATAAAATTTAGTAATTTAATAATTTTATTTTACTGCTAATAGCAGTTATGTAATACAATATAAACCATATAATATAATTTTATGTTATAAATAAAAATTTGATTTATTATAAATATGATTTTATTTAAATTTTATATAAAAAAACTCAAATATTTATATTTTAAATTGAATCTATTCTAAATAAAAATTATCCAAAATATTATGCAACGTCAAAAGTAAACAGAATCAACAACTTGAACCGAAATATTAAGTTAAGGTTACTTGCTATTTACATATTATCAGCTGCGTGGAATTTGCGATTCTACTGCATTCTAAATTAATTTTTTTAACAAATTCAAACCCAAATTTCATTAAAGACGAATTATACTTTGTGATCCATAACTTTGAAAGTACAGCTGCAATGGAGATAAGTTTAATATATATTGTGAATTCTAATGAAGAACGAATATTTTCAACTCCATATATTCACAAAGCACAAAGCACAAAGCACACAACTTCTACGTGCATGCATGCGGCCGCCAAAGTCAATGTCCGGATTCGGTCAGCACAAGGAACTGTTCATTATAGCATCTTAGAGGCATCGATGTGGAATTTTCAAAAAGAAAAAGAGTTGCTGGATAGCGGCTACGCGCAATTACTGGGACCCAGTCAAACCCAATCGGCTGACTTTGCTCAGTATATATAAGGTGGTGATCGCTTTCGTTCTCCATCTTCAAATCACTCCTTCCTTAATTCCTTTGATTGTTCTTTCCTTCCGAAAAAGAAAATGGCAATTCCACTTCTTAACATTTCAACATCTCCAGCAAAAGCTGCATTGTTCGTATTTGTGGTGCTGTTGTTTAACACTGCATGCCAAGCTCAACTCACCTCTACATTTTATGACAGTTCTTGTCCAAATGCACTCAGAACTATCCGAACTTCTATCAGAAATTCAATTGCTGCAGAACGAAGAATGGCAGCTTCTCTCATTCGCCTCCACTTTCATGATTGCTTTGTTCAGGTACTATACATATATTGCTCTATTTTATATTTCCTTCCATATATAACTAATATCATTCTATGAGCATTGCTTAATGAATTCTTGGTCTTGCAGGGTTGTGATGCGTCAATCTTACTCGAAGAGACTCCAACTATCGAGAGCGAACAAACTGCACTTCCCAATAAAGATTCCGCCAGAGGCTATCGAGTCATTGAGAAAGCAAAATCTGAAGTAGAGAAAATATGCCCTGGAGTTGTATCTTGTGCAGATATCCTCGCTGTGGCAGCAAGAGATGCATCTGCATATGTAATTAACTATATTTCAAACTCTTGCATTCAGATGCTATACTCTTCTCAAGTTATTGTTTATTAATTTTTTTGACATTTTCTTCTGAAATATATCAGGTGGGGGGTCCATCTTATACAGTGATGCTTGGAAGAAGAGACTCAACAACTGCTAGTAGAAATCTTGCCAATAGTGAACTTCCCAGTTTTAAAGATGGCCTGGACAGACTTATATCTAGCTTTCAGAATAAAGGCCTTAGTCCAAGGGATCTGGTTGCCTTGTCAGGTGTATATGCTAAAACTATATTCATATATTTTATATAATCATATATATTACAAATCTTTTTCTTAGCAACAAAACATTTTCTTGGCCTTTATATGCTAAAAATATTTTAATTTCCAATTGCAGGGGCTCATACTCTAGGCCACGCTCAATGCTTTACATTTCGTGATAGGATATACAGCAATGTTTCTATTGATGCTGGATTTGCAAGCACCCGCAAGCGCACTTGTCCAGCTGTTGACGGTGATGCAAACTTGGCTCCCTTTGATTTGGTCACACCTAATTCTTTCGACAACAATTACTTCAAGAATCTCATACAAAAGAAAGGTCTTCTTGAATCTGATCAAGTTCTTTTTAGCGGAGGCTCCACAGATAGCATTGTCCGAGAATATAGCAGGAGTCCTGCAGCTTTCAACTCAGACTTTGCTGCTGCCACGATCAAAATGGGAAATATCAATATTCTCACTGGCACTGCTGGGGAAATAAGGAAGATCTGCAGTGCTGTGAACTAATTTTTGTGCTCCTTTTATGTTCGTCCAATGCCTTTATTGTATAAAAGCATGTATTCTTTTTACCTGAAAATTTGTTAATTTTTTTATTATTTCATTTAGTGTAAAGACAAAATGCGTCTAGTTAATATCACTGTATTTCGATTCATCAATTGATTTATATTCTTCCAGATTGAAATCTCCAATTTAATATGCTTAAATATAATTTAGATAACTTTGTATTTATAAAAAAGTATTGATAATCAACTAAAGTATTTGTAGTACTTTTACATATTTTTGTCCACCTTAGAAGATAAATTTTTTATTAACTTTTTAATTTTATACATTTTAAAAATATTAAATTTTATTAATACTAAAAAAATATTTTAAATATTCATTTTAAAGTTATTTTGAAAATAAAATAAAATAAAATAAAATAAAGCTATAATAATAAATTTATATATTATTATAATATAAAAAAAATAAATGAATAATAATTTTACAACCATTAAAAAATATATATAAAAATTATCGAACGAAAATGAGTAATATTATTATTCAAAACGGGTGAAAAAAATCTCCAAAAAAGTAACATAAACGATGTGAATACATGGATTGTGTACTTTATTATTATTTTAAAGTTTTATGTCTAAGCTATCCTTAAAAGAAAAAAAAAAAAAAGAAATATGTCTAAGCAGCCTTTCTTTTTCAAAGTTACTATCGGCTAAATCTTACAACTATGAATTAAATTTTAAAATCGCTGTCATTAAGGGGCTTAACTTCAATACAATTCTCTACGATGTAAATTAAATAGTAAAAGTCCTTTTTTATACGCTGACTGGCAGAGAAAAATAAAATAAAATAAAAATTATAGGAGGATTGAAGCATAATTCAAATTACCCATGAAATGT
The DNA here is from genome assembly GCF_001659605.2 of Manihot esculenta. Lineage (NCBI taxonomy): Eukaryota > Viridiplantae > Streptophyta > Magnoliopsida > Malpighiales > Euphorbiaceae > Manihot > Manihot esculenta. The sequence goes on along the minus strand of NC_035177.2, from coordinate 30,135,574 downwards.
TCCAGATGAATGAATTTAAAAAAAAAATTAAAAAATATATATTAGTTAGTTTAGTAATTATTAAATAATTTAGATTAATTATTTTAAATAATATAAAATAATTATGCAAAATTAGTGAATTTGTAAGGAGAAGACTACTCGTGAAATGATATGGACTACTCATATGAAATGATATGAGTGATCCGAAATACTAACAAATCACAGTACTCGAGAGTATTTAGTTCAGCACAATACGATTGCAATAAGATTATCATAAATTTAGCGAGAATGTGAAATCTGTAGTAAATATGAAATTTCATACTATTAAATATATATTCTGAATATTTTGAATCAGATATAAAATAAATTTAAAAATTATTTAAATCAGTTTAAATTTTACAACTACGTAATTCAGTTATGATATAATAGTTTATATTATAAACCACTGAACCAATAATATCAGTGTATTAATTTTAGAAGATAATAAATATAATTAAAATCCATGTGGGAGAGGATATGAAGACTGTCCTCGTGGTATTTTTAAAACCAAGCTAGAAAATGTCCCCAATTCACAAATATCGTATTTTGCAGATTGGATTCCTAACGCAACTTTAAAACGCTGCCAGATGCAATGGTTGCAAATTTTCATTAAGGGTCATGGTGTATTTGCCATGAGAGCAAAGCATTCTACTTTTCAAGGAACACACTATGAGGAAGACTATTCCTGCGGCAACGAGGAAGAAGCAGCTGTCGGTAATGACGATGGCTTTTGGAGGATGAGAGAAGCGTGACAATGGACTACAATGGGAGGGAGAGGTAAAAGAGATTGGGGTTGTGGTGAAAGCTAAAAAAATAAGTTTGGACAAAGAAATTAGGGATTTAATTTCTCATCGATTTGACGGGCAGAATCCCTTGCAATCTAGCACAAATACTCCCTCACTCTCAAAGTTTAAAAAAAAAAAAAAAAAAGCAAACTGAGTCAACAATTTACACCAAACTGATTAAGCTAAGGTTACTTGCTATTTACTAATCAACCACGTGGAATTGGCAATCCCACTGCCATCACTTGTTTTATTTTACATCCACATAAGGTCAATTTCACATGTTATTATTAAAAAATTCAAATCCCAATTGCATTAATTAAAGACAAATTATACATTAAATTATGGCTGCTAATGAATAAATAATCCTTATCTTCGAAAGTACAGCTGAAGTGGAGATAAGTTTAATAAATTGTATTGTAAATTCTAATCACGAACGAATATTATCAACTCCATATATTCACATAGCACAAAGCACAAAGCACACCAACTTTGCATGCATGAGGCCGCCAAAGTCAATGTCCGGATTCGGTCAGCACAAGGAACTGTTCATTATAGCATCTCAGAGGCATCAACGTTGAATTTTCAACCAAAAAAAGGAGTTGGTGAATAGCGGCTACGCGCAATCACTCGTTGTACAGTGACCCAGCCAAACCCAATCCGCTGACTTTGCTCACTATATATAAGGTGGTGAGCGCTTTCATTCTCCATCTTCAAATCATTTCTCACTTAATTCCCTTGCTTCTGATTTCCTTCCAAAAAGGAAAATGGCAATTCCGCTTCTTAACGTTTCAATATCTCCAGCAAAAGCTGCAGTGTTCGCGTTTATGGTGCTGCTGTTTTACACTGCCTGCCAAGCTCAACTCACCTCTACATTTTATGACAATGCTTGTCCAAATGCACTCAAAACTATCCGAACTTCCATCAGAAATTCAATTGCCGCAGAACGAAGAATGGCAGCTTCTCTCATTCGTCTCCACTTTCATGATTGCTTTGTTCAGGTACAATATATACATTGCACTCTTTTATATCTCCTGCCCTATATAATTAATTTTATTCTATGAGCATCGCTTAATGAATTCTTGATCTTGCAGGGTTGTGATGCATCAATCTTACTCGAAGAGACTCCAACTATCGAGAGCGAACAGACTGCACTTCCCAATAAAGATTCCGCCAGAGGTTTTCGAGTCATCGAGAAAGCTAAATCTGAAGTAGAGAAGATATGCCCTGGAGTTGTATCTTGCGCAGATATCGTCGCCGTGGCAGCAAGAGATGCATCTGCATATGTAATTAACTATATTTCAAACTCTTGCCTTCAGATGCTATACTCTTCTCAAGTTATTGTTTATTAATTTTTTTTGACATTTTCTTCTGAAATATATCAGGTGGGAGGTCCATCTTATACAGTGATGCTTGGAAGAAGAGACTCAACTACTGCTAGCAGAACTCTTGCCAATAATGAACTTCCCAGTTTTAAAGATGGCCTGGACAGACTTATATCTAGCTTTCAGCGTAAAGGACTTAGTGCAAGGGATCTGGTTGCCTTATCAGGTATATATGCTAAAACTATTTTCATGTATTTTGCATTATCATATATCTTACAAGTGATCTTTTTCTTAGAAAAAAAACATTTCCATGTCTTCGATATGCTAAAAATATTTTAATTTCAAATGCAGGAGCTCATACCCTAGGCCACGCTCAATGCTTTACATTCCGTGATAGGATATACAGCAATGTTTCAATTGATGCTGGATTTGCAAGCACCCGCAAGCGCACTTGTCCAGCTATTGGCGGTGATGCAAACTTGGCTCCCTTTGATTTGGTGACACCTAATTCTTTCGACAACAATTACTTCAAGAATCTCATACAAAAGAAAGGTCTTCTTGAATCTGATCAAATTCTTTTCAGTGGAGGTTCCACAGACAGCATTGTCCGAGAATATAGCAGGAGTCCTGCAGCTTTCAACTCAGACTTTGCTGCTGCCATGATCAAAATGGGAAATATTGATATTCTCACTGGCACTGCTGGAGAAATAAGGAAGATCTGCAGTGCTGTGAACTAATTTTTGTGCTCCTTTTATGTTCGTCCAATGCCTTTATTGTATAAACACATGTATTCTTTTTACCTGAAAATTTGTTAATTTTTTTTATTATTTCATTAAGTGTAAAGACAAAATATGTCTAGTTAATATCATTGTATTTCAATTCATCAATTGATTTATATTCTTCCAGATTGAAATCTTCAATTTCATATGCTTAAATCTAATTTAGATAACTTTGTATTTATAAAAAAGTATTAATAATCAACTAAAGTATTTGTAGTATTTTTACATATTTTTGTCCACCTTAGAAGATACATTTTTTATTAACTTTTTAATTTTATACAATTTAAAAATATTAAATTTTATTAATACTAAAAAGATATTTTAAATATTCATTGAAAAGTTATTTTAAAAATAAAACAAAATTAAATAACGTTATAATAATAAATTTATATATTATTATAGTATAAATAATTTTACAATAGTTAAAATTATCTAACGAAAATGAGTAATATTATTATTCAAAACGGGTGAAAAAAATCTCAAAAAAAGTAATAGCAACGATGTAATTGTGTACTTTCTTATTATTTTAAAGCTTTATGTCTAAGCTATCTTTGAAAGAAAAAAAAATATATATATATATTTAAGTGGATATTATCGATTAAATCTTATAGCAGCCTATAATATTGAAAATTTAGTCAATACATTACGTTATTTGAAGTTAAAATATATATGAAATCAACTATAAATTCAACTATATTACAGTTCTATTAGCAGCATTTTATAAATGTAAAGGCCTTGCATAATAAGCTCATTGAAAATCAAAGGTGAAAGCAATAAGATCAATAGGATATAATATATATTGTAGCAGCTCCAAATAATCTCTAATATTTGAAAATTTTCCATGGATAATACCTTGAATTAAATATTTGAATGATGATCAAAGATCCAAGTTTAAAGTAGAAAAAAATTAATATACTCAAAAGGATTACAATTATTCAACAGAGAAAGCAACTAATATCAACTAATAGGGGAAGGAGTTAGGGATTTAACTCCTCATCGATTAATTTTTATATGAAAATATTCACATATAGTGAAATGGTTTTAAGTAAGAATTATCCAAAACATTATACAACAGTCAAAAAGCACACAGAGTCAACAATTTACACCAAACTGTTTTATTTTACATCCACATAAGCTCAATTTCACATGTTATTATTAAAAAATTCAAATCCCAATTGCATTAATTAAAGACAAATCATACTTTGAATTATGGTTGCTAATGAATAAATAATCCTTATCTTCGAAAGTACAGCTGAAGTGGAGATAAGTTTAATATATATTGTGAATTCTATAATCACGAACGAATATTTTCAACTCCATATATTCACAAAGCACAAAGCACAAAGCACACCAACATCTATACGTGCATGCATGCGGCCGCCAAAGTCAATGTCCGGATTCGGTCAGCACAAGTAACTGTTCATTATAGCATCTTAGAGGCATCAATGTTGAATTTTCAACCAAAAATGGAGTTGGTGAATAACGGCTACGCGCAATTACTCGTTGTACAGTGACCCAGCCAAACCCAATCCGCTGACTTTGCTCACTATATATAAGGTGGTGAGCGCTTTCATTCTCCATCTTCAAATCATTTCTCACTTAATTCCCTTGCTTCTGCTTTCCTTCCAAAAAAGAAAATGGCAATTCCACTTCTTAACATTTCAATATCTCCAGCAAAAGCTGCAGTGTTCGCGTTTGTGGTCCTGCTGTTTAACACTGCCTGCCAAGCTCAACTCACCTCTACATTTTATGACAATTCTTGTCCAAATGCACTCAAAACTATCCGAACTTCCATCAGAAATTCAATTGCCGCAGAACGAAGAATGGCGGCTTCTCTCATTCGTCTCCACTTTCATGATTGCTTTGTTCAGGTACAATATATATATTGCTCTGTTCTCCTTCCAAAAATAATTAGTTTTATTCTATGAGCATCACTTAATGAATTCTTGATCTTGCAGGGTTGTGATGCATCAATCTTACTCGAAGAGACTCCAACTATCGAGAGCGAACAGACTGCACTTCCCAATAAAGATTCCGCCAGAGGTTTTCGAGTCATCGAGAAAGCTAAATCTGAAGTAGAGAAGATATGCCCTGGAGTTGTATCTTGCGCAGATATCGTCGCCGTGGCAGCAAGAGATGCATCTGCATATGTAATTAACTATATTTCAAATTCTTGCGTTCAGATGCTATACTCGTCTCAAGTTATTGTTTATTAATTTTTTTGACATTTTCTTCTGAAATATGTCAGGTGGGAGGTCCATCTTATACAGTGATGCTTGGAAGAAGAGACTCAACTACTGCTAGCAGAACTCTTGCCAATAATGAACTTCCCAGTTTTAAAGATGGTCTGGACATACTTATATCTAGCTTTCAGCGCAAAGGCCTTAGTGCAAGGGATCTGGTTGCCTTATCAGGTATATATGCTAAAACTATTTTCATGTATTTTGCATTATCATATATCTTACAAGTGATCTTTTTCTTAGCAAAAAAAAAACATTTCCATGTCTTATATATGCTAAAAATATTTTAATTTCCAAATGCAGGAGCTCATACTCTAGGCCACGCTCAATGCTTTACTTTCCGTGATAGGATATACAACAATGTGTCCATTGACGCTGGATTTGCAAGCACTCGCAAGCGCACTTGTCCAGCTATTGGCGGTGATGGAAACTTGGCTCCATTTGATTTGGTCACACCTAATTCTTTCGACAACAATTACTTCAAGAATCTTATTCAAAAGAAAGGTCTTCTTGAATCTGATCAAATTCTTTTTAGCGGAGGTTCGACAGATAGCATTGTCCGAGAATATAGCAGGAGTCCTGCAGCTTTCAACTCAGACTTTGCTGCTGCCATGATCAAAATGGGAAATATCGATATTCTCACTGGCTCTGCTGGGGAAATAAGGAAGATCTGTAGTGCTGTGAACTAATTTTTTTGCTCTTTTTATATGTTCATTCCATGCCTTTATTGTACAAGAACATGTATTCTTTTTACCTGAAAATTTGTTATTTTTTTTTATTTATTTCATTAAGTGTAAAGACAAAATATGTCTGGTTAATAGCATTGTATTTCAAATCATCAATTGATTTACATTTTTCCAGATTGAAATCTCCAAATTTAATGTGCTTTAATCTAATTTAGATAACTTTATTTTTGTAAAAGATATTAATAATCGACTAAAGTATTCTATATTATTTTTCACATTTTTTTTTATTTCTTTAATTATATATATATAATTGAGTATAAAATATTAAATTTTAAATAATAATAAATAAAAGTAAATTTGAAAAATAACGAGTAATTTTTTTTAATTTTTTAAAAGAGTAAATTACTATAAGTTTCTTGAATCTTTATAGAATTAATTAATTTATTTCTATTTCAAGATCATTTAATTAAAATTTCTCTATATATTTTTTAAAATTTAACCTCTTATTTTTTTCTGTAAAAAAACTGGAGTTATTTTTAATTATTTATATTATTTATATAAATAATAATTATTATTATTTATATAAATAATAATTATTGAATGATTGGTAATTTTTAATTATTATTTTAAAAGACTTTACTTTAATGGAATTCTCAATTAAATGTGAAATAAAAAAAAAGTTTATATCATGATGAAAATATAAATTAAAAATTAATTAAAGAAATAGCACATAAAATCGGGTTAGTTTTAGTCGAAATTAAATATCTTAATTTTAAAATATTAAACATTAAATTTAACTTAGATTAATTCTAAAATTTTTATATAATTACATTATGTTTTTTAAATTCTTTGTTAATATTTAAATATGATAATTTTTAATCTTCTAATCATAATTTCAATCAAATGGATACGTAGCAAGGGCAAATCTCTCACTTACGCTGGAACATACATACATCTATTTAATTAATAATTTATTAAAATACTAGTCAAACCAATTATAAAACATAATTAATCTAAGAATATAAAATTCTATCTTTTGAACTACGTTCTTAAATTTCAAAAGTAATTAACAGAACTGATTTTTTTTTTTTTTTGAAAAGGAGGGATAGAGCCCTTTAATTTATTATACGATCATGAAAAATATTCATACAGTCAGCATTCAAGAGGAGCTTAATACTAGATGAAGGCAAATCAATAAGACTCATACCAAAAACTCCACCATGCGCACTATTCGCAAGATAATCAGTTACCATATTAGCTTCCCTATATATTTGCTCGACCTTATCCTCCCATTCCCGCCGGATAAGAGCTCTGCAATTAATAACTAAAGACTGCAATCTATAAACACCACTGTCTTGACCTTGAAGAAGCTGAACAACAATTTGAGAATCAGTTTGAATAACAATTTTCCGCCATCCCCTACTCCAAGCCACATTCAAAGCATGATATATAGCCCATAATTCTGCCTCAACCACACCACAAACTCCCAACACACAACGAAAACCAAGTAGCCATTTACTTAATTTTTTGGAAAGGATCAATAGGAGTAGAAACCAATCGGAAAAGAGGTCCAACCGAAAGCCAATCATCTTGCCAAAACTTAACATCAATACCACTACGAACGTCAATAGAAACACCGCTAGAAACTAATTGGAGGCCCCAGCATAAAGCCTTCCAATTCATAGAGGCACCAGGAGGTACTCGAAGATTCCAAGAAATTCTATCATTATTATATTTCCAAAGAAGACATGAGATCCATAAGTCAGATGGGTTCATAAATGCCGGCCAACATAATTTACCCATCATAGCTTGATTCATTAATCCAAAATTCCAAATGCCTAACCCACCATTTTGCTTTGGATATAGCAAAGTTTGCCAATTAATCAGATGAACAGCAGAATCCCCACTTTTACCATGCCAAATAAAATTATGGCAAAGCCGCTCCATTTCCTTACAAATAGACACCGGCAATTTAATAGATTGCATAGTATAAATAGGAATGGAGTTCAAGACTGATTGGACCAGTGTTATTCTCCCTACTCTAGAAAGTGCACCCGCCTTCCAACCAGCAAGCCGGCTTCGCATATCATCAACCAATCCACGAAATTGTACCTGAGATACTCTATCATGAAGAGATGGTACACCCAAATAACGCCCAAGGTCAGAGACCAAAGGAATCCCTGATTTAGAGGATAAACGAGAGGCTGTAGATGTACTCACATTCGGAGAAACAAAAAGGCTTGACTTTAAAAAATTCACCTTTTGTCCAGAAGCATTACAAAAGACAGTTAAACAATTAATAATAACATCCAGCTGTTCTTCCGTAGCTTCAGCAAACAATACCATATCGTCGGTGAACATGAGATGTGAAATCAACGGACCATTATTGGAAATAGGAAGTGGATGCCACTCCCCTTGTTCCACCGAATGTTTAATAATATTGGAAAGTTGCTCCACACAAAACACAAAAAGATAGGATGATAAAGGGTCGCCTTGCCGAACCCCACAAGTGGGCAAAAAAGACTCCAACTTCTCATTGTTCCAAAGAACTGACATAGTAGCAGAATGAACACAATGTCTCACATTCGTTCTCCATAAACTGGAAAAATTAGCTTTCTCCAAGCTCCAATCAATAAAGCTCCATTCCAACCTATCATAGACTTTTTCTAAATCAATTTTCAAAGCCATAAATCCATTGCCACCGTTCATTTTCCCCATAGTGTGAAGAGCCTCTTGGTAAATGACTACATTATCCGTGATTTGCCGACCCGGAACAAAACTATTCTGCTCTGGTCCAATTAATGAATTAAGGACTTGTTGTAACTTGTTCACCAAGACCTTCGTAATAAGCTTATAAAGCACATTACAGAGGCTAATTGGCCGAAATTGAGTAATAAATTCAGGGGTAGCCATCTTCGGTATCAATACCAAAACCGTCTCATTAATCATGCTTGGGAGCTCATTGCCTTGTAAACAAAAAAGAACAAAATCAATCACCTGAGTCTCAACTATTGGCCAAGCCTTCTTATAAAATTCAACAGTAAAACCATCGTCGCCAGCCGCTTTACCACTCGCCATCTGGTCCAATGCTAGCTTAACCTCCTCTGGAGAAAATGGTCTATCAAGTTCTATAATTTGTGTCGTGGAGAGCATAGGATGGGCATATTGGAAAGGAATATCCAAAAGCTCACCCAAATCAGAAGTATACAAATTGCGGAAAAAATTGATGGCCATACCTTTAAGAACCGACGGATCAGTAACAACCTCCCCCAAATCATTCTTTAAAGCAGAAATACAGAATTTTTTCCGTTTGATAGTAGCTGCTAGATGATAGAAATGAGTATTCCGTTCGCCGTTCGCTATCCATTCCTCTTTTGATTTCTGAAACCAGTACATCTCCTCTTGGCGTAGAATCTCTTCCAATCTGCGTTTCAATTTAAATTCAAGCTTTACAAGGCTCCTTGTCCGGCTTTCAGCAAGATCTCTCTGAACACCACCTAACCTGCGTAAAAGCCTTCTCTTGTTATCAAAGATATTACCGAACTGAGTCCTATTCCACTCTCCAAGCTGAATTTTTAATGTGCTCAGATTATGAATTAGGGAACGATTTGGATCCCAAGAGCATGCAACTACTTGATCAAACTGAGCATGTAGTGTCCAAGCTGTTAAAAACCGAAAAGGACGAACTCCAAAAGCTAGAACCCCTTGACATTTAATCACAATTGGGACATGATCTGAATGCAATTTAGGTGGATGTTCAACAATAGTATCAATATAATCCAGTCTCCAATCAGTAGATACAAAACATCGATCTAACCGAGCAGCTTGATAGGGAACATTTTCGCCACTTCTCTGCCATGTAAAACCACTCCCAACAAACCCCAGATCAATAAGAGAGTGCTTGAAAATCCAGTCTGAAAAATCCTGAGCTCCTGGAGGATTAGAAGAAGAATATCCGCTTTGTTCAGATGAGTCCACTACAGAATTAAAATCACCCGCGACAATCCATTTAGAAATGGATAGACTATTTTCTCCAGAAAGAGATTGCCAAAGCTTCCTCCTTAAATAAATATCAGGACTTGCATAAACTACACTAAACAACCATTTCTCTCCAGTAGAAAAATTAATTGCTACCGTAATGAATTGAGGATCGGTAACTGTAACGACCCGAAAATCGGACCGCTACCGGCGCTAGGATCCGGGTCGACTTAAGGCCGCCGGGACCCGAAGCAAGCCTAACATAATACCTGTAAACCTGTATAATCCCATACATGATCAACAATAAGCATAAGAATTAAAACTTTTCTTTGCATACACACCAACCAAACTCAACCTGTGCATGACATTAATATAACTATGATCCCTCTGTGGGATTTCATCTGTACCCCCAATGGGTAACATAACCTGTGTTGAGCTGGTCTACATAAACATTATCAAAATCTCTAAGATCATGTATAAAGAGGGATACAACATTCTATGGTCAAGCACATACTAACATCCATAAAACTCATTACATAACTATATTGTACTTTTACATTACAATTTTGATCATGTCCATTGCTATCTATTACATAAACATGACTTCTTTACTCTATCCGGACTCCCGCTCTATACTGTACCTGCAATCCTGGGGGTAAAGGGAGAGGGGTGAGCTAAAAGCCCAGTGAGCTGAACTATTAAAACACATTAATACTATGCTCTATGAGAATGCATCATAACACAAACAATTCACATAAGGGTTGGGTGAACTTGTCACCAAATAGTCCAAGTTAACTCTGTGCCAGGCCTGTAGAATGGGGCCTGGTCTTCCTGTCATAACATACATTACTTACCATTTTCCAGGGCCTCCTCTGGGCTCCTGGCCTTCGAGTCCCATAACTGTGTTTTACTCTGTGCCAGGCCTGTAGACTGGGGCCTGGTCTTTCTTACTCTGTGCCAGGCCGTAGCATGGGGTCCTGGTCTTCCTGTCTTGGACTAAATGGGTCATCCAACATTCACCCACATCAACAACAACAGATGCAATGCGACATATTCGTGAGACTAATGCAATCATCCTATCGCATAATCATGATGCATGAAACATGATAAAACATTTAATTTAAAAGATTAAGTTTAGTTCCACTCACCTCCGGCTGACTCTGACAACACCGCAGCTGAACTCACTGCTGGGGTCCTCGGTTCCTCGGGTCCGAACCTACACAGGTGGACTCAAATGAGGGACCAAACATGCTAGAACATAACTCTAAACTATTCCCCAAAAACCCCCTAAAACATCATAAATTAACCATAAGAATACATGCATGAAATGGCTGGACAGGGCACTTTCGGCGGCAGGTTCGGCGGCCGAAAGTCCCTCCAGAGACGAAAGTCAGGCAGGTTCGGCGGCACCTTCGGCGGCCGAAAGTGCCAGACAGAGACGAAAGTCTCTTTTCGGGGGCACCTTCGGCAGCCGAATGCTGCCTCCACAAAAGGGGTTCGGCGGCCGAAACTCCCTTCGGCTGCCGAACCTGGTTTCTGCCAAACGGGCAGAAACTTGGTTCAAATGAACCTCCTGCCTCCCAAAACCATAAATCATGCATATATCTCAACCAAAACATGCATACAAGTTCCTAGGGGCCTCAAACATACATAAACCCCATCTACAACACTTCAATCACACACAAACAAGCTACATTGCTCAAATCATCAATATAACCCATAAACTCAACATATAACCTAACATGCATTTCTACCCATAGATCTTGCATAAAACTTATTTAAAACACATAAGGAGCTTAAGATCGGCCCTTACCTCTTGGAGATCGAGAGGGAGACGACCTAAACTTGGAGATCCTCGAAAATGAGCTCCTGAGTTCCCAAAGCTCTAAAACTTGTTTCAAAAGCTTAAATCTTCAAAACCAAGTGAAAACAAGTGAAAATCTTGAAAGATTTAGAGGAAGAACATCAAAAATGGGTGAGGGACGGCGGAAAGCTCACCTTGGCCGAAAATGGGAAAAAAGCTCGCCCGTTTTCGGCTAAGGGACCCTTTTATAGTGGCTGGCCAGACCACGTTCGGGGGCCGAATGTGCCTCCGCATGCATGCCATGTTCGGCGGCCGAACATGAGGTTCGGCGGCCGAACCTGAACTTCCCTCACTCATGCTTTCGGGGGCCTAACGTGCCTCCAAAACGCATGCATGTTCGGCGGCCGAACTTGACTTTCGGCGGCCGAACCTGGGTTTTCCTCCAATGCTATTTTCATGCAAAAACTCATTTTATTTAATACTTAAAACCATTAAAAACATGAAAATATTTCATAAAATATGATTCTACCCCTTCTAGAGGTCTCCGACATCCGAGATTCCACCGGACGGTAGGAATTCTGATACCGGAGTCTAGCCGGGTATTACATTCTCCCCCCCTTAAGAACATTCGTCCCCGAATGTTCCTCACTAGCACACATAGCATGGCAAAGAACATAACATACATACAACATATAGAGACTAACCTTAAAAGAGATGAGGATATTGCCGGAGCATGGACTCCCGTGTCTCCCAAGTGCATTCTTCTATATTGTGGTGGTTCCACAGGACTTTCACCATCGGGATTTCCTTGTTCCTCAGCTTCCTGATCTGGGTGTCTAGGATCCGTACTGGCTGCTCAACATAGGTGAGATCCTCCTGGATCTCCACATCAGGCTCACTAAGAACCTTGCCCGAATCTGACACGAACTTTCTCAACATAGAAACATGAAAAACCGGATGGATCCTCTCCATTGAAGCAGGTAAATCCAGCTTGTACGATACATTCCCAATCTTTTGCAAGACTTCGAAGGGTCCGATGTACCGCGGAGCCAGTTTACCCTTCTTCCCGAACCGAACCACTCCTTTCATTGGGGACACCTTGAGCAATACCAGATCCCCCTCCTGAAACTCTACTAGTCTCCTGCGGATGTCTGCATAACTCTTTTGTCTGCTTGCAGCTGTCTTGATTCTTTCTCTGATCATGGGCACCACCCTGCTGGTGATCTCTACTAGCTCGGGTCCTGCTAAGGACCTCTCTCCTACTTCTTCCCAGCAAACAGGTGATCTGCACTTCCTTCCATATAAAGCTTCATATGGAGCCATCCCGATGCTAGCATGATGACTGTTATTGTAGGCAAACTCCACCAAAGGTAGATGCTGCCTCCAAGAACCGCCAAAGTCCAGCACACACATTCTGAGCATATCTTCTATGGTCTGGATGGTCCTCTCTGACTGTCCGTCTGTCTGTGGATGGAAAGCAGTGCTGAAATCCAACCTAGTACCCATAGCATTCTGCAGACTCCGCCAAAATCTGGAGGTGAACTGGGGCCCTCTATCTGACACTATAGAAACAGGAACCCCATGCAGTCTGACTATCTCATCAACGTACACCTGCGCCAACTTGTCCACAGAATAGCCACTCCTGACAGGGATAAAGTGAGCAGATTTGGTGAGTCTGTCCACAATCACCCATATGGAGTCCAATCTGTTGGACGTCGCCGGTAACCCCACTACGAAGTCCATAGCTATATTCTCCCATTTCCATTCTGGAATAGGTAGCGGGTTAAGCATTCCAGCCGGCTTCTGATGTTCCAGCTTCACCCTCTGACATACTTCGCAGGCTGACACAAACTGTGCCACTTCTTTCTTCATAGCTGGCCACCAGTAAACTTTCTTCAGATCTTGATACATCTTGGTGGCTCCGGGGTGAATGCTGTATCTTGCATTATGAGCCTCTCTCATAATGTCTCCTTTTAGCCCTATGTCATCTGGTACACACAATCGACTCCCATAGCGGAGGATCCCCTTATTGTCAAATCTGAACTCACTGTCCTTGCCTGACTGAACAGTCCTGGCAATCTTCACTAACTCTGGGTCCTCATGCTGTTTCTGAGCCACCTGCTCCAGAAACACGGGTGTCACTTTCATCTGAGCAACCAAGGCACCTGTACCGGACAACTCCAACTGTAGACCTTCCTCGATGAACTTGTAAAACTCCTTCACCACCGGTCTCCTCTCTGCCGTGATGTGGGATAGACTGCCTAGTGACTTCCGGCTTAGGGCGTCTGCCACGACATTCGCCTTACCCGGATGATACTGAATCTTGCAATCATAGTCACTCAGCAATTCTACCCATCTCCTCTGCCTCAAATTCAAATCCCTCTGACTCAAGATGTACTGCAAGCTTTTATGATCTGTGAAGATCTCACATTTTACCCCATAGAGGTAATGCCTCCACATCTTGAGTGCAAAGATTACTGCTGCCATCTCAAGGTCATGCGTGGGGTAATTCATCTCATGCTTCTTTAGCTGCCTAGAAGCATAAGCAATCACCTTCTCATTCTGCATAAGCACACAACCCAGTCCTACACGGGACGCGTCACAAAAGACTGTAAAGTCCTCTCCACTAGATGGCAGAGCTAAAACTGGTGCTGAAGTCAACCTCTTCTTGAGCTCTTCAAAACTCTCCTCGCACTGGTCGGTCCACAGAAACTTCTGGTTCTTCCTGGTTAGTCTGGTTAGAGGAGCTGCTATCTTTGAGAAGTCCTGAACGAACCTCCTGTAGTAACCTGCCAAACCCAAGAAACTCCTGATCTCTGTCACTAAAGTGGGTCTAGGCCAGTTAGCCACAGTCTCTGTCTTCTTGGGGTCTACCTCTATTCCATTCTCTGACACTACATGCCCCAAGAATGAAATGCTCCTTAGCCAGAACTCGCACTTGGAGAACTTGGCATACAAGCCATGTTCCCTCAGGGTCTGTAGAACCAACCGCAGATGATGGGCATGCTCCTCTGCATTCCTGAATACACTAAGATATCATCTATAAAGACAATAACGAAGTGATCCAGGTACTGGCTAAACACTCTATTCATGAGATCCATGAATGCTGCAGGGGCGTTAGTTAACCCGAACGGCATCACAAGGAACTCAAAATGCCCATATCTGGTCCTGAAAGCCGTTTTTGGCACATCCTCTTCCCTGATCCTCAACTGATGGTACCCCGATCTCAGATCTATTTTGGAGAAGCAACCCGCTCCTGCTAGCTGGTCGAATAGATCGTCGATCCTTGGCAATGGGTACTTGTTCTTGGTAGTGACTTTATTCAACTGCCTGTAGTCGATACAAAGTCTAAGAGATCCATCCTTCTTTTTCACAAACAGAACTGGAGCACCCCAGGGTGAGGTACTCGGTCGGATGAAGCCCTTGTCTACCAACTCCTGTAACTGCTCCTTCAACTCTTTCAACTCTGCTGGCGCCATCCTGTAGGGAGGGATAGAGATCGGTCGGGTTCCAGGCATCAGTTCTATCTCGAACTCTATCTCCCTAGCAGGTGGTAAACCTGGCAGCTCGTCTGGGAACACATCTAAGTACTCTCTAACCACTGGCATCGAGGCGGGCTCTCTAACCTGACTATTTAGCTCTCTCACATGAGCCAAATACCCCTGACATCCCTTCCTAAGCAACCTACGAGCCTGAAGAGCTGAGATCATACCTCTAGGTGTACCCCTCCTGTCTCCTCTGAAGACAACCTCTGATCCATCCTGACCTCTGAACCTGACTACCTTGTCCCTGCAGTCCAAGGTAGCACCATGGGTAGATAACCAGTCCATCCCTAGAATGACGTCAAAGTCTGTCAAGTCTAAAACCACAAGGTCGGCGGACATGCATCTCCCCTCAACAAAAACTGGACTACACTGACAGACTGACTCTGCCACTGATGGATCACACTTGGGTCCACTGACCCAGAGAGGACACTCTAACCCAGAGATCATCAACCCCAACCTCTGGACGGCTCTCGGAGCAATAAATGAATGAGATGCACCAGGGTCCATCAATGCATAAACATCCGAACAACCTATGACGAGATTACCTGCCACCACGGTGTTGGATGCGTCTGCCTCCTGCGGTGTCATTGTGAAGATCCGTGCTGGGGCTGATGGACCTTCACCTCTGAAACCCGCTGAAGAAGAGGCTGCTCCTCTCCCTCTGCCTCTGCCACTGGCCTGAGTCATGGCTGGAGCTGCTGGCTGCGCTACACTGCCTGAAGCTGTCTGCTGGGACTGAGCCATCGGGGCCGCTCTTGGACAATCTCTAGCTATATGCCCCTCCTGACCACATCTGAAACAGACGTTCGCCCCAAACCGACATACTCCCTTGTGTGGTCTACCACACCTCGCACAAACTGCATTATCCGCACCAGAGCTTGAGCCACTCCCAAATCCCAGACTGGATTTGACCTTGTTCCAGAACTTATTCTTCTTACCCTTGGGTTTATTCCATCTCTTACTGCCTGAAGCTGCTGCACTCAAGGTAGAGGGATCTAACCTTCCCCCTCCCGGAGTTTTAGAACCAGAAGCTTGTGCCACTGTCTGCTTAACTGTCCCCTGGACGATGGCACTAGCCTCCATTCTCCTAGCCATGTCTACTATGGCATGAAAACTCTCTCTATCTGCTGACTGAACCAAGGAGGAATACCTGGGATGGAGCTTCATGATATACCTCCTCGACTTCTTCTGGTCTGTGCTAAGGTCTTGCCCTGCAAATGGCAGCAACTCCATAAACCTGTCGGTATATTCGTCTACACTCATATCATCAGTTTGCCTCAACTGCTCGAATTCTATCATCTTCAATTCCCTTGAACTATCAGGAAAAGCCCATCCTGCAAACTCGTTTGCAAACTCTTCCCAAGTCATGCTGTCCACTCTCGGGTTCACATAGTTCTTGAACCACTCCCGTGCCTTCTTGCACTTAAGCGTGAACCCGGCCATCTGAATGGCTCTACTGTCATCCGCCCCTATCTCATCTGTAATTGTCTTGACCCGCTCTAAGTACACGAACGGGTCATCACCGGTTTCAAACTGGGGAGCACCCAGCTTCATATAGTCTGTCATCTTAACCTTGCTCCCACTGGCTGAGCTAGGTCTAGGTGGCTGAACAACTGGGGCTGCTGGTTCTGCAGGTGGTGGAGATGGTGCAACATTTTCTGAGGTAGGATTTGCTGGATTTGGATAGTAGGGTGGAGGTGGATACATTGGGTACTGAGAGTATGGTGGGTAGTATGGTGGGTATGGCATCTGTGTGGGATAAGGGGTGAAACTAGGGTAATCCGATGCACCTCCCATCGAATACCCGGGATGTTGTGAGAAATGTGGGTAGTGAGGTGGCTGTACAAATCCCGAGGCCTGAGTGCCTCCTTGGGACTCTCCCATTCCTTCTTCTGGCATACTGACTCCCAAACTGCCATCCCTCCTCTGTTCTACGTCCATATCATCCCCCATATCCTCTGACGCTCCTCCCTGAACTGTTCCTCTGACTGACCTGCTTCTACCCAGATCCAGAGACCTTCTAGGGTCTCTTGCTACTCTGTCCCTGTTGGACCTGCTTGACATTGCCCTAGGCAATGCTGGAGGACGGGCGCTCATGCCCTCATCCTCAGGTGGTACTCCAGTCAATCTTGCTGATCGACGAGTTCCTCTCATCCTATTTTCTGAAAAACAGTGCACATCACAAGCAACATTAGCATCATATGGTTCATGTGGGCACACATGAACCCTCATCACATACATCACATATCATAGCATATCATTAATGCACATGCATACAGTCATGGCATTTCACATCATCATGCAAGACAGGACTCCACATCCTACCCTAGTGGACATGATCTTTTCCTATTGTGCTTGACCTTCTATAACCTCTATGAGCCCGACACTCTAGGTCCGACCATATGAACCTAGGGCTCTGATACCATTCTGTAACGACCCGAAAATCGGACCGCTACCGGCGCTAGGATCCGGGTCGACTTAAGGCCGCCGGGACCCGAAGCAAGCCTAACATAATACCTGTAAACCTGTATAATCCCATACATGATCAACAATAAGCATAAGAATTAAAACTTTTCTTTGCATACACACCAACCAAACTCAACCTGTGCATGACATTAATATAACTATGATCCCTCTGTGGGATTTCATCTGTACCCCCAATGGGTAACATAACCTGTGTTGAGCTGGTCTACATAAACATTATCAAAATCTCTAAGATCATGTATAAAGAGGGATACAACATTCTATGGTCAAGCACATACTAACATCCATAAAACTCATTACATAACTATATTGTACTTTTACATTACAATTTTGATCATGTCCATTGCTATCTATTACATAAACATGACTTCTTTACTCTATCCGGACTCCCGCTCTATACTGTACCTGCAATCCTGGGGGTAAAGGGAGAGGGGTGAGCTAAAAGCCCAGTGAGCTGAACTATTAAAACACATTAATACTATGCTCTATGAGAATGCATCATAACACAAACAATTCACATAAGGGTTGGGTGAACTTGTCACCAAATAGTCCAAGTTAACTCTGTGCCAGGCCTGTAGAATGGGGCCTGGTCTTCCTGTCATAACATACATTACTTACCATTTTCCAAGGCCTCCTCTGGGCTCCTGGCCTTCGAGTCCCATAACTGTGTTTTACTCTGTGCCAGGCCTGTAGACTGGGGCCTGGTCTTTCTTACTCTGTGCCAGGCCGTAGCATGGGGTCCTGGTCTTCCTGTCTTGGACTAAATGGGTCATCCAACATTCACCCACATCAACAACAACAGATGCAATGCGACATATTCGTGAGACTAATGCAATCATCCTATCGCATAATCATGATGCATGAAACATGATAAAACATTTAATTTAAAAGATTAAGTTTAGTTCCACTCACCTCCGGCTGACTCTGACAACACCGCAGCTGAACTCACTGCTGGGGTCCTCGGTTCCTCGGGTCCGAACCTACACAGGTGGACTCAAATGAGGGACCAAACATGCTAGAACATAACTCTAAACTATTCCCCAAAAACCCCCTAAAACATCATAAATTAACCATAAGAATACATGCATGAAATGGCTGGACAGGGCACTTTCGGCGGCAGGTTCGGCGGCCGAAAGTCCCTCCAGAGACGAAAGTCAGGCAGGTTCGGCGGCACCTTCGGCGGCCGAAAGTGCCAGACAGAGACGAAAGTCTCTTTTCGGGGGCACCTTCGGCAGCCGAATGCTGCCTCCACAAAAGGGGTTCGGCGGCCGAAACTCCCTTCGGCTGCCGAACCTGGTTTCTGCCAAACGGGCAGAAACTTGGTTCAAATGAACCTCCTGCCTCCCAAAACCATAAATCATGCATATATCTCAACCAAAACATGCATACAAGTTCCTAGGGGCCTCAAACATACATAAACCCCATCTACAACACTTCAATCACACACAAACAAGCTACATTGCTCAAATCATCAATATAACCCATAAACTCAACATATAACCTAACATGCATTTCTACCCATAGATCTTGCATAAAACTTATTTAAAACACATAAGGAGCTTAAGATCGGCCCTTACCTCTTGGAGATCGAGAGGGAGACGACCTAAACTTGGAGATCCTCGAAAATGAGCTCCTGAGTTCCCAAAGCTCTAAAACTTGTTTCAAAAGCTTAAATCTTCAAAACCAAGTGAAAACAAGTGAAAATCTTGAAAGATTTAGAGGAAGAACATCAAAAATGGGTGAGGGACGGCGGAAAGCTCACCTTGGCCGAAAATGGGAAAAAAGCTCGCCCGTTTTCGGCTAAGGGACCCTTTTATAGTGGCTGGCCAGACCACGTTCGGGGGCCGAATGTGCCTCCGCATGCATGCCATGTTCGGCAGCCGAACATGAGGTTCGGCGGCCGAACCTGAACTTCCCTCACTCATGCTTTCGGGGGCCTAACGTGCCTCCAAAACGCATGCATGTTCGGCGGCCGAACTTGACTTTCGGCGGCCGAACCTGGGTTTTCCTCCAATGCTATTTTCATGCAAAAACTCATTTTATTTAATACTTAAAACCATTAAAAACATGAAAATATTTCATAAAATATGATTCTACCCCTTCTAGAGGTCTCCGACATCCGAGATTCCACCGGACGGTAGGAATTCTGATACCGGAGTCTAGCCGGGTATTACAGTAACAACTAATTCAATTCGAAAACCATCTTCTGACCAAAGCAACCAAATACCACCACTAAATCCGACTGCCTCAACACGGATCCAATTTTCATACCCCAACAAACCACAAACTTCATCAGCCGCTTCTCCAGAAATACGAGGTTCCACTAAACAAAAGATGTTAGGATGATATAGCCTCTTGTATTCCTGAAAAGCATTGCGAAAGGTAGATGATGCTGCACCATGACAATTCTAGGTTATAATTATCATTAAAATAAATATTAAAAAGAGCATCATCAGATTAATCTCACAAGGGTATCACATACGCTGTTGGTGCTCCAAAGGAGCAACCAAACTAGCAGAAGTCGCCTTATTCAACTCATTCAAAATTGTCCCAGCCACAATCAACGTGACATCATCCTCACTCCCATTGACTGTCTTCTGTCGAGGGACAATATTCGGGCTAGACGGATGAGGGAAAGATGGGTTACGAAAACCTGGTGGATTTGGAGGCACATGATTCAAGACACTCAACCCCACCTAATCTTCAGAAGAAACAATCCAAGATTCTACCCTCTCCTTCCCATTACCAACAACTACAGTATGCTCAACCTCTGCCGCTGCTTTCCTTGATAATCCAATTCTAGTATTAGGTCGTACTTCCCTAGAAGTCGTAGCAGAGGATGGAATTATCTCGACATTAGCATTATTAGCCACAGCCTGACCTCCTCGTCCTCCACGAAACAGCCCTCTACCACCACGACTCCCTCTCTGGATTCCACCTCCCCTAGATACTACATTATTTGCCCAGTTGCTAGGACGCTCATCATGGACAGCCATGTGAATCTCCTGAGTGCCCAAACTACCATTATTCTGCTCCTCTGGTATGACCTCTTCCTCTAAATTAAGTAAAGAGTCAAAACGATTTCCCGTAGACCAATCTGCAACTACCCTTCGAACCTCATCTCTATCAACTCTCTTAGGCCCAGGCCTGATACTTTGACGATTATCCCTACGTCGATCCCTCCGAACCAACATCCAATCCCCAAAATCCTCAGTAGCAGCAGGATTGACAGGCAAACTCTCAGGCATTTTGTAAGTCTCACGGTTCAGCTCATGACCAACAACAGCACCTTGCTGATTAACAGAATAAGGCTGATTAACCTGCATTGGTTTAATACTAGGACAAGTTTCCTTCATATGCCCATACTTACCACACTCAAAGAACACCATATGCAAACCCTCATATTCAATCCGGCGAACTCTACGGTGTAGCTTGAATTTAGATAGAAGGGGCTTAGTCAAATCCAATTCCACACAAACTCTGGCAAAATGTCCTCGAGTCACAAGGCTAGTATTAGAGTCAACTTTAACAGGCTCACCTATTTTACGGGCAATGCGTAACAAAAGTTCCTCATCATAATATTCAATAGGCAAGCAAGGAAAACGAACCCATACAGTTAAACGTTCTAACACATCCTAAAAAGGGTCAAACTCCGGGCACCATTGACGAATAGTCAAGTAGTGGTCAGCAATAATCCAGGGTCCCTCCGATCTAGCAAAGTCCAAGTCCCCAGAATTAGCGAAACGGACCAAAAAGAAATTGTTATCCAAAGCAATAACAACCATTGGAGCAGAAGGTTTCCAGAGTTCTTTCAATCGTCTACACAAATATGTATAGCCTATTGAACGTCCAAAAAGTTTCACAATAAGGGAATTTTTCCAAGGTCGACACAATTGACGTTTATCCACACTCGAAAGTCTAATCACAGGGCAACGATCATCCTCATCATCCTCCTCACCATCCGAAACAAAATGAAACTCATCGTCTTCAGGAGCCATGTCACTCCCAGAAGCTCCCTGCAGTCCTGGACCGTTTCTATTCGTCACTACATCCTTAAAAGAAGGTCCATTAACAAAACCAAGGTTCACAGGATTATTCTCAGTCTCTATCATCGGATGATCAGCTGAAGAATCAGGATCATCACAAATCTCATTCAATGAAACACCCATCTCACCATCTTTACGTTTCCTGCGTACACTACGCTGGAGAACATCATCCTCTTCCATCGAAGTCATTATCCTCTAGCTCGCGAACGACAGAGCAGCAGCAAGCGGTTGCGGCTGGGTGCGGCGTGCGGCGTGCGGTTGCGTCTCCGATATTTTTTATTATTTATTACTTACAAATAAAAGAATTCAAATTTTTTTTACTTAAAATTTTTTTTAGAAAAAGGCTAGAAGCTCCGAGCATACCACCTTTGACCACCAAGATCATTTGATTAGTGTGCGAGCTCTCTATGCATGCCCACTGACTGCCTCAAATGTTACAGCTAGCCAGCCTGTACGTTCTATTTCTCATATCTCTGACTACAACACCCAAAAGCTAGTGGGCTAATAGGATTTGGTCGTAACAAAGAAGGCTGCCACCGCCTACGCGTGGCTACTCAAGATAGAGACTTGGGCAAACCCATTGCCGCTGACCTTTTTTTATCTTTATAAGCTTCTCACCCTTTTATCATTTCTTCATTCTTTTGCTCGTCTTCATATCCTTAATTTCAAAAGCTGTTTCATTTGCTTAGTATAAAGAATTGTGCGTAGCTTTGTTGTTGATCTCGAGGAAATAAAAAGAAATGGAAACTTCAGTTCATAACGTTTTGACATCTCCAGCAAAAGCAGCAGCTGTTGTATTTGCGGTGCTGCTCTTGAGCACAGTATGCCAGGCTCAACTCACCTCTACGTTTTATGATAATTCCTGTCCGAATGCACTTAGTACTATCCGAACTTCCATCAGAAATTCAATTGCCGCAGAACGAAGAATGGCAGCTTCTCTCATTCGTCTCCACTTTCATGATTGCTTTGTTCAGGTACAATATATGTATTGCTCTGTTCTCCTTCCAAATATAATTAGTTTTATTCTATGAGCATCGCTTAATGAATTCTTGATCTTGCAGGGTTGTGATGCATCAATCTTACTCGAAGAGACTCCAACTATCGAGAGCGAACAAACTGCACTTCCCAATAAAGATTCTGCCAGAGGCTATCGAGTCATTGAGAAAGCAAAATCTGAAGTAGAGAAAATATGCCCCGGAGTTGTATCTTGTGCAGATATCCTCGCTGTGGCAGCAAGAGATGCATCTGCATATGTAATTAACTATATTTCAAACTCTTGCGTTCAGATGCTATACTCTTCTCAGGTTATTGTTTATTAATTTTTTTGACATTTAATTCTGAAATATATTAGGTGGGAGGTCCATCTTATACAGTGAGGCTTGGAAGAAGAGACTCAACAACTGCTAGTAGAACTCTTGCCAATAGTCAACTTCCCAGTTTTAAAGATGGCCTGGACAGACTTATATCTAGCTTTCAGAATAAAGGCCTTAGCCCAAGGGATCTGGTTGCCTTGTCAGGTGTATATGCTAAAACTATTTTCATATATTTTATATAATCATATATATTACAAGTGATCTTTTTCCTATAGCAAAAAAGAGTTTCTTGGCTTTTATAATGCTAAAAATATTTTAATCTCCAAATGCAGGAGCTCATACTCTAGGCCACGCTCAATGCTTTACATTCCGCGATAGGATATACAGCAACGTTTCCATTGACGCTGGATTTGCAAGCACTCGCAAGCGCACTTGTCCAGCTGTTGGCGGTGATGCAAACTTGGCTCCCTTTGATTTGGTCACACCTAATTCTTTCGACAACAATTACTTCAAGAATCTTATACAACTGAAAGGTCTTCTTGAATCTGATCAAGTTCTTTTTAGCGGAGGCTCGACAGATAGCATTGTCCGAGAATATAGCAGGAGTCCTGCAGCTTTCAACTCAGACTTTGCTACTGCTATGATCAAAATGGGAAATATCGATATTCTCACTGGCACTGCTGGGGAAATAAGGAAGATCTGCAGTGCTATCAATTAGTTTATGTTCTTCTATCCTACTTGTTGCTTAATGTGTAATCCTGTTTAGACCAATTTTTTCATTGTTTTAATATTTCATCAACTGTGTAAAAACAATGAAGTATTATTCTTTTATTCGTTTTTAATTGTAATTTGTTGCATAATTTGTATTCTTCAGTACGTTGAATAAGAAAAAGAAGAATTATCATTATTATTATTATTAAAACTAAGTTTATCTCTAATTACGTGACAGCAAAATCAATAAATGTAGTTGAGCCAATTTTCCGTCAAAATCAAATGAAATAAAGAAAAAAAAAAGCAGGAAAAGAAAAGGGCTATTAATTAGTCGTGGGTCGGAGAGAACAGGGACTGGAATCTGTAGCACTCTTGCCTTGCCTATATAATGTCATGAGCTCCGTGCTTACCTCTCCATGATCTCTAATCCGTTCTCATTTCTTTTGCTTGGGTTAGGGGATGTTTGGTTTCGAGGTTTGAAGTTGATGATGAAGGTTTCACATCAAACGAATGTTAGCATATTTATTTGGTAAAATCATCAACCAGCTGCTACAGCAATTGGTGATTAGCTTCTGTTCAGTTAATAGACCCCTTAAGCTACTACATTTCAGAATTAGAGCAATTGGTGATTAGCTTTATTGTTTCAATATAAAAATATCATTTTACCCTTCATTTTATATACATATACACACGTATAAATACACAAAAATATGCTCTTATTTTCTTATATTCTTTAAATTTATCTATTTTAATAATAATATAAAAATAAAATTTATATATTTATTTGAATAATAAATTAAATTATTTAATGTAATAAATTAATAATTATGTACTTATTATTTTTCTATAATATATATTTTTATTAGTGGAGTTGAGTTGAGTGTAGATTTTTTTTTTTTAAATTGTTTGTTCTCACCGGTTGGAGACTTAGTTTCTGCACCGTGATTTACTGATTTAGTCTCGTGAATGACAATTATAGTGGTGGCTTGGCTTGTGGAGTAAGTGTCGAAGGCGTGATTGAATGGTCAAAAGGAAAATTACATGTAGCTACCTCCACCGGCTTTCTAAGGCTCCAGTTGATTGGGCCTTTATATTTCTTTGGTTTTGTTTACTTGGGCCTTACAGACCTTTAATTTTGAAGCTACGTTGTGTATACTTTGAATCTTGTACCAATATGTTTTAATTTTTGTTTAATCAGATCCCACCAATTTGTACTAATAATATCACTACCTCTTTCGACAAATAATAATAATAATCCAGAATTATGTCTCCACGCACATTACGAAAAACCATCAGGTGGGGAAGTCCACCCTGGACAATGAAGCTTGGAAGAAGAGACTTTGCTACAGAAAGTCCAACTTCGGCCAATGGAGAAATGCAAGTTTTAAAGATAGCCTGGAAAAACATATATCAGAGGCCTTGTTGCAAGTGACACGGTTGCTTTCTCAGATTGGAGACAACATGTCTGACATACAGGATTAACCTGTTATGCAATTTGCTTCTTCATGGTCAATTCCCGTTAATGTCTCCAGGGATTTTCCTCTTTCCACGCATTTGTCCTCTTTTTTTTTTTGTTCTTATTCAGTTTCGTCGTGTAATAAAGTAGAACCTAATCCGTTTATTTATAACTGGTAGTTCTTTTCATTAATTTAATTATTCCCAGATTCAAATAGGACCTGGAATTATATAGACAGATATGTCTCGATCCCATAGTCACCATCAGTACCATTTGTTTTCTTTTTACTTGAGCGATCATAATTTAGGCACTTGGATTGATCGCACAAAATCTAATTCCTCTATTTCCCCACCAGCATCCCAACAAGATATCCACTCGGGCACAACTCAATCCCTGAGAAAAATGAGGGCCACAAGATTGCATTTCATGTTCCCAGTGGCGACAAAAAAGAAGGGAAAATGAAATCCCACATTCAGCAATTTATTGTCAGGCCCCATCAAGCAAAACTTCGAGAGGAAAACAGAGTGGATTTTGCGCCACTCAGCAATTACGGCTGCACAACTAGCAGGAAGTACAATGCAACGTCGCATCAATACCACCCACAGAACCAACAAAAGGAAAGCCACGGGACTAATCTTTTTAACTATCATAAAGGCTAAAGCAAATATGACGACAATTCTGCCTAACAAGTTACAAACCATGACTGTTTTACAAGTAGGGGGCGTTCCTTCGTCAGCCTGATTGACAATTAGATTGATCAGAAATAGGCACACTTCCATAAAAGCGAAGCTCAAAATATACAGATGCCAAGTGAAAGAATTGAAGTCAAAACAAACTGGCAGGTCAGCTGTGAAAATAACTTCCAATTCACGTGCTTCCAGGAGCATCACTTCCTGCAGCTGGCTTACGATTTAAGTAGCGAATTACTGCATCTTCGACCCTGTAAAGTTACCAAAGTAAATAAAATAAGATCAAATGTTTATTTGAGCTGACATGAGGACATGGAAATTAGATTAGACTTCCCAGGCTTGATTGACTCTGCATCAAAGTCCATAAACGTCCTTAACCGTTTCTCACCCTCCACCTCCCAAACCCACCCTCTTCCCTTTTTCTACAGATAGTAAACCCTCATAAAGAATTACGGAAGTAACTATCAACTATAGCACTTTTATGTATGATAGAGCAATCAATAACAGATTTCAAAATCAAACCTAACCGTGAATTTCAATGGAAGAGGCAGTGTCATAACCTAAATAAGGAGGCATTGAGCAGGACATTTTCTCTCTCAAGTATTAGGTAAATCCTATGTAAGGACGATATCAATTTAATGGCAAAACTAATTGAGTTGTATCTAGATGAATAGGCATAAAATAGTAGTGATGACAAATAAATAAGGAAGAATTTTAAACAGAAGTGAATAGCGACCAAGCTTACCATGGTTGGTTGAAGAAATCAGCCCGCCGCTCCTTCTCAGCACTTCGACTAGCTTCTCCAGCTGCAAGCTTCAAATCCTTGCTTTGAGATTCAATCAAAGCATTAATGAATTCCACAGGTGATTGGCTGAATCCAAGGAAGAAAGCCCGCCTCCTACGATGTTCGTGAATTTTCCGTATTGCAGCACATATTGATTCATCACAGGCTTCAATCTCTTTGTTCTTTTCTGCATTGGCCAACAGAGCATTCAGTTCCCTCTGTATTGGGAAGGGGACATCTACCACCACATCATAGCATGCAGTTCCAGCCGGACTGTTCCCTGAAAGCTTTATCTTGTGCTCCAAAACTATTGGTTGAGGAGGAGATAGATGCTGCGATATCTTCTGTGAAACCATGGTAAATTTCATCTTTGCTTCCCCAAATACTTTCTGAAGAGGTGGATCACAATTAAAGAAAGAAGGGTCCTCTGGATTCTGCAGTTTCCTAGCCTTCACATAATGCCAGATTGCAGCTATTATTCTTGGACGCGTGTCAACCTCAATACCAAGCACTTCCATCAAAGCTGGAGACAGCTTAAACTTCTCAGGCAAATAATTCATTTCCAACCGTATAGTCACTGTAAACTCTTTATCTCCCCTTCTCTTTACTTCAAAACCCTCATGAGTTGCAGGTGATCGAGAATGGTCCCATACAATCATATGATTATCAGGATATAATCTCTGATCCAACATAATCGTCACTCTCTTGAAAAAATATGAGAACTTTGGATACAAGGGGTTTGATTTCTGAACTACTCCAGGTTGGTCAGGATCTATCCCGTCTTCCAATATTCTTCCAACAATCTTAAGAGTCCAAGTTGGGGGCTCAGCACTAGGCTTCTTGGGAATTGTTCTGATCTGATCAGCAAATGTGTTGAAAACGTAAATTCGAAGTGTTTTCTGAACACAAGGAGGACTTTTAAGTGCCTCCTGGATGTCAACCTTTTTTCTAGATAAAGCTGCATCAACACGAGCCTCAAATTCAAGAAGTTGTGTATACAAAGCAGACTCAGGGAGAATTGCTGCTACTCTATCTTGTAGTTGCTTCTCTGGAAGCTTCTGCTTCTTCCTGCGAGCTGCAGGGGTGAGATCCATTGTTTTCAACGGGGAAATTATGCTTGGCATAGGAACACCAGGAGGCCGAACTGGGGGTTTTTGAGATAGCCGCTTGGCATTCATGTTACCGGGAGATGAAAATGAAGGTGAGGATGAACCTAAGTTTCCCAAGACAGCATTTTGGGCTGGGCTAAGAGCAATTCCCTGTGCCTGCAACTGAGCCTGGAACTGTGCATGTGCTGCTTGAACTTGAGCAGCATGAGCTGCTTGGGCCTGCGCTTGCACGTGAGCCTGTTGTGCTTTCAACTGTGCAGCAGCGGCCTGTGCTTGGGACAGCTGGAACTGACCCTGAAAGCCAGTGCCAATTTGCATCTGAGATTGTGACTGTGAGAATGCTGGGTTGATGGGCACCGGACTGCGCATTCCCACATTGCCAAAGGGTGATGAAGGCTGCCCAAGGCTCTTGGGATGATTACTATTGCTATTACTATTACTGTTATTGTTGTTGTTGTTATTCACAGACATGGTTAAGACTTGACACTATCTAATGAAATCCCCAAAAAGGATCTAAAACCATAAATAAGAAAAAAGATTTACTCGAGCATAGTCTCCAAAAATATCAAATCTCAATAACCAACAAAAAATACGTAACCGAAGACAATTATCACCAAACCCTAAACCTAGAAGAAGCAAAACAATAAAACCAGAAGAATCAAACGCCCAAGGCTCCGTTTAGATCCAAAGACAAACTAAATGGTAATTCGAATACCATTCAATTCCCATGTAAATGATGTTAATTTTGGGAATTAAATAAGTGATGTACCCCCATGTCAGAAAAAGATCGCTAGTCTTGTAACCTTAATTCTTGGTGGTACTGGAATTCGGGTACTAGTATCTATTAGGCGTATGGCCTTTGCCACTACAACTCCAAGCACCCACGCCCCAGCTCAGCTCCGTCCTCTGAACTGACGCAACCAACAGATCAAACCATTCACCGAGAAATTAACTCTTCAACACAGAGACAGAGATACAAGCAACAGAGAGAGCGAGAGAGAGAAAGAAAGAGCACTTACCAGGAGAAACAAGCGGAGAATAGCTCAGCTGGGTGTGCAAATTCGAGCGAGAAGGCAGAGCGAGGTCTTCTGCCCTAGTTGTTGAAGCTCGATAATGGGCTGGGCAATGAACATTTCTTCAGAAAAAGCCCAAATCCGACGTCGGTTTAGGATTCGTCCTAGTAAAAGAAAGGATGAGATTACTGAGTAATATATTTTAAAAATAATTTTATTTCATTTTCTTGAAATATTTTAGAAAATGTTTTTCAAATCATAACGATAAGGGACATGTTACTTTAAAATACGTTTTACCCATATGAGGAATGCTACTTTATTTTCTAAAGGTTTTTATTTGAGATAAGGGGAGTTTTTAAGTGATATTTTAGAAAATTAAGAAAATCATCTGTTCATTTATAAAATTATAAAATATATTTTTTAAAAATAATATTAATCTTATATTTTTAATTAAATTTTGGCGAATAAAATTTGTTATGACGATGGAAGCACAATCAATAACACAAAAAATAATGAATTAATATTGTGTTAAAAACTGTTTATTCCTGTTTCGGATTAGGTTTAGGTAAAAAAAATACAAACTAAAATTTTTGCATAAGGAATATATACTGCTTTCTTTAAAATCAGTGGAAATTAATTAATTAATGACTGAATATAATAAGAATCACAATTCTACAAATGCACTTTGCCAGTCCATATATATCTAAAAGAATGGCCGAGTGAGTCTAAAAATAACCTCACCAACTTAATCAACTAAATAATTTTGTTTTTCCTTCTCATGTTTGGTCTGAAATAAGTGATTGAATAGCAGTCGAAAGCTTTGTAACAGCCATAGCAAGATTGGCCATTCCTTCACGGTTCACTTCATTTCTTGCCTCCTCAAGCTGAAGCCTACGTTGTTCGATCTCCATCATTTCTTGATGTCTCTTGTCTTTCTTCTCTTCGCAGTTTCTGATTGTTTGGGCTAAGATTGAAGCGCTGTGCTTGATGCTTGCACCTATGTTCCGAACTTTCCTTCGTTTTGTGCCTGTGTCAAGCTTGTCACTTGATTCCGTCGCTGATGATTCTGATCCTTCTACAAGAATAAATAAAAATAGCCGTATATATGCAAAACATGAAAAATGAGACACTTGGAAATCTGAAATAATAACACTAACGTATCAATACTTGAATTTCTAAGATCCCGTAAGTATTAATAAGAATAGAACGCAACAAACACTACTACATTATAAAATTTATATAACAGTATCATAATAGCAGTATAAAATTGTTGTTTTAATACTAAGAATCCGCTAAGTTCATCATTCATGGCAAAAGGATGGAGAAAGACTTGAAGGAAGAAGTGGAATGTTAAACAAGTAGTACAAAAAAGAAGGTAGGAAAATAGAATCCCATGAAGTTTTTGGCAAGAGGGTGAGAGGCCGTAGTACATTTTGAAAGCAGTACAACTTGTGAGAACTGAAAAGATCAGTGTTGGGTAACATGTGGACGTAGGGTTGGAGCCAGTCGACAGACAGTGTGACAGTAAAGTAAATTCACGATTACCCTTTACAGTAATGGGTCAGTCCACAAGATTTTGACTTGACGATTACTATACAAATATATATATATAGATTTTCGATCAGAATGCTAAAAGGATCCAAAAGGCTTATCCTCTTATATATAATAAATCTTAAGATTTTCTCTCCTTTTCAAGCTTTTATTTAATTTCTTTCTTCTTTTCTTCTCAATAATGAATAATATGGAGAGAAAAGCAAGAAGATTTAAAGGCTAGAGGGGTCAATGAGTTGAGGTTACTTTTAATGCATATCTCTATATATTATTGAAGAGGTCAGGATCACTATAGTAGAGAATGATGAGCAAGTGGTTCCTGGGTGGCTTGCATGATTGCTTCCATCCTTGCTTCCTTTAAATTATATATAAAAAAAAAGTGTAAATAAATAAAACCAGTGTCGGCTCAGCTAATTTTTCATCAAAAAGCACAAAAAAAATTCATAAAATTGTTAAAAAATTATAAAACTAAAACATATGAACAACCTTATTTTAAAAATATGTTGTAATAAACTTACTTTGTTCTGACTTATCAAACAAAATTAATTTCTACATTGAAGGCCAAATGTAGTTAATAATAATTATCTGTAATTAATAACTATTAATGCCACCATTAATGTATAAAGAATGAAACAAATGGGTAATTAAATAATTTTCCTGATTTATGAATTCATATATATATATTTTAAAAATTTTGGCAAAAAGGGAAAAATAAAAATGGAATAGGAACAGGAAAAGAATAATATACACAGTAATATTAAATGTAGTGGCAGAGAGTTTTCAAACCTGCAAGTTTGACCAAAATAATGCTATAACCCAAAGGCAGAACAAACAAAATAGTTCTCATTTGGGACTGACACTGACATGGTAACAATACTACTACTGCCAAAAAAAAAGGAACAAAAGTACCTGAAACCGCCGGGAGATCCATCACCGGCTCCGGCAGAGATTCCCGCGTAGTCTCCGGAGGTGGAGAAGCAGCAACAGCAACTGAAAGTTGTTGTTGCTGCTCCTGCTGCTGGTGTTGGTGTTGTTGTTGTGAAGGAGGTAAGCTTTGTGGTATATTATGGTATCTTCTCTGAACTACTTCATTAAGAGCTTCAAAAACATCGGGGGACATATTAGAAGGAAGATTATAGAACTTGCGCTGCTGCCTATCCATGGTCCAGTAAGAAGGGGAGGAATCAGAGGCGTTGGATCTCGACTGATACTCTCTGACTTTCTTATAGTCGCGAAGGAGATTATCCCACTTGTCATTGCATTGGTTCTGACTGCGGAAACATCCATGTGCCCAGCAGTAGTTCTCCACCCATTTCCACCGGAGCTCACCTGGTTTTGAGGTTGAAGGGATGGAGGGTTTTGAGCGGCGCTCGTCGTCCAGTTTCTTGGCGGTGATAAGGGTTAGGGTTTCCTGGATTGTCCAGTTGCCTTTACGGTATTCCCGGTTGGCGGGGAGAAGTGCGGGTGGTTGTAGCTGTGGTTGTGGTGGTGGCAGTGGCGGTGGTATGGGCGGAAGTGTTTGTGGGATTGGGGTTGGTGGTTGGGACATAAGGTATAGCTAGCAAATATGATGATAAAAGAAGAAGAGGAGGAGGAGGAGGAGGAGGAGGAATTGAAGGGAAGGGGGGAGAGAGACAGTGAAGGAGAGTGGTGTTTGTTGTTTTGTGGATTACAAATGAGAGATGGTGGTGGTGGGGAAGGCTTGAATTTTGTTGCTTAGTTTGTCACAGAAACACAGACAGGAGAAATGGTTGTTTCCTTTTCCTCTTTCATCATTCAGAATTTTTTTTTCTTTCTTTTTTTTTTTCTTTTGCTATGAGAGTAAAAATTATAAATTATTTTTATCATTTTAAAAACAATAAAAACTCTACAACAAAATTAAAAATTATCTAATCCAATACTAATTATATGAAAAAAAAAAAAAAACCCAAAACAAATCGGGGGAGTGCGATTCTCTATCCAATCCAATCCAAGATTGCAGGCTCTGAATTCCCAAGGAAAATTCCTCTCTCCAATACATCCTCTCTCTTTCCCATCTTTGTTAATTATTACACCGTTAACTCCAACGAAATTCCATATTATGGTCTATTGCTTTAGCAGCTCTTCTTCTATTGCTCTCTCCATCACTTCTCACGTTCCCCCAGCTTTCACCAACGCCTTTTCCTGCACTCTTAAGCTGTCTCATTCTCTCTAGCAAGCACAACAATGGAAGAAATGATGTTTCTTCCTCTTGTTAGATCTTTAATTGGGCAACTTGTTCATTCTCTCTCTTTGATATTCATGCGATTTGGTTCTGCTAAGTCGATTTTGTGGGTTTCTGCAAAATCTTTTTTTTCCGTACCAACTTTTGCTTTGTTGTTTATAGGAGTATAAGGAGCAAAATCGATTTTAATTTATATTTTTTTACTAAAAATTTTTAATTTATGTGTTTATATAACAATGTTTTGATATAAGTATTAAATCTAAAATTATTAAATTTATTTTTATATGAGATCAAAAAATTAATATCAAACATATCTCAAACTAAAACCCTATAATAACTTGTCAGAGTACTCTCTCAATTAATCACTGCTTGAATCTTATATCAATTTTTTATTCAAAAATTTCGTAATATAAAATTGTGGGGTTTATTTTGAAATACATTTCATTTCATTGCATTAGAACCTCTAAGAGCAGAATTACAAGATAAAGAACGCAAGGCCTAACAAATTCAACCCCTATAGAAAGCCTAAACTCTCCAGAGAAAAGGACAACATAGCTTCTTCAGTATACCTTAGATCATTGTTGTCCAGACAAGAAGCAGCTTTGGTCAACACAACATTCAATTCAATTGAAGATCTCAAAGCCTTAACAATTCCAGAAGGAAAAAAGCAATAAGCTTAACAGATCACCATTGAAAGATATTTGGTTTTTACGTGGAGGTTGAAAAGCATAGCTAAAATATTCTCACCATTTTGTGGAGAAAAAAGAGAAATATCACGAAACTTGATCCAATTGCTTGATCATGTGCTCTAAAAATAGACAATTATGTTATAACAAAAATGCCCACATCAATCCTTGACATGCGGCCTCTAGATGTACCATGTCGCTACACTGGAGCTCCAATAATTGTGGAGTCATAGAACAGAAGAGTGGCCGTCCCGTCGAGGGATAGGCTGGAAGGTTAGGGCATTGATGTACAAGTCAACATCGTTGGGGTAGGAGTAGTCATCGGCGGCATCATAAGAGGAATTGATAGCAACTAGACACTAGCTCTTCTTTAACGAATGGCATGAGAACTAGGGGGAGACTCCGGTTTTGCAGGGAAGAAATGGCCGGAGAATCTTTTTTTTTATTATTAATAATGCAAAAGAGGCATAAAGGATAATAAAATGGGCAGGCTATATAATAGGAAGGCGACGTTTCTTCTCACTATAGAAGTGAATATTATCAAATAAGTAGAATGAGATACTCAATTTTGAAACTTCAGCTATTTTCTACAGGTAAATTATCTATGACGAAGATTTTTTTTTATTTATAAAAAAGAAACATACATTATAATTTTATTTTAGATATTCAAATATTTTTATTTACTTTTGATCCGTTTACTTAACGTAGAATAACTTTGAGTCATATGAATACAAAATCTAAAGATTAAATATTTTTTAATACATTAAGTTATATATGTGTTAATTTTCATGGAAATGAAGGTTAAAACATTTTAATCTTTTATTTAAATTTTCTATCTT
Source organism: Manihot esculenta (assembly GCF_001659605.2). Classification (NCBI taxonomy): domain Eukaryota; kingdom Viridiplantae; phylum Streptophyta; class Magnoliopsida; order Malpighiales; family Euphorbiaceae; genus Manihot; species Manihot esculenta. The sequence goes on along the minus strand of NC_035177.2, from coordinate 30,101,533 downwards.
AAAATTCTAAAATTTTAATAAATCTCGAAATAAAAAATATCTTCTTTGAAACTAATTAATTTTTTTAATGATTCAAAGAAAAAAAATATTAAAAAAATATATTTTTCTAAAAAATATTGTTCAAAAAATAAATCAAGATTAAGATATATATATATATATTTATCACACCTCGATTTCTATTATTGGCTTTACTAATTTTTCTATTATGAAGGAGAAAAGTTTACTAAATTTTGAAGTTTTACCACAATCTGTTTGATGACCGCTGGGTTCCTTCACCCATGTCTAAGAGTCGGCCCATGAAAGACAGCCCACGATATGAAAGCATCTAGATCTTCCCCAAGAGTCAGACCTGGCTCATTCCGCTGCGAGATCGTACTCCACCTAAGCTTTCCTTACAAGCTGGCCCAAACCCTCTGGGCCCACAGTCCAGCCTTCTCCATCCTTGGCCACAACTCCACCTTTTTGTCCGACCTGGAAGACAGAAAGCGACCAGCCTTTCTTGCTAGCGGGTCCTCTTGCATGCGTGTCAGAGGCGAATCAAAGATCGTTACGCATGTAGCAGGAGTCTGATATGTTCGTACGTCCGTATCTGTATAGCAGAGACACGTGACCCAACAATGAGGGTTCCGTTATATGTCACTAGCGGACGAAAGGAAAAGGATAAAAAGAGAGACCCTTCCCTAGACCTCTAAGTTTTTTCCATTGCCTACAAAACTTCTGTAAAATCCTATTTTCTGAATCTCAGATTATTACTGTTGATTGCAACAATTTAAAAAGTTGATTAATCAAATAGTTAATGTGAAATTAAGATGACATTGAAAAGGGATTAAATTAAAATATTTAATGCATTAATTGAATTATTTCTACATATTACAGACATGGTTGTATAACCACTATTAGAAAAAGGAATTATTTCATAATAAATAATTTCATATTAATATGATATTGTAATTAAAATATTTAGCTTGTCTTTAATATTATTATATCTGTAGAGAAAAAACAAATTATTGGATGTGCTTTGACAACTTAGAACTGAGTTTTTTATTTTATTTTATTTTTTCCAGTTAGAAAATGATAGGAGGAGAAGAGTAGGATAGGGTAACGTGTAGGTGAATCATTAAACCGAGTATCGTACTGCTCTTAAAAGAGCACCGCGTATTAAAGCATGCACGTGGCGACATTATATACTTAGATATACTGTACGGGTCGATTTTTTTTCTTCCCTACCCATTATTACAAATCCATTTTCCAGCGGATTTGTTTTGTTCCTTTTTTTTTTTTTTCGTTTCCATTCTTACGATTGCTTTTTTCTTTTTTTTAAATATATATATAAATAACTTTTCTCTTAGAAAAAGACCCAAGTAATTAGTCAAATACTAGACAAATAATTATAAAAGAATATAAATAATTATACGTGGGCAAGCCAGTCAACAGCTAATCCGACCAACCTAACAATGAAAAGCAAGAGTTTAAACTGCAAGATGTGAAGAATTATGGTGACATAAATTATATAATATTCTTAATTAATAAATTAAAATATTTATTATTTTTTTATTACACAATATAAATTATATTAAAATGTCAAAAAAATCATAAATATAAGTATCCGTGCACGAATCTAGCATTCTCACGCTGCTTTCACCGTCTCAACCACACAAATTCCATTGTTACTCCAATCATACTACAAAAGCAAACATCGATACAACAAACCAATCAACCATGACCAAAGTCACATGCAATAAAAGAAAATTAACAGTAATCAAAGTATCAAGGGAGCCAAAACTACCAAAAATAACCAGCAAACAGGAAGGTGTTTCCCCAAATACTAAAGTAAAACTTCAAGGAACAGCATCCACAACCACCGACAGAAAGTTAAATCTATGACGATTTCAGACTCCCATAACTAATGAAACCGAATAATCACTAATTCCCGCAATTTTAATGAAGCACCATTTCAACCAAGACTCAAAATAAAACCAAAAAATCCAAAACATGATAATACTTATATACAGAGGCATGTTTTACCAGAAGACGAAGGAGCCCTGAAGACCGTTCAAGTTCCCTTGCCTTTCTTCACTCGATTCTGGCATCCTCAGACAAGTGATTATGACTATTAATTCATTAGATTATTTTTATTAAAATATAAAATAACTACTGTCCATAACGTAGTTATTAGAGAGACACCTCACTAGATGATATTCCAGTGTATTCTATAATTTTCCACAAGATGTTTGTAAAACCCACATACCAAATATATAAATTCAATATAAATATATAGAACTGCAAAATCCACATATTTGTGTATTAGTGAGTTGGACAAAAGAATATACAAGGACTGCATAATTAATATAAGAATGCACAAGGTTACAAATGAACAAGAGTAGATAAATGAGTTGCAGAGCCAAAAGAATCATTCACTGATATCATTAAACTAAACACAGACTCCAGAGTCGTAGAAAACACTTTCTTCCTTTTTCAGTTAAAAACTAGAAGTGGGTATTTCAAGTTTGAATCCTCCACTGTTTGCACCACTGGCAAAGCATTAAATAACATTGACTGCATAAACACCTAAAGATTCATAGATCATAGTGAAACTGAAACATGGAGAATTTACATGATGAAATAACCACGGTACTGCTTATCAGTGCACTTGTCCTCACAGACCATGCAAATGTAGGCAGCTCTTAATCAAATCTCTTCAAGACGCCTTGTAAGGTTGATTTTCATTCCCAAGCAACTGAGATCATAGAGTTGGCCAACCCTGACTCTCCAAAAGACACTTTACTCTCATAATCCAGACTCTTTGCTCCTGGGATTGCCTGGGTCAACCGAAACGGCCTTGTCCCAGTTTCTTCTAATTGGGAATAGCAGAACGACCACAGCAGCTGCAGAAAATTAGTCAGAGAAATTCAGAAACCAATGCAAGATAACAGTTAAATTTGTTTCATTCCTCTGGTTTAGAATGCCAATAATATATCTCCACAAATACAATGCTATAAAGCCTTGAAGAAAATAGCACTCCCAATACCAACCTGATATGAAACTTGCAAAGACTAGCTAGCATGCAATCTAAGAGTTATCTTAGCATGAGCTACAAGAAGCAGCGAGTTCTCATCCTCCTTCCATTAGTTTAGGTTGGAGACTTCATTAAATAAGATCTAACAGATAGTGTTAAACAGAAAAAGAATGGATGGCTCCAAGTCTTTCTAATAGATGGGACTCAAAACTATGATAAATTTACATACTCAGGCTATTGGTTGCCAGAATTCAACATTTCCATTCAGAATCACTTTCCTAGGAGAGTAACTTCCCAATAATATGATCTTAGAAATGAGATATTACCATGTTTGATTATAATTTTAATTTTCTCTAGAATGTACAATTCTTATATCTGATTAGATAAAGAGTTTAAAATAAAGTAGATTATTCTAGTACCCTAATCTAAATAAGTAAACATATCTTATGAATATATAAATATACTATGTAATGAGATTTATCATAATATCCACGCTGATAAAATATAATTATTATTACAAAAATGTTAAAACAAATATCATACATTTTGTTTAGGATATATGTTTAAAAAATAAAATAAACAAAATCAAAATCATGAGATTAAAAATTGAATAAGAGGCTGAAACTCTTGTAGCCTACTCATCATCTTCTAGGTTTGTCAGGAAGATCTAATAGATTTTTTTTATGAATATTATTGTAAAAAGGAGTATTAATGTTTAAATATATCTTTTTAATTTCCTGCACCCATTGTAGAGAAGATTTATATAGTTGTTTTTTTTTGTAAATATAATTGTAAAAAGGATATTTATGTCCACGTACTGTTTAATTTCCTACCTTTGAGTACTTAAACATAAAATGTTCAGGAATTGAGCTTCCCTTGGAATGTAACATTCCCATACAAAACCAAATATTGGACTTTAACATTCCCAGTCACATTCCTGGCAGATTTCAGCAACCAAACACCACCCCTCCAACCAACCCCCAAAGAAAGAAACGATAAAAAGGGGAAAAACATGTCCTGCACTCATTCAAAGCAACCTGAGCTCATTCAACACTCCCCCCCCCCCCAGAACAAAAAGAAATTAAAAAAAAATAATGAACAATAATAGAAATTGCCACTAGAAAAGGCACCATTCAGTTCTTCCACTTAGAGCCTGTTTGACATTAAGTTTGGAAGCTAGAAAAGTGCTTTTTAGAAAAAACATCAATTTTAGATGATGTTAAAAAAAGCAGTTTGGGAAAGTTGTTTTGTTATTTTTATATTCTTATAGCTAAACTATGTCAAAAATAATTTTAAATTATTTTTTAATACTTTCTAAATAGTATTTTTAATAAAGTGCTTTTCTCAACACAGCACTAACAGCAATGCCAAACAGGCCCTTAATGTTTGGAGCAGACAGTATTAATGTATCCAACAACTTTTACAGGGCTACTAAAGCCATCCCCTAGTACATGTTGAAAGACAATAACAAAATAAACATATATGCATTTTACTAACCATAGATGATCAGATGAAAAGTTGGAAGGTCAGCAGAAAGAAAACAGAGAAGGGGACAAAATATAGGCCGTCATCCAGTCTTACACAAATGTTAAAACAGGACAAAAGAATATGAGGACAAGTAAAATAAGCTTTCTCACCTGTATTGGATCAGATTTTAGGAAATTTCTCTGGACCCTACGTCCATCAGGAAGACGAAGTCCAACCCTGCAAAGAATGCTCCTGTCACCCTTGGGTTCTTCAGGCAATGGTGGATATGTGGGTTTCTTAGATGAGCATGATTCTTCCTCCTTTTCACCAGTAGTTGCATCTTTATTGTCAGAAGCCATTATATTTGAGTCTTTCATGCCCTCCATAGAAGCAGCCAATGCCCGCAGCATATCCTCATCTTCTTCATTAGTTTCAACTGAGGATGCTATAGACAATGAATATATTGCTAACAGGACCATGGATAGTGACAAAGCATGGCATAGAGACACGAAAAACCCACACAAGAACATACACTGTGCAGCAGACACATCCACAAACACGTGCATGTGGCAGTGCAGAATGCAAAATTGAAATGTCAAGGTCTAACAAGTACAACAGTGTCTGATTTTCACTCATTACTAGAGCTTCTTAGTTCCTTTCAGCAGAAATAAAGCACCCAGGTACAAATTATAGTGTCTGATGAAAAAAATATACAAAGAACACATAGAAGGTTACCATAAACAGTAGGACGTATATATTGTAGTCTGGAGATAGAAAATTATGAAGAAAGATAGAAATAAGAGGAATGAGAGAATATCTCAAATAAAGGGAAAGAGGGCAAGAAGGAAAATCATAAACAAGCATGTATTCCTCAACCAAGTAAAATATTTTAAATAAATTAATACTTCAACTATGAATTATGAGAAAAAACTAGGTTACAAAAATATCAACTCCTTAGATAAGATAAACCCTGTTAAAATTCTAAAGCGTAAATTGTAAGAAGCAAAAAGAAAAAAAACTACTATATACACTCTTACTTTCGCTGTATGTCTCCTTTGTATACACATTGTTATCAATTTTGAGCCTAGGTCTCCAAAAAGAACACAACCATGCAATTGAAAACCTGACAATTGCACCATACCTGGGCAGTCAATGCACAAATTTCCAAATTGTCATATGCATATGCACCCAGAATGAGTTTAGCGAACAAATGGAAGCAGAGCATCAATGATAATAAAAGAGTATCAATATTCATAAAATGACCTGTTTAAAACTTTCCACTCCAACAGACACATAAGAATTGAAGAAACGTGGCATAACTTGCCTTTGATTTTCTGTGGAGCCTGAGAACTTCCCCTCGGACGCTTATGTGATAGAGTTGCATAGTGATCCCTCGGCCCACCATCCATGAATTGTACTAAATCCTATAATTGGGAACATATTTACTCAAATCAGATAAAGCAACCAAAAAATTTTAAGACCCTTCTCCAGAATCACATAATCATGCAAAGAGAACACCCAAAACAAAAAGATACACATCAATGCAACGCATACCTCTAGCAAACTCTCGGGCTGTATCATTCCATTCCATGCACGCATCTTTTGTCCCGTTATTGGGTCAATGACAAGGACCACAGGAATGGAATCCAACTTATAATAGGTGCAGACTTTCCTGCCCTCACTTGTATCATCATATACCTATCTCCATGGACCAAAAGTCACAAAAATGGTCATGCTAAATATTTTAAGGGCTATTGAACAAAAAAATCCAAAAGTAAACTAATTTACATTTATATCCAACGCTTTAAATCTTGGATGGTAAAGCCAAACCTTTTCAATTTACTACAATAGTACTAAATTGAATTTATATAAGTTAACAGTAAATTATAATATAATCCCTAAAGTTCTATTTGAATAATAAAATAGTGCTCAAATACAACAATGTCATTTTTTATTAATCTCATTATTCACTCTCTATTCCCACTTTTACATAATATCGTAGATATTAATAAAAACTTAAAATATAAAAATAAAATAAAACTTCACAATTTAAAACATACAATATTTCATTTTATTAAGAATATTATTAATAGCAAGTAAAGTTTTTCAAATATAAAAATTATACTCACAATTTATAATATTGAGTATAAACATTCAATGCAAGACTTTAATGTATATTATTTATATGTGATGTTTTATAAAACAGAAATTTATTTGTAATAAATATTTATTTAATAAAATATATTTAATATTACATAAAATAAATATAAAATATATTTAGTTTCAATATAAAATTTAAATTAAAGGAATATATGTGTTATTAATAATATAAAACTTTAAGCACTATATTGTAATTTATCATTAACTTTCCCAGATTCAATTTAGTCCTCTTGACTACAATCGTGATAACCTGAAAAGGTTTGGATTTACCATCCAAAATTTAAACTGTTGGATATAAATACAAATTACCGTAAACTTTTGGATTTTTTTGTCCAATATCCCACATTTTAAAGGCCAAAAACATTAGTTCAAACATTCAAAAACTCAAAACTCCCAAATCATCAGCATACATGATAACTTGTCGAAACAGCCACTAACAGGCCCCTTCTTTTGGAACATGAATCTCCTCTTTTAACTCTCAGCAAAAAAATAAATAGATAAATAAACACAGACACTGAAGAATGATACCAACCTGCCAAAATATAAAATTAGTACTGATGGTTTGAGCAACAGCTTCATTTGCCCACGTATCTCGATTAAGCTTCAGAAAGCAAGGAATGCAACATCAGAAGTAAGACTAGAAACAAATGTTTTTTTAGAGTGTTGGAATATTTAAAAAATCAAGTGGAGACATTCAAACGCTACCATATGAGAACTGAACTCCTTTGCGGACTGTATATTCACCAGGAGCCATTTGTCTTGAACGGAAGCAGCACCTTTTGCCTGTACTTCAACACCCAGAATTTAAAATAAAATAAACTTAAATAGGAATAAAATAAAGGATGTCCAAAAAACTTGAGACAAAATAAACATGAAGAAATTCCCTTGCCTTTTCAAATGACCCATGAAACATCAGATGAAATGGAGGGCGGTATAAAGAAGCAAGATTATCTCGAGGGTTTTCTGCTGTGGATGTAGCACCTTGGTCTGATTCCCAAACCCCAGGACGTCTCATTTCCTCATCAAAGTTGCGAAATGCAATTAGTGAACTGGATTCATGGGGAGGATAACCCATCCTTGATGTTCTATATGAACAGAAGAGGCATTGCACATTTAGTTGCAATCATGTAATGGATGTGAAATGCACAGCACAGTTCCTAAATATATGTTCAAACAAAAAATCATAGCGGATAACAGGATGCAGAAAAGTTGCAGATGAATAAAGCATGTTACATGCCAAACTGAGAAATGCATTCTTTGTACGATAGCACTTCAACTAATCTACAAAGTTGACATCGGCAAATTAATGAACGAAATAAAAAACATAAAGCAGGAGTAATACATTCTCTGTTCTAATTGAAAAGGAAGAGAAGGCATTTAAAACTCAAAAACAACAATTTCAAAAGGCCATCATAAACTAAAAGTTATTGAAAAGCAACAACCAAGAAAATAATTTAGTTTCTTCAACTCTATCACCTTACCTTATATTATGCATTACACATTCTTTAAAAGAAATGTACTTGAAAGAGAAAAATTGAAACAATTGATTGATATTTCAATTTAAATATCTGTAAATCTTATGAGATACAGTGAAGAATGGATATTTTCCAAGCCTTCAAAAGTCTAACAGCATAACTTGGAGAAACCTGGAAAACATTAAACTTTTTTAGCTTTACTGGGTAACTGGTAAAAGATGACAAAAATACAAACACAAGCAGTTAAAGATAAAACCCGGGAAAAAAGTATCAAACTGTTATGCAAATCATGTATTATGTAACTACAAGATTTACAGTCTATTACTTATTTGTTCTTCGTTTTCATATTTGATATCATGCTGCCATAGAAACTGAAGAGATACAACATGAAATCAATAAAGTGAAAATAGAACATTTAGAAAGCGTGGATAACATACCTATAGAACATTGAATCATCATAAAGAGTATCCCTCACAACAGGTAAAGGAGGCCGCACTTCCTCCCCACCACCTTGTCCAACATTTTCATTTTCATGGCCTTTCAATGCACTGAATCAAGTTGTTTAAAATATTGCATAAATAAAGAAATAAATTAAACCAATGTATTTGATGACAAAAAGCATCAAAATTAAAGCACATTCCAACTCACCCAGTATTTTCTTCTGCCAAGGTATTTGCATTATCTGCTGGTGGAGAATGTGATACCGATGCAACCGGCCCACCTTCGTTGCCAACATAAAATAACTGAAGAGCTTCGTCAAGTTTCCAGCTGGTGGCCTGTTTTACATTCCAACTTACCAGTGTTAAGTTTCATTCAAGAACATAGTAAATATGTGGCAAAAACTCAAATACTCAAGAATCCCCCACTAAGATCATATTAGAGCAGTAGTAAAAAGATGCTTTACAGGTGCAAGCCCATATGCATAATTCAATTATATCTACATAAAATGATAATTAAAAAAGAAGAATCATTAAAACATCAACGATAACCAAATGTCAAGTATTGGTAATAGATATTTTATCACTACTATTGCTCAATGCAGACAACCTGACTTCTCAATCTTGGACATGTCTTAGTAACTTCAGCAAACACCAGCTCATTAAAAGTGCAATCTTTAAGGCTCGGGTAAACAACATTGTGTCCTTACTGCTGCTCTAGATAAAAGCCAGCTGGAAAACCCATCGTCAAAAAGATCGTTCTGTTATGTCTCGTAATTCCCTAGAACATCTAAAATTTAAAAATACACGAAAATGCGATTCGCCCAGAACCCAATACTTCCTTGGCAACAAAAAGAACACACTTTTATCAATGCCCAACAAAAAGAACGAAAAAATAATATTCTATTAACCTCATCAAGCCATCAAAATATGGACACGCTAATAACCAATCACAGATTCACTCTCATAACGAAAGAGGAGCAACAGACTTTAACAGCCAAATTACACAGATAAACTCATATCTCTAATTGCATAGGAATATTGGTACCTGGAGGAACTGAGTAGCAGTCTCGGCGGTTTGGCCGACGGCGATCTCGAGAAAAGAAGAGACCATGCTCTGCTTATCACTGCCGGACAACATTCTCTCCATAGCTAAGAAAATCCCCAAATCCAAACCCTAAATACCAGATAAAAAAAGAAGGAACTCCAATTGGGAGAGAGAAAATCAGCTGATATCTAGGGTTAGGGAGGGATTGTGCAGAGAGGAGGAGAAAAGGAAAAAGGAGAAGGATACTGTAGAGCGGTTCTCTAGTTTTATAATTTTCGGCTAAGCCAAAATATTTGAAAAGACTCGCTTTCGGTGCATATTGCATATGCCTTGCTGTATGGTGATACGAAACGTTTTCCTGTATCGCAAGTAAAGGCTATTTTTGTAATTTAGGTTTCCTCGTTTTGTTGGAAAGCTACTAGTTCACAATCACTGGTGATATATGATTGGGTGTCCACAAAAAATTAGTAAAATTTTAATCAATTTAATATTTGAATTTACTTTAAATTTGATTGAGATATAATCTAAATTACCTTACTCCATCATAAGTTTCATTATTATTAGTAAAAGTATTCGAGTTCATTTAATTTTGTAAATCTTAATTCAATAATTTATGTAAAATATAATTTAAAGATTAATTATGTTTTAAAATTTTAATGAATATTCTGTAAAATATATTATTTATAAAAAATAAATATTATTATAAAATATATTTTTATGTATATAATTTAAAATAGTAATATTCAATATATAAAACCCAACTTTAATTTTAAAGGAATGTAAGTATCATTTTTAAAAATATATAAGAACTATTTTTAAAACTCAACTCTAATTTTAAATGAGTATAAATATTATTTTTAAAAGTTGAATTCGAATTTAATTATATATTATTGGTATCTATTTCAATAGGATTAATTGAATTTTAAATGAATATAAATATTATTTTTAAAAATATATAAGTATTATCTTAAAAGTGGAATTCAAATTTAATTATATATCATCCATATTTATTCCAATAGGATTAACTGGATCTAACTGTTCGCAAAAATTCAACTTGCAAACAACCCTAAGCTCATCTAGTCATTGCTGTTTGAAGGTTTAGGATGAAGATTAGGGATTTCTTTTTTTTTTTTTTTGGAATATGGTGAAAGAGCTAAGTAGCAAAATATATTAACTATTCAATTTCACCGATGTATTTATTGAAAATGCACAATTTTAATGCAATATTTTTAGTTAAAATTAATTTAAATTTGTAATTAAAAGAATAAATTATATTTTTGACTCTAAATTTTAAAAAAATTAATAAATTAGTCTCTATTTTAAAATTAAATTCTTAAATCTTTATATAACAATACTATCAAAAAACACAATCTTTTTTTTATGAGTTTAAAAGCCACCGATGGACTCAAACTCTGTTTGCGTTATGAAAAATAGTTTTAATAAAAATATTTTTTATTATTTAAAATATTCAGAAAAAATAGTTAACAGAAAATTTCATTGATTTGAGAAATTTATTAGAATTTTTATATATAAATTTATTAATATATTTTATATCTTAAATTATAATTTAATAATAAAAAATAAGTTATTTTATTAAAAAATATTTTGTATAAGTTATTTTTAATAAAAAAATATTTTTTAATATAAATTATTTTCTACAAATAAATAGAGATTTAGAGTCATTTACTCTTTAAAAAATATAAGAATGAAAAATAAGGAGAGATTATTGTTTTTCCTTATTTGACAAAAAGAAGAAGATTAAGAAATTTAGGAAATTAAGTATTGTTTTTCTTTCATTATTTTCTCTCCAATTTGGAGAGAAAATAAAAACAAGCTTAATTTTCTTCACTTTCAAATATAAAAAAAGAGAGTAAAGGAAAGAATATTAAAGTACATTCCTTCATTTATTTTTCTTTATCCATGTTAAAAAAAATATTATATTTTAAATTTTGAATTTTAATATAATTAATGAATTAATTTTTTAAAATTAAATATTTAAATTTTTATATAATTAATTCATTTAAATAAAAAATGATTCCATTAGTCAATTAATTAAATTTCATTTGTGAATCAGATTAAAGAGAAAATAAATGTTTTAAATATTTAAAATATCCTAATAAATATTTAAATTATTTTTAATATAAGTGAAGAATTTTATATTATAAATATAAAATAAAATTTATATATTTAATTTATATTATAAATATAAGATAAAATTTATATATTTCATATATTTAATTTATAAATTCATATAAATTTAATTTAAACAAGAATTATCCAACATTTAATATATAAATATTAATTATTCGAAATAAATAACTATGCTTCACTTCCATTATTTTACTCTCTAAATTAGCTATTCTATGGTTTTTACTTATGTCTATGTATGTAAATATTTAAATTATAAATGAAGAGGATGATTTGGAATAAGCAGCGGCTTCCTGTTTGTTGCTTGGTTTTTAAGGTTTCTTGAAAGCTTTGGTCTGATTTAAATGGTTTGATTGATAGGTTTGATCTGTAATAGGTTTGATTTGTTTCTCGAACTTTGTTGCCTTAAAAACTATTGAAAAAGCAAGAAATGCAATTCTCCTTGCTCACGAGATCTTTGTGACATTATAAAAGAACACAAGCCCATGATAAAAAAAAAAAAAAAAAAAGGGTGATTTTGGAGAAGGTCTCCATATTTTCATTGGTCCAGCCCCGGCAGCTTTCTTAACATCTCTAATCTAAGTCTAGTAAATTGAATACAATATACCATCAACATGTTTACACAGATGAACAACAGAGAATCTTGAACTTCAAAGCATGACATGTTACTGAACTTCAAGCCAAAATGAAGAGAACCACCAAGGCAAGATGAGCCAGCCAGTTTGCAGACACATTACCCTTCTCTTATCTGCACACATGGTTTATGAGAACAGTCAGTCGCAAGTTGACAATTGCTTAATAGTGAACTCCAAGCCAAAAGAGCCTACATGATTAACTGCTTGTGTCTCTTGGCTAGTGGATGCAAAGCTACGTGACCCCATTTTCACTGATTTGGATGGAAAGCTAGCTAGTTGGTGTCTGTTGGCTAAAATTTAGATTTCACTGCTTGTGTTGAAGCTACAAGGTTAACATTTGGCCTTTCTCCTTCTTCTTTCTTCTTCATGGGTCAGGTTGAAGGCCCCTTAAGATTGCATGCCAGTGAAAATGGGGCAAATATTTCCTGATCAACAAGAATATGGCTGCATATGTTGTTATTGTCTGACAAAACTCTGCAGGGTCTCTTTCTAGACGTAGCATAAAATTAAACTACTAGTGAATTATATATTTTAAACAAAGTTGCTAATTAATAAAAATGATAGAATAATTTATAATGCTCACAAATAAATTACTTTTAGATAAGGCTGCAGATAGTATGCTTTCCTGAAGAAGTTTGGTAAAGTTATTGGGCTTTTTGCAAAATTAGGGGTGGGAAAAAACTTATTTGTGGAGTTAGGGTTGGAGATAAATTATTTGCGGATTTGGGGTTGGACTACCACGTGGCAGTCGAGCCAGGCATTATTTTTTGTTTTTTTAAGAATGGAGTGGCGCCAGGCCATTCTTTTCTTTTTTTTATTTTTTTTATAAAATTATAAAATAATATTATTATATAATTAAAAATTATTCATATTATTTAACAATAATATTATATATTATTTAAAATATTATAATTATATTAATTAATTAATATATGAGTGTATAAATATTTAAAATTATAAAAATTAAATTTATTTTTATTAGACTGCTATTATGCAGTCGTACAAAATAATATTAATATCATAATATTTTAGAGAATTATGAAATATACTATTCTAAGTGGCACTAGGCCATTATTTATTTTATTTATTTTTTATTTATTAAAATATTATAATTATATTAATTAATTAATAAATGAGTGTATAAATATTTAAAATTATAAAAATTAAATTTATTTTTATTGAATTGCTATTATCCAGTCGTACAGAATAATATTAATGTTCTAATATTTTAGAGAGTTATGAAATATATTATTATATAATTTGATAACTGCCGGACTTTTCTCACTCTAAGGGAAATTAAACCCGAAAAAGTGAAATAGGTCTAAGGTCTCATAAACCCACTTTATTTAGCCGGTCGAGCATATTCAGTCCTGATCCAGACACGGGACAGATCGGGTTGCTTGCGAATCTGGATTCAGCATGAGGAGTCCAGCCTTGTGATGTGACTTGAAGAAGGACAGCAAACCCAGTCAATTCGCAGCTCTGCTCGCATGCGCGCTGAAGAAATTAAATAACCGTCTGACGTGAAAAGAGTCTTGGCATTTCCATACTAACGATCTAAGTAGTTTCGGTTGTAATTAAATAATATTAGATATTTTTATAATAATAATTTTTTTTATAATTTTAATATATTAATATTGAATAAATTTTATTATTAATTTTTAAATAAAAAATTACTGTAATTTATAATTTCATAATTATAAAATTAATATTATACTGATTAGATATATAAAAACAATTCAATTGTAATTAGATATATAAAAATAATTTAATAATATTATATATATTTATTTAATGATAAAATTTTTTATTATTTTAATAAATTAATACAATAATATTATTATTAAATAATATCAATAATTTTTTAATTATATAATAATATTATTTTATAATTTTATAAAAAATAAAAAAAATAAAGAATGGCATGGCGCCACTCTAAGTGGCGCCAGGCCATTCTTAAAAAAAAAAATTAATGTCTGGCGCCATTTAAAATGGCGCCAGGCCCTGGCGCCGGTTAAACAAGCGGCAGGTTTTCTTTTCGACTGCCACCTGGCAGTCCAACCCCAAATTCGCAAATAATTTATTTTCAACCCTAAATTCACAAATAAGTTTTCTCCCGCCTCTAATTTTGCAAAAAGCTCAAAGTTATTTGAAAATTAGCTCCGCTTTGTCAAAAAGTTGTGAAACAAAACTTATTCTGAGAGGAAACTCCTATCTCACATCCATTACATATGCAGAAATAACATGCTTTTATAAAAATTTCCATAGTTCTCCACTTTTGAATTAATTTTTAAAATTAAATTTTAATCGAGATATTTTTTCTTTTACATGTTATTTGGTATTCGAAATTTATTAATTTAATTAATTTAAATTCGTATCAAATAAGTTTATTTAGGAAGCAAAAAGTTTTTTTTCAAATTTTAAATCCAAAAAAAGATGTTATTTTACTTTTTGGAAAGAGCATCAAAGATATATATTATTAATAATATATAAAATATCAAATTAAAAAGTACACACCCTTATCAAAGGAATATATTTACCAGGAATATATTTTGACATATAGTCAAAGAATATACCCCGTCATTTTCCGTATAAAAGGACTAGGTTAGAAAATTAAAAAGGAGTCCTTCCTCTCACTTCTCTCTTTTTTCACTAAATTTCTCTTAAAAACTTCTAATTTGAGCATGAAGATTATTGGCTGTGCATTTATATGTAAAAGACTTCTTTTGATAAAGTCACGTGTCTACGGTCTAATAGTCTTATTAATCGAGCAGAACCCATTTTGAAATAGACCAAATAGGTCGGACACGACCTTAGAAAATCATGTTATTAGGCCAAACCCAACAAGGTGGTCATTTCTTTTAAATATTTCTAAAATCATATATACTTTACTTTTAACATTTTGTTTTTGTTGAGGAGTTTATTAAGTGTATGACATTGTTTAGGTATATGAATACGAAATTTTAGACAATATTCTGCGTTTTTTAAATTAAATTAAGATCAAATTATTAAGAATATAAAAAAAAATCTCAATAAAGGTATACTAATTTATATATCCTCACACTACACTAGAATACTAAATTGATTTCAATAACGTTTTTCACGAATGATCTTAAACCTAATAGTAATTTAAAAAAATAAATTAAACATTTTTCATGCTTTTAGGTGAAAAAGCATATCCTCACAAGTTAGTCTTTCGGTGTCAAATTCATATGGGTATTTTTTTTTCCTTTTGAGGAGTACCACATGTTGTGTAGTGACTTTTGACAATAGAATTATGAAACATGAATTGACTTTTACCTAAATCGGACAAATTCCACAACAACATGCACAAGGAAAACACTTGCCTGAAACAAATGGCATGGTGAGTTGAAGTAGGTAGAATGTACAATCCCACTCACCCTCAGACTCACACTTGTATTTTCTATTTTCTTTCGTAATATTTTATTCTGCAGCCTTGACTCCCCTCCTAATTAATTACTGCCGATTGCTTGTCAACTTGCAATTAACTTGTAGTGTGTTCCTAGGAATTGTCATTAGCCTCTTATGACAGCTGATTAATATAATTAATCTCTCCCCCTCCCTCTCTCTCTCTCTCTTTCCCTTTCTTTTCTTTTTATAAGATGTGGAAATCAATTGCCAAATTAAATATGAAAATTTACTATTTAATTTTTTAAAAAATAAAAAAATTATTAATTAATTTTCCAATTTTAAAAAATAAATTAAAAATAACTATAAATATACTAATTAATCATTCAGTTAGCTGTAACCTTTGTACAAAATTATTAATTAATTCTTTCAAATATAGAAAAAAAAATTTTCAACTATTATTTTTAATTAGTTGACTATTAGTCCAACCTTATCTATTCGTTGTCTAATTTCAATTGTTTGCTTCTTCCTCTTTTATTATTGTTAATTTGTTAACTTCCTTTTTTTTTAACGACATGAGAATTTAAATCCACGGCAGACAGGCATGCGAAGCGTTGACTTTCCAACTACAGCCTAAATCATGGTATTAGAAAAAGTAAAAAACAATTGGCCACACCTTGTAGATCGAATTACAGTCCACGATTACATATATAATTTCATATCCTTAATTTCACGTTTATTTCACGATTTTCAGTACAGTATTTATCAAATATTTTATATTTGAAACATTAAAAAATTTAATTAATAAAAAAATTTAAATTATTTTTACAAAAGAACTTTATTTTCTACATTTTAAAGAATTTATAATATTTAAATAAATTTAAATTATTTAATAATTATATATTTATATAATATCCTTTAATAATTTGTCAATGTGGAACAAATCCCACAGCATATACACATTGATTTATTTTTTTAATAAAATTAAAAAAATTAAATAAAGAAAAGTCAACCTAAGCCACCTAGTCAGACCGACTCACTTCTCACCCTAAAAACCCTAGGAAGCAGAAAAAGCAAGCACTGCCGCTATTACAAAGAAGCACCACCAAACAAACCATCACAGACCAGTCGAAAAGCTAAAAACCCAAAAAATTCAATTATTAATATACACATATTAATTAATATTATTAAATTTATATAAATTTAACTTATGTTAAAAAATTAATTTAAAAAAAATATTTCAACCGATGGTGAAATTCAATAATTATACACAATTATTAATATAATATGAAACTGTAATTAATATTGAAATATATTTTTATAAAAGTCTATTATCCTTGTATAATCTTAACATGTCTCAATCGCCCGATCTATTTTTTGAAAATAAAATAAAACGATACACCCACCGCACCTTAATGTTAAAGGCAATTGTCCCAGATAGGACAAAGAGCTGCCATCTCAATACCACTAAGGTTTTCTATATTAACAGAGTTCTTATTGGCTTTATTATTAATTTATTTAAAGGAAAATGGTGCTCATATAATTCACCCAACTTGGCTAAGATTTTCATTTGTTTATTCTATGTTATTTTATTTTATTTTTTATATTATCTTTTTGGTTTTAGAAAAGAAACGTTTCGAGTTTGAGGTGCTGAATAATTTGCTTCAAATTAGCTATTGGGTGTGTGGAAGAAAAATCATCCCATGACGGCTCCAATATATAAACACGTGCTAGGCTTCACTCCACATTCTCCACCGTGTGTTTCTGTATATGTTATTATTATTACTATTAATCAATGATAATGTTTTTATTTTGATATATTTTTATTATATTAATTTGTATAAAATATAGTTATACATTAAAAATTAATTTTATTTTTGTAAAATAATTACGTTAAAAATAAATATCATTTTATATCAATTTATAATAAAAATTTTACTAAATAAATTTATAGAATTCCGTAAAGATGTCAATTTCCATAGCTTGAAGCTACCTCATATCGCAATTGGAGCGTGTGTATATATATCAAAAATTGCCAATTGCCATTAGGATTAGTGCATGGACCTAATTTTAATATTTGATTTTAGGGTTTTTGTTACTTAATTTTCCCCTTCCCTTTTATTCCATTGCCTCGTGGCCATTTCTCCATGCTTGAATGGGACATAAACATTAAAAATAAAAATGAAAGACCAATTAAAAATTGTAATAAAAAGCAAGCTTATTTATAAAACCTTATGGTTATAATGGCTGGGCACAATTGTTTGGATAAAGGAATTGGTCGGTCAATAGAACAAAATTAAGTGATAGCCGATGTTTGTTGTTATAATTAACATTTCTTGTAATAAATATATTAATTAATAGATTTTTTAAAATAATATTAACATTTTAATATTTTTTTTAAAATTAAAAAATTAATTAATAATTTTTTTTATACTACATACAATAAATAAAAAGTTTTTTAATATTTGTACTAGTCTTGGTTGATTTATGAGTTTTTCAATGGAAGATAAAATTCTAAAGAGAATAGAGGAAAGATAACGATTATTTTTTACATAAATATTACTCAAGTAGAAGACAAACTCGTTTAGAATTGTTCTCCTAAAGTAAGATGTCTATAATTTAATATAATTATAAATATTTAATCTGAGTGGGGAGATTAGGAAGAAGCATTGCACTTTCTCTTTATATTTATTATATTATAGGTCAACTTCAATCATTCCTTTTCCTTAAATAATAATAATATATTTCTTTTATATAACAGAAAATTATTTACTTAGGCGAAATTCAACCACTAAGCGAAATTGAATTAAACACCTAAATAAATAATTTGGTATACACATATGCAGAACTACATATTCTTTTTAGTATTTTAGACGTAAGTATAATTTTTAAAAATTGAATTTTACCCCTTAACACGCAACATGAGCATTTTTATAAACATAATAAAAAAAATAATTGTGTATTGAGGCATGTGGATTGATCTACGCCATCAAACTTATATATTTTCTGATTATAAAGAAGTACTCAGCTTGAGAAATTAAAAAATAATAAGGCATTCAATGAAGGATTTAGCGGTGAATTAACAATTTCTCGCTAATAACTGTGATTACTGATTAGCAAGGGATTTACATCAATTGTAAATATTTAGGGTTGAGCAAAATCCGTCGCTGGAAGTTAATTTGACTGAAATCCATCGCTAAAAGTCAATTTTTAGATCATTTGAGAGAGTGAAAAATTATCTAAAAGATTTTAGCGATTAATTTAATTACGGTTAAAAATTATGGATTTTTAGTGGATCTGAAATAAAATCAACAGAAAAAGCAAATAAACTCTCTATCTACAGCGAGAGAGAAAATGAAAGGGCAAAGAATTTAAAAACACAAAAACAAAATCAAAGCAAAAACCAAAACAAACAAACCTTTGGGCAGGGGAGAAAGAATTAACAACGATGGTGAGAATCAAAATAGACAACCAGAAATAGTAATAGTAGCTAGATTTCTACATGCCTTTTTCTTCATAGAAAATTAAGAACTCATCAAATTTTGTTTGCCCATGTCTAGTTTAATTTATTTTAGAAATATTAAAGAATTATAAAAATTATTTAAATTTTAAATAAAAATAATAAAAAAATAAATAAAACAGATAATCTATATCAAAACTTCAATTCTTAGAAAGATTTCAATAATAAATTAATAAATATTAAATATTAAATAAATTTTTCTATATATATAATTATATATGATGTGACATAAATGAGTTTCCATTTCATAAGCAACTGCAATTTGACTATATTGAGATTATAATTTGGTATACCTTAATCTGCAAGTCAATGAATAATACTTAGTATAAAGAAACAAAAGTCAAATTGAGAAGAAGATTGTATAAACAATGAGAATTGATATATGGATATAAGTCACTCCTTAATTGAATGGTAACAGTATTGAAAAGTCGATAATTTCAAGTTTGAATTATCGTTTCTCATCTCTTACATTTGCAGTATAATATCATTAAAAAAAAATCATTATAAAATTTTATCAAAAAATAATTAATAATTTAATAGTCGATATTTTAAACGATCGGTGGTGTGTAATTATTTAATAAAGTAAATTTATGTGTACAGTAAAAATAAAAAAATATTGAGAAGCTATACTTCAACTAATTAAGAATGAAATTAGTAAGAGCGAATAGTATTCGGTTCAAATCGAAAAAATTAACCGAATCAAATTAATTCAAAATTTTAATTTTAATTTTTATTTTTTTCAGTTTAATTTTTATTTTAAAAAGTTTAATTATTTCGATTAGATTCGATTTTGATTAATAAAAATTAATAAAATTAAATTAAATCAAATCGATTTGATTTAAATTAATTTTTATTTAAAATTAATTTAATTTAATTTTTATAAATATTTAATTTTTAATTTATTTAGTTTAATTGAATTTTAAACAAAATTAATATTCGCCTACATGTAATTAGTCAACTTAATAACATCATCACATTTGCACAGTTTTTGTGTATTGGGTAATGCTGATGATTGGATTTCAGTGTGACATCTGCTAAGCTTTTCTTGAGCCTTATTTTTTTAAAATATTATTTTTAATAAAATTTTAAATTATTTTTTTAAACTAAATTAATTGTTGAATGTGCAACTCATATTATTTAATTTAGTTTTATCCATTAATTTATTCATTGGAAAATTACCAATGCCGTTCTATAATTATTTACATTTTGCACCATTTATTAATTATAATAGTTAATTAAGTAGTATTGGAGTGATTTTTAAAATTAAAAGATTATAAATTTGAATTCAATCGAATATATATATATAAAGCTGTGAGCCTGTATGCAAGCAGAAAAATACAGAAGAGGATTTGTTCCCTGTTAAATTTGGGTCAGACCTAACTCATCCCAAAAGGGAGCTAAGGGGAGGAGTGCCTATGGCCCCAAGGGACACATTACTCCTTTTCACAACCAATGTGGGGTTCAACACACCCCTCACATCCAGAATTTTATTGGTGCCTGACATATTCATAGGAGGCCCAACATCAGATGGGAGGCTCTGATACCATATTAAATTTGGGTCAGGCCTAACTCACCCCAAAAACTAGCTCAAGGGGAGGAGTGACTATGGCTCATATAAGGGGCACATTACCCCTTTTCACGACCAATGTGAGATTCAACATTCTCCAAGTACATATATATGCATCTATTGATAATATATAAATAATTGGATTTGTTAGGATTGCAACACGCACATACAAAATTCGAAAGCTTTTCCGTTTTGTTGATCGAGCAACCCCATTTATGAGGTATGAGAATTAGACTACTAATACTCTTGATCTTGTCAAAATTTAGAATGAATGGGCAGACCTCTTTAAGGTTCGTACCACAACAAGGTATTAAATGCGAGCGTGACCGACTATAGTGACCGCAGCGGACCTACCTCGATATAGATCGAGTGAGCTGAACGTGACCTGATGAGACCAAAATAGGATGTCTACCTCCTACACATTGGTCGTCTCCTTGATGTATCACCGAGATCATAAATGTGTTTACAGTAAAATAGACTGATGTGACGTTCACGATAGACAAAGTATGAGTTAGTAGGCTTTACATTTATTAGTTAAATGTCCGCTATTAATAAGCCGTTTGACACATCTGCACAAACACACCCCTATCTATTCTGATAGAACGTGATTTAGGAGGTGTCAGAATGATCAGGGTATATATATCTCTAATCTAACCCAAATGGGAGACGTTTTTCTAATAGACAAACCCTCATTAAACCCACTGATAACATAATAATAATAGATTCCATTAAGATCGTGATACGTGTACAAAAAAAACAGAAGAGTCCCTCACACCAGACCATCCGATTCTACCTGACAGTAAAAGGTCCGACTTGCATAATGTATAGATCAGACCTCCTATATCTCTGATCTTATCTATTCCCGGAATGAGCAAGCCGACCTCACCAACGCTCAGAGCAAGTAGACCGATCTCTTTAAAGTGCTCAGAGTCTTGCTAGGGTTATAATTGCGTGTGTAGTAGGACTGACAGAAGTGACATGCGTGATGAACAGAATATGGACTAAGCGGCTTAGCATTTATTAACTGACTGTTTGCCAACAATTATTATTGAGTCGCCCTTGTCACCATCCCCTTACCTCACCTGATCTCAAACTTATCACCCACTAAATTTATTTTCCTCAAAAAATCTTAATCTCTTCAAATTAAAGACCTAGTCCATTAACTCCATTTGTTCTTTCATTTACTCCCAAAAAACTGATTTCGAACCATTAATTTTCTTAGTGAAACGAATTTTTATTCAGATGTTGGCAAATGATATGCCCACCGAATCTCATCTATATATATATTGCTATCCTTACCTGGTTCTTATATATATTAATTCTGCAAAATTAAAATACCATATACTTTGCTTCATTCTGGTAAGTGGACAATGGAGCAAATCTTGATACATGCGATTAGGGCCACAAAATTTTTCTCTAAAAATTAATTATGTCTTTCTATTTTCTGGATAATATTTGAACCCACAATTAGGTTATTGATTTGTGCTATTGGGGAATCACATAATTATGATTATAAATCATGTAGTTTATGAGTAAAAAATTAATAAATTGAACGTTGATAATATGTATCATAGAAATATAATTGAATGAAATGTAGATTTTTTAACATTTGATCATGTTGATAGCTATTTATCATAATTTTTTTTTCAGTTTTATTCCATATATTCTCAATTTAATAGACTAAAATTAAATTATAAGAATTGAACTCTTAATCTCACTTAATATAAAAAGGTATTGAACCAATAATTTTTAGTAACTATTTATGATGGTGTTCTAAGTGGCTCCATATATAAAATAGGGAAATACTTACTTCAGACTAAAATATTTTTAAAATATAAATAAGTGAATTTCTTTATAAAAAAACAAATAAAATTCATTTTAATATCTCTTAAGAAATTTGTAAAATATAAACAAGTGGGTTTTTTTATGAAAAAATAGATAAAACACATTTTAATATTTCTTAAATTCATGATGTATTGGTGCACATAAAATTTCAAATAAAACAATTTGCATGCTTGCAGTCTCGAGAACAAAGTTAAAAAAAAAATGTATTTGTTTTTTTTCCCTCAATTAAAGGTTGTAAAAGGCTTAGTAGTACAAAAAGATTTGCATTTTGCTTCTACAAACTCCACTTTTGCTTACGAACCACTAATGTCACATATATATGTGCAAAATCCTTATACATGCCATAAATAAATAAATCAAAATGTTGGTATTTTTTCACGCGGAGAGAGAGAGAGAGGCGCATACAATTTCTGTCCAATAAAACACACCATGAACAGTAAATCAAACTCATCCAACAACCTTCGAGATGAACAAGTAGCATCCCCTAAGGCCAGCCAAAGCTATTTCTTCTCTGACTGGCCCAATCCTTCTCCATATAATAATTGCCCACGAAACCTTAGTGGAAAAACTCAGGTTGCATATTTTATTGTCTCCCATATAATTGATGCATGTATATACAACACACTATAACATGTAAAACCTACGTCACCACCAATGGATTTCTCGTTCTATAACTCTCTTTAAATTCCCACTTCCTCCACCCACACAGAAAGGAAAGAAAAAGGAAAAAGGAAATCTACCCATTAAGCATTTTCTCTCCACTAGCTAAAGCTACCGAGAGATATGGCTCAAGAATGCTGTGAGAGCTCTGTGGCTATTTCTTCCTGTACGCCTTCTTCTGCTGCTGCTGCTGGCTGGTGGGATGTTCACCATGCATGCTCTCTCTCTTCATGGACTAATAATAGTAGCTGCAGCCCATGGCACCAGCAGCAGCCAAACCCTAGTTCCAACTCCTCTTGTGAAGAGGATGTTTCCATATCTACATCTTTTACTAATGCTTCTAATCACTCCGGGCTAACTGTTGAGTCCTCTCGCCGACTCGTTGAACCTGCTGCTTCTTCTCCGAGCGAATTCATGGCAGAACATGCTTCTGATAGTCAACTATGGAGTCATATTCTTTTGTAAGTTTATTCACATATATTATTATTATTGGTTTCCCTTTTCCATAGATCGATGTGTGTGAATAAGCACATAATCATAGTGCAAATAAAAATACCACAAGAACGTTTCATAATCTTTTTACCTATCTTGAAATATATTTGAAAAAACTTAGTGGAATGAAGAATCTTCTAGCACTCAAGAACGAAGTAAGGTTTTATATTTAATTTATACTTTCTAATTTAGCTAGAGTTATGAGTTCATCTAAGATTAGAAGGGCTTAGAATTGTTTTCCTCGTGAAGATCCTTTAACCCTCTGGCGCTAAATCTTGCAGTGGAGTTGGAAGCAATAATGGAGATCTTCACAACATCCAAGATGTCGGAGAAAACTTACTTGATGCACTATCATCCAAGAGTATCTCAACAGGGATATTCGAACCTGCATGTGACTACTTAAAGAAAATGGAGAATAACAACTGGGAATTCACAAACTCCCCTTCCTTTAACACCTTTGAGCATAAGCATGTAAACGGCTTTAGCACTGATCATCTCAGCTCGATCGAAAGTGAAAGGGTGACCAAGCTATCCAACTTGGTTAACAACTGGACTATTGCTCCACCTGATCCAGGAGTCGCAGTTAGCCACGAGACAAT
Source organism: Manihot esculenta (assembly GCF_001659605.2). Classification (NCBI taxonomy): domain Eukaryota; kingdom Viridiplantae; phylum Streptophyta; class Magnoliopsida; order Malpighiales; family Euphorbiaceae; genus Manihot; species Manihot esculenta. The sequence goes on along the minus strand of NC_035177.2, from coordinate 30,077,095 downwards.
CGATCCAATAGCATGCAACATATCGTTGGGTTCTACTGTAAATCACTACTCTCAGCCACAAACTTACAGCGACTCTGCGTCGTGTGGGACGGAAATACTGAACACAAAATCTGGTTTTTTGTCGTGTTATGATGGCCATGATATAAAGCTAGAAGATGAACGCCGCCATGTTGAATCGCCGGGGTATATCTTTAGAAGGTCGTTTAATAATTGTAATGGTGTTGGATATGATATCGGCCTGAGTAGCGGCTCGGTGGTCGCCGATAATAGCAAATACTATTATGGAGTGCCGAATAACACATGCGCAAGTGCAAGAAATTTCACTGATGTAGCTTTTAACGGTCGATTTAACAAGCCAATGATCGATATTCAAGGGAATACACCCTGCTTTAAATCTTTGAATTCATCCGATTGCAGAAAGCAAAGGGGTCAAACTTCTTTACCGGTAAGCTCATGAAAGCGTCATCTTTTCTCTTTCTTGATTCTCTGTGTTATTTTGGATCTTGAGAAATAATTAGGGTTTTGATTTATAAATTTCCATCTACAAATTTCTTTAAGTTTACTAATTGAATCTGTCCTAATTAAGCATATATATGTTCTCCATCCTCACCTTTTCACCGTACCAAGTTGATTTAAAATATTATAATTTTTTTTCAAATTAAAACTATTAATTAGATAAAATACTTAATTGCATGCAGCAGGGAAGAGGAAAAGGGAGTACAAGTGAAACAAAGAAGAAAAGATCCTTTGACACTTCTCCGGCGGTCCTTAAAAAGCCTAAGCATGAAAGCTCCACAGTTTCATCCGCAAAGGTACGTGTGTTTAAATTATCAATAACACCCACTCTTCCTTTAATTATTTAATTTTATCCTTCATCATATAATTTACAAGAAAAATAACAAAAATAAATACAATTATCAAGTGAGATTTTGAATGTTTGTTTAAACAGATGCAGGTACCAAAAGTCAAGCTTGGGGACAGAATCTCAGCTCTTCAACAAATTGTGTCGCCATTTGGAAAGGTAAACTCAGTGGCCACTATGTGCATATTGCTTTTCCTTCTGACAATGAAAATTAGAAAAAAAAGTCTATTATTTTTTTTAAGATGGGTATAATTAACTTCTCTTCTTTTTTTTTGGGTGTTAATTTTCAGACTGATACAGCATCTGTGCTGCTAGAAGCAATTCAGTATATCAAGTTCCTGCAAGAGCAAGTGCAGGTAATTATAATTCATTTCCTTCATAAACTAGTAACATTCATGGTTGCGAGTTTTCGAATTTGAACCGTACGTAGTTAGAATACTCAGAAAAGATGGTCGAGAAAATTCTAACTTTAAAGGGATTTTGTTTTTTCCTGATGGGTATCACAATTGATTTTGGTTGCAGCTTTTGAGTAATCCTTACATGAAGAACAATTCACACAAGGTAAATAATGATCACATGCAAATTTGAAATTTAATTAATTAAGCTCAAGAAATGGAGAAGTTAGAGAGGTGATGATTATTATATATGATTTGGTTGGTGAAATTTCATCAGGATCCATGGGGAGGCTTGGAAAAGAAAGACAAGGGAGATCTAAAACTTGATCTCAGGAGCAGAGGTCTAAGTTTAGTTCCTATTTCATGTACACCTCAAGTTTACCAGGAGAACACAGGATCAGATTACTGGACACCCACATATAGATCAGGATGCCTGTATAGATGAAATAATTAATGAATTCATAATTTTAATGTGGCTTTTTTTTTTATGTTAATTTCTTCCCATGTAACTTCATAAGCATGATAGATAAGTTGCTCAGAGAAAATGTAAAAACTTTTTTTAATATAATCGATTTCGGTTAGAATTTAAATTTAAAATTTTATAATCTTAGAAATGACTAGATGTTTATAAGTTAAAATAGTCATACATAATTTCTCTGGGTAAAATGCATTTCATAATTGCTTTTAATTAGTGCCCAAGTCAAGATTTTATAATATAAAATTTCTATCTCTTTCCTTTCTAGATTTATATGTCTATTATATCAATGAAATGATAACCAAATTGTTGAATACAACATTATGGAGGGGCTTCAATGCTTTTCAAGGTGGCCTCTCATATGCATATTCATTTTTTTTTTTAAATATATTGTCACTAAGTTTTATTTGATGAATATTTTTTTAAGTACTTAAAAGAAAAATTAATCATTAAAAATATTTTTTATTAAAAAAAATATTATTATATATTCTCTATGAAAAAATTCACTAATTGATTTCTCTATTTTAAAGAATACATTAAAATATCTCTAATATTTTAAAAATCTATTAGTTCGTAAATCCGTTAATATTAATCGTTAAATATTGTAAAAAATTTAAAATATCCTTAATATGGAGGATTAGTTAGCAAAGTTTATAAAAATTTGAGAGACTAATTAATAAATTTTTTAAAACTATAGGAATTTAGTAGTAAAATATATATTTAATGGCTAAAATTAATAAAATGACTAATTAGTAGACATTTTAAAATATCAAAAACTTTTTAAAATATTTTTCAAAACCGATCAATCAATTAATGAATTCTCATATTATAGAAACTAAATAATAATTTTTTCTAAATAAAATTACTTATTTTCTTGAAAAAAAAAATCATTTTCTACGTTTTGAAATCTTTATTAAGCCTACATATATAAATTTATTAATAAATTTTATTTTTTAAATTAAAATTAAATAATAAAAATAAATTATCTTATAAAAAATATATTTTTCATAATTTTTTTTAAAAAATATTTTTAAATATAAATTATTTTCTAAAAAAAAGGATAAAACTTCATATTCATAAACTACTCCTATACCAATAAACTAAAATTCATTACTCATATACACAATTGCACCAACAAATTGGCATTTAGGGATAATTCTGTAGAAGCAATCACTTCATAAGAAAACGCAAAAGTTAATTGGGAATTAAGAAAGGGCCAAGGTGTTCACTTTTCAAGAATTTTTGGCGTTCTTACTATTCACAAGGTTGAAATTACTCTCATATATCATAATTTCAAGTGAAAAAATTCATTAAAAAGAAAAAAAAATAGATTCAATTTATTATAAATTCAAAATATAAAGTATATAAATCTTCTTAATTTTACTATAAATATTGCTATAAAATTACTATACACTGAATTTAAACAAAAGAAATTTAAAAAAAATACTACAATTCTTGTAATATGAAAAACTCATTAATTAATTTTTTAATTTTAAAAAATATATTAAAATGTTTTTGCTTTTAAGAAGTCTATTAATTAATTTTTTCATTAATTTTATTGATTAAATATTTTATTATTTAATTTTTATAATTTTAAAAATTTATTAATTAATTTCTTATATTTTTAAAAAATTTATTAATTAATTTTTTTTATATTAAAGATATTTTAAAATTTTTATAATATTTAATGATTAAAATTAATGATGAGATTATATTATGATGTAATAGTTTATGTTTTAATAATTAAAATAAACAAAATCTTTCTTAAAGGATAAATTTACATTTTCTCAAACGTGAATGTCTCAAATTTTTTGTTGATTAATTTTTTTTCACATAATAATTAAGCATTTGATTAGTTGGATTTTGAATTGAAATTGAAAAATTAAAAAATTAGACTTATAAAAACTATCTATCGAAATAGAAAGAAATCAAATTAAATTGAATTGATTTGATTTAATTTGATTTTAGAATTAAAACTGAACCGTCAAATTGGTAATCACATGCTTCAATTCAAAATTTTCCGTCCCAAACTATGATAATTTCTTATCTATTTTTTAGAGATTTTCAGTATCCAAATCATAAATTTTCAATATTCAAAATCACAAATATAATTTTAAATTATAAATAAGTTGATAATTCTAAATTTAGTCAATAAAAATCTTAAATTAAAACGATATGATCCTAACAAATCTAATAATCTACAATTCATATGAATCAATACCAAAAATAACAAGAAAAAACTCGAGAGATTTTATTAATAAATATTCCATATTGCACTACCCAAATTAACAAGAATGAAGCATACAGGAGAAAAAAAAAGAAGGAAAAGGAAATAATTGCAGCAACATTTTGTGGTTTTGACATAACACCACATCTGGATCAGTGATCAAGCATCAACGAGAACGATTTGAGATTTGAAGCCAAGGTTGCGACATGTAACGCACCGAAAATCGGACCGCCACCGGTGCTAGGATCCAGGTCGGCTTAAGACCGCCGGAATCCGTAACAAGCCAAATATGAACTCTGTGTACCTAATAAATCCCATACATGATAAAAAAATAAAGATAAAAAACTGAAAATAACCTTCCTACCACTTACCAAGCTTGACCTGCATGTACTATATAAGGCCCAGGCTCAGGCCTATTAATTTTAATAAAAGAAGCACAGCTGAATAAATAGCCGATTACACTCTGTATATGCACCGAACAGATAGCACCTTGATGACAAGTGATTCATTTTCAGCATGATATATATTTATACTGTCTTTGGGACAGCGCTTGATATACAGACAGTCTTTGGGGCGTATGTCAGGTGGTCACCCTTTGGGGGTAGCTCTGCACATGTGTATGACCAATATTTTATTTGCTCTTGGGCCAAATTTGTCATCATAGAGCTTAAGATGCCAGTATTGCTCTCAGGCTGTCATTATTTTATTACATCTGAGATGCCAGCATTATCTGCAGGGAACATATTATGAGTGTATGCAGATTCTATTTTTCACAGTTTATTTTATGTTGATGGAATTAAATTGTATTTATTCAGCTGATTTATTTTAGCTAAATATTTGGTACTATTAAGTACCTAAACTTATCTTTTCCCCTTTGTTATTTTTTTATCCGCTCACCGAGTATTTTGTACTCACCCTTATACTTTTAATATTACAGCTCCTTTTTGGTGACCCGCTCAGCAGTCCTCATCTTCCTGTTTGTCATTCCTTCCACATCGTCCACTCAGAGTCTATAGGAGGTCGGACCAATCCTAAGTCTTTTGTCTTTTTTTTTTTGTAATTTTGATAGATCATGTATAGATTGTACAGCTCAGTGGAAAATGTATTTTATTGATTGTAAATATTTTATGAATTGACAGGTCCAACTGTCAGTTTTTTCTCTTATATGCTTAATGTATTGAAATTATAGCAGGTTATATGTATAATATCAGGGGAAGTTCTGTCAGTTTTTCGGGTCATATCCGTCTCTACAGTTTGGGGATTGGGTGTGACACACTATGTCTGTAAACATAGAACCCACTCTCATAGGGTCAGCATACCATATGTCAGCCTTGGTTTGACACATTTCTCATCAAGAAACATAAAACATGATCATGCATAACAAGGGATTAACCATACACTAGCGCCAAGCACAACTCTATCCATTATATGACATTACATATCTATACATCACTTTACATACTAGTCGTTTAATTTACATCATGTCCACTACTCTATTACATAGCCAAAACCTTTACCCTTGATGTCTTCCTAGACTTTCTCTGACCTGCAAAATTGGGGTTAAGGGAGAGGGATGAGCTAAACAGCCCAGTGAGTAGAAACAATGAAAATAATTCATTAATTACATACTTTCATAAAATGCGTCACTGCACAAACAAATCACACCACGGACGGACTGACCCACAAAATCCCTCAACTCATTGTCCGGCCCTAAAAAGGGCACCACAGGACTTTGTACTCATTGCCCGGCCCTCTAAGGGGCACCACAGGACTTTGTTATATGCCCGGCCCCCTAGGGAGCACCACAGGACTTTGTCATACAAGACACAAGGGCTAATGGGTCCTACTCAGTGTCCGTCCCACATTCACGTAATAATGCAATGTAACATCGTCGTGAATATTAATGCCATGCATAACAACCTATCATACACATGGCATTTATGATGCATGGAACATGCTCAAAACATTTAATTTCTCAATTTACAAACATTAAGTTTAGTTCCACTCACCTTTACCAACTGCTGGGCTAACTCAAGACCAGCTGACTCTGCTGACTTCCTCGGTTCCCCGAGTCCGATCCTACACAGGTGGACTCACATGAGGGACCAAACAACTCTAACATAACACTAAATATCTCCCCTAAAACACCGCAAAACATGCATGCAAAACAGGCAAAGGAAGGCTGGACAGGGCACCTTCGGCGGCAGGTTCGGCGGCCGAAAGTCCTCTCCAGAGACGAAACTCATGCATGTTCGGCAGCACTTTCGGCGGCCGAAACCCCCCTCCAGAGCCGAAAGTCCAAACTTTCGGGGGCAAGCTTAAGCAAGCTTAGGCAGCCGAAGCCACTTCCTGAGCATGTTCGGCGGCCGAACCTTCCTTCGGCGGCCGAACCTTCCTTCGGCGGCCGAACCTGGGTTCTCCAGTATGGCAGAACCTTGCTCTGCCTCACGCCAAACCTCTCCAATCTTACCCAAACACACAAAGCTCAACTCCTCAACATACATATACTCAAGTATATGCACAAAGGGGTCCAAAACTACCTTAAAACCCCAACAAACAACACAACACCACATATATACATGCTTTTATCCAAATAACACCAAAAACACTCTATTTAACCTAATCATGCATCTCTACCCATAAACTCCATAAAAACCTTCATAAATCATGAAAAGAAGCTCAGGATCTTCACTTACCTCTTGAAATAAGAAGATGAACGATCCCAACGTGGAGATATGAAGCAACTCTCTCCCAAACTCTCCAACCTTCAAAACTTGGGTTTTTAGCTCAAAAGTTTCAAAACAACATTAAAACTCATCAAAACTTTGCAAGATTTGGATAAAACATGAAGATTACTCACAGGAGACATGGTCTCACCTTTGTTAGTGAAAGGAAAGCAAATCTTATCCATTTCACCGACTGAAGACCCTTTATAGGTGGCTGACCGCCTCTCCTTCGGCGGCCAAACCTGCATGCAAAACCTCACCACTTTCGGCGGCCGAACTTGGGCTTCGGCGGCCGAAAGTAAGCCTCTTTCGGAAGCCAAACTTGAGCTTCGGAGGCAACAAAACCATGCAATGTTCGGCGGCCGAACTTCACCTTTGGCGGCCGAACTTGGCAAATGTCTCCTTGGCCTTTTCTCTTCACAACTCAATTCCTTTTACAGTAAAACTATAAAATCATAATTTTAGCAAACACATTTTACCCCTCTAGAAGACGCTGACATCTTTAGAATGTCAGATTTCAACGGTAAGTCCACCGGAAGGTAGGGATTCCGATGTCGGAATCTAGCAGGGTATTACAAGTCTGCCATGGAAATAATAAGGAGGTCTTCGAGAAGGATAATGTCCTATACATAATAGGAAGAAAATAATAACATAATAAGAACAAGAAAAATTAAGAAAAGAAAGAGATTAAAAGAAATTGGAGTAAAAGGTCTATCGATCAAAATTTTAGAAACTGAAAAGGATAAGGTTTAAAGTTAAGAAAATGAGAAAGGATAAACATAATTTATATAACGGTGTCAAAACAATGATAAGCTTCTTATAATATTAGTTTGATTTGATTTTTTTTTTTTAAAAAAATTAAATCCAACAAAAATTATTTTTTTTTAAAAAAAATAATTGAAAATTAATCGAAAACCTGAATCCAAATTAATTTAATTTAATTTTTTAATTTAAATCAAAAATTACGGACGTTAGTAATAATAATTTGTATGTATTTTATAATTAAATAATATATTAAATAATAATTAAATAATAAAATTTTCCTTAAAATATTCATAGAATTGACTTATTTATTTTTTTAAGTGGCAAACTTAATATTAATATTTTTGATAATGGACCGAGTTGTTCTGCGGTGTGTTTATATGGGTTATTTATTAAATTATTTTAATAATATATTTTAATATTCATTTTTATATTTATAAAATTACACTAAAAATTTTGTTAATGATAAAATTCATAATCACACTATATTTCATAATTATAAAAGCAGGTTAATATATATATATGGTGAGTTAAAGTTTTATTCTACGAATTTTAATTTTTTAATAAATAAAATAATAAGAGTTTTAGATAACTAATTTTCATATGATATAGAATTTTAGCAGTTAATATTTTAAAATATTTCCATAAACTTAATGTTTAATAAGTTAACTTAAATTTTTATATAATTAATTTAAAATGAAAATAAAAATTATGTATAATGTTATTGAGATGAATGAGTGACAAACTCAACTAAAACTTTTAAGGCCCACCTATGTATATATATATATATATTCGGTTAATTTAATACTTGTTTATTGAGTTTTTTTTTATAATATGAATTTATATTTATTAAATATTAATAAATTATCTAACTAATTATTGTATAGATTTCCATAAACTGTGGTGGTAAATTGTAATTACACTATTTAATATAATAGTAAAATAAATTTGGATTAACTGCCTATATTTTGTAATTGGAGGAAGAGGTGAATTTGGAGGAAGAGGTGAATTTGGAGGATGATGGCATTGTAAAGGATTTGAGGAGGTGGCTAGCCTCTTCCGGCGAACCGAAGCCGTCGATATGTAGTTGTTGATGATGATGATGATCACGAGGAGGAGGGGGGGGGGGGGGGGAGGGGGAAAGCGAGTCGGATTTTGGCGGAGGTGTATGATGTAGACACGAGCGAGGAGGAGGAGGAAATGAAGATGGAAGAAGATTATGTGGTGGGAAAGGCATTGCAGAAGCGCGCCAAAATATCGGCGGAGCTCAAAAGGGAGCTGTACGGCTGTGCAATCACCGGTGCATGCTGTACGCCGAGGTGGAAGGTTCTTCAGAGAGGATTGTGACTCAGGTACTCTTTTTGTTGTTAGTGCTTCTTCTATCTGTTTGTTTGCCGAGAATGTTGCAGTAGAGATAGGAATTGGAGTTTGTTTTTTGGTTGGCAATTGGATTTATTTTTTCACGATTTTATTGGGCGCTGTCAATCTTTATAGTTCCGCTCTCCAATTAAACTTCATCTTCTTTAGTTAACGATGAAAGTGAGAATGACAAGAAATGAAGTATTGGACATTTCTATTAAAACTCACTTTGACAAATCTTAGTGTTTGTCTTTCTTCACCACCTTCTTCTCTTTTGCATACGGCTCCTCGTTGGTATAGATTTTATTTATTTATATCTTATAGGGAGATTTCTTTCTGGTTGCTCAATTTTTTGCAAACTGCTACGACTAAGGGGCCATTGTTTTTCCTCTCTATCTATTGTTAAACTTGTCTGCTGAACTGGGGGAAGGGTAAGGTCACCGTTTGCTTTCTATTTTGAATAACATTGAGACCGAACTTTTTTCTTTTAATAAAGTTTATATCCCCCTACCTTGCCTAAGCATTGAGAATTACTAACTACAAACTTTCTGCAATGACTGGGACGAGATAGTTTGATCGTATTTCGGTGTTTTGGAACCTTCTCTCTGGTTAATAAGTTAACTGCAATTTGAGAGAGAAACTGAATAAGGGTTTCCAGTGTTTTGTATTTATTGTTGATTTGTTGTTTCAAGATTGGATTAATTATCTCAATTTAGCTATGTAACAGTATGGTGAGTACAAATATCGCAGCTGAATATTAAACAGTCCTAGATGCTTTAAGCTGATTAGATAATGAAGATTTCACTTAAAATAAGTTGACTGACTTGGGCTGAGTTGGCTGAAAGCATATGCATATGTGTTTACATGCTCTCACATGCATGGCTGTGTAACTGAGCATTAAGATGCATGCAAGTGCACATGCATGTGTATGCTTGTTCTGTAATCCCATATGGTAGAAAGCCTGTGACTTGTAAATATAATTTCTTTGGCTCTGCTAATTCTCTCTGTAGTCAACATAAAATAAAGTTGCTTTTTAATGTTTAATCTTGAATGACAATCTCATTTTATTCTTTCAAAATGATATTGCTGCAGCATGTGGAGCTGTGGATTCAGATTTCCATCCTGTACTTAAGCTATATCAGCTGGTTGGTGTGAACTTTCTTCTTCTGCTGTACCAAAAAGGGCATCGGAGGAGGTATTTCTACTATTCTTTGTCATCATGCTGTGATATATAGGGCTGACCATTCATGATAAGGGAGTGCTATTGCTAAATCCTAAATCTTCATTTTATTTTAGTTAACCTGTTTCTTTTTTATTATTAATGAAAAGCGTGACTTTCAAATCCTTATCTATATGATACAATTAAAACAAACTACTTAACGTCCACATTCTTTTTTCAGCCATTAGATATGATTTTCAGCAGATTGGATTCTGAAGGGTAGAATTATTGTTACTTGTTCAAGCACTTGGAGGTTTGCTATTCAAGCATAATAGCTTATTACATGCTTTTCTGTTAGTATGCTGTAAAGTTGGTTATAGTCCTCGCACTTGTTCTTGGGAAGGCTTGTGAAAGGTGCTTCCTTTTTTTTTGTAGGTTTACTTAAAATCAAGTCATGATTTTAGTGAGGCTCTTTTCTTGATCTAGGAATGGGCAGCCTTTTGGGGACACTTCCATCTGGCTTGATTGTTTCCTGGCAGTATTTGATTGACTATACTTTTCTTGTTGTGCTTGGTAAATTGAGCTTCCAATCCTCCTCCATTCCTTTCTTCTCTGCTGGCAAGGGAGTGTTCTTTCTTAAACTTGGTGAGAGCTTCTGAGTTGTTATTGAGCTATTTGAGTTGACATTATAATAGAGTTCAGCTAGTGTTCCTTTCCTGCATCCAACACCTAGAGTTGTCATGATATCAGCTATCCTTGATGTTGGAGTATCTAAAATTGTTTGGATGAGTCATCTGCATTTGAGAACGTGATTTCAATGTGTCCTCAAATTTTGGCAAATAGTAATATCAGAATATCCTTTTAGTTGACTTTGGTGGTCAATTATTGCAAGAGCTTGTTATGACTAAGAAGTAGAGTAGTTAATGAGTTCGTGAGGGAAATATAGATATCGATAGAGAGAGAGAAAGGAAGTATTTATAGAACTGTCATGGAATCTGTTGCAACCAGTTGAGTATGTCTGGGACAGTTAACTAGGTCCTGGAGTAGACTGAGTATAAAATGAATGGAAGGCACCTGTATTCCTCATTCAAGAATCAAATACAAGAACTATTCTTCTTGTGTATTTTTCTCTCTAGAGCTTATCTCCTTTCTGATTTTTTCTTATCCCACTCTATTTCTATCTCTTGCTCTTCCTATTTATCCTTTTGGAAGGGCGTTGCAAGGTTGATACATAATGATTGGTATCAGAGCAAGGTTCCAAGCTTCCCAAATTCCAAGTTTTTCTTCCACTCTTCTTCAGTTTTTCTGTTCTATCTTCTTCATGTCTTCATCTTCTTCTTTCTTTCCTTCTTTCTCTTTTTCTTTCTTTCTTGAAATTCTTTGATGCAAACAAAATTTTAAAAGATGGAGAAAAAGAGAAACAAAGGTTTGAGAGAAAGGAAATTTCCTGCAGGAACCAACAATTTATTCATTCAATTGATTATATGCATACATATCTTCATCTGATTATAAGCCTATATAGCTAGTACAACCAGTCATGGGTGGATCCATGATGGGGGTAATGGGGTCCTTTCTATATGATTAAAATATTTTAATATTTCCCCCATTAAATTTATCAAATTTGCCCCATAGTTTACTAAAGTTATCAATTTCGCCCTCATTGTTTACTTAATTTACTTACTTGTTGTACTTAGATTAAATACAGGTCATTATTTTAATTTTAATAAAAATGCTGCTCAAATATAGGAAATAAATATAATTATTTCTAAATTAAATTAATTTATTCATTAAAGTACATATTTTTCTAGGTTCAATCTCATTAACAACATTTCGCATCCTTAAATTAAGAAAGTCTCATTAATAACATTACCCATCCTTAAATTAAGAAAGAAAAAAATTATGTATTGCCTCCACTGATTAAATTTTTCGGATCCACCCTTGCAACCAGTATTCTGTGGAAATTTTGTGGAGATGGAAGGAAGAAAAAGTAGGGATACAATTAAAAATTGCACTCACTAGAAAATATTAATTTCATTGAGAATTAAAATTTTTATAACAAAATAAAATATCACTCAAATATAAATATTTTCACTACACTCGCTACCACCCACTTCTACCCTTATTTTTCTCACTCACACTTGAGACTTGCTATGCTCAACTAACAATAGTTTTTTAACAATCTTTGCATCACCAAATGCCTCCAACAATAGATTTAATTCAAGTGCAAGTTGTACTTGTTCTACCATCCTATCATTTCTAGTCCCAATTTTTCCACTTACCAGCATTGACCCATGCTCAGAATCTTGCTTTTCTTTTTTTTTTCCTTTTAGACATTTAAGAATGGTTATTTCTTTAATAAAGTCGACATTCTTGCCATCTCCCTCAATGAAATCCAAGTCACCGATGAATTCAACTAAGAGATCTTGATGAGTTGAAGGCCCTTGGTTCTCACTTCTCTCTTCCTTATTCTTCCAAGAAGCACCAGTAATCGCATTGTCCATTTTTCCATAATCACTTGAATATAATTAGTCTAATCTTCCTCAAAAAGTTGTTGGTTCCCTAAATCTTCTCCATGACAAAATTCTCTTCCTCATTTGCACCTTGAATTTGCAGTAAATCATGTTCATCCTCTTCATCATTAATAATGGTCAGTAAATCATTCACTTCAAAATTATTTTTGCCTACCAAAATTGCATTCATTTTCACCAATCCCAATTCATCCCATGAATCCTCATCCAATCAAATTGCCACTGAGCCACTAGTCTTTCACTCACATTGATAATTCTTATCATCTTCCTTGGATTCTCCATCCATCATAAACTCATCCATATCGTTCCTTTTCACTAAACCCTCATTATTCTTGGAATTTGACAATGAACCACGGGCCTTTTCTTGCACAAGCTCCACATTTCCACTAAATATGAACATTTCAACTTTCTTAGCCTCATTTGACTCTGAATCAGCAAGCCCCATTTCTAATATTCCTTTTTCTTGAAAGCAATCAATTGAATTCATTGTCATAACATCATGAAGAGCAGGTTCACAGGTTCAACAACTACAAATTGTGATGCAGACTTAGGTCTGATTGGGTCCAAAATCACACCATCTAATTTTTCTTTAGTGTTTGGATAATCATCTTCCTTATCTTCTTCATCATCAATGATGGTCACAAATAATGGTGCCTTGTCACAATTGTGGCTCAATGAATAGATTTCTTCACACTATAAACACAAACCTTGCTCCCTTCTTTCATTTAATTCTGAGATAGTCCTTGTGATTGAGAGATGAATATCAATCGTAGGGGTCTAATAGGCTTGAGTTTACGTAATTAAATGGGCAAGAATTTAGGGATGCAATGAGAGGAACACAGTGAACATTGAGAGAATGGGCCAACAAGCTGTTTGTTAACCAGGAAAGTAGAGAGAAAAGAGAAAGAGTACAGAAAAAAATACAGATACACAATTTGCTATAAAGTTGCATCCAGTTGGTTCTTTTGGCTTTGAGTGTACCTTGGAGTTTGGACAGAGTTATTGAAGAACTCAAGAGCTATGCTGAATTTTCTATTCACTGTTAATTTTAATTTTCTTTTTTTTTTAAGTGGTCTATACTAAGAAAGTTGAGTTTTTCCTGGTAAGCAAGTGCATAAAAACTACTTTTCCGTTCCTCCAGTTCTGGTATGATGTATATCCATATAATATAGTATCCTAAAGTAGACTTGTAGAGCCTCTATTTCAGTGCACATGACAGAGATGTCACAAATTAGCTGCTTTTGTGCATGGATTGACTTGAAGCAGCATTAGTGCACTCAAGCATAAAGGGTGCATGGCTACATGGGTAATGGTGTAGCCAGGGTAGTAATAATGGGATTCCATAACTTGAGAACTTCTAAACTGTATGGTTTTGATAAAGAAGCATCCTCCCTTCTCAAAACTTGGATTCACTATCACAAACGGTTGAGTCTCAAATCTCAATAATAACAGAAGCAAATGCTGAATTCCTGAACTTTTAAAGTATTTTTACCTTTGGGTGGAAATAGGATGGATGCTGTACATTCATTAAAAAAAATAGATGTTATATTATTTGTGGAAAAATCAAATTACAACTATTTCCTCTAGGATGACAATGAGTAACCCAACCAAAGTGAAGGATCTCTCTTCAAATTTCTTGATCCTCAAACACCTCGGTCATATTTAGTTCCAGTTTATGTTATTATAAAATAATTATCATGTATGAATTAATTAATTATTTATTTTGTTTTTCATCATAAAGCATACATTGATTAAAACTGTGTGATCAACTTATAGTTAGTTTCAACATTAAAGTAGAAGAAGTGTTAATAATACAATGAGTGTATGCCACTAACCATTCACCAATGGCTGCTTCGTGATTTCATATTTTATCCGTCAGTTTTGGGAACCATAACTTGTTTGGTAATGGATGGGCAGATCTTTTGCTGAACTTATAGAAATTACTGCACATCAAGTTTGTATCTAAATAATTACACCTCCATTTTGAATTTGACTATTCCAACTTTGAACAATCTGTTTAGCTTTTATGTCATGATGGAGTTAAGATGCTAAAGGAACCTTTCAGACAAGCGTGTCATGCTTTCAGCAAAACATCAATTACGGATTAATTAATTTCACCTGATTTTTCTTTTAATTAAAATTTTCTGAGCTAAAATTTCAAAAACACATATAATGAAGCTCACACTATAGGAAATTATTATCTAGACCCTGTCCATTATGAACCCAAGATATGAACATGTGGGACCCACCTATTTAATAGGTTAGTCTCACTATACATCTTGCGGCATGGATTCACAGTGGACCGGATTTAACCAAGAAATCCCTGATACTATAGGGTACATTTCTTTGCTGATGATTAAGGTGCTAGCTGAACTTCTTCTTGCACTAAGGTGGGATGGACTCAGTTTTGATGTTTAGACAGTGGACATCAACCTTAGAATCTTAGAATGGATTTTGAATGTGATTGGGGATGCTGATGGGAGTTTGTATTCATCAACTTGGATTTTGACGATGAAGCTTCATGTAATTGTCAACTTGGAGCCTTAGGGTCATTGCTGATGGGTAGATTGTTGGTCCTATGGAGGGCTGCAATCAACCTTTAACTCCACTACCATACATTGGCATGGTACTCTGTGGAGTTACTGTTTCATTGGATGATGTGCCTGAAATGTGCATTGCAAAACCCCTATACCCACTCATAGAGTATGAGATGTGAGGCTCTGTAATGTCTTAAATGAAATACGGTGTCTCTCTACCTTTGGTAGTTACTTTAATAGATATGTTAACACATGATTCTTAGAGTTGACATGTTAAATATGATCAGGTTGGATATCATCATCAGTTGCTCTAGGTAGAAATGATAACACATGATTCTAAGAGCTCTCGGGTTGAACATGCTCATGCTGGAGCAGCATAAGGATAGGTAACCTACTAACACCTTCATTGCTTTCTTGGTGGTTTCTTCCTTTCCTTGTTATTAGTATAACAAGATAGTCCTCCTTGGATTTTAGGCTTGGCTAGTTTCTATTCTACAAACATTAGTCTTTGGAACTTTATTCAGATTTTAGTCATATATCTTAATGTTAAACCCACTGTTGATTTTGCTGAAATTTATTTCTAACGTTCATTGGGTTTAACTTATTCTGGACACCACTTTGAGTGACAGCACCGAGGTGACAGAGAGACAAACCATAGTTGATGCTTTCAACAATTACACTTCTATATTTGCATGCTTGCTGTCCACTAGTGATGGACAATGGGGTTTGAACTTGACTGGAGCTGATAATGTTTTATCCATGGCATGAATTTCAACAAATTGATTGATAGGCAGAAGATCAATGTCATAACTATCAGTAAAAAAGGCTTGTCGCCATATGCAGGTGCGTCATCACTCATCCTGTAGGAGGAAAAAGAGCACGACTAAAATGAAGATAAAGAGAGAATGAAGTTGGAAATAAAATCACTCCAATTCCTTCTCTCCAGTCATTGTCCCATTTACATAAGTTTTACAGTCTTGCAAACTATATAGTATGTGCATGGATTTTACTCTAGTCTCCACCTTTTTCAAGATAGTGAACTGAGGGTACAGTTGATGAGATGGCAAAATGAAAGCTTATTTTGGATGCTGCTGTTCTTGATTCTGGGTTGTAGTGGATAATTAGTATGCATCTAAGAAGACAATGGGACATAGCCAGATACTATCATCACTTTTGGGCTAATAAGATCAAATGCATCTGATTGCAACTCATCATACATCTTCTCCCATTTATTTTGTCCTTCCCTTTATTTTCTTAATAACCATTATTAATAGCCTTTAAATTCATGAAGTGGTGAAAGTTAATTGTCAATTGGACTTGATTGATTCAGTCAATTATAAGTTTCTAAAGGTATTAGTGTGATATTCTTGGAGCCTCATTCAACTCTATATTTGAGCACTTCTAATTGTATCAATGCTGAAACTGTCCAGGCATCGGAGCCGCCTCACTTTGTTCACAAATATCCTGAATTTTAGAACCATGCATTTTGCTTACTAGAGATGAAAATAAGCAAAATAGATGTTGGTGTGCCCATTGTGAACAAGGGACAGTGTGGAAAAAAGGTGCTTGATTTATGATTTAGCTTGAGCAATAGCCTAGCTTGTCACTAGTGTACGAGTGAAAGGTATTCACTTGTACTCGTTAATTTCCCACAATTTTTTAGCGATCAGTAATTTATTTATTATTTGGCTGTTTTACGTTATTAAGTCTTTATAGGAATCTTCATTTTTCTTTATTTAAAATAGTTTGTAATGTGAAATTTCCGATATTATTTTTTTGGTCGAAACTATGACATTAAATTTAATATGCAAATAATGGTACTTGATGGATTGGTGAGTTGCTGAGTAGGCAACAATCTTGTGCAGGACACCAGGCGTATTGACATGGATAAGCCAATGAGTAGTGCATGCAAATTCTGAAACACAAAATCTAATTTGTTTATCTTAAGCAAAGCAGAGAAAAATTGCAAGTTGGGATGGGAAGATATACACATCAAGCCATCGAGGGAATCTCTTCAAACAGCTTTTATGCCGGTGAATCCTTTTTTATCCCTTTATTTGGAATTAAAGATTTCATAATGATTAAATTCAATATTTTCATTTTATTAAATTTCTTAATTGAAATGAAAAAAAATTATTTCTTTTTTAATTAATAAAATTTTTATTTTTAATTAATAAAATTCATTTCTTGAGAAATGAATTCTGTTTAAAACGAAGAGTTGTCATCCTTGTGGGATGGTACAACTAGGAAGCTTCCCTCTATTAAGCTACTCATTTCCTTGCTCTTTTCTCTTCAAACAGTAACAGTAGGGTTTATGCTTCTGGTGATTGTCGCAGAACGTCTCTATTTGTAGCTTCTATCCATAAGAATAGAGAATTACTGTTCACAGAATGCCAATGGGACCCTTTTTGTGTCCTTCCTATGTCACCATCATTCACATGGATGTAGCCCAGTTGTTCACATGTTGGATTTTTTTTCCCCTCCTCTTCCTCTTTTCTTCATGCTGTATGCAATGTTAGTTTAATTCACTTTGATGCAATTTTGGATGAGCTGGACTTTCAAATAAAAAAATGGAGAAAATTATACTTAGGTCCCTTAAAGCTTTGTTTAATTTGTTTATACCTTGAGAAAAATAATAAATTGAAAATAATTTTATTTAAAATTGAAATCAAATATGCTTTCAAAAATATTGAATAAAGTATACAATTTTAATGTTAAAATTTGTCAAATTCAATTATCAAATTATATAAATAAAAATCTGAAAATATTTAATATTAATATTTTAATTAATATTTGTTTACCTCTAATTTATAAATATGATTATAAAAAATAATTTATATTTAATTAATTGTTTATATAAAAATATATTCAAATAATAATAGTAAATAATCAGTATATAACGTTTAAAGTTAAATCTGTCACAAGTATATATTATTATTATTAAATTTAAACTCATTGTAAATTTGATTATATTGCTTAAATTCAGTAACACTCAAAACCACCCTATTTCTAAATGGAAAATTTTGGTTGGACTTAATTTATCATGAATTAAAGACAATCACATGAAATAGGGTTTCTAATGAATCAAATTCATTTAAAAAATTTTCCTTCTAAATTACACCCATGTATGGCTTGTTTTCGATAGCAAATGAATATCTTTATCATGAATTATGTTATGTTGTATTGATGCATTATATATATTAACAATCCAATTAAGGTAATTTTTTTATTAAAAAATAGTTTAGTTAATATTTTTTAATCTTTAAAATGTAAGAAGTTAATGAGATTTTGAGTTGAAGTCTGGAATGATATTCAAAAGCCTAGAAGGCTTTATCGTCTTGGGTAAGCTTACCCCTCTCATAGGAGGGCCACCGCAGAGGGCATGGCTAATAAATAATCCCTCAGGCGGAGGCTTCAGGTTGAATCATACAACAGAACTGTGTCGTCAAATTGAGGCCTGCCACCAAGTCAACGTCTTTTCTCTGACTGAAAGATCCGTAGTTTGTCACCTTCATGAATAATAAGACAAATATATTTATTGAGCTGCCATCTTTTATTTTTTAAAACAAAAGAGTTTTTTTTAATTTAATCTAAATTTAAATACCTATAATTTCAAAATTATATCAAATTTATTAATGAGTATTAAAAAAATAGTTTGATATTTTTATCGTTTAAATGAAATTAAAAAATCAATTTTTATAAATAATAAAAATACTCTTTGAGAGCAATTTATTTTTTAATGGAACAATTCGATATGAATAGTGTGTGATATTACTCCAATAAACTAGAATACCCTTGGGTTATATTAAAAAATTTATATATGTGAATTTTAAAGGAAAAAGAGTTGGAAAGGGTGAAGGTTAACACAAGATAACCCAACCCAACGTAGCTGAAGACGAGCTGCCCAGGTGACCCATCATCCAACTTAGCCCAAGGGATTGGCTTTGGACGAAACAAAAGATTTAAAGAGAGCATTAAATGCAATGGCTCCCGTGACTAACTTACTTTCAATGTGGGAAATGCAATAGTGCTCTGCCTATTACTTTATATTCAGGCTCCCATTTATTGCTTGTCTCTAAATTTTGTCCTTCTTCCTTCCAACTTTCATATTACCATTTTCTAAATCCCAAACGACTTTGAATTTTACATTTTTTTTATATAATTAGCTCTAATTAGATTTAAATTCGAGATCTAAACTTTTTTAATTTAAAAAGATTCCAATACTAATGAGTTAGCTTCTATTAATTATATTAATTTTACTGAGAAAAATTATGCCTTTGATAATTAAAAATAGTTATAATATGTTTACGTCATTGTCCTTCTTTCTTCTTTCTTTTATTGTCATAGAGTTTTCTTGATGAAAATAATTCATCAATAAAATAACTTCTATTGCAACTGACTTTTTGTATTAAATGAACATGATGATCTGAAATCCAGAAAAATAAGATTTACAAAATATCTGTCTTAAAAATAAAACTTGGCTTGTGAGGAGGATGTCTCCCTTTTTATCCTGCCTTTTTCTTAGCGTGTCACGACCTTTCTGCCACAGGACCACACTTGCTGTCGTATGGATTCGTATGTACGGATAATGCGGCGACCCTCTCTGGGTCAGGTGGCTATTTAATTCCCTCCGACGCGTGAATGAACAGGATTGCGAAGTGACCAGACCTGTTATCCTTTCTTCTCATGACAGGGTTGGAGAGAAGTGGACTGATCCAGGTGGAGATCTGGTCTCTAGACCCACTGGACTGGGCCGGTCTGACTGGGGGGTCTGAATAGACCCTAGTCTTAAGGCTGAGCGGGCTGGTTCTAGTTCATTCAAGAGACCAAAAGGCTTTTAAGTGATGAGCTATCGTTATGGGCCTGACCCCAGACCGGAATAGAGGAATCCAGCGGTTATCAATTGCCCCTTTACCTTCTCATCAGAACATTTTTTTATCTCTAGTGAAAAAAAAGGTGAGCCATCATAAGTTGCTATATTTTGATAGGGAATTTGAAATTTTTTATCCAAGCAATGGATCTGACAAAATGCTGAATATTGAAACCAGAGAAGATCAAGGTTGTAAGATTTTTATTTCTTTTGTGTGTAATAGCCATGTGTATGAAAGAAACATTATTTAAATGACAAAAATAATATTTTAACTTATTAATATATTCTGTGGTTGAGCTTATATTAAAGCTGATTCTTAATAAAACTGAAAATAAAATAAAAACCTGAACTGAGAGAGGAAAGCAAGGGAGGTTTGTCTTTCATGGCGTCGTTATTGTGGTGCCGGCAACGATTCTTTCAAGGGCGGTACTCTAGTGGGATCCACATTCACTTCTCCTTTCTAGAGAAAAAAAAAATTGTTTGATAATAATTTTTAAAATAATATCTAATATTTTGATTAAATTAAAATATTAAATTTTTAATAAAATAATTATTTATTAATTATTAAAATAATTAATATTATCGAACAGAACTGAAATGAAATGAGTACCTCTCAACCGGTGGAGCTCTATCTTCATCTCAGTCCTCCGTGGGACATGGGGAATCCTTACAAACCGCGTAACGCCTCTCCCTTAAGATAAACCTCACCCATTTCTTCATTCCAATTTTTTCTTCTATTTTCTTTTTCTTTATTTGCTTAATTATATCATATCTTCTTTTTTATTTTTCAATCACTTTTTTAATTATGAAAAATCTTTTCAAGAATATTATGTTAGATATTATGTGAGTTCAAATTATTAGGTGTTTGTTGCTAAAAGTTGGGGAAACAATTATTATTTTAAAGGGAGCAAAATAATAATAATTGTGCTTGTTATATTATTAACTTCCTCCTCCTGAAATTTATTATAATTATATTTTAAATTATATTTCATCCTATAATAAGAACCGCTAGGCCTCACATCCACTTGAATTGAGTTGAAACTCATAAAAGCAGATCAGGCCTTGAGATCGGAATACTCTTAGATGGACCTACCCAGCGGCTTCAGCTCGGATTTCAGCATAAATGATAGGCCGAGTCGTTTGCAAGCCCGAGTCCAGTAAGAAGGAAGCCGGCCCGATGATAAGACATGGGAAGAAATGAGCAGGCATTAAATGCCCGCTTGGCGAGAGGCAGACGTCTAACGCTTTCGTACGTACGAATCTGTATGACAGAGACAGGTGGTACTGTAGTTGTGAAACAGACAAAAGAAAAAGGATAAAGGGAGGAGGACACTTTTTCCATACTCAAACTTACACGCACATACTAAAAACATATTCTCTGAATTTCAGAACATTATATAATATATTTTTATAGCGTCAAAATCTAATCTGATAAAATTATATTCGAGTTTTTGTTTTATAGAAGATTATAAGATGAATATCAAATTTAATTTGATTCAATGATTAGCATATAGTTTACCAATTATTACTTCAATTCGTTATAACTATAATCAAAATATATAAAACAATAATTTATTATCATGGTTTTAAAAATATTTTTATAGTAGTGATTTTTTGATCCGCTGTATATATATAATTTTTAAATTTAGTTTGTCTCCTAAAATATTTATTTCTTAATTAATATTCAACTGAGAGAACATGGCTCCATTAATAATGATTTGAAGTTATTACACACTTGGTAGCTATAAAGTGTATGAGTGACAAAACCATAAGCATAGTGAATTATCACAATAATTTGAAATATCAAAATTTCAAACAGCAAGAGGGCATTATATAATTACATTCTTGAAAAACAAAAGAAAAGGAAATTCCCTTTCAATCATAGTCATGCCTTCATATTTAAATGGCCAAACTTTAATGTCACCATCCTTTCATTAGCTGGAAAAGCTTTGCAAACCATGTATGTCTAAGTGAACTGATTACTTTCATTATTATGTTTTATATATATATATATATAAATAATTTTCATTACTGTATTTTAGGTTTAAATAGAAGGGATGTAAAATTTTTTCTTTCATAATAGTTTGATAGTAATTTAAAATGATTGTAAAATAAATCTAATTTTTTTACTATATAATAATATATTTTAATAATAAATTTTATATTTAATAAAATTATAATTTTAATCTTAATTTTTATTCATTAAAAAAAATAAATATAACGATTTTGAAATTGGACTGCTATCGGCGCTAAAATTTAAATCAACTTAAGATTACAGGAGTTCGTAGCAGGTCTACTATATATTTTGTTACATTTGATATAATTTCAAATATAATTTTAAAAATATATAAAAAATATTTTTATCTCATGAACTAAATCTCGACATGTGAATGCCACATAACTAAAAATATAAAATACATACTAGAGCTCTCATTAAATGTTTCGGTATGGTTATCATTACATGCCTCAGTTTGGTCCAAATAAATCTTAAACTTTAAAATTTTTACATATAAGATCGTGAACAAAGAGATTATAAAAGAAAATTCGGGTGAAACACAATTCTAATCCACAACATGAATTACATATCCACAACTATACTATTACATTAGAACTATACCATATAACATTGCTGACCTCTCGGGCTAACGCTACTCCTGCAAATCTGGAGTTAAAGGAAAGTGATAAGTTATAAGAGTCTAGTGAATATAAATATAAACAAAAGCAGTTTAATAAAATATATGATCGTATAAATACGTCACAACACAAACAATTCATATCAAAATGAACTTGTCACCAATAACCCTCCATAATTTCAATAGTGCTCGACCCACAACGGGTACTCTTTAGGATTTCTTCTTAAACATAATATATCCATAATGTCAGGTGCGTAGAATGGATACCCTGCTATTTCTCTTACATAATGCCAAGGGCATAGAATGAGTATCGACCTGGACTTTTGTATCCATCATAACATATCATAACATGCTCAATGGTTAGTAAGTCATCCAACATCCATCCATAATAATAATTAATTATGCAATACATCATATTTATGAACTCTAATGCAAAATAACTTAATTATATATACACGACATTCGTGATACATGAACATATTTAAAATATTAGATTTCTTTAATAGTTTAGTTTAATTCTACTCACCTTTAGCTGACGTAAGCTTAACTCTGAAGCAGTTGTTTCATTGTCTATCTCTACAGTCTCCCAAGTTTGATCCTATACGGATAGACTTAAATGAAAGACAAAATATAACTTTTACAACACTTGACACTACCCTCAAGAAACTCCTAAAAATATATAAGAAAACATATAGAAAACAAACCGAAAACTGCTGGATAGAGGATTTTCGGTGATAAGTTCAACGGCCTAAAGTCTCTTACAGATCCGAAGATCAAACCTTCAGAGGTCGGCTAGGAAGCCAAAAGGCAGCCTTCCAAAGCAAGTTCGGCGGCTGAACTTGAGTTTTTCTACAATACAAAATCTGATTCTGTATCATTCTACAGCCACCAAAATGCAATAAAACCTACATGCAATAGCTCAAAACTACAAAGAAACATCCAACATTGATTTAGAAGGTTTAAAATGACTCTATAAACACCAAATCACTGACATGCAAATAACTCAATATATAGACATTCAAGATTCAACATAAAAGAGGAAAAAGACATAACCCTTTTACATGCATTCTCATTTCAGCAGCTCAAATTGCATACAATTCACATTGAACCAAAAAATAATGAATTTTGAGAAGCCAAACTTACCTCTTGAAAGAAACACAACCACAACAACAAGGAAAAGATTTCAGAGAAGAATAATGGATGAGCTTCGAATATCCCAAAAGCTAAAACTCGAAAACTCAACTTGATTTTTCAAAACGAAGGTAAAAATTCGAGCTGAAATCCTTTTATAGATGGGTCTGTCAATCAACATTCGACGACCAAATTTGGAAGGTTCGACGGCCGAACACTAATTTTTTTAACACATTAGTTTCCGGTTTTGATATTTCAGATTTTAACAGAGATTTCGTCGAAAAGTTAAAATTTCGACACAAAAGTTTAGCCAGATATTACAACAAAGCACTACTATATAATATAACAATATAAAAAGTTAAAATTTCGATACAAAAGTTTAACCATATATTACAACAAACCACTACTATACAATTCATATCAAAATGGACTTGTCACCAATAGCCCTACACAATTCAATAGTGCTCGACCCACAACGGGTACTCCTCAGAATTTCTTCTTAAACATAATATATCCATAATGTCAGGGGCGTAGAATGGATACCCTGCTCTTTCTCTTACATAATGCCAAGGGCATAGAATGAGTCTCGACCTGGACTTTTATATCCATCATAACATATCATAACATGTTCAAGGGTTAGTGAGTCATCCAACATCCATCTATAATAATAATTAATTATGCAATACATCATATTCATGAACTCTAATGTAAAATAACTTAATCATATATACATGATATTCGTGATGCATGAACATATTTAAAACATTTGATTTCTTTAATAGTTTAGTTTAATTCTACTCACCTTTAGCTGACACAAGCTTAACTCTGAAGCAGTTATCTCACTGTCTGTCTCTACAGTCTTCCAAGCTTGATCCTATACAGATAGACTTAAATGAAAGACAAAATATAACTTTTACAACACTTGACACTACCTCCAAGAAACTCCTAAAAATATATAAGAAAACATATAGAAAACGAGCTGAAAATGGCTGGACAGAGGATTTTCGGTGATAAGTTCGACGGTCTAAAGTCCTTTACAGATCCGAAGATCAAACCTTCAAAGGCCGGCTAGGTGGCCAAAAGGCAGCCTTCTTAAGCAAGTTCGGCGACCGAACTTGAGTTCTTCTACAATACAAAATCTGCTTCTGCCTCATTCTACAGCCACCAAAATGCGATAAAACCCATATGCAATAGCTCAAAACTACAAAGAAACATTCAACATTGATTTAGAAGGTTTAAAATGACTCTATAAATACCAAATCACTGACATGCAAATAACTCAATATATAGACATTCAAGATTCAACATAAAAGAGGAAAAAGACATAACCCTTTTACATGCATTCCCATTTTAGCAGCTCAAACTGCACACAATTCACATTGAACCAAAAAATAATGAGTTTTGAGAAGCCAAACTTACCTCTTGAAAGAAACACAACCACAACAATAAGGAAAATATTTCAAAGAAGAATAATGGATGAGCTTCGAATATCCCAAAAGCTAAAACTCGAAAACTCAACTTGATTTTTCAAAATGAAGGTAAAAATTTGAACTGAAATCCTTTTATAAGTGGGTCTATCAATTAACATTCGGTGGCCAAATTTGGAAGGTTCGACGGCCGAATACTAATTTTTTTAACACATTATAAAATATTTAAAATTCATTTTACTTTCCTAAAATTTCCAGTTTTAATATTCCAAATTTTAACAGAGATTTCGTCGAAAAGTTAAAATTTCGACACAAAAGTTTAGCCAAATATTACAACAAAGCACTCCTATATAATATAACAATATAAAAAGTTAAAATTCTGATACAAAAGGTTAACCATATATTACAACTTTACATATTTTTAGAGATGTGCACTATCCGCCCCATCTCTTAATTCTAAAAGATATTATTTAATAGTTCAATTAAAAGTTAAAATATCGCTTAATTATTGAATATAAAATCATACTTTTAAAATATGAACAGTTTTGGCTGAAATAATATTGATCTTAAATTTGGGTGTATTGGATGAATCCAAAAGATTCAGGGTAATTTAGATATAAATGAAAATTATATTTTTTTCCTTGCTATTTACATAAATTATTAATTAAAAAATATAAAATGAAGTTTAGGTGTTATTCAAGTAAAAGTTATAACAATTTCAAATGAATTTTAATATAAATATTATTATTAAAAATATTAATCGAGTTGAGAAAAGTTTTTATTTAGAACTCTATCCAACCACACATATATGGTGGCTACGAGCAACTCACCACAAAACCTTAGCTACACGCTGCAGCCTTTGGCTATTCAATCCGTCATGGGCGTGTGTGTGACTCACAAGCCGCCGATGATATTAGCATCTGCTTTTTGGCTTATTGTTTGTTCTGTGCAGCTGATCTATTATCTTACCGTCTTTATTAATATATGTACGGAAAAAAGATCGAGCATGTATGTGTCTGTATATGTATAAAGATTAGGTTGAAGAGAAAGGGTTGGATAATTAATGGATAAAAATGACATGGAAAGGACTGAGTTTTGAGGTGTTATAAGAGGAAGATTCCTCTTGAAATGTAACGTAGAAGCTATAGCCTACAGGTAGGTGTAGCAATGGAGAGGAGTAACCATCAAAACTAAAAATAGGAAAGAGTGGATACATATACTCTTTCTCACGATGAAAGATATGGCAAATAATATCTCATACGTGCTTGGCTTCCAGGAAAATGCTGAGAAAATTAACTAAGGAAAAGAAAAGAAAAGAATATTTAATTTCTTTAATTAATTAACTTATTGACATTAAAAACAGGATACAAAACAAGGGAATATAAGAAAAAATTTATTTTTTAAATCTCTTATTTAATTTAAAATATTTTTTTAAATTATAAAATAAATATATTATTTATATTAAAATTATTTATAAAAGGTGAGATAAATAGTATAATTTTTTTTAATTAGAGATTTCAAGTATAAATTAATATAGAGTATTTGTGACCGTTAAAATAATATACAAAACGTAGATTTTAGTTTTAATTTATAATTTTAAACGGGCATATTTATAGATTTAATTTGGGGATAAATGTATTTGAATAAATAGGAGAGATTTTATGTTTTATTTTTTTAATTTTTATTTTTATTTAAATAAAAAAACTCCAAAAGGCAATCAATGGAGGAAAGAATTTAAATCATCATATTCACATTTAAAATAAAATAAAAAATAAATTCAAGATCTGAATTAAAAAAGAACATAGGTAGGTGTTATATTCTGGTTCAGAAAACTACATTTGGGAAAAAGCCAATAATTGATAGATTAGATAGGCAACCTATTTCAGGAATAAGAAAATGTTTTTTGCTTGCTAAAAAGAAAAAAATTTGCGCCATCCGATGAGGCCTTGGGACCCACCTGACTGCTTCTGATTTAATCACAGTTAATCAAATTATCCATAGGTGGGTCCACAAGAATAAAGTTGACTAAATATGACCATGGGAGGACTCCCAGCCTACTACACCATAAAAATCATCACCATTAGATTAGATCAAATATTCCCCCTGGCCCACCCTTATGTAGAAGAAATTATATCGTCCCATCCAGGATGTTGTATCTTTTTTTATAATATGGTCCCATTACATATATGAGCATGATACATGCATACATTTCCAAATAAAAAAAAAATTATTTTACCAGAATTTAGTTAATTAGTACTTATTTTTCAATCGGATTAAAACGTTTCAATATTTTTTAAAAAATGGAATAATCAAAATTATTAAGAAAAAATAATATAATATAAATTATTAAATTACCATGATTAAATTTTTAAAATTATTATTTAATTTTTATAATATAAAAAAAAATTATTAGATAACTTTTTAAAATATATATATATATATTAAAACATATTTAAGGCTTTTAAAAATTTATTTATTAATTTTAATATTATAAAAAATTTTAAAATAAGCTCAAGACTAATAATTAATAAATATTTTTATAAAAAAATAGATTTACTAATGAGTTTTTTTTATTAGATAAACTAAATAATAAAATATTTAATTGTTAAAATTAATAAAAAGATTAGTTAGTATATTTTTAAAAATTTTAAAAAAAATTAATATATTTTTTAAAATTAATGGATAATAATAAGTTTTTTCATATTGCATGAATTAAATATTGAATTTTTTTTAATAAAAATATTAAACAATTTTATTTTATGAAATAAAAATAAATATTTTAATTAGATTGAAAAAAGAATAAAATAGTAAATTTCAATAAAATATATGGATTTAATAGTAATTCAGCCTTGAAAGGAACAAATGAAAAGAGAAGGCATTGAGGTTCTGGTGGACAGAGGAAACTACACCACAGAATTAGGGTTTCACAACCCAACAATTTATGTCCCTTTCCATCCTACTGAAAATCACAAATTATTATTATTTTTTTAAAAAAAGCCAGCAAATGGTGAGATTTGAACTTTTGAACTTTTTTTTGGGGATGGGTAGAAAGGCAAAATCTAAAAACGAAGGTTCCTTTGTGGGGAGAACAATAACAATTCTCAAAATCACACAATGGCATGGAAACAAAAATTCATGAAAAAGTGTTTGTTTGAAGCATTCTTCAAGATTTCTTTTTTTTTTTTTTTTTTTTTTTTTTGTCTTCTCTTCTTTTTCTTTAATTCTCAAAAGCTTCATCTCTCTCTAAATTCATGGTCCTCAAGAAGCTAAGAGTTTAGATATATAGATTAGCTATTATTTACCAAATTATATTTTTTAATTCAACTCTTTATATATTAATTCCTTAGAATGAAATTTTCTGATTTCTTTAAAAAAATTAAAATCAATACCTTTTAGTTTCAGCAAGTAAGAAAATAAAAAAAATAACTATCGAGATTTTATACCGTTAATCCAAATGATTAATAAACGGTGAATAATTTATTTTATTAATCATTTTTTTATAATTTCGTTGATAATTAAATTTCGTATTGAAAAATTATATTTTTTATTTTGAATGAAATTTTTATAAATATAAAAGGACCAAAATAAATCTATAAAATATTAACAGATAAATTAAATAATATAAAAACTATGAATAGAATTTGCATAAAATTTTTTTTTTTTTGAATTCAAGAATTTGCATAAAATTAAGAGTCAGAAAAAAAATAAAAAATATTAATAGGAAAACATAATTTTTTTTAAAAAATATATATTAAAATTTATAGGTGAAATTTTAATTTAAAAATTTAGAGGAGCAAACTGTAATTTAAAAAAAAAACATAGCCAGCTGTCTAAAACTATAATATGGGATAAGAAGACCCTTCCTTCTATAATTTTTATTCAAACTTTTATAAATATTTTAAAATTACCATTCACTTTCTTTTTTTAATATTATAATATATAAATCAATTATTATAATCCTATTTAATTTATTTTATTTTCAATAAATTTTTTAAAATATCTACTATTATTTAATAAAATTTAATATTTTTAAAATAAATATAATTAAAAAAAATTATTTTTTAAAAAAATTATTTTTTCAAAATTTTTCTCATCCTTTATAAAGATCAGAGATTATGAACTTTGGACACCGTGAATCTAAAATGAAATTGGCAATTTTATTATCGATCCTCATTGTTCTTGAGCTTCACTCTTTTCCTCTTCTCCAGTTCGGAGATCCAAACAAAGTGTTTTTTTCTTCGAAGAAGAAAGAAAAATTAACCTCTACCCTTTTCTCCTATTTCTTGAAACTTTTTTTTTAAGAACCTATTTCCTGAAACTTGGCAAGAAGAATTACACATAACACAAAACAGAAGAATTTGTAAAATGAATTTTAGCTGAAGTTTAATTCTCTTTTTTATTCAAAAAGTCATAAAATCTAAATATAATTAATAGGATGCACAATAAAAAATTTTCAATACAAAGATTGAGAGAAAAAATCCAAACCTCAAAAGTTATTGATAATTCATCTACATGAAATCATTCATAATATTATTATAGAATTATTATATATATAATCGCTGTATGGTAAAATTTTTGATATGTGAGTTGGCAGATATAGAAATGATGGCAAGCGCAGGTAGAAATTTTGAGAGAGAAAATTAAGGATTAAGAAGCAAGGGCCACATCCCAAACGTAAAGCCAGAGACACAGAGAAAAGCAGGCAAGGAGTGACGAAATGGAGCCTGCGTGTGGCCCCAACCGAGGGCCACAAACGACGCCATTTGGCTGCTCTTTACAGCGGCTAATGACAGTAGCTCACAAATCAGTAAAATTTACTCCTCAGTAGTCATCACCATTTTTTCCATTTTCTTTTTCCTTTTCTGTAGATTTATATGTAACGGCAAAAGAATCAGAAATGCACAAGTTACAGAGATAATAATAATTAAAAAATAAATCAAAGGAAGAATGACTATGTGAATGGTGGTCATGTATGTGTTGTCCATATACATGCCGATAAATGATTGACGAACAATTGGATCCATTCTTTCTTTCTTTCCTCTATATATATATATATATATATATTATAAAAACAACAACTTTGCAGAAAGAAAAGAAGCAAAATACGTCTAAGGATTTTGCTTGTTTTCTTCTCTTCATCTCCGGATTGTAGCTGTCCCCTTTATACTTTTCTCTTGGTTCTTTCTGGGTTTTAATTTAAATCTTTCCTCTTGGTTCTTTCTGGGTTCTATCTGGAAGTCTTTCTTTCTAGGTAACATATCTAAGACCAAGTCTCTCTTTTTTTTTTTTTTTTTCAAAGAAACAATTTTTTAAAATTTTTTTCAGTTGTTCTTTTTCTTTCCTCTCATGGGGATAAACAATAACAGAAGCATGGTTATGTGTCGGTTATGGCAATTTCTATAATTTGGTTGAATTTTGAATTCTAGATTTGCTTCAAGGTGGAAGATGGCTGCCGCTTCATCGTCTGTTTCTTTGTTTCGGTCTAGGGAGGAAAATCAAAACCAGATGATGCAACAAAATTCATCCACAGCTGCTCCAACCACAGCACCTCAAAAGAAGAAGAGAAATCAACCTGGAACACCAAGCAAGTTTCCAGCTTTTTACATCCAATATGTCATGTATCAAAAATAAGTATTGCAGTCTAGCAAAATCCACAACTCAATTACTCATTAGAGAAACCCTATTTCTAATTTTTTTTTGGGACAATTCAATTTACATCCATATGGGTTTTTAGAGATGAAAAATTGAAGCATTGGAATGGTCTTCTTCTTCCTCTTTTTTTTTTTTTTTTTCTTTTTTCATTTTAATATTTATGTTTTGGCATCTTTCATTGCAGATCCAGATGCAGAGGTTATAGCACTATCTCCCAAGACCCTAATGGCAACAAATAGGTTCATATGTGAGGTATGCAACAAAGGGTTTCAAAGGGAACAAAACTTGCAGCTTCACAGAAGAGGACACAACCTGCCATGGAAGCTAAAGCAGAAGACTACAAAAGAAGTGAAGAGGAAGGTGTATTTGTGCCCTGAGCCCACATGCGTTCACCATGACCCTTCTAGGGCTCTCGGTGACCTTACTGGTATCAAAAAGCACTATTTTAGAAAACATGGAGAGAAGAAATGGAAGTGTGAGAAGTGCTCAAAGAAGTACGCTGTTCAATCTGATTGGAAAGCCCACTCAAAGACTTGTGGCACTAGAGAGTACAGATGTGACTGCGGCACTCTCTTCTCAAGGTAACCATATGCTAATTAATCAATAATCATCCATTAATTATCTATACGTATAATTATAGTCATAGGATTGCTACAAACAAAAATACGATGAGAACGCTGAAAAAAAGATTTGGGAACTGATAGTTTTGGAGAAGGGAATTAAGAGAGAGCTAGCTAATTGGGGGTCGGCTGCATTTCTTTTTCTTCTTTCAGATCTTTTGTTTTTTCTCAGTTCCTTGCTCTTTTGCTCGTATATGGCAGGACTGCTTACATGTGAATAACCTGCGAAACTACTACGGTAGTGGAGGGCTGTTCTCGAGAGAAACGAAGAAAACGAGGGGGGACAAAGAAAAGGCAAAAAAAAAGAAAGATAATTTTCTTTCTCAATGAGAACGCCCTCCTCCATCTCGTCTCTCTATTCAAGTGTTGTTGTCACAGAATGTCAGGAAGGATAGTGTTTCTGAGTTTTCTTTTTTTTTTTTTTTTCTCGTGAGGTGATTATGTTAATGGCTTTGTTCTTCTGGGTTGGCTCAGCTCTCCCAGCTAATTCCTCCCATGAATAACGTTAGGGTTGTTGCGTAGAGAAGCTCCCGTTCTCTCGCTCTCTCCCTCTTTCTCAGTACCCGTAAGTAACTCAACTCCTTCTCATTATTTTCTTTCCGGAGAGAATGTTCTACAGTCTCATTAGTTTGATCGGAGAGTTTTGCGTTGATTGAAAAGCAAGTTTCTGAAATGCGCTAGCTTCTGATTTTTCATCGAACTAGTATATATTTTGCACTACATTTATTGAAGAGCCAGTTCATGAATTGGCATTTAGACTTTCAGTGTCTTCGGTCGTGATCACTTTTAGTTAGCTCCTCCTCCTCCTTCTTCTTCTTCTTCTTCTTCTTCTTCTTCTGCTTTTATGCCACTCCCATCTTATTCTTCCTCTTGAGGCAAAATAATAACGAGTTCTTTTTCATTATAATTTGTTGCAGGCGTGACAGTTTCATCACTCATAGGGCATTCTGCGACGCACTTGCTCAAGAGAGTGCAAGGCATCCTACCAGCCTGAGCACCATAGGTACACATCTCTATGGAAATAACAACATGGGCATAGGTCTATCTCAAGTGGGTTCTCAAATTTCGTCGTTGCAAGATCAGAACCACCCAACTAGCAATATGTTGCGGCTGGGAAGCACTGGAGCGGCGAAATTCGAGCACATAATCCCTCCATCTAATTCGTCTTCCTTGTCGACAATGCCTTCTTCTGCCTTCTTCATGTCAGATGCAAACCAAGGTTCATTTCCTAATAAATCCTTACATGGGTTAATGCAACTTCCCGATCTTCAAAGCTCCACCGACAACTCTTCCACTACCAATCTCTTCAACCTTGGCTTCTTTCCGAGTAACGCTACTGCTCCCAACCGAATGAATGATAGCGACAACGCCAATTCAAGCACTGTAACCACAAACTTGGTGAACTCCCGCTTCTTGAATTCAAATCCATTCCACAATGGAAATGGTGGCCAAGGGACGACAACCCTCTTCGCCAATAACATGGGTGATCATGTTGGGTCAGCTGGCATCTCTTCTCTTTATAGCAATTCAATGCAACAAGAAAACATCACCCCTCACATGTCTGCCACCGCATTGCTTCAAAAAGCTTCTCAAATGGGTTCTACGACTAGCAGCAACAATCCTAATTTACTAAGAAGCCTGGGAAGTTCTCCATCAACCGGCATTAAATCTGATAGGTCACCGCTTGTATCTACTAATTTCGGCAGCAATAGCTTTGGCGATGCAACTGTTGGGGAGGTTGGCCTAGGAATACAAATGGAAAGTGACAACCAACTTCAAGGGTTGATGAATTCACTTGCCAATGGGGGATCTTCCATTTTCGGAGGCGGACACGGACAAGATAACAGCTTCGGCGGGTTTACCAGCGGCGGAGTCTCATTGGAGCAGCACCATAATAGCACAAAGTTTAGAAATGTAGAGGAGGCAAAGTTACATCAGAGTCTTGGCGTAGGGTCAGATAAACTGACCTTAGATTTTCTTGGCGTTGGGGGAATGGTAAGAAGCATTGGCGGCGGACAGCATGGAATCAATCTAAGCTCACTGGATTCACAATCAGCACAAGCAAATAACAAACGTTTTTGACGGGAGAAAAGTCTTTGAGAAGTAAAACAAGACAGATCGTGGTAGTTTAGGTATGCATGTATGTTTGTCTTGATCTATCTTTGTGTGTGTACTCATATGGTAATTTTCATTGGAAATCAACCTGACCATTCTCTCTACTCCCCCTCAATTTATTATAGTTTAAATATATAGAATTGCATGATCATTATTTTATATTATGAATCATATTATGAGATATCTTAAATTTATTCGGATGCACTATTTTTATTAAATAATTATTTGATTTGTTTTAATTAAAATTTTAATCGGGGTAAGATGATATTGGTTAGGAAGATTTCTCATGTCATATAACTATATTCAATTCTTTAATATATAAGCAAAATAAACTTCCTTGTAGGGAAACAAGAAACTTGACAATGGAAAATAAATTAAATTAAAAATTCATAATTGACGGGAAATTCTCAAGTGGACTCGGTATGAGTGGGTCCCATATGGTATATTTTATAAAAGAAGAAATTTGTAATACACCGGGATAAGCAAAGTTTTTCCAATGGTCAAAATAAAATTTGTTTAATTTAAAAATTAGATCTTGTTATTGCCTCTGTACTATAATTATAATAATTTAAAAAAGACGTTCTTGCTAAGTAAAATAAAAAATTACTCGTGTAATTTCACTAAGACCTAGAGAACATATTATATTCCCATATTATTATTCTTATGAGATTAGGACAACGGTCCTAAAAAGAGAAGTTTTCTTTAATGGAGAAGGTTGAAAGATCCAAATCTTCAACCCCAACATATATTAAAAGAATCCCACTTTATTGAAAACATGTGCATAGTTTTGTTGAAACAAAAACACAAAGTTCCATTGGAGTCCACGAGGGGATGAGATAAGAACTGGTAGCTAGCTCACGTTGAGCAGTAGACTCTTTGTCTTAAAAGAATCTTCACTTCCTAACTACTTCCCAACACCTCGACAAACAAAAATTCTCTATTTAATCTCGATTGTCCAGTTGCTAATACGTATAATATAGTTTTTTTATTTCTTTATAATTAGTGAAAGAATTTGTTTCGTCACCTAATATACCTAACCCTAAGACATTCATTAAGAATTCTAAAACCCAAAGTAAATCGGAGAATTTCAGGCCCTGTTGTATTGTTGACATTCTCTAGTCATTTTCTTCTCACAAGTTTTTCTTTTCCAAGTTGACTACGTTCAAGAAAATATGCACTGTCCTAAACCTCTCAAGTTCAAAAGATACTCTATTTCTCTCTCTCTCTCTTTTTTTAATTTTCTTTTGGGATTTAAAGATAAAGAAAGATAAGATGATTGGGTTTATAGGATTCTTTTTGAAAGATTGTGTGTGGGGATTTTGTATGGGAGGAGTGACAGAGTGGCGATGTAATTTGTGCAGGAAAAAGGCAGCAGGAATTGTTCGTTCTTGTAATTATAGACAGAAACTCATGTGGCAGCTTTGTCGTAATTCTTGTCTTTTCTTTCCCCTTGTGGAATCATCAGTCCGTGACTGTGAAACTGTGTGATGTCTATTTCTTCCTCTCCTTCTTTCTTTCTTTCTTTATCAGTTTTCTGACTTGACTGCATTTTCCATTAATTCTCTGCATCTTCGTTTTCATCTCATTTCTTGAGCTATTTTTAAATCATGTAAATTTTAGAAAAATATATCTCAAATCATATGATCAATAATTTTTTTTTTCAAATTCAGAGATCAATAATTTAAATATAAAATAAATTTCTTTGTTTTTTTCCTCAACACAAAAAAATTTGTTCAATATTATTAATGTTGAATAAATTCATCATTTCTCTGCATTCTCTTTAAAGAGTCGATCACATTAACGATACGAATTATTTATAATATATTTTTATATTATATATACTACCAATTTAATATACGTAATTTAAAGTATTAGATACATTAATAATTCATATATTTATATTATTTTTAATTAAAAGTTTACTTTTTTAAAAATTAAATAATTAAAATTAGTCATAATAAATAAAATACATATATTTAAATAAAAATTTATAATTTTTTATATATTTATCTTTTATTATGATGAATTACTGTATAATTTTTTAATGGGTTCAATCAAGAATAAAAAATTTAATATTAAATATTTATTTTTATTAACTAAATTTAATAAAAAATATAAATTTAATTTAATTCATATTTAAAAGTATATATATAAAATTTGCCGATGTTCTTTCTTAATTAGAATCAAAACAGCTGGATTCAAGTAATTTTCTTTTGAAATCTTATATAAAATTTCTTTTCCTTTTATAAAAGTCTCTCACTCTAAAAACACAAAATTTTCAGACAATTATTTTTGAAGTAATTTTTTCAAATCAATTTCTGTAATGCAATTTATGGAGGAGCTATAAAAAATGTAATATTGTAAATTTAACATTTGAAACCAATTCAATCAAATTAGCTGTTGGTAACAAAGAAGATATTCGGTATTTTTTGTACAAAACATATATTTGGAACAACATGTACACCATATAAATTTTTGTACACCGATGTGATATGAAAATCGGTTATTTAACACTCAAAATATCGAGCAACTAGTTTGTTCGACATCCATATTATTAAACTTTTTTATTGGATAATATCGAACAAATAAGTTTGATATTTTAAATTCAAAAATTAAATTAATTTACAAAACGCATGATTTTCAATTTATTTTTTTACTATTTACCTTATTTAAAAAAGCTCTCATTTCTTCTCCTTTACCATCTTATCAAATTTATGGTATCATTACAATTTTTTAAAGCTCTGACTTAACATTAATTTGACAAAGTTCAAAATAATTTTAATATATATTAATAAATATTTGCAAAGAGTTGCTGACAGTTCCAGTAATTTTTTACGAAAAGGGTCAATAATTACATGGGCAGCTATCAACCAATAAGAAATAGGAATTTAACTATTCTCAAAGATGTTGCCTTGTCAGTTTAACTTGTCGAAAAGCTATACTGCTTTATGCATGGTTCCTACTCCCCTCTTCTCAAATGCCTCCACAGATAAAAATCTTTTATTACTTCCAAAAAAGTATGAGTTGGCCTTCCAAATTTGAAAAGTTGGCCCCTTATCCTTTTGAATTTGAAACTTACACTTTCCATGCATGCCTTATAGAAAATCCAATCAAATACATCTAATTAATTTATTATTTATAAAATCCTGTAGGCTGATAATTAACTAAATATTATAAAGAGTTATCTATGAAGTTTTTAAGATGACAACTAACATGCGCATAGATAAGTTAACAGTCGAGGATGACTGTAAAGTGGCTGTGGATATGTTAAATGGAAGAAAGCTCTGCGCTCATGAATTCCAAGGGGTTGTGGCAGCAATCCATACTCTTTTAGTTCCAGGCTGATACAGGGAGGCCAACTTTGTGGCGGACAAGCTAATCAAACAGGCAAACTAGAGTCATAGCTCTACTCAGATGTGGGATGATCCTCCAGAGGCGTTAAATTTGTTGTAAAATTCTATACTTTAAAAGCTTTTGTCAAAAAATATAAACTTATTCTTTGGCTTATAAATAGTTTTTTGTTATAAAGTTTGTAAAATTTATTCTATATGCTTAATTCTAGAGGTTACTAAATAATTCTTAAGGATAATGTAACGCGGTCTAACAGACAATGATACCAATAGAGTCTAAGAATTTTCTTTTTAATAGAGATAAATTTTGTTTTGAATCTAACTCATTTTTTGTAAATAAAAAGGTTTTTTTTCTTCTTACACGGGGGAAATAATACCTAATAAAATTAAGTGGGTTCCAGAAGTTGCTGGGCTGTATATATTCCTTTGGATATACGAACATATGTATAAAGAAAAATGGAGAACGTGAATAAAAAGGATAGATGGAATACTTGTGACTTACAGACAATGATGAAAACGACTAAAGTGATGAGGAAAAAGAATGTTTCAATAAAATGTCAACATGTAATAACCTTAAAAATTCTTCATTTTGTATTATATACTAGAAAATGGAATGAATTATGCAAGATTAATAGTTGTCTCTTTCTTGCCATGTGCAAGAAATTATTCACTTTTCATCTCTATAATGAGACCAAATATTAATGTCTTTTTTCTTTAAATTAGCACATATATTTGTATATAGTTTTATTTATTTTCTTTAATTTTTCTGTTTAAATTGATTCAAATAATTTTTTAATAAATTAATATATACAATTTCAATTTTTTTTATAAATAACCGATGTGAAATATTTCAAATATATTCCATTAATGAATTTACCAATAAATTTAAAATTCATCCATCAACTTGTCAATGGATTTAAGTCCATTGCTAATTTCTATCAATAAAAATTATAAAGAAAAATTTATCAACCGTAATTTTTATAATTTAAAAGATTAAATTTGGATAATTAAATAAATTAGTAATAAAAAATTTATTTACTATTAAAACTACTCTACCATTAGTAAAAAAAATAAATTACTAATCTAAATTGTAATTAATAATTTATATACCATATAGAAATATTAATAAAACTACTAAAAATTAAAAAATTTATAAAAATTTCATGATTTTTTCAAGAAAATTGATATTAATCTAAAACATTTTGCAAAATATACTATTTTATAACTAAAAAAACTATAAATGACTGAAAATTTTGAAGAAGAGAAATGGGAGAATACAAGAATGAAAAAGAGATGTGAAAAAATGAGAGAATAAGAAGTGACAAAATTAGAGAAAAATGTTATGAAGATGAGGAAAAAAAGATGAGAAAATTAAGATGAGAAAATATAAGAAAAAATAAAGATGATAATGAATGAAGTGAAATAAAAGAAGAATAATGAATAAGTAAAATATGTAGAAAAAGAAAAAAGAAAAAAAATTCAATTTATATGATGCAAAGCTGTAAAAATATGAGACTTGATTGAAATTATGTAATTATTTTTTAAAATCATGATTTTTTTTTAAATTTAAATTCGAAATGAAACTAAAAATGTACTATTTTGGATAATTTTAAAAAACTTAGGCACATGAATATATTCATATAAATTATAAATAAATATAATAAAAAATAGAGGAAAATAATTGAAACATATAAATTATAAACAAATATGATAAATAAAAAAAAAAAAGAAACTAGCATATAAAAATGTAATGATTTCATTCCTGAAGTTGGCCTAGCTACATGTCAAAATCCTGCAAAAATTTCTGTAGCTAGCTATGCAAATGGAGTTTTGATGACATGTATGTAAAGTTTACCATGATATATAAAATAGTCTAAGAAAGCATACACATGAAAATTTTCTTTTCTGTATTAACAACTAGAGAAAATTAAAGAAAGAAAGAAAAAAGCAACATCAATTCAAAAGGCAGACAGCAAAAAAGGTTGCAGCTAAAAGTCACTATCCAAAATATGATTGATCAAACTCCTAAGGTAGTCTTGAAGGGAAGCAAGAAGATAAGATAAAAGGTTGTAGAAAATTCAGCTGTCTCACAGTCGCTGCTTTTTGCTCAACAACTGAACACACCCTGCAAACACCACAAAAAAATTATATAAATTAGATCATAAGAAAAGAAATAAATTAATTATCTTTATTATTAATATTACGAAATAAGCAAAAAAAACAGGAGAAAATTAGCATTTCATATGCAAACATAAGAGTGAAGTTTATGTAAAAGCAGTTGAAAGTGTCTCAATCATAGTTGTTATTGCATGGAGGTGGGGATTATAATGTCCTGTCTTTTGGGAATTGTAGTACAAATTTCTGCCAGCTGCATTTCGAGCACAAGCAAATATATATATTAAAAAAAAAAGAAAATTCTTCCCTTCTTAATTACACAATTGTCCAAATAATTAATTAGAACGCAGAGGAAAAATTAAAAAAAAGGGAAAAATAAGGATTTAATTAGCCTTAATTACATAGATAATATGCAAGAGTAAATTAATTAATCATGTAGGTAAAGGGGAAAAGACATTTTGTTTGAGCATCCTAAGAGCAGCACTCGTGAACTCTGGCAGGAGTATATATACTTATATGCGTGAGTTAAAAGATGAAAACAAGAAAAAAGAAATAAAAACAAAAAGACAAGAAAAGAAACAGCCCATATGTACACTATTGAGGCTGTCCCCATTCAAAGGAACTGTGTCAGAGAACACCAAAATACTATAATAATTATGAACATATAATCTCTTCTTTTTTTTTTTCTTTTTTAATTATTTCCAATTCCAAAATGAACAGTTAAAAATCATTAAGAAGGCACATTTACCAATGAAATCAAGAATTTTACTTTTAATCATTTATCATGTTATGGATGACAGGCTGAGTAGTGTGGAGTTTGGTTTCTTACGTACCCGTACCTTCTCTTTCTCTTTCTCTCTCTTAGCTATATTCGTCCATTTTTAGATTATCTTCACTGAAAATTCCCATTTCCTCCAAAGGATTGGCTTGTCTGCGCAGTAATATTTCTCTCTGAATCCAAGGAGGAGCTCATGTCTATGCCTGGCTGTGGTGCCTGCTGCTGCTGCTGCTGATGATGATGATGATGTTTTTCTCTTTGCGAAAACCCTCCGCTCATGCTTCGCACTATTTGTCCAACGCCGAGAAAGTCCCTGGTCAATCTATCAGACCCTCCAATGCTCACGTTCATACCCTGGTGCAACTTCGCTTCCTCCATGTTTCCACTGTAGGGGTTCTCTTGTCCATGCCCAGAAACGAAAAGGGATGAATTCCCAGTAGCAAATGAGTTCATTAGGTCATGGAGGTTGTTGTCGTTTTCGTTGAAAATGCCTCCGAAGTTAGCAGCTACAAGTGGTCTATCTGATTTTATTCCGCTTGAGGATGAGCTGCCAAAGCTTCTTAACAGTGATGCGCTATTGGTGCTTGAAGTTGAACCCATTTGAGCTGCTTTTTGAAGCAGTGCCGTTGCAGACATATGAGGGACCATATTATCGTTTTGAACTGAGGAGCTAAAGAGAGGAGGGACACCGGAAGTCATTTGATGATGATGATCACCCATTATGTTGTTTGAGAAGATACCGGAACCTTCACCACCTCCAGTGGTACCATTTTGGGTGTTGAAAGGATTGGATATTAGCAGTCCTGAAGATGGTATATTACTGTTGGAGTTGTTGGCATCATTGCTGTTAACGATGTTGCTCCCAGTGCTGCCACTGGACATAAAGCTAAAGTTGAAAAGATTGGAAGCAGGGGGAGGAGGGTTATTGTTTGTGGTGTTATGAAGATCAGCAAATTGCATTAATCCATTGTGAAATGATTTATTTTGCAATAACCCTTGTTGTGATTGGTGTTCCTCATGATAATTCTGGTTTGGTTCTTGCATGAAGAAAGCAGATGAAGGCATTTGCTGCGGGGTTCGGAAAGATGACGAACCCATAGACGGGGGAAGAAGATGATCAAATTGTCCGCTCCGGCCACCTCCGCCAAGTCGCAAAATATCACTAGATTGGTCTTGCATTGAGGATATTTGAGTACCCACTTGAGATAAGCCTAAGCTCATGTTACTACCTACAAATAAATGGCTCCCAATGGTGTTCAAGGTGGAAGGAGGATTGCGAGCACTTTCCTGAGCCAACGCATCGCAGAAAGCCCTATGAGTTATAAAACTGTCACGTCTGCAACAATCATTAGGACAAGAAGCTAATATCAGATCATCTGAGATAAGATCGAATAGTAATCAATTAAAGGTACACAAATAATAAAAGGGAAGTTGAAAAAATAGCTTCAAACAGGAATCCAAGTCTGCTATCTCTACAACATCAAATTATATAGCGTTGAAAATTGAATAAATGAGTATAATACGGCAACTATCTCAGGGCACATGTGATGTCGTATAGTAACTGTGTTCGTATGATCCCACAACATATATAGTCCAAATAGAACATTAAAGAAAATGATGAGCATCTCGTGAACGAAAGACATATGATCCACAGGAAGATTTTCATGAGCTGTTGCAATCCATTTTTGGCTATGCATTTCCCTGTTAATGTGCCTGGCGCTGCCCCATCTTTCGGCAAAGGCCCCCAATATATACATATACGTGGTCCAACAAAAAAATATGACAGTGGTTGTGCTGGTGAATATAATTAGGGTTACGTTTATGTGGTGAAAAAGATTTGAGAGAGGAATTTGTCATAAGGGATTGATGATATGATTTACGAGAGATGTATAAGACTTAAAAGTAGACAAAAAAGCAAGAAGCTAAGGAAGAGTCTGAAGGGAAAGAATTCAACTATAATTTCCATAGAAGACAGAAACATAATAATGGAGGGTAGGTGGGAAGTGAAGGAATTTTCACCAGGAGTTGAAAATCATTAACCAATCAACAAGAAATCAAAATACCATTTCAAGAACTGGACGCTCAATAAATGCAACTAGAGAATGTATTCAACATCATGAAAACAAGTCAATCAACATGTCTATTTCAGGACTTAATATATCTTAATATGTAACTTAAATGCAAGAAAGCAGCAAGCTCATGATGCTTTTGATTTCCAATATAGAATTGTTCCAGAACTAAAAAGAGTAAAAAAGAATCATCGCCTAAGATTGTCACTTTGTTTTTTTGAATATCCTGGTTAAATGATGATCAACTTTCAATCCCCAGACAGCAATTCTCTTACCGTTAGACCACAACACAGCTCTAAAAACTGCAGCCATGGAGTGAGGGAGAGAGAGAGAGAGAGAGAGAGAGAGAGAGAGAGAGAGAGAAAAGAAGAAGGGTTAGTTAGGGCCTACGTTATCATAAAAAGGAGTACCTGCAAGAGTACAGAGCTGATCACATCTAGCCAACCCATAAGAGAACAAACATGGTAAACAACACGCAGCAGCAAGCTCTACATGGCATAGCAACACGTGAATAGGAAAAGTAAACAACCAAAAAGGGCGGTGGTTCCGAGGTGAAAGAAAAGATGGACTGTTTTTCTTTTCTTTCGTTTTTTTTTTTAGTCCTCTCTGAAAGAAACCTCTACGACCATGGCAGTTTCCAGAGATTGTTCACGTGGGAGCATATTGTTTTCTACGCTTTAATTCACCTCACTAGTAGTCGTAGTAGTAATAGTGAAAATTCAAATATGGGATACCCAAAAACAATTTTCCCAAGAAAAAAACAACGATACCCATTTGCAAGAAAACCGAAGAAAACGAAGCAGAAATGAGGAATCAAAACTTTTTCTCTCCTGTCACTTGAGAAATCTTAGACCTAAAACAAAACAGCCCAAGAACTCATAACACAGCTCTCTCTTTCCTTCTTTTGTTTTTTTACGAATGGAGTATAGCTATAAACCTCTCCCCTCATCTTTATTTATATCTGCGTCATGCTTGCTAAGACCAAAGAAGAAGTAGAAGAAGATAAACTACGGAGTGATTAAGATTAAATGATACCTGGAGAAGAGAGTGCCACAGTCACATCTGTACTCCCTAGTGCCGCAAGTCTTAGAATGGGCTTTCCAGTCAGATTGAACAGCGTATCTCTTAGAGCACTTCTCGCACTTCCATTTCTTCTCGCCATGTTTTCTAGAGTAGTGCTTTTTGATTCCAGTAAGGTCACCAAGAGCCCTAGAAGGGTCATGGTGGACGCAAGTGGGCTCAGGGCACAAATAGACCTTCCTCTTCACTTCTTTTGTAGTCTTCTGCTTTAGCTTCCAAGGCAGATTGTGTCCTCTTCTGTGGAGCTGTAGGTTTTGCTCCCTTTGGAACCCTTTGTTGCATACCTCACATATGAACCTGTTTGTTGCCATTAGGGTCTTGGGAGATAGTGCTATCACCTCTGCGTCTGGATCTGTTATGAAAAATGACAAACAAAAAATTATTTGAAAATTCTACAATTAATTACAAAGGATGAAATTTTGGGCAGGCAATTGATTTTTAATACAGATACATACACCCATGTCAATTCCAAGCAAAAGTCTCTAAATTTGCAGTTTCTTTAATCGGATTTTTTTTCAATAAGAAAACAAACGAACAAAAAAACAAAGAAGCTAAAACCAAATTGGAGAAAAATCAATGTAAGAGACT
The DNA here is from genome assembly GCF_001659605.2 of Manihot esculenta. Taxonomy (NCBI): domain Eukaryota; kingdom Viridiplantae; phylum Streptophyta; class Magnoliopsida; order Malpighiales; family Euphorbiaceae; genus Manihot; species Manihot esculenta. The sequence goes on along the minus strand of NC_035177.2, from coordinate 30,033,637 downwards.
TGGTTGAAAATTCATTAAAGATTTTTTCTTTTTAACTTATATATTAGGCATATAGATCTTAAATAAAATTGCTGATACTTGCTTGGTGTTCCAGGTTGGTTTCTTTTTTTCTTCTGCGGCGGTGGAGGCGGAGCTGTAGATGAAGTTGGTGTTGAGGAATGCTGTTGTTTTATCTGGTTTTGATGATCTTCATCCCTAATTCCAAAGAAAGGCACCGATGATGAAGAAGCAGCCATCTTCAAAACAAACACTTTTCTTTCTTTCTTTCTTCTTCCTCTCCTGTTTCTGCACTAATTAGCTAGTTCTCCAATCCCTTCTCCTTGCAAAGCAATTTATAATCTGAAAACCACACAGCCCCACATGCAATTTAAGTTCCTCTTTAAATCTTAACTCAAAAGGCCAACAAAAAACAATTCAAGGTCTTAATGCTGATTAAAATGAGAACCCTAAAAGGGAAAATCTCAGAGAGCTGAGGTATGCTAGAGGAGATAAAATAAAAAAATCAATAAGAAGAAGAAGAAGAAGAAGAAGAAAGAGGAAGAAGAGCATAACACACCCCCATGGGGCATTTAGATTCCTCTTTCTTCATAGTTCCCTTTGTTTTAAATGCCAGATTTTGAACAAGTGAGGTTACTGTGTTTCTTCTTTGATTTGGTGTCGTGCAGATATGCTAACACATATACATAAAAACCATTTTCCTCTTTTTTTCTCTCTCTTTTTCTTTTTCTTGATTTTTTTTCACAGTTTTTCCTGATTTTCCTCCCTATTGCTTTCCTGCCTTAATTGACATTTTTGTAAAATTAAAAGACTAATTTCTCAATCTGTGAGAGAAAGAGAGAGAGAGAGAGAGCAAGGCCTACGAGTCGGTGGACCCAATCCATAGCCACAAAACGACATGGGTATGGTGCGTGAGGGTAGCATGAACAGCTACCTCCTCTCTCTCTCTCTCTCTCGTTTCGTATCTTGTTATTCACTTGCAGACAAAGTTTCTTTCATCACTCCCTTTCAGAGTGGACCTCACTGTAAATTATATTTAAACTGAACTCATTGAATTTTTTTTTTTTTTTTTAATTAATGCAACCCCCATATATATCAAACTCTTTCAAACCGAAAACCCCACTTTCAAAATTTTAATGCATCATCCAAAGCACAGATACACAATTCAGTTTCTGGGTATTGAAAAGAAAAGAAAAAAACTGATACTGCAGTAGCATCTGCCTTGTTCTTCACAATCATGCGAGACTTGATCAATCTTATTATGTTTTTAATTTAATTTGCATAATTTATTTCAATAATTAAATTAAAATGATTGCATATATAAAAAATTTTCACAGTATATTAACTGGGCAATCACTTGTAGCCAACAATAATTTGTGTAGTAGATAATGTTTTAACAGTACTTAGGTTCAGTGACAATGCAAAAGGCAAAAAGAGGTCAGCAACACCCTATGTTGTGCTTGGCTATCTGGTTGGTTCAGTTACATGCAACAGGGCCCTGCCAGTCACATCAAGGCAGCAATTTTTTTTCTAATTCTTTAAAAATAATAATAATTTTTTTACATATAATTTAACTAATTTGAATCTACCCTAGATAAATTCATTCAATAGGTAAAATATTCCATTCATAATAGAGTTTTAATTCAAAATTTCTAGTTGAGAAAAAATTCATATTTTTTAAATAATAACAAGAAAAAAATTAAAGGAAAAAGAAGAAAGGGTAATTATGTCATTTGTTGGCAAGTTGGAAAATCACAATCAAGACCTAAGAAAAGACCTAATCCAACCACTTGGGATAAACTATCCCACACTGAATTTTAGGCTCCTATAGACTATATTTATTATCTAAACTTCTACTTTGACATTCCCGTCATTTGTGCAAAGTGACAAGTAAATCTTGACCATTGGATTTAAAAGTAAAAAAATATTGGAATTCATTCACACGTAGTCAAGAAGACGATGATACAAGAAAGTAAAAATGGTTGCTTTTATATATATATGTGGGATTTGAATCTATAGATGATTAAGACAGTTTAATTTAATCCTAGTTTTACTTTTCCTCATTTTGACAGTTTTAAATCCTTTAGCTTCATACCTGTCATTCCTTTATAACAGCGACAGCTTAACCACAGCCATGCACTTCACTGTCATTTGATCATGCTGATAATTTGCTGATCCTGTAATAATAAGAATTTAATTATCATGTTAAATTAATCAAACACTAATCTCATAATTATAAAAACTGAAATTCCTTAATTTGTACCTGATTTTTCACTGAGTTGATAATAGGATAAATCAGTACAGTACTTGGAATTTAAAAATACTAGCTAGTAGTACTTCTTCATGATCTGCATGCTCATCAGAAGAACATATATTTTAAGACAAATATATTCCTCGAATCTCTTTGCAATTCGATCAAGACATTCCACTTTCTAATGGGGACAACTATTTCTTTTATTTATTTATTTATTTTAATAGAAGACAAGGAATTTTCAATAATGCATGTATATTTATATTTCTTTTCTATGTATATGCAGCTAGACATTAAATAGAAAGCCAAACAAACCCTTAAATTTAAAATTAATTTAATAAAAAATTCATATAGTTGTTTGTAAATTGAAATAGATCATTACAAAAACGTAAATCATAATATAGAAAAATATATTATTTATTTACCAATAAATGTGTATTATAAAGGATATTTAAATACTATTGTCTTTAATTATCGAGTAATTATTTTATTAAATATATTAAATCTAATAATATTTTTACAAAAATATAGAAATATTCTTTATGTATAATTAATATTAGTATTTAAAAAAGTATCTATTCGTATAATTAATTTTAATAATTAAAGATATGTCTGAAAATTAAATTACTCTTAATAGTTAGTCCAATTCATAAAGACCAGACACTGAGCGAGGCAGACCGTTTCCTAACCAAAAAAGTGACGAGAGAGAGAGAGTGTGTTTGGCTTGGCGGCGCCACAACGGAGACTAAAAGCGGTCCTGTAGGAACATGGAGTTCACTGTATTTTCCTTTTCAAGAACGGCGGCGTCTTCCTTTTTTACCCAAACTGCCCTCCACTTTCTTTTTTTTCCTTCTCTATCCTCCGCTTCTCTTAGCCAAGAATCCAGGTGAAGGGAGGAGGCCTAGGCCTTAGCTTAGCCTGAGCCCAACAAAAGAATGGCCTAATCTACGGCTCAACTCAACTAAGTTCTTGGGCTTAAGCTGAGCTTATGTTGAAGCAGATTTAATTCTCTCCTTCAGATCTATCGAAGTCTATTATATCTGTAAAAAAATCAATATCAATTGAGCATTATATGTTTGATTTAATTCGAGTATATAAAGAAGATTAATCAATTGAAGAAATCTAATGGTTTAAGCAAGTGAATCTATTTATATAGAATTATAGTTTTAATCTTTTTATGAAAAATTTAAATCAAATTTATTCTTTACAGTATAAATTTAAATTAAAATTTAAACTTAAAATCTCTCGATAGTTTGATACTAATGAATTTAATAAAATTCATTAGTCATAATTCTCATTGATTTATCAAAAAATTAAATATTTGTATGAGTGGATTTTCTTCTAATTATGTATAATTGTTAAAGGTAATACAGCAACAAGGTGAATTTGGTATTTTACTAATAAAAAAGCAAAAATTATGGTTAAAGTATAAATTACTTTGGCTATGGAACTAGTTATAAATGGGAAAATCATTTTAGATTTTATTTTTACTTATTTGATTTTGACAAACACAACTTTTTCAAAAAAAAAAAAACACTTATTATTTTTTAAGAATGAAGATAACTATAGCCAAATGGACTTCTTTCTCACTAAGTGGATATTTGATTTTGAAGTTGATTGACCCCCCATTTCGAATTAAGAATATTTCAAATTTTTTAGTTGAATTTATTTTTTTTAATTTAAATAATTTTTTAAAATTTTATATAATTTTATAAAAATTCATTTGGAATTCTTTTATCATAAAAAAAAGATTATATCAGATTTTATAAAAAAATCATCATATCGTGCATTCAACATAGGTTTTAAATCTCTTTCTCAATTATTTTGAATTAAATCTATAGTTTTCACCATTAGGATGGATTTTATGTATGTTAATTTTAACAAATTGAGTTGTGATTTCCACACAATAATTTTAAATTAATTTAATAATATAATATATATATATACACATTAATGACAAAAGAAAAAAAAAATAAAAAAATCAGTATGAAATATCGTACCTGTATGAGCAGATTTATTTCTTCTCTACGGATCAAGCTATTCAACCCCATTGGATCTTCAAAAAAATCATTGTTCCTAAAATTCATACAATCAAATTGAGCATTACATGTTTGCTTTTTCTTGATGATAAAAAAAAAATAAAAAACATTGTATTGAAAAAATTTTATAATTTAAGCAAGAGATTTGAATCCAACCTATGAAACTAAAATTAATTGATAAATTTTCAGAACATAAATCTTCTCTTGTAGAGCAAGATTTATAATTATATATCTTATTTATGGTGGACCTATGTAATATATATAAAAATAATAATATTAATTTTTTAATTATAGTCACGTGATACATACACGCACCTCCAAGAACTTTCCATATATATGTTTATTTTAAAAATTTAACAACAGCAAGATTTTTAAAACTCTTCACTCAAAATGCAATTTTTTTTTCTTTGTATTTCTCATTCACATCAAACTATTGAGTCTATATGTATATTTTTAAAAAAATTATTACCCTAAATTCATATAATTAAATGAATTATTGTAAAGTTTTAATGAACGGCAATCGTAACTATAATTGATCAATTTAATTTAATAAAATTAAATAATTGAATCGAAAAATAAAATTATATAAATTATTTAATTTAATCTCATTAATTTAATTAAAAATTAAATTAAATTAGTTTAATTTTTTAATTTAAATAAAAAATTGTTGAACTCTATTCCACTGTCTAAATAATGGTAGAAGTTTGTGAATTTTGGATAATTATATTATAATTATATGATTGTAGTTGTCAAATCGACTGATCAGACATTATAAATTGATGTTGCTCTATCAAAATTTTGTTCAAGTATTTAAAATAAATTTAATAAATAAAATATAAAGATTTATGGGTAAAATAATTAAATTTACTTACATTTAATATTTGTAGTTATTAAATTTAATTTCTTTAAAATTATTTGCTTGAATTTTTTTCCTAATTAATATTTGACATAATGTTTGTCTACAAAATTTAATCTACTGCTGGTGAATATATTCAACATTAACTAAAACTATTGAGTTTTATTGGCCAAAAGCAAAATAACACAAAAATAATGAACCTATAATTTTTAATATTTTTCTATTTATTTTACATGTTATTATTTTTTGTTATATTCTCCCATTAAATAATAAATTATCAATTGAACTGCAATTTTTATATAATATATACAGACTTTTATTAACTTTATAATATAGTTGTGATTATTTGATTGGTTTAGTTTAAAATTAAATTATATCGAATAAATTAAAAATTAAAATTTTAATATCATAAAAATTGAATTGAATCGATCTGATTCAATTCAGTATAACCGGTTAAAGTTTTTAACACATGTTATTTTTAATATCATAAAATTTTATTAAAATATTTCAGTTTTAGTTATAGTTTAATTTCTCTATATTATCAAAAATGATATATATTTCCGTTTATTGATTGGATATTATATTTGTTTTTAATTAAAATCAAATTAAATTAAAATAATTAAAATTTTAAAATTAAAAAATCAAACAGATTTTTTAAATTAATTCGATCCGAACATTTTTTTTCAATTTGAATCAAATATCGTTAAATCCAAAATATATATACATATTAATTATAGAAAAAAAAATAATTAAAATCATATATCATACCTGTTTAATTAAGCAGTTTTACTTCTCTTCATCATATCAGGCTTCCGAGCTCATAGCATCTTAAAAAAAAAAAATCCTCAAATTCATATAATTATGAGGATGAGCAGCATATGCTTGCTCTTTCTCTCAAGTGCAACAAAGAAAAGAAGTCTATTGAAGAAATTTAATGGTTTAAATAACTAGATTTATTTATCTAGGATTATAAGTTTAATCATTTTCTTAAAGGATTGAATTGAATCTATCAAGACCAAAATTGAAAAACCATTCAGAAATACCAAATATAAATATTTTTACTCAGTAATTCTAGATATATAGTTATATATGGTGTTTATGCTGTATTATCTGCATAAGAAGTAATAATATCAGATTTAGTTGTGTCCAGACCACGCGACAAACGCGTTTTTTTAGAGTTTTTATATTTATATTTATTTTAAAAATTTAAAAGTTGAAAATCCTTTTGAAAATAAATGTAGTTTTAAAAATGTATATAAAGGAAATTTTGAGTACTTTACACCGACAAATCATTTACATAATTTATAGCTCAATACTATTATATTTTAAGATTTAAATAGCAATATAAGTTTAGTTTTCAATAATATTTATATTTATATTAAAAATTTTTCAAATAAATGTAAATTTAAAAGTTTATACGAAAAAAAATTTGAGTTTATTTTTTTTATCAATAAATTATTTACATAATTTATCATGAAAATTTTATTATATTTTAAGATTTAGATAGCAGCATCTTAATAGCATTTATAAAATTATAATAAATAAAATTTAATTTTTAAATATATTAATATGTAATAATAATATTATAATTTTAGGTATATTTTTACTATTTATTATTTTAAAAAATAAATTTATTCTATTTAATATAGTAAAAATAAATGCAAAGGTTTTCGAAGTGATCCTATTTGATTTATAATTATATTTTAAATATATAAAATAATAATTTATAATTAATATTTTAAATATATTTTTATAGTAGTGGAAATTTTGTTATTAAATATTTCTTTTAGCAATTTTAATATAAATCATAATAAAATAAAAAATATTCATATTTTATCACATTATATATATTAAATTTTTACATATTTATAAAAAATAGAGATAGAAATTATTTTTTTGAATATCATACTGATGGTTCACACCTTTAAAATCTATTAGTTGAGCATCATATGTTTATCTTTCTTTTAAGTATAAAACAAAGAAGAAGAATAGTCTATTGAATAAATGAATTGTAAAATATATATTTGCACATTTAAATATTTTTAATATTTTTATTTATTAAAGATCTCAATTAACTTAATAAATACTTAAATTTTAATATAGTTATTTTTTTTAATTATAATTTAAATTGAGATAATGTACTTTAAATGTGTATTCTTTTTTTTAAATAAAAATTAAGAGAAGAATCTAATTTTTAATTTTATTCAGATACATTTACCATCAAATTAAATATGTGAGTGTTTTAAATTTGTGTTATTATTTATAATTACATATAACAAAATATAAGTTTACTTTATAATAAAATCTTTTTAAATTAGCCCATCGTGATATATATTTTATTTTAAATATTTTAAATTTAAATATAATCGTATAAAATGTAACTAAAATAATGTTAATAGATACAAATTTGAGTTTATATTATCTAATTTTTTATTTATTAAAAAATGTGAAAATTTAAATTTTTAGTCATTAAACTTATATAACATATAAATTACAACAGATTTTGTAACAGAGACCAAATGTGATGCAAGTTTGTAATTTTTAATAATAGACCTTTAATTAGTATTTTTTTTACTGTGTAGTTAAACTGTAATTTTAAGACCTTATTGAGCATTCAACTGAGGTGAAAATCGTAGAAATTAAATTTGAGATAAGTTAGAATAATTTAGTAAGAATAATTACAACTATATTTTAGTAATAATTGCAATGAAAAAACGTACAATAATACATTTGGTAAGAATATATTATATATGGAAAGTAATCTGAACTTATAATTTGTTTTTTTAATCATTTAAATATTCAAAGTAGCCTCATGATATTAAAACCATGAAAAAAATGTATTTTATTTTTTAAAATGAGAATTGAAAATTAAAAAAATAAAAATATTGAGATTTCTTAAATTTACTTTGGTATACTTATCAAATTAAATTTGTTAGTTCAAAAATTTTACTTTAAATCATAAATATTTTAATACATATTCAAATAGAAAAATCACGAAAATACTAAATATTAATTATTTTAAGTCGTTCGAAATATTTTAATACATATTTTATAATTAAGGACTAAGTATTAATTTTCCTTATTCAATTGAATCTGGGTTCGGCATACTCTAGTGGAGTGTTTGAGTGGCGGGGCGGCTCCAGCTCCAAGTAAAAAATGATTATGGAAGAGCAGGAGCTTATCGTTTGGGCAAAATCCCCAATTGCTGCGATGTAATCTCCATGTAACCAGAGATTCAAACATCGATGCCATGGAGCTTCCTCTATTCACTACCTTTCATTCTGTTTCCCGCTTATCTCTGTGCCCTTTCTCTTCAAAATGCGCCTTCTATGGCCGCTTCTTTCACCACGTAAAGTTGAGTAAGAGATTAGATTGTAGTAACTCTAAGCGCCCTCTTCGAATTTGCATGGGTTCTGTAGAGAACGATGGAAATTATAATGGTGCGAGTTTCTTGGAGAATTCTCAGTTCGTTGAAGTGATTGGGATTGGTAGCAGGATGGATGCTGTTCTTGATTTCTGCATGGATTCGCCTTTCCAGTTATCGTCGTTGTTGCGATTCTGGTAAATGTCCAATTAATTTCTCTATTACATTTTAATTGCACTTGAGCTTCCAATATCTGCTGTTATTTAGTGCTTGGATATTCCATTCACTCTTAATGAAAGTACTTTTAATGATTGCAAGTCAAACTCTTTTTGCAGGAATATTAATGTTAAAGATCCCCTGAATGTGCAATTACAAGAAAGAATTCCTGGAAAAGGTTCGTGTTGTGTATGTACTAAGTTCAGGACTCTTACCATGCTTTATTTGCATTATTCATTCCATTTATTTTTCTTTAAATAGTTTATGTTGTTCAGTGTTTCTTGTGAAACTGCCTGATTTTGCAGACAAATACTGCAGCAGAGATAATTTCATAGTTAGATGGTGTAACTAAGTGTGCCTTTTATGGAAAATGTTGAGAAAGGAAGAAAATGAATCGATTGATTAGGATTACAAGAATAGGTACAATATAATATATGTATAGGAAAGGTAGAATAATCAAATCTGTTGAGCACGCACCTAAGCATGCTTTTGCTTCCTAACTTCCTAACTGATTTTGGCGTCAACTTTATCTCCTGTTACCTTTTTTTTTGGTTCATGGGACTACATTATATCTGCTTAAGTGCTTAATCAATTTGGTGTTAGATAGCCTTCATCCTGCCAATGTCTTGAATCTTTATTTATGTCTCTTTTATCTGATGCTAAACATGATTGGACATGTTTATTTTATTTTAATTTTTTATTGCTTGTGTAGTTGAGGTGGAGCTATGAGCTATCTTATTTTTATGATTTTATCCTCTGTTGGATTTTACTACTCAACTTGTTTTCCTCAAAGAAAAAAAGGGTTTTCTGAATTAAATTTTTTATAGTATAAAAATATAGACTAGTAATCCCAGTTCATTTGTTTATTCATTGTGCAGAACTTAATCCGAGGCTTTTGGAAGCTTCCCAGTTTCTGCAGTCTTGTTCAACGATTGTTATCCTTGTTTGTACATTCCTTACCTGTCTCATTTATGGAGAGTTCTGATAAACTTGGAATAATGTTTATTTATTTGATGAAGCATTGTACACTAATGATGATAGAAATTGAAATCAACAGAATGAAAATCTCAAATACTGGAGGGACTATCGACAGTAAATCTATTCACATAAAAGAGTTACTTATCTATTGATGAAGTATTGGTCTCAAATTTTGACATTTTTTATATGAATGCAGTAATTCTCTTGATATACGTGGTTTTATGATTAAATTGTTATGCACTAAACCTCTGTATTTTATGCTAATTGGAGTCCATTGCACTGATATGTAATGCATACTTGTCATACTATGAACCAGAAACTGAATCAGTTTTTCATTTACTGTATCTATATTCTTCCAGGACTTTGTTATATCTAAATAAAGCAGCATTAGGCATAAGCATGAGTGGAAATAATACAAATACTCAATATGTTATGCTGATGATGCTACTTTTTCTTTTCTTTTCTTTTTTCTCTCAACTTACTAGTGTCAGTCAGTAGCATGGAATTCTTCTCTGTTTTAATTTTTTTTTTATTTTTTATTTTTTTTTTGTTTCACATGTTTGCTTGTGTTTTGGTGTTCTAGGTGGCTAGTGCTGGGTATGGCTTGGATCATGTTACAGCAATTGATTTACTTAAAACAGTAAGATGTAGAAATGGATTTGTGGTTTCTATTTTCCTGAGGCCTTTCAGCTTTGAAGGACAAAGGCGCCAGGATGAGGTGGGGGATACTCAGGAAACTGTAGATATGGCATGCTTCTTTACTGAAATGAAAATAAGGAAAAAAAGAATCAAGAACTTATATTTTACCATCTTACATACAATTTCCCAAAGATAGCATACATGGAATATGATCTTAAGTTGTACATTGTATGTAGATTGATGATTCATTGATCATGTTCGTAGAACTCAAAATTGTAGGGGATGGACTTATGTTTGGTAGTTCCCAGGAAAGTGGCACACTAGCTTCTGTAAGAAACTACTAGGGACTATATTCTAGGTTGGTCAAATCATGTTGAACATTATCAAAGAAAAGATGTCATGGGGCATTACTAGAAACTCAATTTCATCTAAACCTTAACTCCCAAATCAGTTAAAGTCGGCAGCACGAATCCTCTCCCTACATTCTGCCTTCCCCAGAGATCCTACAAAACACACTTTAGAATGATGCAGGATCTAGTCCTTGTGATGCATAGTTGGTATTGTAGTTTTAAGTGTCTTTTTAGGGTAATGCACTACTTCCAATTCAATTGCAGTACTTCCAATTCAATCATAGAAAATTTTTGTTGGCATTGATTATGGTTTTCCATTGTTACTGAGTATAGTCTTTCACTTTTCAATTCATTTCAATATACTATTCTTGCACTTGACTTTATTTATAGATTATTTGCCTCCAAATTGTCATTGTCAATCCACCTTGCAGGTGAAAGATTTGGTAGGAAAACTTAAAGATCATACAAATTTTTGCATTGGTGAGTAATGTGATGTATCTTAGGGTAATAGAAGGAAGTTTACTCTTTGTTTGGAATAATGGCCCTTCAGGCTTGAGTTTTTCTTTCTTATGTTGGTATGATGTGTGCCCCTTATTTGTGTTTTACTAATTTCTGTACCTCAGCTATGGGCTATGTTTGTTTAGAAGGAATATAAGGAAGGAAATTTATTTGACATTTTCTTCATTTAATGTATTATTGACTAATGACTTGGTGCACTTCCTTTCTACCAATCATAGTCATTGTGTAAATTTCATGATTTCACTTGCAGTTGAGTTATTACAAATGCGATGCTTGTGTATTGAGGATAATCTACTTAACAACAATAAGAATTAGAGAGAATTTGTGAGTTGCCTGGTTACACTTTATTCAGTATAATAACTACTTGAAAGACAAGCTGCTTATCTACATAAAGTTAAATTACTATTTCAGTCTCCCTCAACAAAGCATATATTATGAATAGGAGATGAGTTGACTAGAAGGAGATGAGCTGGATAGGCAGGAAGTGGCAGATCAGTTATTCTGTTATAACTAACAAGTAGGAATTAGTATAAATAGGAAAGTTGTACTTGTATTGGGTCATTCCAAAAGCTAATAACAAATGCAGATTCCTCCTTTCTCTCTCTCTCTCTCCTCTCTAATTTCTGTTCTTTCTGAGTAAGAACCTGGTTTCATAACAGCATACTGTCAGTTGCTCAACTGATGCTGCTAGCAGATTCATAACCTAAAAGAGGTGGGCTGTGTTGTTTCTTATAACAGATATTGACACCGACACACTTCTAAACAAGGATTTGGTCACTCTAGATGAGGCTTTGAAATCTGCAAATAGTGCTGTTCTGTTGGCCATAAATGCCATCTCAGTTCTCATCTCAGTATGTATACCGTCTCTTCCGTTTGGGTTTCAAACTTTTTGTTGTACATTAAATGAATTGATTATCGCTGGGACATTTTCAGGACATGCACCAGAAATTAATTGGTGTACCACATAATAATGTGAAAGAACTCAAAGTTTCAGAGGTTATGAAAGTAAGGGTTGATGACCATTTTATTGATGGAAATTTGTGATTTTACTTATTTCTGTATCTATCTATGTTGTTTCTCCTGCAGGCTTTTAATCCATGATTTTCTGCTTTATCTATTATGCAAGATTCTTGTTAAATTTTATTAGCAGAGTTTTCTGTTTGAACTTGATAGATGCATGCAGAAACTTGAAAAATATAACTTTCCTCTTTTCCAGGAATTTGTATTGTATTTCTTTTCTCTCTATTATGTCTGGTTGACTTTTGAATGCAACCATATACAGATTCTGAAAAGCCACAAAGAAGCAAAAATTGGATTCGGAGTTGGTAACAGCATAGAAAGTTCAATCACACAAGCTCTATATGACTGTCCGTTCATGGGTGCTGGTATAGAGGTATTATCAAAGTAAATTTCAGTGAAGAAGAATGCTGTTTTTACTTAACTAATTTAACAAAAAGTAAATTGCATTTTGTATATCCTTGAAACAGTTGCTTTCTTCAGATTGTCTTGTTGAACAATTGTCTTTTCTTTTCTCAAAATTTTTTAAGGACTAAATAGCCTTCTTTCCTTTGGCAAATTTGTATCACCATTCTAATGTTTTGTTGATTTTTTTTTTTGTTGTGTATTGTTTACAGAACTTAAATGGCATCATTATTTGCATCATTGCAAGTTCAGGTTTTATTGAAAATGATGCTGTGCATACCTCTTTGCTTACCTTTCGTCAAACCGCAGAATACACAGGGGAAATCATTATTTCTACAACTCTTGAGCCTAATCTGGATCATGACATGATAGTAACAACAGTTGTTGCTGTGGGGTAAGAATGCTTTTTTAGAAGATAAAAATGCTAACATCTAGCTCGAAATTGTCAATTGATATGTGTTAGTTGATTTGATGTCCCTTAATATTCTGTGTTATTTCGTTACAGTTTTTCTGATCATTCTTGAGTTGAATTATTTCAGGCCATAAATTTGTAATCCTATTTTATTCTAATCTCCACATATGATTGACATGTAAGAATAGGTCATAACCTCTCAACCTTGAGAAGTTTCCTGTTAGACACAGTTCTTACAGTAATTATGAAAATATAAGGACTGTTTTGCATAGTGTTGCTTGCTGCAGTTGTTCATTGATTATTGCTTGGGTATGTGGTCTCCAACTCCATCAAGTGTTAAGTTGCTGATAAAGACTCTGTCAATGACTAAGATATGATAATTTTAAGGTTATGAATCAAAATTTTGGCTGGGTTGTCAATTTTCCTCTTAATGTTATTCAATTTTTGTCAATACTAGTTGCAGCGAAGTACAGACTCCACAGAGACATAACTTGTTATCCAGACTGGCCTGGCATTTCCCTTTTGTTTCTAAACTCTTAGGTAGACCCCGTCAACAACCAAATGATAATGAAAGAATCAATAGACTTAAAGATGCACACCTTTCTGTGGGGATAAATTTACCAGACTCTGGTTCATTGGGAAGTGGAATTGCTATAGAAGGCATGCCTAAATGTATTGATAAACACTTTGAGGAACATGAGACATTACCAAACAGCAATTGCAATGACAGTAACAGTTCAAGGTGTGGTTGCTTTTAGCTCTTAGCTTTTGTTTACATTGTTATGTCTCTGCCATGTTGTGCACCATTTTTATTTTTAACTTTTTTTTCTTAATTGTTTTTTATGATAGGAGTAATGGAAGCGAACCTAAAGAAAATGAGATTGGCTTATTCGATGCCAGGACCGACTCTTCTGATTTTTACAACCAATCTACTGAAGGTAGCACCAAAAGTTACTCCAGTTATATTGAACTATTGGTCTGCACTTTCATCACTCAAAGCACCTTGTGTTTTGTGTACATTTTGAGGACGTCATAATTATGTCTTTGTCTAATCATGTTTACATTATTTTCTGTAGAAACTACTGTGCTGCACAGGGAGCTACCTATAAGTTGGAACTTGGGACCAGGGCATCAGATTGCACAAGAGTGGGCCAGATCAAGGACTGGAGCTACTTCTGTGCTTGATACCCTGAGCCTCTTCCGCCTTCCAGTTGGTGTAAGGCATCCAGAAGAATCTAAAGAAGGCCCCAATATCTCATATGCTGCGGAACTCCCAGAGCTAAAAACTGATGGTGATGTCAAAGAACAAAAGCAGATTAATTCCAGAATCTCTTCTTGGGGATCATTGACCGATGCAGGTTTAGTTTTAGTAAGAGATATTTATAATAATGCATCCACTAGGTTGAAGGGCAGAAATGCTGATGTATCCAAAAAACAAGGAGTTCTGTCAGTTCGTGCTGCATCTATGTTGGTAATCAATTAATTCTGCAATATAGCTTGGCTGCATTTAACACATTTAAATATTAGAGTCCATTATGAAGCCAAGGAATTATAGATTTCTTTCTTGATTTCTGGTGTTGAAAAAAATTAAGTTACCTCATGAAATTGTATACTTTTTTCTAGCTTTTGCTGGTGGGATTAACCCTTCCTTTTCAGCGCTTTAACCTTTAAGGACTTCTGTTCTGACTGTTTAGTTCCATCCAGGAAGCTGAGAGAGATTCCCCAACAAAATGGAGTCCTGTTATGGAGATGCAGTACAGAGGAGGGGTGTATAGAGGGCGATGCCAAGGAGGTCTTCCTGAAGGGAAGGTACTAAGCAATATCTCTGTAAAACTTCGGCAATGCTTTGTTTCTATGGGATATTCATTTGGTTAGAAGAAATCAAAGACCACTTTGTGAGTCAATTTATACAGGGCCGTCTTATCCTTGGAGACGGAAGCATATATGACGGTATGTGGCGTTATGGCAAGAGATCTGGTCTAGGTGCATTCTACTTTAGCAATGGAGATGTATTTCAGGGTTCATGGAGGGATGATGTGATGCATGGAAAGGTTTTGTCTCCTTTACCTTTTACTTTTGTTACTTGAGTGTTAACTTGTGGAATAGGATGGGTCAATTTTATCAACTTTATCCTTCTGTCCTACATCATATATAGTGTACTTCTTTGTATCAAAATACTGTTTTATCAAATTTATCTTTGGTTGATACTTGCTCGTAGCATTAAAAACGAATCTTGTTGCTTGATTAGCAAAATGTTAACATATCTGAAGGTTTCAGAATTTCAGTGGTTTTAACACAAAGGATGAATAAATAAATATGTATGCATGAGAACGCTTTTGGGACATGAAAGTACAGATGTTTAGATTACATGTAGTCCAGTAGATGGTAATTTTAACATGGTTAGCATATACTTCCAATTACATTTTGAATTTTTTACGTATGCTGCTTCAAAAAATCAGTAACAATGCTCTAAAATGAGTGCACAAAGCATGACATTCTCTAGCACAAATTTATGTGTGGACCATGTGCCTTGGCAGTTGTTCTCCTATGATGTATATCCTCATCTTGTTTGTGTCTACAGGTATTAAATTGTGGTAGTTTGATGTATCAATTCTTTTTATCATACATCTGTTGCATCGACCTGCAGTGCACCTTTTATTATTTCTGATGAAAACCAGATAAATTTTTCTTTCATGAATTCAAATAGTATTCCTATCATCATGTAGGGTTGGTTTTATTTCCACACTGGAGACCGATGGTTTGCAAACTTTTGGAAGGGAAAGGCCAATGGTGAAAGCCGTTTCTATTCGAAGTCTGGCAAAGTCTTTTTTGGCCAATTCCAAGATGGTTGGCGACATGGCCACTTTCTTTGCATTGATGTTGATGGAGCAAGGTGAGTATCCTTTGTCCTAGCATATTACATGATCCTACTTGTTATGGAAATCAATTGCATACTAGTTTATTGTTATTTAGATGTGTACAGTCAGGCTTTGGGGTTTTCCTTCAAAAGGTCTCGTTTGAGATTTGGGATGGAGGACAAAAATCACATCTACAAACTTGAGTTCATAGCTCTCATTTTAAGGAACATTCTCAATCTTAAAATTTAGACACTCCCCTTCTTTGGAATCAAAGATTTCACAGGAATTCAATTCAATTCATTTCTTTTTTATCAAATTTCTTATTTGGAATGTAATAATTCATTCCTTAATTTTACAAATTTTCGTTTTTAGAAAAAAATGAGTGTGTGATTTTATAAGAATTCATTTGAGTTCTTTTCATGCAAAATGAATCATATCAAACAGAGAGTGAAACTACGGTTAATGAAGTTAAGGGTGGATCTGTATAGCCATTGATGAATTAGACAGAATGTGATAGGAATGCAAAAGAATATAGCAAATTCCTTGAGATATTGACAGTCATTGATGCCTATGGTTCATGCATTAATCAGCCAAACCTAATCCCTGCAAAATCATTTATATTTCAATTTGACACTATACATGCTAATGTAGGACCTAATTTATGCTTTCAACACAAGCTTTTCTATCTTCCTTTCTTTCTTTCTTTTTTGGAGCACCAACTGCTGTTAAAATTATTTGCACTCTTGCTTATATAACCTCAATCTCCAGCTCTGTTATCTTTTTTTGGTTTTTTACCTATGCTCCGTTCGTAGATGTGTGGAGACATGGGATGATGGTGGTCTTGTGAGCCGGAAGCACTTGGACTATTAAAGTGATGCTGGATAGAAAAATTCTCTTTTATTATTATTAATTTTTTTTTCACTTGCTTGTATATCCCCAATGTTTTCACTTATATGTCATAAGAAGTTTTGAACAAGAACGTTCAGAACCTTTATGCTGCTGTGTAGTTTCCCTTCTGGTAACCCTCTCACATTTATTCACGTTCGGATTCAAAAAAGTTGAAGACAATAAACCGGTATATGAAAATTTGTTTGCCAAGATTTTTTGCTAACTTCAGGCAAGCAGCTTGAACGCTTGATCTGTTTTCTTGTGAATTACATCTTTTTTTTTCCCTATCAAACTAATAATTATGTTCATCTCCATATAAGAAGATAGTTTGTGTTGGGAAATCAGCCATTTTAGCCATCGCAATGGATATAGAAGCAGCTTTTCCAGTTAACGATCACCTGCTGAAAATTCAATGAAATTAAGTTAATCTCTGATCAGTTTCTCAAGAATCTGATCCGTCCTTTTCCAAAGTCCTCAAGCCTCATTGAAAAGGGCATGAACAGTTGCAATAACAGTTTTAAGATATCTTCCGGACTAATTGATATTCCCATTATATGGAATGCTCGATTTCCCAAATCACTGAAATATTCTGGAAATAGCCTTTCACATATATTTGGTGGACTATGGGAAATATATTCAGATGGTTCAAATAGACAGATTTAAAACTCGACTATCAGAGTAATGCCTTACCTAGCATTAATTAGGTTGCACAGGTTGATCGTTCTGTTTTCTTCCAGCATCGTAAACTGAAGATTAATGGTGATTCATGCATGATTATTTTATTATTTGTGATTTTCCCTTCAATTTACGTTGGGGGGATCCCAAGAAAACATACTGGTAGCTTTCTGTCTCATCAATATGAGCCATGGCTATTTTGCTCTATAAAAAAAAAAGTCATTGTCCGAGGCAGGTTTCATAGATTGTACCAATAATACGGCAGATTTTTTAATTTGAATTAAATACTTGTACAACTTGAAATATACCTATGTACACAAATCTCTTAGATTCACACGATCTAGCCTAAGCAAGAATGACGATGATTATAATAAATTGATGATATGCATTCCACAACCAACCGTTTCAATTTTACATATGCAATATTTGATTAGATCTCGTTAAAGCCCCGTAATCTGGCGTCTAATTTAACAGTTATAGATCTCCAACAGCTTTAAAATTAATCTATTTGGTAAATCTATTAAAGTTACTACTCATAGGTAATATATTCAAAGGGTATAGTTTTATATCACTTTAAAAGAAGAGTTTGTGTTCCAACGAGATGGTAGCTGATTGGATTTTTTTATTTGAAATCTATAAAAATAATTATATTTTTAAAAATATATTTGTACAAGTTATATAATTTAATGCATCTCTTTACTATAGCAACAGTTATATACTATTCTATCAATTAGCCATCATTTATTGGCTATAAATTATTAATTATATCCAGCTGTTGATAGATAATGAGGACGAGGTGTAAGCTTTATTTACTGAAAATGTTATGCATTCCTGTATCTTTCTCCCTTTTTATTTATACTACGAATAATTTTTTGCATATTATGATAACATGGAAATGGCCAGGATACAAACTCATCTCCAATGGACGCAGTATATAAGCTCTTCGAATAATTTGGAGATTTAACCTGTCTTAAGGATTTTTTAGGAAAATAACATTAGTATAGCAATCCATGTTTATCTCATATCCTTTCTAGTGAGAGTTTTGCATTTTTACGTTTTTAGTTTCTGCCCTTAGACAAATTAGATTCACCAGCAAGTTCAACCCGATTCATTACCATGATACGTAATCTGTACGTTAGTTGTTGAATCTTGATGTGGGTCAGTGATCAAACAAGTTGGATGTCAGTCCAAATAAATTACTATTTAATTTTTATAATAAAAAAAAATTAATTAATCTATTAATTTTAAAAACTAAAATTTTAAATTTATTAATTAATCTCCCTTATTAAACTTAATAAATATTTACTATTTAATTTTATAATATAAAAAAATTCATTATTAATTAATTTTTCTATTTTTACTAAAACGTCTCTAAAATTTTTAAACTTACTAATTAATTCTTTCATATCACAAATATTTTAGACTTTTCTCTAATATTTAATAATTAAAATATTTTAAAAAATTTCAAGAAGAGTATTTTCATAAAAAATATTTTGATATCCAAATTATTTTCCACTGTGACAGCTTTAATGTTAAAAAATAAAAACTAATGCTTTATGGCACTAATAAAGCATTATGATTTTCATTTAAGATTGGTTATACATGCACCGCCAAGGACAGGTTGCTCTTCCACGTATCAAGCCAAATGACGTCTCCTTGCATGATTTTAGCTGTCATCGAGTTACTCTCTTAAACTTTATGCAAATCAAGATTTTGAACATCTGATTAAATTTAAGTAGTTCAGCATTAGACACCCCCAATATAATTCTGACAATTCAACCAAACCAAAATAAGAAAGGGTCCTATCTCCATTTGCCCAACCAATTTTACGCTACTTTAGGGCAACGAGACAACCAGTCTACGTGGAAAAAAGTAGCTGAAAATGATTGTCTGGAAGACTGGAGGAAAAATGATTGCTATGTCAAACATAAGGCAAAGATGCTTTAAAAAGTGAGCACATAATCCAATTACAAGGCTTTAGCAAAGATGTCAACTAACAACGTTTTCAAGACAAGTAGACAATACAAAAATGAAAGACGGCCCATATTAACTAAAGTGGAATTGAGAAAAAAAAAAGGGTATTCTTGAGTGATTAATGCAAAATATTTATACATGTTAGGCTCAATAACGACAGAGGGTGCAAGTAGAAACAGTATTTCATTTGTTTGAGACTAAAAGTTGAGGGGAAGCCAAAAATAAATTCCTTCTGCTTCCCTCTTTCACCATTCAGATTGACAGCTAAATCTGAATTATATGTAACTTTGTCAGAGCTTCTAAAATCCTCATGAACTTCTACTTCCAAGAAAACATCTGAAAATGCAACATATAAAACAAAAGTTTTCTTAAACATTAGGCTAAAACACAACTCAAATAATTTTTACGTTGTTAGGTTTCCTAAAATCACTTGATTCTCCTCCATCAAAATCTAATTTATAAATTATTGCACACCAATAATTAAGATCATTAAGCAACCAACATTCTAATTAAAACATGGCATTAGAAGATCCGTCACTCAATACAAAGACCAGCAGTTACTGCTTTCATAGTAGAGAGATATTGGCCCTCAAGTGGGCAAATTAACTCCCCATCCACACAAATTAATTTCAAGTTGCAAGTATTCACTCATCCTAAATTATTAGAAACATTTTCATTGAATGGATGGGATTGTACAGGGAAAGACCATTAGCATCCATCAGCATAGGAAAGTTGCTCAGATCTCATTTAGATGTGTGAAAGTCCCAAGTTGGCCAATACTGAAAATAGACAAAAAAGTTGCACCGATATTCTATGAGGAATCATGAACTACAAATCTAAGTGAGAATCAGGTAACCAGGATTTGAATGTCTTTCAAGTTATGAGGAAAATAAGAGGCTTAAGAAGTTGAATGTACAGATCACTATTATAAAAATGATTGTGGAAACTTGGTGTTTTATGAAAGGATCAAGGATGTGGCTATCTCTTGTTAGTACAGTGTGCGGAAGCATATGCGTAGAGGGTTGATCATAAGGAATAGTTGCTCTTGAGGTGGTGAGTAAAAGGAACATGTTCCCTGGGGAAGGTGTTTGGTTTGACACGAATTCATTCCCTTGAAGAGGGAAAAAGCATTCCACCTCTTTATTTTTATTAACTGAAGACCTGCTCTGTTCTTATCTATAGTGTACCTCTTCTATGCTTCCACTGTGCTTTTTGGCATTTTCAGTCAATTAATTTGTTATAAAAGAGTATGTAGACATCACTCACATGCATTAAAGCCCAGAACTTTACCTTCTCATTTTGGTTGCAGGGGTCAAAGTTCCACCACTCCAATTCATATCAAATAAACTCATTGTTGTGATCCTTCTTGAAAACTCGTTTCTGGAGACTCACTATAATGATGGAGGGAATGAAGACTGAAATAAAGTAAACAAAAAACAAAATCCACTTAGGGGATGAAAATTAAAATTAATGCAACTTGAAATGAATTATATTAAGCACAATCAGAGACGCAAGATTAGAACATCCATCTGACCTGCAGTTCTGTGGGACCCTCCATGATACAACAGAAGAATTTTTCAAACTTGGTGGTAAAGATAAAAAATCTTTCCAATCTTGAAGCATAATTCTAAGGTCATGAAGCTTGCTATCCAACCCGTAACAGCAATTTGCATGCATTGTACAAACTAAACTTAGATCTTTGCTGGGTTCACAGAATCCACCAAAGTATGCAGTGTCCAAGAATCTCATCTTCAATCCAATATCCTCAACAAAAGTATCAAACTTGATAAAATTAAGAACATCCTGATCATGATAACCAGGATAAGTCTCCTGTGAAGAGTACCAGAACTTGTAAAACTCTATTGACCTATTATTGGACTTCACATAGTTGAAGCCACCATTAGGTCTGTTCTCTAGATTAACAGAGCTGCCTGTGAAATGATCACATGCAATCTGGAAATCTGCATCTGTATAAAACCGTGGAAATGGGTCTCTGAACCACATGATATCAGCATCCTGGAGAAGGAAGCAGAACCAAATTGTTACTGAATATGCAGGAAAGCAATTCAAAAAGTTGACTGAATTAGGATAAAATGCACAGCAGTAGTAGAGATTTCAACCTCTACATATATTGTTCAGCAAAAAATAATTCCCGTGAACAATACTCAATGAATAATTCTCGTGAACAATACCTGATGAACAGAGCCCTAAGTCTCCAAGTGTTACCCTTTATGAATAACCCAAATGAACAGAGCCCTAAGTCTTCAAGTGTTACCCTTTATGGACAACCCAAATGAACAGAGCCCTAAGTCTCCAAATGTTACCCTTTATGAGTAACCCAAATGAACAGATCCAAATGTTACTCTTTTATGGGTAACCCAAATGAATAATATCAAAAAGACAACCACAAATCTAACAAGGGAGCTGCAAGGCGAATTTGGCATCCTCTCTAGGTGAACGGTGAGAGACAAATATTATCCTAGATGGATAACACAAAAAAAAGGAGTCCTGAGTCTCAAAAAATTTAAAACTTGACGAGAGAGAAAATAAATCTCTACAAACCTGGCTCTGATACCATGTAGAAATATAATATTTGATGTTGTTGTTTCATAATAAAGATTACAACCTATTTATATATAAAAGATGGTATCTAAACAGGAAAGAAAATCAAGTCTATAATTATACAATCCCTAAGATTAAGCAACTAACCCATCTATCAATATTTACTTCCTATATTAATATATTTACTTCCTATAATCTATAAAACCATATACCTTCATGTCAAAATTGGATGAAAGGGTTGAGAAAAGGACATTTGGATGTTATAGATCATGTATGTGGAACAAAAAATTCATTTGAGTGACTGTACAAAAAGTTGCAACTTCAGATCCAACTCAAATATGATCTCAATGATATCAGCGAATTTAATGAGAGCCTCCAAATCACTTCATTTGAATCCTTCCATTCTAATGCAATGTCATTTAGTAACTCAGAAGACCTTACAAATAAGCAATTGAGTCCAACAACAGGAAATGAATTGCAATAGCATCCAATCTCAAAGGATAGATGGAAGAAGCAACAGAACCATAGAGATGAAAAGAACCATTTCATGCATTATATCAAATATAATTACGCCATTATGCACTTGTCCAAGCATCAAAAAGAGGGAATTAAGTTAGAGATTACCGTAAAAACAAAATTATACCCCATTTCAAGAACAGAACGCAAGAAGTCAATCCTTCTCCACATCATCTTTAAATAGGCAGGGGTCATAAAGTAGGCTTCCTTGTGAAAATCAATTCCCTCAGTGACAAGAGCAAAGCAATGAGAATGCACTTCCTTACAACGCAAATATGCTTTCTCATCCAATGCAACAATCACCAAGTGGTTCAAAAGCCTACGAGTGTGTTCCCCTATTCTAAAGCTCCCTAGGAAGAGATCAATAATCGAATTTGGCGCTGCCCATGCTTCGTTTAAAGTGGTCAAAATAACAGTTCTACCTTCCATGGCTGCATCTTTCAATACTTTTTCAAGCTTTTGCTCATCACTTACCTACAACAGCAACAATTAATGAAACAAGTTCAGGCTTCAGCTATGCAACTAGCACTGTAGCACCGATTCACCGAATGATCATATAGAGACAAAGGCAATTATCACGGATAGTGACATTTGCTAACGTGCGCCAAATCAACAAAAATAAAGCAAAAGAAAAGAATGCGCATATTATTCGGCGTCTGCTATCATGCGCCTAATCATCATTTTACATTGCTAAACAGCGCCGCGATGATAATCAGGATGATTTCGATGTCAGTTCACTTCACTTCATTTCCTTTTCTGATCACTTAACATATGCAACTGACGATTTAAATAATAAATTCACCAAAAATTAGCTAAATGCAATTAATACTATCATTAATTAAACGAGTAACCAAAAAAAAAAGTGTACTCACAGGAACAGAATCGTTATCCAGGAGAGAAGGGAAAATGTAAGGGAAAGAAACGGAGGAGCCAGAGGGAAAAGAGAGGAAACGAAGAGAATCTGCAGCACCATACAGAAGCAAACAGGATACAAACACGACAGCAAAGACCAGTACAACGCGAGGAACAGCCGATTCAGGCAGCATATTAACGGCGGCAGGAGGAAAGGTGTTGACTCTGGAGCGAAGTAGCCTCGTCGCCGGCAACTGTCTGCGATGGTTGAACCTGAACAATGGCCCTCGATTCATCTGGCAGCATGGCTTAGCTACAGCTATTTATAATCAGTTACAAAGAGAGAGAAAGAGAAGGGTTCTGTATTTGGTTTTGGAGATTTGATTAAGATACGGATTAATTAGCAGTTAATAGAGAAGGATGTTAAGAATTGAGCAGTAAGGATTGATTGATGAGAGAGAACGAGAACGGAGGACGCTTCGTCGCTCCCCTTTCCCCGCTTTTAAAAAAGCTGCGTTGTGAAATCCCATGAACCATCGTTTTTTTTCAATTAGCTGTATTTATATGAAAATCAGACAAAAATATTTATACGAAAAATTGTTTTAATTTTAGTTGAATTACTGTAAATAAAATAATTTTATATTTTATAAATTCTATTTTTTTAATATTAAAAATATTAATTATTTTAAATATTTATATTAATTAATTACTACAATTTAATTATATATGATTTAAAAATTATTATTTTGTCCCACAATAATTTTTATTTTAAAGAATTATTTTTCCGATATTATTTATCATTTTAAAAATTTTAAAATAATATTAATTTTTATTTTTTATATTTATTTATTAATTTTTAAATTATTTAATATTAATATATAAAAATAAAAATTATTAATTATTTTTATTGATTTGAATGAATAAATTTTAAATGAAAGATATTAGCAGGAAATAGTATAATTTTAAATAGACTTTTATTATAAGACTAAAAATTTGATTTTATAAAATATATAAAAATTTTAATGAAATGATTTTAAAATAATCATAAATTATTACATATTTAAAAAAATTTTAAGGACCTTTTGTTTTTTTGCTTTTTGGCGTCTTTAACTGCTTGACTCCGTTTCTTTTACTGCTGTAAATTGTAATACAGGTTTTTAAGGGGCGGCAACCGACAGATCCTCGCTCTTCCATTTTTAACTTCTTCCACAAACTTCTTCCGCGCAGATAAAAGATAGTATGTCCGTTGGGGCTTTAAATGCAAATGCGTTTCCTAGTTAAAAAAATTAAAATAAAAAATAGTTAAATTTATAATTTAATTTTTTAAAATTATTTTAATTATATTTATTATTATTTATATTATTAAAAAATTAATAAATTCAACGCTATATTATTATGTTAATAAAATTTAAAATTAATTAAAAAAATTATTTATATTTTTATTCTTTTAATTAAATTTTGTAATTTAAATGTTTGATTAAATATATTCTATCATCATTTATATAGTTTAAAATTTATAAAATTATAAAAAAATATTATTTATAGTATTATTTAACTTTTTAATTTTTTAATAATTTATTTGTATTTTATTTAATTAAAATTATTATCCACCGATTTTTTCTAAATTAATCTAATATACTTATTATTTCGCATTATTTTTAAAATTATTATTAAAAAATAATCTTATTAAATATATTAATTATAAAATATTAACAAATAATTTACTTTAAAAATACATTATATTATTTTTATTTTTATAATTTAAGTATAAGATTTTAATAATTATAAATTTAAAATTAAAACACCGAATAAATTTATTTGTATAAATACATGCTAAAATTACAGAGATATTAACAATAATATTAAAATTTTTAACATATTACTAGAGAAAAGATTATTTCTTTATTTGATTTGATTTATTTTATAAAAAATTTAAATAAATTTTCATAAAGTCATGATCAGTTTTATTTTTAAATTAAAAAAATATTTTTTTAAATAAAAAAATTAATAATAAATAATTAAATTAAAATTTTGTAAAAATTTTCATTTTAAATAAAAATATAGTTTAAATAGATAAAAAATTAATATATTTTTAAAATTAAACAGCCAATTTTATTAAATCACTGTTAATTTATTAATCTAATACATTTTTTCATTTTATAAATCAAACACTTGAATAATATCTTTGTTAATTATAGTTTATGCAATATATTGATGCCTTCATTCATAATATTCCTTGAAACTCTTTTCGCATCTTCAAAAGCACCTTAAGCCTAAGTTTCCTTTAAAAAGAAAATCTATTAAGAAGGTTTTCCTAAAAATTGGAAAATAACCATATTTGCCTCCCACATGATTTTTTTTAAGGAAATCCGACATGAAATTTACTTTTTCAGATTTGGAAAAAAAAAAAAAAAAGTAACATCACTAGTGCCAAGTGGAGTCTAAAATTTATATTTAGCATTTAAATTGGAAAAAGAAAAAAAAAAAAAACTAAATTTCAGTCTTTAGCATTCAAAATGCTATACATGACAATTTTATCCACTTTGCTCGTTTTTGCCTCAACAGATACCAACCCAGCTCAGCCCAATTGCGATTCCAGGCTTTCAGAGTTTTCAACTTTAAATAGCTTAAAAACTTGAGAGGAAACTATATTTTTTATTATTTAATTAATTATTTTTATCGGCGTATAAAATCTAAATAATTTTTAAATTTATTTTTTATTTATTTTAAAATAATTAATTTAAATTGTTTAATATTTACGAACTATGAAATCGCCGTAATCCGCTACTGTGGCCGCAGAAATCCGCTAATATAGCACGTCTCCACAACCGGATGTTACCGTATATCTTAATTTAAACCGAATATTACCTCATTATACTGGACGATAAGCAGGTTTGTTGTCTAATTCGTCAAAGATGACCTAATTCCTCATTTTCTACATGCAATACAAATATGAAATATTTATGCGACAAATTCATCAATAGAGGATTCAAAGCTAAAGCAAAAGGAGAATATTAATAAATCAATGGCTAAAATCAAAAGGGACTACACTAGTGGGCTAAGAAATATTCAAAAAGGCACAAAAAAGAAACTTCTACAAAACAGACGAATTTTCTTTAAATTTAGGTACCACAAAGAGCAATAGATAGATCTAAGTTAATATTATGTTTTCCTGAAGACGACCCAGAACATTCTTTCAAGGTAGATCTATTGTCCACGTACGATGAAAATGCCTCGCTGATCTCACTCGTGCATGATGCATTACTTCTCTGTGATGAAGCATGGGGCAACGAGAGCAATAACGATAATTCGCAGCAATCACCACCCTCTTCATCTTCTGTTCTTCCGCTTCTACTTGCCTCAGATTTGCCCTTTCCATGATCTTGCTTGGCAATCTGCAATGCAAAATGGGAACAAAAAATATCTTCATACAAGAAAGATTATGTACAAAGCTTGATCATTTCAATCCGTTTTGCAATTCGCATGATTGACTGAGTTTGACAATAACCCAACTCCATTCAAGAATACATACGAATATGGCATTTGAGAAAAGATTTAACTCAAATTTAGTGCATATACACACCTAAACAATAAATGAATACTACATTCGTTTCAGAAAACTTTCGTTTGAGAGATTTTTTTTCCTAAATTATCATCATTTTGAGAATTTCAAAGTAATATAAATTTTTATTTTATATATATACTTACTAGTTTTTAAGTCATTTAATACTAATATGTAAGAAAAAATATCATCTAAAGATATTTTAAACAAATTACTATAAACTTTTCTAAAATTAAGTGTATTAATTAGTCCTCTTGATTTGGATGAGTCCTCTTTATTAGCTAAGAGCATCTAAACCGAGAGCATATTAGAAATTTTTTTAAAAAGATACAGTAGTTTTATTAATAGTCATTAGTAATGGATACCTAAGCCGTCTGCAAGACTCGAGATTTAAGGGTTAAACCTCAATACTAGCCAATTGTATGGAAAAAAAAAATAGTAAAGGCCTTGTTTAATGGCAACATTCAACACAATCCCATGTATGCAAGAGGGTAAAAGTTATATAAAATATGGACCATTCAGAAAGTGTCACAGCTCCAAGTCCTTGCCGTAGCAGGAAATGCTACTGAACACTTTTACCAAGTTAAAGCTGCAAAATGGTAACACTTTGCAACCATAGAGGTGACACAGGTTGACTTCAAAAAGCATGGATATTCCACAAACCACCACTGGTCATACGACCTATTAACTGGAAACTGCAAAAGAGACCACCTTACAAAACTTGGCTGAAAGTTTGAAACTTGAAAAGGTGAAAATAAAACCAACATCACACTCAACCCCAGTAAAAAAGGCTGGCTGATGACCTCTGTATGTTTGTGAGAGAGAGAGAGAGAGAAAGGAGGGTTTATTTTTTTATAGCGTACCTTGAGGAAATTAGATTCTTCCACTGCATATTTGAAGGATTTGAGGCTGCAAAGATCGTGGGGCAGAGAGAAGGCAGTGGCTTTGGACTTAGAATGAGTCTGCTCCCATCTGAAACCACCACCATTACCCTCTTTTATTCCCATATAATCATCAGCAGAGTACGGATTCGTGACTATCTCACATATTCCTTGGCTGCATTGCAGGTTCTGATCAGAGATTGAACTCGTGGTCTCGATTCTTGCTCTGCAGAAAAGAGAAATCAAACAAAAAGATCTAAAAAAGAAGAAACAAAGGCTTGAACAGTGCAAATCTTGTATTGTTTCTTTCTTGGACTATCTTCTTTTCCTGATATTTGGAAAGTCTACGAAGATGTGAAAGCTAAGCTAACCTTTTTAAAGAGATGGGACTGCATATGAAGTGAGAATCTGATTCTTCAATGAGTTTTACTTCATCTACACACCCATCATGGTCCTCGACAGATCGTCTTCTTTGATGGGTAAAGCCTCTATCTGTCACGAGAGAGACCAAACACAGCCATACAAAAAGATGTTAAGTTAAAGAAGTACTAGGCCTTTAATGAGTTACACTTGCAGACGTGCAAAGGAGAGTAAAGGCAAGCAGGTCAATGGGAGAAGTTAACATGGCTTCATACTGAGAACATGAAGAACAGCTAGAGCGACAATTTAAGGTTGTGGGTTTCATCAGAAATGCTAATATTAGACGATCTGAAAGAGATACAGGATTATTCTGATCTATACTCTTTTGGCATAAACTCGAGCAGAATGGAGAGATAATAAATGAAGTGAGACTCTTACTTTCCAAAACTTACGTTATACATGTGAAAATTACAAATCTTTGATTCAGAAAAACATCGATAAAAACCATTAGAGGAAAGTATAATACAAAGTCTGCCATTAATGCATTTACGCAAACAACGATGGATGATTCAGATGAATATATTAAACATTAAAACTTAAGACAGGGATGAGGCCATGGCAGTTGAACATAGTGGACAAAGAACATAAAATTTATTGTATATATATATATGTATATACCTTGTCTACCCAGGTCACTCCTCATGCTTCTATACATCTAGTCAAAAGAAAGGAAACCCAGTAAGCAAAGCGATTAAAGAAAGTTGCTTTGAACGTCTAGACAAGAGTAGACAGCCAAACACAAGTCAAGAAGAAGACAAGGAATTTAAAGGATAAAAAACAAGGGAATCAAAGAGAGAAAAGTAAAAAAGGGAAATTAAGGGCAACCTGGAGATGGCTCTTCACATGTGAAATGGTGAGTCCTTTCACATCCATCAACTGAAGAACGAGTTTAGGCGTGGCTTCTACAAAAAACCATCAAACAGAATAAAAACAAATAACTAAAAAATCCATAAAAAAAAAAACCTTACATGTAAAGAAAATAGTAGATGACGAAACAAAAGTGTATAATCTAACTTACTGTCTTGACCACCAAGCCTTTCAATGGCACGAACAAAGCATTGATGCAGCTCAGGAGTCCATCTCAAGCGAGGCACCTTTGACCTTATATACTGCCTGACCGTCCCACTTCTCCCACAGCTACCCATTTGTTGTTCTTGTTCTTATCTCCTTCTCCTACAGCAATCCTTTCGAAATCCAACTGAAAATCAAAACTACAACTGGATCCTCTTAAAAACCTCCCCTTCAATACTTCCACCCTGTAAAACGCCTTTGATTGATTGATCGATCTTGGTCGTATAAAATCTTGTTGAAAGTGTGGAGCTGATGCGAAGGAGGTTCAGAGCTGGAGAGAGATTCATGAGCGGGAGAGGAGACAAAGAAAGAGATTATCTTTCTTCTGTTTTTGTTGTTGGGTATAAGTAGGCAGATGGAGAGAGAGAGAGAGAGAGAGAGATCACGAGAAAAGCTTAAGGAAGAGACGTAGCTGTAAATTCCCTAAGGAGGACTGATAATACCTGCCTGCTGCTTCTGATATAGTTCTGTTTCTACGCAGAGAGAGAGAATTAAAAGAGAATTTTGAATTCACGAGTTTCTGATATTGTTTCTCTCTTCTTCACCCAGAAAATCATTACCCCTACGCCATACCATGCTCTAATATAAACACCAGCTCCCTACACCAACCAACTGCTTTGCTTTGACCTTTGCTCTCTTTCTCTCTCTCTCTCTCTCTCTCTCTCTCTCTCTCTCTCTCTCATTGAAAATACAAAACTAATATATCATCTTATAATACGCCAACGTCGTCATGATCACAAAATGCCCATGAAAAAATTTTTTTTAATAATTATCTTTCTTTTGAATTTCAGAACACTCCCACGCTGTCCTTTTGGGACAACCCCGGCCTACGCTTCCTCTTCCCGTACCGTATCCAGGGAAAAATTATCGAGCGCAACTTTTTTATCATATAAACATCTTATATGTTACATTAAGTTAATAAAATATATATATTTATATAAAATAATTACAGTTTTAAACGACGGAAAATAAATATATTTAAATAAATTTAAAAATTTTAAATTTTACTTTTTAATTTTAAATTTTAAATTTTTTTTAAAAATATTTATATAAAATAATTATTTTTTAACAAATATTATTTGATAATTATATTTTTAGAATTCATTTACTTTTAAGTTATATTTATTTATATATGTATCTAACTTTTATTGATTTAAACCTATCTAATGACAGTATTTAATGGTATTATTTAAAGTTTAAATTAAATTAAAATATTAATTTTCATTATTTAATATTTAGTGACTATTATTTTATATTAATGTTTAATGGTTGACCTAATATTTTTTAAAAAATTATTTTTTAAGTGTTGGACTGCACTGGTATTATATTTTTAACTTTTATATCATTTTCTTTCTTTACAAATTTATAAGTACGAAATTTTAATATATAAATTCATTTATTATCACTTTTCACTATTTTTTATATTATATCATTAATTTATTATATTCATAATAATATAATTAATTATTTATAACGTATTAAAAATATAATTAATTTATTTTTATTATTAATTTATTAAAAACATTTATTTATATTAATTTATAATTTATGTTAATATTTAAATAATATTTTTTCATATTTTTTATTGTTATTTTATATTTAATAATTTATTTTATATTAAATATATTTATTTTAAATTATTATATAAATAATTAATTTTTAATTATTAATATTTATCTGTTAATTATTATTAAAACAGCTTACAATTATTTAAATTACTACACTCATATATTTAGTTTAATAATAAATACATTTAAATAAATATAAAAAATTTTAAATTCTACCCTCTAATTTTTAATTTTAATTTAAAAAAAACAAAACTATCTAGGTTACTAATATGCCAAATAAATACGATATAGGCAATTTATGGGATACAATGATTGCAGCGAATAATGTCTGCTGCCTTAGAAAGATTTTCTATTTTTTATTAAAAAAAGGGAAAGTATTATCTAAGACTTTTATTTTGATAAAACTAACTATATTTGACCTTTAAATTACATTACTTAGTGCTTTTAATTTTTTTACTTTAATAGAATAGTAATTAATTAATATTAAAATAAATGATTCAATACTTTTTTTATATATTAAAAATTTAATTTTTATAAATAAAATAAATAATCAATGAAATCACTTTCATCTCTAACCAAATAACATCGATTATTATATTTTTAATTTAAATTTATAAAATAAAAATTTTAATTTAATAATTTTATTAAAGATTGATTTCAAATTTTAGGCGACACCCAATAAGCCACAGGTATCGGTGGATGTATATAACACAATATAAAATATCCACTCAAATGAATAATTACTGTACCCATTTAACCTAATTTTCTTTTTAATATTTTCTATTGAAATTTAAATTTGAGAACTCATAATTTTAAAAATATTCTAGGCACCACTAAATTAAAACTCATTATTGTTGTAGCCTAATTTTTAACGTAATTTTTTTTTATTTCACTTATAATTTCTAGATTATTTCTCTGTTGATCTTTCAATTCTTCCTTATCTTTTCAAGTTTTTTCTTCTATATTTTCTTTTTTTATGGATTTAATGTTTGAATTTTCAAATATATATTAAAGCAAAAACTTAAATTTATGGCTCATAAAATTTTACCATCTAATTTAATAATAATATTTAAAATTATCACTTATAGAATTTATCACTTCTTCAAAAAAATTTAAGGGGCAATTAGAAATTAACAAATTTTAAAAAATAAAAGAAATATGAATACTTAAAATCATAAATTAAATTAAAACATCAAATTTTACCTGCTCAAATAGATTTTTCATTTTAATTAAAGAATTATTGCCACATATTTAACGAAAAAATCTAACATTAATAATTATACTCACAAATTTAATCTGATGGTAAGTATATCCAAATAAATTTAAAAAATTTTAAATTTTACTTTTTCAATTTTTAATTTTGAGTTAAAAAATTTTGACATTAATAATTTTATAGATTTTTTTTGAAATAATAAACAAAACCCTATTTTAACTCTTAAGAGTTCTTAAATAATATTAAAATAAAATTATAATATCGTTACAAAATTTCACAATAAGATTTTTTATATAAAATTCTGATAATAAGATTCTAAAATATAAAAGTAAATATTAAAATATAATATTAAAAATAAAATTTTAAAAAGGTTTCACTCTGTAATGTTTTTTATGACTAGATTCTGTCGTATTTTTTTCTTTTTAAAACTTAATTTTTTCTTTGCCTTTCTCATAGAAGACACTATGCGTTAATTGACTATCGATAAAAAAGAAAATGATGTTGTCCCTATTAAGAGTTTCAGAAATATTCCGATCGTGATTTATGATTTATGTATGATGGATAGGTTTCTCACATACAATCTAATATATTTTACTTTTTATGAAAATAAAAATTTTTAATTTTCATATAAAATTTTTTCGTAATTTTTTATATTTTGATGATTGTTTCTTTATCAATAAACAAGGATTGGGATGATACATTTAATTAACGTAGAAAAGTTATGTGTATGTTTTTGTGGTTAATTTTTCTTTAAATTTCATTGATTCGATTATTTCGAAAGGTGATGTTGAATGGAGATTTACTAGTTATTATGAATTTTCGAAATCGCAACAATAATGTCAGTTTTGAAACTTTATTCGAGTCTTATTTTGTATAAATTCTTTTCTGTAAATTTGTTCAGAAGACTTTAATAATTTATGTTCGAGAAATAAGAAAAAATGAGGGACATTTTTATTAAATTATTTTATACGGAATTTAGACAAACACTCGAGAAATATCTTTGCTAAATTATTTTATGTAGGGATTTAATTTTAAATGATTATAAATTTTTATTAGACTAAAAATTGATATTTCTGTTAAATAAATTTATCGTAATACTATTTTAACTGTTTATATTTTGATTAAAAAATTTATTAAATATAATCATCCTGTTTAAAATGATATTTTTTTTATTTGATTAAATTTTATTAATATAGTATGTGATTTTACTTGAAAAAAAATTTAAATAACTCAAAATATTTATGATGATCAAGTTCGATTTTGCTTTTTTTTTTAATTATTTATTGATAAAAAAAATTTATCAAAAACCTTTATTATGCAATATAAACGCGTGGTGAACACGTGTCGTGAAGACGAGTGGTGTGCCGTGCCCTTTGTTTCACGTCCAGTGTTTTGAAAGTCAACCGTTTAATGTATTTTTGAAATTGATATATATGTTAGTTTATTTTAGATATTTAATAATTGAATTCTGCGTTTCGATTACATAAAAATGAAACTTCTCCATCTATTTTTTCATCAATTATTTAAAAAATATTTTTAAATATATAATATTATTTAATTATTTGTATTAAATTGAAATTAATATTTACGAACTTCAAATATTTTAAGTCATTTCATAAAGTGATTTTCTTTTTCCGGTTTGATAATCTTAAAATAATTTTTTTTAGTTTGATAATTTTAAAATATAAGTGAATTTATTAACTTTTAATTTAATATAATTAAAATTTAAGTTTAAATTTTTTGAGTTTTAAAAATATGAATGGTATGTAAAAGCGCTTTTTGAATAAATTATTATTCACTTAAATAATGTTTGTATTTAGTACTTTTTCAAAAAAATTATTATCCGTCGCCTAAAAATTTTATTAAAGTAAGTTATTAAATTTGTTTACCTAAATAAGGTAAGTGTAATTCGTGCAAGTTATTACTTATTTAGACAATATAAAGGTATTATTTTAAATAAGTTACCATTTAAGCAATGTAAGAATGTCTTTATGTGATATAAGAGTGCTATTTCAAATAAATTATTATCAAATTAGAACATATAATAACAGAAAAACTATTATCTAATTAGGTGATGTAAGAGTATTTTTAGATTAGATAACATAATTATTCTCACTTAGGTGACATGAGAGTTTATTTCAAAGTAAATTATTATCAATTTACGCGATATTGTCAATTTAAATCATAATTATTGCGTACTTAGATGATATAAGAACGCTCTTTCAGACAAGTTATTGGTCAGTTAGACAATTTAGAACGCCCTTTTAGGTAGGCTATTGCTAAAAAGCAACTTAAAAGGTTCTTTTAAATAACTTTTTATATGATTTAGACGTTTCAAAATACTAATTAAAATGACTTTTTGTCTGCTTTAAATTATTAATGTTTTGTAGCGATAAGAATAGACAATGTTTGATTTTATTTTTTTTAAATATTTAAAATATTTAAAGTAATATCTCATTTAAAATTTTTTAAAATTATAATTTTTCTAAATTATTTGATTTGTAAAAAGTTTTAAAACAATTTATATTTTGAATGATTAAAATGTGAAAATTTGAAATGTATCATTTAACATTGAACCTAAATAATCGATCATTATAAGGAGAACTAGATCACAATTAAAATATATTAAATTTAAATTTTAATAATTTAAATCAAATTAATTATTCAAACGGCTGATAAATAGTAAAATTTGAATAACCATAAAATATTATTTTTATTATAGTATTATTTTTATTTATAATTAATATTTTATTTTATATAAAATTTTATATTAAGTATAATTTTCCTATTTCATCCTCCGCTAATAATATTTAAATTTTATTCAATATACTCCATAAACAATTCACAACTTCCACAATTAAATAAGTTATACTCTTTATCAATAAATTTTATAATTTATTATATTAATTTAAATATAAAAAAATTAACAAATTGATTCATCTAATATTTTATCTTATTTTACAGATTTATATTCAAGAAATTATAATCTCAAAGACATCAATTATATATTATATATACAAGTTAAATAAAAGAACAATAGTAATGATAATAGTAGGATACTTCTATGTCGGGTACAATTCTCCCTTTCCTCTGAGAATATCCACATCCTCTGTCGCCTTATAGCTGTAGGGAATTATCATCGCCTTGTTGTACGGTCATTCATGTACCCCTTCACGCGCATTTTTTATTTTTTAAAAAAGAGCAAAATTACCCTTCTGCCTTGTGTAACGCTAAATCCTAAGACATGCTTTTATAATGCTTTTTCCTTTCCACTGAAAAAACAGTATATTTACAATTTTTTAATATAATTATAACTATTTTAAATTTTATTAAATTAAAATTAAATTCAATTCACATCAAATTAATTTATTAAAAAATTAAAAAATAAATATTTTAATAAATATTTACTCTATTTATAAAAATTAAATAATCATTTTTAAATTATAAAATTTATTATAATTAATAGGTACATTATGTACTTTAAAAAAATGAATCCTTTAATTTTTCAATTTTAATTTCGTATAAATTAAAATAAATTTATTATTTATAAAAAATAGTTATTTTATTTCCGTTAATTAAAAATTTTGACTTAGCAACAGTGCGAACTGTAAAGATGGCTACGTTGGAAACAATTCAGAGTTGTAGGCTTGTTTGACTTGGCTTAACTGCGAACCAATCCCATCAGCGAGAAGGGTCAAGCCCCGTGCCCCAGCTATCATATCAGTTGATCAGAAGATCCAAATCAATCAATCAATCTACTACTTGTAGTAAAGGGTGGACATTGGTGATACGTGTCAACCCCTGCATTTGCTCGTAGATTGCCTCAGTACACCAGCAATTATACTCTACATCTGCCATTCCACGTGGTATTACTTTATTAAATAAATTTTATAATAATTCAATTTAGTTAATTTTTTTTATAATACAGCAATTCAATTTAAAAAAATACATTCATACATAATTATGAATAATATAAGAATTTATTTAATTTTTTTCTTACTAAATAAATTATTTAAAACAAAAATTGAAATAACATATAATTATCCAATGAAAAATAAAAAAAATATAATGATAATTTATTGAAAAGAAAAAATATATCTTTGACATATAGATAAAAATTAAAATTTATGGATTCTTAACACTTATTTACTGCAATTGGTTTACCATTTCAGGTAAAAAAATTACATGCAATCATGGTGTTATTCAATAATTTATCTGTAGTTTTATATTTTCTAGCTTTATTTAGAATTTTAATGCTAAAAAATTATTTTAATATATCAATAAAAAATATCTACTATTAATCTAACTATGAGAATTTAATCTTTTCATTAATTCTTAATTATATATAATTTAAATAAAACATAAAACCTATTTTTAAAAGTTTATATTAATTATAATTTAGTATCAAAGTTAAAAATTAAAACGGTTAATATGGATCGAATATTATAATTTTAATAATTTTATTGATGTAAAGTGAACATAACAAAATTTGCATTTTTTTAATTGAAAATTGAATATTGAGATTGTAGAAATTAAAACTTTTTAAATTTATTCAAATGTATTTATCATCAGATTAAATTTGTGCGTGTTAAAAAAATTTATATTCTTTAACTATTAAGTATATTTTAGATAGATAGCAAAAATTTAGAACATATTTATTTTTTAAAAAATAATTTATATTTAAAAAATTATTTTAACTTATTTTCCATTGTATGTAATGTTAAAAAGAATAAATGATGTTAATAAATTTGTATATAAATTAATGATAAAATTTATAAAATCATCCTTTTAAATATATTTTTAAAATTTATATATATTCAGATTATTAAGATTTTAAATTTTATTTTTTATAGATTTATAGGTTAATTTATATATATATATAATTAAAACTTTGATAATTATTAAATATTATATTTTTTCAATTTAAAATTTTTAATTTATACTGTCAAAATTAAAAATTTAAGATAGTTATGCTGCTTTAAATTAAATATTTATATTTCCTGCATTTGAGATTTTTTTATTAAAAATATTTTCTTAAATCATTTTATTTTTTCTTTATTGAATACGTCTCTTCATTTTAATTTTTTTCAATATCACTACATCATTTTTCTCCTAAAATTTATGTAAAATTAATTTAAATATATATGGTGAAATAAATAAATTTATATATGCATATATGTAATTAATGATTATTAAATTTTTATTTTTATATAGTCAAGGTCGTTGTAATTTTTTATTCTCTCAAATAACAGATGAAAAATTATAATTTAGTAGTCGGTAAAAGGAGTGGAAGTTCATTATTAAAAAAATAATTAAAAGAAGACAAATAGCACGGATGAAAATAATAAATGAAAAATTGAACGGGGCACCCAACGGACAGAAAAAACAAAATATAATCAATTCCAAGAAGAAGATAAAAAAAAGGAAAAGCAAAACGGTTGGAGCCTGCCGGAGGAGGAGAGGCATATAAAGAGGACGAAAGAGCAGACTGGATACAGAAAGGAGAGAGAGAGTATTAAATGAAAATAGAAAAAATCTGGTTTGAGAATAATGATGATGATGAAAATGGCAGAGAAAAGGGAATGATGGAAATTCCTGCACAAAATGGAATGATTCAATAGATAGACGGTAGGGAGGAAAAAGAGTAAAACTCCAAAAACCATATTTATTATTTTCTGAAATCTGAAGTTTTGCAGCAGCAAAATTCCAACTGTTATTAATTTTCTTGAGGCGGGAATGAAATTATGAAGCCATAGGTGGGGATAAATCGGGGGCGGCTTCGAGGACGCCGACGAGTACTTTTTGGCGTGTGGAATGCAGCAGAGGAAAATTAAAATTTCCGAGTTCTTAAAGGCCTCGAGAAGTGTGCAGAGAAAAAACTTTGAGAATGGGATTGCAAAATCTGCTTTGATCCTAATGAACGTCGACGGTGGCTGCTGCTACTGCTGCTTTCTCATGGTTGAATTTTGCATAATTTTGAATTTGGTGAAAGGGCGGGGCGAGGGCGGAGTTGTCTTTACGATGAGTGTCGTCAAATCGCCGAGCTAAAAAGAAAGAAAGAGTGACGTAGACTGTGTATGCGGTGTGCAGTGTTTGAGCTACGAAATCTGAAGTCCATTATCGTGGCTGTTTGAGAAGATTGAATGCTGCTGATTCGGATCTGATCAATATAAGTGCCACGTCCCAATCTTATTTTATCCACGTCATGTATTGGGTTGATTTTTTTGTTATTCAAAACCTAAATAAGTTTAATTTAAAATTTTTAATTAATTAAAATTTATATTTTTATTAAGAATTAAATAGATTTTAATTTAATATAATATTATTTTTAATAATAAAAATATTATTTCTTATAATTTAAAATATTAAAAGTTTAGTATTATAATTATCATAAAAATTTTAAAAAATATATAAATATAACAAATAATTTTTAAAATTATAAAAATAAAATTTTATTGTATAAAAAAATATATTAACTCTAATTTAAATTAATATAAAATTTTATATACTCTTCATATTTAAAATTAAACACTTAAAATGAAAAATAATTATAAAAAACTAAACATTAAAATAAAGACTTTATATCATCTTACGAAATAAATTAAAATTAATTCACCTCCTTAAGCTAATTTTTTTAGAAGAAGCATCGCGAAAGTCATTCTCTGTAACATTTCTTTCATGATGAGCAACACCAAATCCTTAGAATAATTTTCTTTAATCATTCAATGATGCAAGAATTTACATTCCTTTTTGAATACAACCAAATTTTCACAATAGTCTAGCATGCAAGTATAATAGTCAAATGCTAATTATTTTAAAACCCACTATTTTCTATAACATTATTTTCTCCAAATTTACAAATGGTCAATAAGCACTCATCTCCATCCTCCAGCAGGCTTAAAGAGAAGTGATCTGTTATGCAAAAAAATGACCTACTACAGCTAATGAAAGTTTGACATTCACAAGCAGACCCATAATATTTCATTTTCCTTTTGTCAAAAAGAAGTCACATTAAAGAAGCAACTCCGCAATTTCCCCAAGACTCAAAGGTCACCCACATCCACATGATAAATCTAATAATAGAAATCCTGAAAGGGACATTACAATTCATAGACATAATGCAAACACGTTTTAAAGCCAAAGGTTATTATGCATATTTATTCGAAAAAGATATAAAAAAAATAGTTTGTGATTTTATTAGTTTTTTACTTCAAAATCTGTAGTTTAATTAGTATTTTATAATATCGTATTATTTATAAATAATGATAATTTCTAAACCCATACTAACATGAAATTCATATTACAAAATATTATTTTCAAATAAAATTGAGTCATAGACTTCAAAATAAATTATATATCCTAAAATGAAAAGATAATGAGAACATATGATATTTTTTTATATTTTTTTTATTTATTTTTTTGAATTTAAAAATTTAATTTGTTAGCTATAAATTAGGGTGATTTCACCTAGTTTGCCCTATTAGGAACTATAACAAACATTTTGACCAATTTGCAATTTCTTTTAATATATATAGCATCCAATGTCTTTTCCCCCTCATATACCTTTGTCATGCACAAAATAATACCAAGGACTGAACACCTTTGAAATATGATGCATTGCCAGTTTTGGGTAGTTGAGAAAGTTGGGAAGAATTCAATCCCAAGAGAGAAATTAATATCTCTAGTAGTTGGAAGTCAAATGAAAAGTAATGCTATTGGGGGCTACATAAAGAGATGTGATATTCTGTAATAGGTAATCTGACTGATATTTCTTTAAAATGTAGCAAATGTGCAAGGGTTTAAATTTGAATTTTTAAATTCATTTATTTTGAGATATGCATTTTATGAGAAAAAAGGAATATTATCTTTTATTGTGTAGTTCGTTCTTAATTATTATAATTCCTTTGTTTAAAACGAAACGCGATTTTTTAATTATAATTTTTTGAATTGATACATATTTATTTTTTTATGACTGTGACTTTAAGTTCGAGTCTTAAATATAAAAAATTTTTAAAAATTCTGAAAGAAATACTTTGAATTTAAATTAGTTAAATTTATAAATTTTGGATATCAATCATATATAAAAAAAAAACTCAATTAATTATTTTTTTTAACAAAGAAAATGCCAATAAAATCAAATGGAGGTTTTTATTGATTTGGGTTAATTTGATTAAAATTTTCAAGAATGAGGGGGAGCTGAGAAAGTGAAGTTAGCTGCCCATGGAATAATTCAGTCTTCTAAATTAATTGAGCATGCATGAAGCTACACAGAATAATAATGGAATGAAGAATAAAGAGAAAAACAACACATACATATTTTTATTTAAAAAATGGGGTGTGATTTGATGGGAAAAGCTAAATTATAATGGAAAATTTTTAATTCTAATGATGTTAACTAGGAATGAACAAATGATTGAAGAAAAATTCCTACCATATATATTGACTTTTCAACCTTAAGGTATTGAATTAGGTAGAGATTTTGAATAATTGAGTTTGTTTCATTGATTGAAGAGATTTCTAGCTCATCATGCTCTGGATTCAAGTTTTGCTTTATTATTACCAAAATTGGAAGAATAGAAAAATAGGTTTAAAATTTTAACTTATTTCCTTTTATTAGA
Source organism: Manihot esculenta (assembly GCF_001659605.2). Taxonomy (NCBI): domain Eukaryota; kingdom Viridiplantae; phylum Streptophyta; class Magnoliopsida; order Malpighiales; family Euphorbiaceae; genus Manihot; species Manihot esculenta. The sequence continues at coordinate 29,992,936 of NC_035177.2, read as the reverse complement.
TTTTTTATATAAATCAACTAAATTATGCTAAAATAATCCTTAGTTTAACTTATATTTTATTTAATTATTTCAGGTTCAATAATTTTCTCTCTAAAAAACATTATCTTTTCTAAAAAAATCCAGTTGAACGATACAGCTAATATTTTCTTTTAATTACTAGTTTTATTCTTTTCTGATGTTCTGAGATCTAACAAGAGGTTGGGTTTTTCTCTGTGTGAATGAGTTTAGTATGAATGATTCACGTATTTCTTTTTTATTCTTTTTTTTCTTATCCTCTAATAACGAATAACTATCACTTTGTTACATTGCAACCTGTCGCTATCATAAAGAGTCAGTATAACGGACGTACCTATTTTTTCACCATCATTAGGCGGCCTTTTAATTCTTTTTCAGCGTTCGTGCTGATAAGTTCGTGGTATATTTGGATCGGTTCCCCTATTATCCCATCACGTCAAATGAGTTAGTCATTTTTTGATGAGTCCGAGTCCCAATTAACCCGATCTGCTCGATTATGAATTGAACCCGACTTTTCTATAAAAATTTGATTACAGCCTAGATGCCAATGGACAACGATCATAACTTTCTACGTAATACATATATATTATGTAGCTATTATATGCACAAAATCAATATCATTAAATAGTTTAAGACCGTTGAAAAATTTTGAGTTATATTTTAATATTTTTTAATTTAAAATATATTGTATATAAATTTAAAGTCCAATTAGTCTAAAATTTTGTCTAGTAGGCTTATTAAAAAAGATAAAACACTCATTTTTTATAAAATATAAAAGTATTTGATATTTTATTAATAAAAAAATTACGCATCTAATCTCTTAATCGTATTTTAATAATAATTAATTAAAGAAAGAGCAATTTCATGGAAGGTGACTGATTGAGAAAGAAATTGAAGGGGTAGATTGTTTTACTTAAATAATAAGTTATATATACATAATACATTGCATCCAAAGAATAATTCCTTGAAATTATAATTTTCAAAGACTTTTTAACCAACAAAATGGAAATTAAATGGTCATATGAGCATTCTTTATTAGTTGCGTCCACATCTTGCAAATTCAGACAAATTATGCTTTAGAAATTTTAGCAAGCTTTTGAGTTTGATTTGACATTTTTGTACTCTTCAATTTTACCATTATTATGCCCAAATCCACATAATTCCAAATTCTTTCATTTTTTTTTAATTTAATATTATATTTAAATGAAAATTTCTTATTAAATAAAAATGGAAAAAAATAGATTTCAAATTTAACAGATGGATTGTCATTATTAAATCAAAAAAGAAATTATAAATTTTTGCAATTTAAATCCACAATAGTCTACTGGAAGTAGATTTTTTAATTTATTTATAAAAATAAAATAAAATTCTAAAAACTAACTTATTTACTATTAAATAAATATGGATTAAGTTATAAATTTTATTGTAAATTATACTAAAATTTAATCGAATTAAATTATAAGTCTAATAGAAACAGAAAAATGAAAAATTATGAAGTGATTGAGCAGTAAAATAAAATAATTTGAAAAAAACACATTAAGAATATATAGGGTTAGGTAAATATAGGATGATTGAAGAAGTAGGACCCACGTTTTCTTGACTTGTGATATTGGAAGATTGGAATTAGGAGGAGTAGTGGGTTGAAACTGAAATATTATTACAATCTCTTCTGCCTTTTCTTTCTCGTCTATGCTCCCAATTTTCCTCTTTCCCTCATGCACGTAAAAGAAAGATCAATCCTGCAACATTCCCATGCCCATGCTTATCCTTTTTTTTATTCTTTATATAAAAATTATGTAATAAATATAATTAAAATTATATGATCTAAATAACATAAATATTCAATGTAATTAATAGTTTTCTTTATAAAAAGATTAATAAGTTTGATTTTATAAAATTTAAAAATATTTTAATTTAATAATTTTAAAATAAAATAAAATAATAATTTTCTATGTTAATCTTTTTGTTATTACTTATATATAAAGGGTGTAAAGTGTATCAGTAAAATGAAATAAACAAGGAGATGAAGACAAATGTTCAACCATGGAGGAGATCCTCATTATAGATATCTTTTTTATTAGCTCCAATTAATTATGTCATAATCATGCTTTATTCTCTAGATCCCACGTGTTTTTTATTTTTATTATTATTATTATTATTATTATTATTATTATTATTATTATTATATTATATATATATATATATATACAATTCCATCAAGTCAAAATCAAGATTAAATGCAAAATTGTGATGGTTTTGGACCTTTAGAAGATAGAGAATAGAGAAAGATAGTGCAGTATAAGAATAGAGAAAGATGGTGAGCAAAGGCACCAACTTATTAGAATTGTTGAACAAAATCAAAGCATTAATCAATGTGAAAGGCACGTGCAATATTGTCTCCATATGATTAGAGTGTGAAAAGTTTGAAAAATCAATTCCTTTCACACTTTAGCTTTTAGATGGAGAACTTGTAGGAATCTCAAGAACCAACAGTAACCTCTGAACCATGAATATTGCTTGACAAGTTCTAAATTCCATCTGTATGAATGCGAAACTAGAATAATAATTTACTAACTATTAAGGTTAAATATTCTCGTGGGCTTATGCCTTTTAGCCCAAAAAGGCCCAAACTTTAATGTGCTTTCATGAGCAAATTTAACCTTTTCTACAATGTGTAAACCAACAAGATCAATACTTTGATCATGTGAAATAGCACGGCTGCATGGTCATCTCGTTAGGAGGCACTAAGAAAACACACCCTTATGCCCCAACCGTAGTTGGCTACTCTGTTTAGCTTTAGCTAGGTCCCTTTGTTGCACATGTGGAGAACCTACTGAAGATCTAGTGAAATATCCATGAGCATGATATATTACTCATGGCCGTGGCCAAATTTATAATAAAGGATGCTAAATCAAAGAATTTCAGTGCCAGTAAGGAATTTATTCCATAAGTTTGAACAATGTCGTACAACTGACAAAATACCAAGCAAGGAGTCTGTTACATTTGTCTCATGATAAACACTCCAAATAACTTTTCAGCAGAACTGGTCACAGATGCCGGAATATCCATCTCTCGGCAAATTTTGAAAGCTGCATGTCAGAAAATTGAATCAATTGCATGCCCAGCACAAATAGATATGTAAAATCTCCAACCATAACAGAACCATATCAAGAAAAGTGGGCACATTATGGACAACGATTAGATGCAAAGATTAGCTTCCTCATCAAACATCAATAGCTACGACTCCAGAAAAAAACCTGAGCAAAAAGCGTTACATTCCAGCAATTGAGACTAGAATCAAATATGAACATCTTACGCATTAGGCAATCCCATTGCGGTCATGTGCACATCTTTCAGCTGTTCATGTCCTAATGAGTATAAAAACGATTTTCTTTATATATACATGTCTATTTTTGCATTTGATTATGCCTTTTGCTTTTCTCAATTTCAATAACAATTGTATGGTTCTATTAAAACTTCAGGAATTGAACCAACTTTTCACACGGTAGAAAATAAACCTATTTAGATGGATAAGCTCTGCTCTAGCAAAAATCATAGTGATTTGTTGAGGTAACAAAAATTACGAAGATAATTTGTACAGCCAAAGAAAGACCACCAGTTTCACGGTACCAAGAGGGGAGGGGATGATAGTAAATGCTAATTATAATGTTCTTTTACTAAAACATTACATATAAGCCTACACTCCAAAATATGAATTCACAGATATAACCATTTCATATTACTATCGGTTGAAACTTCATTGCCATTGATAGAAGACCACATTCTCCAAAATGAGAAAGACGAAAGAATTCTCTCAGAAACTAAACTTTAGCCTAATAACAAAAATATCATTAGATCTTTGCAATTTTTTGAGATTAAGAACTAGTTGTTTTTTGTTGTTTTGCATTTTTATTTTTTCAATTCCATGAAGAAACTTCATATTTCCCCCCAAGTACATCTCTAAAATGAATCCTTGAATTAGCCGACACTGTAGGCATGAAAAAAATAAACATCATGTGGAAAATTTAATAGAATAAGTTAATATAGGTTAAAAAAATGCACAATATGGGTTTGGGAAGATAATCCACAATGTCCAAATGATCGCAAAATAAAGGTAGCAAGAGGAAGCCCTAGGAAAACTACAAAGTGCACTGGCTCAATTTTTCTCCTAGTTCTCAACTGCAAACAAGACAAGGATGTTTGGTGTACTTAAAAATTTCCATTTCTTCTTAAATATGTAGTTGGTGGCATGTATATATATAAACCTAGTTCTACCATTAAACATAGCAGCCCAATGATTCAAGTCCAGGAACTGTCTGAAGCGCATTACAGTTCTCATGCCAGCACTTATTCATATCAACAGCAACGCTTTTGTTGCTATTGCTTCCCTTAGCAGCAACTCTAGCATGCTCCAAGAAAAATGCATTACAATATTTACATCAATCACCCAAGTTTTAATAACGATTTCAGAAATCACTAAGCATTCAGTAATGAGAATGAAAATGTGATTCGTCAGCTAAATAAGAAAGAAGATAGCTTCTGACAGAAAATAGTTCTTACGTTTTGAGAATTTCTGCAATAGACCAATTGATCTAAAGCATTGGAAAATAGTGTTATCACTTTGATATAGCTGATTGCCTTCAGTAATCCCAAACTAATGACCTACTAGTACTACATTATAAATTTCAAACTGGCCTTCCTTCCCCCTAAAACTTAATGGCAAGTGATAATGTAACTATTTTGAATCTTCACTTTGCAGAATCCAATTCACAAATCACAAATGACCATAAAACGGAAACCACTAAAAGTTGCTTCCAAATTGTTATGAACCACAAAATTCCAAATTACTATGTAACCACAAGATCCAGAACAAAGGTTTAGAATAATTCCCAAAAAGTTCATAGCACTTCTGTAAAGGAACCATCATGATCGAAACCAAGAAATGTATACTAGTATTAGAATTCAAAAGTCACAACAGAATGGACCTGTAAACGATTACTGACCAAAAAGAAGTGGTCCTTAGAATTGAAATCAAAATTTTCAGTTAAGCAGAGCCCTCCATACCAAAAGACAAGAAATTCACCAGCCAACATCTAAAATTCTAAAAAACAATTAGTAAATGATAAAAAAGCAAAATGAAACTCCCACAAATAACCTTAGAAACTCATAGTCACAAAAATACCACAATCAAACATTCATCAAGTAAACATCTGTCAATTAATAAACCCCAAGAATATCAAAGCAACTTCAAATGAAATGTTGGATATCAAACACGTCCTATAATCAGTCATATTCAAATCCAATAACCCACGAACAAAATCACGATTTAATAGTAATCCCATTAAGAGAATCATAAGAAATCCCGTTGACAGAAAAACTTATAAAGCCCAAACATTAAGCTCTCAATTAAACCCTAAACCAAGCAAAACCTGAAATTCTGAAAAATTACTGCTAAGATCAAAAGATTAATCAAAACCCAATAAACATCAAAGCCGAACCTACCAATAAAAACTCCAAAAATATTCAATAGCCTACAAGGATTGCATACAAGACATTAATCGAATAAATCCATCAACCAAAAGCCAGAAGAAATCACCTACCAGGAAAGAAGAAAAAAGAAGGAAAACAATTGATGTCTCGTAGCTAGGCATTGGCAGTTTTGGGGACGAGAGGTATGGGGTTTCCCTGCTTCTGGGCTTGTTTGAGTTTGGCTTCCTCCTCGCGGATCTTCTGCATCTTAAGCATTCTCTCCATGACAAGCTCGTACTCGCACTTCTCGTAAACGTGGCGCTCATTCTCGCACTTCCATGGAAGATAAAACTCGGCCTGGCGGCACTTGTTGAGCGGGATCAACAGATGAGCGCACTGGTCCCTGTAGGAGATGGGCACTCTGGCCTCCACCATCTCCGCCTGCGTTGCTATCATTGGCTTCGATGATCCTTCCACTTCCATGATTGGCTCACAAAATCGCTGCACTTTGTTTGGTTCCGAAGACACAATTTCAGCTTAAAACTTCACTCTATAGGCTGCCAATCGCTTCTATGGCTCGTGGGGCGCAGGCTTCCGTCGAGGTTACTTGTCGATTTTCTCCTGAGCAGTAATGTCGTTTGGTTTCACGTCTGCCGTTTACAATTGCATGATTTTTTTTTTTGATGATTTCTATTAAATTAAATATGGAGAGATTTACTATTTAATTTTTAATAATAATATTATTATTATTTATAAATTAGTTTTTATATTTTTTAAAATTTATTAAAATATTTTTTTTATTTTTTTTATTAATGAAATAGTTTTTTTTATTAATTCCATTATTTTTTATATTAAAATTGTAGTAAATAAAAAGAGAAAATTTTTAAAATTCTAAACTACCTTTCTTATGATAAGTGAATTCACTCCAGGTGTTATATTTAATTTTATAATTCAATTAATAAAAATGATGATCTAAAATTCAAAGAAATAAGGTTTTACAATGGATTCTGTAAAACTGGAAAAAGGTTAAACATAAAGGAAAGTATTTCTCCTTTTATATGTTTCTTTTTGTCTGCTAGTGACGTGCTAACAGAACGTATATCATTGGACCACCTGTCTCTGCTACGTTGATACGGACGTACGAGAGAATTAGATCTCTGCCCCATGCGTAACGGTCTTTGATTTTCTCTGTACGCTGGGTCCACAAGGCAGATGGATGAATCTTATTTCTGGTTCCGGATTGGGCCGAAAGATAGGAACAAAACTGAACCCAAAGGGGATCGGTCCGAAAAGCAGTGAAGGCGAGGCCGGCCTGATTGAGAAATTCAGAGAGGTCCGATATCAAGACTCGAATGAGCCTAACCAGTTAGTACAGAGGATGTGTGGGCTTTCGGATGATGAGCCGTTATCGTGGGTTTGACCCCTGACTGGGTGAGAAATCCAGCCGTCATAAAAAAATAACAAATTTTATTTAATTTTATAATTTAATTAATAAAAAAAACAAATACTGAATCAATAGACAAACCATTATTTTAATTAGAGAGTGAGAATAAACTCAAATAATATGTAAAATCAACAATTACAATCAATGAAAAAATTCAAATACAAGAAACTTGCTTAAAATTTTTTAATCAATCACCCAAATCAAATCCAAAATTTAATTTACTTGCCTAGAGAAGTTATATACAGTAATAAGAAATGAGATTGATTGGAAACAGAGGAGAGAGATTGTAACCAGAAGCGATAAACAGCCCCACCCACCATAAAAGGGGAAGAAGAGAGCAATGGTGTGTTCATGAGTGCATAATCTCCAAACTCATCCATCAAAACCTCAATCGAAAACAATTCATGAAGATATTAGTGTATATTCATCCACAACATCGACAACAAGAGTAGGGAATACGATGGGCTGGCTAAGACGAAAGTCTATATCAAAGAAATCAATAGTGGATGAATCAGAGAAAAATGAAGGAGATATCGCAATTTGATGAATCTTAAATATTTTATTAATTAAAAAAATGTTAATATAATTAAAATAATAATTTTGTTAAGTTTTTTTAATATGACCTTAATTTTATTATTTATTGCAACTAAAATATAATTATAGAAACGGTTCAAATAAAATTTATTAATTATCTACGCTATCAAATACATTTATTTATATATGAGTCTATTAATTTAGAGTGATATGAAATGAATTTAATTATTATTAGATTAAATATTTACATTTATTTTATATACTTTAATTAATTATTTATAAATTTTGATATAAAATATTTAATATAATAATTATTAAACTCGTTTTTATACTGTATAACTTATACCATACTCACCTTTTTTTTAAAAAAAAAAAAGAAAATAAAAAACTCATCCTTCGATATGCGCAAGGATTACTCCGCATGGATGTTTTTCTGAATTTTGAAACTCAAGGATAAACATTAATTCTCACAAAATGTTTGGTCAATTATACCACTTTCTCTTATGTGGCAGCATGCCATTGGCCCAATCTCATGAATATACCACAGACTAGGAGTAGGACCAAACAAGAAATTCCCTATTCAATTTTTAGGGAAAGGGATGGAGAAAAGAATAGGGAAGAGTGACAGGGTTTTCAGAATTTACCAATATACTTTTTTTCACTCGTTGCCATTTTTTTGGGTTTCACAATTTCGTTACTGCTGGTTTTCTATCTCGTCTGATTGTCGTTTACTTTTTCCTGCCTTTGAATATAAGAGGGTTTTGTTTGTTCCTCTCCCTTTCGTCTCCTCCTCGCCGTTAAAGGAGGGAATGTTTTCTCTTGCGTTTGATCTGTTTCTTTTTGATGCTTTTATTTTCAGGTCTGTGGCGCTGCACTGGGAGGAAGGGAAAGAAAGGGAAATTCCCAAATTTTTAACCAAATTAACTTACAATTATCTCTAACCCAAAATTTTTCCTAATTTTTTTTGTATAAACAATAAATTTATATTTTATAAACATTAAAACTATTGTTTTAATATTTTTTAAAATTACGCTCAAATGATTGTTTAACTAAAAATTACGGATGGATTAAAAAAAAAAAACGGACTAATTAAATTCACGTATAACTAAATATCAACCAAAAATTTAAGAAGGTAATTGATCTTCACTCTGAATATTCTATATGCACAAGCTTTGACAAAACATTGTTCAATTGCAGCCACCAAATAAAAAAAATTGCCAGAAAATGGACAAGAAGTGCCGTCAAAGAAACAGGAAACTACGTTCTTTACTAAGGCCTGCAAAAAAATTTGCAAGGCATCGAATTCTTTCAACAGGACAAAAATGGTTATCATTGGCATCAAAACTAGTACTTTTGCTATACTATGCTCCTCTGCGATAAATATACCAAAATTCCTTCCCACTCTCTCCAAAATTGATTCCGTTTATGGTACAAATACATAAATGCCAATTTAAATCTTAACATTGAAGTAATCTGGATCAAAATGATGCAACCTCACGTACCCATCTTCACCTCCACTTGAGAAACTACAAAACCATAAGTAAAACATACATGAAAGCACTAAAACATTAGATTCTTGATAAATTCTAGATAAAGTTACCCTAAGAAAATTCTTTAATTTTGGTTAATATACGTTTTACTGCAGAATCTGCAATAACCTAACAATTCTATGACAGATATTCATCCAACAGCAGCCATGCAATTTCAAATAACGAATGAGATGATTCTGTGACATGTTTTCTTATCAACCAACCACTACTGCTCCAAAAAGAGCCACAAAAGCACTACAAATAATGAATGAAGTTCTTTCAGTAACAGAAGTGTTGGGATTAGAAGTAAAACTGGATCTCATAGTTTAGAGCATTGGTGGTTGTGCGAGACATGCAACACTTCCGTCAATTCATTCAAACTTTGTGTAATCACATAAGTTATTTAACAAGTCTACTGGCCCATATCACTTGGGTGAAGCAAGAAATACAAAAGCCACAGATCTCTCCGGCAAAAACAGTGGCGTCTTTTTTTACAGGTAAGATAGACCCACACACACAGATTCTTCCTCTTGCTCCCCTTCCCCAGAATTCTGTCATTGCTATTTTCCGCTATTACATAGTGCAAATATATTTTTTGACCTTACAAACACCAGTTAAAACTATTTTTAACCCTCCCCTAGGTGAAACATAGAATCAGGTGAGAAACAAATAGAAGAGATGAACACAGAAAACCAACATGGACATGGAATCCATCAAGGCATTTATACACCCAACCATTAGAAATTTACCAATATACATTTACAGATAGCACCTATCATGATTTAAGTTAAAGGACAATTGTTGATTAGCTGGATATATAAACCAGGGTGTAAGAAAGAATTACTCTTATGAGAATGGGTCTTGACTTGAAAAAATCAATTCTCCCACCCAGCTACTTTATCACAGTACCAGACAAGCCCATCAACATTTCCAAGTTTACCACAAGGAAAATTTATCCATTCAGGCCACAATTTTCAGGCATAAAAAAACTAATTTAGAAAAAAGAATCAAGGTATACCTAACGGGTTGCTCTGCAAAATTACCACTGATATTGGTATATTATTTCTGCCTACACTAGACCTGACACATTGACCTCCCCAACCATAATCAAAATATGTTGGCATACACAAGCAAACAAGAACACATAGGAAATCTTGAACTACCTCAACCTAATTTTCTGCATATGTCAACCATGAAATATATAGCCTCGCAGACAAGACATAGATGGGGAAAAACACTTCAAACTACCTAAGCATGCAATAGAGAACTATAATTATACAAATTTATCTTAAATTTGATAAACTATATATCAGGATCAGATTATGGTCTCCCTCAGAAAAAAGTACAAAAGAAAAATTCAATACCAATTCTATCTGATACTAAGATTGACCACACCAATTTATGGATTATAACATAATAGGATAACAGAAAAATATACCTTTTCCCATCCGGGTTGAAAGCCAAAGCATTTATAGGTCCAAAATGACCTTTTACACCTCCAATTTCTTCTTGAAGAATCTAAACAAGGAAATTCAAATAGCATAGACTTAACAAGTTGCAAATCACATATCTTCATCATAAAGAAACATCATTGGCATGAAAAGTTAACCTTGTCATAAAATTTAGCTTCAAACTTCCCAGCTCGGTGATCAGTGGTAGTGACTGCAGAAGCATGCTGACCACCTCCAAGCACAACCTGCAAAGCAAAAAAGGGTAGTTATTTACAGCAACATTTTGTGAAGGAGCAGAGAAAAGAAATGAAACAAAATGATGCACGAGACCTTCAATCAACCAATGATGTCATCTGCATAAATTTGTCTTCAGCCAATTCAATCATCAAACAACCCATTGACAAGTGGGTAACCACAAAGTGAATCCTAGACAAGGAGAAAATAGTCCACTAACCTTTGACACCTTAGGCCAAAGCACTCCAACCTATCGGCATCAGGTTTAGCCCCTTTCCCCTAACACTATATGTTAGTCCTCATCCACTAGACTAAATGCTTGATCAAGAAAAGCACTGAAAGAAAAGGATTTTTTTCTTCCTTTTCTTTTTTCCCCCTTGCGCATAGTAAAATCATGAAGAGTAGTCCGCAAACATAGGATGCCCACAGTAAGAACGCTGGAGGCTGATGATAAATCATCTTGCATCAGATTATGAATAGGTTGATTCCCAACTTTGATTTTCAAGCCACTTTATGCTAATAAGACTAATTCAATCTCCAAACTACAGAAGATGGAAATGTTGAGATCAACTTCACCTGAATACATATTCTGTGCTTCTATTTTTTGCTTGAATAGAATTCAAATTTCAAACACTAACAACATATGTACTAAATAGAACTCAACAACCAAACCATTTTTAATTCATGGGACAAGTTAGCATGCTCATCACAATCTTTAACCATACATAAAGGTCAAACTACTGACCAGATACAGCATGAGGGTCAAACTAAGTACAGCACAAGATTACAGAGAGAGAGAGAGAGAGAGAGAGAGAGAAAAGAGGGATGGCCTTTCCAATAAAAAAACTTTTAAGACTTCTCTGATCAGCATAATTCTCTGATGCATCACCTATGAGAAAATGATGAAAAGGATTGCAAATATTCTATTATAACATCAGTAAAATAGTCAATAGTGAACTTACATGATCAAGAAGAGGAGACAATGTAACAGCATTGACTGGACGTTCTGTCACATAGCTCTTGATAAGAGTCAATGTTCTGATGTCCCATAGCTAAAAATTTCAGATATACAATTAATATGAGAAGGGCAGTTGCATCCACATTGTTGAGAGAAATATCAGAAAGGACAGTAAGATATACAAAATTAATAAACATGCAGCTAGGTGGACATTATACCTTAGCAGACTTATCTAGAGAACCAGTAATGAAGTGTGAACCATCAGAAGACTTTGTAAGAGATGTTATTGCCTTCTTATGCCCAATTTCTCTATCTGACTCTTTCAGAAGCTTCCCTGTCTGCAAGTTTCACAGAAGAATAAAACTTTGAAATTACACTCAAACAAATCCTTAAGCTGCAAATTTAGCTGATACGCTTTCCATTTTTGAGCCTTACTAAATTAACTTGAAGCCTATTTCTTAGTTTATTTTGATAGAAAGCAATACTTTTTCAACTTTCCCTAGTTTTACAAATCAAGATTTCATAGTCTTCAACTTTATGAGCATAAGGTAATATACACCCTTTCTACCTGTGCTTGTTTGTTACAATAAAATTTCATTTCCCTGCCATCTAATGGAACCTCAGAAAACTTGCAATCTAGCCAATGATAGTGCGTAAAACCTATGTTACTTGGACCCAGATACGGATGTCAAAAATGGATACATATCCCTAAGTCTGACTTGTCAACTTTCTAAATAGAAAATACAGCGAGATGGATCTAAGTTTAAATATGGTCTTGAACGCATTATGTTATATAAAATTAAACTCGAATTAAAAATATAAAGTTATATAGTAATAGTTATAGTTTAAATGGATGATCAAAAAGAACAAAATAACTATATTTTATCTAAGTTACGTGCTCTTCATCTTGATAGAAAAGATTGCTCTTCTAACTATTGTATAAATATGTCACTCAAAGTATCCGAATGTATAAATATGTGTTAGACACATATTCCATCTCATATCCCATGAAGTGTCGTATTGACACGGGTACGGCATAGCAAAATGAAGAGTCAGATCATCAGAGCTTAAAACACAAGAAAAACTCAATATATTGTTCAAGTACCAGTTTTATAATTAGCAATAATAACAAGAATAACTAAGCCTTAAACTAAAACTAGTTGAGGTCAACTATATGGATCATTTTGCCATTCAGCTACAGAGACCAATTCTACATCAATATCCAAAAATTATAAATCTTTTGATACAACCCTCTCTATTTTCCACTCATTCCACCACTAATCACACCTCTATACCAGGGATTAGATACTCTATGTCAAACATGACCAAACCATATTAACATACCCTCTTATCCCCAATGTATGCAAGATGTATTATTCTTAACCTTATCCATTGTTGTAATACCAATTCTGTAATTACCAAATCTAAAAAAACTAATTATAAATCATTTGGTCTTTTTTAAGAATCCACAAAGCAATCAATTAAAAAGGCATTAATCTGCAGCTATCCTACACATTTTGGCAGTTCATTTTTGTCCCACCCCTACCCAGGCTACATCACTGCAAAAGTAAATTATGCACATAGGAAGCCAATTACCTCAGAATCCCATATGCGAATTACAGCATCCTCTCCAGCACTTATGATAGTCTTGTTCAGGGGTCCCCAAACAGCTCTGTTAATTCTTCCCTGAGGACCCTTGAGAATGAGCACAGATTCACCGGTCTCTGAAAATGATCCCAACAAAGTTAGATGGACAAACGCTATGTACAAAATTATCCTAGTATAAACAACAGAGCATCCTATCATCATTAAACAATTTCAGCATCTATATCATCATAAATAATCAGCATATTAACACATGTTTGTAAGAGTGCATGATGCCTCAGTCAGCCTGGATAAAAGAGAATCTCATAATTTATGTTGCACACAGTAACTCAATAACTTTATATTATACCCCTGCCGCCTCTTCAAACCAAGTCAGAATCCCACAAGACAGAGGGCTGTTGCTAAAATACTCATTATAAATCTCTAAAATCTACCAAAAAGCCTTGAATATGAAGTGCATTCTGGCTCACAAGTCAGCACTGGCAGTGCAGCTAATTGAACAATTGAAAGAAAATGTCACAAAATTCAGTTGGGAAGGAACAAAAAAACAGGGAAGAACTTGGCAATTGTTTCATAGGAAAGCCAAAGTTGAATAATAAAATTCGCACTTCAAGTAACAATGTATTATTCATAGGCTAAGAGATCATCCGCTTTGCAATTCAAGTTTATTGTTACCATGGTATGAACAACATGGACCACAGAAAATGAAGCACAGTCATCGCCATAAAATAAAAAGTATAGCGTATAATAAAACTTACGGTCACTGGGATCTCTTGCAATGCGTTTTACATGAATGGCAGAAGGCAATTCCATAAAGGGATCAGTAGTGATAACAGCAAGTTTATCACCAGCAGAGAAATCCACAGCCCTGGCAGGCGAGTCAAAGTTAAAGGAATACAACTGAGTTCCTGTTTGAACATCCCACAACTTTGCTGTCTGGTCTGCACTTCCAGTAATAAGGCGCATCGAATCTCCTAATTTTTTTTCCACAAAAAAAAAGTGTTTATTGGTGCTTGCAAAAGACAACAAGATGCACAATTTGCATAATTGATAAAAAAAATTCATAATTTCAAATATTTCGAAACAATAAAACATTATGTTAGTAAACTATGAGCAAAAAATCAACAAACCGGAAAAAAAAAAAAAGCAAAGGAAATCTTCAAAGAGAGACAGAGGAGACTTGCTTGAAACATCGCAGCACCAAACGGCGCCATTGTGGCCGCGGTAAGTACCCAAACGCTCGCCGTTGTCTGCGAACCAGACGGTGGGAGTGTGGTCTTTGGCGCAGGAGAACAAGAGATCACCTTCTCTGTTATACTTCAAAAACGTTAAGGGCCTTTCATGCCCTTTCATCAAAATTGGTCTCATCTTTATCTGATTCTGATACGCACTCCGAATCAGAAAATAGAAAATTTCTCTCGAGCTCCCCTTAACGAGCTCACTGACAGCTAAGCTAGGGTTTAAAAGAGGAGCAAAGAGTGAGAGCAGGATGATGGGTCTTTGCAAGCCCATTTAAAGGCTGAGGCCCATAAAATGTCTGTATGATATCATAATAAACTAGTGGGAAAATTTTCTCAAGTTTGATCAAAATCACAACTTAGAATATACTTCCTACGAAAAATGATAATCCGAATTATAATTCACTACTAAATTTTACATTCACGGATTATCTCCCTCTAACCATTTTAAGATGAGAATCTCTTTCTTTGAGTTTTCTTTTTCTCAACTATCAGCCCTTCTTCTGCTATCCACATTAGTTTATATGCATCTCAAAATAAAGGGAACCTCTCCTCTTAATCCAGCCATGGATATACCCTCCCTCCCACTGTAGAGTTGGCTGTAAACAGATTCTTTTGATTTTGGATTTTTCTCGTATATTTACTTTTTAGATAAGAAATTTTTCTTTAATTATTTAATGTTCTTGTTTTGTTGGGTAAATTGGAGGTCATCTGTAAATTTATTTCTTTAATCCGAATTTTCTTAATCATTTTCTTTCTGCTGTAATTGACGATTGAATTTAATGTTTTTCATTCTATTGGGTTGATATTATATTTTGTTAAATTGTGATAGAAATGATAAACTGAAATTTGGAATAACAAAGAGAGACAGAGAAGGGTGAGAAAGAACTATATAAATTAACAATTATGAAATTATGAATTATTTTGAACATTCTGTATGTCATCTAAACCCATTGATATCCACTTTACCTAGAACGTTAACGTTCTGTTTGACAATAATTTTGTCAGTGGTAACAATCCTAGGAGGCCTTCTTCTGTTTGTATTTCTTGGCCCAGACAATGTAGATGAACATGTTAACTACGCTGAGTCCTGCTAAGAGCCAGAAATAGTAATCAAGACGGCCCTTATTCAAGTTGTCAGGAATCCATCCTGTCTTGCCACCTACTGTTGTGAAGTATGTTACCATAGTCAGAATAAACGCGCTCAAGTAATTGCCCAAAGATGTCGTCAGCAGCGACAATGCACTGCATAAACTCCTCATGGCGTCTGGAGATTGTTCGTAGAAAAACTCAAGCTGCCCGATAAATGTAAAGACCTCTGCAGCACCTACTAACATATATTGGGGGATTTGCCAAAAGATACAAAGAGGAACAGTTGCATTCTCATCGACCACCCCAAGCTCTTTAGCGAGCTGCAGACGCCTGATCTCTACCACCGCAGCAGCAGACATGGACAAAACCGAAATGAAAAGGCCAATGCCCATCCGTTGCAAATCAGAGAAGCCCCTCTCTTTGCCTGTAAACTTCCTTGCAATCGGAACGATGAATCTATCATAGATCGGCACCCAGCAAATAACACTGATGACATCAAATGTTGACAAGGAGGCAGGAGGAATGGTGAAAGAACCAATTGTTGTATCCATCAGCATTCCTTGTTCCACAAACATTGTAGACATTTGGGCATAGACAGCAGAAAAAACAATTCCTGTGGCCCAGATTGGAAACATGCGGACCAAAATCTTCAATTCCTCCACCTGTGTGACAGTGCAAAGTCTCCACGGATTGGAAAAGTCCTCATTTTTGGCCTCGGTATCTGAAATTACAGCAGCTTTATCAAGGTACCTGCAAAGAAAAAGGTTTGTAACTTAAATTCTTTCTAGTATTAGCTAATGACTGTGCACTAAATAAACTTCCACACAAATAAAACAACATAATGTCTGACTAAAGATAATGATGCAGATTAGGTCCGAATGAACTCATTAATACAGGGCCAATCATTAGGGAGATGGATCAGATGATACACTTTCCTATATCTGTTACACAAGTCAGATTAATAAACCTATAAGCTGAGAATATTCTACGAGTATTATGTTTAATCTCCAATTTTCTACTAAGCCACACAGGAAAGAATTAACCAGATAAGATAACCTCAATGGAACATTGTGAAAAGACCTTTGAAAAATGAAGATCAAAGGAAAAAAAAATGGATCTAATATATATCCATTAAGGGCCAACGCGAACAACTATACAAGCACAACTTTGCATGATTATCTACCGCTACAAATTAAAATAAATAGAAAGTCTTCTGCAACTAACATGCACAATTGACTCTACTTCTATAGACTTTTAATCCTCACTTATTAAATGTTTGTCAATCTACGAATCCAAATTTAAATTAATGAACTGTGCAAAACATAGGGTAAATTGAAAGAATGAACAAAACTTAATAGGATACTCTTGAAGAATAGGATACTTCATTGCAGGCTTTTTCAAGCATGACTATAAATAAATAAAGCATTTAGACTTCAGAAAAAATCATTCTACGTGCTCTGCACAGAAATTCTAGAAAGCCCATCATCTAAAAGAGCTTAATGAGTTGAGATAAGTAGAATAACTAAGAAGTATGACGAAGAAGAAAATTACTTCAATTCATTACTATGCTCCAGTTTTCTGCTCCCTTCAATTGCCGAGCTTCCGTCTTGTGCTTCATATAGGAGACTACTATCTTTAGGAACCTCCAGATTCCTCTTATGGAATGATGCAACCAAAACCTGACACATCCTTGTAATAGGACTCCCCCCTGGTTTCTGAAATCTATAGAGGGGTGTGCCTGAAAAGAAGCTAGCAATAGCAATGCCCATAAATAATGCAGGAATTCCAAATCCCAGACCCCACCCAGCATTGTCTTGAATATACACCAGAAAACTACTTGATACAAGAGCGCCAATATTAATAGAGAAATAAAACCAGTTGAAGAAAGATCCCTTCTTCACCCTCTCCTTGGAATCAGTGTCATCAAATTGGTCAGCCCCAAAGGATGAAACGCATGGCTTGATGCCTCCTGTCCCAAGTGCAATCAGATAGAGCCCAAAGAAGAATACTGCATACTGAGCTGGACTAGCAGGAGGGCAAAGAGAACCCGTACACTCAGGTGGCTTTAATGCAGGAACTGACGCTGATAGAGTCAAGGTACACATTCCCTATATGCCAATTAACAACTATTAACCTACACTTCAAGATAGCATATAAAACACATCCGCATACTAGCAATCAATTCAGAAAACAAGAAAAGTAAACTTCATTGAACATAGTGAACATGTGCTAAGTCTATTACAATTCAAAAAGTTACCATAATTTCATCAAACTTCCATTAAAAGTTGGTTTAAAATCTCATAGGTTAATAGCACAGTCAACGAAATAAATGGAGTTTCCCCAATTAGAAAAGTTTGTAAAATACAACTTTTTTTAACATTTGCAACATCAATGCTCATTATGGCTCAACACAACTACTGAAATAAAGGAATTTGCATTTAATATGTTAGAATACCTTTAGGCCTCGCTTATTCTAGTATTCTACAGCTAAGGTTATAAAAAATTCTTAAAAATTGAATTAAATAGAAACAAACGCGAGGTTAGCTCCATCAGCTTGAGCAATGTAGTGCCACCAAGAGATAAGTGGCCAAGCAATTGAAACAAACTGTATAGTAGCCAAAATAAAACTAGAGAGTTTAGTTAATAACTTACAATTAAATAGATTGTGGAGAAACCAGCTATTGTCCAATATCTTCCCCAATAAGCATCTGCCAGCACAGCTCCAATGAGGGGTGTAATATAGCAAGTGCCTGACCAGGTGGTAACATTTCTAGCAGCAGACACATTTCCTTCATGCAACTTATTGGTAAGATAAGTAACAAGATTAGTCGAGATCCCATAATAAGCCAAACGTTCACAACATTCAGTACCTGTATGTCATGTGGCAAACATAAAAAAAAAATGATGGGATTGTGATTTCTATATAAGAGAGCAGTATGAAGACTGAAGAACAATAAAAACAGCACCCAAAATAAAAGGACAGGCTTTCCAATTTCCAGTCTTCTCCTTAAGGATAGGATTGCCATGGAGGTCAACCGAGCCATCACCCGTATAGAGCCCATTGCTTTTGTTCTGAAGATAATAATATGAAACATCAACATAAATGCCGTGGTGCAAGATAATTGGATCATCGAATGAAGTCATCATGCTTCTATTCATTAAAATTATGCAAATTCTCTTAACTTCTTCCAAAAAGGAAGTGATCAACTTATCAATCACAGAAGGAATTCAATGATAGAAACTAGAGAGAATTCCAGAACATGGAAACAAGACTAGATGGGCAAACCAACAAACAAAACTATCCATTGAAAAAACCCAGAAAGAAATTTCATAACTTGAGGTATTAATTACTCATTACAGCATGATCTTTTACCCAATTCTAAAATACCGAACCATAATGAATCCACAAAATTGACAAAAGATAATCAGCTACAAGAAAGAGAGAAAATAGAGACCTGTTCCAGGAGGCCGTCCTCCAGAAGAAACGTCTGCTCCTCCACCGAACCCATGTTCTGAATTGGGCACTTAGTTTCTTCTCTGTATTTAAAGATTCTCCGGTTGAATCAGACGGAAGAAATGAGAAGATACCGATGAAGTGTGGGCCAAGGGAAGTATAGATGACGTAATAATTTTGATACTCGAGATGGAAAGTATGACGAATTTTTCTTGGTGTGCGCAACGGCACATCCCTTTTGCGTCCACGTTAATTTCACTCTTCTAAATCTGAATACTTGTTTCCCGGCCGGCAACATTGGAAATCGTGATGCAGACATTATTAAAACGGTTTTTCTATTCATTAAAATACAGTTATTAATTTTTTTTTTATAAACACACATTAAATTTAGAGATATCACTGTATTATTATCAAATTATTATTTTTATATTAATACAATAAAAAAAAATTTTTTTTATAATTAATAATAAATAATCATATACCTTTTCCACTATAATTTTTATTTTATTTTTTTATTCATATTTAAAAAATATAATTTTTTTATTATATTTATCTTAAATATATTAAAATTAAAAAATAAAATAATTTTTTATAAAAAAAATTAATAGAACAAATTATGCATTTAGCTAAAAAATTAAAGGGGTAAATGATGGTAGTAGCAAATAAGGAGTGTAGTCTATGGGAACACATGGCAGTTGTGCATCAGCTGGAAAGCCCAAATAACTTGCAAACCCAAGAGATTGGGCTCGTAGAAAATGGATTGAGCCGAAAAACGTTGGGCTTTGAGCTTCAACTCGGGGCGGTTCATAACGCCGTTGAACAAACTGCAATTTGGCTCAGGAAACGAATCAAAGCGTAAAAGAAAGATTGAAGTCAGTACCTATAAGCAAACCAAAATTTGTTGTTCTCACTGATAAAATAAAATAAAATAAAACACTGAATCCATAATTTTTTAGCCTCCATTTGATAAATTTCATAAGAAATTCAATTATTTTTTAATAAATTTATTATTTTGAAATAAAATAATTTAATTTTTTTAATTCAAAATACTTTCATTTTAAAATATTTAATTCATCAATTTTTCTTTTGATATTCAGATTATTAATTTTGGATAAATTACTACTTAATACATATAATCTATAATTATATAATTTCATCTCTTTTATAATTATTTATATTTTATATTTTAATTTTTCTCTTTGTCCTTCCCTCTTTTGGTGGAGAGAGATAGAGGAGAAAACAAAATACAGATAGGAGAGAGACAATTAGAGTAAATTGAGGATGAAATTAAAATTAATTATAAAATTAAGTGATAAAATGATAAATAATTATAATATTCAATTATTAAATAATAATTTATATTTAAATAATAATATCAAAATGGACGGAAAATATCTAAGAGTACAATAGAAACAAAACTGATCAACTAAATAATTTAATTTTCAGATCAATTTTAATATATAATAATGAGATGTTTATGTTATTATTTGGTATGCAATTATTTTAATGAAAAGAATTAAATTTTTTTAAACATTTATATTCATGAAAGAATTTATTTATTTGAAATCAATTTAAATATAATAAAATTTAATTAAACTTTTTTATATTAGATAAATTAATAATAAAATTTAAATTAATTTAATTTATTCATCATTTTTATTATTTTTAAACAAAACATAAATATTTATTCTTATAAATAATAATTATTTATTCTTCTAAATAATAATTATTTTTATCACATTAATTATTATTAATATTTTTTAACATTTAAGTCTGAATTTTATATAATTTTTTACTATTATAAATATAAAAATAACTTTTAAATTAATAAAATAATATAATAAATATTTTAATATTAATTATAAATATATTAAATATTAATGGTTACTATTAAATTAAAATAATTTTTATAAAGGGAAATTATTAATTAAAAATTAAAAATAAAAGAAACAAATAAAGAGAATATTGATTTGCTAATTAAGTAATTTTGACGTAAATAATTTTAAATAAAATCATTTGTTGCAAAATTTTAATAACTTTAACAAATTTTATTTTTAATTCAAAATCAATTCTCATAAAAATTTAAGATAATTAAATTCTTATATTATTGATCTTTTCAAATATAAAAATTTAAAAATATATATTTTTAAAAAAAAATTAAAAAATTCAGCATTATTGGGTGATATCCTTTTGTATTTTTACATTATTAACAAAATTAGACTCTTATTCTAACTTTACCTGATAAATTATAATTTAACTTTTATGTTTAGTGAAATATATATTGATGAGTTAAGATTCAGAAGTCGCTAAATAAAGATATTTGTATAGTAATTTGATTTAAGGGGTAAATTAATGAATTGAAATTAATTTAATGGAGAATAAATATAAAAATTAAATGAGAGTTAATACATCGATAAGTTTGAGAGTTTAAGTATTTTTGAAAAAGATAAAAATTGTAACACTCCATTTGGTTATTTAATTAATCGAGCCGGAAATATCACATTTTTCAATAATTCTCTTATATTTTTTATTTAATTTATATCATATAATTTATTTTTTTTATTTTTACCAAAAATTCAGCAGAATTTCCTCTAAAATATGGGTTTAATTTCATAGTAATATCACATTTCTATAAATTTCGACCTTAACCTCTAAACTTCTTTTAACATTAACATAATTTCAATTCAAATCAAACACTTCATAAACTATCTTATTAATCATTACACAAAAACTTATATTAATAATTAATATTTACACCAAAAATTAAAATTTTTAAATATATCTAATTCACGAACATATACAACTTATCTCTAAATCTTTATATACATATCATATTTTCAAAATCAACTTTATATAAAATTTATAAAATATATAATAAGATAATTAATTATATAACTTTTGTTGAATTGATGCAGATCTTATCTACTGCTCTTTGGATGATTGGATCCACAACCTACACGAGAAAAAATAAATTCCTACGTGTTAAGCAAATTGCTTAGTGGTACTCAACTTTTTCTTTTTAAAATAAAATATTTAAATCAAAATTAATTTATTAACAATAAATCAAATAAATGACATTAAACTATATTACAAATAATTTAAAATAATTCTAAATTATATTATTATTTTATATATATACATATTTGAATTTCATAGTTTTTTTCAATAGAAAATTTTATTTTATCTTAATATATTTATTTTTTTTATTTTTATTTTTTTTAACCCTTGTAAATTTAAATGAGACTGTTAAGTCAGACAAGGGAACTATATTTGTAGCGTACAAAGTGTCAAATAACTGTATGACTCAATAGAGTTTTTAACGGTAGTGGTAAAATATATCAACGGTACCTGTAGGGTACCAATTGGTGTAACGCAAGATCTATATATGACATGTCACACTCTTAAATTAATTCACAATTTCCACCAAACTTACTATAAATAAACTTTAAATAATTTATATGTTTAAACATGGAAACAAAAATTTCAATATAGCATAACTTTCAATTATTCAAACTATAATAGTTTATCATATTATAATTATGTTTTTAAGTATTGTGATATGTAAACCTATTAATTTAATTCAACTACATAAATTACAAATTCATAATTTAATCATTAATTAATTAACTATTATTATTTTTATTATTATTATTATTATTTCTTAATCTAATATTTTTTATTTATTTATCACGATATATCATATTTCATTTTTTTTTAAAATTTTTATCCAATAATTTTCTTTCAACCCTAATTTAAACTAATTTACAACATTTAACATATAAAAAGTAATATTCTTTATTTAGACTAATAATTTTTTTTTCGTTACTATATCTTAGCCAAATTACATCCCTATCAAATAAAATATAGACATTCCACTTGTTCATAACTTGAATTTTGGTCAAATTACATATTAATTTCAAAATTTTCTATCTATTAAATTTATCATTTCTTCAAACTTTGTTCATGTAATATAACTAAAATATTATTCACTTGATCTAGTTCTGCTAAGGTATAAAATTTTCAAATAAAACATGATCAATAAATTTTTGAATGAGCACAAACCTTAAACCTTAAACCTTCCAAAATCTTTCGCAAATTTAAAATTTTTTAATCTTCATTTCATTTCCCTTTGAAATTTTCACTATTCCCTTTTATTTCTTTTTCATAAAAAATAAATAAATAAATCATATTAATAAAATATACTTTATAAATATTCACGTAAAATTGATAAGAAATATTTCTATATCAAAACTTTTAACATACCTTTAAATTTTTCTAACATTTTATTATTATTCACTCTCTCTTAATCTTAAATTTTTTCTTTGATTTCTCTTCTTTTTTTTCAAATTATATCTTGAAACATGATTGAGAGAAAATTAGTAATTGATTGAAAATGAAAATTTGAAAAAACTTTAGTATAAAAAAAAAATAGAGAAATGAGATTTGGTCTTGTTTCAGGGCAAAAATAGAAAAATTTAAGATGATGTTCTTTTTCTAATATTTTATTTTCTTCCTTCCTTTCTTTATTTATTTATTTATAAAATTTATTTATTTAAGTGGTTTCAATTTTTTTTTATATAATTTTTTCTCTTTTTTTATTATTTATGTTTTTATTTTTATTTTTTATGAGATGTTACAAAGATAGTGAATTCAATTTGTAACAGCCCGACCCTTTCACCGGCACTGTTACCTTTTATGTAATAGCCCGACCCTCTCACCGGCACTGTTACCGTTCACGGCCCAGGACTATCCCTCGCCTGGCCTCGGACTTTCCACTGGCGTCGTGAACAGCTTTTAACATCCATTCACTCTCATGGGTTCCTGGCATGATTTGTCCCCTTGGGTTCTCGCATCGCATCCTTCCCCCAAGTGGATTTGGCCCAAATTTCCCTTTGAAAATTAGGTCGCCTCCCCCACTACTCGAACCCTTGACCTCCCACTTTAAGGGAATAATCTGGTGAGAGTGAGTACCAATTGTTCCATCAAGGGTTCGAGTAGTGGGGGAGGCGACCTAATTTCCAAAGGGAAATTTGGGCCAAATCCACATGGGGAGGGATGCGATGCGAGAACCCAAGGGGACAAATCATGTCAGGAACCCGTGAGGGTGAATGGATGTTAAAAACTGTTCACGACGCCAGTGGAAAGTCCGAGGTGGCAAGAGGTCAGGCGAGGGATAGCCCTGGGCCGTGAACAGTAACAGTGCCGATGAGAGGGCCGGGCCGTTACACAATTAGTTAAAAATATTCTCTTTTCATGGTATGCTAAGGGGTATATATTATGGTGACACTGATATTTCTTGTGATACATTTTATTAAGTATGATTGGAAGGCTTTTCAAGATATTTATCACACAATTCATTTAATATTGAGCAGTCAACTAATAAATGCAGAGTCGACTAACTCATATTTTAAAAACACGTTACATCGATATTGTTGATCGCACGGGCTTTTAATATTAGTTGTCGCATTAGTTTTAAAAAATACATATTTTCACTTCAAATTTGGACAATATTACGAATATCCATGTTGGCATATCATAGGTTAGATTTTCTATTGCCCCGACACACCATCTTAACAATCCCTTTTATTCACATGTTATTAAATATACATATTAATCCTTATACTTTTAAATTTAATTTTTAAAATTTTATCTAACGAATAAAATAATTTTTATTTTAAAATTTATATTTTTTAATTAAAATAAATTCTTATATTTTAACAAATTGATAGAAAATATTATAATTACTAATCATGCTTATATTTATAAATTAATCTATATATTTATTAAATTTTAATATTTTACATGTTAAAAATAATTAAAAAATTAAAAAAAAATTGTCATGACAATAGAGCTTGAATTTCAAAATGGTTGAAAAACTATTTGAAATTTTTTTTAAAAAAAAAACTTTGAAATTGTACAATTAAACTTTAGTTTGATTGTTAAATATTATTGAATAATATTATTTTATAGATTTGACCATTGAATTTGATAATGAAGTGGAGACATGTTTTAATTTAAGCAGCATAAAATGAAATTTTCTATTCATAAAAAAAAAAAATTCAACAACAATCAATTAATATCATTCATTTTTTTAGAACGTAGACTATCTGATTTACTATTGACAAAAAAAAGTCAAATTTACCTTGAATTGTATGATGAGAATTAAAAATATTAAAATTTTATTCATCAATATAAATTTAATTCTAAACTTTTATAATAAATTTAAATAAAATAAAATAATATAAGTAGAGTATAATTCACATTTTAAAATATAAAAATTAATATAATTTAAGAAATAAATTTTAACATTTTGTGATTTATTATTTGAAAAAAAAAATATTTCGCATTTTTATTTTGTTTTCTTTTAAATAAGAATGGTTGATCCTAAAAAAAAACTCAAAATAAAAGAAGGTTAACGTGTAACAGCCGACGTCGGAAAGCAACGGTATAGATTCGCCGCGTCCTCAATTTCAGGGCGGTGCGTTTCCATCCGTCGCCGTTCTATTTTTTCCGCCTCCTGGAAAGACCTTTCTTTAGTTCTTATTGAAGCTTTGACTTTGTTAACGATAATCTTTTTTCCCAAATATACCACCGCCTGTTTATACTTAATTACATAACTATCCCCTCAAAGTTGAAATTGTAATGGCACCGCCACAAGTGTATTGTTTATCCGAATTTTAATAAAATGATAAATTTAATAAACATTATATATCCTTACTTCAAGGTTTAACCTGGTGGAAAGTGTATCCTATAATCTTAAAAAGTTTAAGATTCGACTCTCTCAATTCCTATTTCAAAAAAAAAAAATAAACATTATATATCCGTATTATGAAAATAATTAGATGATTAATTTTAAAAAATATATTAAAATATATTTAAAATTTTAAAAAATCTACCGGTTACTTTTTCTTAGTTATTTATATGAAATTAAGTAATTAATTAATAAATTTTTTCATATTACATAAATTTTTTATATTATAAAGATTAAATAGTAAATTTTTTAAAAATTGATTTCTTTCTCTTACAAAAATCTTAATATCAAAGAAAGAAGCAACTTTCGTTTGTTCACATTCCAACTGTCTTCTGTTGTTTATGCTTTTTTATTGGTTGAAAGTAGGGGCGGGTAGTATTCGGTTCAAATCGAAAAAATCGATCGAATTGAATTGATTTAAAATTTTGATTTAATTTTTTATACATTTCGGTTCGGTTCGGATTTTAATTTCAAAAATTTCGGTTACTTCAGTTAGGTTCGATTTTGATAAAAAAAAAATCAAAAAAACTGAATCGAACCGATTAGTGATAATAATATATTTTTTCAATAATATAGAGAAATTAAATCATATTAAGATTAAAATATTTTAATTAAATTTTAAAATATTAAAAATAAAGTGTAAAAAATAAAAAAAAATTATTAAAAATGGAAACCGATCAAACCGAATCGAATCAAACTGAATCAGACCGGTTCGATTCGGTTTCTGACCATAATCGATTCGATTCGGTTTTTATAAACACTAAAATTTTGATTTTTGATTTATTCAGTTCGGTTCGGTTCGGTTTTAAACCGAACCGACTGAATGCTCAACCCTAGTTGAAAGGAGCTTCCTAGTAGAGCCGTAGATAAAATGCGAATCCTTAAATTCCAATTTGTCTAGTTCCTTAATTGTTCCATGAGAGGAACATATTCTTCAACCTTTGTCTAGAAAAAGGCACAAACGTGAAATGCAATGTAACAACACACAAATGCAAATATTTTTTTTTTCCAACAATATTAAATCTTAATATATAATGTGTCTATTGAAATAGCATATTTTCCTTTTCTTTATTTATTTTAATTACATGGTATTTTTGCTTGCATTTATAGATAAAATTAATTAATGCATTTGAATTGAAACTTATATTCATGTAAAAAAAAATTCTAATAATGACAATAATAATATAATTCAAACTTTTGACTTTTAGATATAAATAAATACATAATTACGAAATATAAAAAAATAATTTGAAAATAATCCGCCAAATAGAAAATAATTTGAGTAGTTCTTAATTTATTTTAAAGTGTAAAAAGCTAGTGAGGTTTTGAGTTTAAATCTATTAACTACTAAAATATTTAACTTAATAGTCATGCTCTCACTTTTTTCTCTTTCTTAAACCTAACTCTTTATTTTTCTTTTTTATGGAAAACGATCTGCGTCAATTGACTATCAATAAAGAAGAAGATATTGTTGTCCCTATTAAGAGATCCAGTGATTTCTGTATGGTAAAAATGTTTTTCACATACAATTCAATCAATCTTCAGAACATACAGATCTTTTTTGCAGATTTATGGCATCCTTTAGAGGGAGATAATGATGCTACTGAGAGGATGTTTCTAACCACACCCCTGCGAATGTTAATTTGACAAATAACAGTGAAGCAGCTCATTCTGTCAAAGGTCGAGATAGCCGAAAGTAATGATCGTCCTATGTTGAAACTGCCGAGGACTCGCCGAGGACTCGGCAATCTTTAGACAGTTAATGCACTGAAATATTTGGTTACTAGTTATTAGTTACAAGCAGAACACTTTATTTTTTATGAAAATAAAAATTTTAGCTCTTTGTCACTGTTTGCTATTTGCGACATAATTTTTGCCTTTTAATGACTGCATTCTTATGGACTGTTTGCAAGTGAATCAATCTCTTCACTCTCCATATTTAGATATTTCTGAACAGGTTTGATTTTGAATGATTGTGAATATTTATTAGATCTTATAACTGATATTTCTGTTAGATGGATTCACCATCATATCACTATAATTTGCTCATATTTTGGTTAGAAAATCTATTAGACATGATCGTCTCTCTGTTTGGAATGATATATCTCTTTATTTAATGAAATTTTATTAATACAATCAATAATTATGCTTTAAAAAAAAAATTAATAACGAGGTGTCCCGTATCGTGAATGAAGAAAAAATCAAAGATATATATCGCCTCTCTTAAAAAACAAAAGACACGAGTTACTCATAAGCTCTACCAATTCAAGATAAAAGCATATATTCTCCAAATTAATATGGTCATACCCAATAATTTATATTTTGTTTGGTTATATTGTCAATTAAATACAAGTAAAAATTAGCAAATTAGACCAATAAAATCTTATTAGAAATTTGAAACAGTTTCATCAAACCCTTAGTTTAATATACATTTCCTATAAGAAAAAGAATTGAATTTTACTAATATAATTTAATTTATTTTTACTCGTAAAAAAAATTATTTGTTTAGAATTAATTTAAATATAATTAAATTCTTTTGAATAAAATAAATTAATAATAAATTTAAATTGATTTAATTTATTTATTATTCTTATTATTTTTAAAATAAACATGAATATTTATTTTTATAAATAACATTAATTAAAAATCATTGTTAAAATTTTTATAATATTTAATTTTTAAATTTTACATAATTTTTCACCATTAATAATTATAAATTAATATTATTTGTTAATTAATAAAATAATATAATAAAATTTTTAATATTAATTATAAATGCATTAAAAATTAATAGTCAATATTAAATTAAATTAATTTTTCAAAGAGTAGTTATTAATTAAACAAATAATAAATAAATTTAAAATTAAAAAAAGGGATAAAAAGGAAAAAATAGAAAAAGAGCTCTACAAGTTAATTAAGTAATTTTGATCCAAATAATTTTAAATAAAATAATTTTTTACAAAATCTTAATTATTTTAGTAAGATTTATTTTTTAATTTAAATTTAATTTTAACAATAATTAAAAATAATTAAATTATTACACTATTAGTTTTATTAAACATAAAAATTTAATAATTTTTTTTTAAATTCTTTCAAAATTAACTATTCTAAGGCTTACAAAATATAATGCTAGAGAGACTGATCGGTAAGAAATAAAATGAGATGATATAAAAAATTTTTACTTATGAATTTTAAGTTCTGTTTGTAGAAAATAATTTGTATTTATAAAATATTTTTCATTAAAAATATTTTTTATTTAATAAAAAATATTATTCAATCAAATAATATATTTTTATTATTTAATTATAATATAAAAATAAAATATATTAACAATCTTTTGAAAAGAATGTTGTTTTATTAGAAAATATTTTTTGCCTTGTCTAGTTTTTTTTAGTGATTTAAAATTTCATAAATTTTCTTTTGTAAAATCATTAATATCTATTATGTTTATTTTTTGAATAAATATATATATATATTTATTAATTTAAAATTATTTTTAAAAAAAATTATAGCTGTAAACAAAATATTTTTATTTGCCAATTAATATAATTATATAAGAATTATATGTATATTTTTACTCGCTTAATTATATAAGTTACGATTATTATTATTATTAATGGACTTGGCTAAAATCAGCAAAATTATAAAAAAAAAGTGATAAATTAAAAAAAAAAAAGAGTAAATTGGGATTTTTTTTTCTTATAGTTATGAGGCCTGTATTTATTTGATTTGGTTCTATTATACTTATTTTGGAGTAGAATTAAAAAAAAAAACTATATTCTATTAATTTTAAATAATATAAATAGAATGCAAAACATTTTAGAGGATGAGAGATTTTAAAAAGCTTATTTTTTTATATTATTATTATTAATAAATTGATTCTTTTTTTTTTTTTATAAAACTCATTAAAACATCTCAAAATTTTCATTTTATTAGATATTTACCTCTTATTTGAAATAAAAAAATTTTTACAAATATTTATTTTGATTTAATTTTTCCTATTAATTTTCTTGTTTAAAATAAAAAAAATTATTTTTTCATTTATAAAATTTTTATTTAAAAAATATGAAAATATACATAATTGTATAAAAATTTATTTAATTTTTTTTATATAAGATGATTCATATTAGAGAGAGGGTAAATATTTTTCATCAATTTTATGAGTACCATTTTGCATATTTCACTAACGCTGTTTTGAAAAATAATTTTTAATTATGTTATATAATAAAAAATAAAACTAAAATGTGATTCATCAATCTGAAAAAAAAAAAAGTTGAAGTGATTCGCGTCTATAGACGGTCACTTCAATTCTAAAGTCAGTAACTCTTTAGAAAAGATAAGTGTAATATATTATTTTGAGTTTAGAATGATCGGGTATATTTTTATTTTTATTCATATTTACTTTTATATTTTATGAAATTAGTTATTAAGTCTCGTGAAAATTCGATGGATATCAACTAATAAATAGAGAATTATGCAATTATATGTGTAGTGAGAATTTGTTAAATTATATTCGATAACTTATAAATAAATTTTTTATGAATATTTAGCCATTCAAAAAACGGTGAGTTATGGTGTAGAACAAACACTATGGTGTTCGAATATTTTTTCTATACGTAAAACTGTGTATTAATTTATCATATTCTTATTACGTTATACAATTAATAACTTATTTTATTTAATTATTATGTGGCACGGTTATTATTAATATTTTTATTATTTATTTTTAAAAATATATTAAAATATTTTTATTGTAAAATTTATATTTTTTAGAGTATTAATGGCTAAGTAGATAAAGTGATAAAATTGTTTAATGAAATAAAAATTTAAAGGTATTTTAATAGTTTTTAAAATTCCAAAGATCTAACTTTTTCATAATAACATTATCTAAAGACTTTTTAATATAATTAAAGTGTATTTTAAAATTATTTACCTTGGAATTAATATACTTTTTTTTTTGTCAACCCGGAATTAATCTACTTAGCTAAAATGGTTAGCTCTTAAGCTGATTTAACATTCTATAATTATGAATCTAGAATTGCAGTAGAAAACAAAAATCAAAAACTGAAAAATCCAGAAGTTAGAGAAATTGAAACACAAAAGGCTGATTTAACCTTTTTTGAGTTTAAAGGAATGAATTTTAATATTAGATATCTTCTTTTACAATTTCGTCAAAATAGAAAAAATCAACGCAAATGATCAATAGGCTGATTGTTCAGAGTCCCACAAGATTTATATAGATGAAAAAACTCTGTCAAGAGTTATGAATTAATTAGAGATTCTGAATTTCTAATTTCACCCAATGAAGTAATAAAATTTCCATAATTTTATGTGAAATTAAATATTAAAAAAAGGAAAAAAAATATAAATAGTGAGCTTCGAGATCATATACATGGAGGTAGTATTGGATTATAATTATCTGGGGGAGGCTTACCACAGTTTCTCTGTGGACTTTTGGCTCTCCCCAATTAACTGTCGAACCGCCTTATTATCAGATTATTATTTTTTATTACTTTTAGTCAATTAATAAAGAATTAATGAGAAAAAATATTTTATTTTATTTTTTATAATTAAATTATTTCATTGGCGAAGAATTAAATTAGGACTTATTCCATTTGTAGTCTTGGTCTTCAAGTTCAGTAGCTTTACCTTTCATTCATAAATAAATCGGAATTTTTCAAGTTCAGTAGCGTTGATGGTCCTTTTTGACTATTTCCAAAGCTCCTTTATGAAAAATTCTTAACAATTTTCCCGCAAATTGAAGCTAACAAGTTTCTTCCATGCTTTATTTATAATTTTACATCAACCCGCCAATTGATTTAACAGGTAAAAAAATATTAATTTTTTAAGGCATGGAGGTTCGTAAAAAGTAAGAAGCATCGTCAAAGATTGTGTTGAAACTTGCCTTAATAAAGCCACAGAAATTTACATGGACGCTATGGAATTGAAAATCTTTTTTCTGTTTCGGTGGGTAAGATCAGTGGGTTCTGCAATGCCAAAGCAAAGCAAAACCTGTAGCCACAAGGTAAACCAGAGATTATTTTGTGAACCCCAAAGGTGGGCCAGCGGTTGGTTTCACAAGAGCCATTTCATTAAATCAGACGGTCTGTAATGGGTATTTGACCTTTCCATGATGTTGCCATTTGTCGAAAAGTAAACACACAAACCTTTTCAATAACGTGGTCAGGTCAAAGTATGTCTCCTCTTTCAATTCCAGAAAAGGGAACTGTAAGAATAGTTTCCTGTTCCTTTCTTCTTCTCACACGTCAAAGAAAAATCATTTCTTTATTATTTGCTATCCCCCACTATAAATACCCATCACTGGTATTCATCCTCTGTCTCCAATCAAACCAAATTCACTTTCTTGTTCTTTAAATTCTATTTTCCTGCTCTTTTTTCTTTGTCAGAAGACATAACCATGGTGCTCTCAAAAATAGCTTCACAGTCTGATGTCTCCGTCCACTCCACCTTCGCCTCTCGCTATGTCCGGGAGTCGCTTCCAAGGTAATTAATTGTAATGGTGGTTTTTGTTTATTGTGCGTGTTTTTTTTTGTGAGGTCTTGTGGTCGGAATTAATGGTGGTGCGTTGATGTGTAGGTACAAGATGGCGGAGAACTCCATACCCAAGGAGGCTGCATTCCAGATCATAAACGACGAGCTGATGCTGGATGGGAAGCCGAGATTAAACTTGGCTTCCTTTGTGACTACTTGGATGGAGCCTGAATGTGATAAGCTTATGATGGACGCTATGAACAAGAACTATGTTGATATGGATGAGTACCCAGTCACCACTGAGCTTCAGGTATCTCTCTTTGCAGAAACACAGAGACAGGAACCCACAATTTTTTAATAGAAGAAATTTTGATTTGGTTAATCTGTATGTGCAGAATCGGTGTGTGAACATGATAGCACATCTGTTCAATGCTCCGCTGGGAGACTCAGAGGCGGCAGTGGGCGTCGGAACGGTGGGATCTTCAGAGGCGATAATGCTTGCAGGACTTGCCTTCAAGAGAAAGTGGCAGAACAAGCGCAAGGCTGAAGGAAAACCATATGACAAGCCCAACATTGTCACTGGTGCAAATGTTCAGGTCTGCTGGGAGAAATTTGCCAGGTACTTCGAGGTTGAGCTCAAGGAGGTGAAGCTAAGGGAAGGCTACTACGTGATGGACCCTGAAAAAGCTGTGGAAATGGTGGATGAGAACACTATCTGTGTAGCTGCCATCTTGGGTTCCACCCTCAATGGCGAATTCGAAGACGTTAAGCTTCTGAATGATCTGTTGGTAGAGAAGAACAAAGTCACTGGGTGGGATACTCCCATTCATGTGGATGCAGCTAGTGGTGGATTCATTGCACCATTCTTGTGGCCAGAACTTGAATGGGACTTCAGGCTTCCATTGGTGAAGAGCATCAACGTTAGCGGCCACAAATACGGGCTTGTCTATGCCGGAGTTGGGTGGGTCATATGGAGGAGCAAAGAAGATTTGCCTGAAGAGCTCATCTTCCACATTAACTACCTTGGAACTGATCAACCCACTTTCACTCTCAATTTCTCCAAAGGTAAGCAAATTATTAAATTAGTCAACATGATCAACACTCGCATAAATTTTTTTTCCAACAATTCACTAAATTGAGCTTGTAATTTGCAGGTTCTAGCCAAATCATTGCTCAGTACTATCAACTGATCCGCCTGGGCTACGAGGGATACCGAAACGTGATGGAGAATTGTCACCAAAACGCTCAAGTCCTGAAACAGGGACTAGAGGAAACAGGACGATTCAACATTGTTTCAAAGGACATTGGAGTTCCTCTGGTGGCATTTTCACTCAAGGACAATAGCCAACACAATGAATTTGAGATAGCTGAAACGCTACGGCGTTTTGGGTGGATTGTTCCTGCCTACACTATGCCGGCGGATGCTCAGCATGTGACGGTGCTCCGAGTGGTTATCAGAGAAGATTTCTCAAGGACTCTGGCGGAGCGCCTTGTGCTTGATATTGTAAAGGTGCTTAATGAGCTGGATTCGCTGCCGGCGAAAATCAATGCTAAAATGGCAGTAGTAGCTGAACAGAAGAATGGTAAGCTGATAAAGAAAACTGCGATTGAGACCCAGAGGGAAATCACCACCTACTGGAAAAATTTTGTCATGGCCAATAAGAATAACAAGAACACTATCTGCTAATAACTAGCTTAAAGCCTTCCAATTTAGAATTTACTCTAAATTCTAAATTTGATCCTATTTCTGAGTCTTCTAAAGTTATGGCAACCCTGTAACAGTGTTTTTTTTTTAATTGTTATTATTATCTCTTTTTGCTGGAAAGAGAGGATGTCATTTGAATTTTTTTTGGAAAGACTGAATTAATCAGTCATCCATTGTTATTGTTGTTATTAATATATATTTCCATTTAATAGAATTATTGTTATATTATTCACAATCATGGATTATTGAGTTTAAATATCAAAATTAAATGAATTAAAATATAAAATCATAAATATAGAGGCGAAAGTTGGCTTGTGGGTAGATGGAGAACTAGGATTTTATTTTTGCTATTTCAATGTGCTTGGTTTTGAAAGTGGAGAAACAGCTATTTCTTTCAAAGTTTATAGAAACTAAATAAATAATATATTATAAATCTACACCTTATAAATTTATATATTTTAAGTTATAAAACATTAATACTATTATAATTTTAAAAAAATTTCAAGGCCAAACTGAAATAACTTTAAAATGTAATTGTTTTGAAGTATAATCGTTTTGAACCAAAATCATTTTGAATAAAAACTAATTCGGATTGGGAAGCTCTATAATTTCAGAAAAAATCAAACCAAAACCAAATCGAGGCTAGCTCTATGCATGAATTTGGGTGTGAAAATTTGGGTATTGGGAAATGAGGACTACTTTGCAATTTGCATAGGCCTCTAGTTTCCTTAGTTATGGTCAGTCCATGAGTCCCCAAGGGCCTGGAGTGGGCAGCCCACAACCTAACCCAAAATACCCAAAATATTCTAAATTTGTTTAATATTTGAACTATGATGATTATTATTTATTTATTATTTTTTTTTTTGGAAAGAATTGATACCAACATACAGAAAATCAGAAAGATAATTATTTAAAAAACTTTACTTCAACTTAACTAAACTATAAATTATAAAATTTTCTCAAATATTAGTAAAATTTACCTTATTAATCAGGAAAAATGTAAAAGGCACGTAGAGGGAGTAGTGATTCTGTAAATTGTTGTGAGATCTTGTCAATGCTTTTCTGTGCTTATAAGTAGAAGTTTATTACAATGCCTTATTGGTCGTTTGTTGTTGCTTGGTACTCTCTCTATTGTGCTTTGGCTATTTGTTGTCCATAGTACTTGTAGCCATTCATCACCCTCTCTAAAAACTCTCATCATTATGTACTGCATGGTATAAAAATTATTCCCTCTACTATTTATTACAAGACCCCACTCTCAAAATTTTAAATTCATATAATTTATCATTGATTTTTTTTTTAAAAAAAAATAACATTTAGAAGGAGCGGTATATCTAAGATAATTTAATAATACTCGCAAAATTATTAATTAAAATATTACCAATTAAAACCATATTAATTAAATGGGCCTGGGTTGGAGATTTCCAAGCCTACAGCCCGATCCATTGTAGCCAAAAGTCCAATACATTGATTGATTTCTCAATTAATCTTTGGCACAAAACACCACAAACACGCATCACAATCTTCCTCCGCCGTCCGATAAACTTCAATCAAGTTAATGCACACAAACTACAATGTGTACAACACACATCTAGACAAACCTTTAGATTCAAACCCATGAAAAAAGGGTGGTGGTGGTCCACATCACCTTCTTTATACTGGGCCCCCACCAGCATGCCAAGATTTGGACCCACCATCAAGAAAAATACACCACCTCTCCTCCCTCGCCAGTCGCCACCCGCCAGCCAAAAAAAATACACCCTGTCCCCACCGTTAAAAATTTTATATCGACAGTTTGAAAATAATATCAATATCATTAAATCACAATTCCTTATTGATTATGCCATGCATCTCCCAATCAATATGATTTTAAGTAAAATCTTTCTCTTTAAAATTGAAGAAATAATATTTTATTTTTTAATAAGTTTGTTAGGCAAAATTATGAAACAGATAGGTTGAATTTAAATAAAAAAAAATTGTAATGAAAGGTAACTGATGTGACCCCACCAAGGGGAAGAATGTGGAAACGGTTGGTACCCACATATTAAGAAGGTAAAAGCTTAAAAGAAAGGAAAAGCTGAAATTTGAATTGTTTGTACTCAGCAGTAAGCATACATCTTTGTTCCTATTCTCTTTTTTTTTTTTTTTTCATCTTTACATGCACCAAACAACAACAAACAGGAAAGCATCATAACATCTGATATTATTTGGCCCCTTCACATCATAACCCTTCCATATACAAACCCATGAAAATTAATAAAGGTTTCCTGTGACCCCATTTTTCCATATCCCAAGACACACACCCACCCTTTAATTATTATTTTTTCTTTTATTTTTTGTTTACTTCGTTGACTGGCTACTCTTCTTCTTCGTCTTCTACAAATCATAGATTTATTTCCTTTTCTTTTTCACCAACTCTCCATATATATCATTTGCTATTTGCCCCCCAACATTTTCGTATATGGGTCGTCAAGACTTTTATCTCTGAGCTTCTTGGTTACTTAATTACTCCATGGCTTATTCTTCTTCTAGGTACTTTCATGGGTCTTCTTCCCTAGGTGGTTGCTGGGATCTTCAAAACCTTGGACTTCTCAACGCAGACACCATGTCTTTAGGTAGCTTTGATCGTCTTTTTCTTTTTTCTTTCCCCTTTCCGTTGTCTTTACACTGTTCGTGTCTGTTAAGGGTTCTTGTTCCTTGGTGGATAAATGTAGAAAATCTCATTGGTGTGAATTTATTTGCAGTTATGGATGGAGTTTCGCCGTTTTTCTCGTCTCTGGAGTCTGATTTCTCTACTGGGTATTTAGAAGATGCTTTGCTCGAATTCAGCGAACGTTCTAAACGGCGACGCTTGCTGTTGTACACTGATGACCATACCAAAATATCAGATGACCATCATTTTGCGAAGGTAATTCAGAAGTTCTGAATTCAGAGTAATTAAGGGTTTTAATTCTCTTTTTCTAATTAATCATTGGTTCTGATTATTCTGTACAGAGCTACTGGAATGAAAACTGCGAGTGGGAAATGTCTGAGAATTTGAGTTGCATGCGTCACCTTACCAGTAGTATTCATGGAGTTTCAGGTGATTTTCTAGATGATAGTTTATTATTTTTTTCTTCTTAATGCAAGTCTTGTCTGAATGTGTGTTCTGATGAATTATATGGATTTTAAATATAGAAGAACCCATAAGCACTTCTCTTAGCAATATGAGCGAAGAGGAAGCAAATGTTATCACAGAGATGAAAACACCAGAAGAAGAAATAGCAGCAACCCCTGAAATTCTCGATTCTTCATCTTCTTCCTTCAAAAACTCGGCCAAAAGAAAGTCCATATTCGAAAACGACAACCTGCAAGATCATTCTGGTAAACTTTCTCCCATGATTATCATTAATTAGTTTGTAAAATATGATTATATTATGTCTCAATTATCGTTAATTTATGAGTACATTTTCAGGTGAGGATAAGAGAAAGAAGAGGATGATAACAAGGGTGGTGTATCCATTTGCACTAGTGAAACCAGGAGGAGTTGAAGGTGACATGACCATAAACGATATCAATGAGAGGATATTAATGCCACCGACAAGGCCGGTGAGGCATCCGGTGGGTGATTTTGCTTGTAGGCCATGCGTATCAGCTGACGGACCAGGCCTTTCAGGGAAAGCTGTGGTGGCCCTTACAAGAATCCACACACAAGGAAGAGGCACAATCACCATTATCAGAACCAAAGGTTAAAGCTAGCTAGATGAGGATCTATAAACATATATAATTTTATATAGATATGCATGTGTACTCAACTACTCATTGCTACTCTGCTTAGTTCATGCTTTTGTCTGTTTGAAATTGTATAGAGAAAAAGAAAAAGATTTCATGCGTGTAAAATGGTTACTTTTACAGAGTTATAGTTAAAGATTGCTGAATGCTGAACCCAACAAGATCATTTTCCATAATCTGAACTCAAATGGAAGTGTGTAGGATAAAAAAGAAAGAATGGAAAAAGAGAGTTCAGAGAGAGTTGAGAAAGTTAAAAGAAAAGAAAAGAAAGGAAAAGAAAAGAAAAGAAAATAGAGAATATACAAAATCAAAAGTGGCAATGTTTCTCTGACAGAGACATCAGTCCTTGCCATGCCAATGTTTTGCTATTCCTATTTGGCATGCTTACTGTTGTACAATGGTCCTGATAAGCTTAGAGTTTGGCCAAAAAATTAAAGGGATGACTCCTGGAAGAAGCCTCAGGCCTGCCATGAAATCACTTCAACAATAAGGCTGGCAGTATCTGTGTATCTCAGCTTGAAGTGAGTTCTTCAGTTATACATATGGATATCTGATTAAACACTTAATTAATAATTAATATCATGATTGATTACATGATCCCTCTTCTCAAATGCCCATCCTTAATTCAATCTTCCACTCCCTTAATTTACTAAAATGGTTCATCTTTAATTAAGAATATAAAATCATTTTAATTATACTTTCAAAAAGCTAATCTGTATTAAAGAAAAAATGTAAATATATATTTATCCTATATGTACATGGTGACATAATTACAGGGTAGAAAATTAGCTAACCATGCACGTTCATGGCGAATTCTATGTACTACATGTGGATATACAGTACATGACTTCTGTGTCAAGTCCTGGATACCCATCAAAGAGTTCAAATTCTATCTACCATAATAGTGTAGATAGGTTGCAGAACAGCAGAGTTTAATAGATGTATAGCTCCTAAAACTCATAGATTGTTTCAATCATTCATCAAATATGAATATTATTATTATTATTATTATAGTGGCGGTTAGCTAAAATTCTTCAAGTGCTGTAATGTCCTGTCTGCATAGGTCAACACCCACCATGTTCAAAACTCACTTACTCCAACAAAATATCAAACACCTGGGGTCCCCATATCAGACCTAACCTGCCCCAGCAATCTATGATGAGTGATTGCATCCTAGATCACCACCCTTCAATACCCTTTGACCGAATCTTGTCAGGAAAATGTGTGGTGTTGATTGAGGCAGATCAACACAGCTTGGAAGACGGGCAACCTTAGCTGGAAGGCAAAAGTTGAGCGAGGCATGTGCCTACGTCTACGTGGTTGAAAACTTGGGTGGGGTAACCCTACACTTTCTTAAGTGAAAACGGCAATACAATTGTCATAAACATTTTATTTGAGTGAATAAATTAAAGATTTTATTTTTATAAATAAAATAAATATTTACTAAAAATATTTTATTCGAATAATATAATATACGTGATTATAAAAAAAAATTGAATGGGGTATGACAAAGATTATAAGGGGGTTTTTGTACTTTTGTCTCTTTGTTGAGACAATGATTATTGCTGTTTAGGTGAAGAAGCTTTTGACCTTTTATGGCATGTTGGTTTTCATTGCAAAAAATCTGACCAGGGGTAGGCCCCTATTTTGATAATTGTTAATTGTTTGCTTAATTTAAATTTCAAACTTTTCTTTATTACTTAATTATTTTTTTATCCAATCATAAATGTATATTAAAATCATTCTCCAAATTATAAAATTTCAACTTTAAAAACTTTTTTTAATTCTTATAAAATCAATGTCTAAACACTAAACTATAATTTGCAATAACATTATAAATCTAAGGTGATTAAAGCATAACTAATTTGATAGTGATGTCTTATTCAAATCATATTTCCTCTTTTCATTTACTTAATTTCTTAATTAAAAATTATAGCATATGACATTTAATTTTGAACTAAAGATAATAAATAAATAAATTATATAAAGTAAAAAAAAAATATTTTACTGAGAAATGTAATGGGTCTCCTGTTGGACACACGATAATATATGCACTTTTTTATTATTTATTTATTTAAATAGACTACAAAATTTTTAAAAGGAAAAACCTAGATATACGAGAGAATAACTTGTCTTTGCTTTTGGCTTTTCCAAATCCCAGATGGAGAGAATTGGATTCTCTTTCTGATTTTCATTTTGGGTATTGGGATTTCCAATCCTTGATTTAATTACAAGTAATCTTTACCTTTGAGGGAAAAAAAATTAATTATAAATAAATTTTGGTGTATAAAATATTATAAGTTGTTAGTTTAGTTGCCAAATGATGCCAAAAAGGTCGAAACGTGGTGTGATTGTGAGGCACGTGCTTTAAGTTTGGTGTTATTTGGGCTAAACTCGATACCAACTTAGGCCTGTGTTCAGGTCATTGCCATGAGCCCATGTCCAGCCAATGTATGCATGGCAAGCTTCTTTTTTTTTTTTTTTTTTTTTTTTTCCCTAAATCATTATCCATAACAAACAAAGACTATTAATAATTAATAAAATTTGGCAATAAGTGAAGCCCATCAACAGAACACAACAATAATGTATATGAATAAATGAAAGCATCCTAGTTGTAGTACAAAGGCCAAAGGCCAAAACCATCATTGACAATTAGCTTAAATAGGGTGATTGCTAGCCACGTACTTGTTAAGTTACTAGTTAACTACAAAATATAAGCTAATAATGAAGAAAAATTCTTACTCAATTTATAGTAAATTATAAATATATTTTTATAAGTGACCTCTACTATAATTTTAATATATATAATATATTTTAATTGATTGATATTAATATGTGTCAATATTCACCTATCAGCTTCCATTCTTTATTGATTCCTAATGATGACATATTCTTTACTATTTATTGTTCATTTTGATTAAGTAAGAGGATAATTGGTTGCACAAGTTATCCTTCCTCGTATGCTTGGTATTCGGATCGCTAAGTCTCCCTTTTATCAAGCCAAATGTGATCGTCGCCATAATCTCCAAAATTCTATAAATATAAAATTTCTTATCAGTTAATTAGTAATTTTAGATTCTACAGAAAAATAATAACTTACCTTATTTTCTAACAATATAAATATATTTTTAGTATATTTAAAGTATGCAATTCTAAACATTCATACTTTTTCTATTTGATATCATACTCACTCATAATTTTATTATATTGATTTAAGTGTCGAAATAACTGTCAACTCATATTTTTCTTTTATAGAGTGCCAACTCATAAAAAATATGACTTTTAAGTGTCATTAGATAATTTACCTTGTTCTAGGATTGCTCTAACCCCATAGCCAACATAAATTTCTCCAAACCTAGCTATTTCTATATCTCATTATAGGTGGCAGAGAAAGGGGCAAAACCATAATATGTATATATACATATGGGAAATATTTACTTAGACTCTGGTCCATCATGTACCAAACCAATTGTAAGGCACAAACAAATGAGTCTTCTATGAAAAAAAAAATTGGATCCTCATATTTATATCTTCAAATTGACTTGGTTTATGATCAACGAACCAAGTCGATTTAAGAATTTTTCCATTTATATTTATAAGGGTGACACACTCACTATGTCAGTTATCGATATGAGTTCGAGTGTCTTAAATATGAAGATTGAGGCAACATAATAGTAATGTACACACACGTGGTTTGTTGTGTTAGTAATATTTCATACAACCAATTTTTTTGTTGTAACTAAATATTATCTTTCATGTATATTTAAAAATTCAATATATTTTAATATAAAACAATTATTTACTTTTAATGTTCATTCAATTAAATATCGAGTAAAACTAAAATCCATAAAACTATACTACTATGTAAAGAAAATTTTAATGTGATTATAATTATGAGATTCTTATTGCATTTAAGTAATAACTCTAAATATTCCTGATCAATATTCTTATCATTGTTTAGATAATAATTAGAGCTATTGAGACAGATATATATTACGTTCTTTCCTTTTAGAGTAAACAACTAAAATCTCATAGATTAACATGTATGAGATATCTAAAATTAATATGTACGTGCTTATTTTATAAATAAGTAAATAAATATATTGAATTGACCCATCTGAAAAATTTATATGGAGAATAACATGTATTTATGGATTACTTAGGTGATAGTTATGTAAATAATTTTTTGATTTGAAATCAATAAATCAACTTATATAGGGACTTTTAATTGGAGATAAATTGGATATAGAGGTAACCGTATGAAATAAAGGTATTTATGTGATTGAAATAAATTTTTTCACGCTAAGTTTCTTATGGAATGTTCCATTTATTTTCTGTTAGTATTAATTATGAAATTTTTGTATAAGGTGTAATGAAATTAGCAAATTAGATTTGAAATTTCATTTAATAGGTCAATGACTAATAATGAGAACTAATATGATTTAACATTACAGATACACTCTGTCTATTAATTATTAAATAAAGACATTTATAATAAGGAAATATTAATTATAGTGAAAAAATATATATTGAAAAGTT
Source organism: Manihot esculenta (assembly GCF_001659605.2). Lineage (NCBI taxonomy): Eukaryota > Viridiplantae > Streptophyta > Magnoliopsida > Malpighiales > Euphorbiaceae > Manihot > Manihot esculenta. The sequence continues at coordinate 29,950,655 of NC_035177.2, read as the reverse complement.
AAGTCAAACTATTATTGACATTCAAAGTATTTGGATGGTCTTAACATGTTGCTAGATAATATTCTTGATTTTTAAATTAATTAATTAGTTAATTATATTTATTGTCAATATATTTAAAATCTAATAAATTACATATATAAAAATATCATAAAAAAAATAAAATGAGAAGTTAATTCGAGTATAACTTAATTGCATATAAGTTTTATAACATCATGATAAAATTGTAATTCGAAAGGACTACAATGTTAACTTAATTAATTAAATAGAAACTTAATTAAAATTGTTTAAAATTTATATGGTATATTTATTAAAGTTATGAGATATAATTATAATTTATTAATTTAATTTAATTAATTAATTAAATAAATATTATTATACTGAAATCCTAAATTTAAATATAAAAAAGATTTCTTATGAAAGCTTGTTGAGCCACAATAATTCAGAAAAATAATTAAAAGAAATAATTAAAAGTTAGGGTTCAAAGTTTTTTCTCCTTGAATTTATATTTGTTTCCAAAAAATAATATTTTTTGAAAAAATATTTATGAAGAAAATAATTTATTTTTATTTTTTAATTTAAAAAATAAAATATATTAATAAATGAATAAAAATATAAATAAAATTTTAAAGTTTAGAAAATGACTCTCTTTAAAAAAATAAAATAATTTTCTTTAAAGAGATATAAATTTTTTTAATTAAAAAAATATTTTTTATTAATTAATTTTTTACCAATTTTAACATATACAAAATATTTTCTAGCAAATAAACGAAGGTTGATTTTGAGTGTATTTTGAAAACGTATAAAATAAATATATATATATATATATTTATTTATGTATGGGTAAATCAATAAAAAGTTGAAAACTTGAGAGTGTTTTGTCACTACTTTTCATAAAATTGTAAACTTGTTTTAATTTTTATTTTAATGGTTTTCAATTATTATTGTGTCCTTTTTTATAAAAACAAAAGTAAAGAGAATAATAAAAGAAAAAATATTCTCAATATTCCTCTATTTATTTATTTTTAATAACATGAAAAGTTTAATTTTAAAATACTTCATTAGTAATAAATATCTTAAAACATTTATATTTTAATAAATAAATATTTATATTTGAATTAAAATAAAAATTATTTTTTAAATGAAGGGATATATATATATATATATATATATATATGTATTTTAAATTCAGAAAAAAGTCTATCCCTTCTTTTCTTAAACTAATTAATGAAATATAATATTTTTAATTTCAAAATTAAACATTTCATTTTATTTAAAAAAGAGAATAAATCAAAAAATGTTAGAGAATAATTTTCCTTCATTATTTTCTTTATTTTTGTTTGAATAATAATAATAATAATGATAATGATAATAATAATGATAATGATAATGCTACAGGGGAATTGATGATGTGGCTAGAATAAAATTATATTGTTATTGGTCCATTTATAAGATAAATAAAGTAAAGTGATTGGCACTTACAACGGTCACTTTGATACTTAAGTTAGTGAGTTAAAGAGGAGGGTAAATATAATATTTAGAACATAAGAATTGTGGTGTGAGAGAATAATGTATTTTTTCTCTGTGATCGTATTTTCTTTATATTGTAAGAATGTAGGGATAAATATAATATTTTTTAATAATTCGATATGATGTGGTTGATTCGTTGGTAAAAGATTTTCACCAGCTAATTGATCGAGAATTCTATAATTGTAGACATAAAAGGGATTTGCTGAATTATAACCGTTAATGGTAATTTTCTTAAGAGTCTTGCCTTGAAGTTGAGAAGACGAGTCTATCTAATATGAGGTTGACTTATTTTTGAGATCAACTTGAAACACCCGAATCCTCTTTTCTACATGTGAAATTACATATAAATTTATGAAATATTTGTCATGTAATTCATCTTATGGTGATAGTGTAACAGTTTACTGTCTACTTACATGAATCTTATATAATATAAAATAAATAATAATAATTAAAAATAAATATAAATAAATAATTGAACAAAATATTTATAATTATTTCAAAATAAATGAAATAAAAAATAAGGTAGAGGTATATAACAGATCCACATTTTAATTTAAGTAAAATACATCTTCTTTAGTGTAATATTTTTAATCCAATTAAGCTATCTATTTAGGCTTTATCTATTAAATTGGCTATAGTAATTTTCAATATTAAAATTAAAGAGCATAATTGCTATTTTAAAAAAAATAAAAATTATAGAAGACATTGCTTAAAAAATTTAAATAATTTATCGTGCTTTAATTTTAAATAAATTTTATTTTTATTCATCTGATTTTGTTTATTTTATTTTAAAATTTTCAATTGTAATAATAATCAAATTATTTGATGTAGATGAATACACCACATGCCATGTTACTTAAATGGATTATATATTTCTTATAATGTTAAAATAATAGTTTGATGGTAAATTAAAATTATTTTAAAAAAATAAAAGTTATTTTTATTGATTTCTCCAGGAGATCAACATATGAAATGAGAAGCTAGTAAAATGGGAATCTTAGTTAATAAACCAAGAGATCCATGGAAATTTGCATCTGAGGCATTATAAACGTAATAATCGAGAGTAATTAATTTTAAATTTTATAAAAAAATTTATATCGAATTCAAAAAATGTAAAAAAAATTTAATTTTTATTTAAAAAGTTCATTAAAATATATAATAGTTTTTTTAAAAAAAAATTTTGAGTTGGATGATTTTTAAAAATATGACGACAACCACAATTTGATCGCAAAGTTTTAACTCTAAATTCTATCATTTTATATTTTAATTATTTTTAAACTTTTTTCATAATTTTTTAAATTATAGTTTTTTACTGTGATAAATACTTTTTTATTACCAATGCTTTTGAATTTTTAAAAGTTTATAAAATTTTTTTATTTCTAATTCTTTTGAATTTCGTCAAATTAAATAATATTAATTAAATTTATTTTTAAATAATATTAATTAAATTTATTTTTAAATAATATTAATTAAATTTATTTTTTTTTTTAAAACAAGAGCGAATCCCAAAAACATCCAAATCAAGCTCTTTCTTTCTATAGTGTTTTGGCATGGCATGGAAGTATACTCACATTTTAATTTAAGTGATGTGCATCTTCGTTAATCCAATTTTAGCTATCTATTTTGGCTTTATATATTAAATTGGTTATAATAATTATCAATATTAAAATTGACTTAAAAAATTATTAAAATTAAAGATCATAATTGCTAAATTTTGTTAAAAAATAAAAAATGTAGGAGGCTTAATGCTTAAACAAATATAAATATTTTCCTGTACTTTAATTTTAAATAAAGTTTATTTTCATTCATTTTGATTTTTTATTTTTATTTATTTGATTTTTAAATATTCAATTGTAATAATCAAATTATTTGATGTACGTGAATTAACTACATGCCATATGTTATTTAAATGGATTTATGGATTCTTTTTAAAAATGGATTAATGCAATCTATATTTCTTATTAAAAAAATAGTTTTATGAATTAAAAAATAATAATTCATTTTAAACATTTTGGTTAGAAATAATTTAACTAGATAAAATTAAAATTAATGCAATAATTTTGATTAAAATGAAATATTAGAAGTAATAATTTTTTTTTTATTATTAATACGATATAATAATCATTTAAAATAAATTATGAGTAGTACACGCAAAAAATAGGCAAATTTTACTATTTTTTGCTCAATTTCTCATGGAGTTAAATTCTCATCAGTACCAGTTAAAGTAATAACTCCCGGCCTCTGATTTCCATATAAAGGACACGCCGAATATAAATACGCTCTTTAACTTCTATTCTAATAGATTAAATATCTTTCATAAGGAATCGTAATAAGATGTGACGATTTCTTTCATAAGAAATCGTAATAAGATGCGACGATTTTTTTCAGGAAATCTCCAGCGAAAAATACACACTATTCCTTCTTTTCTATCGAATCGATCATAACCACTACCTAGTGACTATAAAACTACTTGATTATAATTTGATCAGAATATTATTACATATGCTTTGATGTAATGGTCACGTTTATATCACTTGGAAGTGTTACAATTTTAATTATTCAAACCTAATAATTAAACGTGGAATATGAATTATTAAAATTAAAAATGCGCATTATAAGTCTAAGAACTGGAGATCGGTGGGTGTAGTGGCCTAATTTGTCTTGAGCTGGATTGACGGTGACTATATATTATTTAATTTTTATTAGGCTTCCATTACTATTTTTATAACTTATCCTCACCAAGGATAAATTCTGCACATAAAAATTGTTTTTAATTTATAATAATATAATTATTATGTATAAAAATTTTAAATGGATCAACAAAGTTAATATATTAATAGAGAAAATTCCAAATATATACAATAATTTCATTTAAATGGAATTCTAATTACATAAACTATACTTGAATTTCTTTTCAAAAAAAAAAAAAACTATGCTTGAATTTTAATTTAAAATTTTCTTCTAAGTTAGTTGTGTGTATATATATATTTTATTAAATTTAATAACTTATAAATTGTACAATTTTCATAGATTGCGAGACATGTATGTTACTTAAATAACTTGGTTCCCAAAAAGGATAATTAAATATTAAAATGGGTAGGGCACATAATCTTTCGATGTCTACAATCCAAAAAGACGGCTAAGGTGTCTGAAATAAAGATACTCGGACTAATATTCTTGGATGATTGAATAAAACTTTAATGTTCGTTTAATTGCAAACATAATTTATGTCGAGATAGTATGATTCCAGTCGACTTAATATTAAATAAGTTAGATTGTTCATTTTTAATAAACCGTCTAAAAAGTTTATAAAAATATCATTGTCCATTTTAAAGTCGACTTAATATTAAATAAGTCGATTATTATTTTTAATAAACCGTCTAAAAAGTTTATAAAATTATCATTGTCCATTTTGAAGGAACTTATCATAAGAATAACTTGTACAGAATCAAGTATATATATCCCTTCGAGGAGAGTTTCACTTTATTTTCTATAATATCTTAATTTTCATTCCAACTCCAACTTTAATATCTCTAAAAAAGCCATACATCTATGTTATTATACTCATTTATTAAATCAAACTCATATACTATCACTGCAAATTTCGGTTCACTTCATCCAGTGAAATTTCGAATTTCACAAACATCAAAACTTAAAAAGACTAATTTGATGTTAATATTACAATTCTTATATGAAATTTTAATTATATATTATATTAGGAATTCTTTTACGAATGGTATACTGTACGTAATTTCTTAAATTTACTCAAATTTACTTATTATAACAGACTAAAATCGTGATTAATTTTGAAGAGAAAATTTTTTTTAATATAAATTTTATAAATTTAATTTATAAATTTTATATAATTTAATTTAAAAATAATATAATATGAATATTAGAATTTAAAATAAATATTATTGTTAAAATGTTTTTACATAAATTAACTATATAACTAATGGAGTTAAAAAAAATTGGAATTTGAGACCTAGTTCAATTGGCGGATATCCTACTGTTTTCACCCCTCGTCGTCACTGTTCGGCTGTTCCAAGTCTAATTGTTTGACATTGAACAGCGGCCACAGCCACTCGTCACTCGTAACATACCAAAGTGGTGGGCCTCTCATTTTGAGTTCCCAGACGCTTTCGCTCGTCGATATATACATTTTCTCGTACCTCTGTCCCCTATCATATGCGTGCAAGAAAAATAGAGTCCAGTTCCCGATTCTAACTCTAATTTATTAATATCTAAACTAATATAAGACTCTGTATATGGAAGAAGTGGAGCTCGGGGCTGCAACAGGTTCACCGGCGACCATGAATGAGGTGGTTGTGGACTCCACCAGTACCGGTTTCACTCAACGTGGTTACCAGTACCAACCCAAGGTGGATACTCTTATTTCTTCATAAATAATGTGCTGTGCATTTTCATTCTCTCCGTTATCGATTTTTCTTGGAAATTTTGTATATTTGACGAGTATGGTTTACTGGGTTGTTATAATTTCTCCTGAAATTGAGTTTCATCGGAATGAATTGTATAAAGCAGGAGAGCGGTCGATGGGGGACATTAGTACTAGCTTACAAGACATTGGGAGTTGTGTTTGGAGGGCTTGTGACATCACCGTTGTATGTGTACCCATCAATGCCTTTGAACTCTCCAACGGAGGAGGACTATTTGGGAGTCTATAGCATCATGTTTTGGACTCTCACTCTCATTGGTGTAGTCAAATATAGCGGCATAGCTCTTAAGGCTGATGATCATGGCGAAGGTATACATTCACTTTTTTTTTTTTTTCCCATTATCTCTATTATTTGTATATCTTCTTGAAGTTTTCTATTGGTTTAGCGGATAAAATTTTTCAGTGAAGCTAGTAATTTGTATCTTTTTCTTTTCAACTTTTTTCGACTCTAAAGCGTTATAGGAACTACAAACATGGAGAAAAGAAAAACGTTCGACTAAAATCCCCTTAGAGGGAACCTGTGTTATAGATTTTTTCTTTTTTGAAGCTGTAGATCACACGAAGGGGTAGAATCATATCCCAGCAAGCAAACATTTTTGTTTGTTTGGATTCTATGTTAATTAGGACGTGTTCTGTAAATTACAGTCTGCCTGAAATGGCCAGCTTTTGCTTCCTAGACTGTTGAATAGATCTTTTATCTGCAATCTTAGAAATTTGCTAGTTGATTTCTTCCTTCTTTTTTGCTTTAGAACAATACAAGTGGGGAGCTGAAGTCCTGCCTACCTGTCCTTTGTGCGCGTTCTCTTGTAGAGAAACCTTATATATTATTGGGTCTCACTTGGAAAATGAATTTCGATATTTTGGTGTGCACATATGGAGTTTGAAACAAAAAATTAACGATTTTATTATTCTAGAGTTGGAATTTGCATAAAATCTTTATCACTTGCTGAATTCAGGAACTGTGCAGGTACAAATATAATATTACTCAGATCTAAATGGATTCTGATCATCTGGCCACAAAAATATGTGCTTACAGTTTCGCGTTAATGATTTGTTTAATCTCCTAGCTTTTCAGTGCCTTAGGTTGGCATGCAAGAGGGCTTAATTCTTTCCCTGTGCAACTATAAAAACTGCTGAATGCATGTGTTTTCTTCAATTCAATTCTTAATTCATGAGACAGGAAGCTAAACTAGTTGCTAGAAGCAAAGTATCCTGAAGTTATGATAACTGATACCACTTCAGGTGGAACATTTGCCTTGTACTCCCTGCTCTGCAGAAATATAAATATTGGAATCCTTTCTTCCAAACATGTAAAATCAAATGCAAGTTTCTCAATCTCTGCCTTGCAAGGAGGCACTGAGAATAAGTGTAGGCTTGGGAAATTTTTTGAAAGCAGCATTGTTTCCAGAAGGTTGCTACTTTTCATTGCTATGTTGGGAACATGTATGCTAATTGGAGATGGGATACTTACGCCTGCAATCTCAGGTTTGTCGGATTGTTCTTTTTTAAAATGTTTTTATCATTTCAATTTCGCCTTTTTATGGATTGTTTTCTATAATTCAGTGTTGTCTGCAATGGATGGAATAAGAGCACCATTTCCTGCTGTCAAGAAATGTAAGTATTCATGCATGCTGAAATTTATTATTATTATTATTATTATTATTTCAAATTGGGATTGTTTTCTATGAGATTAGAAGTTCACTGGTACCTGATACTGCAGCTTTGGTGGAAGCTCTCTCTGCGATCGTTCTGGTTGTTCTGTTTCTATTACAAAAGTTTGGCACCTCACGAGTTAGTTTTCTCTTTTCCCCTATTATGGGTGCATGGACCCTATGTACCCCACTAGTGGGGATTTATAGCATTATACGACATTATCCTAGCATTTTCAAAGCTATATCACCACACTACATAGTTAACTATTTTTGGAGAAATGGAAAGAATGGGTGGCTGTCGCTTGGTGGCACTATTCTCTGTATTACAGGTGAGCTTGTTACTTGAATTTATGTTGGTTCTAAACCAGCAGTTCAATCCTTTTTCGTTTATACCATATTAATGCATCCCTCTTGAGCACATCAGCAGGTAAGCTTCAGACAATTTATAGTGGTGTCCTTTTCTTATTTGGAAAATCTGGAGAAGGCCGTAACTTGTCTAAAGCTGGATATACTCCCTATCTCAGCCGTTCAAATAGTTTAGACTTTAGACCCTATGTAAACTTCCAGAATATGTTCCAAAAATACATTCTTCTGATACAAGTCAGGTTCAAATTTTTCATTAATTTTGGAGAGCCCAAACACATAATTTCTCACCTTTTTTGCTAAAAGCATTTCACCTTATTAACCTTATGTTTATCCTATTACCCTCTTAACTTATAAAAAATAACTTAATCCTTGCAAAATTTTCACTCGCTTCTATGTAACAGGTTATTCAATTTTATTGCTTCTACAACACAAGCATTAAGTTATTCCATAATTAAAAGTTGAAAAGAAAAGCTGATATGCATCCACTCTCACATTGTAAGGATTAAGTTATTCACAATTTCAAACTTGAAGGGATTAATAGGGTGAAGATAAAGTTGAAGAATGAAAAAACTTTTTATAACAAGGACAAAATTATGCATTCAGCCTTTTAGTGATGAGATCACAGGTCTGGCCTTTGATTAGATGGTCTACACTTGCTCGCATTGCCAGCTAATGTAAAAGAAAATGATGTCGGAAGTGTGAAATTTACAAGCATTATAGTATGTCCTTTCCTTTCAATTTTAAGATGCTGAAACAGATATGTGCACTTCTTTAAGTGGTTCTTTCTGTGACAGGCTCAGAGGCAATGTTTGCAGACCTTGGTCATTTTAACAGGACTTCTATTCAGGTTAGCTGTTAACTTCCAATATTATTATTTCTGGTTTATTGAATTCGTATAACGAGGCTTCCTCACAAATTCTTTCCTACCAGCTGGCTTTTCTATTTACAATATATCCATCACTTGTTCTGACATATGCGGGGCAAACAGCATACCTTATTAGGAACCCTAATGATCACAAAGATGGATTTTATAAGTTTATACCTGGAACAATTTATTGGCCGATCTTTGTGATTGCCACATTGGCTGCAATTGTGGCAAGCCAGTCACTTATATCAGCCACCTTTTCTGTCATCAAGCAATCTGTTGTACTGGACTATTTCCCTCGGGTTAAGGTGGTGCATACATCTTCTAAAAAAGAGGGTGAAGTTTACTCCCCAGAAGTCAATTACATCCTAATGATCCTTTGCGTTGCTGTTATACTTATTTTTGGAGATGGACAAGACATTGGAAATGCTTTCGGTTAGTACCACTTTCTTAATAATTCATTTAACAACCATTGAATTCTTTCATTTATCTTTAATGTTGTCACAAGTAGCGGCATATTCTATGATGACTTTCTTTGTTTGTTTTTTTTTTTTTTTTTTTTTTTAATTTACTTTATTTGCTTTGTTGCTTTTATCAGTAGATGAAGCATTACCCGTTCATCCAGTGGTAGTTCTTTACAAAGTAGGATTTAATTGTGCTAAAAGTAAACTTAGAATTTCTCGCAATTAGTGGTTGGATTGTTTAACATCTCAGCTACACAAATTATAGACTGAAAAAAAAAAAAAGGATAGAATAGGATGCAGTGCTTAATGTCACACATTGTTATCATATTTAAATAAAAAGCAGCATATTGACAATGAATCTTACAAGAGCATATTGTTATCATATTTAAGTAAACTTCTATTGCTGGTACAACCTTCTAATTCATTTATTACACCTTGCCTTCAGGTGTTGTTGTTAGCCTGGTAATGCTTATTACCACGCTATTACTGACACTAGTCATGATCATAATATGGAGGACTCCACCATTGCTGGTTGCACTTTACTTTTTTGTATTTTTTACAATGGAAGGTGTTTATGTCAGCGCAGTTTTAACTAAAATACCTGAGGGTGGTTGGATTCCATTTGCCATATCTTTTTTTCTTGCTTTTATCATGTTTGGCTGGTTCTATGGGAGGCAGAGAAAGATAGATTACGAGTTAACTCACAAGATAGACATGGAAAGACTTGGACTACTATTGTCCACTCCAGGCGTTCAGCGAGTTCCCGGATTGTGTTTCTTTTACACCAACATTCAAGATGGTCTGACTCCTATGCTTGGACATTATGTTAAAAACATGAAATCTCTTCACAAAGTAACTATTTTCACCACACTTCGATACTTGTTGGTTCCAAAGGTTGCTACGCATGAGAGGATTGTTATCAACAAATTGGGACTCAAAGGAATTTATGGGTGTGTGATTCAATATGGCTATGCAGATTTTCTAAATCTTAAAGGAGATGACTTTGTAAGCGAAGTTACCAACAGCTTGCGGGAGCATATACAAAACTGTAGAATCTCTTTACCATCTGATCCTCAAGAGGTTCATGAAGAGATTTCTGCCTTTGAAGAGGCAAAGCTGGCTGGTGTAGTTCACATTCGTGGGAAGACAAGATTTTATATAGGTGACAACTGCAGCTGGTTTGACAGAATGATGCTTGCATTTTATGAAGTCTTGCACAGCAATTGTAGATCTGCACTGCCAGCTCTCGGTGTGCCACCAACACAGCGTATCGAGGTTGGAATGCTATATGAAGCTTGAAATGATAGGTTATCATGGACATTATACGTTTCTATATGAGTTGTACACACACAGAAAACATCATGGAAGAGGGGAATTACTCAAAACGCACTAAAAAGGGTGATCACATGTATAAAGCATTCCCTAGTTGTAGGATCGCAAGGGTTGATAACTTGATGTACACAACTTAAGGCAAAGAGGTTGTTTCGTGGCTTGTATTTGTGACCTTCAAGTCACAAGTTGAGGTAAGTTAATCATTATAAAGTTACCCTCTTAGACAAAGTGCAATAGGGCATTTACTTTTTGTAAGTGGTCTTTTCTTTGCAGTTGTGAGTCGTAATAAATATAACACTTGGTTTATTATTGCTCTCCACTAAAAATTTGCAAGTAGATATAAATTCTGATGAATCAGATTATTCTACCTTAAGCCAATGATTGAGATTGGAAAAAAGAAGTGATGTGAGAAGTACTTGCAGTTGGTAACACCCTGAACAAAATGGTTGATTCAAAAGAATCTGGGGGTCTCACCTACCAGTTTCATTTCCTTTCCTCCTTGGATAGTTTTGCCAGGTCTGCTACATGTCCATTGGCTTTTGAAAGGAAGAATTTGGCAAAATTTTCAATTGCTCAAGTTCAGAGAACTAGGTTTTGGAGAGCAAACAACATGTCAGCCTTAGCTGAGAAAGTGAAAGCTACACTTAATGGTGAAATAAGAACATCTTTATTTGACCCTAAAAACCCTACAAACCACCATTCCACCAGTGAAGGCGACCCATAAACAGTTTCACTATAGTGTAGAAATCCGACTTCCCAAATGGTTTGAGAATAGGTAAAAACCTACAAATATCGTTAACCTGGATTTGAACTATCTGCTGCATTATTTTCGACGCCCCAGTATATTCCAGTTGGAAAGTTCTCTCGTGAAAATCTAGTGAACAGCATGATCTCTGCTAAACTTATTCAATGGTATGTACCATAAGATTAATTCCTCAACATTCTCCTATTATCAGAAACAAGGATGCTGGCATGCCTTATCATAATTGGAGGCAAAGGTACATAAGTGAGTTAAGCTAAATACCATAGGAACATCAAAATTCATGTTTGCATATTACATCTACAATGGGGATAATTCACGATGCAAATTTAAGGAGCCAAGTGAAAAGAAAGCCTACTTGGTGAGTCAATTCTTATAACGTGATTGTCTTCATCACCAGATTCGTCACTGGAATCATCCAAGGCATGGCTCTCATTTGCGTCTGTCCTCTTTGGTGGTGGAGCAAGAACATACCGTGAAAACCTTCGCACTTGAAGGTTCTTGCTTAAAGTAGTAGATCCTTCTGATCTGACAGAAACTACAGGACGACCTTGAAGTGATGCAGTTCTTGAGAATGGCATGCTATGGGATCGATTGACTAGACTGCTTGAAGAACGTTGGCTACGCCATTCCCAGTCAACCTTGTGAAATGAAAATATAAAGCAGTAAATTCAAAAGATTTAAGATTCACAATATTTTATTTCCATCTTTCATAGGGTTCATCTCAATGGGTACTTGAATGACATTAGCTAAATTTCTGACTAGAGTAGAACCTTTTTACTTTGTCCCACAAGTAAATTCATATAAATCATTAAAATCTGAAAAAAATAGGTAGGTTGAAAAAATCCAGTGTGGGGTGCTTCCAAACAAATCCCAGCAGACAGAAAAAATAAATTAACCATACCATGCTGCCAAAAATGCTCAGCTGCATTGCTCTTGCAGGCAAGCTACTTACTACTCCACTTATAAGATTCCGTTGGTGCAGTTTTGACTTGTAAAAATTTTCAGGCCAACTCATAAGACCATGCTCTCTGCTTAGAGGTTTATGGGGATGATCACCTGTATGTGGTACCAAAGAAGATGACCTTCTCAGCAGAGCCCTATCTGCCTCAAAAGCTGCCATGTCAAAAGTTATCATTCTCACTTTCTCATCAACTTGATACCAGGATCTTTGATGAGATAAGCTGGCTGTCTCGGCACCTGCATTTGTAAGTATAATTACTCGAGTTTTATCTTTTAGTCATCATGGTTCCCTGCCAAACAACTTAGCTGGTAGCTCAACATTACTAAATCAAAATGTATCTACTAAGTAGTTGGTTTTGCTCTATTGTCAAAATAGCAACAAGTAATTGGAACAGTGACTAAACCTAATATAGCAACTCGTCAAGTTGTTTTTAGCATAAGAATTGGAAATGATTTCTATTATTTTTTTCCCCTTTGTATCTTTATGTTTCCAAAGGAGTTGTCTGAGAACATGTGCAGATTATTCTTGTTAATTATTATATCCCTAGCCATGTATCCTTTCTTTTCCTTAAAATATCTAGGACTCTTTTAACAAATTAGGATCAGAAGTCATATATAATTTATTTCACTGAAAAAGAGAACTTGAATTAACGGTAATGTAAACAGTAAACCTAGTGTGAATTTTAAAGGAAGCAACTAGAGTCTAGAGGTAATAATTTTTGAGCCACCTGAAAAATCAAGCCCAAACAGTCCAAAAGATAGGGTTAAATCCTGATCACTGTAATGTTTTAATTTTGCTATCCTATTCTCCTCTTCCTTGTTTCATTTCTTCTATTCACAAACTACCAAATGAAATTTTTTTTTTTAAAAATCAAGACAAACAACATATTACAAAATCTTTACCAGTAATCATCCACTAGGTAACATCAACTTGGATGTATATGATATGAATGTATATATGCAGCAGCAGCATTATATGACCCTGCTATCCAGCAGTAAAATAGTGTATCATAATTATCAATAATTGTGAAATGTAAGAGATATGGGACCAAAATGTAAAAAAAGAATTATATTCAGGATTCATTTTTTTAAGAAAAAAAAATTAGAGTTCAGCCCTTCAATACCATCAATTTCTTCATTTTGGATGCTATGAATTCCATTTGCATTTCCAAAGCTCTGATTTCTCCGTGGAGGCAATAGTGCAGCAGGTGATGTAATCAATTCTTCTTGAAAACCATGGGTTCTTACACGTCCTTCTAAGAGAAAGCCAATTGAATTATTAGGTATTTCAAGTATTTCTCCCCCTAAGTGTGTATATATCATTGACCTTTCTGAAACAAGAGTTCTCAAATCTTGCATAGACATTTCTTCAAATACTTGAGGAAGCAAAATTTTGGCGAGTATGATAGCACTTTCCTGAAAGAGAAAGGAAACAAGAAAACAGAGCTCTCAGAAATAGCTTGAACAATAACAATAGACCAAAATTTTGTGTCTGATGTATATTTATTCATTTTTGCCTTGACATATTATTACACATACATATGTATTATTACACAAAAGAACTTGTTTACTCCTCTCATGACCACTCTTTTCTTTCAGCTAATAAAAGTTTGGAAAACTAAAGCATCTCTAGATGAGGAAGTCTTTATCCCCTGGTTGGTGTCTCCTTGTCGTGAACATAATGAGTCTGGTTGTCATTTGCTTTTGCATTGTGAAAGGGCTTGGATAATTTGGAACAACCATTTTGGTCTTTTGAGTAGAATTGGCTCTATGCAGAATCTTTTTGTTGGCTTCAGGGGAGATTTCGCCTAGCTTATGAAATTTAGCTTATAAGCACTTTTAAGTTTTAAGCTGTTAAGTGTTTGGTATAGGTACTTATAAGTGTTAGATGAAAGTTGAGCACATTTATTATGAAAATGACTAAAAAGGATATAAATTAGATTATCATTAAATGCGGGTATAATTGTAATTTTAAATTTTTAATAAGGATATTGTAGTAATTTAATTGGCCAAACTAGCTTATAAGCACCAAAATAAAAAGTTGGGGAGTACCGGCTTATTTTTTTGGTGTTTATAAGTTTATTACATTACTATAAACAAACGCGTTATTTAACTTTTAGAGCTTATAAGCTGGTCAAACCAGCTTATAAGCTGAGCCAAACACCCTCTAAAGTGACAAGGACTTGGCTGGTAAAACAGATGCAAAAAAAACCTGTGTAATTATGTTGTATTTGCAGTAATATAAAAATTTAGATGGAAATAAATTCTCAGCTTTTTCAAAAACCAGTTTCTGTCCTTCAATTTTCTGCGGGAAAAGGTGGTCTTTTTACTTTTTCATGGGCTTCAGCTTTAGTGATTTTTCAAGGGATGGCTTTAGAAGTTATCCCAGTTTAGTTGTATAATGTCTCAAGAGCTGTTTCTGTTCTTTTTTCTATGTTTGCTGATTTAGGCTCCTCGCTGTATTTCCTTTCTATCTTTATTTCAAAGAAAAAAGATTTTTTTTTTTCCTATTCAAAGAACAGTACCTTCCACATGAAGTCTTCCACATTGGCATCTGACTCTGCTGCTGAAAGTATTTTCTCACTTTTAACAAAAAAGCAGAGAACCACAGAATCTGTTATCATGTCACAGATGTAAGGCTTCCTAGCTAACACTTCGTATATGCCTAGTGTGCTCCCATGTGTAAAAGTTGGGTGCAGAGAGTGCCTGTTCCTTGTGTTGTTACTCCACTGACAAACAACAATTAACATTTATGACTTGCTCCAGCTCCAATGCGAACAAATTGTGTAGTTGTAACTAGAAAAAGAGGGAAAGTAAAATGAAGAAAGAAAGAAAATTCTTATAGCCTAGCCTAACTTGTGCATTTACCTTGACAACACCATTAGAAATAAGCCAAACTCCAGTTGATTTGGAGCCTTGTTTGTAAAGGCGTGAACCACGTGGCTTCATTGTTCTTTTGGTGGAACCTACAAGCGGTTCACATACTGTAGGAGGAAGGGCCCCCAACAAAGGATGGTTGCTAATCAGATCGGTTATTTTGGGAATATTTACTAAAGGAGGATCCCTTAGAAGCCTTTTCAAGTCTGCCTACAACAAAACGTGAAATGAATTTTTTTGGTTAAATATTCAAGTAAGTGCAAATTAATGGCTAAATAGTGCAGATTCTAAATACAAAACATAGGTACCTGGACTGCATCATGAAGATGAAGCATCTCCTTTTCTTCCAACAATCCAACCATCCCCAGACTTTGAACATAATTGATTAAATGTCTCAGCACCGAATGAGTTACTTGTCTAGTTTTCAGAACACGCAAAACCTGAAAATTTGCTAAAATTATTAGCTCATATTATGAATTATAAGAGATATTCGAAATTGCTCCAATTAGCTAGAATATAGGGGCAAAACGAAAGTATGAACATTATATTCCAGATGGACTATACCAATTAATTTCAAAAGGAATCCAGTCGACATGGACAAAATACAAGCTAGTTAAGTTCACAAACCTCAGGAAATGTACCACGAACATCTTCTAAGAATTCTCTCGCTTCTTTTCCTTCTGCCTCACTTTCATTAATAACCTTAGAAGCAAGTTCATTGTCACCTAAGAAGTGCATGAAAGAAATCAAACATCTCAAAAAATTGTTAATAAAGAATAAAATCCAATGTTTTCAGTGAAGAGAAAGATTATCCCACTGACAGCTATTGAAAGCATAATATATTCACTATCCTCATTACCACAACAACATTTTAAGTTAATGACAGAAAATTTTTGACAGATAAGAGGATGTCTTCCAGAGACCAAAAAGTTATTGCAGATCAAGTGTGACAACAAAGCAGGACTCTTCTAGCCAATGCCCTCAAAATTCAAATAGCACTTCTCATAACAAATGCTCTAACTACAAAAGTAGTGAGTTGCATCTAATAGCAAAACTAGAATCATCCAAAATTTGAAGCATAATACGTGACTAGAAGGAAAGGTGTCAAAAGTTGACCATAATAATCATGGGAGATCAATTTTTTCTTACAGCAATTAACTTCTGTAAGCAGTGGCAGTTGTAAGAACAAATGCCGAACACACCTACAATGTGTCATAACAACATATTCATTGCATAGTTCCCAATTGCATGAAATGTTTTACAACTATATCTTAGGAACGATACAGAAATCTGCCTACTCCATTTAAAGGAGAATAGAAAGTTCAAAAGAGAATTTTTTTTTTTTCATTTGAAACCTAATAGCATAAATCAAGGAAATGTTTACCTAAAAAGTCATGCAGTTGCCATCGTGCAATTCTGTGGGCACGGAGAAATGCAGCACAAATATAGCAAGCAGATTCCAATCTCCCTATGATGAAATAAGTAATCAGTTTCCGTGGGCAAGACCTGTAATAACTTGGGAAATGAACATTAGCTTTTAAGCCTTTCCAATCACACAAAGGCCCAATAGCCAAGTCAATTGCTTCATCTATGGATTGCATCAAAATATTTGCAGTGATTTGCGTTATTCTTCCCTCATCGAGCATTCTCCAGTAAGCAGATTGGACACCTCATACAAGAAAAGAAGTCCCAATCAGTAAATTGTTCATACAGGTAAAGGAATTTTCAAGTCCCAAAAAAAACAGCAAAGTACCTGAAAAGTGGAGCAGTTCTGTCTTTAAATACAAGAGATATTTTAGCTGCTAGTGTCATTTGAAGAAAACATTTAATGCAATAGAAGTTCTAGGCTGTTAGTGAAACATTAAGGCCCAAGCAGATGTTTGCTCAATAAAGAAAAAATTGTGGCAGCAGTGCTCGGGCAGCACTGGTGGTGCTGCACGATCATTTGTTACAGCTTTTAGGTCTATGTAATTTAGATAGAAATTTTGGAAATGGATATTTTGGTTATTTTAATTATTTAGGATATTTTTGATATTTGATTTTGTTATTAGGGTTAAGGTTATTGTATTACTCTAGATAAGTATTATTAAGAGCTCTTCAACATTACTGTTGTATTTGTAGATTGAGAAAAAAATAAAATTGGAGAGCATCATTCTCGTCTTTTGTTGTCCAACTTCTTTTGCATTTTTATACTCTACAGTGGTGATAGCAGGGTAGCATGGTGGTGCAAGTGGTGATGGTGGTGGCAGCAATGCAGGTGGTGTGGGGACGGTGGAGGCACTATAGGAAGGGGAACAGAAATGCTAAAAAAAAAAAAACTTAGATTAATAGTTAAAATAAGTATCCATATGCTTGTAAAATGTGGGGCTAAAAGGATGAGGTAAATTTCTTGGCTCTAGACAATATGCACATTTACAGAAATATAGACAGCACGTGAATATGCAGAAATAGATAGCCAGCATGGGAAATTTTCAATCTGATTGAATTCTTAATCTTCCTCAAAATGTTCCTGATCACATTTTTAAATTGTTCTATACTTTTCTCACTTTCAATACTATCAAACAATTCTCTTTCAATTTATGCTGCAATTGCAAGGCATTCAAAGATTTGTTTAGGGTCTAAAGAAGGCTAGAAAGATAAATAGGCAAGTATAGACACACACAAATTAAAACCTAAAAGAAAGCACAGGCAAACACATCAAAGGTATGTAAATATTTCAGAAGCTTCTATTAGGAGAAATGGAGGCACATGCGCAGATCTGCCAATGCCAATTCAATTTTCATTATATTGAGGAACGTATAAAAATTATTTTGGACTCAGCACTAAAGTCATTTATCTGGTCAAAGATCCCAATCATGGAGAGAGGAAAAATGTAAACAAAAAAGGAAAAAAGAAAAAGACATACCATTTAGAAGGCGTACACGAATATCCTCCAAATTTGTTGGGTCTAGATTATTTTCAGATTCAGTAGCATTTTTAGGGTCTACACATCCCTCCAAATTATCTAAGCTTGCAATATATCTTTTAACATTTGGCCAGTCAGCAGGTCCAAGTTCCTCATCATCTCCAAGGTCACCAAAGGCTGCTAGTGCTTTGTTCAACATTTCATACTTTGTATATTCCAATATACGTCTCTGTAGAAGAAGAAAAAAATCTCAAAATGGTTGAACGAAGTAGTTAGTGCTATAAAAGACATCATAGCTTGCACAATTTACTGGTAAATATACAAGGATATTCTAATTTACAATCTAAGAGATAGTCCTCTTGCCATTCATCGAAGATAACTTTCAATGCCTCAATGACTTGCATAATTCTTGTAGGAAAATGTTCTCAGTAAAATAACACAGTTAAGAAAACATGTAAGATATTTTCAAATCATAAATGCTGGTGTTTATGCAATTTTTTATGTAAAACAAAACCAAACGTGCCATCTTAACGTTTCTGCACAGTAGAATACTTCATCTATAGAATTGGAAAAATATCACATAGATACCAACATAAAACTCACCTTGGCAGCTGATAGCTTATCCATATCTAGAAGACACAAAATAAACTGTGTAGCTGATCCATTCACAATAAGTGTCAAAAATACAATTCCACCGGTGAAGAAAACAAACTGTGAAAAATGGTGAAGAAAACATCAATTAGTTAATAAGCATGGTTAATGGGGAGGTAGATAATGCATTCCCATTTAGTTGGAAATTCTTTTATTATCATCAGATCTAAAAATCCTTACACATTCCAGTTGGAGAAATTTTAAATAAAAAAATTATTGCAAGAACTCACCAGAGTTCCCATTTCAGACGTGAGACATGTTGAGCTGTCACTAGTGCGCTGACACAAAATTCAGTGAAATAATCATGAGGTGCCAAATAGACATCGTTAAGTTTGGGTCTGGCTTAAATCAACCCAAAAGCTAGCTTAAGGAGGAGTGCTTAGGGCCAAGTGTACATTATAGAATTCAGACCCCTCTGTCTAGAATTTCATTGGAGCTTAAAATGTTTAAGGGAGTGTGAAATATTTAAGGGAGACCCACATCGGAGGGAGGCTCTTATACTATATTAATTTTAGATCATAATTGATCTAGCATGCTTGTCTTAAGGTCACCATTTGCATTTACATCTACAAGTATCATTCTCCATAACTAGCCACATAAAAGAAAATGAGACCAAAAAACATAGGCCCAATTAAATAATTTCATAGCATGGCACAAATACGATGTTAAAGTAAAATCTATATGAATGAAAGAAAAATGTAACCACTTGAAACAACCACATTCCATAGAAAAGTGAATAATCTCATCAACCTGTGGACTGCCTAATCCATGATTACTTGCCTTAACAGATAGTGAGAGTGATAACGCAACAGCTCCCCGTAAACCTGACCAAACAAGAATAGTTGCTTCCTTCCAATCTAAACCATAGCCGAAATATTGTAAAAATGGATACAATACTCCAACTACAACTAACCGAGATACTTGCACATAAATGTATAGAAGAAATAGGTAGCCCCATGAATTTCCTGGAACAGAAATCACAAGTGTCATCTGATACCTTAAGAAAGCAAGTTTCTTCACATTCATTAAACAGAGAGAGAAACCATGTGACCGTAGAACTTTCATCACTTCGACGCTACAGATAAAGGAAACTTGAAAAAATTGCATCAAAGTGCCAAAGTTGTTGCTATCTTTCCACATGAAGCACAAGATGGACAAAAAGAAGGGCATTAACATAGGTCCAAACATAAATCATAGTTAAGAAATTCAGTTTTCAGAAATAATTTCTAATTGACATTTGATAAACATATTCAATTACATTCTCATTTGGCATTTTCTTGTAATCCGTGGATTTTATGATGATCACGCTTATATCTAGAGAAGACTTGAGGGTCTTTAACTGTCATCGTTAATATTTTTAAATCATATACCTATTCACTTGGTACTCTTTTTCTTCCCTTTGCCAGCTGTCCGGAGGCATCTAGAAAATCTAGCATTTTTTCTCCGGACAGAGGAGCATAATATTACACGGAAATATTCCCTGGCTGGTCGTTATCCTGTTCCTTTTATTTTCTTCAAGTCTCCTTGTTATATGTTATTTGAATTTTGTAATTGAAGATCGAGAAAAGAGAGGAGGGGAAATGCTTATTGCTGGATTATTGAAAGAACATAGCTATTTGGCTATTCTTATTCAAAACAAATTACTCTTTATTCTTGTTTGCAATTGATATTTTATTTATAACTCTATCACAACTATCCAGATTAAATTACATATTTACATTCTGAATTCCCTCTCTTTGTCCATTATTACCATTCAGGTAGTTAAGAGGTTAAGAGGATCATGAAAGGTTTCCCTTGGTTTGGAATGAGGAGACCAAGATACATTACCAAATTGGGATGCTTGTTGAAGGTTAAGTCCAAGGGGTCAGTCTTGGCAATTATCCAAAAAAAATTGCTTAAGGAGGAAAATTTTATAAGGTGATAGGAAATAAGTAAGGATATGGCAAAATGGACGGAATTAAAAGTTGCTTTGTTTGTCATGTTCCAGATCTATCACAGTTTCCCTTTGCTAATCAAGTATGAAATCTACAGTTAGATCTAAGGTTAAGACTTTTGTTTGGTCAATAAGACTTAATAAAATTTACAAATATTGTTACCAAGGCATTTTCATCTGGCTTTTATGTTCTCTATCCTTGTACTATTAATAAGAATCAAAGCATCTATTTTTGCTTTATTTTGTTACTTGGACCAAAACAATGGAGCACTGGGTTTGTGCATGAACTTAGGACAATCTCTAGTTGAATCCTTTCAAGTGATTCAGAATTAGGGAATAGGGAGGAATAGTTATTTAGAATTGAGTGAGCTTTGCAGTGCTGGGAAGTGTTCTCTTGGAATTTAAAGCTGGGAGTTTCAAGAACTATCTTTTGTCAGAGCATTCACTTAGGAATAATGGCTTCTTCCTAACAGTCTAAACTTAGTTTCTTTGATAAAGCTTTCCAAGCAAATACTCATAATAGATTTGAACAGTCCCTTTGATTTTTTATTTGCTATTTTTACAAAAAAATTATTTGTTTACTTTTGTCTTTCCCCTTTTCAATACAATTCTCTTCTTTTATCCCAAATATATATACATTAGTTAAACATTTTCTAAAAATTAATTTGAGAACAAGAAAATAAACTTCAATTATATTTGGGTCCCTGATGGACTTAACATCAAGGTGCATCTCAGCTCGATGATGAGCGGTAAGTTGTCAAAATGGTCTAAAGACCTTAATGACTGTAGGTTTCTGCATGTCATGAAGAGGCCTCAGCCCTTTCACTCGATAACATATGTTCTAGGTAGCCCATGAACATGGTTCATTATAGTTATGAACATAGTTCAATGAAAACATAATTGATCTAAAAGGCCTCCAACCATTTATGCTTAGTATACACACAAATAGATCATGGTAATTTAAAAAGCGATTAGTACCGTGGTTGTGAAAAATATTTTCACTGCTAAGAACACCTTCAGCTATGACAACACCACTGTAAAGCAAAAGAGGAAAAAAAAAATCGATGAATCAACATACTGGGAGGTATCAAAATATTTCAAACAGATAATTTAGTTTTGCTTTTCATTTTTATTTGCTGTTAGCCGGTGAAATGCCTATAACACATTGAATATATAACATTGAACTGAGACGAAGATACAACAACAATGTGCAACATAATTGATAGGTTGAAGAGGATATACATAACTCTCTACTTTCTGATCACTTGCTCCCAATGAATGTTCAAAGTTGTGACATTTTCATAAAACGTAAAGCCGCTCTACTACAGCTCAAGCATATTTATTTCAACAAAAATTTAAAAAAATATACATAAAAATGAATTAACTAGAGTGTTAATTGAAGTATATGATATGCATACCAACTCCCAACCAAATCAACTGTTAACTTTTATGTATCAAAGCATAGATGCAAACGAACAAGCTGAGTGACTCAGATAAGACAGCAAAGAAATAATGCAAGTCTTCATTTTTCCCTATGCTAAATGTAACAAGTCAATTTGTCCTTGATAAGTCCACCAACTGCCAAGTTGCATCAGACTAGATCTTAAAGATGGATCCTCCTCATCTTTTCAATAGGTAAAATTTGAACTTAAGACCCAACTATCATCCCACTTCAGCATTAGAGGCAAGAACTACTAACAAATGGCAATATCTTTAATTGAACTTTGAGTCACTACGTACTATAACATTTTGTTAAGGCTAAAAGTCCATCCTAAGCTGGAGTATGAGCCAAATGCTTAAGATGGCGCCTGCCTCCTGGGTTTTCTTGATTCTGAAAAAGTGAAACATCTAAGATAAAATCACAATTTCTTTCAATGTTATGTTGATTGGAACAAAAAGGGAGACTTTTTCCCTCTTCCTGACTTGATTCAAACCCCACTTGTTTTCTTTCTTACCTGATCTAGTCATATAGGTCTTAATGTCTGAAGCACAATGATGCTTCCATATGGACAGCAAATGTGCCCCTAGGGGTAAAGCCTCAGCTTGAGCAGGAAACATATCTTATCTGACTTTTCACATACATGTTTATTAATTCTTTTTTCTATTTAGCGCTTTTCCCCTCTTAATTAACAATATCGTCATTAATAACTAAACAATAATACATTACAACATAATTTTGAATTTAGCCTTGGCATATGTGATATGTTATAAGTTATAGAAAGTAAATATGTTAATATAGGAAGTAAATATTGATAGATGGGTCAGTTGCTTAATCCTAGGGATTGTATAATCATAGACTTGATTTTCCTTCCTATTTAGATACCCTCTCTCATGTATAAATAGATTGTAATCTCTATTGTGAAATACAACAAATATTATCCTTCTACATGGTATCAGAGCTTTTCTCGTCGAGATTTAATTTTTCTCTCCCGTCAAAGTTTTTTTCAAGAAAAAAAAAAAAAAAAATTTTTTTTTGGAGACTTAGGGCTCTGTTTATTTGGGTTACCCATAACGGGTAATATTTGGATCTCACCATCGCTGGAGTCGCCACATCGTTCCCTTGTCAGATCTGAGGTTTATTTGCCGTTCGGGTTTTGGGGGAGGTGTTTTTATCGGTACTGTTCATCGAACTGTTCACGGGGTACTGTTTATCGGTACTATTCACGAGTACTGTTCATCGGTACTGTTCACGAGTACTGTTCATCGACACTGTTCACGAGTACTGTTCACGTGGTACTGTTCACGCCGGGTACTGTTTTCTGATTCTGTGTTTCTTTTGTTGCTGTCGTTTTGGGTTTGTTGTCATGGTTGAAGTGAAAACTACCACCGTAACTGATGTGATTCCTATGATGACTAAAATCACGGAACACAAATTGAATGGATCTTCCAATCAAGGAATTTTGATATCTGCAGATGAGTATGCACAATTCGTCCAATACCAGGCATCTCTAAAATCCTCTAATTCCTCCTCCATCACTGCAATTGCCGAGTCAGGTAACTCTACTACATGTCTTGTGTCTTCATCCTCAAAATGGGTTATTGATTCTGGTGCTACCGATCATATGTCAGGTAATTCTACCCTTTTGTCCAATCTTGAGTCTCGTACATGGCCTTCTTATGTTACTCTTGCTGATGGCACTAAATCTTCTGTCATTGGTTCTGGTCATGTCAACTTAACCCCTTCTCTTTCTGTATCCTCTGTGTTATGTCTCCCTAAGTTCGCATTTAATTTGCTTTCCGTTAGTAAACTCACTCGTGCATTGAATTGTTGTGTCTCATTCTTTCCTGATCACTGTGTTTTTCAGGATCTTTCGACGAAGTAGATTATTGGTAGAGGGAGTGAGTCAGAGGGTCTTTACGTCTTGGATAAGCAACTACCTCGATCTCCTCGATCTCTGGTATGCTCCACGCGTTTAACACCTTTTGATGTTCATTGTCGTTTGGGGCATCCTTCTCTCTCAGTTTTAAAGAAGTTATATCCACAGTTTCATTCTTTGTCTACTCTAGATTGTGAGTCTTGTCAATTTGCCAAACTTCATCGTTTACCTACACTGCCTCGAGTCAATAAACGGGCTTCGTCCCCCTTTGAGTTAGTACATTCAGATGTTTGGGGTCCTTGTCCTGTTGTGTCTAAGTCTGGCTTTAAGTATTTTGTTACTTTTGTTGATGATTTCTCTCGTACTACTTGGTTATTTTTAATGAAGAGTCGTTCAGAATTATTTTTTTTTTTTTGTGCATTTTATGCTGAAATCCAAACCCAATTCAATACTTCCATCCGTATATTGTAAAGTGATAATGCTAAAGAGTATCTCTCTGGGGAATTTCAATCTTATTTGTTACAAAAAGGGATTCTTCATCAGTCATCTTGTGTTGCCACTCCTTCACAAAATGGAGTTGCTGAAAGAAAAAATCGACATCTTCTTGAAGTAGCCAGAGCTCTCTTATTCCAAATGAAGGTACCTAAATGTTTTTGGGCTGATGCTGTCTCCACTGCTTGTTTTTTGATCAATCGCATGCCTTCCTCCATCCTTCATGGTGATATCCCTTATAACATTTTGTTTCCCACTAAATCTTTGTTTCCTATTGAGCCACGTATGTTTGGTTGTACATGTTTTGTTCGTGATGTTCGTCCACAGGTTACTAAATTGGATCCTAAATCACTCAAATGTGTCTTCCTTGGCTACTCTCGACGTCAGAAAGGGTATCGTTGTTTTTCTCCTGATCTGAATCGGTATCTTGTGTCTGCGGATGTAACATTCTTTGAGTCCACTCCATTTTTTCCGCCATCATCTGTTTATAACACCGAGGGGGAGGAAGATGACCTCTTGTTATACATTGTTCGCTCTTTGTCTCCTCAGACTACTCCTACACCTTTCGCTCATGTGCCAGGTCGCCCTCCCATCTTTCATGTGTATTCCAGACGCTTAGAGGACTCTGACTCCGTTCCGCTACCTGCTTCTTCGTCGACAGATCCTGCTCCCACTGATCCTTCACCGTCTGATTTGGATTTGCCCATTGCTCTTCGCAAAGGTAAACGTACTTGCACTTATCCTATTTCATCTTGTGTCTCTTATGATCAATTATCCTCCTCTTCTCGTTGTTTTGTCACTGCTTTAGATTCTATTTCAATTCCCAAAACTGTTATTGAGGCTTTGTCCCATCTTGGTTGGCGTGCTGCAATGGAAGAGGAAATGATGGCCCTTGACACTAATGGTACTTGGGAATTGATGTCCTTGCCCCCAGGAAAGCGGGCTATTGGGTGCAAATGGGTGTTTGCAGTAAAAGTAAACCCTGATGGATCTATTGCTCGCCTCAAGGCCCGTTTAGTGGCCAAAGGTTATGCACAAACTTATGGAGTTGACTATTCTGATACATTCTCTCCAGTTGCCAAGCTCGCATCTGTCCGATTGTTTATTTCCTTGGCGGCTACTCATGATTGGCCCTTGCATCAACTGGATATTAAAAATGCTTTTCTTCATGGTGATCTTCAGGAGGAGGTTTATATTGAGCAACCACCTGGTTTTGTTGCTCAGGGGGAGTTAGGTAAGGTTTGTAGACTTCGAAAATCCCTTTATGGCTTGAAACAGAGTCCTCGAGCATGGTTTGGCAGGTTTAGTGAGGTGGTCCAACAGTTTGGAATGAAGATGAGTAAGTGTGATCACTCAGTGTTTTATAGAAATTCTGATAGTGGAGTAATTCTGCTTGTAGTATATGTGGATGATATCGTTATTACAGGAAGTGACATTGCTAGCATCACATCCCTAAAAGAATTTCTTAAAACACAGTTTCATACAAAGGATTTGGGTTCCTTGAAATATTTCTTGGGAATTGAAGTTATGCGGTGTAAGAAAGGCATCTTCTTATCTCAAAGAAAATATGTTCTTGATTTGTTGGCAGAAACAGGAAAATTGGGTGCTAAGCCTTGTAGTACCCCAATGACCCCTAACCTTCAACTTACCACAGAAGACAGTGAGCCATTTGCAGATCCTGGAAGGTACAGAAGATTAGTTGGTAAGCTGAATTATTTGACTGTGACTCGTCCTGATATTGCATATTCAGTGAGTGTGGTAAGTCAGTTTATGTCCTCTCCTACTGTTGCCCAGTGGGATGCTCTGGGACAGATTCTTTGTTACCTTAAAGGGGCCCCAGGGCGAGGTCTATTCTATGGTAACCATGGGCACTCAAATATTGAATGCTTTTCTGATGCTGATTGGGCAGGCTCGAAAGTTGATAGGAGGTCAACTACTGGGTATTGTGTTTTTGTGGGAGGTAACTTGGTCTCATGGAAAAGTAAGAAGCAAAATGTGGTCTCCCGTTCTAGTGCTGAATCTGAATATCGAGCCATGGCACAAGCCGTTTGTGAAATCTTGTGGGTACGTCAACTGTTGGAAGAAGTTGGGTTTTCAAATTCGGTGCCTGCTAAGTTGTGGTGTGATAATCAAGCAGCTATCCACATTGCCTCCAATCCAGTATTTCACGAGAGGACCAAACACATCGAGATTGATTGTCATTTTGTTCGTGAAAAGGTTCAACAAAAGATAATATCAACATAACATATCCGAACTGGAGAACAATTAGGAGATATTTTCACTAAATCTCTAAATGGGACTCGAGTCGATTATATATGTAACAAGTTGGGCATGATTAACATTTATGATCCAACTTGAGGGGGAGTGTTATAAGTTATAGAAAGTAAATATGTTAATATAGGAAGTAAATATTGATAGATGGGTCAGTTGCTTAATCCTAGAGATTGTATAATCATAGACTTGATTTTCCTTCCTATTTAGATACCCTCTCTCATGTATAAATAGATTGTAATCTCTATTGTGAAATACAACAAATATTATCCTTCTACATGATAGAACAACAAACAACAGTGAAATAATGACAACTTAATTGCTTACCTCAAGATGAAAATTAATGTATTTGCAATATATGCAACCATTTCCCTGGGAAAAAATGCAAATGAATTAGCGAACCACTACACAATCATTGAAAAATTAAAACACATTAGTAAGAAAACACTGCTGTGTTTGTGCATCACAGAAGTGCACAGCTAAGATTTTAAGTCTAGTCAAGCATATTTCTCAGATATTTACAGCTGCCCCAGCTGAACTAAATTAAATTATATTAACAGCAGTAGACAATACGTGTCCCTCAAACAAGCGTTAAAATGAGGGGCATAAACCTTTTTTTATCCTTGCCAAAGCCTATCACTCTCAAACAAACTTTTGAACATCAGAAGCCCTACCTTGATGCCTGCCCCTCTTTTTTTCTCATACTAGAGTCTTCATTCCTCCGCAACAAATATAAAATCTCTTCTTTTTTTTCTATTATCCCTCATGCTTGAAATATTACTGTTAGATTTGTGGCTACCTCATGGCTTAATTCCTTCAAGGAGATTTCATTTCTCTACAGTCTATGCAGCCTCTCTTTTTAACAGTCTTATCCAACTAATTATCCTCAGAATTAAAGCTGTTACTATAGTGCAATAATGTGTCTGTGAGTGTGTGAACTTTTCGCACGCATGAGGAAAGATTTCTAGTTCCTAATGAGTTAAAATAAATTCCTCAGATATTCAGGATAACACCTTCTACTTCTCATTCTTTTCCCCAAAAAAAGGGGAACAAATAGCTATCCTTTCTCTTCCACCTTTTTCATTTTATTGATATAAAAGATTCTGCTAGTTTTCCTTTCACCTTTTCTGTCCATAACACGAGCTACTACATCAATTAAAACATAGGCATTTGATGTACCAGAAGTGATGCAAGCTTTGTTGACCATCACCCTTGAAAGCAGCCCTAGCAGCTGCAGAGTAAAACCTGTACAAAGTGTAATGTCTCATGATGTCACTTCTTCAAGTTGCAAAGTAGCTATTGATACCTTATCAACTTACATTCCCAAAGTCATCACTGCCAAAACACCAGAAACACCAGCACCCTCTTGCGCCTATCACATAACAATGAATATAAAGTTTGTCAAACACTAAAGAAGTAATGTGATTTATAATAAAAACATAGCAATTTGTAAAACCATTTGTATGAACTTTTTTTTTTCAACTGGATTTCAATGAAGCTTGAGACAAACCCTGTAATGCACTAACCAGTAATTTAGCTGGGGCAATTCGAATGGATTCCAGGATTTATTTCCCAAATTTGCCAAATAACTTTTTAATTTTCATCAATTGGACATGGCAAAAGAACAAAATATAAAGCTATTCCTCAGTTGGAGAAGAACGTACAGTAAAGTAAGCAATGTAGCTCACAGCAAGTGTCAATGCAATTTCTATCACTGTGTCATTGAAAATATATCCAAGCCACAGAACAGATGCAATTCCAAAGGCAAGACCAATGCCTACACTGGACCAAGGAAAGAATCTCATAACCAGAGAAAAGAGTCTTATCAATATTGACTAGAAGTAATGGATACCTACGCTCCAAGACAGACTTCTACCAGAAATTTGGCTATCCCACCCCAGCTGGAGCTTTCTCCAATGACCATTCGATAAAATAACTGATAGACCACAATTGCCGTCCTGGATATATAAAATGAAGGGCAATCAGACGAGACCACAAACATTAAAGTAACATGATAGGACTGAATTTATCTTGGGAAATAAACATGGAGACCTTCTTGTACTGATTTCATTTTCACCTACTCAGAATCTCAACTAATCTACAGCCTTTTGGATAAAATAAACAAAGAAAGATCAGTAAAAAAAATACCCATCATTCATCAAGGACTCTCCTTCAATAATTGTACTCAATTTTTTGCTTGCACCAAGATCTTTCAACAAAGCAACAACAGCCACAGGGTCAGTAGCACTCAGAAGTCCGCCCAGCAACAATGATGTTTTCCAGCTCCAGTTATATGGAAAAGCAAGCTGCAGCATAACGTTGCTGATGCAAATTTTATAACAACAGCATTATTGCTTATATTATAGTTTCTAGTCTCCTGGGATACCTTCAGAGCAGATCCAAGACAGAATGTTGAGATAAGCACTCCTGGACCAGCAAGTAGAAGCATTTGTGCCATACATCTCTATAGAAGAATTGGTAAAAGCATTGTTCACTCAAAATTACAAGAAAACTCTAATCTTTCACTTAATGACTTGATAAAGTTACACTTGCCTCAGGAGGACATTGGATAAAGTTTTATTGATTTTCCTATCAAGGGTTTAAAATCATAATGCAGAGTCAAACAAGTAATATGATGCCAAAAGAAAACTAACTATAAACCAAAAGAGAGGAACTTCAGATAAATTTGCTGTCTAACATAATGGAGAAAGCCAATGAAATGAAAGAGAGTATAGAAACCAAGCAACCATGAAGCTAGGAAAAGTAAAGCTTTTAGCTCATAGAAGGATAATTCAGCTTTCCCAAGATGCATGTGCCTTATTTCAAAAGCAATAAATCCAACACAAATTAGCAGCTCTCCATACTAAATCTACACATTTGACCCCCAAACCATTCTGAACTGTTTCCACCTTCATCAACTGCCCATTGTGCAGAACTTTTCCATTAAGCAGGTGATCATGACCACTAGCAGAGGATGACTATTTCCCATTTCAATAAACCAAAGAAGAAAAAGAAACGACGTTTCTGTAACAGTGGTATGGTGATACTGAATGTGCAAGTTTGCAATCAACCAGTTACTTGCACATTAAAGGATGATGGAAAGTTAGAGATACAAAAGGTGATACAGATTAAGGAAATAAGTTTCCCTTTCCCCATCTTGGCAACATTTGGATTCCTTGTTCAGTGAATGTTTTGTTTTCAAGTCCAAATTTTTCAGGGTGATTTGATATTAATCTTCAAATATTCAATGGAGAATAGAGAAAAATACCTTGATTTGGTGCATTTCCATTGAAAAAGAACTCTCAAAAAGAAGAGCAGGAAGGAAAACAGCCAATAAAAGGTCAGGATCAATATGTGCCCCTTCACATGAACGACAGCATTTTTATTTTTACAGCCAAACATGTTTGCAAAACAAAAGGAAAGGAAAAAGCCCAGATGAACTTACAAATGCGAATGCTGTCCCCAATCTTTCCCAATCGATGACTTGTACCATATTCTGCATATAAATTCTTCCTTTAGATTCATGATTAACCAAGTTATCTTTGATTGTAAACATAGAAATGATTACTCAACATGAACATGACAGGAATTACTAAGAGAAATAATATTTGACACGACATAAATTCAGCTAACCCCAAACACACACAAGCATCAAATCCTACTTAACTATTATTATTGTTTAGAAATGTTCTTGCATGTTTTTACAAAGGATTTTATTTGGAGCTCTGAAATTAAAGAAAATAAATGCATGTTTACTCTTGGAAAACAATTTCCTGTTTTCCTCTAAAAAATTTCAGTTTTCAGTTTCAGTAGAGAAAGAGGAAAAACTAGGAAAACATTTTCTCATGTCAATAATAGAAAACATTTTTCTAATTCATGAAAAAAATTGTCCGTACCTTTCATAATTAAAAGGATAATCATTATAAAATACATCTAAAAACTTATTCTTACTTTTAAAAATTTTTTAATTTGTGTTATTCATTTATTTTACAATAACATAATTATTTTTGTTATTCTATATTAATATCTTCATAAATAATTATTCAATTTTAATTATGAAAATATTATAGTACAATTTTGGTTGTAGAAAATTATTATTTTCCATCTAGAAAACGTA
This sequence comes from Manihot esculenta, assembly GCF_001659605.2. Taxonomy (NCBI): domain Eukaryota; kingdom Viridiplantae; phylum Streptophyta; class Magnoliopsida; order Malpighiales; family Euphorbiaceae; genus Manihot; species Manihot esculenta. The sequence continues at coordinate 29,919,707 of NC_035177.2, read as the reverse complement.
ACTTTTTGTTATAAAGGAAAATATTTTTCTGAACCATGTAAGCTCTTAGTTAAATTTTGAAAAACTATAAAACTAGTTCTCTAGTTCTCATTTTGAAAAACTGAGATATGTGAATATGAATATTCTGTTAGGTTTCTTAAAAAAACAAGAAAAAGTACTCTAGATTTCCACTCATACAAAAAGAAAGAGTTTTTATTATTTTTATGAGGATTGCTTTTTCACACTTTGTGATTGTTCTTGTTGCACATAATCTATAGCTGAATATTGGAATTATAGGCTGCTTGGAAAATCAATTAAACTGTCAATCTGCTGAAGTTGATTATTTTCTTGGTTTCTTTATTTCCTTTAATAACTTAACTCTTTGAGTTTTATCCCATTAGATGATTCATAATTGAAAATTTTCAAAGTTAAATAATTTAAATACAAGACATAGTGAATATAAAGAAAAAACTAATTCAGCAACAAAAACATTATGTTGAGAAGCATTTCTATGGAAGAAAAGGAGGGAAAATAGAAAGTAAAAATCAAGAAATGCAAAACTGGAAGGTAAAATCCAAGCGTCTCAATGTATAAATTGATCACAAGTGCTTCAGAAGACCAGCCATCAATTGGATTCAGATTTTAAAACAAAGCCTCTATTGGAAAGTGTAATCAACATAATCTAGCATAAAGTTTATCCAATTTTGAGCTTCAACAAAGATATTTAAAAAAGGTAAAAAAATGGAAGAGAATTAGGGTTGTTGAAACCAAATGCTACATTAAAATTAATATTTCAAAGTAAACAACTAGAGAAGAAGGAAAATGGAGATGAGTAAACCTAAGGATCCAAGAGCAATGCCAATGACGAGCAGAGCAACAGTGTAAGGAACTCTAGTTCCACGCAGTAAATGCCTGGAAGCAATCCCAAGAACCAAACATAACCCAAAGAAAATGACGGCGTCTGCTGGATTAGCATTCTCAGAAGAAGAAGAAGAAGTCTTCTGAGCCAAAATTCTATACGGAAACTGGCCCTCAATCAGGGTGGCCATTTAGTTCTCAGTGGAAAAGAGGCTCTCCTCACGGTGGGAGAAGAGACTAAAGGAGCTGAGAATTGAGCTCAGTTCTGGGTCGATAATGGAGTATTGGGTTGTGGAAGGAGAGCAGAGTGTTACATAATAAGACACAGAAAAACAAAGAATATCTGCAGTTTTGAAGTTGCCTTTGCAGTATCTGCTACCTTTTTTTGGCTGTTCAACCTTCAAGCCATGACATTGACACTTGGCACCGCCACAATTGCATCTGTTCTTTTTTAAAATTTTTCCTTATTTTTTATTTTAATTAATACGAAAATATACATATTTTTCTCAACTCCACCAATAAATAAAATTTTAAATTTAAAAAATATATTTTTATTTATAAAAATTAAATCTTTACTTTAAAAAAATAGTAAAAATTATAATAAATTTGCATTAAAAAAACAGAAAACATATAATTTTTATTATTTTTTATTTTTATTCAGTTGAAAGAAAATTAAAAAATAAAAGTATTTTTTTCTTATTTGGAAATAATGAAAATTAAACTAAATTGGTAACTTTATCCTATATACTTCTAATAAGAACTTAAAAGAAAAGGGTAATTTGTAATTGTAATTGGAAAAGGCAACTTTGCTTGATGCTTTTTATTTTCTTTTTCTTTTATTTTCCTCATTTTTTTTCAATTAAACACTTCCTATATTTTCCATACATCCAAACAGAGGTAACGGTAGAATAGTACGGAAAAGCAAGTGGGAAATTATATGGAATAGTATTTGGTAATTATATTATAAGTAGTTTTTAATATTATTATCTAATACACAAATTATATATAAAATTAATTAAAATATATAATAAATATACAATTTATAAATAAAATATTTTTATATTTATTTTCTTATAAACTCAATTTTTCCATGTCTTTTTGCAGTGGCTGCCATGTGAAATAATTTATATTTAAACTTTATTTATCAAACAAAAGTTTAGAACAAATCCCTTTTTTTTTTTCGAGAAATTCATGAATCAAGGTTGTTTTAATATTTTTAATTACAAGAGAATAAATAAATAAGTATTACGTTATTTTTATCTAATATTTAAAATAAAAACTATACATTTTTTAGATGTATTTTAAAAATATTAATTAGTAAATTTTTAAAATATTTTACTATATTCTTTTTTATTTTTTTGAACTGGGTTTTACTATATTCTTTAAAAGCAAAATATCAAGTAATGAGTTTTCATGGTAAATGTAAACTTCCTTTCGTTTTCTTTCCGTTTTTGAGATATTGGCTGTGTGCTATATTGCAGTACAATATTTTATTATTTCCAGCTGTAAATGCTAGCTGGCTAATAATTCAGCAATTAATTGAGTTTTATATATATATATATATATTAATTGAGTATTTCATGAAGCATGAATTTCACATCTTAAACGAACCACCTATTTACTTTTGGATTTCTTTCTTCTTTCGTCAAATTTTTTAAGTAGAAAATCATGATCTTTTGTGATTTTTTAAATAAATTTTATTGTGATGTTCTTACATTCAAAAAATAGAGTTTTCAATATGTGCATAAGTTTGAGTGTAAAGAAGATGTATTTCTCCTTTTATTTTTTTTTCTTTATCTGTTAGTAGTGCCTAACGGCCTCACAGTGCTATTTATTTTTGTCATGCAAGCTCATACGTACGAAAACGTCAAATGTCTGCTCGATGTTAAATGACCATTTAATTTCTCCAACACGTATATAGACAGGACTGCGAGGTAATTGGATCTACTGTATTTTCTCCTATTACTGTTTAAAATCGAACTCGTGGAGAGCATATTGGGGTCGGCCCATCAAACAGGTTTCGTGGATTTCGGACCGATACTACTCTCGCGAGCCTAGCCCATACAGAGATAATAAAACTCAACAGTCTGAAACTCAGCCATCATCACAATGATACTCACTTTGTGTTTATTTATACAGAGAGAAATCAGAGATTACTCATGAAAACAAGAGAAGGAAAAAAACATGATTTTTTCCCTTTTATATGGACAGATATGGCATACCAGATTGCAGAACCAGCAGAAATCAAAGAGTTATAATAACAGCGTTATTATCAAAGAGGGCAAAAATGGAAAAAATAAAAAATAAGAGGGAGGTAAAAAAGAATGAAAAAAGAAAAATTATTAAATTATTATTAAAAAAATTAAATATGTTAATTTAAAGTTAAATAAATTAAGTAAAGCGTGTTACTATTTGTCAAATTCTAATGAATGAGGACTTATTTGATTTTTTAAATTATAGTTTAAGGTTAAATTTTGAGATTTCTTATTTTAAACATTTTTTATATAATTTAAAAATAAATTTAATTTTTTAGTTAAAACTCTTTCTCCCAAATAGCTATTATTTTAAAAATTCATATTTTGTCTACCAAAACTTCCTTTGGAAAAGTGTTAATGGAATGAGAACACAATCCATATAGGCTCTATTTGTTAAAAAATATATATATTTAAAAAATATTTTTTAATGATACAATTTATTTTTATTATTTAATTTTAATTTTAAAAATAAAATTTATTAATAAATTTATATATAATATGAATCACAATACGTGAAAAATTATTATTTTTTAAATAAGAAGTTATTTTCTTTAAAAAAAAGTATTTTTTATTTAATTAAAAAAATATTTTCTATTAATAAAAATTGAACTCATTATTAAATTAATTAATTAATTAATTAGATTTAAAATTAAATTAAATTAAATAAATTGAATATAAAATTTTAAAAATTTATAAAAATTAAATTAAATCAAATTTCACAAAAAATTGAATTCAATCATAACTGTATGATTTGATTTAATTTACTTTAATTTAATCAATTATATTTTTTAATAAATTTTCATTTTAAACCATAATTTATGTATTTTAATATTTAATTGAAATATTTAAATTTTATTTTTTTATAATAATAATCATGAACTAATATAAATAAAAAATAAAAAATTTTAAATTGAAAACTACAATTTATTTAAAAAAAATCAAATTCATATATTCATTCATATAAAATATCTAATTAAAATTAAATTAAATCAAAAAATTAAAAAATTTTAAAATTAAAAATCAAACTAATAAGAAAATAAAATAAAATGAAACTAAATTCTTAATTTATTAGATTGCTTAATTATTTTAGTTTAAACCAAATTTTGCTCGGTGTTACTAGGTTATGTCTGAAGGATAGCACTAGTGGGCCTTTTAGGTCCAATTATTTATGGGCCTAGCCCGTTAAAACTCTCAGAGTGACATAGGATAGTTGCTGAATTTGAAATGTGGCAGCCTTTTATTGGTCCTTATATTTATATCAGAACGGTTTCAGACTTCCAAACCATCTTTGCGTTATGTTTGAGAGGTGACATAATAAATTAAATTTTAAAAAAATAATTTCCATTAAATGAAAACCTTTTGATTTTTATTATTTGAGATAAATTAGAAAATTTTAAATTATTTTAATATTTAAAAAAATAAAATATTTTCGATCAATCAATTTAATAAATTAAAGTTACAAAATTTTGTTCTCATAGTCTCATGTTTTATTATTTATTATTGTTCAATGGACTTGATCCATGCAAAACGACCCGATCCATGACATGATTCTTTCATTTTTATTTTAAAAATATATAATTAAATTTGACATGTAATTATTGATGTGACATTTTTTAAATTAAAAAAAAAATATTCTTCTTTTATCTATGATATTTAATTAAAAATATAATAGCTAATGAATGCTTATTTTAATTTTATAATAAAAAAATTCAAATTAATTCTTAGGATTTCAATTTTTATGAAAGGGCTTGTGGTGTCTTGTGGTGTAAGAGAAATGTTTGTTGTGGCTCCTATACAGATATCTACATTGCCTCCCACCTAATTAATATTCTTGAGTAAAATCTAAATGTTTCCTTTATTATTATTATTAAATTAGTGGTTTTGTGCACCCACTCCTTACATTCTTTACTATTAATTTACTTCGTATTTTAATTTTTATCAAAATAATAATTTATAATATTATATGGTTAATAATTTATTAATTTTAATAGTGTATTTTTTTTTAATTTAAATTTTAAATACGAAACACATTAAAAATTTAAAAGAGAGCGTTTTATTTATTAAGTGAAATGCAAATTCGAATAAGTCGAATAAGTGAATATTCATAAAATTATAAACTCTGAGATAAGCCATAGACAAAAAAAAGGATGAAAGTAAGTATATTTTTAAATTTTTTATGTTGAAGAAAAAATTTAATAATATAATGTTATATTTATTTTTATATTTTTAAATAATTATAATTTAATTTTAAGTGGTAATTACAAATTTTTAATAAAAAATGATTTTATAAAAATATAACAAGAGATATTATTTAATTTAAAATTTAGAAGAAATTTGATTAATATTTACATTACTAGATTAGTTTATATTTACCTATAAAAAATATGCCATCCGACTATTTTAAAATTCTTTAAAAAATTTAAACATAATAGATGTTTTGAAAATAAGTTTAAATTTTTTAAAATAGATTTTCATTCAATAATGATTTAGTATTAAATTTATATATTGTTTAAGATGAACTGAAATTACAAATAATATATAAATTTTAAAATAATTTCTAATTTAACAAAAATTTAATTAAAAATAGTTATAATATTATATATTTGAATATATATTAATTATTAGCTCATTTTTTTATAGTTATTAGCATAAATTTATTTAAAACCTAGATAATTTATAATATATTCATGAGATTTAAAAAATATACAATTTAATCCTTATTAATTTAGTAAAAAATAATTTAATATTTACAATTTTATTCTGTTAATAAAAAATATTTATATTAGAATTTGTCATTAAATTATAATAATTTAATTTTATAATTTTAATATTTATAATAATTAATTTTTTTTATTTAAATTAAATTTTCAATTAACAATTAATTAATGTTAAAATGAATAAAAATATTATTTATTAATAAAATAAAAATTTAAATATTAAATTATTTACTGTTAAATAAGTATAAATTAAATTATAGATTTTGCTAGATTTAAGAGACTAATACTGTAAATTATTATTATTATTTTTTTTTACTTTATAGTAGTATTTTTTTTTCTTATGTGTTAAAAAATATTAATAATTTCCGTATTCCACCGATCGTGCCTGGGGATTGGAACAGGGTAGACCTTGAAAGCTAAAGCAGATCGTCCTTGAGTGATTTTCAAGTAATGGTAAATAACGCCATTGCCTTCAGCTCTTCTTCTCTTATTAGATCCCCTCTTCTCTTACTTCCAGAAGAACGAAGAGGAGAGAAGCTTAACTAACAGCCATGGACAATCCCTTTGCCACTCTCCTTCTCTTCCTCTTCGCGGTTGTTGTCGCCTCTTCTGTAACCCACGTCAGATCGGACTCCTCCGACCACCGCTACAAGGAGGGCGACTCTGTTCCTCTATACGCCAACAAGGTTGGCCCTTTTCAAAACCCCAGGTAATTATTTCATTTGCCCTCTTCAATTCTTCCCTTCTTTGATCTCTCGTTTTGATTTTCTGGATCTGGGTTCTTCATTCCGCATTGGAATTCTTATTTGCGCTGTTTGGGTTGGCAAAATGTGAATTGGAGAATGAGACGCTCAATGTAGATTTGAGTTCTGTTTTGGAAATTGAGTTGAATAATGGTGTAAAACTTGTTCTTGAGTGATTCTAGATTGATTGGTAATGTTTGTTATTTTCAATTTTTATGTAGTATTAGTAGTATTTCCCATACTTTTGGAGAGTTATTGATTTTTTGTTATTAATTGGCTGATTTTTCAGTGAAACATATCGCTATTTCGATCTGCCCTTCTGCGTTCCAGGTTCTTATCTCTACCTGAATTATAGATTAGATTTTGTTGGACTTTAATTCGTTTGCTACACATTGTTGCTAATAAGTTGGAAGTGGATCTTTATGTCTGCTGCATTTCACACTGGATTAATCAAAATTACTTTAGAAGTCTTGAGGTCTTGGATGGTAAAAAGATATTGTTTGGTCCATTGATTTATTCAGTTTCAATGGCAGATCATGTCAAAGAGAAAAAGGAGGCTCTTGGTGAGGTGTTGAATGGAGATCGTCTAGTCAGTGCTCCTTACAAACTAAACTTCAGAGATGAGAAAACCTCATCACTTGTTTGTAAGAAGACACTTTCAAAGGAGGAAGTTGCAAAGTTCAGATCTGCAATAGATAAAGACTATTACTTCCAAATGTATTATGATGATCTGCCCATCTGGGGCTTCATAGGAAAGGTTGACAAGGAAGGCAAGACTGACCCGAGTGAATACAAATACTTCCTTTACAAACATATCCAGTTCGATGTTCTTTACAATAAGGATCGTGTGATTGAAGTGAGTGTGCGGATGGATCCCAATTCACTCTTGGATCTGACAGAGGACAAGGAAGTTGAAACAGAGTTCTTTTATACTGTGAAGTGGAAGGAAACAGATACTCCCTTTGAGAAGAGAATGGAAAAGTACTCACTATCTTCTTCATTGCCACATCACTTGGAAATCCATTGGTTCTCCATTATAAACTCATGTGTGACAGTTCTCCTTCTGACTGGTTTTCTTGCTACCATTCTCATGCGGGTTTTGAAGAATGATTTTGTGAAGTAAGATTCATTTTTAAATTGTGCCAGTGAGTACTAATATTTCTAAGGATATCTATTTCTGATATTATGTACTTATTTCTTCAAGGTATGCACAAGATGAAGAAGCAGCTGATGATCAGGAAGAGACTGGATGGAAGTACATTCATGGTGATGTATTTAGATATCCAAAGTACAAATCTTTGTTTGCTGCAGCCCTTGGGTCTGGCAGTCAGCTGTTCACTCTGTAAGGAACTCATTTACCACATCTATTCTGAATTCATGTTGCTAGCTTTTGGCAATAAAGATTAAGTGTTCATTTTTTTTAAACTCTTTATGTGCAGCACTGTATTTATTTTTATTCTTGCATTGGTTGGTGTATTTTATCCATACAATCGAGGAGCTCTATTTACTGCACTTGTGGTCATATATGCACTTACGTCTGGAATTGCTGGATATACAGCAACCTCTTTCTATTGTCAGCTGGAAGGAAATAACTGGGTAACTTGCTATGTTTATGTAGATTTTGTTTGCATTAGAATTACCTTTTAATGGTGTCTTTCAAAAGCAAGATTCTTAAAGTGAATTAACTTGTCCATTTTTTCCTGTTGACAGGTGAGGAATCTTTTGCTGACAGGATGCCTTTTCTGTGGGCCCTTATTCCTCACATTCTGCTTCCTTAACACTGTTGCCATTGTCTATAGTGCAACCGCAGCGTTGCCTTTCGGCACTATTGTGGTAATAGTTCTTATATGGACACTAGTAACATCACCTTTACTTGTTTTGGGTGGTATTGCTGGGAAAAATAGCAAGGCTGAATTTCAAGCCCCTTGCCGCACCACTAAATATCCTCGGGAGATCCCACAATTGCCTTGGTACAGGAGTAGTCTTCCTCAAATGGCAATGGCAGGTTTCCTGCCTTTTAGTGCTATTTACATTGAGCTATACTACATTTTTGCAAGTGTTTGGGGACACAGGATTTATACCATTTACAGCATCCTTTTTATTGTCTTCATTATTCTTCTGATTGTCACTGCTTTCATAACTGTGGCTTTGACGTACTTTCAACTTGCTGCTGAAGATCATGAGTGGTGGTGGAGGTAAATAAATTTTCCTGTTCTATTTTCTTCCTTTACTTTTTGCATCATCATGATTAATATGTTCAATGTTTGCCAATCTCATTTTTAATATTATAATTTTTCTCCTGGTGCTAATATATATTGCCTACTCTTTTTACTAATGAACTTGCTAAAGAACAGTCAGCATCTTGTCATATATTGTTTCTTATAGTTCAGTTCTTAAGTATTAGATAGAGATGTTAAAATTTAACCAGCGGATTGCTTAAACATTGTTGAATTTTGACAAATCAAAATTTTATTTTTACAAAGATTCATGTTGACAACTTATAACAATATGGATAAGATAACAGTGGGTTGGTTTGTCAAACAAGATAGTTTATGTGGACTTAATATTTAGCGATGGACAAACTTGGAGATTGTGTCTGGATAGAGAATTTGAATATTGAGTTTTTAGTTCCAATTATAAAATAAAGATTTGAATTCTAAAATGAAGGAGAAAAATGCTTCAACCAATTCATAGGGTCTATTAGATTTAATACATGTCTCAAATTCATTTCAAAATAGTCTTTCATCCGCAATTGGTGCATTTGCTTGCTAATTAGGTCTGCTTATGGCCTTGTGTTGCTAAAACCATTTGCATGCTTGTAGATTAATATCATTATCTACCTGTCACTTCTGGCAAAAGCAGAGTTCAATAGTTAGACAATCATTTGCTTGATTATCTTTTTGTAATGTCCAAATATCTATTATGAGCTTAACTTTACATGACTATCAGCTTTCCCACCTTTTTGGACTGAACTGATTCTGATTCTTACAGGTCTTTTCTCTGTGGTGGATCGACCGGGCTGTTTATCTATGCTTATTGCTTGTACTACTACTATGCAAGATCTGATATGTCTGGCTTCATGCAGACCTCTTTCTTCTTTGGGTACATGGCTTGCATATGCTATGGCTTCTTTCTCATGCTTGGGACAGTGGGATTCCGTGCCTCCTTGTTCTTTGTACGTCATATATACCGGTCTATTAAGTGTGAGTAGAATGGGTCTTTTCTCTTTTTTTGGTTTCCATGAACTCTGTCAGAGAAACATCTATGATTTTGTTCAAAGTTAGGTTGGAGACTGTATTGGATATCAAAAGTTCGAAAAGTTAAAAAGGCAGGCCCTTTCCCTGGTTATGCATTTCTTTTACGGGAAGGGGTTTGTTTTCTGAGGTCTCTGTTATGCATTGGCTTAGGCTGTAGGAACCTTCCAAGGAAATATGTGGTTTAGTCAACATTTTGGGTATATGTAATTGTCAGACATACAAAATGAAAAATATTTGTTCTGTTGCATTTACCTTCAGTTTATACAAGCTCCTTCCTTTTTCGAGTATGTGCTTTTAGAATGTTTTTTTTTTCTCTCTCTCTCTCTAAGGTAAAAAGTTAATTAAAGATAGGGCCAAGCTCTTGTAAAAACAAAGGTTACAATAGCATGCAAAAAGCCCATGGCCAAAAGAAGCCCACAAAACAAAAAGGTTCCAGAGCCCATATTAACAAACCCTAGAGCTATCAGCTACAAAAGCATTGTTGCCTCCATCCAGTCGGCGTTAAGCATTTCCGACTATGCAATAGTTGTACTGCGAAGAAGAGGATGATCACGGAAAAGCATTTAAACAAAAATAGGAACCACATCACCAAACCCAACTCAGGAAGAAATGGAGCCATGGCTTAGGAGACTCGGACAAAGCATCGGCTTCTAAGGAGGGAAAAACAGAGCATTGGTTCAAGGAGAACCAGGATAGCAAAGGTATCGAACATAAGGTTACTGACACTTAAATGTGGAGTCCGACACGAAGAAAAGCTCCAGTACCTCCGGTCACTACTCAAGATCCAGGTCCGAGGTCTTGCATGTGAATCAAACGATGATAGTTTTCGATATGACGATTATCGTTTTCGATATGCAAACTTATTGGTAAGAAATAATCACAACAAACACTAAAAAATAATTAAAGATATGCAGATTAAAGAAAATCTTTATCAATTTTGCATCGATTTACATTAAAATACTGTTTTATTTAAAAATAAATGTAGATAAAATAAGCACACTCTAATCGAAGAAAATAAAACTGTTTTCTTACTCGGTCGAGACAGAAGAGAGCAGTGTGATTGAGTTTGATAACCTTATGGTGCTTAGAATGCTATACCATAAGAATGGTATTGAAAGAGGGGGAAAAAATGAAAATCATATTCATCATTATCTCTTGACTTTAATTTCCATCCTTTCAAGCTACGTGATAATTATGCTTTAATAATGACAATATGACCTTGATAATTTACTCTTCATGATGGGATTTACAGCATTGGAAGTTGAGATTTGTTCAAGTCAATGATTAAAATAAATAGATATAATATAAGTTGGTTGGAAATTTATGTGTTTGAGATTTATGTATAATTAATTTAATTAAAGTATATATAATAAATGTATAATTTTTTAATTAATGATTATTAAACTCATTTTCATATATAATCTCTGCTTTCTAATTTTTATTAAAAGAGAATTTTATTGTTCTCCCACCATCTCATGGGAATCGTTTCAGGAATTAAGGATTGGTTTATATTGATGCTCAGAGTTGGTGTTTAACTATTCTTCTGCTATTTATGCTTTTTTTTTTTTCAATTTCTTTTAAATTATAGCTTTCTTTTTTGACATATAATGTATTCTAATGAAGCAGTAGGTCTAGAAAAAGATATTTTTAATATTAAAGAAAATATTATTTTTAATTATTAGTATTTTTTTAAAATTATGATAAATTTATTTTTATTGAAAAGAGAAAGTATATTAAAATAAAATAATAAAAATTATTTTATTTTTTAGCTTAATTGATTTGAATTTAGACTACATTCACGAAATAAATTAAAATTCATTAATTGTTAGATTTCTCTCTTTTTAGTTATTTTATAAGAAGTTGATATGCAAGAAAGAAAAAACAAAAGATGGAAGTTTACATGCAAGAAAAACAAAATTCAAACGATGACAAAGCAAAGTATGCCAATATTGTTAATTGCTTTCATTTCCAAATTTCTAAGGATTTGAGTGCATAGAAATTCTTGTTGGGCTGAACTTTCAATGAAGATTGAAAAATAAGAAATTCCCATGAAACAAATGATAGATCTAACTGATCTCAACTAAGTTATATAAGTCTTCTAGTTGACCCTGCAGCTTCTGTCCTCTGCTAACCACCGCCATGAACGATCCTTCAACCCTTCTCATTCTTGCTGTTTTCATCGCTTCTGCTGCGACCCATGTGAGCTCTGATGCCTCCAATCATCGCTACAAGGAAGCTGACCCTGTTCCCCTCTACGCCAATAAGGTCGGCCCTTTTCATAACCCCAGGTAAAATTCTAGATCTGGGCATTTATTTATTTTCTGGGAATTCATCAGGCCCTCTTCTGATTGCGTATTAACAATGTTGATAGTGATTTCAAGTTCTGAACAGAGAATGCTGTTTTTTTTTTTTCGTTTGCTGTTTGTTAATTTAGAATTGCACTGTGTGTTTGATTGATTTCATTTTGAATGTAGGATTGCACCATGTATTTTGAACTTGCTAATTAGTTCTCCAATTGTTTTTCAGTGAAACGTATCGCTATTTCGATCTGCCCTTCTGTGTGCCAGGTTCTTATCTCTTTTATCTAGTTCTTTTGTTTCATTTGCGCCGTTGTGGTTGTTAATAAGTTAAAAAAGCAGATATTTAAATTCACTATTTTTTACGTGATTAACTAAAGTCCTATCATTTGTTCATTCTGATAAATTGGGTAAATTTTTATGGCAGATCATCTTAAAGAGAAAAAAGAAGCTCTTGGTGAGGTGTTGAATGGCGACAGGTTAGTTAGTGCTCCCTACAAACTCAACTTTAGAGAGGAGAAAAGTTCAGAAGTTGTTTGTAAGAGGACACTTTCCAAGGAGGAAGTTGCTAGGTTCAGATCTGCAATTGACAAAGATTATTACTTCCAAATGTACTACGATGATTTGCCGATTTGGGGTTTCATAGGGAAGGTTGACAAAGAAGGTAAGGCTGATCCGAGTGAGTACAAATACTTGCTTTACAAACATGTTCAATTTGATGTTCTGTACAACAAGGACCGTGTGATTGAAGTAAGTGTCCGGATGGATCCTCATTCCCTCCTGGATCTGACGGAGGACAAGGAAGTTGATGCAGAGTTCCTTTATACCGTGAAATGGAAGGAAACAGATACTCCCTTTGAGAAGAGAATGGAGAAGTACTCATTGTCTTCTTCACTGCCTCATCACTTGGAGATTCATTGGTTCTCCATTATAAACTCATGTGTGACAGTTCTCCTTTTGACTGGTTTCCTTGCAACAATTCTCATGCGGGTATTGAAGAATGATTTTGTGAAGTAAGATTTATTTTTTATTATGGCAACAATTGACTTATTATTTTATAGATCTATTTTTCTTATATCATCAAATTGTGTTTCAAGGTATGCTCAAGATGAGGAAGCAGCTGATGATCAAGAAGAGTCGGGATGGAAGTATATCCATGGTGATGTATTTAGATATCCAGAGTTCAAGTCATTATTTGCTGCAGCCCTTGGGTCTGGGACCCAGCTATTCATTCTGTAAGGAATTCATGGACCACATATGTTCTAAAGCATAATGCCCATTTTATTGTGTGGCTAGGTTATCAACACGATTGTTTATTTCTTTTCATATGCAGCACTATATTTATCTTTATTCTTGCACTGGTTGGTGTATTTTATCCATATAATCGCGGAGCTCTATTTACTGCACTGGTAATCATATATGCATTAACTTCTGGGATTGCTGGATATACATCAACCTCTTTCTATAGTCAGCTGGAAGGAGAGAACTGGGTGTGTAAGTTTATACAGATATTGTTTGCATTAATTTACCTTTTAGCGGGAGTCTATTAAAAACAAGACTCTTCAAAGTGAACTAAGTTGTTCATTTTTCATATTCACAGGTGAGGAATCTTTTGCTGACAGGATGCCTTTTCTGTGGGCCTCTATTCCTCACATTCTGCTTCCTTAACACGGTTGCAATTGTTTACAGTGCAACTGCAGCATTGCCTTTCGGCACTATTGTGGTAATAGTCCTTATATGGACATTAGTAACATCTCCATTGCTTGTCTTGGGTGGTATTGCTGGGAAAAATAGCAAGGCTGAGTTTCAAGCCCCTTGCCGTACCACAAAATATCCCAGAGAGATCCCACAATTGCCTTGGTACAGGAGTGCTCTTCCTCAGATGGCAATGGCGGGTTTTCTGCCTTTTAGTGCTATCTACATTGAGCTTTACTACATATTTGCCAGTGTTTGGGGTCACAGGATTTATACCATCTATAGCATCCTGTTTATTGTCTTCATTATTCTTCTGATTGTCACGGCTTTCATAACTGTGGCATTGACATATTTCCAACTTGCTGCTGAAGATCATGAATGGTGGTGGAGGTACGATTTTTGCTGTTCTTTTTTAATTACTATTGAATACGGTAAAACTTTAGCAACCTTAGTTGTTTGAGTCTAGATGATTGCTTTTTATTACAGAAAATCACACATCTTTTCATGCATGGTGCTCCTTATAATGTCATGAACTTCTTGTCTAGACATGGTTGACTATTAACCAATGGAACTTTTTTGTATATCAAAACTTACTGAAGTAGGAGAGAGATTTATGCAACAACCAGGTAAACATTAATGAGATAACAATGGTTGTTAAACTAGTTCTATTGTCTTAGGCTTTGTTTGTTCCACAGAAAATATTCTTTAGGAAAACTTTTTTCGCGTTTGGGTATTCAGAAAATTTAATCAATAGAAAATATTTTCTTGGTAAAACAAAAAAGTAAGTTTAAGAAAACGACTTCCTCTTTTGAAAAGAGGAAATTATTTTCCACGCCTTAAAATTTTTATTAAAATCTCTACATATAAACTTATTAATTCTAAATTAAAATTAAGTAATGGAAAATAAGTTATATATTTTTCACGGAAAATATTTTTAAAATACAAGTTATTTTCCGCAAACAAACGGAACCTTAAACTCTTAATATTCAGTGTAAGATTTCTTTTAGAATATGGAATTTGAAATTAAAAATTTGAACTTTTTTTTTTAATTTATATAGATTGAGATCTGAAATTGTAAAGGATGGGAGAAAAAGAATGTTTCAAATGGATCTTAAAGTTTGCATTAATTATATTGCATGAGGACAGCCATCACCCAAGTCAGGGACACATAAATGAATGGCATTGCATTCTGTAGACTTCACATGGGAAATTTTTTTTATGAATTGTTAAGTCCCTTGTGAAAATTACGTGTACTTGCTGTGGCTGATGAGGCTTGTTTTTTGGTTCTAATTGACTGAAATCTGTGTTTCAGGCCTTCTTTTGGCCTGTTGGGTTGATGAAGCTTATTGCATTCCTGTAGAATAGCATATATCCACCGCAACCTACTTTCAAAATCATATAGCTCACTATTCAGACAATCATGTCCTTGATTATGACTTTATTCTGTCACTATATCAACCTTCTACTTGTTTTTGCTCAACTGTGAATTCATAATTTGATATGGTAGCGAGTTAACCTGTTATGTTTTCTTTTGATATCCTATGCAAAGACACTTTAACGAACTGAACTTGGTTTTGAGTGTCACAGATCTTTTCTCTGCGGTGGATCAACCGGACTGTTTATCTACGCCTACTGCTTTTATTATTACTATGCGCGGTCTGATATGTCTGGCTTCATGCAAACCTCTTTCTTCTTCGGCTACATGGCCTGCATATGCTATGGCTTCTTTCTGATGCTAGGGACAGTGGGTTTCCGAGCCGCACTGTTCTTTGTTCGCCACATATACAGGTCCATTAAGTGTGAGTAGTAGGCTGATTCTTCCTCGATCGCTATCGTGTACTCTGCAATAGAAAGATCTATGATTTTTTTTTATCAGAAGCTTAGGCAGAAGATTACAATGGTTATCAGAAGCAAACCAAGCAAACATAGAACTCGGCCATGACTTTCCTGAGGGAGTCTTTGCTGATGGCCTTGAGAAACTTCTGAGAAGTATGGAATTTATTGGCATTTTTGTGAGGGAAATTTATGTGCCAGTGAAAAAAATTCTTGTACTGTTCCATATACAGCCAGCATACATCAAATTGGATGAAAAAATTATTTCGTTGACTTAAAAAATAAAAATATTTTAATAAATTTTTCAAAAGCGCGAGATTGACTTGTTAATAATATTTAGAGATTAAATAATAAATCTCTTAAATATATTTAATACATTTAGCACAATAAAATTTAAAAAAATACTTTTTTTTATAAGACTATATTAACAATTAAATAATTTAATTTACATTATCAATTGTTCTCAAACTTATTAAATTTTATATTTTAATTAAGAGATTCATAAATAATTATTATTAAATAACATATATTCTAAAATAAATAAAGAACTTATTTTATCATTAATTATAATATAATAATTAATAGAGTTTCTATTTGTTTGATTTGAAATAAAGTAAAATAATTTTATTTATGAAAACACATTAAGTATTATTAAAATTAATATTTTGTATCATAAAATTTATGTCAAGTGATATTTTTAAATAATGTTTTTATAAGAAATATATTAAAAAAATAATTTTTAAATATATAAATATAAT
This sequence comes from Manihot esculenta, assembly GCF_001659605.2. Taxonomy (NCBI): domain Eukaryota; kingdom Viridiplantae; phylum Streptophyta; class Magnoliopsida; order Malpighiales; family Euphorbiaceae; genus Manihot; species Manihot esculenta. The sequence continues at coordinate 29,903,315 of NC_035177.2, read as the reverse complement.
TTTTTACAAGTGAATATAGAAAAGTTAGATTAAATGAATATTTTATTTAGTTACTTAGTTTTAATAGTAAAAAAATACCATTATTATGAATTAAACTAATATTTTATTATATTATTTGCAAAAATATATCATTATCTTTATATTTTAAAATTAGAACCTTACAATGTTTTGTATTTATTAAAAACGTCACTTCTATTTTTATTAATATAATAATTTTTTCATTAAAAAATAAAAGAATATGTAAAAATAATTTATTTATTTATAAATTTTTTAAAAATAAAATTTAAAGTTTCATAAATTTTAATTTATTTTTGTAATGAAGTAATTGTACGTTATTTTTATCAAGAAACTGTACGTTATTTCGAAGTCCCATTAATTAATTAATTAACTAATTAATTTTCTTGCTTGTTAATTGAATTTTATTAATTATATTGACCTTCTACAGAAATAAAAAAAATAAATTTACTGAAAAAAAGGGAAAGAAAAACTATGTAAATCCTCTTGTTGGCTTCATCCATTTCACTACCTGCAAGAGAAACAAGTGAAGAAACAAGAAGCATGAAAATTCCTTCTGCAATTCTCCTTCTCGCGCTTCTAGTCTCCTTTTCTGTAACTCACGTCAAATCGGACGCCTCCGATCACCGCTACAAGGACGGCGATTCTGTTCCCCTTTACGCCAATAAGGTCGGCCCCTTTCACAACCCCAGGTAATTCCTTCAATTTCATTTCCTAGATCTGATTTTTTGTCTGGCATTTTTCATTTTTCAATAGTGTTCTATTTGGATGTATTTTCAATATTTATCCATTAAAAAGTAGAAATTAGGGAATGAGACACAGCGTGGAAAGGGGTTTTGAAATTTGGAAAATCAATAGAAATGGCGATACCAAACGTATCTTATGAATTGAGTTTCGGAGATCGATGCAGAGTATGAAGTTTTTATTTGCCCTTTTTCCCCTTTTGTATATTTATATATTTTTATTACTGGTGTATTTAATTAAGTATTGGGCTAGATTGTGACTATTCTGCTTATTTATCTTACTCTCACTTTTGGGTTGCTGATAATTTCTGTGTTTTCTGATTGTCTGAAATTTCAGTGAAACGTATCGCTATTTCGATCTGCCCTTCTGTGTTCCAGGTTGTTGTCTCTGCTTGTGCTTTATCTTCTATTTATAGCGGATTTTCTTTTTGTACATGTACTTTTATTTATGTTTTTTTTGGCTAATTTTTTGTTTATTCTCAAGGAAACCTTTCCAAATGCAACATTGGAAACTTGTTGAATAAGCTACTTGTTTAGAGTGGACATATAAAAAGACAGGAAGAAAATAGATGTTTAGGAAGTTTTAATGTGTGCTATATGTGCTGCACTCCACTTAATTCAAATGCGATAGACATTATATTTGTTCGCATGTTCAATAATTGATTTTGAAGCTAGAAAGGAGAGCATTGCAAGAATTTTGAACCTTAAGGATGAAATTTTGTTTGGATGTGAGAATTTTGCCCATTTCTCTTTTTTGATGTTTGAGTGAATTTTAATGGCAGAACACCTGAAAGAGAAAACAGAAGCTCTTGGTGAGGTGTTGAATGGAGATCGTTTGGTCAGTGCTCCTTACAAACTCAACTTTAGAGATGAGAAGGACACAGCAGTTGTTTGCCGGAAGAAGCTTACGAAGGAGGAAGTTGCACAATTCCGATCTGCAGTTGACAAAGACTATTACTTCCAGATGTACTATGATGATTTGCCAATTTGGGGTTTCATAGGAAAGGTTGACAAGGAAGGCAAAGCTGACCCAAGTGAATACAAGTACTTCCTTTACAAGCATATCCAGTTTGATGTTCTTTATAACAAGGACCGTGTGATTGAAGTAAGTACCCGGATGGATCCTCATTCACTGTTGGATCTGACAGAGGACAAGGGAGTTAATGCAGAGTTTCTTTATACTGTGAAATGGAAGGAAACAGATACTCCCTTCGAGAAGAGAATGGAGAAGTACTCCCTGTCTTCTTCACTGCCACATCACTTGGAGATCCATTGGTTCTCAATTATAAACTCTTGTGTGACAGTTCTCCTTTTAACTGGTTTTCTTGCTACAATTCTCATGCGGGTCTTGAAGAATGACTTCATGAAGTAAGCTTTATTTTGAAAATTGTTCAGTTCATATTTATATTTATGAATATTGTTCTTATACATATTGTATTTCTTCAAGGTATGCTCAAGATGAGGAAGCTGCTGATGACCAGGAAGAGACTGGATGGAAGTACATCCATGGTGATGTATTTAGGTACCCAAAGTACAAATCTTTGTTTGCTGCTGCCCTTGGTTCTGGCACCCAGTTGTTTACACTGTAAGTAACTTGTTACAAGTTATATTCTAATTCTTGTTACTCAATTTTATTATGCTGCTCATTCCTGGTTATATTTTCTTTAATGTCTGTCATCAAATTTGTTATGTGCATCCAGTACTGTCTTTATTTTTATGCTTGCCTTGGTTGGCGTATTTTATCCATACAATCGAGGAGCTCTGTTTACTGCACTGGTGGTTATTTATGCACTTACTTCCGGAATTGCTGGATATACTGCAACCTCTTTATATTGTCAGCTGGAAGGAAAGAACTGGGTATGCTTTTATGGCTTTTGTTTGCAACTGAGTTATTTCAATGTGATTATTTCAAGAGCTAGATTTTCAAAATGAAGTTTCTATTTCTGTGTTGACAGGTCAGGAATCTTTTGCTGACAGGATGCCTTTTCTGTGGACCTCTGTTCCTCACATTCTGCTTCCTGAACACTGTTGCCATAATTTACAGTGCGACTGCTGCATTGCCTTTTGGCACTATTGTGGTAATTGTCCTTATATGGACGCTGGTAACATCTCCATTACTCGTGTTGGGTGGTATTGCTGGCAAAAATAGCAAGGCTGAGTTTCAAGCCCCTTGTCGAACCACAAAATATCCCCGGGAGATCCCAATATTGCCATGGTACAGGAGTGCTCTTCCTCAGATGGCAATGGCTGGTTTTCTGCCTTTTAGTGCCATCTACATTGAGCTTTACTACATATTTGCCAGTGTTTGGGGTCACAGGATTTACACCATCTACAGCATCCTGTTTATTGTCTTCATTATTCTTCTGGTTGTCACGGCTTTCATAACTGTTGCCTTGACATACTTCCAACTTGCTGCTGAAGATCATGAATGGTGGTGGAGGTACATAAGTTTTTGCATTCAGATTTATCCCCTTTGTTTGCTTCACTATTAAAAGTTTGGCCCCTGTTCATGATTTTGTCTTGTAGTTCTCTATCTGCCTACCTTTTGCTAAAAGAAATTCCACATTTTCTGTTGTCTCTTGTTTTGCTTCTACCTGAAATATTAGTTATAGTTAGCTGTAAAATTTAGCATCATCAAATTCTTGGTCAATCTTAGTGGAAGATTGATAGTCTTGCATAAAAAATTTTTTATGGAGATTCATGTGAAAAACTGGGATGAAGCTAGGAAATTTCTCATTTGTTATCTTGGAAAAACCGCTTTCTGAGGAACTTGGTTTTCATTTTCACAGGTCTTTTCTCTGTGGTGGATCAACTGGCCTATTCATCTATGCTTACTGCTTGTATTACTATTATGCCCGGTCAGATATGTCTGGCTTCATGCAAACCTCTTTCTTCTTCGGGTACATGGCTTGCATATGCTATGGCTTCTTTCTCATGCTTGGTACGGTGGGTTTCCGTGCCTCTCTGCTCTTTGTTCGCCACATATACAGGTCGATTAAGTGTGAGTAGTTGGTTGGACCTTCCTCATCTTCTTTTTCTGTCAGATAAATATCTGTTATTTTTGTTAGAAGTTAGGCTCGAGAATGCTTTGGGTGTCAGAAGTGAAAAATATGAAGCTTTCGCCTTGGCCATGCTTTTGATCTCTTTCTTGCTTTAGGATTTCTTGGGTATCTTTGATGGGGCATATAGACATTCAGGGTGTATGTAATTATCATACATAAAATATGAAAACGCCTGTATTGCTGCATATACCTTCAGGTCTATAGAAGCAGCTTTTTTTTTTTTTTTTATTTTTTTTCCCTACACGTTCTTTGAAATTGAAACCTATTTTCCTGACTACTAGCTGATGTAAAGATGCAAATTTGTCTGATAAATGCATACGTCTAGTACATTGCCAACCAGCTTAAAACCCTTTATCATTGATCCTGATATTTGACTAAGCCTGCGCAGAAAATATTTTTTTACATTTTTTGGTGTTTGAGATATTAAAAAAAAAATAGTCTAACCAAAAATATTTTTTTGGTTAAAATAATTCAAGGAAAATGGCTTTTTTTTCAATGAAAAAATAAATATTTTTTGTATTTTGAGAATTTTATGAAGAGTTTTATATATAAATTTATTAATATATTTTATTTTTTAAATCAGAATTAAAAAGTGAAAACTAAGTTATTTTTTGGAAGGTTCCTGCGGAAGATAATTTGTATTTAATAATATTTTTTTGAAAAATATTTTTTAATAAAATAATTTATTTTTTATTATTTAATTTTAAATTTAAAAATAAGATATGTTAGTAAATTTATATATAGAACTATTAAAAATATTATAAGAAAATGACTTTTTTTAAAATATTTTAATTAGAAAAATATTTTTTGTTAGCTAATATTTTTAAGTGTTTTAAATGTTAGAAAATATTTTTTTTAAAAAAAAATCTCAAAATTTTAAAAATGTCAAGCGCTGGCTATTCTTCAATCTCAATAATGATATTATGTATTGATGAATCACTGGACTAGCCTCAGCATGAAGTAATTGTACAGTAAAGTGCCACTTGTTATATAATTTTTAGATTAATTGAAATCAAATAAACTAATCGACCTGTCGTGTTGAATCCAGTTCATCAATTCAATTATTGGAAAAAAGGGACTTAATTTTGACTTAGTTCAGGCTTGCTGACGATTTCAATTCCAAATTTTGTTGGTTTAACCTAATTTATTTTGGATTTCTTTACCATTACGTTTGTCTCCATTTTTAACTTTGGGATTCAAAAAATCTGAGTCGACTTAATAGTTGATGTTTTCTGAAAAAATTTTAACAATCCATTGATCAGCATCATAATATAAATATAACACAATTTTCTCATAAAAGAAAAAAAAATAATAGTCGGTGTCGAGCCCTTTACTAATAATATTTATAAGACATTTTAGTTATGATGAATTTTATTTAAATTTATCATATACCATAAAACGTTTTATCAGATTTCTCATTTTTTAGAAAATTCTTTAATCCTTCCAAAATTCAAAGTTAATTAAATAAAAATTTCATACATTTTGTAAAATTTAAACACTTCAGGTTTATATATATAAAAAAAATTTAACATTATTTTTCATATTATATCAAATTAAACCAAAAACTGCACCATTCATAAAGCTTCTATAAGTTTTTTGAATTTTATTTTTGCGAACGTGCTCTCTAAACGAGAAACTTAAAATATGGAATCCAAGTTGCTATAATTTCATAATTCAGATAGATTCGTGATGTATGAGATAGAATCTCTGTCTTCATGCATTAACAAACAGTTTAATTTTATATATTATTTAATTTTTATAATTTTAAAATTTCACATTATTTAGCCATTCTAGTTAAAATATTTTATTTTTTATAGAAAAATAAATAATTTTAAAATAAAAATGAATGCAGTCATTAAATGATAATTATTAACATTATTTGTTCTTTGAATTTTTAAATTATAAAATAAGTTAGATTTAATATTCATGTACTAATTTTAAAGGATCAAGTTTTAATTAAAAAAAAATTAAAGAGTATAATTATAATAAAATAAAAAGCGCAATTATTAATAATTCAACTTAATTATTTAAAACATAAAACACCACTAAATATGGTCTAATTCTGTAAAATTAGACCAGCAATTATTGTAAAATTAAAAAGAAAAAGGATTAATTGGGATTCATATCTCTGCATCAAGCTCTAGACTAAAATCGTGTGGCCCTAGAATGTTGGCCACTAGAACTCCTTTGCGTTGAGGAAGGTTACTGATCTTGTTCGACTCCTCCTCGGTCAACGACCAGTCAAAGATCTGTAGGTTCTCCTTCATCCTCTCCTTGTTGTAACTTTTTGCCACCAAACTCACTCCTTGCTCATGCACCCATCTCAGCGCAACCTTCACACACACACACACATTATAAACGTTTGAAGTATAAAGATTACGTCTAAAAGAAGTATAAGGATTAGTTCAGACAAAATATAAATAAATATTTTGGGTGTAATAAGTACCTGAGCTGTAGTTTTGCCTTTTGCTTTGGCAATTTGTTGAAGCACATCACATTCTAGAATTCTGTTGTCACCCCATTTAGTTCCATTTGCACCCAACGGTGAGTAAGCTGTAATATGAATACCTTTTCCCTTGCAAAACTCCCTCAGTTGCTTCTGCTGCCAAAGTGGGTTCATCTCCACCTGCAACTTAAAAAAAAATATGTGAAGAAATAACAACACCCATTTCTTTTTTTTTTTTCTTAAATAATTTTTGTGCGGTTGACAAAAGTAAAAAAAAAAAAAAATCTGGTCTAGCATTAGATTTATAAAACTCTGATATAACTTTCCACTCGCCTGATTTACGGGTGGAGGAATTTTAGCAGTGGAGAGAAGCTCCTCGAGTTTCTTACAAGAAAAATTGCTGACACCAATAGCCTTAGTAAGGCCAAGAGTTTTGCATTCTTCCATGCCTTCCCACACAGATTTAATGTCCAAAGGAAATATATTTTCTCTTGTAGTTGGCAGTGAACGAACGTTTTGGCTCAATTTGAATGGCCAATGTATAAGGTACAAATCCAAGTATTCCAGCTGAAGATTCCTACAACCAAAACCAATAAAAATAATAAACTCTGCAGGATCTGAAATGAGTTTAAGGGCCTGTGATGATTACCTTAGGCTCATCCTGATGGCAGGCACCACCATATCTTTGTCAGCGAAGCTGCTCCATAGCTTGGAAGTGATGAAGAGTTCATCTCTAGATTTGATCAGACCCAGACGCAAGGCCTCAGATATTGCTTCCCCAAGAGGCTCTTCTGATCTGTACGCCAACGCAGTGTCGAAGTGGCGGTAGCCTGCTTTAATGGCTTCAATAAGGGCAGTTTTTGTTGTTTCTTTATCAGTTGGAGGATACGGTGATGTTCCCATGCCGATCACCGGCATCGTTTTCCCACAGGAGCTTAGAGTTATTTCAGGTATCACTGCCATTTGTAGCTGCTACCAACTAGGCTTTCCAAGTCTTTCTGCAGATTATTCTTGGTTTCACTAAACATATATACATATAAACAATGAGTAAAGTTGGTAATTAAGAGATTGATTGGGGCGCCACCTAAATGGCCGATACCCATTATATCACTTTTTTTTTTTAACTTTTCGTATGCAAAATTGGTGAACAGTAAAAAAATAAATACTAATTTATAATAATTATTATTTTTCACATTTAAAGGTTTAATCTGATAATAAATATATTTTACTAAATATGAGAAATTTTATGTTCTGCTCTCTCATCACTCGATTTTCATTTCAAAAAGAAATAATTATTACTTTTAAAAATTACATTAATTTTATGTGCACATACATTTTAAATAATAAAATAACTCTTTTTAATTACTTGCTTTTATGTATATAATCTAAAAACCAGCTTATCAATAACAATATTTAACTAAGACTAAATAGAATTAGATCAGTTAATTTCTAGTTCATTTTAATTTATTTTTGAGTTAATCTTAAATTTGATTTGGTTTTCTATAATTTTATTTTTTTAATATAATGATTTGATAGACAAAGACCAAAACAAGTCGGGTTTGGATTAAGCTATTAAACCATTAATTAGAATTAGATTCAAATTTAAATCAAGCTAATTAATTACAACCTAGTTATTGCCTGAATGGTTGTATCGACTCCTAATCGGCTTACCTAAAACAAACCCGTGCATGTACAGTGTCTAATCTATCTCTTTAACCTAATAATATTTATTACGTGTCTAAGGAAAAATAATATTATTTATTATCTTTGATAAAAATAAATAAATACTATAGTAAGGGTTTTAGTTTTGAAAATCATTAAAAAAATAATCATTCAATTATAAAGACTGAGGTAGTATAATAATATATTTTTTCTATTAAGACTGTCATGTGACAATACAATATAATAAATAAATATATATATATATATATATATATATATATATATATATATATAAAGATGAAATAATATGAAAGATAAAAGAAGACATTGATCAAATGATAAATTATTTTTTTATTGTAATTAATTGGATTATTTTTATTTTTATTTAAATTTTATTTTAATAAAGATAATAATAATATTCTCGATATTTAACGACTTGTAGACGATACACTTTAACAAGTTTTACTCATGATTTGCTACTTTTATAACGTCGTATTCATTGGGAAAAAGTATTATGGAAGTCATTTTCTACCTTATCTAGTGAGTCTTCATGAAATGCTATTGAAAATAAATAGAAGATATACTAGCAAGCAACAAGTATCTCTTGAAGAGTAAATGACTTCACCATTCTATATACACTTTGCTCTTTATTTATGACTGCCATTTAGGTGTCATGCAAGCTTTTTGTGAGTATTGGAATGTATCACCAACAGTATCTGTATTCCTGGTGGGAGAAATTCACATCACTTTGGGACTTGAAATAATCTTCTCTTATTTTTACTCCTTTTATAAGTAACAAAAGCATATCCTTCATCAGATTCTACCTTCTTTTTATTGTCTTTTAGCTTGATGTCTCCAACATATGGCTGGTTTTCGACTTGAAGTTGAGATGAGGTTTGAGTTAGAGATGCATTACTCAATATTTGAATTGGCTCAAAAGATCCAAACTTCAGCATCATAGCAGATAGGCCAATATACGACTTGATCCTTTTGATAGTAGTCATATTTGAAGTTGCAAAATTTTTTTTATAAAAAATGACATCTCCTATTGTATGTAGCTCCATAACCTTATCTTTGAAGATGAAACACTTTTGCACAGGATGACTAATCAATCGATGATACCTACAATAGTTTGGATCATTCGTACGATTAGCCTTTTCTAAATGTTTTACCTCTAGCAATTCAATGGAATCCTTTTGATAGTAGTCATATTTGAAGTTGCAATATTTTTTTTATAAAAAATGACATCTCCTATTGTATGTAGCTCCATAACCTTATCTTTGAAGATGAAACACTTTTGCACAGGATGACTAATCAATCGATGATACCTACAATAGTTTGGATCATTCGTACGATTAGCCTTTTCTAAATGTTTTATCTCTAGCAATTCAATGGAATTAACTTGCAACAAATTATTCAACATCCCTGATACATCAAAATCAGAGAAAGGATATTACTTCTTTTGACGTTCTTTCAAGGTGATTTTCTTTTAATGGTCGAATAAATTACTTAACCATGAGATCTTCTTCAGTCCCATTGGGTATACCAAAAATTTGTACATACAAATTTCGTGACTAAAATTAAAGACAAAGAAAATGAGAACAAGTATCAATTTAATAAAAAAAAAAGAGTAGTTTGATCTCTAATAATGAATTTATTCATATAAAAGAACTCAATCCTTTGAATATTTTTTTTTACTCGTGCAATTCAAAAATTTGAAAAACTTGTTCTTGAATCGGTAGAGAAGATTTCTTCGATTTGGGGAACAAAAACTTGTAGATTTGGTAGTCTTGAAACTTAGATGAAATTTCTTTAGAGCTGATGGATTCTCTCTTTTGACACTTGTGATTCAAGGACTTGAAAAACTTATTCTCGAATTGTTAGAGAAGACCTCTTCGATGTGGGGAAGATGGACTTGTAGATTTGATAGTCTTGAAACTTTGATGAAATTTTTGTAGAGTTAATAATTTTTGTAGAACCGGTAGATTCTCCTTTGACATTTATAATTCAAAGAGTTAAAAAGTTTGTTTTTGAATTAGTAAAATGACTCTGTCGATTTGGAGAATGGGAACTTATAGATTTTATAGTCTTGAAACTTGAGTAAAGTTAGTAGCTTTTAGTTTTGAAAGAGTTTCTGTAGCTCGAGATTTGATCCTCTTCTTTTTTTTTTTCTCATTTGAGGAGGATCTCTATTTATAGAGAATTTGGGAGGAAGCTGATTGATTTTTGATAAATATCACTATTTTATTGGTTGACTTGACTCTTTTAATTGGATGATGACATGATAATTTTAATTAGTCAATTTATATTATAAATATTTAAATGAATTTATTTATAGAAATTAATTTAATTAAAATAATCATTAAATAAAATTTATGGACCTAAAATACATGTGACATTTTATAGTTGAAATTTAAATAATTTTTTTATTCCTATAATATAATTCTAATAAAAGTAATAATATATTTTAGATAGAGATTTCCATTATTATTTTCCTAATAAAAATGATTTATTTTAACATTAAATATGAAATTAGGAGGGTGTTTAGATTAGCTTATAAGTTATTTAAAGCTTATAAGTATTTTAAATTTTAAATAATTAAATTTTTGGTTAAAATGCTTATATAAGTAGGTGATAAACAATTGATATATTTAGTGATAATTAGCTTTTAAATACATTTATTTATTTTTTTAAACTGAAAATAGAATTAAAAATTGGAGGAGTATAACCTGAAATCTCTTAAATCTACTCAAATATATTTACCATCAAACTAAATATGTGAGTGCTTAAATACATTTATTATTAAAATTACTAAAGATGATAAATAAAATATATGATAAAGTTTTAAAATTTAATGAAGAGGATATGATAATTTACTTGGTCAAACCATCTTATAAATTTAGTATTTCTCAACTTTTTTCTTAATTTATAAATTTAAAAAATGTTATAAACAAATAATTCATCTAACTTTGACTATTTTATAAGCTAAGAGACATACCTAAATTAAAAGGCTTAATTTTTCTATCTGCTATAAAGCAATTTTTTAATGTAATTATTTCAAAAAGAATAAATTTGTAATTTAAGGTTTCATTTATTTACAGAGTTATACAGAAAAAATATTTTTTATAAGGTATTTTCACAGGTTTAGTCGAATAAATATGAGATATTTTAGATTTTACACTTAATTTTTAATTTTTAATTTAAAAAAATCGATACGTGCATTTATTATATTAGTTAAAATAGTTAAATGCAGTGCTGATTTCCTTTACCATCATTGGAGTGTAATGGTGCATTTATTCTCTTCTTGTCGGTCTTGTAGTTTCTCCAACTAATCTGTGGGTTTGCCCTCCTTATGTGAATGTTTTATTTTTCTTTTCTTTTGTTAGTTTCAGATTTTCCATTTATTTTCTGATTTTTTCTTAGGGCGCAAGTGAGTTTTTGGAAAGAATTTCTTTATTTTTGCAAATCCAGTTTGAAAGGCTTAGATCAATAGAATGGCTTTAATATTTACATGGTGATTTACTACTTGGAGCCTGTATCGGCTTACATGTTACTAAGGTGAGCCTCAACACATGATGGCCGAAGTACTTTGGCCACCACTCTTCTTCGACAACAGTTCAAAAGTTTTTTTTTTTTTTTTTTTTTTTTTTTTTTTTTTTTTTTTTTTTTTTCTGGCCCTGCTGATCCTTCTCTCTAAATTCAATAAATGAAAAAAAATAATTAATTTTTTAAATTTCTGGACTTATATATTGTAATACCCGGCTCGAGTCCGGCCTCAGAATTCCTGTCATCTGGTGGAATCTCGGGTGTCGGAATTCTCGAGAAGGGTCAGGTTAAGCCCTGTACAGAAAAGTTTTAATGAGTTACTGGAATGTTTGATCATGTATGAGATTTCACAGGTACACAGACAGTATAACAGGCTTACTACGGGTCCCGGTGACCTTAAGTCGATCTGAATCCTAATGCCGATAGCAATTCGGTTTCCGGGCTGTTACATATATTATAATTTATATTTTTAGTAATGAATATCTACATTTTTGGAAAAAAAATAATTATTATTTATATATATATATATATATATATAGAAAGAACAAATATATACTTTACACCTCATTCTTTTCATTAAGCTGTTCTACCCTTTTAAATAATAAATAAAATCAAAATAAAATAATATTTATTTTGAAAAATGTTAACAAAAAATTATAAATTAAATCATACAGAAACTATCAGACATTAACAACCAGAGGACATTGAAATTCATATATATATATATATATATATATATATATATATATATATATTAAAACAGCGGAATTATTAAAATTTCAAATTAATTATTTAAAACATAAAATACCACTAAAATATTGTCTATTTCTAATAGGCTTAAAATTAGACCAGCAATTATTGGGATTCATATCTCTGCATCAAGCTCTAGACTAAAATCGTGTGGGCCTAGAATGTTGGCCGATAGAACTCCTTTGCGTTGAGGAAGGTTACTGATCTTGTTCGACTCCTCTTCAGTCAACGACCAATCAAAGATCTGGAGGTTCTCCTTCATCCTCTCCTTGTTGAAACTTTTTGCCACCAAACTCACACCTTGCTCATGCACCCATCTCAGCGAAACCTTCATTTTATTTTATTTACAAAACTTGTGGAAGTGAAATAAGAAAAACAAACAAGAAAGCTAACCATTTTTTCGGAATTAAAGTTTAAAAAAAAATTTATATCTTTTCTTAACTTGGGTCATTTTAGTGTTTTTTGTCCTTTTCAATCTTTTCGCTTATAAAAAAATTTATGTAATATTGAAATATATGGTGGATTCACCTGAAATTCCATGTGTTTATATTAAGATCTATAGATGATAAATATTTTGGGTGTAATAAGTACCTGAGCTGTAGTCTTGCCTTTTGCCTTGGCAATTTGTTGAAGCACATCACATTCTAGAATTCTGTTGTCACCCCATTTAGTTCCATTTGCACCCAACGGTGAGTAAGCTGTGATATGAATACCTTTTCCCTTGCAAAACTCCCTCAGTTGCTTCTGCTGCCAAAGTGGGTTCATCTCCACCTGCAACTTAAAAAAAAAATTATGTGAAAAAATAACAACACTCATTTCTTTTCTTTTTTTTCTCTTAAATAATTTTCCACTCGCCTGATTTACAGCTGGAGGAATTTTAGCAGTGGAGAGAAGCTCCTCGAGTTTCTTACAAGAAAAATTGCTGACACCAATAGCCTTAGTAAGGCCAAGAGTTTTGCATTCTTCCATGCCTTCCCACACAGATTTGATGTCCAAAGGAAATATATTTTCTCTAGTTGTCGGCAGTGAACGAACGTTTTGGCTCAATTTGAATGGCCAGTGTATAAGGTACAAATCCAGATATTCCAGCTGAAGATTCCTAAAACCAAAACCAATAAAACTAATAAACTCTGCAGGATCTGAAATGGGTCTCAGGGCCTGTGATGATTACCTTAGGCTCATCCTGATGGCAGGCACCACCATATCCTTGTCAGCGAAGCTGCTCCATAGCTTGGAAGTGATGAAGAGTTCATCTCTAGATTTGATCAGGCCCAGACGCAAGGCCTCAGATATTGCTTCCCCAAGAGGCTCTTCTGATCTGTACGCGAACGCAGTGTCGAAGTGGCGGTAGCCTGCTTTAATGGCTTCAATAAGGGCAATTTTCGTTGTTTCTTTATCAGTTGGAGCATATGGTGATGTTCCCATGCCGATCACCGGCATGGTTTTCTCACCGGAGCTTAGAGTTATTTCAGGTATCACTGCCATTTCTAGCTGCTACCAACTATGATTTACAAGTTTCTGCTCATTATTCTTGGTTTCACTATACATATATAAACAATCTGCAAAGTTGGTGAACTAGAGATTGATTGGAGCGTTACCCAAATGGCTGATACCCATTAAATCACTTTTTTTCAACTTTTCTTATCCAAACACAATAAATTCACCAACTGAAACCGCAAAAAATAAAGACTAAATTACGGTCTTTTTGTATCCGTTCCATAAATTTTGTTTTACACATTAAAAAATATAATTTTTCAAATATATTCATTATAAAATACATTAAATTTTATTAAATATTAAAAAAATTTAAAACAAAATAAAATATAATATAATTATAATAATCAATTTATATATTATTATAGTTAAAAAAAAGTGAATAATAATTTTAAAATAATAAAAAAATAAATAAAAATTATGAAATAAAAGAAATAATAATTATTACATTTAAAAATTTAATCTGTTTGAATACATAATCTTGGCTCTAATTCTAATGGTAGATCGAGTTCCTACCACTATATGAAAAGATTAAATTATTCAAATTTATAATTTAATATATTTTTTTTAAAATTAAGATTTTCATATATCACTAAAATCAAATAGTAATTTTCTCATAAAAAATATATGAATTTGACTAACTGAGGCTTATAAATACTTTAATTAATTAAACAGAAAGGTTGAGATGTAGCTTTCAATGGAGGAGGACGTGTGATTGACCACATAAAATTGCCACACGTTTACTAATTCATAATAAGACGTCCATGATATTTGTGTGTCACTTGCCTTTGGCTGAGCTTGGCCTAGTTTGTTTATTCTTTCCAGCTAAAATGCATATGCTGATTTTGGAAAATATCATGATTTAGAAGAAAACCATGTTTGTGATTCTCTCCTATATAAAACTTTGCTACTTATTAGAAAAAATTAAAAAAATATATATAAACAAATAATATCGTTATGTTGGATATTTTTTATAATCATAAATATTTTAATTCTGTTCGTGAATATTTATTTTATTCATAATAATTGAATTTTTTAATTAGATAAATAGACAGATAAGATGAGTATCAGTGTCTATTTCTTTATGGTTTCGTAAAATAAAATAAGAGAATGAGTGCAAGAAACAAAGATTTGGTGAGTAATACAAATGTGTGGTTTGTATAATGAGTAAAAGGTCGGAGTATGATACAATAAAAAATAGCTTCAGACAACATTAATACGAAATGTTTTTTTTTTTTTTTTTATAAAAAAGGAAATTGAGTTTACTTGTAGAAAATATTATTTTCATTTAAATATAATATTATTTTATTTTTTATATTATGTAAATGGATATATTTTGTAGGATTTATTTGTTTAAAATATATAAGACTTATATTTACTTATTTACATTTATTTAATTTCATTTAATTTTTTTCAAATTAAAATTTAATTGACCGTTTAAATTTTGAAATAATTGGAATTAATATAACTATATATATTATTTAATATATATATTTATTCTAAGTTATGACTAAACAATTTAAAATAATTTATTTTCTTTGAAGATATTTTTCAAAAAAAATATATTCACAAAATATCCTTTACAGATAAATATTTTCTGAATATATTTAAATGAAACGTCTTTCAAAAGGACAAATATCTTTGTTCTTTTTGTTTGCATTTTTCATTAATTGATGGATGCATCATGCAAACAGCACAAACAGTTGAATTTGCAGCTAAATGCCAAATGCATCAGGCCAATCTATTCTTAGACTTCGCACTAAAGTGAAGTCATCACTGTTTCATTTCCCCCTTTTTCTTGGGAAGTCCATTACGGATCAACAAAGAAGATAAGAACGATTTAGATGATTAGATATAAAAGTCAAAGTGGAAAGATAATGCAAAATTTAATATTTTTCTGAATTATTGTCTACGGTCAAACAAAACTGGAAATAATACATTATCAAAATATACAAATATTAACTAGAGTTCTCCATCCCAGAGCTCAGAGAGGGACTTGTAGGGCCCTTCTTCTCTGACGAAAAAATCAGCTAGATGCCCTCTTCTTTGTGGAAGTTGATCTATCTTTTGTAAATCTTCCTCGCTTAGCTCCCAATCAAATATCTGCAAGTTCTCTTTCATTCTTTCCTTGTTAAAGCTTTTCACAACAACACTAACTCCTTGCTGGTATACCCATCTCAGACACACCTCCATTAACATGCATCACTTTGTCAGAAATTGATGTATTGTGAATCAAACAATATTGGATGAAAAAAAAAAACACAATATTATTATATAAATTAATAATATTTAAGATAAAGTTTTTCAAATTTGGATTTATCCTTGATGATGATACTGCAACAACTTTGAGTAATGCGAGATTACCTGAGCCACAGTCTTCCCCCTGGCGCTAGCAATCTCTTTCAACGCATCACAATCTATGGGTCTACAGTTAATTAGTTCCCATGGAGTTCCTTTAGTTCCCAGTGCAGAGTACGCTGTTATATGGATACCCTTTTCCTCGCATAATTTCCTCAGCTGCTTCTGCGGCCAAAATACGTTCATCTCCACCTGCCCAAAACACAGCAACAGTACAAAGCAAAATTACTGTATAAAGTTCAAAGTCCCTAGCAAATATAAAAATATTAATACAAGACAGACGAGCCCCCCTACTTGATTGACTGCAGGAGGAATACTTGCAGTGGCTAGCAATTTCTCAATCTTCTTGCACGTAAAGTTGCTAACTCCTATTGATTTTGTAAGGCCAAGACTTTGGCACTCTTCCATGGCCTTCCAAACACCCTCAAAATCCATTACAAGAATGTCACCTGGTGTAAATGGGAATTGGGTTCCTGGCTTCAAACTCACTGGAAAGTGAATCAGATACAAATCAAGGTACGCCAATCCAAGGTTCCTGCATCCATATTAATAAAACAAACACCACAAATCAACAGAAATTCAACTAGTTAAAAAAAAAAAAAAAAAAAAGTAGTGTTCATCCGTACTTGAGAGTCTCTTGTAGAGCAGGAAGGACGAGGTGAGAGTGACAGTTGCTGCAGAAGATCTTAGAGGTGACGAAAAGCTCATCGCGTGATTTGATTAAACCCCTTTGCAAAGCTTCAGCAATGGCATCGCCAAGAGGCTTCTCGGACTGGTAAGCAGCAGCTGTGTCAAAGTGTCTATAGCCAACTTCAATAGCATGGAGAACTGATTGTTTGACAGTTTCTTCATCCTCTCCAAATGGAAAGTCAGCTGTGCCAAAGCCCAGAAGAGGAATCTTTTGGCCCGTTGAGGCTAAGGATGCCAATGGAATGCTTGCCATTAATTTTCCTTCTTCCCCTTCCGTGGTAATTGCTGGTCCTCCATATTATTATAGCCGTGGAAAGTTAGACCGACAACTTGTTTTTTGGCGTTTTCCCGTAAGGTCGACAAGGAGACAGGAACAAATGGCGGAATAGGTAAGCCGCCAATAAAATAAATGCTCGATAGGCCAACTGAGCTTTTTTTTTTTTTTAATTACAGCTATTATTTTATCTTGATCGAGTTGGCCATCAAAGAATAAAATATTTTCTGTAATTATTTAATATATTTAGAAAAATTAAACCATTAAATTTATTTAAAGAAGAATATCAAATTATTTATCACAATACTTATTGATAGTAAATTAATTATTAAAGTAACAAATTTATATTATCTTTCATGGTATTTTTTTATTGGTAATGAAAGTTAGCAAGTAAAATTACACTAAATAAATAAAAATATTTGGAAAATAAATTCACGACAAAAAGTCTTTAAAAATGAAAAAACTTCACCAATTTAATATTATGACAGTTTTTTTTTGCTAAAACATGGAAAATATAATGGGCAAGAGGGAAGTGATAATAAAATTATATTACATGAAATTATTAAAAGAAAAAATATTGATTATATAAATTTTCAGAAGCGTGCTTCATAAAGTAATTTTTTCGAATTTCATATAGATTGTAGGTAGGGGTGGAGGAATGATACGATAAGGGGCACGTGTCGTACTGACGACAAATGCTTTGAAGGGGAATAAAAGTTCCGCAGCGGCGCAGTCGATAGTGTTTCAGCCGTGCTCTACTAAAAGAAAGGGTCTGACTCCGCCACTGATTATAGGGGTGTACAAGTAAACTTTATATAAAAACAAAAATTTTATTATAATTTTAATAACAGGATTATCATATTTTTAAATTATATTTTATCTCTCATGAAAAAACTTCGTCTCGCTTTTGACAGCAAGAGAATTTTTCCTCTTAATTCCCGAAAGGTCTTTACATTGCTTTTAACGTGTACATGGTTTTCATTTTTCCATACTCAAAATGAGAAAATATCATAATAATAATAAAATAATAATTATTATTTATAATA
Source organism: Manihot esculenta (assembly GCF_001659605.2). Lineage (NCBI taxonomy): Eukaryota > Viridiplantae > Streptophyta > Magnoliopsida > Malpighiales > Euphorbiaceae > Manihot > Manihot esculenta. The sequence continues at coordinate 29,885,229 of NC_035177.2, read as the reverse complement.
ATTCATATTTATATTTAATATTAATTAAAAATTTTAATTTATTATAATTATAATTAAAAGAATTAAATTAAATTTATATAAGTTAATTGTAAATTATAATATAATTTCTAAAATTCTACTTAAATAATAAAATAATTGTTAAGTATATATTTTTATTTCAATAATATTATTTTTTATTAATTTTATTATTTACTCTTTATTTTTAATTTTATATAATATTGTGAATATTAATCAAATTTTAAAATATAAAAAAAACTTTACTATTTAAAATATATAATATTTTATTTTATTTAAAATATTATTTAAATTAAAAAATTATATATTTTATTAATGATATAAAATTTTAAGAATTATATTATAATTTATTATTAATTTTTTTAAATTAAAAAATATTAAATTTATTATTTAAAATATTAAATATTAAATATAAATATAAATTATCATAAATTTTTAAATTTATTTATTTAATATTATAAAAAATATATTTTGTATTTTTTTTTTATAAGTACTTCAAATAAGAATGTAGCAATCTATAATTTCGAATGCAAATCTCGATATTCATTGAAGAGTTCAAACGTAACTCCGCGCCTTTTGCCGATGCAGCAGATAAAAGAGGACTGATTGTTTTTTTTTTCAAATGAAAATTAAAGAAGTAAAAATTAAAACCTTACAAATTTATTTAGATAATTGTCTTTTTACGGTTTATTGCGATTTTATAATTGTATTTTTGTAAGAAAAAAAAAAAAAAAAAAAGCTGGATCGAAAGAGCTACGTCCTGTCTCGAGGCAAAGGTAACCGGTCACCGTTCTAATCGGTAAAGCAAGAGCCTGCATGATGGCCATTCATTACATGCGCCGCCCAATAACATCTATTTAATGGCAGTTGACATTTAACTTTTCTTTTTTTAATAAATGCTCCATTATAACAGTGAGCCATCTATGGTGGGGGGACCCACTCATCAAACTTTATTTTAATATTTACTCGCACTAAAATTAAGCAAGTTTTTGACTAGTGAAACGCCCTGCTATGCACGGAATGACATAATTTTTAAAATAATATTAATTTTTTGTTAATTAATTATTATTTATTATTTTCTTTTCATTATCATGTTTTCTCCGAAAAATATTATTTTTATTTAAAAATTATATTTTTGCTGAAATTTTAAAAGTGCAAAGCATTTTAAAGATTTAAATGATTTAATTCATAATAATTGATTAACAGAAAAATGATAAGGGATCAAATAATTAATAAATTAAATATTAACTTTAATTAATTAATTTAATTATTAAACAATATTAATATAAATATAAGCAGAGAGAGCTATGGATTTGATTCCAAAACTAACCTGGAAAATAATATTTTTTTAAGCAACTAAAAAATTATCAAGACAATTTCTTTTTTTTTTTTTTTTTTTGAAAAAAATATAGGTTATGAGGGAGAGGAAGGGCTTTTACAACCGAGAGTGAATTTATTTGATTTTTACCGATATGTATCTTTTGTCCTTTCTATGTTTGTAATTAAAAAGCTAATATCAGCTATTTACAGTATAAACAAATATTTAAGGATATTACAAAAATGTTTAGGGGAGGGTTTATTCAAAATCACAAGTATGTGATTTATTGCTATCCTACAATGGATATATATGGTAAAATCTTAATAACTTGTGACACTCAATTATTTAAATTCCATCAATAAAAAAAAATTCGATCATCATGATGGTCAATATTTAAAATATTAGAAGACTCATCCCATATGTCTGGTCGAGCTATCATGGCATTTAAGTTATCATTAAAGGATATTATACAGTATATCCTCATTACGTCTACAGTTACGAAATCTTTTATTCATTGGCCGATACTAATCAAATTTATAAGAAAATCACTAACTAACTCTATTTTTGTAGAGAATAAAAGCAAAGTATGTACAAAGTTCAAGACACATTTTTACACACTCTTTTTAAGTTCAAGCAATTTTAAGTACACATGCCCTCTTTGATAATCTACTAACTTGAACGTCAGAGTGGTAGCTCATAGGCACCAATCACCTCACTTTCTTTTTTTACAGAGTGACAAGTGATTTTTAGCTCATTTTTTGCCATATTATTTGGTTTCATTGAGTTTTCTTGTTCATTTGAGATAAAATCAGCCTAATATTTTCGTTCATCTCTTCTTTTAGTATTCTTTTTTCATCTCCCATTCTTCAAATGGCTGAAAACTCAGAGCTGTTGCAAAGTCTATTGTTAGCAGGCAAGCCATTGTCTCCTCCACCCCTGGCAATGCACAGGACATTCCTCCTCTAGTCAACGAGACAAACCTCAACAATTTGAACAACAAGCATATGATACAATATATCAAGAAGCTGCAAGCAACCATCGAGAATATAAGACTAGAGAGGAGGCCTCATTCTCCCAAGATGAGGGAGGAAGTATCTTTTGAAACTCCAGAGACTCGGACAGAGACAGTTCACACGCAGTCAAAAGGAAAAGCAACATTGGAGGATGAGGAATCATTACATGAGGCCCTAAGGATGAGGCCCTAAGAGACGTTGATTGGAAGTTGGTTCGTACCATACAAAGGTACCAAAAAGAACGAGAGGAGATTATGGCTTGGATGATACCTCGCCCCTATCAGAGGAAATTCTTGCAGAGTCCTTTCCCACAAAATTCAAACTTCCCAGTTTGGACAAATACGATGGGACAGCAGATCTTAGGAGCCATCTAGCTATCTTTCAGACTACAATGCAATTCCAGGATGTCAACGATTTTGTATTGTGCCGAGTCTTCCCATCCATCCTCACAGGTTTAGTTTAGAAATGGTAATAACATTTGAGTTCAGGTTCTATCAATAGCTTTACTCAACTTTCTATGTTGTTTAAGTCTAAATTTATTACTTGTATACATCTTACAAAGCTCTCCTCATACTTGCAGAAAATCTGACAATGGAGAGGACTAGTCTTTAAGGAGTTTTATCTCACGTTTCAATGCTAAAGTGATACAGATTGAAAAATTAAATCATGAAATAGCCTGTGAGGCACTGAAGAAAGGGCCTTGCAACATAAAATTCATGGATTCATTAATCAAGAATCCAGCAGCCACTTATCAGCAATTGATGAATAAGGCACAAAAACATATATGATTGGATGATGAAGTCCAGACATTAAGAGAGGATAAGAGCACAAGTCAGAATAAAATTGAAAAGTCAAATAAGCAAATCTATGAAAGTGAAAGGAGTTATCCAGTGCCACGCAAAAGGGATGATCGAGGTAAGTTTATAAACTATACTCCACTAAATGATTCACTAACACTCATACTTATGTGGATAAGGAAAAACGGCAAAAAAGTCAAATGGCCAGCCAAGTTTAACCCAAACAAAGCAAGCATGCGAGATAGAACAAAGTATTACTGATTTCATGAAGATCATGGGCACACTATAGAAGAATGCATGCAACTAAATGACGAAATTGAAAGACTCATTAGAGATGAAACTCTGAGGAGGTTTTCTATAAAAGACAAAGAAGGAGGTCAGAACTTGAGATAAGAGCACCAGTCAATTCTGATGAAAATGAACATGTAGAAGTTATTCACGTTATTGCAGAGGGACCAAGTAACAAGAAAGGAACCAAATGCCTACAGAAATAAAATGTCACAGGTATTCAACTCTTGAGTCAGTCCCTGAGTCTTTAACGTAGAAGATCCAGTCTTTAAATAGTTTGAAGTAACAAGAGGGGATGTTGGGTTTAGTGAGTTGGGCGAAAACTGAAAGGGACCATACAAGGTCTCCGAAATTATTTGTCCTGGCACTTATAAGTTGGCCAAGTTAGATGGATGAGTCATTTTTTATTCTTGAAGTATTTTGTAATTCATGGAAATGTTATCAATAAAATTATAATGTATTTCTCAATCCTTTTGGTTTTTAAATAAGAATTATTAGAAACGATAGATTGATGAATGTTAGGAAATCCAGAAATTACTGCAACCCAAAACACGCAGCAGAAAATAAAAATCTCTATTTCCCTTCCAGGATCCAAGCGCTTCATTTATTTCGAAAGAATGATAAGAGACTAACCTTTTTAACTTGAAGATAAAAGACAATTCCGGACTTATGGTGCTGCTTCTGAAACGAACACCCTCAATGGTATCCACACGAACGCTTCTGACAGTGCGATTGTCGAGACCGGTCAAAAATAACCTTTTTAACTACCAACAATATTAAAACTGTAGACAGTGGTGAAAGGATCGTATCCACAGGGAATTGACACTTACTTACCTCTCTTGTTAGGACCAAATAAAATAAAGTGCAAGTGCATGTAAAGTAAAAATGGGGGTTTTGAGATTGATTTGATTATACTAATAAAAAGAGCAATTAAAAAGAAAGCAGATGGTAAATTAAGAATGAAACAATAATGGTGAAAGCTCTAGTTGAAGATTCAGATTCACTTTAGTTGATGGGATTGATCATTGACTCATATGTTCCTTTGTTTGATTCAATAAATTGGCCATGGAGATTGAAGAAGCTTTTCACCTCCATTATCTCTCCTTAAGATTAAATCAATTAGGGAAAGTCCTCCAATTAATTACTAATTAACAAGTTGTCAAAGAACGTCTTTGAGCCTTAGACCTTTTACAACAGTCAATCGCATTAAGAAATAGAGAGAATCAATTCTAGTTACCCAAATGTATAGAGACAACACTAGATCATGCAATTTCCTTGGTTGTGCACCAAGTGTTCTTCTGTTTGAACAATTCAAGCAATTACGGATGAAAAATCATTCAAATTAACAATATATTACTTTGCATCAAAGAATCAAAGTAGATCTTAAATAACAAAGCAATAATGTCTCAAAGCATGAAATCACAAGAATACTGAATAACAAAAGATTAACAATGTAGTCCAAGTCTCTCAATCCACAATACAACTAAAGCTTCACTTATTCTTCAACTAGAATAAAAAGGTTTCAGCCACTCATGGCTGAAACAAAATAACCAAAAAGAAAGGTAGAAGAAGCCGAAGGAGGTGGAGGCGCGACGGTCTTGCTTGATCCAGATGGGAGAAGGAGAAGAGTCTCTCAGAGTCTAAAAAAATTCCTGGCTGTCAATGAGAGTACCTTTTTATAGAGATTAGGTGTTGCCCTAGGTCTTCCTTGCTTCCTAATTAGTGTAGAGGCTGCCCATAATGCTGCCCATGCTCAACTTGCTGCCCAAGTTGTTGTAGAAGAGGAAAGAATCGGACTGCAAGGCTTCAAAAGGGAGTTGGTGCGCAGATTGCTTTCAGAATAGGAAAGGGACGTACCTTGTGCTTGAAAAGGAAGGAAGAGTGATTCAAGGCTGCCAATAGAGGAAGATGGCGCGGCTTGACCTTCAGGAGAGAGGTGTGCGCGCGGATGGCATTGAATAGGAAGGAGGCGCGCGGATGGTGCTCTGCAGAAGAGGAAGGCGCGCAGATGCTTCTGAATAGCAAGTACGAGTTGTCCAAATTTCCTATTTAGGTGGAGCTTCTTTTGAATCTTGAATATGGACTAAATAAAGGCCAAGTGCATTGAGATCTCCTTCCTGAATAGAGAGTGGTGCGCGGATCATGCTGCAGAAGGAAGTTGGCGCGCGGTCATTGAATGCAGAAGGGAAAGTGCATCTGTCCAGTCTTTTCTTTTTAGGTGGAGCCTTCGTTTGAATTTTGAACGCTGAACGCAGGAGAGGCGAGTGTGCCTTCATGAGATCTTGCTGCCTAAATTGGAAGATATGACTGCTGCAGTGTGTGCACATCTTTGAACAAGGAAAGAGAGATCTGCGATTCGAATTTCAAATAATCTTCTGACTGAGCTTTCCTTATTTACTTTTGCTTCTGCACTTTCCTCATTTGAAGACTTTCCTTTTCTGAAGACTTGCCTTATTTGAAAACTTTCCTTTCTTGGCACATGTTCTAAATAAGGCAGGAAAGATTCTGCAGTTCAAATTTCGGACAGTTTGCTAACTGTGCTTTCTGACTCTTTCCTTATTTGGCACTTTCCATATATGAAAACTTTCCTTATTTGGAACTTTCCATATATGAAAACTTTCCTTTTCTGGAACTTTTCATATTTGACACTTTTTTGGCAGTTTTAAGAGCATTTTCTCCATATTGTCTTTTCACACCTAGTTTCTGCAAAACATGAACAAAACCACCAAATTAGGTAGAAAATGTGCAAATAAACATCATCAAGATCATGATAATATGGCCTAAAATATGCTTTGTCAGCTTCCGTCTAGAGTGCTAGCTCTCTCAACGGATGGATAAGGTATGTGCTCCCCAATCTGCAACCCAGAAAAACAATTACGCACAAAAAAAAATTTTCCAGCAATTCGCAGAAGATGTTTTATTCATTTTTCAGTTTTTTTCCCACACTTCTTTTCATAAAAGAGTTGTGTTCATAATAAACTATTACAATCTCGTAGATATTTAAATATCTATGTGATAAGTCCATTTTGAAAAGGAAAATCGAAAAATCCTTTATCTGTAATAGTTACAGATAAACTGCAGAACTTTTAAATATTATTATCTTATAATAATAAATTATTAATATTAATAATAATAACATCTTTATTATTATTAATTATACTAATAGGCTTTTAGCCAATTAATATGACATGGCACATAAACGACGTTTTTTGTGTGTGACCTAATAAGCTCACATTAATTGGCAATAGGCTCAGTCCCACGAGTCCCATAAATTATAAGCGGCCTCTAGCAAGACCTTATGACTACCCAATTAATATGAAGATCAATAGTCCGATAAAGTCTAATAAATATAACATGTATTAATCCCTTTGTCACACGATATCTAGTTTGAACATAAGTCATGGTCAGTGTCAAACTTATAATGTTTAAACTTATGATTTCTCGATTTTTAAGTAGACTGATAAAACCAAATGATATTGATCACACTATCAATTCATTTGAGCACGGCCATGCATTTCTCAGTCTCACTTATTGAGGGTACAGAAGATATCTCTCTCAAAGAGAGGAACAAATTTTATCTTGATTATTCAATGTTCTCTACATAATTTCTGTTATACTCAATCATAATGTTTATGATTATCCGATTAAAGACAACGTTTGGTTATGTCAAAATATAACAGTCCTTATGTTGGAAACTATGACAATCTCAAGTTAAAAGATTAAAACATAACTATCTTGAGATTCACTTATGACAATAACTTATGTAGTGATCTCAATGTGGGTCCATCCAATACTTTGCTCTCTAACAAGTATCTATGATTATTGAATTATATCAACATATACATAATCATCTCATGATTATCAATCAATAATCATACTAGTCAAATTTTATTATTATCACCATAATAATAAGTAACCAGGGATGTTAATCATTATTATGTAATATGTAAACAAATAATAATGATAATAAAAACTGTTTTATTAATAACCAAAATGACATACAAAAAGGTCCAAGATAATGGTTTAGGGCAAATACACCAACAATGAAAGCACTGGGACATGAAAAAGATCCACAAGGCAGGTAACCACCAAATGAGTCTTCAGGTGTTGGTCTTGAAAGATAATGATTAAGGTAAATTTTGCCAAAAAAAGCCACAAGGTAGGTAATCGAAAAGCAAATGATCGAGTCTCAGGACCATTAAGAAATTAACGCAATTACGCCTAAGCCTCAAGGCGGGCGACCGCTAGGCAGGGTCCGGATGTTGGTCACAATTAACAAGTTTAAAGCATTTTTTGCCTAAACCTCGAGACAGGTAACCAATAGGCATATAACTAGGTGTTTAACCTATTAAGAAATTAAGGCATTTATGCGTAAGCCTAAGGCGAGCGACCGCCGCAGAGTCTAGATGTTAAGTCACAATTACCAAGTTTAAGGCATTTTTTGCCTAAACCTCAAAGGAGGGTAATCGATAGGCAGAGGTATGGATATTAGCCCAAATCATTAAATATTTTTAGGTTATTTTTAAGTTGTTATTTTTATGCTGTTGGAGTGAGTCATCGAGTTTCGATCCTTATACTCAGTAAAAATAAAGACGAGATGAACAAAATATTTTTTTCATTAATGGAGGGAAAAGATTACAAAGTAGGAAGGTCTTCTTCATTAACCCCCTCCTGAGCACCTACATCTTTAGTTGAAGTTGGGTCAAAAGGATGTGTGTTATTTTGCCTCTCCTCTTCTTGCTTCTCTTCTTCCTCCTTCTCGAGGAGAATGTCATCAATCCAAGAGAAGTATTTCGAAGGATAACACTTTATCAACTCCTTGACAGAATCTTGGCCCTCAATTAACATTTCACCACCCCATGTCACTATGTCCTAAAGCTCCGCCTCCAGCTTTGCAATCCCATCTGTAGAGGCTCGAATTTCTTGAACTTGAGACTGCAGATCATGGAGTTTCTGTTGAAGATCGGCCACTTAATCCTCAATAGTTTTGGCTTGACCTTTCAGAGCGGCTTTTGCAGCGATGACTTCATCTAAATCCACTAGAAGTTTATCTATAAATTCTAGGGACTCCTTCATTGTGTTATCTAGCTCGATGACCCGAGCCTTCAACCTTAAACATTCCTCTTGAAGGAGGTTTTTATTCGTCTCTTACGCACCAAACTCCCTCCTTAGGCCTTTGTTGTGGTCCTTGGCCAAATTTTAGAGGAAGCACGATGATCTCTTCTGCCTGTCATGCCCGTTTTGGAGGAGCATCAGAGATACCAGCAGTAGACTTGCCTTTACAAGTAATACATACTATTTTAGCAAATTTGTTTCTTCTTTGCCAGCCATATCTGCATAAAATAAAGAGTGAGTAAGTAGGATAATTTAAGGACGAAGGTATCTTAAAAAATAAAATACCTTGCTCTAGCAAAAAGGGTAAGATCATTTGAGGGTTCTGTTGATCGGATGACCGAAACAACTGAGCCTGTTCTACTTGGTAATGGCTCTACCATGATAAGATGTCATTTCTCGCGATCACGTTTTATGTCCATTATGTGGGATGAGACCATCTTTTATAGGAAGTCCAAAACTTCTTTTTCATCCCTACGTGGGTCAGACTCCATCCTTCCAAAACCCCACATAAACATTTCAATCAATTCATAGTTGTCCAAAATCTCCAGATATCCTGTGGTGGAAGATGAAAAATTTATTTTTTCAACACTTCAAGAGAGTATATATTTTTTCAACACTTCAAGAGAGTATATATAAAAAATTTATAGAGAAATAGCATGCACATAAATCTGAACTCTTTTTCCCTCTAAAATTTAAATTTGTTACTTCTCACAATTCATACCTAAAACGATGGACATATAATATTTTTATGTCCATCATTTTAAAGATCTAGGTTTTTCTTGAAATAGATATAGTCAATTTTCATTTTAAAATGTTTTAATTATGATATATTTTAAATTAAAGAGTATAAATTTATTTTCTTTTTAGTTTAAAATGTTTATATTTATTTTTATTATTATTTACACAATGGAAGGAAAAATATGTATCAATATTATTAGTGTCGGTTATGAATTTATAAAAATTATCAAATAATTTGATATTAAAAACAATTTTATGGTATCTTATCACACGATTATTGTAACGACCCGAAAATCGGACCGTTACCGGCACTAGGATCCGGGTCGACTTAAGGCCGCCGGGACCCGTAGCAAGCCAAACATATAACCTGTAAACCTGTATAATCCCATACATGATCAACAATCATACATAAAAATTTAAACTTTTCTTTCAAACATCCAACTCAACCTGAACATATACTGTACGTAGTCATAATCATAATTATGATCCCTCTGTGGGATCTCATCAATGCCCCAATGGGCAAAAACATCATGAGATGAGTTGGCTTCCATAAACATCTGTATCATCAAATAACTAAGATCATGCATCAAAAAGGGATTACAATACACATAGGGTCAAGCACATCTATAACCTCAATATATCTCATTACATAACATACTGTAATAATCTCTTACATTACATTATAGTACAACTGTCATGTCCACCATCTAACTATTACATACACATACTTCAAAACTCTGGCTAACCTCCTGGTCTACCCTGTACCTGCACATCTGGGGTTAGGGGAGAGGGGTGAGCTACAAAGCCCAGTGAGCAGAATAGTGAAATCATATATTAAAATTTCATGCCATTATGTAATGCAACACATCACAACAAATCACATCTCGGATGGTATTGTCACCTATAGTCCTCTACATAGTCCAACTGTGCCGGGACGTAGAATGGGTACAACCGGTCTTTCTCTTAACATAACATATCATACAGTCCAACTGTGCCAGGGACGTAGAATGGGTACAACCTGGACTTCCTCTTACATCGTGCCAGGGACGTAGAATGGGTACAACCTGGACTTCCATACCATATCATGCCATAACATCATCATATCATATGAGGACTAAAGGATCATCCAATAACCAATCCACATCAACATCATAAATGCAATGCAACATATTCGTGAATACTAATGCAAGCAACCTACTATATCTCATGGCATTCATGATGCATGGATCATGCTCAAAATTCATATTTCATTTATTTTAAAACTTAAGGTTTATTCCACTCACCTCTGGCTAGCTCTGATAAACTCTGTAGCAGCTGGCTCACTGCTGAGGTCCTCGGTTCCTCGGGTCCGAACCTACACAGGTGGACTCCAATGAGGGACCAAACATACATAAACATAACTCTAACATACTCCCCAAAAACCCCCTAAAACATCATGAAAACATCACATAAAATCATGCAAGAAATGGCTGGACAGGGCACTTTCGGCGGCAGGTTCGGCGGCCGAAAGTCCCTCTAGAGCCGAAAGTCAGGCAGGTTCGGCGGCACCTTCGGCGGCCGAAAGTCCCAGACAGAGACGAAAGTCTCTTTTCGGGGGCAACTTCGGCAGCCGAAAGGCCTGCCTCCCTAGCCATGTTCGGCGGCCGAAAGTGCCTTCGGCTGCCGAACCTGGTTTCTGCCAAAGGGCAGAAACTTGGCTCCTTTATGCACATTTGCCTCCAAACTCACCAATCATGCATAAACTTGTTCTAAAACATGCATACACACCATACATCACACCTAGGGGTCTCAAACTATCATATACCCCAACTACAACACTTCAAACACACAAAAATCAACATACATTGCTCAAATCATCATCAAAACCCATAAACTCACTTAAAGCCTAACATGCATTTCTACCCCATAAAACAACTTAAAACTTACTTAAAACATATAAGGAGCTTAAGATCGGCTCCTACCTCTTGAAGATCAAGAGGGAGACGACCTAAACTTGGAGATCCACGAAAATGAGCTCCTGAGTTCCCAAAGCTCCAAAACTTGTTTCAAAAGTTCAAAACCTTCAATGCAAGCTTAAAACTCAAGAAAAATGGTGGGGATTTGAAGGAAGAACACTAGATTTGGAAGAGGGAGGTCGGAAGCTAGCTGTGGCCGAAAATGGGAGAAAGCTCGCCCATTTCGGCTAAGTGCCCCTTTTATAGTGGCTGGCCAGACCACGTTCGGGGGCCGAATGTGCCTCCGCATGCATGCCATGTTCGGCGGCCGAACTTGACTTTCGGCGGCCGAACCTGGACTGCCCTCACTCATGGTTTCGGGGGCCTAACGTGCCTCCAAAACGCATGCATGTTCGGCGGCCGAACTTGACTTTCGGCGGCCGAACCTGGGTTTTCCTCCAAAGACTTTTCATGCAAAAACTCATTTAATTTTCATACTTAAAACCATGAAATGCTTTAAAACATTTTATGAAAGCATGTTTCTACCCTACTAAAGGCTTCCGACATCCGAGATTCCACCGGACGGTAGTAATTCCGATACCGGAGTCTAGCCGGGTATTACATTCTCCCCCCCTTAAGAACATTCGTCCCCGAATGTACCTCAACTAGCACACATAGCATGGCATAAACATAACATACATACATAGCACATAAACACAAAGAGATCCTACCTTAAAAGAGATGAGGGTACTGCTGGAGCATAGACTCCCGTGTTTCCCAAGTGCATTCTTCCAAGTTGTGGTGGTTCCACAGGACTTTCACCATTGGGATTTCCTTGTTTCTTAACTTTCTGATCTGGGTGTCTAGGATCCGTATTGGCTGTTCAACATAAGTGAGATCCTCTTGGACCTCCACATCAGGCTCACTAAGAACCTTGCTCGGATCTGACACAAACTTCCTCAACATTGAAACATGGAAAACCGGATGGATTCTTTCCATTGAAGCAGGTAAATCCAGCTTGTACGACACATTCCCAATCTTTTGCAAGATTTCAAAGGGTCCGATGTATCGTGGGGCTAGTTTACCTTTCTTCCCGAAGCGAACCACTCCCTTCATTGGAGACACCTTGAGCAATACCAGATCCCCCTCCTGAAACTCTAACTGTCTCATGCGGACGTCTGCATAGCTCTTCTGTCTGCTGGCAGCAGTCTTGATTCTCTCTCTGATTATGGGTACTACCCTGCTGGTGATCTCTACTAGCTCAGGCCCTGCTAAGGCCATTTCTCCAACTTCCTCCCAGCAAACAGGCGATCTGCACTTCCTTCCGTACAAAGCTTTATATGGAGCCATCCCGATGCTAGCATGATGGCTGTTATTGTAGGCAAACTCCACCAAAGGTAGATGTTGCCTCCAAGAACCGCCAAAGTCCAGCACACACATTCTAAGCATATCCTCGATAGTCTGGATGGTCCTTTCTGACTGTCCATCAGTCTGGGGGTGGAAGGCAGTGCTGAAATCCAACCTAGTACCCATGGCATTCTGCAGACTCCGCCAAAACCTGGAGGTGAACTGGGGCCCTCTATCTGACACTATCGAAACAGGAACCCCATGCAGCCTGACGATCTCATCCACATATACCTGCGCCAACTTGTCCACAGAGTAGCCACTAGGCCTGTGCAGATTTCGGTTTAAACCGAAAAACCGAACCGAACCGATTAATTTCTGTTTTTCGGTTCGGTTAATCGGAATGATCGGTTTGGTTCGGTTAGTATATTTGAAATTATTCGGTTTTCGGTTCGGTTCGGTTTAAACGTGTTAAATAACCGATCAAACCGAATAACCGATTTCGGTTCTAATCCCAAGCCCAAGCCCTCCCCCTCCCCCTCCCCCTCCCGTTCCCCCTCTGATACCCAACAAATTTCGGTGGGTATCAGGATCAGTAGCATTAGACTAAAGAGAAAAAGAAACACAAAACCCACCTAATCAAACCAGTGAATTCCACGAATAGCTCATATTCACAGCCAAAGAACTCCTCCACCTTCTCTTTCAACCTCTCTATCCTCGAAAAGAAAAAAGTAAAAGTATAAGAGAGAGAGAGAGAGAGAGAGCGAGAGAGCGAGCGCGAGCGAGAGCGAGAGCGCGAGCTCGAGCGCGAGCGCGAGCGCGAGCGAGAGCGAGAGCGCGAGCTCGAGCGCGAGCGCGAGCGCTCGAGCGAGCGAGGGAGGGAGGGAGGGAGAGAGAGAGAGAGAGAGAGAGAGAGAGAGAGAGTTCTGCCTTAAAAGAAAAAGAGAGAGAGAGAGTTCTGCCTTAAAAGAAAAATACATATATATATATATGGAATAAAACTTAATCGTAGATTTCGGTTTGAATCGAACCGAACCGAACCGAACCGATTTTTATCGGTTCGATTCGGTTCGGTTATATCATCATAATCGGTTTTTTCGGTTTTTAAAATTTTAACATTTCGGTTTTCGGTTTTTTCGGTTCGGTTCGGTTCGGAACCGAACCGACCGATTGCACAGGCCTAGTAGCCACTCCTGACAGGAATGAAGTGAGCAGATTTGGTGAGTCTGTCCACAATCACCCATATGGAGTCCACTCTGTTGGACGCCGCCGGTAACCCCACTACGAAGTCCATAGCTATGTTTTCCCATTTCCATTCTGGAATAGGTAGCGGGTTAAGCATTCCAGCAGGCTTCTGATGTTCCAGCTTCACCCTCTGACACACTTCGCAGGCTGACACAAACTGTGCCACTTCTTTCTTCATCGCTGGCCACCAATAAACTTTCTTTAGATCTTGATACATCTTGGTGGCTCCGGGGTGAATGCTGTATCTTGCATTATGAGCCTCTCTCATAATGTCTCCTTTTAGCCCTATGTCATCTGGTACACATAATCGACTCCCATAGCGGAGGATCCCCTTACTGTCGAATCTGAACTCACTATCGTTGCCTGACTGAACAGTCCTGGCAATCTTCACTAACTCCGGGTCCTCATGCTGTTTCTGAGCCACCTGCTCCAGAAACACGGGTGCTACTCTCATCTGGGCCACCAAGGCACCTGTACCAGACAACTCCATCTGTAGACCTTCCTCAATAAGCTTGTAGAACTCCTTCACCACTGGTCTCCTCTCTGCCGATATGTGGGATAGACTGCCTAGTGACTTCCGGCTTAGGGCGTCTGCCACGACATTCGCCTTACCCGGATGATACTGAATCTTGCAATCATAGTCACTCAGCAGTTCTACCCATCTCCTCTGTCTCAAGTTCAAATCTCTTTGACTCAGGATGTATTGCAGGCTTTTATGATCTGTGAAGATCTCACATTTTACCCCGTAGAGGTAGTGCCTCCACATCTTGAGTGCAAAGATTACTGCTGCCATCTCAAGGTCATGTGTGGGGTAATTCAACTCATGCTTCTTCAGTTGCCTAGAAGCATAAGCGATCACCCTCTCATTCTGCATCAGTACACAACCCAGTCCCACACGGGACGCATCACAAAAGACTGTAAAGTCCTCATCACTAGATGGCAGAGCTAAAACTGGTGCTGAAGTCAACCTCTTCTTAAGCTCTTCGAAACTCTCTTCGCACTGGTCGGTCCACAGAAATTTCTGATTCTTCCTGGTTAGTCTGGTCAGAGGAGCTGCTATTTTTGAGAAGTCCTGAACGAACCTCCTGTAGTAACCTGCCAAACCCAAGAAACTCCTGATCTCCGTCACTGAAGTGGGTCTAGGCCAGTTAGCCACAGTTTCTGTCTTCTTGAGGTCCACCTCAATCCCATTCTCTGACACTACATGCCCCAAGAACGAAATGCTCCTCAGCCAGAACTCACATTTAGAGAACTTGGCATACAAGCCATATTCCCTCAAAGTCTGCAAGACCAACCGCAGATGATGGGCATACTCCTCTGCATTCCTGGAATACACCAAGATATCATCTATGAAGACAATAACGAAGTGATCCAGGTATTGGCTAAATACTCTGTTCATGAGATCCATGAATGCTGCAGGGGCGTTGGTTAACCCGAACGGCATCACAAGGAACTCAAAATGCCCATATCTGGTCCTGAAAGCTGTCTTCGGCACATCTTCATCTCTTATCCTCAGCTGATGGTACCCCGATCTCAGATCTATTTTGGAGAAACAACCCGCTCCTGCTAGCTGGTCGAATAGATCATCGATCCTTGGCAATGGGTACTTGTTCTTGGTAGTGACTTTGTTCAACTGTCTGTAGTCGATACAAAGTCTAAGGGATCCATCCTTCTTTCTGACAAACAAGACTGGTGCACCCCAAGGTGAGGTGCTCGGTCGGATGAAGCCCTTTTCTACCAACTCTTGCAACTGTTCCTTCAACTCTTTTAACTCTGCTGGAGCCATCCTGTAGGGAGGGATAGAGATCGGTCTAGTTCCAGGCACCAACTCTATCTCGAACTCTATCTCCCTAGCAGGTGGTAAACCTGGAAGCTCATCCGGAAAAACATCCTGAAACTCTCTGACAACTGGCACCGAGGCCGGCTCCCTGACCTGACTGTCTAGCTCTCTCACATGAGCTAAGTACCCCTGACATCCCTTCCTAAGCAACCTACGAGCCTGAAGAGCTGATATCAGACCTCTAGGTGTGCCCCTCTTGTCTCCTCTGAAGACGACCTCTGACCCGTTCTGATCTCTGAACCTGACTACCTTGTCCCTGCAGTCCAAGGTAGCACCATGGGTAGATAGCCAATCCATCCCTAGAATGACGTCAAAGTCTGTCAAATCTAGAACCACAAGGTCGGCGGAGAGGCATCTTCCCTCAATAAAAACTGGACTGTACTGGCAGACTGACACTGCCACTGACGGGTCACACTTGGGTCCACTGACCCATAGGGGACACTCTAACCCAGAGACTATCAGACCCAACCTCTCAACGGCTCTCGGAGCAATAAAAGAATGAGATGCACCCGGGTCCATTAATGCATACACATCAGAACACCCAATGACGAGATTACCTGACACCACGGTGTTGGATGTGTTAGCCTCCTGCTGTGTCATGGTGAAGATCCTGGCTGGAGCTGATGGACCTTCACCTCGGGAACCAGAAGAAGAGGCTGCTCCTCTCCCTCTACCTCTGCCACTGCCCTGAGTTGCGGCTGGAACTGCTGGCTGTGCCACACTACCAGAAGCTGTCTGCTGGGGCTGGCCCATAAAAGGCGCTCTAGGACAATCCCGAGCCATGTGTCCCTCCTGTCCACATCTGAAACATGTGTTAGTCCCAGCTCGACACACTCCCCTGTGTGGTCTTCCACATCTCTGGCATTCTGTACCATCTGAGCCTGAGCTCGAGCCACCGCCAAATCCCAGACCGGATTTCAACTTGTTCCAAAACTTATTCTTCTTCAGCTTCCTGGTGGTGTTATCCCACCTCTTCTTACCTGAGCTCTGAGAAGAGAAACCTGGTCCTCCTCTGCATGGGGTCTTAACCCCTGAAGACTGGGTCACTGACTGCTTCACTAACCCCTCAACTATAGCACTTGCTTCCATTCTTCGAGCCATATCCACCACAGTGTGGAAACTTTCTCTCTCAGCTGACTGAACCAACGAGGAGTACCTGGAATGCAGCTTCATAACATATTTCTTGGCTTTCTTCGTATCTGTATCTAGAGCTTGCCCTGAAAAAGGCAATAGCTCCAAGAATTTATCCGTGAACTCCTCTACACCCATGTGCTCTGACTGCCTCAGTTGCTCAAACTCAATCATCTTCAGTTCTCTGGAACTGTCTGGAAAAGCCCATCCAGTGAACTCATTCGCAAATTCTTCCCATGTCATACCGTCTAGTCTGGGGTCCACATAGCACTTGAACCATTCCCGTGCCTTCTTGCACTTTAAAGTGAACCCTGCCATCTGAATGGCCCTGCTGTCACTTGCCCCTAGCTCATCAGTTATTGTCTTCACCACTCTCAGATACTCAAAGGGGTCATCCCCTGACTTGTATTTGGGAGCATCTAGCTTGAGGTAATCTGTCATCTTTACCTTGCTCCCATCAGCTGAGCTAGGTCTAGGAGGTTGAGTAACTGGGGCTGCTGGTTCTGTAGGTGGTGGAGGTGGAGGTGCAGCATTCCCGAGGTGGGGTTTGCCGGGTTTGGATAGAAGGGTGAGGGTGGATAAGCTGGGTACTGTGTGTAAGGTGGATAGAAAGGTGGATAGGGCATGTAGGTAGGGTAGGGGTTAAAACTGGAGTAATCCGATGTACCTCCCATCGGATACTCTGAACCCTGTGGGAAGGGTGGATAATGGGGTGGAAACCATACCCCGAGGCCTGAACGCCTCCCTGAGACTCCCCTGTCCCTTCTTCCTCCATGCTCACATCCAGGTTCCCATCCCTCCTCTGATCCTCTTCCATAACCTCCCTCACATCTGAAGAACTTCCTCCTCTATCAGTCCCCCTTCTGCTAGCATCAAAAGACCTTCTAGGGTCCCTTGACACTCTTTCTCTGTTGGCTCTACAAGACATTGCCCTAGGCAATGTGGGAGGACGGCCGCTCGTGCCCTCATCCTCAGGTGGCACTCCAGTCAATCGTGCAGATCGACGAGTTCCTCTCATCCTATTTTCTGAAAAACAGTACACATCATACAAACATTAGCATCATATGGTTCATGTGGGCACACATGAACCCTCATCACATACGTCACATAGCATAGCATATCATTAATGCACATGCACAAAGTCATGGCATTTCACATCATCATGCAAGACAGGACTCCACATCCTATCCTAGTGGACATGACCTTCCTATTGTGCTTGACCTTCTAGAACATCTATGAGCCCGACACTCTAGGTCCGATCCTATGAACCTAGGGCTCTGATACCATTCTGTACCGACCCGAAAATCGGACCGTTATCGGCACTAGGATCCTGGTCGACTTAAGGCCGCCGGGACCCGTAGCAAGCCAAACATATAACCTGTAAACCTGTATAATCCCATACATGATCAACAATCATACATAAAAATTTAAAATTTTCTTTCAAACATCCAACTCAACCTGAACATATACTGTACGTAGTCATAATCATAATTATAATCCCTCTATGGGATCTCATCAATGCCCCAATGGGCAAAAACATCATGAGATGAGTTGGCTTCCATAAACATCTGTATCATCAAATAACTAAGATCATGCATCAAAAAGGGATTACAATACACATAGGGTCAAGCACATCTATAACCTCAATATACCTCATTACATAACATACTGTAATCTCTTACATTACATTATAGTACAACTGTCATGTCCACCATCTAACTATTACATACACATACTTCAAAACTCTGGCTAACCTCCTGGTCTACCCTGTACCTGCACATCTGGGGTTAGGGGAGAGGGGTGAGTTACAAAGCCCAATGAGCAGAATAGTGAAATCATATATTAAAATTTCATGCCATTATGTAATGCAACACATCACAATAAATCACATCTCGGATGGTATTGTCACCTATAGTCCTCTACATAGTCCAACTGTGCCGGGACGTAGAATGGGTACAACCGGTCTTTCTCTTAACATAACATATCATACAGTCCAACTGTGCCAGGGACGTAGAATGGGTACAACCTGGACTTCCTCTTACATCGTGCCAGGGACGTAGAATGGGTACAACCTGGACTTCCATACCATATCATGCCATAACATCATCATATCATATGAGGACTAAAGGATCATCCAATGACCAATCCACATCAACATCATAAATGCAATGCAACATATTCGTGAATACTAATGCAAGCAACCTACTATATCTCATGGCATTCATGATGCATGGATCATGCTCAAAATTCATATTTCATTTATTTTAAAACTTAAGGTTTATTCCACTCACCTCTGGCTAGCTCTGATAAACTCTGTAGCAGCTGGCTCACTGCTGAGGTCCTCGGTTCCTCGGGTCCGAACCTACACAGGTGGACTCCAATGAGGGACCAAACATACATAAACATAACTCTAACATACTCCCCAAAAACCCCCTAAAACATCATGAAAACATCACATAAAATCATGCAAGAAATGGCTGGACAGGGCACTTTCGGCGGCAGGTTCGGCGGCCGAAAGTCCCTCCAGAGCCGAAAGTCAGGCAGGTTCGGCGGCACCTTCGGCAGCCGAAAGTCCCAGACAGAGACGAAAGTCTCTTTTCGGGGGCAACTTCGGCAGCCGAAAGGCCTGCCTCCCTAGCCATGTTCGGCGGCCGAAAGTGCCTTCGGCTGCCGAACCTGGTTTCTGCCAAAGGGCAGAAACTTGGCTCCTTTATGCACATTTGCCTCCAAACTCACCAATCATGCATAAACTTGTTCTAAAACATGCATACACACCATACATCACACCTAGGGGTCTCAAACTATCATATACCCCAACTACAACACTTCAAACACACAAAAATCAACATACATTGCTCAAATCATCATCAAAACCCATAAACTCACTTAAAGTCTAACATGCATTTCTACCCCATAAAACAACTTAAAACTTACTTAAAACATATAAGGAGCTTAAGATCGGCTCCTACCTCTTGAAGATCGAGAGGGAGACGACCTAAACTTGGAGATCCACGAAAATGAGCTCCTGAGTTCCCAAAGCTCCAAAACTTGTTTCAAAAGTTCAAAACCTTCAATGCAAGCTTAAAACTCAAGAAAAATGGTGGGGATTTGAAGGAAGAACACTAGATTTGGAAGAGGGAGGTCGGAAGCTAGCTGTGGCCGAAAATGGGAGAAAGCTCGCCCATTTCGGCTAAGTGCCCCTTTTATAGTGGCTGGCCAGACCACGTTCGGGGGCCGAATGTGCCTCCGCATGCATGCCATGTTCGGCGGCCGAACTTGACTTTCGGCGGCCGAACCTGGACTGCCCTCACTCATGGTTTCGGGGGCCTAACGTGCCTCCAAAACGCATGCATGTTCGGCGGCCGAACTTGACTTTCGGCGGCCGAACCTGGGTTTTCCTCCAAAGACTTTTCATGCAAAAACTCATTTAATTTTCATACTTAAAACCATGAAATGCTTTAAAACATTTTATGAAAGCATGTTTCTACCCTACTAGAGGCTTCCGACATCCGAGATTCCACCGGACGGTAGTAATTCCGATACCGGAGTCTAGCCGGGTATTACAATTATTGCTAAGGAATATATATAAGAATATGGAATAAAAGAGTTTTTTTTTTTCTAAATATGTTCATTTACCCTTTATAAATATTTTTTTTTAGCAATTTATTTATTATATATTAAAAATAGAAATAAAAGACATTAAAGTTTTATATTTATTTATGATTAATATATTATATTAAAAAATTAAAAAATATATATTAATAGTGATAAATTTGATTTTCCTCTTACTTCATGATAGGTCTGGTTTTCTCCTTACTCCATCATATGGGTCTTTCAATGTTCGATTTGATGAAAGGACCTGCAAAATAAGGAAAGATGGTCATGGGTCTACCGGGAATGCTCCCGGTGGAGACCCTCCGACGTTCTAGTCAGATTCATGAACTAGTGTAGTATAGATAGGGCAGAGTTACAGAGAAAAATAAAGTAAAAAATATGGAGCCCAGGAGGAAGCCGGAAGAAGAAGACCTCCTCAAGAAGATCCCCTCTCCTTTTTTACTTGCCCCTGACGTCTCACGCCTTCCTGCTATTCTGTTACCTGTCTATGTCACTTAGGCCCGTACGTACGAATGTGTCAGACCCCTCTCCATGCTAGGCGGCCATTTAATTCCCCCGACACGCGTGCGGGCTGGGCTTTAAAGTGACTGGACCAGCTCCTCTCCCTCACATCACATCACCGGACTGGGCTTCTTCCTGCTGGGTCGGGGCTCGCGGGTAATCCATCCGGTCCGGCGTGTCTGGGTCGAGGCCTGAGATGCTGAGTTGGTCAGCCTAAGGAGGGCTTGATGGGCTTTGGGCCATTATTCTCCTCTTGGACCCGACCTCGCTCAGGGTAGAGGAAGCCCGACGGTCATCAATTGCCCCTTTACCTTCTCTGCAGTTATTACATGAGTGGCGAGGGGGTAAATCCCTAAACTCTACTTATGACCGCGTGGCCCGAGAACTGCTCCTGTCAAAAGCATCCTTTCCTTGCTTTTTTATTTCTTTGTCTCTTTACTTTGATGTTTGAATGTATAGCGATCTAGAGATGTGTATTTGATGATGAATGATATTTCACCACGGCCTGTACCTCATTATTATTTTTTACTCAGACTGTCTGCTGGTTTTGTCTATTTTACTTAATTGATGGACCAGGCTATCTCTACTGGGACTTTGCTAGTCGAACTAACTCGGGCTGAAAGCTCGGCGTCTGGCTAAGCTTCTGACTTGCGAGTTTTTCTTATTCTCATGAGGGCATTTCTGTTGTTGGCTCATGATCTCGTCAGTGCTGCGAGCTCGGATATATAATACCTAGAGGAATGTCTTATTTGCATGAGTGCTCCACGTTAGAAGATTTTAAATCTTGTTCTTGTTACGAGCTCGGACATCTTGTCCCTCTGGATGTAACCTTCTGACGGTCAGTGCGGGCTGAGCTGTGTGCTCCACTGGAGTAGGGAGCTTGGCCTTTTGTCATTTTCCTCTTCCTGGGTCATCTTTACTAAGTGTTTATTTACTGTGAGTTAATCCGAGCTGTGAGCACGACCCCTCACTTTCGTTTATCCTTTTGTGTGTTCCTGCATTTGCAGGCCTTTTCATATAGGGAGCTCGGCTCTCTGGTATATCTTCTATACTTAGCTTTATTCAGCTTGATTGTTTACTTGTCATGAGTTCATCCGTACTGCGAATTAAGAAGCTCAGATTTTTGTTCTTTACTTAGGCTTTTATGCCTATAGCCTGTGATGCTGCCTGTGCTACGAGCTCAGGAGTTCGAAATTTCGCTTTCTTCACTTTGGTGCCCTGAGCTCTTTTGTGAAGTCGGACTTAATTTCTTGCTTTCTTGTCGAGCCTTATACGGGCTATGTTTCAGTCTGACTATTTATTTGTTCGGCTTTAACTTTTCTTTTATAGGCTTATAACCTTGCCGATACAGACATAAAGCCCCTTCAAGCTTCTGGGGAGATCGACCCTAGATTGAAGAGGTCGGACTATCTATTTTGGACTTGACCATACTGCGATTCGATTCTTTTGTATCCTAATGAGTCAGGACTTTCTATTGCCCCATCCGGTCATTCAGAATGGTTTATTCGGTCTTTTACGTTGCTCCTGTCTCCTTGATTCTTTATCTAAGCATTTGGTTCTCGAATATGTCTCGGTTGTTTGGGTTATTTGCCCCCGAGTGCTTTCTGAGTTGTCTTCCCTCAAGCGTTTTGTGAACTCTTTGCTGCTTAGACCTTTCTCTAGGCTAGCCGAGCTGGTTTAGTGCTAGCGGTCAATTCTCAGGATCAGTGCCACCTATGATTGCCCCTGGTCCTTTGTTTGGTTCTCTATCTTGGTATGCATTTTGCTTAGGATTCGCCTCGCCTTAATTTGGTCTACCTATTGGATATACCAGTACTGAGCTCATTTTCTTGAGATCGGCATGGTGCTTTGGCGCTGTGAGCCTTGCATTGGCCTTTAGTAGGTCACATTGCTATATGATACAAGCATTAGAGCGCTTAGTTTAATTTCGTTATATGCTGGCTATTTTGCGAGATCGAGGACTTATTAGCCTGTAATCCGAGCTCTTTCGAGAGATCAAATTCAGATTTTTTATTTCTGCTCCAACATCCTCTTGAGGTCAGCATGACGCTTTGGCGCTTTTGGCTGTTGTGTGAGATCAAAGTCTCTTTACCTTATGATCCGAGATCCTTTGGGAGGTCGGAGTTTAACTTTTCATTTATGGTCCAGTGCCCCAATCTTTTATGTGAGGTCGGAGCTGTGTTCTTATGAGTTGTTTTTGCGTGTTGTCATCGTATGCCGCTGTTTTCTGTGAGCATACAATATTTTTTTTTATAAAAGGTGAAAGAATAGTTCCCTTCATCCTCTCAGCTCGGTTTTGTGGTGCTGGCGGTCATTTTCCGAGACCAATCACCTACCTCTCTGAGGGTTTGCTCAAGATTCAGGCTCTTAGGCCTTACTGTCGCTTCCTCATCTCAGCCGGTTTTGTGGTGCCGGGGGTCATTTTTCGAGACCCGTCACCTACCTCACTGAGGTCTTGTGCAATATTCAGGCTCTTAGACCTTACTGTTGCTTCTAGACTCTTTAGCCTTGCATGGGGATTCAGGCTCATTGGCCTTACTGTAGCTTCGTCATCTCAGTCGATTTTGTGGTGCCGGGAGTCATTTTCTGAGACCGATCACCTACCTCACTGAGGTCTTGCGCAAGATTCAGGCTCTTAAGCCTTACTATCGCTTCCAGGCTCTTTAGCCTTGCATGGGATTCAGCCTCATTGGCCTTACTGTCGCTTCGTCATCTCAACCGGTTTTGTGGTGCCAGGGGTCATTTTCCAAGACTAGTCACCTACCTCACTGAGATCTTGCGCAAGATTCAGGCTCTTAGGCCTTACTGTCGCTTCCAGGCTCTTTAGCATTGCATGGGATTCAGGCTCATTGGCCTTACTGTCACTTCGTCATCTCAGCCGGTTTTGTGGTGTCAGGGGTCATTTTTCAAGACCGGTCACCTAGCTCACTGAGATCTTACGCAAGATTCAGGCTCTTAGGCTTTACTGTCGCTTTGTCATCTCAATCGGTTTTGTGGTGTCGGAGGTCATTTTCTGAGGCCGATCACCTACCTCACTGAGGTCTTGCGCAAGATTCAGGCTCTTAGACCTTACTGTCGCTTCTAGGCTCTTTAGCCTTGCATGAGATTCAGGCTCATTGGCCTTACTGTCGCTTCGCCATCTCAGCCGGTTTTGTGGTGCTGGAGGTCATTTTCTGAGGCCGGTCACCTACCTCACTGAGGTCTTGCGCAAGATTCAGGCTCTTAGACCTTACTGTCGCTTCCAGGCTCTTTAGCCTTACATGGGATTCAGGCTCATTGGCCTTACTGTCGCTTCGTCATCTCAGCCGATTTTGTGGTGCCGAGGTCATTTTTCGAGACCGGTCACCTATGTCACACCCAATCCCAAAACTGTAGAGACGGATATGACCCAAAAAACTGACAGAACTTCCCCTGATATTTATACATATAAATACATGTAACCTGCTATATTTCAAATTAGAAAACATATAGGAGAGGATTGATAGCTGGACTAGTCAATCCATAATATATTTACAATAAACAAAATAAATTCATCATTTAGATTTACAATCTATACATAATCTTTCAAAAATTACAAAAAGAAATATGACAAAATACCTAGGATTGGTCCGACCTCCTCTAGACTCTGAATGGACGATGTGGAAGGAAGGTCAAACTAGGAGATGAGAACTGCTGAGCGGATCACCAAAAAGGAGCTGTAATATTAAAAGTATGAGGGTGAGTATAAAATACTCAGTGAGCGGATAAATAAATAACAAAGGGGAAAAGATAAAGTTTAAGTATTTAATAGTACCAAATATTTAGCTAAAATAAGTCAGCTGAATAAATACACTTTAATTCAATTTATATAAAATGAACTGTGAAAAAGAGAATCCGCATACACTCATAATATGTTCCCTACAGATAATGCTGGCATCTCAGGTGTAATAAAAGAATAACAGCCTGAGAGCAATGCTGGCATCTTAGGCTCTATGATGACAAATTTGGCCCAAGAGCTAAGAAATGCTGGTCATACACATGTGCAGAGCTACCCCCAAATGGTGACCACCTGACATACGCCCAAAAGGCTATCTGTATATCAAGCGCTGTCCCAAAGACAGTATAAATATATATCATGCTAAAAATAAATCACATGTCATCAATGTGTTATCTGTTCGGTGCATATACAGAGTGTAATCGGCTATTTATTCAGCTGTACTTTGAATTCAATTTTCATTTATTCAAGAAATATAAATTAACTTTATCCTTTTCCATTTTAGATAAACAAAGTAACTATACACATATACATATATTTAAAAAAAATATCAATGTTATATATTTATCCACTCACCAGTACTGAGGATAGAATAACCTAGGTCGCAGGAGCACCCCTATTGTCTATCCTGAAAGCTGGATCCTCTCCTAGAATTAGAAAGAAAAAAAACATAATATATCACATATTATCTTTTTATATATATTTTTATAAGAAAATTCCGGTAGTATTTCGGCATAGGTAGATCTCCCAAAAATACCCAAACTCAACAGAAATACTCAATAAGCTGTAAATATTATTTAAATCAACCTATGAAAATCATTAATCCCACAAAGAAATATAAAATCCTATTGATTGGGTCTAACTAAAACATAATCCATTTTTATCCTCAAATCACAAAAAGCACTATTAACAGGTAGAGAAAATAAATTATATCGTAAAAATTTGAATAAAAGGGATAAAACTCACCTACCCAATTTGGAGCCTCTAGAAGAAATTATTGAATTTTTGAGCAGGATATAGGTTTAATCAGAATCTAGCTGAGAATTTTAGAAGTTTATGGGTTGATATTATCAGGCCTAGGCCCAGGCCCATAAAAAAAAAAAGAAAGAAAGATAAGTGAGCATTAAAGCTCTGGTTTCGGGAATGTCCCGAAACATTCCCGAATCCAGAAGCCCTTCTTCCTCGCGAAACAGAGGAAGCTCTGATATTTAAAAAAAAAATATATTCCTCTTTTAAATCCAAATCTCCTTCCTCTCAACCCAATCAACCCATAAACTTCTAAAATTCTCAGCTAGATCCTGATTAAACATATATCCTGCTCAAAAATTCAATAATTTCTTCTAGAGGCTCCAAATTGGGTAGGTGAGTTTTATCCCTTTTATTCAAATTTTTACGATATAATTTATTTTCTCTACCTGTTAATAGTGCTTTTTGTGATTTGAGGATAAAAATGGGTTATGTTTTAGATAGACCCAATCAATAGGATTTTATATTTCTTTGTGGGATTAATGATTTTCATAGGTTGATTTACATAATATTTACAGCTTATTGAGTATTTTTGTTGAGTTTGGGTATTTTTGGGAGATCTACCTATGCCGAAATACTGTCGGAATTTTCTTATAAAAATATATATAAAAAGATATTATGTGATATATTATGTTTTTTTTCTTTCTAATTCTAGGAGAGGATCCAGCTTTCAGGATAGACAATAGGGGTGCTCCTGCGACCTAGGTTATTCTATCCTCAGTACTGGTGAGTGAATAAATATATAACATTGATATTTTTCTTAAATATATGTATATGTGTATAGTTACTTTGTTTATCTAAAATGGGAAAGGATAAAGTTAATTTATATTTCTTGAATAAATGAAAATTGAATTCAAAGCACAGCTGAATAAATAGCCGATTACACTCTGTATATGTACCGAACAGATAACACCTTGATGACAGGTGATTTATTTTCAGCATGATATATATTTATACTGTCTTTGGGACAGCACTTGATATACAGATAGCCTTTGGGGCGTATGTCAGGTGGTCACCCTTTGGGGGTAGCTCTGCACATGTGTATGACCAGCATTT
This sequence comes from Manihot esculenta, assembly GCF_001659605.2. Lineage (NCBI taxonomy): Eukaryota > Viridiplantae > Streptophyta > Magnoliopsida > Malpighiales > Euphorbiaceae > Manihot > Manihot esculenta. Next base: position 29,858,499 of record NC_035177.2, on the reverse strand, counting down.
CTTAGCTCTTGGACCAAATTTGTCATCATAGAGCCTAAGATGCCAGCATTGCTCTCAGGCTGTTATTCTTTTATTACACCTGAGATGCCAGCATTATCTGTAGGGAACATATTATGAGTGTATGCAGATTCTCTTTTTCAATTCGGCTAACTTATTTTAGCTAAATATTTGGTACTATTAAGTACTTAAACTTTATCTTTTCCCCTTTGTTATTTATTTATCCGCTCACTGAGTATTTTGTACTCACCCTCATACTTTTAATATTACAGCTCCTTTTTGGTGATCCGCTCAGCAGTCCTCATCTCCTAGTTTGACCTTCCTTCCACATCGTCCATTCAGAGTCTAGAGGAGGTCGGACCAATCCTAGGTCTTTTGTCATATTTCTTTTTGTAATTTTTGAAAGATTATGTATAGATTGTAAATCCAAATGATGAATTTATTTTGTTTATTGTAAATATATTATGGATTGACTAGTCCAGCTATCAATCCTCTCCTATATGTTTTCTAATTTGAAATATAGCAGGTTACATGTATTTATATGTATAAATATCAGGGGAAGTTCTGTCAGTTTTTTGGGTCATATCCGTCTCTATAGTTTTGGAATTGGGTGTGACAATTTTTGGTATCAGAGCTTTGGTTATAGATTCTGTAGACTTTTCTTGAGTTAGTATTCTTCATTGTATTCTGATAACCTACCTCACTGAGGTCTTGCGCAAGATTCAGGCTCTTAAACCTTACTGTCGCTTCCAGGCTCTTTAGCCTTGCATGGAATTCAGGCTCTTTAGCCTTGCATGGAATTCAGGCTCATAGGTCTTATTGTCGCTTCGTCATCTCAGCCGGTTTTGTGGTGCCGGAGTCATTTTCCGAGACCGGTCACCTACCTCACTGAGGTCTTCACTTAGGATTTAGAATTTTTTTCTGCAAAATAAAAGGTTGCACAGAGCATATATAACGAGAATGATCGTTGTTAATTCAATAATATTTATCAATAAATAATATGTCGCACATGTCACTTAGTTTCATATTTCAGATGAATGTAAATATTTGCTCTAACTAACAATATTAACTTATGCAATTTAGAGATTCAATAAATAATATTTTGCATGTGTCAATTTCTTCAAGATTTTTCAATCTATAAAATACATGATCTTTTTCTTAGGAATGTCTGTGCTAACATTAATAATAAAATTGTTATGACAATATTTGAATTTTAATGTTATCTAAGCAATTATCAAGATATCTAAACTTAGAGAAGTATACTTTAATTAAATTTAGCATTATTATTTACATACAAAGCATATCTTTTAATAATCTATGAAATCCTTTGTGTTCAATATTAACAAAAAACAATTGTCATTAACTAAAGGCAGTTTTGAAATTCTAAAGCAAAATAATAAACATACACAGCAAGAGGCAATTTTGAACAATTGGAGTCTTTTCACTTGAGCTCTTCCGCCAATTTATTTTTCATCATTTGTTGTGCAATCCGACCTCGGCTATTTGATGTCCGGTCAGAGAGCTGTCTAATCTACCCAACTTGCTTCATTTTTTTTCGCAGATCCTTCTTTTTTATTTTATTTTATTTTGTATTTATTAATTTTCTCTTTAATTTACTAACTTGGGACTCTATAGCCGACCTGCCTATTTAACCTTTATAACATATATACAGCCGACCTCACAATTTCAATAAATATATACATCACTTATTTTATTTATTTATATTTTTTTATAGAAAATATTAAAATTTTATACTCATAGATAAGTATTTCGATCTGAAATTTCACTTTACCATATTTCAAAGAAAAAGTTAGTAGTAATAAAATTCAATAAATATTAAAATAAACTATCTAAAAGACTATCAAAATATTCCTAAACATAATTTTATACTCATAGATAAGTATTTCGATCTGAAATTTCACTTCACCATATTTCAAAGAAAAAATTAGTAGTAATAAAATTCAATAAATATTAAAATAAACTATCTAAAAGACTATCAAAATATTCCTGAACATAATTTTATACTCATAGATAAGTATTTCGATCTGAAATTTCATTTCACCATATTTCAAAGAAAAAGTTAGTAGTAATAAAATTCAATAAATATTAAAATAAACTATCTAAAAGACTATCAAAATATTCCTGAACATAATGAATCTTTCTTTTCAGCTGAGTTATTGTAAACCTCCCGTTTTCTTTTTTATAAACTTTCATACCTTCATATAGATCTCAATGGGTGAATTTAGGAACTTTAGAGATAGTAAAAATCTCTTTCGTTCCCACAAACGGCGCCAATTGATAAATCTGATTTTTCTTACTCTATGATAGGTATGGTTTTCTCCTTGTTCCATCATATGTGTATCTCAATGTTCGATTTGATGAAAGGACCTGCAAAATAAGGATAGATGGTCATGGGTCTACCGGGAATGCCCCTGTTGGAGACCCTCCAACGTTCTAGTCAGATTCATGAACTAGTGTAGTATAGATAGGGCAGAGTTGCAGAGAAAAATAAAGTAAAAATATGGAGCTCAGGAGGAAGCCGGAAGAAGAAGACCCCCTCAAGAAGATCCCCTCTCCTTTTTTACCTGCCCCTGACGTCTCTCGCCTCCCTGCTATTGTGCTATCTGTCTATGTCACTCAGGCCTATACATACGGACGTGTCAGACCCCTCTCCATGCCAAGCGGCCATTTAATTCCCCCGGCACGCGTGCGAACTGGGCTGTGAAGTGACTGGACCGGCTCCTCTCCCTCACATCACATCACCGAACTGGACTTCTTCTGCTGGGTCGAGGCTCGCGGGTAATCCATTCGTCCCGGTGTGTCTGGATCGAGGTCTGAGATGTTGAGTTGGCTAGCCTAAGGAGGGCTTGATGGGCTTTGGGCCATTATTCTCCTCTTGGGCCCGATCTCGCCCAGAGTAGAGGAAGTCCGGCGGTCATCAAATAATAATAAAAAATATATATATATATGTTAGTAATATTATTAAAAATAAAAATATAACTTCAAAAATAAAAGGGAAAATTACTTTGTAGTCCCTGAGGTTTAACGTAATTAACACTTCTGTCCCTCTATTTTGGCGACCCAACACTTAAGTCCCTCACTTTCTTTTCTGTCCAAATTCGTAGTCCTTCCGTCCAAAATAGCCGTTTGGGACACGTGAATTGACAAAATTAACCCTCTTCTTCCTCTTCTTCTTCTTCTTCTTCTTTTTCTTCTTCTTCTTCTTCTTCTTCTTCTTCCTACCCAGCAACTTTTTCTTCTTTCTTCTTCTTCTTCTTCTTCTTCTTCTTCCTACCCAGCAACTTTTTCTTCTTCTTCTTCTTCTTCTTCTTCTTCTTCTTCTTCTTCTTCTTCTTCTTCTTCCCAGCAACTTTTTCTTCTTCTTCTTCTTCTTCTTCTTCTTCCTACCCAGCAACTTTTTCTTCTTTCTTCTTCTTCTTCTTCTTCTTCTTCTTCCTACCCAGCAACTTTTTCTTCTTCTTCTTCTTCTTCTTCTTCTTCTTCTTCTTCTTCTTCTTCTTCCCAGCAACTTTTTCTTCTTTCTTCTTCTTCTTCTTCTTCTTCTTCTTCCTACCCAGCAACTTTTTCTTCTTCTTCTTCTTCTTCTTCTTCTTCTTCTTCTTCTTCTTCTTCTTCTTCTTCTTCTTCAGCAACTTTTTCTTCTTCTTCTTCTTCTTCTTCTTCTTCTTCTTCTTCCCAGCAACTTTTTCTTCTTCTTCTTCTTCCCAGCAACTTTTTCTTCTTCTTCTTCTTCTTCTTCTTCTTCTTCTTCTTCTTCTTCTTCTTCTTCTTCTTCTTCTTCTTCAGCAACTTTTTCTTCTTCTTCTTCTTCTTCTTCTTCTTCTTCTTCTTCTTCTTCCCAGCAACTTTTTCTTCTTCTTCTTCTTCTTCTTCCCAGCAACTTTTTCTTCTTCTTCTTCTTCTTCTTCCCAGCAACTTTTTCTTCTTCTTCTTCTTCTTCTTCTTCTTAAGAGTTTCTTCTTCTTCTTCTGTGCTTTGCTCCGTGGTTAACGGAATGAGCGATTTTTGCTTGGTGTCTCCTATTCCGAGCTTCGCCAGTCTTTTTGTTAGCTCGTCAAGCATTTCCTCTCGATCATCTGTTTTGAGTCCAATACTTTTAGTATCCATTGGTTTGAACAACACCTTTTCTTCAATTTTGATTCCTGAGCTTTCTCCCTTTTCTCTACTCGAAGGAATTTGTTGAGGACATATTTTGGAGATTTGATTCTCGACTCGGCTGAGTTGTTGTCCCATTACATGAAGGCTCACATTGGTGAAATTCTGTTGTTTGGCGATTGAGTGGCTATTTTGGTCATGTGAAAAGGGCTCGCATTGTACTACAGAATTTTCTGTCGGTTGATAGGTATGATCTTGAAGTGGTGGATGTATTCCCTTAAGGATTTTTCCTTGGGGAGTTTTGAACACTTTATAATTTGACTCAAGGGTTGCCAAGAAAGAGTTGTCTGTAAAATCAGGGAATGATTTTTTAATCAAGGTAAAACAATGCTTCAGAAATTCAGGGAAGTTTTTACTTCCTTGCTTTTGATGTTTGTAAATCTCAAACCTTTTCTTCCATAATTTTTTCTCCTTTTGAGTCAACTGCATTTCAAACCATTTTTCAAATGGCGTCTCTTCCGTTTCTAATACCATGATTCTGAAAGATCTTGCAGCAATACTTTCAGCTTCATAACCCATGTCTGATGGGCTTGGGCTCTGTGGTCTTTCATAAATGGGCTTGGCCACTTGTTCCTCTGACCTTTGTACTCCAAGAACAGAATTGCTTCTTGCTATCGGAGTTGATACTGAGGATCTGGCTGGCAACGATTCTGTCAAGAGAGAAGGCCCAGCATAAGAGAGACTTCGGCTTCGATTGAAAGAGATAGCTACAGAGCCTTCACTGCTCTGAATTATAGATTGTACTGAGGTTGACTCTTCTTTCTTCGGAAGAACTGCTTCTTCAATTATCCAGCTATCAGGTAGATTAACCTGATTCCACTGGATGGACTTTGGTATTACCAAATTTCCTTTTGCCATGTTGGTTACGAACAAGGTAGTGGTTCCTTTTGGAGTTATCAATTTCGTAGCCTTTTCCCTTAAATTAGGGACTACCGAATTCATGGCCTTGTAATGGATCCTGTAAATTAGGATCAAGTTTTCTGACCCTGGAAGCATATCATATCCCATTGTTTTTATGTCCAGAGTTAGAGTTTGCAAGATGTGTGGATCTGTGAGAGACAAAGTCAGATTTGGATAGCATTGAAAAAATATTGGTCCATCGCACAGAGAAGATTCTACTACTCCCAGCAGAGAGTCGCTGAAATTGCGATGTCTCTTGTCTCGAACACACAACATTGCCGCTGTATTTAGACCGAGTCTAGTAGCAGGTTTTACCGCTACCTGGATCATTCCGACATGAAGGAAGGAATATTTTTCTCGATGTTTCAAGATCAGGTCATCAGATAAGAGTTTTAGAGACTGCAAGTCTCCATGCACAGGGGTTGCTTGTTCAACTGTCTTTATCACATAATCAGACTTATAAGTAAAATTAGACTTATATATCATATCCGTAGAAACAGGAGGTAATTGCCAATTACTTAAACTAGTATCTAGATCTGCAGCTAATAAAATTTCTTTATTTTTCCCTTTTTTGAACTACTTGTCATTTGTGTAGAATTCCTAGATCTACCAGAGAGAGCATGCAATAGTCTTTCCATCTTAATCTCAGATCACTGTCAACGATTTACTCCTTTGACGCCTAAACATGTTTTTCCGGCTTTGACGGATACGCGACTTGGGTTTCACTTAAACTAAGATGAATTAACTACAGTAAACAGGCTCTGATACCATTAGGGGAAGCTTGCGCAATTCAACAAGTAGTTCAGTCGATTAATATGCTAAACATATTTTAATTTCTTTCTTAGGTACTTTGGCGTTATTCTACCCGAGGTTACTTCTACGGCTAATTGTGCAATAGCCGGATCGAAGGGTTACTGGTTTCCAGCCTGATATACCTTAAGAAATTTAAAAGTTATTATTCCTTATTAGCTGAGATAGATATCCTATCATGACATTAAACAATTCCAGAGTTCGTTGATATTCTCTACAGTCGCAATGTTCATTATGATTAACTGTGTGATAAGTAAATAATTCTCCTCCTTCAAAGACTAGAGCTTGATGAAAACTAAGAACTTCGACTCTGTTTGTTAAATCTAATAAAACCAAATTTTCTATAATTTTAAAAATATTTCTAAACATAGTATACTTACTTGGTGCTCGAATTCTTTTCCCCAGCCGGAAGGCACAATTTCTGAGAATGGAGTTTCTGCAGATTCTGGTTTAGTATACCAGACGAAGTAGTCAAATTTTCCAGAAGGTTGGCCGAGTAGATCTCTTTCTCCAACTAAGTCGTTGATCGGTAGGTTTCTTTTTCGACAGATTTTTGCTGTTTCCGATTTCAAAGATAGCTGAGATAATTTGATTCCAAGGTTTCTTTTATCAAATTTCGAAAACGAAGATTTCATTCATGAACAATGAATTACAGGGAATACAAAAGATTTTTTACTTCAAAAACTAAGCACACCTTGCATCTAATTACAAAGTCTATTTATAACAAAAAAAAGAATCTCTCTATCGTCCTTGCTTGCATCATCTTCTTTGTCCGTTACTCTTTCATTATTGGCAGGAATCTTATCTCTTGGTAGTGGGTTTACTGTTTGGTCGACAGGAATAAAACTTTTGATCTGTCTTTTGTCTTCTTATGGCCAGGTGGCTTCATCCTAGTCATTTGGGTCTTGACTATCTTGATAGACTGACAGCAGGTCTTCATCATCATCATCATTACTATTCTTGTGTCGGTCGAATCTGGGCCTGCTACTTTCTCCTTTTTCTTGTATTGGGCCTTTTCCTTTAGAAGAGCTTGAAGAGTCCATTTCCTTTAGGGCCTCAGTTAGGTGCTTCTTCAGATCTTCTTGTGGAATGGACTGGAATAAGCCTTTGAGAAGCTCTGCTACTTGGCTGGGCTGACTTTCCTGTGAAGGAACTAGATCTTTATCTAGGCGAATTATATTTAAATTCTGATAAACTGAGGTTGGCCCGAAGAAGTTAAACTTGTCCCACCATTTTATCATAACCCTCCTGGTTAGCCACTGGACATTATCTATAGAGAACTCCCCAAATTTTTTGGGTTTTTTGGTGGTAATGATATAATCCCACTTTATGATCCAAGGGATTTTATATAATATAGTGAACAATAAGCGATGATTACCGCTGGGTTTATTAACCTCAGAGAACTGCTCATAAACAGTTCGTACCTTATCTGGTAAAGCAATTGGGAAAATTCCCCAATTGAAGAACCACTCATGGAACCATGGTGGGAATTCTAGATATTCTTTATCTAGATGTATCTGGGCAAACCAGCTGAACTTCTTTTGCCGATTTTCATACAGTAGTGCTCCTGTCCATGCATGAATATAATCAAAGTAATTGTACCACCTAGGTTTTCCATACCTTAGTTCTCTTTCTTTAAAGAGAGAAGTTCCCCACTCTTCGCTGGTTATGATCTTTTTAATCACAATCTTGCTATACGCCCATTGATGTCCCGTTCTCTCAGTAGGATAGATCTCTACAGATCCTGTTTCGGAGAGAATAGCTTGGTAGTAGTCATACGCCTTCGGTGCATACGGAGCTGCAGAATGATTCTCCGTATAATACTTAGCTACTTCGTCGGGTTTCAAGCCCTCATACCTCTTCTCAATAGGGCTTAGCACATAGAAGCTTATTGGAACATAAGGGTATTTTACCTCTTTATCACTGACAGGCCTGATGCTTATTTTATAGGCATCATCCCTTACTTGATCCGATTCTTTAACCGGAGGTGGCGATTCTTCATACTGTCTCTTTGCCGGAGTCCTTGAACTCATTTCCTGTAAGAAATTCTCTGGTTAGAAAATCAGGCAGAGAGTTAGAGGATCCTTTGATAAATTCTATATCAAAATCGAATACTGATAATATAGCTTGCCATCTAGCAAATATCTGTTTTGAAGCTATATTCTTGACATCTTTTACTAGGATTTCTTTTGCGCTTTTACAATCTATCCTAAGTAAAAATTTTTGATTTAGCAGATCAGATTCGAATTTCTGAATACATAGGACTATCGACAGAATTTCCTTTTTGACCGTTGAGTAGTTTACTCTCGGTCCAGTCCATGTTCCACTTGTAAACCTTATTAAGGTTTCTTTCTTATCATCCTTCTGTTTAAGGATGCCTCCATAACCTTTGTCTGAGGCGTCTGTCTCTACAATTTTGAATGCCTCGGGTTTTGGTATGGCTAAGCAGGGAAGGGTTTTTACCCTTTGTTTTATTCTTTTAACAGCTTGAGTGCACTCATTAGTCCACTCTGGAGGCTGCTTTTTTAACCTTTGGAACAGTGGCTTCGCATCTTGAGCTAGATTTTTATAGAAGTCTGCCACGTAATTAAGGCTTCCTAAGAATCTCTGCAGTTGAGTCTTGTCTCTGATTTCATCAGGGAACTTGCTGGCAAATTCTATTGCCCTATCTATTGGGATAACAGTAGCCTTTGCTATGTTATGACCCAGAAAGCGGATTTCAGTTTGAAATAACTTCATTTTCTTGGCAGAAACCACTAAACCGTTTTGTTTAACGATTTTTTCAAACATTTTTAAATGTTTGAAGTGTTGGTCTATAGTCTTAGAGAAGATAAGAACGTCGTCTATATAGACTATAGAAAATGCTGAGTAAGCATTGAAAATCTCATTCATGATCCTCTGAAATTCAGAAGGAGCATTCTTGAGACCGAATGGCATAACATTCCATTCGTAGTGCCCAAAGGGAACTGTAAAGGCAGTTTTATACTTATCTTCCTCTGCTATCTGTATTTGCCAGTAGCCAGACTTCATGTCGAACTTTGAGAAAACCGTAGCTTCGAACAGTCTGCCTAATAAGTCTCTCTTGTTGGGCAATGGATATCTGATCCATCTAAGCGCCTTATTTAAGGGCTTATAGTTGATAACCAGTCTTGGGACTCCTCTTTCCAGTTCTGCCGCATTTTCAACATAAAAGGCCGGGCAGCTCCATGGGCTCTTGCTTCTTCTTATCAGTCCCTTTTTCTCCAGATCAGATATTTCTTTCTTACATGTCTCCAAATGTCTTGGGCCCATTGCTATGGGCCGAGCTTTTGTTGGGATGGACTTTTCATTAAAGTCGGGCTCATATGGTAATTTTACCACATGCTTCTTTCTTTCCCAGAATGCGTCTGGGCTTTCTGCACAAATGCTCTTAAGCATTTCTTCTTGGGCTTGTTTGATTTTGCTTTGTATCTTTGGATCCATTATCCGTTCTTTTGTTCTTTCAAACTCAACTTCTTGTTTTAACGAGTTTATAAACTTCGTTTTGTCTTTTACTGATTTCTTCAGTAAATCTATCTCTCTTTCTTTCGGTTGTGAAATGAAATGGAAAGTTATTACTTTTCCATTCATTTCTGTACTGATTCCCTCTTCAGATACTTGCTGTATTGGGTAGAGCATATGTAGAAATGGGTTTCCTAAGATTACTGGATGTGATAATCCCTTAACCATTAGGAAAGGTATCTTGAAGCAAACTCCTTGGTTACATACGACAGTATTGTTGAGCTTGAACCTGACTGTCATTTTACTACCATCAGCAGTATTTAACTCTTCCACTGTTTTGGAAAAATACCTCGAGGGAACTAGTCCTTCATTTATGCAGTTTAAGTCCGCTCCAGAGTCTATTAGTGCAACCGTTTCTATGATGTATTCTTTATGAACCACTATGGTTACCTTGGTGTGCCACTTGTGGGTTATTACCCTGTCTACTCTGTCAATGTATTGGAGATCCTTGATTTCTCCTTCAGCTTGTTCATCATTTGATTCTTCTTCTGGAGAGTACTGCTGTTCCTTTATTAGTTCAAGGATATTTATCCTTTCCTTTATCTCTCTGATTTCGGTTTTTACCGAATTTAATTCTGCCTTTAGTTCTGCCACGGTTGGTTCTTTAATCCTTTTAGAGGTCTTTACCCTTTCCAATATCTCCTTTAGATCATAAGGAGATTGCCTATTTTCTATCTTCTTGTCAATAGGGCTTTGCGAGGAGGATTCAGCTTTTGTCCAGTATAGCTGAAGATAGGTCTCGAGCTGTTCTCTCTTTTTTTCTGGATCTTCAATGTTATCTATTAAATCCAAGATAAGAGTGTCTTCTTTGGTGAGAACCATTAGTCCATTCATTGCACACAGAGATTTGTAGTAATCGCAGTTGCCTTCACATTCAGTCTCTTCTTCACTTGAACTTCTTTCATCTTCAGTTGTATAGTCAATGGCATTTAACTCTGTAATATCTTGTTCTGAGTCTGTGTCATTTAAAAGGACTTTTCTTAGTGCTTCTTTTACATTCTCTTCAATAGTCAGGGCTTGGATCTGTTGCTTGACTCTACACTTATTAGCGTAGTGTCCTTGTTTTCCGCATTTGTAGCAGACAACCGGCTTTTCTGGCTTTCTTTCTTTGTATTTGGATTTCTTTCGAGGTTGTTTAAGCCTGGTATTCTTTTCAGTCTTCTGGAATTTATGGCGATTGAATCGTTTGCTTGAGTGCCGTCGATCTTCATCCTTGTCCTACCCCCTCTAAATTTCGTTGGCGGAAATTTAATAGGTGGCAAGCCATACTGTTCACAGAAGTCACCTAGCATCTGTTTTCCGAATAGTCGTTCTTTCTGCATTTGTTTATGAATTTTTAATTCATTACAGAGAAGAACTCCTGTACTTACAACTTCAGATGCTAATTCACCGTAGGTATATTTATAGTATGGTATATTACCATCATGCTTACTCCTTATCTGTTCTCGTACTCTTTCGGCGAATAAGGTTGGCAGTCCTGCCAGGAACTTTTCTTTCCAAACAGTGTTTTGGCTGTCTTCTCTTGTAAAGATCAAAGAAAAGAAGGTATCTTTATACCATTTAAAATGTGATAAATCTGGGCACCTTAGATTTATCAACTGCTCCTGCGTTCTATCTGAAAACATTCCGGCTGAGCCAATAAAGTGCAGGGCTATAGTATATAGTAGTGTATTTACTACATCTGGTATTTGCCTTTCTTCTTCTTGCTTTATCATTGTAAATATCTGAGTTTTTCCTTCGCTTGAGACTGAGAAGTCCCACCAGCCTTTCAGCTGTCCGGTGAAGCCTGCTATTAGTGCTCGTGCAACAGCAGGATCATCATTCCCTTTGTTCCTGCAAGCTGTTGCGTACATGGTCATGTACTGAAGCACATTCTTTATCTGATACTCAGATAACCCATCAATATTCCATTCGACAATGGAGGTTCCATCAATCTGCACATAGTTGTAACTTGTGTCCTCATATTGCAAATTGATCGGTGAGGGTCTCGGATAGTAAGGCTTTGTCTCAACAGTTGCTCGTGGCTTAGGATACTTTATCCTATTGATTTCAGGTGGTTTATCCTCTTGTAGCATAGATTGCACCTGCGAGAGATACTCTTCATTAAGAGTTTCTTCTTCTTCTTCTGTGCTTTGCTCCGTGGTTAACGGAATGAGCGATTTTTGCTTGGTGTCTCCTATTCCGAGCTTCGCCAGTCTTTTTGTTAGCTCGTCAAGCATTTCCTCTCGATCATCTGTTTTGAGTCCAATACTTTTAGTATCCATTGGTTTGAACAACACCTTTTCTTCAATTTTGATTCCTGAGCTTTCTCCCTTTTCTCTACTCGAAGGAATTTGTTGAGGACATATTTTGGAGATTTGATTCTCGACTCGGCTGAGTTGTTGTCCCATTACATGAAGGCTCACATTGGTGAAATTCTGTTGTTTGGCGATTGAGTGGCTATTTTGGTCATGTGAAAAGGGCTCGCATTGTACTACATAATTTTCTGTCGGTTGATAGGTATGATCTTGAAGTGGTGGATGTATTCCCTTAAGGATTTTTCCTTGGGGAGTTTTGAACACTTTATAATTTGACTCAAGGGTTGCCAAGAAAGAGTTGTCTGTAAAATCAGGGAATGATTTTTTAATCAAGGTAAAACAATGCTTCAGAAATTCAGGGAAGTTTTTACTTCCTTGCTTTTGATGTTTGTAAATCTCAAACCTTTTCTTCCATAATTTTTTCTCCTTTTGAGTCAACTGCATTTCAAACCATTTTTCAAATGGCGTCTCTTCCGTTTCTAATACCATGATTCTGAAAGATCTTGCAGCAATACTTTCAGCTTCATAACCCATGTCTGATGGGCTTGGGCTCTGTGGTCTTTCATAAATGGGCTTGGCCACTTGTTCCTCTGACCTTTGTACTCCAAGAACAGAATTGCTTCTTGCTATCGGAGTTGATACTGAGGATCTGGCTGGCAACGATTCTGTCAAGAGAGAAGGCCCAGCATAAGAGAGACTTCAGCTTCGATTGAAAGAGATAGCTACAGAGCCTTCACTGCTCTGAATTATAGATTGTACTGAGGTTGACTCTTCTTTCTTCGGAAGAACTGCTTCTTCAATTATCCAGCTATCAGGTAGATTAACCTGATTCCACTGGATGGACTTTGGTATTACCAAATTTCCTTTTGCCATGTTGGTTACGAACAAGGTAGTGGTTCCTTTTGGAGTTATCAATTTCGTAGCCTTTTCCCTTAAATTAGGGACTACCGAATTCATGGCCTTGTAATGGATCCTGTAAATTAGGATCAAGTTTTCTGACCCTGGAAGCATATCATATCCCATTGTTTTTATGTCCAGAGTTAGAGTTTGCAAGATGTGTGGATCTGTGAGAGACAAAGTCAGATTTGGATAGCATTGAAAAAATATTGGTCCATCGCACAGAGAAGATTCTACTACTCCCAGCAGAGAGTCGCTGAAATTGCGATGTCTCTTGTCTCGAACACACAACATTGCCGCTGTATTTAGACCGAGTCTAGTAGCAGGTTTTACCGCTACCTGGATCATTCCGACATGAAGGAAGGAATATTTTTCTCGATGTTTCAAGATCAGGTCATCAGATAAGAGTTTTAGAGACTGCAAGTCTCCATGCACAGGGGTTGCTTGTTCAACTGTCTTTATCACATAATCAGACTTATAAGTAAAATTAGACTTATATATCATATCCGTAGAAACAGGAGGTAATTGCCAATTACTTAAACTAGTATCTAGATCTGCAGCTAATAAAATTTCTTTATTTTTACCCTTTTTTGAACTACTTGTCATTTGTGTAGAATTCCTAGATCTACCAGAGAGAGCATGCAATAGTCTTTCCATCTTAATCTCAGATCACTGTCAACGATTTACTCCTTTGACGCCTAAACATGTTTTTCCGGCTTTGACGGATACGCGACTTGGGTTTCACTTAAACTAAGATGAATTAACTACAGTAAACAGGCTCTGATACCATTAGGGGACTTGCTGGCAAATTCTATTGCCCTATCTATTGGGATAACAGTAGCCTTTGCTATGTTATGACCCAGAAAGCGGATTTCAGTTTGAAATAACTTCATTTTCTTGGCAGAAACCACTAAACCGTTTTGTTTAACGATTTTTTCAAACATTTTTAAATGTTTGAAGTGTTGGTCTATAGTCTTAGAGAAGATAAGAACGTCGTCTATATAGACTATAGAAAATGCTGAGTAAGCATTGAAAATCTCATTCATGATCCTCTGAAATTCAGAAGGAGCATTCTTGAGACCGAATGGCATAACATTCCATTCGTAGTGCCCAAAGGGAACTGTAAAGGCAGTTTTATACTTATCTTCCTCTGCTATCTGTATTTGCCAGTAGCCAGACTTCATGTCGAACTTTGAGAAAACCGTAGCTTCGAACAGTCTGCCTAATAAGTCTCTCTTGTTGGGCAATGGATATCTGATCCATCTAAGCGCCTTATTTAAGGGCTTATAGTTGATAACCAGCCTTGGGACTCCTCTTTCCAGTTCTGCCGCATTTTCAACATAAAAGGCCGGGCAGCTCCATGGGCTCTTGCTTCTTCTTATCAGTCCCTTTTTCTCCAGATCAGATATTTCTTTCTTACATGTCTCCAAATGTCTTGGGCCCATTGCTATGGGCCGAGCTTTTGTTGGGATGGACTTTTCATTAAAGTCGGGCTCATATGGTAATTTTACCACATGCTTCTTTCTTTCCCAGAATGCGTCTGGGCTTTCTGCACAAATGCTCTTAAGCATTTCTTCTTGGGCTTGTTTGATTTTGCTTTGTATCTTTGGATCCATTATCCGTTCTTTTGTTCTTTCAAACTCAACTTCTTGTTTTAACGAGTTTATAAACTTCGTTTTGTCTTTTACTGATTTCTTCAGTAAATCTATCTCTCTTTCTTTCGGTTGTGAAATGAAATGGAAAGTTATTACTTTTCCATTCATTTCTGTACTGATTCCCTCTTCAGATACTTGCTGTATTGGGTAGAGCATATGTAGAAATGGGTTTCCTAAGATTACTGGATGCGATAATCCCTTAACCATTAGGAAAGGTATCTTGAAGCAAACTCCTTGGTTACATACGACAGTATTCTTGAAGCAAACTTCTTTTTCTTCTTCTTCTTCTTCTTCTTCCCAGCAACTTTTTCTTCTTCTTCTTCTTCTTCTTCTTCTTCCTACCCAGCAACTTTTTCTTCTTCTTCTTCTTCTTCTTCTTCTTCCTTCTTCTTCTTCTTTCACATTGAAAGAAGGGTATTTTTGGAAAAAATCATCACATCTCACTTTTGACTCTTTGACCAAACGGTTTAAATGGACGGAAGGACTACGAATTTGGACGGAAGAGAAAGTGAGAGACTTAAGTGTTGGGTCGCCAAAATAGAGGGACAGAAGTGTTAATTACGTTAAACCTCAGGGACTAAAAAGTAATTTTTCCTAAATAAAATAAAATAAAATGTCTTAAAATTTAAGTGTCGCTCTATATAAATATATCACTTGCTATAAATATATAAATTTAAATATACAAATTTAAGTGAAAATAAGAAATTTAAATTCATTCAAATGAGATTTTAGAGATAACTCATTGGCTAATGACTTTGTTATATATGTACAATTAACATTTGAAAATAAATCAAATTAAATTTCTGTATTTTTATTTAGTAGCTCAATAAATTCAATTTTTTTGTCAATCAAATTTTTGTATTTTTATTTAATTGGCCAAATGAATTTTAACTTAATATAATATTATTTTTTTAATAATATAATATTAATTTTTTAAATTTAAAATATCAAAAATTTAATATTTTAATGAACATAAAATTTTTTTAAAAATACAAAGAAATAGTTTAAAATTTCAAAAATTGCAACAATAAAATTTTATTAATAAAAATAATATTATATTGGATCATGATTTATTTAACCATTTAGAAAAATAAAGAGGTTCAATTGACCAAAAAATTTAAATTAGACTTATTTGATCTTAGAGCAAAAGTAAATAGTCTAATTGAACTTATATCCATTAACATTTCATCTTCACTCGCCCTAAATTAAAGTTGTTGCTTTCAACTTCTTCAATCTTTCATGAGTTGATCACAGATCAAACAAGAATATAAGAATGATTTCAATTATTAGAGATACAAGACAAGAAGTGAATACGAAAACATATAAAAAATTTAATGTTGTTCTAATTATTGTCTATGTCGAGGCAATAAGGGAAATGATGTGATTGAAACGAAATTATATTGCAGTTGATCGCTCTGAAAAAAAAATATATGTGCGCCAACCATTCCGACGTTTAAGTCAGTACGCCGTTTAAGTTAGTAAATTGAAGAAAATGATAAATATAAAAAAATTATTTAAAATTCAAAAGTAGTTATGTAAGAATGTGTATAAAGAATTGCTTAGAATTTAAGAGTAGTTATGTAAGAATATGTATAAAGAATTGCTTAAAATTTAAGAGTAGTTATGTAACAATGTGTATCTTAGTTTTTACAATCATTAGCTAGACTAAGATCATTAGCTTTTATATTGGAACGCATCTCCTGAAAATCCAATTAGTACCGGCTAATTGATAGGAGATCTCGTATTTATTAGCCAATTGATAGGGAATCCCGTATTTATAGGCTAATTGATAGGATTTATCGGCTAATTGATAGGATTTGTTGGATTGAGCCTCCTATCGATATTTTTACGTGAAAACACGACATATTTAGAAGAGGTTTAGTCTTGATGAAGTATCGGATACTGCAGTATCCGAGTCTTTCTTCCAACAGATGAAACCACGTATCGACTTATCAAACTCTTGCAGTATCCGAGTCTTTCTTTCAACAGATGAAACCACGTATCGATTTATCAAACTCTTGCTACGTGACCCTGTTTTACCGTGATAATCTATAACTTTGAGCAATACTTTATTGTATCAAAAAATAAGAAAATTCTATGAAAATTCTAAAACCTTAAACATATGGAATGCATATGAAACCTACTATAATTTGACACTAAAGTTCCGTGTATCGTGAACGATACACTAATATTTGGATTTATTATATAATTTGGTTATTAGGAAATTAATTAAGAAAACTAGAAATTAAAGTTCTCCATCCCAAAACTCAAAGAGGGACTTGTAGGGGCCATCGTCTGTGACGTAAAAATGAGCTAGATTCCCTCTTCGTTGTGGAAGTTGATCTATCTTTTGCAAATCTTCCTGGCTTAGCTCCCACTCAAATATCTGCATGTTCTCTTTCATTCTTTCCTTGTTAAAGCTTTTCACAACAATACTAACTCCTTGCTCGTAAACCCATCTCAGACACACCTTCATTATCATGCATCAAATATTAACTCATTTTGTCAGAAATTTATGTATATCTACCTAGCTAGGCCTTTTGTTTTTCTAGCAATTACTCAATGCCTGCGGTGTTAAAGGCCTAAAGCCTAATCTTAGTTGCATAATGCACAGAGAACTAAACAAAATTGGAACAAAAAGTCATTTACAAAAATTTATTTCCCAAAGAAAAACACAATATTATTATATAAACTAATAATATGAGATTACCTGAGCCACAGTCTTTTCCCTGCCACTAGCAATCTCTTTCAGCGCATCACAATCTATGGGTCTACTGTTAAGTTCCCATGGAGTCCCTTTACTTCCCAATGCAGAGTATGCTGTTATATGGATACCCTTTTCCTCGCATAATTTCCTCAGCTGCTTCTGCTGCCAAAATACGTTCATCTCCACCTGCCCAAAACACAGCAACAGTACCAAGCACAATTACTGTACAAATTTCAAAATCCCAATTGCAAACATAAAACATTAAGACAAGACAAACGAGCCTCCCACTTGATTGACTGCCGGAGGAATTCTTGCAGTAGCAAGCAATTTCTCAATCTTCTTGCATGTAAAGTTGCTAACTCCTATTGATTTTGTAAGGCCAAGATTTTGGCACTCTTCCATGGCTTTCCAGACACCCTCAAAATCCATTACAAGAATGTCACCAGGTGCAAATGGCAATTGGGCTCCTGGCTTCAAACTCACTGGAACGTGAATTAGATACAAATCAAGGTACTCCAATCCAAGATTCCTGCATCCATTAATAAAACAAACACCGCAAATTAACAACAATTCAACTAGTTTAAACAAAGCGACTGTTCATCTCTGTACTTGAGAGTCTGTTGTAGAGCAGGAAGGACGAGGTGAGAGTGACAGTTGCTGCTGAAGAGCTTAGAGGTGACGAAAAGCTCATCGCGTGATTTGATTAAACCCCTTTGCAAAGCTTCAGCAATGGCATCGCCAAGAGGCTTCTCGGACTGGTAAAGAGCAGCTGTGTCAAAGTGTCTATAGCCAACTTCAATGGCATGGAGAACTGATTGTTTCACAGTTGCTTCATCCTCTCCAAATGGAAACTCAGCTGTGCCAAGGCCTATAAGAGGAATTTTTTGGCCCGTTGAGGCTAAGGATGCCAGTGGAATGCTCGCCATTAATTTTCCTTCTGTGGTAATTGTTGGTTCTTGGTATTATTATAGCCATGGAAAGTTAGACTGGCCTGCGCTTTTTGGCGTTTTCCCGTAAAGGTCGACAGCGATACATGGACATGTGGCGGAACATATTTCAAGTTCCAATATATTTTAGACATAAATATATTTAAAAAAATAATAATAAGAAAATAGTATCTAAAAAGGAAAAATATCTATTAATTGATAATATACCTAATCTAAAAACATTACTGGGCCACCAGCATGGCTTTGAAATTATATTAGACTAGTAAAGCCCAATCCAAGAAGGACAACGACAACGACAACGTGGACCTACACAACTAAAGCCCAAAAAGCTCCTATTATTTTATTTTTTTTCTTTAAATTCATTTCCTGTGAAAATTCACAAATTTTGAGAATTTCTTTTTCTATATTGTAGGACATTTCCACATCCAATAGAGATTTATAAGTGACAAATCATCTTTTCCTTGAGAATTTTTAGTGCAAATTCCAAAAATTAATTATGCTAAAAAAATTGTATAATTTATCTAAATGTAATTTATATTTTAATTTTAATAAAATTTAAAATATAAAAATTGACTTATTAATTTATTTTTTTAATTTTCACTAATAATAAAGTAAAGAAAAGATATAAAGGCATGAGGCCATTAAAAGAGAAAGTAATGATTAATTTTTCATACTTTATTTACTTTGAGCATAAGGAGTGGGGTTAAGCGTGTGGAAAGGCCATCATAAGGACCAAGGAGTTTCACTTCCAACTGTTTTAAAATTCTTTTCAAGATAACTTTGTTATCATAAAACGCTGCGTATCTTCTTCTTTATTCTCCAACGCTACCCAGGAATATTTGTCTCCTTTACTAGGTCAACTCTGCCAAAAAAAAAAACCCTTTTTTATCTAATAAAATTTTACAACATAGAGAGGAAATTAGGGGATTGGAGCTGACTGAGAAGAGAATGAAAATTACCAATCATCCGGATTCTGCATAAAAATCTAATTAGTGGGAAGTGATGCAAAAGGGTCGGCGTTGGCTCTTTGGCGTGCCATTGACGACACTGCATGGTCTTCCTGGTTCTTATCTCCTCTTCTCTTCTGCTCACCGCTAGCTTTTTCAACATCGAAAGTCACGCCTCATTTTACTCATTTTCTTTCTTTCTTTTTTCTTAATTAAAAAAAACCCATAAATTAAATTATCCCATAATTTATCGGTTACTATATAGTTTTTTTTTTTTTTTTTTTTGTCATTTGTAATAATAGCTTTTTTCTTGTTATTCCTGAAAAGAGTAAAAAAAAAAGTCTTCACTTTTGACTATACTATGAAAATGATTTTGGTTGTTTTTTTTTTTTCATAAGATCTTGGTAGGATTAGCTCATAATTATAAGTTTATGAACATGCATGGTCAAACTTTGAATTCAATTAATTTAAATTAATTTCTTTTTTGCATGTATCATTAGCTAGCCATCACAACATGAGTCTGATTTTATTTTTATTTAATTAATTATTTTTTTTAATGAAGAATGCACAAGTAATCTAATGAAAAGAATCATTTCACTTGTGAGGGATTACAAGTTAATTATCAAAGGATTAGACAGTCCAACTAAATTAATTTGAACTGACCCATGCGTGTGCATTTGCTTATTTCCTAGTTATTAATGTGAAATATGGTTAATTTCAAAAAATAATAATAATAAATTAATCTGTTGTAAATTATTAACAAAAATCTCTAAAATTTTTATCACCTTTTGAAAACAGGCACTTTAATCCAATACTATCATTAACTAAAATAAAACCTTTTTTTTTATTACAAATCAAAATATCTTGTACAACCATTGATAAAAATTAAGAGGAAGTATAATTCGTGACTTTATTAATTTTTTATTTTAAAATTTATATTTTAATTTATATTGTGATATTACACTATTAATTAATTTTTAAATGTTATTAAAAATATTAATATAAAAATTATATTATGAGATATTAATTTAATATAATTATTTAAAAAAATCATATATAATATGGACCCACCAAGATAATTATGAAAGATGAACACTAATAATAAACGTAATAATAACAAAAACTCAAAACATCTTTTCCTAACGGTCAAAAATGCAATCCTCAATAATCATGATAATAGAATAAAAGAGGTCTCTTTTTCTCCTCTACTGTAATTGGTGTGATAATAAGAAAAAAGCAGCAAGAGTTGATGAAGAAAGTTTTGATTTTTTTTTTTTCCAATCTTCTTTTTATGAAGTTGGAAGCATGCACTTACACGAAATATGGCCTGTTGGATCTCCCACTTACCCTAAATTTAAGATAAGTGTTTCGATTATATATATGATTGTTATATGATTAATTATCAAATATCAATAACATTTTTATGAAATATTTTTTTAAATATGGCCTGTTTATTTTATGACTGTAGAATTCAACACACTCTTCATATTTAAAACTACACCAAAAAAATTAACTCTTATAAAAAATATATTACTCTTATTCCAAATTGATATAAGATTCAATAAAATTTATTTTTAAAATTTTAACCATTCGTAACTTTATCCGATTTAAAAATATATTGTTACGGTTATAAAATTTAAGTATAAAGTAGTGGTTGGAAATTGTTGTAATATTTTTTAGTCAATCATAATAACTTGAAATCGATTATATATGTATGAATAAAAAATAAAATTATAATTATAATTTTATTTAATATAAAATAATTATTTATTAAAATATATTATTATATATAATAAAAATTATAAAAAAAGTTTATAAATTTTAAACTGTTATCAAACTGGTTCTATAATGATATTAAAGTAATAATTATAATTTAATGATTTCTTAGGTACTTCTTATAAGAGAATAAAGTTCGTTTAAAAATAAAAAAAAATAAAAGAAGCTATTAGAAAGGGAAAACTAAGTTGAGAACACCTTTGATGATGTTGTCCAAAATTTTGACTTCACTGTACATCTCGTTATCTATTTTTCTAATTTCTCATATAATACTTTCATCCTAAGATTTTTATCGTTAAATATATTTATGTTATAGGTAAATATATATATATTTATAATAAAGCGCAGCCGTCCGCACACAGTACGTCGAAAAATTGATTTGAAAATTGAATTACAGATTAATCTTCTCGTTAATGTTCTGTGAGGTAAGCTCTCTGCCATCTCGTTAGCGAAGTGGTATTTTCCCCTCTCACCCATGCTTTCATCAGAAACGACGCTGTATTACATATTTACCACTAAAAACAAATTCTGAAAGTACGTCTTTTACTTGTATAGTATAAAGTCAATCTCATATGAAAATAAATCTAATTAAAACTATTAAATTATAAGTAATTATATAATCGAAATTTATGTAAAATTAAATTAAATTTCATATAGCGAATATACGACTATGTAAGAAAATTCCTTCATAAAAATAATATGTTAGAAAAAAAGTTATATATTAATACTAAAAATTTAAATATTTATTATCGATTTAATATGATTTATTTTATATGAAAAAATTTAAATAAAATTCTTTCATTTCAAATAAAATTTTTTTTTTCTGCCAGGTCCCATCTGTAAGCTATTTTTTTTTTATTAAGGAGACACTGGAGATGATGGATCATGAAGGAAGTGAAGATGGTGGCGATGTTCTCTCTTACAATACCAGCTTAGATTAGGGTTGGGCTTGGGCTGGGTTTAATCTTTGTTCTGTATTAACCTATCTGAGCTGGGTTAGTTGTTGGTTCATGATATTTAAAATCTTTCATCCTTATATTTAGACCCGAGACTTTTTATCGATACAAACTTCATCTTTTGGTAAAAAAAAAAAAAAAAAAAAAAAATTCTGTATTGGCTTATATTATAAGGAAAATCTTGGAGGACAATGGGAGGAAGTGCCCTCATATAAATCCGCCTCTGCTAGCCAGAATGACCTCCAAGTAAGTAGACGAGTGGAATCAAACAACCTCAACCAAGTAAATACGTATAAAAAAACATTATACACGTTACATTTGTGTATATTTAAAAAAAAAAACAGAAATACTTATAAAAGAAATTATTAAAATTTAAAATATCTTTACAAATATAATTATAGCTAATAAGTAAATACGCAATCAAACCATCATAACTCTAAATGTTGAAGACATGATTTGATATCATATGAGATTTAATACAGAAATGAATTCAATATTACGTAAAAGGGAGTGGTCCCAAAATGCCAAAATTAAATTAAAACCAGCATTAAAGTAAAAACTTTAATTAACAGGATGGCTTAGAGCCAAATCAATGAAGAAGAAGGCTATGGGGGATGAACTGTACAATATATATATATATATATATATATAAGAAGCTGCTTCAGCTTTCTCATCAACAAAAGCAAATGGGTGGAGTGAAGCCATCATCACTTCCCACGAAAACTTTGCCATTTGCCCATAGCACCTCTTGATGTTGTTTCTTTTGTGGGTCTCTGTAGCTATAGCTAGGTCTTTTAACTTGTTAAAAAAATTTGGATATTAACATTCATAAAATGATGATATTTGATACGATATAATAATCGTCTAAAATAAATTTTGAGTTGTTATTTTAAAACTGAACCACATAATACGGATATAATAAATTAACACGCGATTGTAGAAATCTCACCTATAAAAATAAAAATTAATATATCCTAACGTTCGATTTTTCGTCAAAATCTATCCTCTTTTTGACCGGTCAAGTGTTAATAGAAAGTTATTTCCACTGCACTTATAGACGCGAGATTCCTTATCCACTAATTGGTATTAGTTGAATTTCTAAAAAATTTGATGATATAGAAATATTCTTATAATATAAAAATAAATGTACACAGAATTCAAGATACGCATCTTTATACATTCATTATAGACTAAAAATAATTTATTATATTTACCCATTTTACTAGTTGATTGACTTAAATATCGGAGAGGCTGCTTATAGACGCCAACCACTTCACATACCTTCCTTTACATATTAACTAATTACAATTTAACTCTATTTTCAATCATATTAATATTTAACTGTATAAATTGATGATTTTGATTTTTCTTCCTTCCATCACATTACAGTATTTAGGACACATCACAATAAGGTCTCTTTTTAAAAACAATGTTCTTTACAATAAGTTAAAATTAGTGCTAGATAACATATAAAATATACCCAATTTAAGATCATAGTATATATATAGTATTATAGTACTTTAACTTCACTATGCACGGTAGTCATCAACTAAGATGAAGAGATCTAGGTTTTCATTTAAAAGGGTTTAGAAGGGATTAGTGTGATCCAAGCACATGAGCACTCTAACACCCTAACTTTTAATATTCGGTTCCTTTAACTGTTTGAATGTCTATGTAAAATTTTAATCGGGCGTGCGACAATCGCCTTAACTTAATATATGTGATATGTGAGGAAAATCATATTAAATAAGCTAATTATTCATCGTTAATGAGTTAACTTAAAATTTTTTACAAAAGTACAATAATTTACTCGGCAAAAGTACTATAATTTACTAAAAAAAAAATATATCAAACATATCCTATATGGATGAATGTATACATAGCCAAGAGAATTATTGGGAGATTTTTTATTTTAAAAAAAAGGAAAAAAGAATTTTTTAATTAAGAAAATTGAATTTTTTTCATTTTTAAAAAATAATTATTAAAAAATAAACCAATTAAATTAAACCAAATGGGATAATGATTCAATTTTTTTTCAATAAAATGATTCAATTCAAATTAAAATAAAATAAACAAGTCATAATTTTACATAGGAGACGCAATCATTATGGTGTAGATGCGTAGCTGAATTCTAGTAATATGAAGTCACCTACGCAACACTACTGTATCTACCAAGGAAACATTCCTCACGCTTCACTGACAGACAGTCGCCCTCGGATCAAACACTGTCCAATTACTATTCTTCCCCCCCCCCCCCCCCCCCCTTCCTTCTCCATCTCTAAAAGCAGCCGATCTTAAGACAGACCTTGTCTGTGGGTCCCAAACACTTTTGACCAAAAATAAAATCAATCTCCTCTCTTTACTTTTCCTTTCCTCTTATGTACAGCTTTAGTCTTCGGACAAAACCGTATTCGTAAAGTATGTAACTAAAGAGTTTAATTTTATAAAATAAAAATTATTTAATTTTAAAAAATAAAAGGGTATTTTAATTGAGTTTAATCTA
This sequence comes from Manihot esculenta, assembly GCF_001659605.2. Classification (NCBI taxonomy): domain Eukaryota; kingdom Viridiplantae; phylum Streptophyta; class Magnoliopsida; order Malpighiales; family Euphorbiaceae; genus Manihot; species Manihot esculenta. The sequence continues at coordinate 29,834,391 of NC_035177.2, read as the reverse complement.
ATCCTCAAACAAAACCGTTCCCTCCTTTTCCATTTTATAAAACACAATAGCAAAAAAAAAAAAAGAAAAAAAAAAAAGCAATTCCTTTTGGAAAAAGCTGTAGGCTCTTTGAAATCTTTGCAACATCAACAACAAATTCTCATCATATTCACCACTTCCTCTCTCTCTCTTTCTTTCCCTCACAGTTCTCTCTATTGCTTACTTCACTCTTTCTCCCAAGTGTCTGCTCCTCAAATCTTGTTTCTTCAATGGAAAACAGAGTCCAGCTTTTCCATAATCTTGTACTTGCATTTCTTCTCTTTACTGTAATAGCTTCACTCTCTGTAGCCGAACAAGGCGTTGGTACTTCGATTAAGACCGATGCTGCAGGCTTGCTTATGTTCAAGAAGATGATTCAGAAGGACCCAAATGGAGTTTTGTCTGGATGGCAGCTTGATAGGAGTCCCTGTGCCTGGTATGGAGTTGCTTGCTCTCAGGGAAGAGTCACTCAGCTTGATCTCAACGGGGCTAATCTTGTTGGGGTTATAGCTTTTGATCCTTTAGCTTCTCTCGATATGTTATATGCTCTGAAATTGTCTTCAAATCTTTTTACTGTAAATTCAACTTCTTTGCTTCGTCTCCCTTATGCACTGCAATTTCTTGAATTATCTTCTGCTGGACTTGTAGGTGTGGTTCCTGACAAATTTTTCTCCCAGAACCCGAATCTTGTTTATGTGAATCTTTCTCATAATAATTTAACAGGTTTCTTGCCTGGTGATCTCTTGTCCAATTCTGAAAAACTACAGTCCCTTGACCTTTCTTATAACAACTTTACGGGCTCAATTTCCGGTTTGAAAATTGAAAAATCTTGCAACTCCTTGTTGCAGCTTGATCTGTCTGGAAACCATTTAGTGGATTCAATTCCTCCCTCTCTTTCAAATTGCACAAATCTGAAGACTTTGAATTTTTCCTTCAATATGCTTACAGGAGAGATCCCAAGATCTTTTGGTGAACTCAGTGGCTTACAAAGATTGGATCTCTCCCATAACCATCTCACTGGGTGGATCCCTTCTGAGTTGGCAAATGCATGCAGTTCACTTCTAGAGTTGAAAATTTCTTTCAACAACTTTTCAGGCTCTATCCCTGTCTCCTTCTCTTCGTGTTCTTTGCTGCAATTTCTTGATTTGTCCAACAATAATATCTCAGGTCCTTTTCCAGATTCTATTCTTCAAGGCCTTAATTCATTGGAAAGATTGTTGTTAAGCTTCAACCTCATTTCTGGATCGTTTCCGGCTTCCATTTCATACTGCAAAAATTTGAGAATTGTGGATTTTAGTTCCAATAAATTTTCCGGTATCATCCCACCTGATATATGTCCAGGCGCAGCTTCTCTTGAGGAGCTGAGAATGCCAGATAATCTCATCACTGGAGAAATCCCTGCTCAATTATCGCAGTGTTCCAAGCTAAAAGCGCTTGATTTTAGCATAAACTACCTGAATGGTTCGATCCCACCTGAGCTTGGGAATCTTGAGAATCTTGAGCAGCTTATAGCCTGGTTTAATGGCTTGGAAGGGAGAATTCCACCAGAATTGGGGAAGTGCAGAAACTTGAAAGATCTCATTCTCAATAACAATCACCTTAGTGGTGAAATTCCAGTTGAATTATTCAGTTGCAGTAATCTTGAATGGATATCTCTCACAAGCAATCGGATCACAGGCAAAATCCCACAGGAATTTGGACTTCTCTCACGGTTAGCTGTTCTGCAGCTTGGAAATAACACCTTGAGTGGAGAGATACCAACAGAGCTTGGAAACTGCAGCAGCTTGGTTTGGTTAGACCTAGGCAGCAATAGGCTCACTGGGGAAATCCCGCCTCGACTCGGCCGGCAGCTTGGAGGAAAAGCATTGAGTGGAATCCCATCTGGGAACACTCTGGTGTTTGTAAGAAATGTGGGCAATTCCTGTCAAGGAGTCGGAGGTTTACTGGAATTTGCAGGTATCAGACCAGAAAGATTTATGCAGGTTCCAACACTGAAGACTTGTGATTTCGCAAGATTGTATACAGGACCAGTGCTAAGCCTTTTTACACAATACCAAACATTGGAGTATTTAGATCTTTCTTACAACGAGCTTCGAGGGAAGATCCCAGATGAAATGGGAGAAATGATGGCCTTGCAAGTTCTTGTGTTATCACACAATCAACTATCAGGAGAGATTCCTACATCACTTGGTCAGCTCAAGAATTTGGGAGTGTTTGATGCATCACATAACAGATTGCAAGGCGAAATCCCAGATTCATTCTCAAACTTGTCTTTCTTGGTCCAAATTGATCTGTCTTACAATGAATTAACAGGGGAAATTCCACAGAGAGGGCAGCTTAGTACTCTTCCGGCGACACAGTATTCACATAATCCTGGACTTTGTGGGGTCCCACTACCTGACTGCCACGGTGGGAATGGTCTAGCGACATCAACTCCAGCCATAGATGGTGGCAGAGGAGGGCAGAAGCCTGCAGCAGCAGCATCAGCTAATAGAATTGTTTTAGGAATCCTCATTTCGGTTGCTTCTCTATGCATTTTGATTGTGTGGGCAGTAGCAATGCGTGTGAAGCATAAGGAAGCAAAAGAAGTGAAGATGCTTAACAGCTTACAGGCATCCTATGCAGCCACAACATGGAAGATTGACAAAGAGAAGGAGCCGCTGAGCATAAACGTAGCTACTTTTCAGAGACAGCTAAGGAAGCTCAAATTCTCCCAACTCATTGAGGCCACCAATGGCTTCTCTCAAGCAAGTCTCATTGGCTATGGTGGGTTTGGCGAGGTATTCAAGGCCACATTGAAGGATGGATCCAGTGTTGCAATCAAGAAGCTCATAAGATTGAGCTGCCAAGGAGATAGAGAATTCATGGCCGAAATGGAAACTCTAGGGAAGATAAAGCACAGAAACCTTGTCCCTCTTCTTGGTTACTGCAAAGTTGGTGAAGAGCGACTGCTTGTGTATGAATTCATGGAATATGGAAGTCTGGATGAGACGCTCCATGGGAAACTAAGGACACGAGACAGGAGAATTCTAACATGGGATGAGAGGAAAAAGATTGCAAGAGGAGCAGCCAAGGGACTCTGTTTTTTACACCACAACTGCATCCCACACATAATTCACCGAGACATGAAATCAAGCAATGTACTTCTGGACCATGAATTGGAAGCAAGAGTTTCAGATTTTGGCATGGCGAGGCTCATAAACGCACTAGACACCCATCTGAGTGTAAGCACACTGGCTGGAACCCCTGGCTATGTCCCTCCTGAGTACTACCAAAGCTTCAGGTGCACAGCCAAAGGAGATGTGTATTCATTTGGGGTTGTTCTATTGGAAATCCTGACAGGAAAACGCCCAACAGACAGGGAGGATTTTGGAGACTCTAATTTGGTGGGTTGGGTGAAAATGAAGGTAAGTGAAGGGAAACAAATGGAAGTGATAGACTCTGAATTGCTCTCTGTCACTAAAGGAACTGATGAAGCTGAAGCAGAAGAAGTTAAAGAAATGGTCAGGTACTTGGAGATATCATTGCAGTGTGTGGATGATTTTCCTTCCAAGAGGCCAAATATGTTGCAAGTTGTGGCCTTGTTGAGAGAGCTGATGCCTGGATCAGCCAATGGAAGCAGCAATAGTGGTTGAAAAATGGGTATTTATTGCCTGTTAATTGCTCATGATTAGTGTGAGAAGATAAGTTTTCCAAGATTTTCAAGCCAAGTTTTCAAGAGCTCTTCTGTATCTAATTTGCAAATTTTCTTTTTCATTTTTGCTTTGTGGATTAGTGCCTAACAGTGAATCAAGCAATTCAGAACTGTAGCTGTGAACCATAAAAGACGTTTTTGGAGAAAATCAAGGCTACCATTTCAATAGCAGTAGGCTACATAAACTGGCTCTTTCCATGGAACATCAGCACTGTTTTATAATTTTTTTCTGAAATGTACATCCGAGTATTTTGATTATTCTCTTGTATATTTCTTAATCCACAATTCCTATATTTTTTTGTTATTTTTTTCTATTTTACAGATTTTTTTTTCAATATTAAGTATACAGATACTAACGTAAAATTCTAAGATTATTTTTCTCGATCGCAATATATCAATTTATCCATTAAATCAAACCAATCCGTGATTCCTTAAATTTCATTTCATCAAATTCAAGCAAGGGTTTCTTGATATCATCTTCGGATCCATGAAAACTATTAGTCTATATATATATATATATATATGTATTAAAATTTTATATAAAAATAGAAATTTATTAAATAAGGCTCTGTTTGGTTTTAGTGGAAAGAAGAGCCACTGGTACATGCCTGATCCATGGATTTACCAAGCCACTCACATCGCATTCCAACACCATACTTGAATTGGGCTTTGATTGAGGTTGCGCAGATGAAATGATTAATTATTCAAATGATGTGAAGTTTTGCAAATAATAAATCACATCTAAAATTGAATTACAAATTTCTGAACAACGAAAAATTCCTGCTTTTTTTTTATATTGTAATATTTATCAAATATTATTAAACTATAATTAAGCAAAAAATTTAACATATTAACCACCAATATAAGATTAAAAATAAAAGACATTTTTTAAAATTACAAATTTATTATGATTTTTTGCTCACTTTATATTCATTTTTTAAAAAAAAACCTTTATGATCATTTTTAAAATTTTCAATAATAAAGGAAAATTATTTTTTTTATATTTTTTATTTATCTTTTACAGAAAAATTATAATTTCATTTACATTAAAATTTTACATTAATATCTTTTATTATTTTCTTTACTTTCCTTTTAAATAAGGAAAAAAATATAACACTCTTTTTCTCAAACTACTTTAATAAATACTTTTTTATTTTAATTAAAATATAAATTTTTTATTTTTAAAAGTATAAAGGTTTTATTATTAAAGTCGTCAATTATTAATGAAATATAATAATTTTAAAATTTAAACTAAATTTTCTATTTTGTAAAAATAAATAAATAGAGAAATGTATAAAATATGTTTTTATTATTTTCTTTTTTTTTTATTTATCTTAATAATAATAATGAAATTTATTTTGCTTACAAAATATTGAAAATTAAAAAATTATAACAAATTTACAATTTTTAGAAAATAGCAAAAAAAAAATTAAATTTTACACTTTTTGTGCTACACTTTTATTTTTGTTAACAATTGTACCATATCATGAATAGAGTGATTAACTTAATCTTTTACAAAACTTAAGAAATTTTCTAAAAGCACTTAATCATTTTCTTTTTTTTTTTTTCATCTCCTCATTTTCTCTCATTTCCCTTTATTTTATCTCATTTTATTTTTTTCTTTCTTAATTATTTATCTTTTCTCTAATCTCTCATCTTTTTCATTATTTTATTTTCTTCTCATCTTACTTTCTTTCATTTTTCTTACTTTTTCTCTCATTTTTTTTATATTCTCTTTTTTTCACATATTTCTAATTTTTATTTATCTCATTTTCTTCCATTTTTTATTTAAATTTTCCTTATTTAATTTTATCATAATTAATTACCATAAAATTTAATAATTTTAAATAATAAAATCAATATTTAATAGAAAATATAATAAAAAATTGATATTTTAACAAATTCTTTTATATTTTTTTATAAATTAGAAACAAATTAGTTATCAATAAATATAAAATTCATCGATAAAATTTAGAAACAAACTTAATATTGGATAATTTTTTACGTTAATCAGTAACTGATTTTAAATTTATTATTAAAATTCGCAAGTTATCCATTATAAAATTAGTCATAGACTACAAATCCCTTAATACAAAATTAATAATGAGGTTCATAATTACATATTTAAAATTCATTACTAAAATCCATTTCAAAAAAAAAAATCATTACTAAAATGTTGATAAAATCCTTAGTAACGAATTTTTATTAAATTATTAATGAAGAGAAAAATTTATTGGTAATAAGGAAAATTCTTGTTGCTTTTCTGCTACAAGAATGGAGATTGGAATGATAACTCCAACACCCAGATCGTCTGGAAAAATGTGTTTAATGAAATTTATATAATTTAGCTTAAAAATTATTATTTAGTTAATTATTTTAAATTTCATAAAAAAATTATTTGAGTCAATTTGAATTGAATTATTATAATTGGTACTTAAATTAAAAAAATAATTGTATAGGGTTAACAGGCGACAAGCAAAAGACTATTTATAAAACAAGATGAAACCGCTCAAAATATTAGCAATCAGAATATTTGAGTGTCAAATAATTGTATTCGATTCTAATTTAGTAATTATTGTTATAATTGATATTTAAATTAAAAAAATAATTGTATAAAGTTAACAGGCCGCAAGCAAATGAATATTTGTGAAACGAGATAAAACCGCTCGAAATACTAGCGAATCACAATATTTAAATGTCGGAAGTGTATTCGATTCTGATTTGCTAATTATATTCGATGAAATCATTCGAAACACTAACGAATCAAATTGCTTGTCTATTTATAGAATGAGATGAAACACTAATGAATCAAATTGTTTGTCTATTTATAGAACGAGATGTAACTGCTCGAAACGCTAGCGAACCACAATATTTGAATGTCGGATAATTATATTCGATTTTGATTTAGCAATTATATTTGATGGAAGAGACTAACGAATCATACTTTTGAGTATCCAAATTCTGCCATAGCAATTGTAATACCCGGCTAGAGTCCGGTATCAGAATTCTACTTTCCGGTGGAATCCAGAATGTCGGAATCCGCTAGAGTGGGTTCTATGTTTACAGACATAGTGCATGCAGGTCGAGTTTGGTAAGTCAGTGGATGGTTGTTTTCAAATTTTATATTTATTTTGGCTCATGTATAGGATTTATCAGGTACACAAAGTTCATTTTTGACTTGCTACGGGTTCGACGGCCTTAAGCCGACCTAGATCCTAGTGCCAGTGGCAATCCGATTGTCGGATCGTTACAGTAATTATATCTAAGTAAAATTGTGCTGGATTGTTACAATAATAAAGACAAAAATCTTGTTTGTTTGCGTACGCAATTAACGAAGTCATCAGCAGAATCCAAATTAGCAGGCTCCGCGAAGAGTGATGTCCTGAGTTTGAAAGGAATTGGAGGATAAGCCCATCTGAAACTGGACAAATATTATACCTTAAAATTTTCTTAAAAAATAATATCACTTCATTTCAACGAAATTGCCACATTCAATCCATTTGGATTATTTTTGTGTAACTATCAGTAATGTGAACATTGACAAGTTTACTATGGGAAATTAAATACGAGGAATTGAGTGATTCATCATTGTTTATATCGAGAAGTTTATAGGTATTTTCGAATGTTATGTTCCAATTCATTGATTGGTTAATTACTTAAATTATTATTATCATTAGTCTTCTATTCCCATGTATAAGAAGAAGCAAAAGCAAAGGATAATGCAACATTCGAAAATAAACAACGATGTCTGAACCAGAGGGTTCTAAAAAGGCCTTACTGCCAATAGCAGCACTTATTCTGAGAGTTCTTACAATGATTTTGCTGTTGGTTTCTCTTATTATTCTTGTAACCGATTCTGCCACTTTCAAGCCTGTTTTATCATCAGACGATGTCACAATTCGCCTGAAGTACATCTACTCCTACAGGTAATTTCTCTATAAATTCACATTTCTTCTCTCTTTAAAAATTAATATTGTAATGCAAGCGATTGAGATGAGTAATGTTTGACGTCACAGACAACTGGGATTGGCTGCAGGTACATGCTAGCCACTGAAGTGCTTGGATTGGCATACACGTTTTTGCGATTACCCTTTTCAATCCTCTACATGATCACAGGGAAACGCCTGATAGACGTTGTTGGCCTAAGCTACTTCAACCTTTTCAGTGACAAGGTAGGTTAAATTTTCTACATATGCTTATTATCTAAATCTACGTCAAAGGAGAAGTAGACAAGTGTTTGATGAAAATGCATGCATGTACATGCAGGTGATATTATCACTACTGGCCAGTGGAGTTGGTGCAGGATTTGGGGCAACTTACGATCTTAAGAAGAACCTTGACGATCTGGATGATATACTTCAAAGACAAGGCTACACAATTATTGCTAATATCCGATCAGAGCTCGACGATTTCTTCAACATGGGATATGTCTCTGCCACTCTCCTTCTCTTGGGTTTCCTTTTCTTTGGAGTTTCCTCTTTCATTTCATCTCTGGCCCTTTCCAACACAGCCCAAAACTAGATAAATTTGAAAAATATAGATGTTCTATTCTCTTTTTTAAAATTTCCTGTTACTAATTATTTATTTACTTTTCCTTTTATGTGTTAAGAAAAGTCATTTAACTTTCAAAATTATGGAGAAATTAAATGTCTATTTTATAATGCTTAGAGTTATGTAATTATAATTAATTTGACCAAATATGTAACTTTTCCAATTCAATTTCCTTTTTTTTTCTTTTTTAATCAAAGAAAATAAAAAATGAGATACTAAATATTAAATATTTTATGATATTAATTAGGATATGGTGGAAAATAAATATTTAACAAATGAAAAGAAATAGTAACCATTGATTTGATATTGTATCAAGGGCAGGAATAGGAGATGGGTTTCCTAGGAAAAGTGAAGAAGAAAAAAGAGGAAGGGTAGGGTTAGAGTGTGAGTCCCTTTCCTATCTCCTTCCCCACTCTTTCATTCCACGTGGATTTGATTTTCTGTGCTTTCAATGAAGATTAGGACGTCTCCATTTTTTTTTTCCTACATTTTCAGAGTTTATCGTTGCAACAACACACTTTACATCATTGTTTTTCTGATTGATAATGGTTAAATTAAATTATTTAATAATATGAGAAAAAATTTATAATAATTAATTTTTAATTAACTTAAATAATTTATCTGTATTTTTTTTTTTTTTGTTCAAGGGAGCATCCCTTGGCTAAACGAGAAAGATAGTGCCTTAGTGGGGAAAAAGTGAAGAGGGAAGTGAAAATCCGACCCTGAATGAACATCAAAATAACGAAATTGCCATCCACAGAAATCCGGCGAGCGGACAAAAAAAGGAAGCTGCATTAAAAGGTGGGGAAAGCGCAGCACGTGGTCCCAATAAAGGAAACGATATTTGGAGAAAGAAAGAAAGAAAGAAAGAAAGAAAATTCCCAAAGCCCTTTTGATGGATTTCTTGCCTCTTCAGTTCTCATTTTGGTGCACAACCACCATCTAATAAACAAGAAATTATAAATCCAATTATCTTTTATCATTAACCATTACAAAGAGAGTGTTAAAACTCAGAGTCATCGAGAATTGACTCTCTGCATTAATGAAATTGAAAAGGGTACTGTGCCCTTCTCCTCTCTTTTCTCATCCTGCAGATTCTGATAAAGTTTGTGTTATGTGTGTGAGGAGAGAGAGAGAGAGAGAGTTGATATATCAGTTTTTGTGTGTTGTTTATGCGTTGAGAGGGACGAGTGCCTGTCGCTAACCATTTCAACTATGGCACTGAAATCCATGGCGTTTTTATAAGCATTTAAAGGAGACACAAATGCAATGAAAATGACATTCCCTTTCGCTTCTCTCTCTCTCTCTCTCTCATTGATTTGGATTTGAATGGTTCTTCCAATTTTATAGCTAAATGGTCCCATGGCTATAATATCTCTTCATCTAATTAACCCAAAATATATCACTCCATAGATAAGAATTTCAATCCATTTGTCATGCATATTTTGAAAGGCTCCTGCTCCTCCATGCTGACTTCTCTACATGCATGCCTTAGTTCAACTAATCGATTTTTTTTTTTTTTTAAATCTCTACAGCTAAATTCAAAGCTGTATGTGAATTGTAGGCAGCCTCATTGATATATATTTTTGAAGTCAGCTCTCACCCTCTCTGTCTCTCATGATTACACTTTTCTGTTTACACAATTACAATCCATATCATAGCCTAAATTTCAAGCAAAAATATATTCAAATTTAACAACGGTCATCTGCCCAATCACGATCTATCGATAAGTGAAAAAATTATTGCAGGATCAACCCACAAAAGCATTTCATATATGGAAGTTATCATCATGTTGTTCTGCTAGGTTTTGATTTATTTTCTTTCACTTTCCTGGAAAAAGAAATGGCACTAATCATGTCAGCACTAGTAATTTATATCTTGTAATAAAAGTTCTTGAGGGACTAGTGATTAAAGAGGAAACTCAAATCTGTCCATCGTGGTAAAGCAAAAGAAACATATTAAAAAAACCACTTTATAAGCTTGTTATGTACTAAGAAAGATATTATTAGATGCTGCTGTCTCTCATTAAAAAAAGCTGTTTTGACTGAATTATTATATATTGTCTGATCAGTAATTGAGTGTGGTTTCAGTTCTCTTTCCCGGGAATCTTCATGCAAATAATGCACCACAGATACTGCTATGAGAACCCATCATGCTGCCTATTTTCTTTAAAAACAAATCAGGAGATCTAGAGATCTCGTTATTACTATTATTAAATGATATATTTCTTTAAATAAGTACAAGAGCCGTTGCATTACTCCAAAATGATCAATTAACATCACAACAATGGTTAAAACAACTATTTGATATGGCCAGAGCAAATTTAAATCGACAACCAAAAACCAAATCAAAAGCGCAAAGGTTTTTTTTGCCTAAATATATGGCTTCCGATATGTTTAAGCTCTAACCTAGCTGCATGATGATGAAAGTTATGGGATTTTACTATATTACTCTCCTTCCCCTTCAGTTGTTGCTGAGGACATGTAACTCATGGCAAGTGAGGTCTCATCTGCCGGTGCAGCTACCACCGTTGAATGGAATTGTTGCTTGCATGTTTGGCAAGTGATTTGCATGATGGTAGAACTGATCTTCTTCGTAGCTTGATCTCTTAAAGCTTGAGCTTTTTCAACTTCAGTTTGTGCTTGTTGCCTTATCCTCTTTGCATTTGCGAATTCCAGTTCAGCTATCTCGAGTTGCCTCTTGGCTTGTTGTCTAGCCTCTTCAGCATAAGCCTTTTCAGCCATAGCTAATCTCAGCTGCTCATTTGCAAATTCTTTCATTTTTTCAGCTTCCGCAGTAGGATCACCAGCACTTTTATCTCTACTTGATTTCAAACTAGCCTGCTGGCTTGATTCATTCTCTTCGCTGCGGCCACTTGACCCTATTGAGAGCTTCAAATTTGTAGGGTAACGATCATCTGGATTTTGTGATAAGCGAGGAATAATGGATGATGGCAGGAGTTGAAGTTCAAGATTGTGCTCTTGCTGACTAGAAGTTGAAGCATCATATCTATCAGATGATGAATATAAGAATACAGGTTCAGAAGGTTTTGGTATTGGCAATCCTGGTAATAGGGCGATGCTAAAATTGGCGTCACTTGAAGGGCTTGTGCTTGACGCAGTCCTAGAAGAGCATGCCGGCTGCAATGCCTGAAGCTCAGGTTGGCTTCTTCTTACTGTGCAAGAGTCTTGGTGTTCGATGAAACTTTCCACCCTGAAAAGGCAAGAAATGGAATGATTCAAACAAGGGATATTTAATACTGTTATTATTGTTAGATTAAGTGAGTAAACGATGGATTCATGGTGTTTTTCAATAATCAAAATTGGCAATTAATACAGCCAAGTCGAGGATCCAAAAAATTAAGGTTTCGGCTCGTGTAGGGTTGCCAAGAAACAAACGTATTATAATATATAATATTGATTAAGGATCTGTGCAATGGATTTATATGACTAGGTTTCCTATATTAAATATGAATTTTCTTATAAAAAAAAAAGAAGAAGAAAGCTAGAGATGGGGTCTGTGTATGCAAAAATAACTGTTTGTTTTTTATGACATGGGTAATTGGAAATTGCATATATTTAGCCAGTGGAAACTCTTTCTGGCATTAGAGGTGCACTGCCCATAAACCTCCATTGGTTAACCTGGATCACATACACGGGCAAGCATGAATTCGTCATCCACCAACGGAAATGGTTGTTAGGTTTCAAATATCGATCTAAATTCCTTTTTTTCTTAATGAAAAATGAGTTTGAGCTTGAATTTACTATGTGGGATCACTGAGCGAGGAGAAGAAGAAAAACAGAAAATTAAAGTGAAAATCCTTGAAAACGAGCAAGCTTTCATGGGGATTTAGGGTTTGCTGAGAATCTATTCAATTAAAGTATATTAGAAATTATTTACCTGGAAAAGACACGGCCACAGTCACAAGAGTGGCCTCTTGTGCCACAAGTCTTGAGATGAGCTTTGAAATCAGATTGGACTGCATAACCTTTAGAACATTTCTCACAAACCCACTGCTTGTGGTTGCTATGTTTCCTTCTAAAGTGCTTCTTTATCCCAACAAGATCACCTAAAGCATGGCAAGGGTCATGGTGCAAGCAGCTTGGCTCTGGGCATACATAAACCCTCTTCTTCACATCTTGTGTCTCCCTCTTCAACAACTTCCATGGCACTTTGTGTCTTCTCCTATGCATTTGTAAGTTCTGGTCTCTTTGAAATCCTTGGTTACAGATCTCACAAACATATCTATCTGATTCCAGCAAGGTCCTGGGCGATAGAGAAACAACCTCTGCATCTGGATCTATATCAACCACAGAAAAAGGTCAAAAAAAAAAATCAAAGAAGAGAATAATTAAAAGGAATAAGTGGGGTAATTTTGAGTATAGTACCAGGGGTTCCTGCAGGTTTTCTTTTCCTTTTGTTGGTGACGGCCCCATTATCGAAGGCAGGGATGGGATCAGAAGAAGGAGATGGAAGGCTTGAAGTGGTGTTGTCAAGCATGGAGACTATATGCTGTTATTGGTGAAGTGAAAGAAAATCAGTCTTTAGCTGTACAGTGGTGAAAGAAGTTTTTGGTGTAGTGGGGTTTTCAGCTTTACTGAAAGAAAGAAATGGGTAGAGAGAGAGAGAGAGAGAGAGAGAGAAAGAAAAGCTCTTGCTTTCTGCTGCAATCAACTTTCTTTAAGCTTTTAAGCTTTTTAGCTTTTATAATTGGCCATGGGCTTTCTTGGCTTTGTTGTTTCATTGACCCCCACCACCTTCAGCTGATGCAGGCAACCGCAGAGTCTCGTGTATATAAAGCTCTTTCTCTACAGTCTCTATGAGAGAGAGAGAGAGAGAGAGACCCAATCCCAATTACTTGAAACTTTGAGCCCACACGCACTGAGCATTTGGACAGAAACAAAAAAACATCCTCTCCACAACAAAACAAACAGTCATTATTCATATCACACTGTAATTTGCATGAATAGATGCAACCCACACTCCCCTCACGTGACCTCACATCACCTTTTCTTCTTCCCTTCTCCCTACCACCTGGGTAAAAAATGTTGAATCAGTTTTACCTAATCCGTGTCCGAATAAAAATCTCGAGTTTTAACCTTATTCGATATAAAAAAAATTAAAATATTTCATATATGTGCATGGTTTTAAAATTATATATAGAAATATATATAAAATTTCAAATTCAAATATTATAACATATTAGAATATAGCCCAATAATTATTCGACTCTCATCCCTACCCTGTACTGAAAAAATTATAACATTTCAGATCAGACTAAAGTGTTCATATTTTTCAAAATAGGTAGACGTAAGAGACATCCAGCCTCTTTCAACAGGGTCTGCTTGTAATGATTTTATACAATAAGGGATCTTTTAATCCTTCCTAATTATAATAAAAGGTTAAATTATATTTTATTTTATCATTAACAATTTTTAAGTAATTAAAAATCCATCTTATAAATAAAAAAAAATATTATAAATAAACAGATTTGATCTTATTTTCAGAATATATAAACGAAAATAGATAACATGAAGACCCATTAATAATTTAGACATATGAAACTGGCATATATGATGAGCATTTCTGAAGCTGTAAGAGAAGATCATTTACATGGGGGTGTGTGTGTAGGGAAATTAATGGGGCCAACCAAGACTGCTACAATAACTCTATTTCGATCTTTGGAAGCAGCTGGCCTCCTCCTTAAGATTCAGAAAGTATATGAATTACATGTTTGAATTCTTTGTAAGTGATCGATTGAAACAAGTACAATACATAGAGTCAAGTACATGGTTATTGCTCAAGATTTGAGTGAAAAATTTTTGAATTTCATTCCTACCTTCTTCAATATATACTTGTCATAGAAACTTAGATTTCAAAAGTGAAGACTTTGCTTACAAGCTTTTCCCTTTTCACTTTTTCTAACTCTTTCCCTTCTTCTTGAGAGTTGGTGAGAAAATGGGGTGAGTTTAGTGAAACATGGGAAAAAAGAAGAAGAAGACAAGAATTTTTTTTTTTTTTTTAAAAAAAACATATATTAATTATTCCATGAGAGAGAGAAAAGGATGATTGAATAGAATAATGATGAAAAGAATGTGGAGATGCGTATACACTAGTTGGTTGAGTTGGAAAGTGAGAAGAAGATGGATTCTCAAGACATGCTGGATCTCAAAAACCAAGTAGATTAGATAGCAATCATCCTTCCCAACTGTCCAGGACTCCAAATCTAATCATCATCTTTTGCTTAATCTAATTAATTAATTATATTCTTGACTTTTGGCAAAAGCTTAATGCCTTGATTTCAGAATAACTTCACTTCTTTACTCTTGGGAAACTCATAATAAGCTACAGTGTGACATACCACATTATTAATCTTAAGAAGCATGTAACTATAGGGAAAATCAAGGTGGTAGACTGGACACGTGGTACACTGGTTCCTGAATGTGCACAGGATGCAATTATGCATGGTGCTTGTTTCTGATTGCATATCTTAGAGTTCGTTGTCCAATTGTTAAGCGTTGTCTTCCAATCCAAATACTATAATAAATAAGAGTTATATCCAATTTGTATCTCGTCTCTGCGCATCTCCTCATAGAGTTAGACTCTTGATCTTTGGCCACCATTGCATGTAATTCCTCCTATCCCCATCATCTCACCACACATTGAATGCTTCATAATTGGCTCTGTCTTCCTTGTTTAACATGTTTGGTTTCATGTAATAAATTTCATTTGGTGTTCACACTTTCTAGCTGAAGAAGAATGAGATATGACGAAGGAAAATAATGAAACTTATCAATAAAAGCCTAAAATGTTCTGTGTTTGAAACCTGATAGAAAAAAGAAAAGAAAAGAAAATCTGAACATTAAAAGAACGTTTTGAAGCTGAACCAAATTGAGAAATGGCAAAAATTTCCCATCAACTCTAGGGTAAGGTGAAATTACCATTTCTATATAACTTTATTTGAAGCATTGTAGAAAATGTAAAAAACAAGACATGTTATGCAAATCTTAAGAAAGATTTCCAAAACAAAGTAGTAGCTAGAGTTAATTCCCAAATGATATAATTCCAAGTACTTGTATTCCAAACATGACAATGTATTTGAAAGTTCAAAAGATGTATCATTGAAGCTAAACAAAAGACAAGGAAAAAAAAATAGCAATGTAAAATTAAAAAAAAGAAAAGCAGATAATAAGTGTCCCTCAATAATTTCATGATGGCAACTAATGGCCCTCTGATATATATTACACTGAAACCTGAAGCCTTTGTCTGGTTTAGGTTTGTTTGCATCCAAAGAAAAGAAAACCATAGTAGGAATCTATAAATAGAGAGTAAGAAAAAGAAAATCAAAACTTCAAGAGAGTGGGAAAAAAAAACAAGAGAGATAAGGACCCTATGGCATATATACATCTCTCTCAAACACAATTTCACTTACTTTTCAGGCATAGAGAAGATTTGTTTGTTTGTTTGTTTCATGTTGTTTGTTTTCTCTTACCTTCATGGAACTTTCATTTTTGTTTTCTATAGATTTTTGTGGTTTTCTTTTTGTACATGGCAAGTGAAATGAGAAAGAAAGAAAGAGAGAAAAATTTTACACTGACAAGTCACTTGGTGGGTTCTGTCAGATGTCTGAAAAGCCAACATGCCCTAACGTAATTATTAAATTAAACAACGAAGAGAAAGTTACCCACAACCACAAGAATAAAAATGAGAAAAAAAAATTAAATAAATAAAAAAGACAAAAAAAAAATTGCTGGGAATCGAGGTAACTGAGTTCAAAGAAAGTGAATAAAGTACAGTTTGAAAGTTTGGTCCATTGTCCGAGAGACAAATATACCCTAAAATATTAAGAGTCTCTTCTCAGTTAGGATAAAAAAATTGCAAAGCTAATAATTAAAATCTGATGAGAGATACCCATTTAACCATAGGGCAATTTGATGAATGGCTGGCCTTTCCTTTTCTTTCTCGGAAAAAGATCCATTTTCCATGATTCGAATCCACCATTTTCATTGTATGATTTTAATGCATGGACCCATTCATTTATCTACTCTGTATGTTTCTTGGTTATGTAGCTATGCTATTTATCTACTTGATCCAACAACTAAATCCAAACAACATGTTCAATGATTTTAATGCTGTCTACAAAAAGAAAGAAAAAAAAGTATGTTATTTTTATGTCATGTTTTTAGTCATATGATTTAATTACTTTCATCTTTTGTTTAATCAATCAATCAATCAATCTAACTATTTAATACTTTATACATTTCAACTAATAATCTTATCATTTTGAATGAGCCTAAGTTAAAGTATATTTTCAATGATATTCCATTAATTTAGAATTTTTTTTATCATTGATAACTGAAATTAAATTTTAAAATTTTTATGTTGGTTTTAATTTCGGTATATGGACAACCTAATTATTAACCTTTTTACAACATGGGCAACCTGTTCATTGAGTTGTAGGTATATTAGACAAAATCATAATTAAAGTTTCAGACAACCATGCCTTCTTAAAAGCTAAAAAATATGAGAGATTATGATAAATAAAAAATGACAAAGGGGGATTGATTCTCCATAGAAGGTATGAATTATTCATGAAAGTTTAGTTTTTTGCTTAATGATAATTGCGGAAAAAAGTATTTAAAAAAAAAAAAAACTTACTGGATTATAAGAAAAAAAATAGAATTCAGATCACATATAATTATTTTATTTATGACGTCATTCGCAGATAAACATTACATTATGACACGCGATTATTGCTTAAATGAATGAATGTGTGGTTGGGTAAATTTGGTGAGTTGGATTTAAAATTGTATTAAATTAAAAATTAATATTTTTAATATTTATAAAAAGTAAATTGAATTTAGATAGAATTTAATTTAAATTGAATCGATCTAATTTAATTCGATTCGATTCGATTCGGTTGAATTTTATCGGTTGAATTTTTAATAATTTTTTCATTTTATTTTTAATATTTTAAAATTTAATTGAAGTATTTTTAACATTATTTATAAATTATTAATTATCGTTACTGATCGATTTGATTTAATTTTAAATCAAATCGAACTAAATAAATAAAAAATTAAAATTTTAATATTTATAAAAATTAAATCAATTTAAAAATATACTATTGTTACTAATGGATTTGATTCATTTCAATTTTACCAATTTTTTTAGTAAAACCAAATAAAATTAAAATAATTAAAATTTTTAAAAGTGAAAATTGAATTAAATTTAAAAAATAAAAAATTCAACAAAATTTTAAAATTAATTCTATTCTGTAAATTTTTTCAGTATAGTTCCTATTAATTAAGTATAAAATTTTCTAGAACTTTTATCTATTTTATTTTAATAATTAATTTTTTAATTATATTTATTTTTAAAAATATTAAATTTTAAAAAAATTTGAGAAATTTTTTAAAAATAAAAAATATAATATTATAATATAAAAAAATAATTGAAAAATAAATTATAGATAAAATTATGAGACGGAGAAGAGTGTAATATAAATTAAGTTATAAGCAATGTTTAATGTGAGATCCACTAATATTGCACCACGTGTCCAAAACTCCATTCGGTGAGAATGCAATCATAAAGAATTAACTGTTAAATTTACCTCAGCATGATGATAAATATACCTAACTAATTGTAATAAAGGAGTTGGGTATGAAGAAGGAAGACTGGAACTTGGGATGGAAATTTCTTGAGACAGAGAAATCCATAATTAATTACAAGTCAAAAGTTATGATATTAAGGTATCAATGAAGACAAAAATGTGTGGTGTGGGTGTGTTCAAGATTAGATTTTTTTAGCCAGAATAAATGGATTTATTTTAAAAAAAGAAATAATGGGTGGTGAAGATAAGGCCCACAAAGGTTTACTGAAGATGAAATTCCAAAGTTTTATGAAAAATAAGGCCCATAAGCCCTTCAACAAACCCACAAGAGACTGTGGAAGATGGATTTTGAAGAGTTGTGAATCCAAAATTAGAGGGAATAATGAAAATGACAAAGTCAAAGAAACCAACTCATGAAATCTGCAAGCAATAACGATTGCTGTCGTTAAATTAATAAGGCCAAGAAATTTTCTTTCTTATTCTGTTTTGGTAATTTTTGGACAATACACAAATAGAAAATATGCCGAAAAACATTCCCAACAGACAACCTAAAATAGAGCAAACTCTTCTTCCATCGCCCACTGTTGGGGGAAAACCTTTGAGGAAATGAAGCTCTGGATGAGGGCCGCCGGTGCCCTCAAAGACCAGAGAAGCATTCTCCTCGTCAGCCTCTCTCCCCGCTCGGCTTACCGGAACCCTGATCTTGAAGCAGCCATCATTAAGGCAACTAATCATAATGATAGCTCTATTGATTACAGGAATGCCCAGAGAGTTTTTGCATGGATTCGTGCTTCTCCTGTGAGCATGAAACCTCTAATTCGAGCTCTCTGTTGCCGAATGGAGAAGACGCAGAGCTGGGTCGTGGCTCTCAAGGGTTTGATGTTAATGCATGGCATTTTTTGTTGCAAGACCCCAGCCGTGCGAAGGATTGGAAGATTGCCATTTGATCTCTCACATTTCAACGATGGACACTCCAAAACAAGCAAAACGTGGGGATTTAATGCCTTCATTCGCAGTTACTATACGTTTTTAGATCAAAGATCTACTCTTTTATATTTCCAACGCAAGCAAACTGAAGATACAATGGTGCAGGAGATTGTAAAGCTGCAAAAATTGCAAACTTTGCTTGATATGCTTCTTCGAATCAGTCCACAGGCCACTAACATGAGGGAAAGCTTGATTCTTGAAGCTATGGATTGTGTGATCCTCGAAATATTTGATGTTTACAGCAGAATTTGTAATTCGATTACAAAGGTGCTGTTGGGAATATACTCAGCTGGGAAGCTTGAAGCGAGAATGGCACTTGAGGTTCTTCAAAAGGCAGTGATTCAAGGCGAGGATCTTGCTCGACATTTTGAGTTTTGCAGGGAGTTTGGTGTCTTTAACGCAATGGAAGTCCCTACAATCACTCAAATCCCAGAAGAAGATATCACAGATCTTGAACGTATAATTAATGGAGTTCCTGACAAAACCCAAGTGAATTACGATTACGTTGATGATAGTAAAGCTATAATGGTAAGAGAAAATTCTTCTGCCATTGTTGAAGACAAGACCCCCAATAGATTAAAGACGATAATAACAGACAAATGGGAAGTTTTTTATGAAGAAAGGAGTGAAATCTACGATTATAGAACCGGAAACCCTCCAAATTCTTCTCTTCTTCCTTTTTTGCCTGTTTATAAACGAGAACTTCCAGATTTAATTAGTTTCTAGAGCTTAGATTTTGTTGGGGAGGTATTTGACCTCTTGGCTTCAACGAGAGAACTTCATCAATGGATGACATTTTGTTGGAAGAGAGGAAACTGGGAAATCACTTCTAATTCCTTGTGAATTCTTTCAATTTTTTTGAGTATAAATACAATATATTCCTAAAGCAGGTAAATATATATAAAGGTTTGTTCATACTTTCTCCATGATGTGCAAGGGTAGAGCTAGCTAGTATGTTTTTACAGTCAAGTATTAAACAAGTAGCTAGAAGAAGTTAATTCGATGAATGCAGGCCATGGATGAAGCAATTACACACCAAAAACTCTTTATTTTTTAGTGTGCTAACTCGGCGTCAATAAAATTTATTAATAATATTATAACAACAAATTAAAAATTTTAAAATTATGCACTAAATATATCTCTTCATACGTAAGTATTGAAAAGTTGATTTCAGACTAAATCTGTGAATATAAATAATAAATTAATTATTAATCTCAAAATTAATGTAAACAATAATAACAAAATTAATATCAACCCATAGTTTCTAAATCAGGGAATGATAATTTTTCCAGTGTGTAGGATGATGTTCTTGAAATGAAGATGGTCATCAAAATCAAACATGGTGGGAAGAGTGCCTCGTAATTTTTAATTATTTTTCTAGTTATTAGATACTGTTTCGTTGGAGTTGACGATGCTGAGAACGAGAACTTTCGATTCTTCCTTTAAATTTAATTAATATATTCATTTTTTATAATTAATATTTAATTTAATAATTACATTTTTATAAATTTTGAAATTAAAATAAAATTAATAAGATGAGTACATGACCATGGTGTGTTCCTTTTACTGCCTAGGATGATGAAGCTGAGAGCAGCTACCTGTGATTCTATGCGTTCGAGACTTAAGTAGTCCTATTTTGGAGACTGCATGTGGGTCTTGTATTGTTTTAGGAGCGGGGTTTTCCAGGAAGCTTTAATGCTTTTGAGGATCTGCTTCCTTCCATTGGTGGCTGCTTTCTTTCTCATTACGAGCTTGCACAACATGAAGTAAATAGCTGACGATTGATTGTAATTATTTGTGTTTTTAGGTTGTTAATCCAATCATGCTATGTCTCGGTGGTCTAGGTCATGGTCAACGATGTTCCTCTCTATTTGTGATAGGTATATATTTTGTCTATTTATTACAATTTTATAAGGTATTTTGTCTATTTATTATAATTTTTTCTTATAAAATTAAAATTAATTATACTGAATTTAGATATTTCGTTTTTGATATTGATGAATTCTATATTTTTTGTAAAAAAAAATTTTCTAATTGAAAGATTTAAGCAGAAATAAGAGATGGAATTACAAAGACGATCTAAAGCAAAGTCGGCATCTCCCGAAACAGACCTTGAGCAGGGCAAATTTTAAATATAACCCGTGCAGTATTAATAGGATTTTCAGATTGAATTCACAATTAACTGAAGAAACTAATTTAAAAAAAAATAATTTTAAAAAACAAAAAATTAGTATTGTTACTCCTTCATAAAAGGATTTTTTTTTCTTTTATTTCTCTTTAATTTAAGATTGCCCCTTAAAAAAAAAGTTTTTTGAATTCACAAGAGAGAGTTTTTCCCTAAGAATTTTAGAGATGAAAGATGAGTTTCAGTTGCGAAACTTCTTTATATAGTTAGGAAATTTTCAAAATATAATTTACAAGAATTGTGAGATTAAATTAATCTTAATTTTTTTTTATTTCTAATTTTTATATTATTTCTTTTATTTTTGAGATTATTATTTATTTATTTGATACAGTCTAGCCAATTATTCAATTGAATGAAAAGTATATAATCATTCGAATTTATTAAATTTATAATCACTTGTGAGTTTGATATTTGTAACAAACAATATATGGAATAATGTATTTTGATTTCACAGTCGTGTTGGAGTGAGCTTCTTGATCAGAGTATTTTTAATGCTGTTATCAAATTAAATCTCATTGAGATGATTATGTGGTTTGTTTATTGATTAGGGGCTGATTAATGAGCTAATCATTTTCAATCTATTATCTAAAGGGAAATTAAGTTATTAGACCGTATCAACATTATAATTGGCTTACCAGAAATTGAGTCGTACATCTTTGCATCTATGATTAATCTAGAAAACTAACACAAAGATATTTTCAAAACCAGATGTTTTCTTACTCTTACTCTGATTAATCTCTTTAATTATTTGCTTCTTATTAGTTTATTTTTGCATCTGGTTAAATCCATTCAAGCCAGTACCTTTATTTTTATAATTTGCTCTGTTGAGAAGTAAGTCGTCAGGGTAGTCATCAAGTCGGTCAATCAATGGGTCATCAAGGCGGTCTTTAGTTTAGTTGTCAGTTCGGTCATTAGATCGGTCAGTTATCAAGTAATCAGGTGATCGGTCGTCAATCATCAAGTCATTAAGTAGTCGGTTATCAAGTCGATAGATAGATCGTCAAGACGGTCGTCGGATAAAAAGTTATTTAGTCGTCGGGTTGATAGTCATCTAGTTGATACTTGTTAGTCAATCGGTCGTCTTATTGATAGTTAAGTGGCTGATTATCGAGTCGTCAGATTATCAAATCGGTTATAAAGTCGTCAGGTCAGTTATCAAGTTAATAGGATGTTAAGTTATTAAATAGGTTATTAAGTCATAATAGTAATTTATCTTCTTTCACATGTGTTCTTATAAAACAAAATGATTAATCTGTTCTCTATCTGTATTTTTATAAAAAAAAATGGTTAACTCATTTTCTGTAAATTCGACTCTACTCACTACATTTTCAATTCATAAATATTAAAGAATGCAGGATTTATTTTTGTTTAATCGGTTACATTTTCAATTCATAAATATTAGAGAATATATGATTTAACTCCGATTCATAATTATTGGAAAAACCATAATTTATTTTTACAGGAGGATGGACCTAGACTTTGCTTCGTATGAATTGGTATTTGAGACTCAAAAGGGCTCTGTTGTATATCAGGCTACGATAGCTTTTCATGTACTTTGACTTGATACAAAAAGTTAAATACCCTAAAGCAAAATATGGAATTTAAATCTTGTGAACGAAAAAAACAATCCATTGGAAGAGCTCTTTGAGTTCGACAATAGCTCAATTTCAGATTAATCGGCAGCCAATATGGCACTAAACGCCAAAAAGTCTAGTTTCCATTTTCGAGAGTATTTCATTCCATTCTACATGCGATCTTATAGTCTCCCATAAACAGCTCAAAATGTGGACATACCTCGGTAAAAGTAGACATTACAATTGAAAATTAATTCATCTTTTAAAGAATTAGATTAGAGATGTAAAGGACCATTAACAGTAGTAGTATAGACCTGGGCTGAACCTGATGCCCATAAGCATTCAATAGAGTAAATTAGCATATCAGATTTTGTCGAGCTCAAAGTCTACACCATTATCTTCCCCCTTGTGTACTTATTAACAACAATGCAACAGAACAAAGAATCAATAGATAAACAACCAACATCAACCCATTGCACATTAACGGATGACTGACGACCCTGCACCCCAAGAAAAAACAAGGGAAGCGGAAGGGGCCAAAAGAAAGAAGGGCGAACAAAAGCAACATGCAGGAACATGAAACAAAATGAACTCTTTCGCTAACAGAACATATTGCCTTGACCATTAGCAATCTCATTTCAGAGTAACTACAAGAAAGACGGTTTACATCATCTGAAAATCTAAGTGTGACAGCTAACCCAACATCTGAAAATCTGAATACATTAGTCTAATGAACCTTCACCTTATCAACTGATATTACAAATGTTCAAGACATCGAAATGAACTATAAAGAACATCCAATATAACATCCAAACTTCGCTAGAAGCTAATACCAACTATCAAAACGACCCAATGAAAATAAGCCAACAGAACACAAGTCCAGTAATTCACATGTTCTTCTAAATCAATAGTACTCCATTATGCTCAATCATTGTGCTGAATAACAGCAGCCATGTGCATGGCTCAATTAGAAAAAGTTGCATGTTACATACTTAAAAGTGCAAGAAGGCTTATAAACACATACACGAAATAAAACGAGCATAAATGCATGTGTTTTAAAGAGTCGGTGGAAATGCCATTCTTGATATAATATACTTGAAACAAATGTCATCTTGTCCGTGGAAAATCTAGCATTATATTACCAAACTCCATATTATCACAATCCGGAACACAAATGTTATCCTTGTATATCACCCTTGTGAAGTTATGTGTTAACAATAATAAAAGGAAACTTAAAACAAAACCCTTAATACAGTCAGAAGAATCCATTAGACTACTGCAAATGAAATAAACAAAGAACCATCATGTGAAATACTTATGATGAAAGGGAAATTCATTTACCAATCTTTGAAGAGATGCATTTAAGGGCAAAAGAGATGTTACCCAAAAATCCAACAAAAAAATAATTTCATCCACATTCTACATCCTGCTGGCAAGAAGTTACTAGTTGCCTTTATAACACAAATAGAACTGAAAATTAACAGCTGACTCTGGAAAAGAGCATATGTTTGAATTTCAAAAACATGTATCATATCTGTGAAGATTCATGAACTACAAAGAACCATAGATCTCTGCAAAAGGCCACAGATATATACAAGAGAAGCAGACCAAATCCAATGGTAGGCTCACCATCGGCACCAACAATGTAGATCTATCTGATAGTGACAAACTTATTGGTACCATGTTTTGCCCAGTGAGTCCTCAAATCAATTGGGTTAGCAAAGTTATAGCCTTCGGCAGCAAGTTTCTCCAATACCTTCTTAAATGCACCCTGACTCATTTTCCTTCCAGCTATCCTCGCACCACGTCTTTTAGTGCTCATTGGCAAGGGGTACATAGAAACATTGGTAGTGCAACAAGCAGACTGCCATCCACCACAGCCCCATCGATAACACTGCTGAGGAGTTCCAGTACAAGAGCATACTGGAATAGGAATACCAGAAATGTCCATATCAATCCCATTAATGACAACATCCATACTTTTCTTAGCTGGCTTCACACGCTGAACAGCATTATTACTATTATCTTTTGGCTTCCTAGGTTTCTTAGCTTTGGGGGTTTTGGGGGCACCCCCACCTTGCCTTTTCTTCAACTGGCTACTTTCCTTGTTTACACTTGGCTCCTCAATCCGACCACCCACCTTCTCATCCCTTGATGTATTGGGTGGCTGTAGAACTTGCATGGAGTGAGCCCCAGATGTTTCAGGTAGAACAGCATAGCCAGGATTTGGAGGTAACATGTTCAAAAACTTCTCCCTTTGGCTTATCCAACTGTCTCTTACATAATTCATAGGGACAGGAGCATCTGAAACAACACAATCACGTGGATGGAAAGCTCCATTGGCACCAACCACTATGTTATTAGGATCACGCCCAGATAGAAAATGTTTCGTGTCACGGTCTGCCATGCTCGACATGAGCTGCAGACCGAGATGCCCTTTAAACGTCGGTTCATAATAACCCCAATTGCGCATGTTCAGTGCATCGTCATCCATGAAAACTACACAGTTATATGAACACACAACAGAGGGGAAATTAGTTATGTTATGTTTTAGATTGACCCATTATGTCAGTTGCTATAAAAATCATAATTTCCTCAAGTTCTGGAATGACACATTAGTGGCAGTGCAATCCTAGTAACTGCAGCTATAAAAGTCGACAAATTTTTTTTTTTTTAAAAGTAAAATTACAAAAACAGCAATAGCTTCACTCGTACACAAACCAACATCATAAAAACAATGTGCTTTGAAAAATGCTCCAACTAGTGCAGATCCATTCAATTTTTAGC
Source organism: Manihot esculenta (assembly GCF_001659605.2). Lineage (NCBI taxonomy): Eukaryota > Viridiplantae > Streptophyta > Magnoliopsida > Malpighiales > Euphorbiaceae > Manihot > Manihot esculenta. The sequence goes on along the minus strand of NC_035177.2, from coordinate 29,808,982 downwards.
AGAACGGATTCAAAGCAAATAGATCCAAAAAAGGGCATCTGCATATACTAAGCAAAAAATGCAGAAAAAAGAAAAGGAGAGGAAGAAGTGCAACTTCAAATAACAAATTTCAATTTCACATTCCGAAAACTAAGATTTCAATATTTTCAGATCCAAACAAAGGAAATCTAAGATCCCCATCAACAAAAATTAAAATTCCAAAGTAACCATAAACAAGAAAACACGAGCTTTTTACATTCACATTTCTATGCAAAATCCAGCATTTTGACCGGCACAAAACCAGAAACCCATTTTCAGATCTACAATACTGAAATTTCAAAAACGGAAAGCATTTTAACGAATTAGGGTTTCAAAAAATTTGACTTCGAAAACAACAGCAGATCTATGCGAGCAGGAGCGAAATCAAGAATTGACGATAAGCAATTTAACCTAAAAATGTAGATGTATGTGTAAATAAGGCAGGTTTGAAGTACAGGACCCATATATTCAAATTTTAGAAAGAGAAATAGATAGATAGAAAGAGAGAGGAGAGAGAAAACTTACTTGGGGGGTGTAAACGGCTCTTTAGGGTTTTGCCCTTCTGGAGAGAGAAAGATAGGAGAGAGAAACCTGAGAGAGAAAGACAGATTGAGAATAAGAGAGAGGAGAGAGGAGAGAGAAAGCCCTAAAAATGAGAGAGAGAAAGAGAAAGAGACCCAATATTGTGTATCTATCAAAAGGAATGGTTATATATATATTTTTTCTGATTTTTTTTTTTCTAAATTGTAGTCTTCTAAAGAGATTAATGAGAGAGAAATAAATTTAAAAATCTAAACAGAAATAGATTTATATATAAAGAAAACACTTAACTTACTGTAATTTTTATAACTAGATTTTCTTATATAATTTAATTAATTTTCTAGTAATTTTTATATAAAATCAAATAATTTATTTTTTAATAATAATTTTATAAAAATTTATTTATTTTTTTACAAAATAAATCATATTAAATCGATACAATATCAATTGATCGAATATAATTTTTAATCTATACTTTATTTAATTTTAACTGTGAAATAAAAAATTAAAATTAAATTATTAAAAATAATTATTATTATAAAATATCAAGTCAAAATTTTGTATCATTAATACTCCATAATATTTTTATGAAAAATGATTTTTACATTTTTAAATTATTGAATTAAATTTTAAACATATGATTAATATTATTAAATTTTTCATATAACAATATTATTAATACTTTTATTATTTAATACTATATTTAAATAATGAAAAATAAATCCTTCTTTAAAAAATAATTTTCTTAAACAAAGTTATACATATGTATTTTTCCTAAAAAAAGCCTAAATTATAAATATATATTAAATTAGTAGGGCATGTGCCAACAAAGCTTAATTCTTATCCTCTTGTATTTTTCTTCCTTTTGAACCCACTTTATTTTATTCTTCCTTTTTCAAGACTTAGCTGCTCGTTTGGATTTCCTTTGTAAATGATGTGTCTTTTTACCTTTCCTTTTTTCCAAAAAAAAAAAAAAAAACATTGTAAACCTTTCTCTTATATACATCACTTTCAATTGTTAAATGGGAATGGACGACTACTAATGGACATAATATTCGTAGGTGACGACTGCCGAGTTTTCTACATATGAGAGTATGGCTAAATTTTAAAAAAGAATTCAGGTTCAAAACTCATTTGGCCATCCTTAAATAAATCCGTCCATTAAAGCGAGTTCTAACTCGGACATATAGGGCAGGCCGGATAGTTCATAAATGCTGACTCAATAGGATAAGTTTAGTCTAATGATGTGATATAAGACAAGAGAAGTGAGTTCAATCATTTTGCAATTCTATCAGCATGTACGCAAAAAGAAATTAAGGGAAGTGAGTTCAGTCATTTTACAATTCTGTCAGCATGCACGCAAAAAGAAATTAAGGGAAGTGAGTCCGGTTATTTTAGGGTCTTAGGGTATCAAGAGGCTTCAAATTGGTGAACAACAAAATCAAGCGAGGCGAAAGCATAAGAGCAGAAGCACGAGAACTAGAAAGCACAGTCTAAAGAATTTTATTACATAGAGAACTCAGATTTATTCATGTCACAAAACAAAAACTAAGAGTGAGACAAATTAACAGGTTCTGGTTTTTTGCTATATAGCTGTCAATTTGGCATTTTGTGATCCTCATAAACACTAATTGCCTGCACAAATAGAGCAATCACTGTCTTAATTTGTAACCGTTTTTACGCAGAGCTTCTTCTTCTTCATCTTCATCTTCACCATTGCATCCTGAGGCAGATCAAGGCAGTGATAATGGACAGGGGAATTTACAAAGAATGCATGAGAAATCACTCTGCCAAGCCCGGAACATACACAGTAGATGGCTGTGGCGAGTTCTGCTCTCATCAAATTACATCAGCAGGAGACTATTGTGCCGCCTGTGGCTGCGCCAAATACTGGCATCGCAGAATCACCCTGGAACACCTCGAAGCTCCTGCCGATGATACCAAGCAAGTTTCAGAAGAAGCAAAGAAGCCCAAGTTGAAGAAGGTGCAAGATCAAGAATCAAGATTTGGAGAAAGGAAAAGAAGGAAGAGCAAGTTCACGCAGTTTCAGATAGAAATAATGAAAAGCTTTGCTGAAGATCTGGGATGGACATTGAAACATAAGGATCGTCAAGTTCACATAACGAGGTTCTGTTCAAGAATACATGTCAGTAGAAGTGCTTTCAAGAATTGGGTTAACAATAACAAGAATCGTTATGCCTCTGCGACGTCGTCGGCTAAATCAGCGACAAAACTTTCTCCTACCTTGCTTAAGGCCGATTTACCGAACTAAAGTTCCTTTCATGTATCATGTTCTTGCTTTTGATCTTCTTGTTTTTTAATTCTTAGTTTTTTTTTTCTCCGTTCTTTTTACATTTTTTTTCAGTTTTGAACATTTTGAACTAATTAATTTCAATTAATTTTATCATGCTATATGGATTCTCTTTATCAATAATTTTTCATATTTATTTTTGTATTTATTAATTTTCAAAAAAAGTATATACCATGATGATTGCAATATTTATTAGATGAAATTAATGATGATTACAATATTTATTAGATCAAATTAAATTTTTATTGCGTGACCAACATTCGGTTTAAATTGAAAAAATCAATCGAATTGAATTAATTTAAAATTTTAGTTTAGTTTTTTATTTATTTCAATTCAGTTCGATTCAGTTTTTAATTTTAAAAATTTTAATTATTTTGGTTTGATTCGATTTTGATTAAAAAAATAAAAAAAATCGAATCGAACCGATTAGCGATAATAATATATTATTTTTAATAATATTGAGAAATTAAATTATATTAAAATTAAAATATTTTAGTTATATTTTAAAATATTAAAAATAAAGTGTAAAAAATAAAAAGTTTACTAAAAATCAAAACCGAATAAACCAAATTGAATCGAGTTAGACTGCTTCGATTCGATTTGGTTTCTAACCAAAATCAATTTGATTCGATTTTTATAAATATTAAAATTTTAATTTTTAATTTATTCAATTTAATTCAATTTTGAACCGAACCGATCGAATGCACACCCCCAAATATTTAATATTCACTGATAAAACATATAACTTAAAAAGTTAAAAGTATAGTTTAAAGTCAAATGTAATTATAAGAAACAAATTTTTAATTAGCTTTCTTAAAATTATTATTTATTTAATTTTTTAAATTATAGTATTATAATTCTATTTAATTTTATATTTTATTTTTAAAAAAATTTCTAAAATATCACTTAATAAAATTTAATGTATTTAAAATAAATAAATTGAAAAATTAATAAAAAATTATATTTTTAATATATGTAAAAAAAATTATGAGACGAATAGATTTTAATAAAAAATAATTCTAATTTATTAAATTTAGTTTCACAAATAAAAAATAATTTTTAGATTAACAATCTATTAAAATAAATTTATCTTCAAAGCTATTTATATTTAAAAACTAAAATTTTAAGAGTCGTTGGCCTTATCAGCCCCTGAATCCGTCACTGCTAAATATTTTATTTATAAAATAAAATATAAAAGATTAATTTTATAATAATTATTTAATTTATAAATTTTAACGTTGAACAATTAAATATTTATATATTCAATCTATTCAAAATCAGTTGAAATTATATGAGTTAAAAATATTTTTACTATTTTTTTAAATTTAAGATATTTATTAGTATTATAATTCTTATTAAACATTTCAATTATTTAATTATCTTTTCATATATTTAACCATCTATTGATCTCTAACCTAACATTTCAAATAGATAAAAATATCAATTTTCAGATGGATTGAAAATACAAAAATTTAAGAGTTTATTTTTAAAAATATAAAAATAGATACATTAATCATATTAAAATTTTAAAATTAAAGTGAATTTACTTCAAATTAAAATAGAATAATAATTTGTAATTTTTAATAAACAAGAGGGTCTAACTTGTAATTTAACAGACTATTAACAAACGGCTAGTAAAAGCGTGTAAAGGCAGGTTGCCGTCTGGCGCTTTCCGCTCTTGCAGCTGCTGCAACTACAAGCCTCAGGTTTCTTTCTTCCTTTGTATGCTCATCTCATGCATGTCTCTGTTTGCATTTCTTTTTTCTTCGTCTCTTCTCCTTATCCTCTGCAAATCCAAGAAAAGCAAAAAAGTGGGAGATTGTTAAGATTTTCAAACGAACTACAGCTGCTCTTCTCAAAAGCAAGAAAGCAAAAAAGAGCTATTTGTCTCTCGTCTATAGAGAGAAAATCAAAGATATAATGGCTTCTACAGAGACCCAATAGTGAAAGAGAAAGGTTATGAAAACTAAAGAAGAATATCAAGAAAAAAAAGAGAAAAGGTTAAGGAAACTGTGGGAATCTTTCTTCATCTTTCACTGTTTAGTTGATCCCACATCGCCACCTCTCTTCTTCTCTCCTGGGTACTACTCCTTTTCATGCTTTTTCTTCCCTTTTCCTTTCCCTCCGTTTCTTTTTCCTCCATTATTTTCTTAATCTTTTTCCCACTCTCTTTCTCAACAGATACTGAAACAAAGCTGGATTTTCTCTGTTTCTGGCATTAGCTTATGAGCATTTCTCCCCATGGGATTGTCATGTGGGGAGCATGATTTTGTAAGCGTCTTTTTTTTTCTCTTCTTTCTTTCTCTTTTCACAGATTAGGTTATGGTTGAGTGGAGGATTATGGGTTGCAGTTTTCCATTCTTCAGTTTAATTCCCTGATTCTAATTAGCTAATGACATTGTATTTTTGGGTTTTGTTAGGGTGACAGAGAAAGTGAAGTGCCACTAGCGGATGAGACCAGACGGAGCAGACAAAGGTGTAGTGACATGGATTTACACCATCATGCAGTTGAATTTGATGTTGAACTCTGGCCTGTTGAACACCCAAAGGAGCCCCAGGATGAAGATCGCCCTCTCAAATGCCCAATTCCAGCTTCTTCTCTTGTTAATGTAAGAAAATTCATACAAACTGTCAAAGTTCTCACCACCATATATGAGTCGCTTTCTCTTCTAATCCTCATCGATTGTGAACCTTATTTCTAAATAGCAGATTTATCAGTTGTTTTTCTTATTTTTGGGGATGAAATGTTGAAAATTTCTTAGTTTTCTTTGGATGGACTGATCAATTAATCCACAGAGCAAAAACTCTCATGTACCTGAAACCCCTTCCAATGGCTTGCTAAACTCCTTCCACACAACTTATTTTTCGGATGATTTTACTTAGATTGGACAGAATGAATTCAGTTAGTTTCATCTTCTTGAATGGTTTTGAAGGATGGAAGCTCGCGTGAGGAGAGGTATGGATACGGTGAGAGCTTGAGGATGAGAACAGAGGTTCCAGCAATGGTGAACAAAGAAGGCATTGTTATTGTGGCTGCAGAACCTCCAATTCAAGCAGTGCGTAAAAGGCACCATACTCTTACCCATGGAGATCATACAATAACATCAAGAATGCCTCATCTTCCTCCTCTTCCTACCCAGAATGTCACCATCTTTCAAATGCTTCAACAGTTAGATGAGTTTGAGTGTAGCAAAAGTAGATAAAAATAATTGTATTCCATGTTTTCTCATCTATCTTCTGTTTCTTTCAATCAAATAGCCGAGGGATGAGCTTCTTCTTGATAAGATAAATGTAGCTTTAATAGAGAAACAAAATCCAAGATGTAGCAAGGTTCATGTTCCTTACCTGAGCAAGATATTGGTCTATAATTTTCTTCTTGTTCTTTTCTTTTTTTACAGAATGAAGGAAATCTTCTGCATCGCTCACATCACATGCATACATTCCAAGTCTCAACCTAAGATTGATTTTTTGAAAAAGAAAGTGTTATGGACCGTGTTACAAGACACAGATGGAAGCATCTTCAAAGCAAGAAACAAGCAAAAGTGAGATACACAATTTAGGCAGTTTATATAACGAGCCAAGAAAGAGATGCGAATTCTTTCTTCCCACAGCAATCTCTCCAAAATAACCAGTTCTGCATTGCACGGACCAAAAGCATTTTCACTTTATAAAAAGAAGTAAAAGAAGGCATCTCCAATCATTGCATGTTTAAATATTGTTGCATCATCTGTTTCTCAGTAATATTTGAAAAAAGTGAAAGATTCTCTGTGTATATAGAGAGAAAGCGAGATGGCAAATGATACTAGATGCTCTTTGTGCCTTCACAATTTAATTATTCTTAACATCAAATAAATCAAGAACACGTTCATTCTACAAGACAGTAGCTCTTTGTGCCTTCACAATTTAATTATTCTTAACATAAAACAAATAAAAAACACATTCATGCTACAAGATAGTACCAGTGAGGTCATTTACATGGCTAGAAATGGACATGAACCTGAACCTTGTGCTTTTGAAGTTAATTTAGGCTGGAGATACACAAATCTAAATGCATATTTATTCTACAAGTGCGATACAAAGGGCAACAGCCATGCCCAACACAAGTGAAATTATCAAACTGTTGAGCTGCTGCTGCTGCTGTTCATTCTGCAACAGCAATATATATGAACCAGCTGTAAAACCCTGTGGGAAAGAGGAGATCTTTGTATTACCCTGAAACTATTGGTCAAAATGAAGTTGATAAATGTGAAGCTCAGCTCAGCTCAATCATAGATTACTGTCCTGGATATCGTCCCCAGAGTGAAGCCTAGAACAAAAACAGTACTTTTCATTTTCTTTTCCTTCTATTTTCTTCATCATTTGAAATTAGAAAAGAAACACTATGGCAATAACGCTCACAAACGTGACTCCTGCCAGTTCAACCAATGCTGAGAGGACGCTGAAAATAGGGGCTCTAAATACGCTAAAACCAGACCTTACCAAAATACCAACATCTCCTACCTGCTCAGATGGATAAACTAAGCTATAAACTTCCAGAAGTAGAGTTTATTGATTCCGGAACCAATTCCACTAGTATCTCATGCATAATCAGTTTAGAACATAAATGTTTACATTAGCATCAATTTTCAGTTTTTACCATTAAATCCCAAACTTGGCAGATAACAAACAGGTGAGTTTGTACTGACTCGGTGATAATCCAATAAGTTTCAAACAAGAAATCACATTGAAGAAACAAGGGAATAGTCACCCTAGTTGCCATCCATTCTTGCATTAGATTATTCAATTTCTCACAGCCACTTGCTAAATCAGAAAGTTAGATGAGATTATCACTTTCTGATTATCATACTCATGAGAACAGCATATAAATGCATGTGCATGAGCACCTGCACGCTTGTGTGTGCAAGAAAGCGAGAGGGGCAAGGGGGACAGATGCAAAAGCTGCAAGCCTGAAAGAGAAACATTTACGCTAGAAAAAGGAGGAGAGACTGGCAAAACTCAAGAAAGAAAGAAGTGAATGAAAGGAGGATAGCTAGTTATTATAAAATATATCACACTTGCCGTCAAAAGTAGTCTTTCTCTGCAGGACAAACACAGATTAACTCACCTCAATAGTAATATTCAACTAACCTAAACTAAATGGCATTGGTTACATCAGCATAGGGCTAAATTTTCTCTGGAAGGATGAATTAATAAGGTTTCATGTAAAGTTTGATATCAATAAATATACATCCAATTAATGAAGTAAGCTGTGATCCAAGTTCAGGCAGGTTCCTATGCACCCCAAACAACATGGGGGTAATTTAGTTTTGCATGTGATGATATTGATTCAACTATCAAAATACTCTTTAAGGGGGAGATTTTTTAAGAAACTTCTACATGCCACACCCTCCAATTCCAAATAAAGGATTTTAGGTTTGCCTGCATTTTGGTGCACTGTTGGCAGACCACCTCCTAACTATACTTCTTAAGCAAAGTTCCCAAAAGGTTTGGTTTCCAATTGGACCACACAATGGGGAGCAGCATCCTTAGAAATCTAGTCGATATTTGACTGCCTAAAGTTGCAGAAATAAAGATACGCTAATTCTCAGTTTACCTTGAAAAGGAGATTTTCGTTTTCCATAAAATTATCCCTGTTGAAAGAGTTATCTGAAACTTCATCCGACACTTCTTCTTCAGTCTCCTTCGGGGATTGTGATTGCAACACATGGTTAACATCATCATCATCTTTCAATTTCTCACTGCTCCTGTGATGATGGTGGTGATGATGACTCCATGAATAAGCTCCATTTGAGTTATCTTCAACATATCTAATGACCTCCTTTACAAGGAGAAAAAGTGCAATGCCAGCTGCAACAACCAATATACCATAATAAGAATGCAAGGTATTGTAACCAATCTGCAAACTCTGTGGAAAATGAAGAGATTACGCTGCAAGTCTCCACAATAAAAGCAATAAAAAAAGATTAAATAAACAAGCTATATATGACTAGTTCAACAAAATGTCTCTTATTCAGGATGGCACTTCAACAGAGAATGAAATTTTTGGAATTGATGAGATTTTTCCTTAAATCATGGAATATGATTGTGAGAAAATCATATGATTGATCAACAATACCACTGGCTTAAGCATTGACTTGATTAAGGCTTATTCTCCCTTCTTTCACAGCCCCTTTCCTTCATACTAGTACGCATCCTCCATAGATCAATCTTTCAAAGCCAAATTCTTATCTGAATCCCTTTTTTTTTCACATCTTTGCTTCAACTCAAGCAGAAAAGCACCATATATCCCATCCACGTTCCAACAAACCCCTATCCACAAACGCACAGGTGAATCTATTGCATCCCATGGCATCACAGATCCAAAGATCAAAGCCCATAGTTGGCACATGTTGATGTCCAGAGATGCATCACTCTTCCATCCAAAGGTGTAGCAAATCCACGTCCATCTCTGCAGCTCTTCTCGATTTGGGTTTGTTTGATTGTTGGGTATTTGGGATTTTTTGTTCGTTTAATTTGATTGTTGGGCTACTTAGGTTTGTTTGTGGAGTTTATTTGGATAAAAAAAGGTTTGGCTATTGAAGTTCATGTTGAGGAGCTTGACGATTGAGTTTGCAAACCTAATGGAAGTGAATATAATTTTTGAGTTTCTTTGGAGAAAATTTGAGATTATTTGATTGTTGAGATGGATTTGTGACATTGAAGTTTTAACTTTGAATGTTGAAAATTTTAGTTTTAATTTGTTTGAACGCCTAAATGGTAAGAAAACTTGACTGTTTCACAATTGAATGGAAATTTTGGGCTTGAAAGCTTCAATAAACTAAAGCATTGTGAAAGGAATTTCTAGATCGCCAGAGCCAACCGGTTATAACTGAACTGGACTTATTTATTTCAGTTCAGTTGGTCCTTATATCTTGGTTTGTTCAGTTCTTCAAAAAAGTAAACTTTGGTTTTCAATTTTTTCAATTGTGTTTGGTACAAAATCAAATTGATCGATTGCATACCCCTAATATCAACTATTCCCAATATAATAAAGAAAGACAAGTAGATTAGGATTGCCATGTTGTAAAAATACAAATTAAGGTGACAACTATGAGGAAGCATTCAATGTAAAAGAAAGAACAACACCATATTATACCATACCAAAGGCATGTGGCAATTGATGAAGGAAAGCACCCCTTAACATAGCTCCTACCTATAAATGGCAAAAAAAAACTTGATAATAAAAAATAATGGAACCACATAACATAAAACTAAAGGAGAAAAGAAAAACATCCAAATAGTTGCAGAAACTACAAGCCCGCTTGAAAATGCAATAGCAACCAGGTCAAAAATTAAGGGACAATAACAAGAAGATTTTAAAACAAGGGTATTACGTGTAAGTTTTGAAAAGAAAAACTTTAATAATTGTACTTAACAAGAGTTTCTCATATATGAAACACATTAATGAGAAATAAAGTTAAACCATTCTTCTCTCTCAAAAAAAAATGTTAAATGTCCAATCTAAATATTTACATACTCATCTACGCAGCAAAGTCTGCTACATCTTATCCCCAAAAGGAAGATTTAGGATTAAACTTATTATTGGAAATATGAGGTCCAGGGGCACTTCAATCTGCCACTCTATCTGCACCCAGTGAAAAAAAAAAAAAAAAATCATCTATCTGCCTAGCTCTAACGAAAAATTGCATCTTAATTGCATTCGAGTTAACACTTAGAAGGTGTAAAGTTGAGTTAATAGTGTGCTGTCAATTAACCATTTATTCGGAAAAACACGAGAAGTCTGCAAGGCCTAATAAGTTAATGAGGTGAGAAGCCTAATGCCTTGCAGAAATGCAACCAAACTTCCAAATGAAAATATGGGGACTAGATAACAAGAGCAATACAACCATGGCCAATTGGAAAGCATAAAATCAGGCAAACATAAAAGACACTAAAATAATAGGAGATTAACAAAGCAATCCTTGCAATGTACTGTAGGCATCAAAGTCATGATCCAGATACAAACTAAAAGCAGCAGAACTTGACAGTTTCTTCACAATAATGTAACAGGTACTTTAGCACTTCTCATCACTAAGGGGGGGGGGGGGGGGGAGAGAGAGAGAGAGAAGAGGGATCCCAACATTTCTGCAACTAAGTGAAGGAAGAAGTATGAGAAATTCAAAATGACCCTCAATTTCAGCATGTGAAAGACTAAAGGAATCCTTTGCATCCATCCAGCTTAAAAAAACTAGAGCAACCCCTACAAGTATTGCAAAAAAGACGCCATGGTTTTCAATTTCCAACAGATTAGATGACCATCCTGGCAGCTGGATTTGGCACCTAATCTACACATCACAGCAGAACTTCTAAATAAATTTCTTTAAACCAAATATTTCAACTTTCAGGATTTCTTAATTGTTAATGATTCTGATGGTACATCACAAAACTTAAATTTCACATGGATATAAGGAAGAACTTGATCATCAATGGAACTTTCACTACATTCACCATTAATTGTCTACCATCTATTATTGGATAACTTGAGGCATAACATAAGTAACAAGCAAGGGCAGACACTGATGAAGGTTAAAAACAACCATCCATACACTAAAGATCCTGAAATTCACAATAAATATACCAGTGACGAAAACAGAGAACCAAGAGCAGCGTAAGTGATGACAAACAGCGAAATAGATCAAAATCACAGAAAAATCAACAAATATGCTTAAATTTCCAGTGATAAAAGCAGAAAAGAGAGATTGTTCAAAAACTAAATGAGGATGGATTAACAATCTGACCCAAATAAAGCCAGTAAATCAGCAATTGTCTTTGATGGTTTTCCTTCTACTTCAATGCAAGTATAAAAGCAGAAATCCATAATTTGTCCACAGAAACAGGTATGCAATAACACAGATCCGCAGAGAACAGTAAAACCACTAACAAAGCCACCAAGATCAGTTTCTGCTTCCGTCACCAACCCCAGAAATTATAAAGCAAAAAAAATAAACAATAAATTAAAATTTTAAGCTTTTGAGCAAAATTTGAGAAGCGTGGAAAAGGAAGGAGGCGTTTGAGGGAGGACTAAGGACTGCGGCGCTTGCAGGTTCCTTCTATGGTGATGTAACAAACAGCACAGAGGAAGAGTACGATTATGCCGATTATGATCCCGAACATAACTACATCCATAAAGACGATTGTTTTTCAACTTTTTCTCTGTCGACTTTCTTCTTGGAATTCCAAAAGAAGATCTGTAACTAAGATGTAACATGAGACAATATCTATCTGCTACTGACTGAGCTGGATGCTCTTCCACTTGCGAGTCGGGTCGGGTCTGTCTGGTCTCTAAACCTCTTACAATTGGGTTTGGGCAAACTTTGACCCATGGGCAATGGGGCGAAAAAATTTTCAATTTAATTAGGATAATGGAAAGCTCATCGACTATCAATTGAGTTTGCCACTGCCTTGTCCAAGTTTGTCTTAAAAAGAAAATAATTGCTAGAGCCTAATTGTGAAAATTTTAATTTATTTTTCAATACTTATTTTATAAAATTATATGAAAATTATAAAATTTTTTACTATTTTGTAATTTAATTTAAAATTTATAACATTGCAAAATGTATTTATTTTGGATGGACATAACATTCTACTTGTAGTTGTGGGATCATTTTATAATCTCAAGCTATCAGAAACAGTCTCCTCCCTCAATCTTTAGATAGTAAGAGAAAAATAATGAAGGAAGTTGTCATGGGAAATAGAATTTTGATTAGATTTAAAGCAATGGGGAAGGAGTAGTTGAGCAAGAAATGTTGCGTTTAAGTCTGTCCCATGAAGCTAAGATGAATATTTCCCAGCTGACCATAGAATTTGCCGGAATATAAAACCAATTTGTAATGTTCAGAAAGAAGCATGATGAATGTGTGGATCTATTTCTTTACTTGTCATGGCTTACACAGCATCGCGACAGATTTGCATGAGATTCAATTTTAAAGAAAATCATGCACATAGTGAGCTCTTCTCTGCTGATTTTTGATTCTCTTTTGTGTCTTCTCCAATTTTATTTCTAGGCACTAACTGTGTGACCAAGCAGTATCTAGTATAAGTAACCTTGTCTAATATTGTTACCTCTCTTGAAAAGATTCATGCTCATCATCAAACTCTCTCTTCTTCTTCTTCTTTCTTCTTCTTCTTCTTTCTTCTTCTTATTCTCCTTCTCCTTCTTCTTCTTCTTCTCATATTGTGGCAGTTGATGTACGTTAGTTATGTCGCATTTGGACATAACCAACTGCAAGAAAAGGAAGAGAGGAGACAAGGTGTTTAGGTTCAAGACTTTTGGTGAACATGGGTACCCAGTTGAGTTTGATGGATCTTTTAGACATAACGTTGAAGCTCTTCTGGAATTTGGGTATTCTGAGAATAAGATTTGCAGGGGAATCCCAAGCTGGTCATTTCAGCTTGAAGTCAGCTGCCACCCTCCTTTCCATATCTTGTTATTTGTTATTGAGGAGCCCATTGAGGCATCTGTCGAACACCATTGCAAGCATTGTCTTTATGTTGGTGAAGTCTTGATTCCTTGGTTATTTTATTGCTGTTTTAATCATTTCTCTCTTGTTAGTTGTTGATTCGTTTATAGCTCAGGCTGGGGTCACCATCTAATTTGCAACAAGAAGTATCACTTTGTGCTGCCATCCAAGGACACAGTCATTGCTTTCCTCAACTGTGAAGGCAACTTTGATGGGGCAATTTCAATGAAGGGTAGGTTTAACATTGTGGAATTTCAGGGACATATCATGCATGGTGTCTTCCATTCAAATGGGTTCGGTCATTTGCTGTGTGTTAATGGAATGGAAGCTGGTTCCAACTTGTCTGGACGACAGATCATGGAATTCTGGGATCGTTTGTGCAATGGATTACGAGCAAGGTTAGCCATCTTTCTAATGTGACAAATCCATAATCAGACAAGCACTCAACCAATGAATCACTGATGAAAAATCATGTTCAATTTGCAGGAAAGTGAGTTTGAACGACATCTCACAAAAGAGAAGCATGGATTTGAGGTTGCTCCATGGGATTGCATATGGCGAGCCCTGGTTTGGTCAATGGGGTTACAAATTCGAGCGAGGAAGCTTTGGCGTCACTCGAGCAATTTACCAGAAAGCCATAGGAACCATTCAAGCCATGCCCTTGTGCATATTAGTCCATTTTCTTAGCAATTCTAATCATGATCTTCCAGCCATTGTCTCTAGGTACCAAACTTTATCAGACTATTCCTTGGCGACCCTTGGTGACCTTTTTCGCTTCATGTTCGAGCTTAAAAGTCGCCTTCCTGACGATAGTTGCATTGATTCCTATAGCACAGGGATTATGGTTGAGCCTACTTGTAGATGGTCTCCGAAGCGAATTGAAATGGCAACTCGAGTGATCGTTGAAGCCTTGAAAAGGGCAGAGTTCAGGTGGGTTTCGAGGCAAGAAGTTCGGGATGCTGCTCGTGCATATATTGGTGACACAGGGTTACTAGACTTCGTGCTCAAGTCGCTTGGAAACCGTATAGTGGGAAACTATTTAGTTCGCCGGAGCTTGAACCCGGTGACAAAGGTTTTGGAGTATTGTTTGGAAGATGTCTCAAATGTATTTCCTACCCAAGAAAGTTTGAGCATTAACAATTCCAAAGTGAAGGCTCGATACAAGATAACGAGGTCTCAAGTAATGCAGGACATGTTCTACTTTTACAAATACATTATCAGAGACCAAAAGCAAAACCTCAACATGGGAATTCTTACAGCAATACAAGCAGCTGCAAGGATAATTCTTGACACTAAACTCCTCGCCAAAGACTATTATACAGAAGTGCCTTCTAGAGTTGAATTAGACCTAGAAGGGAAATTGGAACTCTATTGCACAATTGTCCTGAAAAACACTGAACCTGCTAATGAAGGTGCAAACAAGGCAATGCCACCATTTGAATGCATATCATTGAAAACCAATGCTACCTGTGATGAGCTCAAGCAACAAGTTGAAAGGAACTTCAGGGAACTGTACTGGGGCTTCAGAGGCCTCATCGTCGAGTCGATATTGAACTTGAATGCCAAGGGGAGTGATCTAGTTTTTGGACTCGTCCAAGTAGGTCAGAAAATCCTGTGCGAGGGTAGCAACAAGGAGAGAGGAATGATCAATGAGTTAATATATGAAAGTGATCTTAATAACCGAGTTATCGATTGCCCTTGTGGAACCAAAGACGATGATGGTGAAAGGATGGTATCGTGTGATGTTTGCGAGGTCTGGCAGCACACTAGATGTGTTCATATTCCAAATCATCAGGAAATTCCTCATATATTTCTATGCAGCCGTTGCGAACATGAAATCATAATCTTACCTTCTATACCATAGCAGCTCTCATGTTTCCTTTCACTTCTAGTTCAGGATGTTTTATGTTAAATCTGAATATAATGTGTCATAAAAGAAGGACAGTCCAGACCTTTAGGATGGGTGTTTGTGATTAGGCATCAATGTAGCCTACAATAAGGCTAAAATCAAGCTCTCATAGAATGAGCTTGAGCATAGCATACTTGTTATATCTGCAGGTAAAGTTTCCTGCAAGCATCCTCCAAATAAAAATTGACTTGTTTGACATTTAATTGATATGATACAATCATAACATGGTAAGAAACCAAGAGCAGCTTTTCTCTAACAAAGACATTGGACAAGCTTCATAGATGGCAAGGCATTTATTTCTTGTTAAGTAGAGCATCACAATGATTCTACAGTATCAATCTCGGAGTAAACCAAGCTTCGTATATCAAACGATAGCTTATCACAGTGGACAAAAAGAAGCTTGAAATTGAAAAAGAAGAAACCAATTATCATGTTTTTTTTCCCATTTATATAAACCATATAGCATATGGAACACCAAGGAATTCCTTAACAGCAATACATCAACACAACTTAGTCTCCTGTTGCTTACCCTGTATCTCTTTTTCTCCTCTTCTCTCAGTTGTCTGGCCAGTTTGTAATCTTGCAAATTGACACTAATCTTACCTGCAAACAATATCATTTATAAATTTCTAATAAAAATAACGTAGACACAAAAATCTGCATAAAAACTAAGCACCGAAAATAAACAGCTCACCCCATCATAGAGAAATGACATCTTTTTTTTCCTTTTCCCAAGCAAGAGTTTTACTTATCAGATTGTTGACCATTGCTGGAAAGAGTAAATTATTAGACTCTGAAAGTTAGTAGAGACTAAAGAAAGAATAACAACGGCGTTACCTGGAATTTTGCTGATAGTAACTCGAGCTCGTTCTGCACATTTGAGGTTAATGTGTGCACCCATCCCAGCATTGTACCGGTTGCTGTCCTGAAATACGTGAAGAATCCTTTTGAGGATAACAAGATAGGTGACATATAAATCAGCATAACGGGCCAAATTTTTATTGAATTGAAAAACTTATCATGCCAACAATTAAAAATGAGATTGCAAGGTGAAAGTTCCCTATTTTTACTAAACCTGAACAATAATAGAAAGACTTAAAATTCAATAATGCCTTTACTAAGGAAATTACTATGACAAACTGACCAAGGACTATCTGTTCCACAATCTATCAATGTGATTGATTTTTCAGCAGCAGTACTTTTATCAGGTTCAATATGAGTCATTTTGACTA
Source organism: Manihot esculenta (assembly GCF_001659605.2). Classification (NCBI taxonomy): domain Eukaryota; kingdom Viridiplantae; phylum Streptophyta; class Magnoliopsida; order Malpighiales; family Euphorbiaceae; genus Manihot; species Manihot esculenta. Next base: position 29,792,473 of record NC_035177.2, on the reverse strand, counting down.
TCTCCTCCAATTCTGATCTCCTTTGTATAACAAGTTCTTTCATTCTACTTGTTTTCAATTTAGTAAGCCTCTCCATCTCCGCTGATGCCTCTTATAAAGACGAGTAAAACTATGGATCCATTCTCCAATCATCAAAAAAAACAAAAAAAAAAAAAAAAGAACAGAGTGCATTGAGACCTGTTCAATCATCTCCTTTGAAAGAACAACTGATTCCATGACTTCAGACTCCGATGATCCAAGGACAGAAATAATTCTTGAGAAGGTATTCTTCTCTTCTTTTGGCGAGTCCATCAAATTCCAGAGTTCAAATAATGATGCCACAGTATCTTATAGCTGGATTTCAAATAGGGTTTTTTTACTTTATATGGAAAAGAAAAATCAACAGTAAAGCACAGGTGTTAACCGTTATCTGCATTACCTTCTGAATACGAGCTTTTCTTTCTAATTTCAACATGATAATGGTTTGTTCTAGACCTTCCAGAGTGCCACTGCTTATATTAGTGGATTGTTCTCGGTTTTCTCCATGCAAACTTGGATGAACATCACCAACAGTCTTGCCAAAATCCAACCCAAGCACACCACAAAGAGAATGCACCTCATTAACATATTCAATGACCTTATGGAGACGATCAGACTGCAACAGAAGGAAGAATTATAAATCATTAGACCAGAATAGTAAAATATCATATTTACCTTGCACTCATTCTACGTGTAAAATATAGCAACTAAGTTCTACACAAGTATACAAATGGCGTCATCAACTGCACGCAAAACGGGTGAGCTTTTCAATTATGCAAATTATGACTGCAGTCACACTTCCAAACAGTAGTAACCATGGGTTACCAACATATATTAATCAAGATTGCCCCCTCCTTTGATTCTGTTCTCACTTCGTTTTTTAGCTGAATAACTATGGGTTACCAACATATAAATTTAGTGCTAGCACCCACTAGCAACTTTGGCATCAATTTGCATACCTTCTTCTTTTGAAGGGTGCGAAGATGTGTTTGAAATTCATTGAGCTTTCTTAAAGAAAAATCTTGCTCATCTGTAATTAAAGAACTCATCAGAGACTTGTTGAAATTGCTATATTCAGAAATTTCCCCGCTGATCTTTTCAATTTGTGCCTTTATATCTGCAAATTGCTTCATCCCTTGCTCTTTCTTTGTCCTCAGATCATCTACCAGTGGACTAACAGATGCAAGTTTCTCTTTCAATGATTGTGCCCTCTTCTCTGTCCAACTTATAATCCTAATCAACCACTTTTTTTTAAATTATACTAATATTTAAAGTGAATTTTTAAAAAATTAATAATAAATAAATTAAGTATTTAATTGTTAGCCTGATTTAATTAAGTGATTAAAAAAAATATTTAATTTATCTGAAATTATAAATTCAGTTTCCATGACTTGCCCAATTCATTTTATATAAGAGAATAATTTTTGGGGAATTAAATTATTATTACTGCATTTGCCATCATTTAAGTCATGGATTTTTTTTCTCAAAAATAACATGTCTTGAATTAAAAGGATCTAAATCCACAGAGTACATGATATTACCCAATATTGTTAAAAAAGGCAAACCCAACCCATCTAGTCTTAAAAAAAAACCACAACGTAAAATCTCATACTACAGCCCAGTCCAAAATGGAACAAACCAACAGCCTAAACACAAGAAACGGGTAGAGTTCTGAATGCTACAGATCCATGCGACCCGAAATAAAAGAGCAGCCCCTGCCGCTTCTTACATGTCATGGAGATGTATCACCGGTGAGGATCGAGAAAAGAAATCGCCAAAGTAAAAACAATATTCTCTTAAAGAACTCCAAGAAGATGTCGAACCAAGTAACAGCAAAAAGGGACAGCACTGGGCGAGGATGGATCTGAGCCAGGGGGAACCATGGGCAGTGAGCAGATATAGACTCCTATAGTCCTTGAGAGACCAGGTGCTGACAGAGAGCACCATTAACATCTCAAGGAGGTGCATGCAACATAAAAAGAAGACCCATATTTCCTTATTTGGTTGTTCTTGGTGAAGAAAGCATTGAGAACCCCTAACAAAATTTTGGCATCAACAAGTATGTAGAAGAGCTTTCTGCAAAGTTATCAAGGAGATAAAATTTGCATGCAAATAAAGGGCAACAAGAACGCACATAAAATAAAATAAGAAATAAATAAAAAACCCTCTCAATCAAGTACTCACAATGTGCCAAGACAAAATAAAAATTAATTATTTATAAATATAATCCCGCCCAAAAATAGAAAAGAAAAAAGAGAAAATAGAGTGCTTGCAAACCCACAGAGAGAAGTGTCCCGGTTTCCATTAAGTCATGGATTTAATGGTTCATATATTTAACAAAGGCATTTGTTTCTAAAACAAGTATACCTAAAAAAATTGGAAAGAGAAAACAGTCATAGGTCTCCTTCATATGAGGAAGTGCACTTTAAAACTTGACAAATTGATCCTATGGTAAGTTAAACCATTTCTAAATATTGCTTAGTGTTTTAGCACTCACTATAATTTTATAAAATTTTATGGTTTACTATAATTGATATTTTAAAAAAACAGAAGGTGAATTAAAAGTTAGTTTATTAGTAAATTATAGGTCAACACCTGCTTTTCTTTTAAGAAACAATTTAATCATAAACTTTCACTCCAATAACAAAATGGTGGCTTTTTACAAATTATAATTACAAATAATTACGTCATTTAAATTTTTATTATAGTTATTTTATTTTAAATATAAAATTTTAGAATAATTATAATTAAATAATTACATTACATAATTAAAATATATAATCATTTAAAACTAAAATATTAAAATAATTATTTAAAATATAAAATTTAAATGAATGAACCATTTTATTAGTCAAAACATTGACATAATTATTTAATTTACTTCAAATTATCTGTAATTTACATGAAATTATAAAAACTAAATTATTTTTCATAAAAAATTGGAGAAATGATAACCTATTTTTTTTTATATATCCTAGGAACTAACTTGTAATTTTAGAAGATTTATCAAAAAGGGGAAAGATCTTGATTTTTAGAGATCGAATCAGGTTCCCAGAGTGGTTGGCCTTACTCTCAGAGAGAAAGAGCGCTTTAGGCTTCAAGAGAAGAAACTGACCCTACAATCTCATCCCTGAGCAAATAATGAACCCACAGTTTGACTTACTATTTATTATAGTCATTCCATTTCATCATAGATATGTCATGAAATAAAATTCTCGATTTATCGATCAAGGTTCCACCATCTTTCACCCAAATTTAGTCTTTAGATTCCTCTTTTACAGAGAAGAATACTTTCCGAAAAGGAAGCTTTTTACTTTGCCCAGCACCACATCAAATTAACTCTTCCAAAAGGTAAGTATAGAACTGGTGCAGCATTTTTAATGGAGAAGGAGAGACATACAGCAGTCATATCAAAGGAATTTCTTCTCTTCCACTTCCAAGATTTTGATTCCGGGTTGTCGAGGATCAAGCACATGCATAAGAATGTCTCTGACAATTTCCACAATATCTTCTTCTTTGAATGAGGTCACAAACTTCACTGCATCCACCAACAAAATTCTCTACATTAATATTTCGTTATTTTTGTTGGAGAATCCACTAACTTCTATCTTACACGCAAATCAATCAGATTTAAAAACTTCACATGCTATGGTATTCTATGACAAATATAGGAGATTAAAGAAGTTTCTACGCGTGGGAGCTTATATTAAACCCTTCTCAAACATGAAAAACTTTCTCACAACCAACACAAAACCTTCCCAGGTAATTAGTTTCCAGAGATTATCAGTTTCCAACAATTAGAAATTTCTTCTCTGGGCCAAACCAATCAGTTCTAAGCAATAAGAGATTTGAATGGGAAGACTGCTTAGATTTAGGGTTACTAAACTGCCTAACATGTAACTGGTTACAGATACTTAACTTTTTAGAGGTAAAACTTCAACCTACTTACCTCCAGTTTCTTTTTTTTTTTTTTTTTTTTTTCTTTTTCAGCTTCTACCGCATTCATTTAGAGGAACATCAGCAAGACTTCAAACTCCTTTGGAAAACCAGCACATTTTCATTCAGCAAATTAAAACCAGCACACTTTCATTCAGCAAATTGGCCAGTGGCATTTCAAGTCAATCACCATAGAAGTAGTTATGGACTCGATATTTTAATAGAAACAAAAACCCATCCAGCTGTCCTATACATGCGAAATCAGCAAAACAAAGTGGTTTTTAATCTCCAAAATTCCAACCCAGGAATGTTCCACATATTCTTGCATCAATACATTGACAATGGTTTACCATCCCACAATCAATAATTCCATAGTACAGACCTTCCAAGAAAGTTGGAAATTTCATTATGGAACTTTTCCAAGTAACTACATAATGACTATCACCTTAGGTAAAGCCTCAAAAGAGCTGTAGTACATTTTGAATGTTGACCTATATCTGGTTTAACTGGGTCTCAACCTTTTCCAACAATTGCAATGAACGCTTATAGTCAGAGTAGATCTCAGTATTCCAAAAGGATCTATTTTCATATCAAAGCCAATGCTAAGCTAAAAACTAAGGGATGTTTAATTCGGATATTTAATGTAACTAAAAAGTTTATAAACATCCAAACAATTGAACCAAAGTGTTTGATAAAACCTAAAAAAACAAGTAGTTGATAACTGATAGGAAGCAAATATGATGCCTATCAATTGGATTATGTGTCAGCTCTATAGTAAGAGTTATTTCTCATCAACTAATAGCTTATTTGACTTTATTTTTATTTAAATTACATTACCCCTCAGTTAAATTTTTTTTTTATTTTTTACATTAATGATTTATTTAAAATTAAGATATAATAGATAAATATACAAATATTATGCATAATAATAAAACTAGTTATAATTTTCATTCTTCTAGAATAAAGATACGTATATGCATAAAAATAATTATATTTTTAATTATTACATATGTTGTATGATAAATTAATAATTCTATGTCTGGCTATATAATAAAATAAATTGATAAGTTATTTTATATATCAATAGACATACTTTACCAAACATAAATGATATGTTAGTTACAATAAGCTGCTAGTTATCAACAACAACTATTAGCTATATTCAACCACTTAGCCAAACAGGCTCTAAGGCAGGTAATCTAAAAAGAGTAAAATGTCTCAGACTTTAGCATCCCCACATCAGAAAGTAGAGCAGAACTAAGCAGTTTATACACATTAGGAAAACCTTAACATTACCTTATACACTGCTTAAATTTAATTTACCATTAACTCCTAAGAATTAAGATACTCTAAAGTTTCCTGCTCTCCACCAAGATTACTACCCTACTTCCCATCGGGGAAAGCAGAGTGAAAACCCTGAAATTTTTAATGAATAGTATAGAGAAAAGGCAATCTGTTACATATAAGAGGAATAGATGGAGGAAGAAGAGACCTGCACGCTGGAAATAGTTGACTCTTTGACTGAGACAGTAATTAGTTGGATTTCGAGGGAAAGTGGTCAAGTCGAATTCTGTTAAGTAGTTAGCTGGATCTGTGGCAGTTATGAGAATGAGTAAAAGGAAGAATAGAGAATACCTGTAATTCATTCAAGATATCAAGAGATTCACTAACAACTTTCTCTCTATTCTCTCCCTATTCTATTCTCTCTCTACAGTCTTCTTTCTCTTCCTATTCTGTTCTTTCTATCTCTCTCCTTCTCTGTTCTACTATTTCTGTAACAGAATCTTAGTGATAATTTTGCCTGTACAATTTTATTTATCTCGAGATAACCATTTGTTCCATAAATTGGGCCCTATAAATCTGAAAGCAAGATGAAGAGTCATTGTATCAATCATAAAATAATAAATTCACTGTCTTGGTTTGTTCATCTTTTAAATATACAGGGAAATATATTAATGGAAAGAAAAAAATGAGAACTTTAAATGAATCTTACCCCAAGGAAGGACAGGAAACCTCCATCTTTGTGTAGGGACTGGGACTGTGATAACATATGAAGCAACCTGGCAGAGATTAAAATCTACTTAGTCTTGCTAAAGGGACAGGAATAGTTGCACATAAATTGGCTACAGCAGAAAATAAAAAATAGAAGGGGATAATAAAACATGCCAAGGTAGATGCAGCGAGTGTACGAGGAGAAGAATAAAGAACTGATGTCTCCTCCTTTTCATAGAGAAGATCCATGATATCCATGCACGCCTCAAAATCGATAAGTTCCCCATTTTTTGCCACTCCCCTGAATTCAAAGATGCAGAAAACTATATAGGCTGTATAGTCATCCATTTGAGAAAACATTAATTCACATTGCACATAATCTTTGGTCACTTAATGAAGACAGTTACCTGAATTGAGCTAGGAGCTCTTCAAGGAAAACAAAAGCAATATTTCCAGCACCAATCTCATAATTTAATACCTTAAAGTTCCAATATATTAATTGAGTGGAATCAAAGTTGTACAAGATACAACAGGAACTACATGAGATTTACCTGCAAAAAGACCACCTCCTACACAATGGCTTCATTAAATGCTCAAGTAAATGGGCAACAAGGAGTAAGGAGATTCTAAAACCTTGATAATGAAACTTGCTTACTGCTTCCAAGAAATCTCGAGCTGTAAAATGTTGTTCTTTGATGCTTTTATCTCCCAAGGTCTTCAAACTCTTGACAGACAGTGGACAAGAATCATGTATCTAAAAAATATCGAGTTGACTGCTAATTATCAACATTCAAAGAAAGCAAAATATAAGGTCATAGCTCTAAAGCATGCTAACTTACTTTGCTGGAAATCCATATAGAAACAAGTGCAAATAATTGCAAATTGCTCTGCGTCATGGGTTGCAAAAGCCAGTTTCCCATTTTGCGTTGGCCCACAGACCTTTTAGGAGGAAAAAGGAGAGGTAGAACACAGGAATTAATAGATCTAAATCCCTAGTGAACAAATGAAGCAAGCATACAACACCAACAATAGTGGAAACAAATTGGAAAAAAAAAAACGAATTCCTGAGTTAAAAAAAAAGGCGGTAGAATGAAAATCACGCAGAACAATGTTTAAGTATTATCTCTTGACATACAAAACTTAAAAGTTGAATTTTGACCAAACACACATTTGTCATCCAAGCTAATTAAAGATTACATACAGCCACATTCATGTAAAAATCTCTAATGTAAATCAACAAACAAGCAAAGTCACTCGAATTTCCACAAAGTTTCATAACTTCTCTAAATTGAGCTTTAATAAGAGTACGCACAACGATTACAGAAATTTATGTTGAATAGCTACAAAATCAACCGCTCTATCAACTCTAATCAACGGTTATAGCATAAGGAAAAAAACAATAAAGAAAATAACGCAAAACATAACTGTGATGGAATATAGTAATACCTAGAGAGAGAAGGATAGAATCGATCAGCCAAGAGAGACAATGCAGTGTATTTGACGATCGGAGTAGCTTCAAGTCGCTATAATTTTTTTTAGCAATCAAATAAATATACTAAATCATTTTATGGACTAAAAAAAAAATCCAAAAATATGAAGTTAGTGTATGTATGCTGACATGAGCAGATTCGATGAGGAATTCCACAGCTAGAAGCCGGAGATCGGACATCGCCGTTTCTCTCTAAATTCAAATCAAACGCGCAGATTTTGGTGTGGAATTTTGCGGGCGCTTTCAGATCAATTTTCGGAAATGCCTCTCAGACACTCAGCTTCAGCAAGAATTTCGTTTCCCCCGCATGCATTGCGAAAACTCTCATCTGGTATTTTGCCGGGAAGCGGTTTCTAATTCTATTGATGGATCCGCTATTGGACCTAAGCTGGGCCCATAGCTGCTCTAATACTTGTAATTTTTATTTATTTGATTTTTCTAAGGAGATTGTTATGGTTATCATTTCCAATTCCTATTTCAGTCACATGAATTATTATTATTATTATTATTATTATTATTATTATTATTATTATTATTATTATTATTTTTACACATACACACACCTCCAAGCTCCAACTCTATCTATTGTTATATGTTATTTGTTAAGTGTTTTTAACTTTTATTCTCTTAATTAGATCTTATGTTCACGATTAGCATATTTTATCAAACTAATTCTGAATTAGATTACCCTAATCATTAGAAGCTGAAATTAATTAATTAATTAAGCGGCTTGTGTGGGGGTTAGCATATACAACACCCTAATTGGGAACATCAAATTGGACAATGAAATTTTTGAAAGATAGTCTCATTAGAACCAATACAAACCCTTAAATAATAGCAATCAATAATTAATTAATCCGGCCATACTAGCCCTAATTCTATAATCCATTGAAAATGAAATGATATGATCATGACAACTCCTCTCCCATAAAGAAACATGAATAACAAGAAACCCATTACCAGTGTACACTCATCAGCAAGTTCAACTTCAAGCAACTACAACATATAATAATAATAATTATTATTATTATACATTATACAACCTAATAATTTATAATAAGATTATATATATATTTGGGTTTAAGCTTAATCTGCTTTTACATAGAGATTTGTCGCAGTTCGGCATGCACGTCAAATTTATAATTTGTTTTTCGATCGAACCTCTCCGATGTGAAGAATTGTTGAATTCCTTTCACTGTTTGTAGAACTTCAACTTCTGCAGAAAATATTGCCTTAACTGGTCTGTGATCAGACAGGTTTTCTTCACCTCTAGTATATAGATGTTGCTTTAACCTATCCCCATACCAAATAATCCGATCGCACCTACATCGACCGGCTAAAAATAAGAAATTAAAAGATTAAAAAAAATATATTTACTAAATAAATTTAACTTTTGCATTACAGTCGATAAAATTTATAAATATAATTCAACTCTTAAAAAAATTACCATGCCGGAGCACGCCACTTTTCGCCTTTTTTACCTTGGATGCATCCGAAGTATACGTTAGAATTAGGGTAATACTTGTAAGTAGGAGGGAATTTGATTATTCCTTCATGCCAACCTTCAAATGCTTGACCATTCATGAGCTCCATCTTCAGCTTCAATTCCATAACAACAAGAAGTGAATAAATAAGCTTAAATAATTTTTTTTTATAACTAGTTGGATATATATGTGTACATACCTGATCATTTTCTAGTAAAGGATCCCATTCTTTTTTATCTACCAATAAACGAGTAGTTTCTTCTGGTAATGAAATTCTATAATTCAAATCTCCAAATAAAATCACATGACTGCATCATGTCAGAAAATTAATTAGCCGATATCATCATCAACCTTATCTAATTTAGTTTTTAAGTGTTATGCATATACTAATCCAAGTAGCTTAGATGGGCTTGGAGAATAATTTGAACTTTCTAATTAATATTTAAGAAGTGCAAATTGCAATAAGAAAAGGGTTTATACAGATATTATCAGGCGGTTTAGCTACCTACAATTTCAATATAGCCCACCTCATTTTCAATTCTTTCATCAACTGCCCTAGCTAATTTTTTAACCATTAAGAAGGATAAACACAATACTTTTTTTTTTAAAGAAAGTAATCTTTCATTGAATCAGAAAATTTTATATTCAATTATTCTTTTTAGACGAAAAAAAAAAAATTTTGAGTAGGTAAAGCAAATAGTGGTTGTTAATTTAAGCTCTTAGTTTATTCTCAAGCAATGTCTTATGCTGATGGTCAGTATAGCAAGACCAAGTGTTGAATATCATTGATTAAGAAGGTATATTAACATAATAACAAATTGGGTTTTGGACGGTTTCATCTTTCAACAATTAATTAATAAAAAAAATTAATATTTTGAGCAAGTAATTAATAAATTAAATTTGACATACTCGTGATCCAGAATCTTTCTTGGCAAATCAAGTGAAGGGCCTTTAGGGAAGCTTGTTCGCGACAAGATTTCTGCTACGTCTGAGTTTCTATACTTTTCATCCCCTTCTCTCCCCCCTGATGCTAGATGACTGCACACAAAGCAGAAGCTTGTTTCATGCACCTGAAACCTAACTGACACTGAACCCTGCAATTGAAAACAATAGTTTTTTATTTGCTGCAATATTTAATACATTGGATCGATCAGGTTTTTAATATACCTTATTGCCTAGGCAACCCATGATGCCACAGCCGACACAAGAGACACTAGGATGTCGGATGTAAGGACGAAGACTGCTTCGAACCCAAACTGATATTAATATTCCAACCATTTGCTTGCTGATGATGCAGCGGAAGTCTTGAGGAATGCTGCTGCTTGCTACAGTCCTTTCATCTCGTCTGCAGCATTCAATCTTCTTGTTCAATGCTTTTCTAACCAAGGAATTCCATTTCATGGAAATCTTACTGTTCTCTGAACCAAGAACGTTGGATGCTCTAAGCGGCACAATCTCTTGAAACCTGTGTAAATTGCATTAGTTCGAACCTCACTCAAACCTCATGAACTTTGAAATGTTATGAATTTATATACATATAAACACGTACCCAAGAACATAGATGTCACAGATGTTGGGTGTGTCTAGCCAATCCGTCAAATCCAAATCTTCATTTGGTGCAATCCCACCAACATTCCACGTGCTAACGAAAAGACTTGTATATGTTCATGGAAATATGAATCACTAATTATGATTGAATTAAAGAATACAAAATATATGAGTTTGCTAGCTGCTTACTTGTAGTCGTGTGTGTGCTTGTGATGATTGAAGATGGTGTCAGCGATCAAAGATGGTTGACCCAAGTTACTTGGAATTTCCAGCAAGCTAGCTTCTGTGTTGCTCGGAAAATCTGCGACAAAGTTGTTGCTACCCAATCTCTTTCTAAGCACCTTGCTAGCTACCAATCTCGGCCACATGACCTGATAAACAACGTACACAATTAAACCAGGTATTTATTACCATATACTAAACAAAGAAGATGGAGAGAAAATTAAAGAAGAATAAAAAGAACAAGGAGAGTTTTTGTTTTTCTTCTTTTTTTTACTTCTCCTTGGTTGTTTGGTCCTGCCATGGTGAAACACAGAGATGGGAGGACGAAGGTGAAGAAGAGGATATGAAATCAGGAAGGGTTTAGATAGAGCACGCCAAAGAGATAAAAAAAAAAATGGCAGTGAGAGAAGATCATGCTGAGGGAATAGAGAGAGACCTCTGCAAGTTGGAGGGAAGCACTTGCTGTGACGTGGATGATGATCCATGCAACTTAATTTGTTTACTTGAATCAAATTAATAAACCGTGAATCGAGAAAGACAAAGAAGATGATACTGTACACAAAAAATAAATCCGTAAATCAAATTTACAAACCATAAATCAAGAAAGACACCGAAAACCTCAAGGGAAAGGAAGGTAACGGCTTTATTCACCACCATTTTCCAACACGTGCCACACGTGTATTTTTTAAGTAAATCAAATTCTTTTTTTTTTTCAAATAAATTCTTTATCGTAGGAATATCATCAAATTTAATTTAAAATCTCAAAAATAACAACCTTCAATTCAATAGCAACATAATTTATTATAGGGAAATATTTAATTTAAGATTATATATATTTGTATAATTTTTTATAAAAATTTAAATAATGATTAAATTATTTCACGTATTAATTTAATAACATTTTGACCTTTATTTATTTTGAACGTGGGATTCCCGACATTATATATTTTCCATTAATAATTGAATACTGTGACAGTATGAATATGAAATTCATATAAATTAAAAACATGCACACTTGCAAGGAAGCGAAACTCATGCATTGGACGGTCGGCTGCCAATGAAAGATTAATCTTATAATAAAAAACAATCATTCCATAATTAGCAATCCTAATTACGATTAAATAAAGTGTATCACCTAAAATAGGCATATTTCAATTTACTACCTCAACCTTTTTTTAAAATGAAAATTGAGAATTTAAATAGTAAAATTTAAAACACTCACAGGTTTATTCTGGTGGTAGGTGCATCCGAGTAAATCTGAGAGATCTCAAGTTCAATCCCCCACTCCCTATTTAAAAAAAAATATTAAAATTTAAAATATCTCAGATTTACTGAGATGCACTTACCATCAAACTAAGCATATGAGTGCAATTTACTACCTCAAAATTAATTTTCTTTTTTATAATTAAATTTATGAGTACAAAAATTGCTTCTAATTAAAGATGGTATGGTAAAATTTATTAATTAGTCTCTCTAATTTAAAAAATTTATTAAAATATCTCTAACATTTTAAAAAATTTACTAATTAATTTCTTTATTAATTTTAATCGTTAAATATTTTATTATTTTATTTAGATAATTTTAAAAAATTCATTAATTAATTCTTTAAAATTTTAAAAATTAACGAAATATTTAATTATTAAATTTTTTTAAGACGTGAATGATATTTTAATGCATGTTTTTAAATAAAAAATCAGAATTTTCTCTACTAAATAATTAATTTTTAATAATAATAATAATAATAATAATAATTGATGACGATGAATAGTCCAATTTAATTGCTATAATGTAATGCAAATTAATTCAATTGAGGGGACCACCCTATTAATTAGTAATTTTGTAGTTCATGATGATGATGATGGACGGTACCCACAATATTTTTTTTAATTACTTTTTTTTTGAATTAGCTACTAAAAATAAAAGATATCCACATATGTTGTCAATATAAATTATTATTAAATATTTTTCTATCAATTTATTATGATATTCAATTAATAGCTAGTTGTACTATTTAATTTATAATTAAAAGTATTGATAAAAAAATATATAATCTAACCCTTAAAAATAAAATCAATTTATTAAACATGATAACAAAAACAGGCTTTAGTTGTAATCTTCCATATAGTTGTTAAAAATTTTAAACATAATATTAATAAGAACTTTCAATAAATATCTATTGTGTATAAACCTTTCATCCAAAGTTTTTAACAACATTTTCATATTAATTTAAATTGCTAATATGTTATATGTTGCTTATTAATTTATATGTTATATTAATGTCAAACAAGTTAATTAATTTTATTATTTATTACTTTAATGTTAGATAATATTATTAAAATTTAAATTTATTGAGATAACGATAGGAATGGTAGCAAGTTACTTGATGTTGCAAAAAATGCTATTCGTTTAATATAGCAATCTAAAAAAATTGAATGTAAAGTTATCGATATATTGGCAATCATTTCGATACTTAAATAAGAATATATTTAAGTGGGCATTTCTATCAATGCATTTTTACATCCCACAGTTTCAGCAAATCGCTTAACTCCGTTTAAGCAAGAGTACTTGATCAGTGAGTTATTACGCATTTTTTCATGGGTAGCTACTTCTACACAAACCTTCTGGCTGTCTTTGCACTCCTACCTCCTTTATTATTGGATGGTCATTTAGGAGGCTTAGTTGGTGATCTAGACTAGATTGTTTCCCTCTCGACAATGAAGCTTATCCCATCGTCTCACTCGCCAACCTGGTGATCTGGACTGGACTGCTTCCCTCTCGACAATGAAACTTATCCCATCGTTTCACTTGCCAACCTTGACCCTATCATTGTGAGGTTATATCTAGTATTCAGAATTTGCCTCGATTTGATACTCCTAAATTATACGAGAGTCGTAATTAGTTTGATTGAGTTAAAGAATACATATCTTAAACTCTATATCCTTATTGCTTTTATACGGTAAGAAAAGAAAGTCAACTGGTCATTTTTTTAAAATCTAAAATCTATTAGCTAATAGATAAAGAATCTCAAAATTGTAGGGATTCTAGCGATTGTATCATAACAAAAATCAATAGTAAAAAACGGAAAAGATCAAAGCTCTGTTTAGATAAGGTGAGTCTTCAAAGATCCGAATGCACCAAGTGAGTGTTGTGAGTGATTGAGACTTCATACCTTGAACAATCGAGTCTGGATGTCTGAGTATCTTAATTATAAAAATGTCATTACACGGTCCAAGGAGAGATTGTCACAGTGTAACATATCTTGAAGGAGTAGAGTCATATCATTACTTACAAAATGTATTTTATGTAAATCTTAATTCATTTTAAATCTAATTAAAATTTATATTGAATTATCGTCTCAAATTTAATTAATTAATAAATATTAAAAAAAATACATGAACTCATTCAATTTTATAATTTTTAATTTAATAATTTATATAAAATATTAATTGAAAATTTCAATAATCAAATAAAATATTTAAATTCTATTTTTTCCTATATAACGTATGTAAAAATAGTATAAATATTATTAAAAAACAACTGATTAGTCATATAATCGAGTTAAGAGTAATCGAATGTTTAAAATATATAAAACCCAAATCACAGATATTATTTATAAAATTCAAACCTATTCAAAACCTAATTATATATATATAATCTACTATAAGGAAGAAAGGGAGAACAAGCACATTTGGAGAGCGCAATACAACGAAGAATTGTATGCTGCGTTTGGGAAGGATGAATCGCTCCCGCAATTCCCCTATTCTTTAAATAGCACATTTATCTTATAGAGCAGGATAATAATTTAAAATTAATGGAAAACTTTTAATAAAAATTAAAAAAATAAAAACAACACCTACTAGAAAATGAAAAATAAATTCAAAGGAAAAAAAGACAAATATATAGAAAATCAACCCCACAAAATCTTACAGGAGTTGAGATTACATATATGGTTCTAAATAAAGAGTTTAAGGTTTATTTAAGTAAAAATATAAAAATGGGCTTATTTGGTCTTAACGGATAATTTTTTTTATTATTTATAGTATTTTGTGCTCTATTTAAAGTTAAATAAAATTTTCTTGGATAGAAATTAATTGAAAAAAAATTTGATTTTATAATAAGACATTTCAATGATTTTTAAAATTAGAAAATAACTAATTAATTATAACTGATGGAATATTAAGATAAATATATATATATATATATATATATATATATATATATATATATATATATATATAACAATAATATTCATTGAGAATAGTGAAAATTTTCCTTTATATGCTTCAACAACTACATATTAATCATTAAAATTTTCCCGTCTTGGATAGAGAAAAAAGAACTACAAATCAAATAGATTCTGAAATTATGAACTTATTTATAGCATGAATTTTTTTTATTTATGCATGCATATTAAATTGTTTTTTTTTTTTAAAAAAAATTGCTTAATTTTAAAAGTTCAAAGGAGTAGAGATTATGCATGAAAATGGAGCAAAATACAAAGGGTTTTGAAGGTGAAAGGGCCTATTGTCTTCTTCCGTCCACACAATAGCTCTTCTTTTTTTTATCGTTGCACAGAAAATGAGGTGCGAAAGGGAAATTTCTACATGTCTTTTTCAATTTCTTCCTAATTCTCTTTCCAAAATTTTTCCGCCATTGGAGAGTTTCTTCAAGGAAAGAGATATATCTAATCTAACGATACCTACAGTTCAAATTTCTTCCCGTGAGGACGCCACCCAGCTCCACCGTGCTTTCAAAGGTAAATGCTCAAATTTCCAATTTCATTGAATGTGTGTGTATATATATATATAATATATATACCGTGACCTGCTTCATTTTGATCTTGATCTCATTTGAATTTTCCTACTCTCAAAATTCAACCATGGAAATCTAATGCATGGTAACTACAAGTTCTTTCTTATAATTGAAAATAAGAAAAAATATTCAAAAAAAATAAAATCTTCATTATCATCCTTCAAGAAAATTTTCAAAGGAGTGTTAGAACTTTAGGTTATATCTAATGCAAAAAACTTGCTAACAGTACAGCTCTTTACATTACCTGAACAGGAATAGGTTGTGATACTGGAGCGGTTATCAGTATTCTTGCACACAGAGATGCATCTCAACGAGACGACATCCTACAAGAATTCGAAACCTTGTACTCATATGACCTTAGAAAAGAGTTGTCTTCAGAGCTTCATGGTCATCTCAAGGTACACAAAGAAATGATCTTTCTTTTTAAGTTGATCATTTTTTTAATAAATATTAATTATTTTATATATGGGTTCTGCAGAAAGCAATTTTGCTGTGGATGCAAACTCCATTGGAACGAGATCTTACCGGCCTGAGGCAAGGTCTAACAGGACATATTCCTGAACCTAAAATTGCCACTGAAATTGTATGTTCTCGTACTTCTTCCCAGCTTCGACAAATTAAACAGGCTTATAATTCTACTTATTGTATCCCACTTGATCATGATGTTGGAGCCCACACATCTGGGAATCATAGACAGGTTCTTTCCTCTATCATCTCTCTTACTCTCTAGATTTTTATTGTTTCCATCATCACCTCGTTGTTATGACAGTTGATGCTGGCATATTTAAGTACAACAAGATATGAAGGCCCCGAAATCGACAGAGTTCTGGTAGACAATGATGCTAAAGCAATGCATAAATTCGGGGAGAGAAAATATGGAATGGATGAGAAAGTTTTGATTCAGATTTTCAGTGAAAGAAGCAGAACGCATTTGGTTGTTCTTGATGGTGCTTACCAGAAAATGTATGGAAGAGAACTGAGAAAGGTAAAGATATGGCATTTCTTAGATAGACCTGTTTCACCATGTGATTTCAGGATCCATGTGAATCGGGTCTAGATAAATTTTTCCCATACCCCTGAACTCTTCGGCTATCTTCCCCTTGTTTAACAATGCTCAACTTGATCTTTCAGGCAATAAAAATAGAAACATCAGGGCATTTCAAGCACGCCCTGTCAACAATTTTGCAGTGTGCTCATAATCCTGCCAAGTATTTCGCAATGGTAATAATTTTCTGCAATTTCCCAATTCAGTCTTTTCATCTGTATGATCTCTATCAGGTTTCTTAACTTGGATTTGCAGGTTTTACGAAAGGCGATGAAGGGTTTGGGGACTAGAGACACTACGCTGATCAGGGTAATTGTAACAAGAGCTGAGGTTGATATGCAGATAATTAAGGAAGAATACTATAAGCTGTATAAAAAGCAGTTAATTGATGCAGTTCATTCTGAGACGTTAGGCCACTACAGGACCTTTCTTCTTTCAATTCTGGGCGCTACTAATGTCAAATAGTCCTCGCAATCTCACATTTGGGATTGTTAACCTAGTTTGTCTTTGCAATTTGTTTGAGAAAATTGCAGAATTAGGCCAAGTTGTTGATGGGTATGATCTGAAATCCCAGAATTCATAAGCAAATTTCTGCAGATGATTAAAGATTATCTGAAATTGTTGGGATTTTTTTGTATTAAGTTATTGAATATTTAGTTACTTAAATTTGTATAATTTTTTTGGCTTGATTTTAAGGAGAGATTAGTTGTTAATTTTGCATATTTGATTTTCCTTTAGAGCAAAGGAGTGGAAGACAAAGGAAAATTATTCAATGCAATCGTTAACCATCCATTTATGCCACTAGATAACAAAGTTCCTTAGCTTAAACACAGAAAATTACCAAACTCTGCAAAAGACCAAAAGCTAACCCACTCTTTAAATTTTTTTTCATCTTTTCTCCTAGGACTTCTCTTTGATTTTCATTTTCATCCTTGGTGCTTTAGTATGCCTCCATTTGTGATTCTGCCTTGCGGAGAGTTTCGTTTATGTATTAAGGCTGGCAACTCTGAGGCTTTAAGTCGTTCTTATTTATTTGGAAGATTGCCCTTAAAGGTGCGAAATATGGACGTCGTTAAGTCTGCGCAACCTCCTCTGCCTTTGCCTGGATGACATTTTCTGGTTGTGCTTGCATTGTTGTTGGGCTGTTAGTATCTCTACTGCTGGTCTTGTGTAGGCTTGGGCTCCTCTTATGGTATCCTTAGGTGTTGAGCCTAGCAGCCTGTCTTCTTTAGTATGCTATTTGCATAGAATTCTTATCATTGGCGGAAAAAACAAAAATTCTTTCAGTTTATATACAGAAATTGACGCAGATAAAAAATCAATTAGCTCAACTGTGAATTCTCGAGCTTAATATACTGGAAGCTTTCAAACTGTGGAGACATCAAACTTAGGGATGTAAACTGGTAGGATATTCGCGAAAATTAAACTATCCGAACTCGAATTCGATTTATATTAATAATATCCGAACTCGTTCTGAACCCGATTAAAAATTAATTTAAACTATCCGAATTCATTCCAAATCCGATTATTATTATCCGAATAAAATTCGAACCCGTTTAATCTTATATATTTTAATTAATAATTTATATAAAAAATATTTTTATTAATAATTTTCATTTAAAAAATCTAATATTTCTACAAAATATTTAAATTTAAATTTTTAAATAAAAATATATAAAAAAATTTATAAATATTATTGTAAAATATATTTTTTATATTAAATTAATTATTTATATAAACGTGTTCGAGTAGTGGGTAACCTATACATAAAACTCAAATCCGATCTGAATCCGCAACGGATATTATTTTTAAAACTCTAATCATCCCAAATCCGATTATAATTATCTAAATCCATTCTATTAGGGTTTAATCGGATCGGATACCCGAAAATATCCAATCCGTTGCAATCCCTAATCAAGTTTGGACACAATATGCAGTTTATTTTGATGAAATTCCCTGCAGATCCCAAGTTTTTATCGTTGGAGTTCTGGATGCGTGGCAGAATAATAAAACAAATTTCTTTGAAGCATCCCCACAAGGCCAAGCTCTTGGTTTTCTTGAAAGGGGTTGTTGGACTAAGGAAATTTGGTCACCAAATAGATTGGGGGAAAGTATTTTCTCAATTCATTGATTTAATAATTTTTTATCCGAAGCAAAATATTACATTTAAGAGAATAAGTAAATATATACAGACTACATGAATAATTTTATATAAAAAATATATGAAGCACATCATGAGTTAATAAGACTTTTAAAATTTTTGATGATTAGAGATTTATTCCGATAAATATATATTTTTTGACTAAAATAACAATATAAATTATAATTAGCCGCATAAAGAATAAAAGTGATAAAAAGTGTTGATCTATAAAAATGAAGAAAAAAATTTATTAATTCTGTCAAATTTTAGAGATTAAAAAGTATTTTTCAAAAAAGAAATTGTAATATTCCCATGGTCATTGGAAGCAATATACCATGTGAGGTGATGGAATCTGGCAATGTATATATATATATATACAATGTCAAGATACTTCATTTTCAATGCATTAATTTTCATTTTGGTTCTTCTGATCATTAACTTGACAATAATTGCAGGTGATGAATCTGTTTTTATCTCCATACAATGTTTTTGTGGATATGATGCCTCTCCATTTGGATAGGCAAGCAGATCTTATTGAAATAGAAGCTGTCCACCGGACATGGATAGAAAAGGAAGCTGCTCAAATTATTGCACCGCTGGAATCTCTGTTCATGTGATCAGGAATCTCTATATGTATAGATACTCCCAATTTCAAATGGGTAGCTCTTACTTTTTCATTTTTCTTCAACATCCATCAGATTCGGATAGGATGATTCTGAACAGAGATTTTTTTTGAGTTTTTTATTCAAACCCTATCCTCAAAATTCAGGTTTGAAGAGATCACTTCTATACTTTCCACTTGATATGTGAGGATTAGAGGTGAGCAGTATTCGGTTCAAATTGAAAAAACTGACCGAATCGAATCAATTTGAAAATTTGGTTTGGTTTTTTATACATTTCGGTTCGGTTCGGTTTAATTTTTAATTTCAGAAATTTCGATTATTTCAGTTTGGTTCGGTTTTGATAAAAAAAACCAAAAAATTCGAATCAAACCGATTAGTGATAATAATATATTTTTTCAATAATATAGAGAAATTAAATCATATTAAAATTAAAATATTTTAATTAAATTTTAAAATATTAAAAATAAAGTGTAAAAAATAAAAAAATTAATAAAAATCGAAACCAATCAAACCGAACCGAATCGAACCAAATCAGACCGGTTCGGTTCGATTCAGTTTTTGACCAAAATCGATTCGGTTCGATTTTCATAAACACTAAAATTTTAATTTTCGATTTATTCGATTCGATTCGATTTTAAACTGAACCGACCGAATGATCACCCTAGTGAGGATACTTCTCATTAATCAATAATCTTATTTAAATTTAATTTATATGGACTCAAAATAGAAAATATATGGTATAATTGTATTTCAATTTATAATTGATCGAATTTAAATAAAAAGTTTTTTCATTCAATTAACTAGTACACTATATTTTATCTAAATTATTTTTACGGTACAGATGTAGAATTGTTATTTTAATACTATTAAGTTAATAGTTTGATAGCAATTTAAATCTGTTAAAAAAATTATTTTTTTATTATATATAATAATATATTTTAATAAAAAATTTATTTTATATCACGATAATAATTTTAACTTTATTTTTCATCTACTAAAAAAAAAATAAACTATTACCTTATATTTAGCAGCGGATGTGGCACAATTTTCAGAGTATTGCTATTAATTTATAATATTGTATAAACCTATTTTTGCACTAGAATTAGTACAATTAAATTAATAGCATGAATGAGTTAGACTAAAGACATTATTAATGGGTTGAAAGCATATACTGCCAACATTAACAAATTATTAAGTCTCTATTTATTTGCATGAAATAAGTTGAATAATTATTTTTCATTAATTAGCTTTAATTAAAAAAAAATATTAAAAAATTTTGTATATAGTAGTATTAGTAATATTTTTTAAATAAAAAATTACTTTTTTGAAAATATTAAAATTATTTTTTAAAAAATAATTTAAATTTTCTTTTAAGTAGAAAAATATTTATATTAATTAATTTTCTTAAATGTTTTAAATGTTAAAATATAAAAAATATTTTTAGCATGGTAATATGAAAAAAACAGAACAAAAACGCATAATATATGGTAATATGAAATAAAATTGTAAAATAGAAAGTGTTTAAAGTCGATACTGATAATGTATAAAATATAAATTTTTTTAAGATCTGAATATGTGCTCTGATCGTGATTTAAAGATTTTATTTTTATCCGATCGGATTCTATTAAGCACAAACTCTAGAAAATTAGATTGGATGTTCATACTACTAATTTTATTATACTATTAGCTAATGGCTCTATTCTCTCCGTATCCATACGAAACTTTAAATATAAGTGTGATAATAGCACTAACATAACAAATACATAGAGTATAGATTTAGCCGACTCAATATATATCAATCAAATTGTCTGTCAGGGGTGAACAGTATTTGGTTCAAATCAAAAAAATCGATCGAACTGAATCGATTTAAAAATTTAGTTCGATTTTTTATACATTTCGGTTCGGTTCAGTTCGGTTTTTAATTTCAGAAATTTCAGTTATTTTGGTTCGGTTCGGTTTTGATCAGAAAAAAATTGAAAAAACCGAACCGAACTGATTAGTGATAATAATATGTTTTTTCAATAATATAGAGAAATTAAATCATATTAAAATTAAAATATTTTAATTAAATTTTAAAATATTAAAAATAAAGTGTAAAAAATAAAAAAAAATATTAAAAATCAAAACTGATCAAATCAAATCGAATCAGACCAGCTAGGTTCGATTCGGATTCTGATCAAAATCGGTTTGGTTCGGTTTTTATAAACACTAAAATTTCAATTTTTAGTTTATTCAGTTTGATTCGATTTTATATCGAATCGACCGAATGCTCACCCCGATTGTGTGCGATTAATAATTCATTTTAAAAATCTGTCAAAGATATACTTGTCTTATTCAATAAAATGTGTTTCAGATATACTATGTACGACCATACGACCACAGAATATATATAATGCTCCTAAAAATAATACCCAACCCCATTAATCTCATTGATTTCCTAATTTATACCAAGTCCCGTTCATTAATTTCCTATGAATCATTTCGCCTAAACTTAATATCACAATCATAAGAGTAAGACCCTTGAATTTCAACATTATCAGATAGATACTAATATTATGTTAGAAATTTTATGTTGAAGTGGGGATAGGCCTATGTTTTTGTGCAGAAATTTTCTATTATATATATAATATTTGTAAAAATATGGTATTAATATATAATATTATATTAATTAGTAGTTTACACTCTAATGACCATTAATTTATTTTCAAATTTTGATCATGAAGTGAGGTATTGGAATGAATATTCAATTGACCAAAACACAATCTTTGTTAAAAATGACTAAATGAGAATCTATTAATTCAATAAACCACCACTTATCTGCAATAATTAAGAAACTTATCAACTTGTAACTCGTGACGTAGCCACCCATTGCATGCATGCATGCATTAACGGCTTAACGCCCAAACACTAATAATTAATAGAAAACCAACTGCCACATGTTAGACCAGTTTTCTCTCAGAAATAGGGATGGTTTTTTCATGAGGTTTAAAGAATGGCTTAGCTTTGTCGGGTAGTTGGCCGCCGTTTTGTAAAAGGTCGGGGACGTAGATTCATATGAAGAAACAGACAATTAAACAAATGTATCTATGGACTGTGCATGGGAGCTGCCTGAATTAAGATAAAAAGCATGCATGATTGTATAAAGCTAGCTGGGAACTGTTTCTTTCCAATTTTAGAATTTTGAATGATGGAAAAAATAAAAAAATTTAATTAAATTAAATATTTCTAAAATTCTTTATTCTGTGATTATTTTGCAACAGGAATGATGGAAGACATATAAGATGTGTGGTATTGGGGTTGCAACAATTAGGTGCCCACAGAGAGAAAATGAATTATGGAAGAAATTGCTAAGGTAGCTTACTTGTCTTGTTCCTCACTTCCAACAAGCCTCCATACTCCATTGTCCACTGTCTGGTGAGATTACCCAACTCTCACTAACCAAATCATTCATCAACCACATTGTACAAGGTTTCTATTACCAGTAATCAAACGTAATGTTTGCATTTAGAAACGTTAAATTAAATTTTTACAAAAAATTTAGAAAGACTAAATATGATATTCTATTAAAAATAAATTTATATTTGATTTATTTCTATTTAAAAACTAAAATTTCAGACGCGAGTCAAACGGAACCTTTCACTAATTGTTACAGGGAGTAATTAAGGCAAAAAGGCCACTGGCAGGTAACGACAGGCTAACTTCTCCTTTCAAATCAACTGAACTGAATGGATGCATGAGCAAAAAGCCAGCCCTACTCTCCACTTGCTCCAAAAAGTTGCTTTACCCGTTTATGCTTGCTTTTATTTTATTTTATATATTTATTTAAGATGATATTTATTTTTGAAAACGATATTTTACAGAAAATTTATTAAAAAATAATAATACTTTATAAATTAATATAATAAAAGATATATTAAATTAAATTCAAACAATAAACTACAGTAACATTTTTGTTAACTAAAAATAATAATTTATTCTATAATTTAACAAAATTTATTATTATTTTATATTTTTAAGTTGATATTATACTTTATATTCCTTGAAAATGTCACTTAATAAAGTTTCATAAAATTATTACTTTATAAAAATATATATCATTTTATATAAATTTATAAAATAAAAATATCAATTTAAATATTATTTACATAAAATACACCGTTTTGCAAGGAAATTAAAATAAAACATATTCTTTTCGTAAATTTTATTTTATTTTTATAATAAAGTGTAAAATTCATTTTATAATTATATTATTTTTTTTATTATTTGATTGGTTTTAGAAAAATAATAGACTCACAATTATTAGCCTATTTGGACTTGATCTCTACTAAATCTTAAAAGTTAAATTTTATGAAAAAAGTTAATTGAAATGGAAATAAAACAACATAAAGGTGAAGTTCTAAAAAAATGATTATTAGAAAATAATTATTTAAAATAATAATTTCACATTTCCATCAAAAAGAAATTTATATTTTTTAAGACAAAAGTGAAATTCTGATTTAAAATATATTTTTTTTTTACAAAAATATTATTTTTTTATTCTCAATTTTTTATTCAATTAAAACATAATTTTCTCAATACATATGAAAATCATTTAACAATATTAATAATAATAAAATTTTAAATCATAAATAATCCAAAAAATACAATGTTCTAACACTTAAAAATAAGATCATGTGATAAAATTTAATAGTTTAGTTCTACTAAGAGAAAAATAACTCGAACGCTTTAAATCAAACTCAATTTAATTTAATTTGTTAAGAGTTAGCCTCTTAACTATAAGTTCAGACTCTACAGGAATATATCGGTAAAAGTTATAATCCAGTCGATTCTCTTTACATCTATAATCACAGAATCTCCGATCAATTAGTCTACAGAATCCCTTATCAACGAGCTAACTATATTATTGTCAGATTCTAAAATATAATATAATTAATTTCGCTTTTTTACAGTATAAAAATTAATAATCATAAAGATAAAAATATACAATTTTTATATAATAACTCTGGAGTTTTAAGCAATTATATTATATTTGCTATTTTCTTTAAATTACTGATTTGAGTATCAAAATAGTTCTCATAGATACTAACCATTTCACGTTTGTTTTCTTGCAGATTGCTCCATTATAGTTCAACTTCATTCCGATCAGTCATAAACCATCTTACGTTTTCTTTTTCGATAGCCTAGTATAATGTTTTATTTTAACTACATGATTGAAGTAATAAAATATTGGTTGACGAAATTAATTATGTGAAAAATAGTAAACTGAGTACTTAATTGAATTTATGGTCTTAGTACAAAATTAATGTTTATTTTCAAAAGTATACACTAATTTTATTTTATTGATGTAAAGTATAATTTTAATTTTTTTTATTTCAAAAGAAAAGTTCAATAATTCTCGTAAATGTTATAAAAATATTATTGACTTATAATGCTCAACATTTTATACTATTTACTATATTATAAATTTTAATTTCACAAACATCTAAAATTCAAAATTAATATGAATATTGTTTAGTATAAAACTAAAATTTAAAACAGTTTATACAACATTTAATTTAAAAAAAAAGGGTAAAAATTATTTATTTAAAATATTTATGATAGATTAAATTTTAGTAGTAGTAATAATAATATGCTCGTGATATGCATGCTTTTGAAAAAAAATGAAGAGATGAAAAATAATGAAGACGGATAAAAGATGTATAATAATTTTATAGTATAATAAATAATAACTAAATTTATATATATTTAAGAAAAATAATTTTTTTAAAATAAAAACCCCAGTTAATATATATTCATTAATACTAACTTCTAATTAAATAAAAACCCCAGTTTTTTTTTTTAATTACTGGTTGAATATTAGATATTTTTGTTTGGTTTTGAAAAAACGACAGAAAGAAATTAGTGGAAAGACAACTAATGTAAAACTGTCTACTTACTATTGAACAAGAAAATTAAAAATAATTAAATATAATAAAAAAATTATTATTTAAACTAAATCCACATAAATCTATAATATAAAATTATAATAAAATTAACATAAAATCTAATATATTTATAATAAAAAAAATATAAATCTAATATAAAATGAAACTTATTACGTTGGTTTCACTAGAATTAATATTTTTGCTTTATATAACTCTTCAATGGAGTTTATTCTTTTTTTTTTCCTTTATTTAACAATTTTTTTTTTCTTGAAACAACCATCTTTCTGAAATCGTGGTTGGAGTATATAATATATATAAACATCGATTGATGAACAAGCCAAAAAAAAAAAATTATGTACACGTTTCCTTTAAAATTAATTATCAAAATAAGTAAGATAAATTATATTTCCACATTCCAAATGTTAATAATGATAATAAATGTATCTAAAGAAATTTAAAAAATATCAAATTCTTCTATTTTATCTGATCTCTATTTAAAAAAAATAAATTTTATTTATAATTATAAAATATTAAGTTTTTTTAATAATTGAATACATAAATTAATTAAAAATTTTCTTTAGAAAAAAAAAGTAAAAAATTCACATTTTTAAATATTTTTATTATTTAATTATTAATTAATTTTTTAATTTTGTAGTAGGTTACAGTCACTTACCTCCCCACGATTAAACTATTTTCAGAGTATAAAC
This sequence comes from Manihot esculenta, assembly GCF_001659605.2. Taxonomy (NCBI): domain Eukaryota; kingdom Viridiplantae; phylum Streptophyta; class Magnoliopsida; order Malpighiales; family Euphorbiaceae; genus Manihot; species Manihot esculenta. The sequence goes on along the minus strand of NC_035177.2, from coordinate 29,766,533 downwards.
AACAACTTGTTCTTGTCCATTTGTCATAAATATATCCTTTTCTTTCTTTTTTTAAATTAATCAGCCTCGTCATTTTCACCACCACCCCCCTATAATTCTTCCCCAGTTGCTTAATTTCTCACACAATCTTTGCGTCTCCTCCCCAAAACATTATAAAAAGCTCCTTTCCTTTCACCACTAACCAAAACTTCTCTTTCTTTCTCTTAAAGTTTCCTCCTGCAACACCTCGCCATCTTCTTCTCCACCGAGCCACCCCCATGTCTAAACTCATGGCTTTAAGCTTTATCTTCTCTGCTCTTTTAGGCTTCAACATCATTTATCTCTCTGTAGCAGAGCTTCAGCGATTTCAACATGAAGCCAAAGCTGATGGGTCTCTCAGCCTCTTGGTTATTGGTGATTGGGGAAGAAGAGGAGCTTATAACCAATCTCACGTTGCTCGTCAGGTAAATATATATGATTACCATCGCTAAACTTCTCCATCATGCATTTTGTTTTTATTTGGATTCTTGTAACATATCGAGAACAAGTAGGAACCAATAGCTGCATCTGCATGAGCATCTGCATCCGGCGAAGGGAGGAAACTTCGTGGCTGGTTCTGTGAGGCTAAGGCCAAAAGTTCTACAGTAGAATGAGTCGGGGAACCAATGATGTTATTGGGACATTCATCCAATGAATGGGCGCCACTTCATCATGTTTACTTTTTTTATTGTAGAGTATAATTCCATGTGGATTCCATTATACCAATCCTTTTCATTTGGATGTCCTCGGTGGCACAAGATGACATAGGCATATATGGAAGCATATCTTGCATATCTGAAAACTATATATTTTTATTATTAAATTAAATATACTTTAAATCTCTGTGTGCTGATGAATCATCAGTAAATGTAATTTTTAAAATTTTAAATTTGTTGAATTATATGTAATTAAATAAAATTTTCAATTAATATGCAGATGGGGATAATTGGAGAGGAATTGGATATTGATTTTATAATCTCCACAGGAGATAATTTTTATGATAATGGATTAAAGGGTGTTGATGATCCTTTATTTTATGAATCTTTCACCAATATCTACACAGCAACCAGCTTGCAGAAGCAATGGTACAGTGGTATATATTCTTATCTCTTCCTCCTAATTAATCATTTTTAATAAATAAATTATGGGTTCTAAATTTGGATTTATGCTTTAATTAATTAATTTAATTTTAATTTTCCTGCAGTTTTAGGTAACCATGACTACAGGGGTGATGTAGAGGCACAACTGAGTCCAGTTCTTAGAGAAATGGATAGCAAATGGCTTTGCTTGAGATCTTTTATTGTTGACACTGGTAATTAATTAACATATTTTACATTCTCTTATTTAATTTAGAAATTAAAAAACTCACATTTTTCAGTGAATTAATATCTAAAATTGCAGAAATTGCTGATTTTTTCTCGGTGGATACTACCCCTTTTGTTGAGAAATATTTCACAGAAAAAGAGCATAATTATGATTGGAGTGGCATATTACCTAGACAGAATTACCTCTCAAATCTCCTAAAGGTAATTATTAATTAATTAATTAATTAATATTGTTGTTATCATAAATTAATTATAATCTTAATTATTGACTGGTGAATAGGATTTGGATAAGTCCTTGAAAGAATCCACAGCAAAATGGAAGATTGTGGTAGGCCACCATACAATCAAAAGTGCTGGACACCATGGGAACACCCAAGAGCTCAGTTCACAGCTCCTCCCAATCCTTCTGGTAAGTTTCATTGATTAAATCAAACTTTTATTTTTTCAAAAAAAAAAAAAAAAAACCCATTAATTAAATCATTCTATATCTTCAGGAAAACAATGTGGATCTTTACATAAATGGGCATGACCATTGCTTGCAGCACATAAGCAGCAGTGAAAGGTATGATTCAAATATAAATCACTAAAATAAAAGGTTAAACCGTCTTATTTATTTATATGTGTGTACGCATGGCGGTGCATGTATTACAGTCCGCTTCAATTTTTGACAAGCGGAGGCGGCTCCAAGGCTTGGAGAGGAGACGTAGATTGGTGGAATCCGAAGGAAATGAAGTTTTATCATGATGGTCAAGGTTTCATGTCTATGGAGATTACACAAACTCAAATGGATATTGTGTTCTATGATGTTTCTGGCTATATTTTGCACAAATGGAGCAAGAACAAAGAGCTTCACTCTACCATTTAAGCAAGTTATTTTGCTTCAACAAGATGAAGATGAAGAAGAAGATGAAACTGATGGGAGCTTGGGATTAAGATTGAGGAAGGGATAATGTTATCTTGTAGACTTGTAGTCTTTGTATTTTATGAGAAGGGAAAATTAGAGAAAAAAAACTATTTAAATTATTCCTGGCAAATATTTATTTATTGTAAAATATTTCGTTCGGCCTAGAATGAGATCGAGCTTATATTATATTAATATAATAATAACTAAAAAAATTGATTACACATGGATAAAATAATTATAAATAAATTTTTATGTCACAAAAAATTAAGATTGTTGATATTTTTTTTTTTTTGAATCAAGAAAGACTTTATTTATCTTGTAGAATAATAATCCAAGAGACAATCAGGAATGTCAATCCAAATCTTGAATCTACCATGATGAATAGACTCTCTAGCTAATAAATGGGCGGCTCTATTTTCTGAACGCCGTACCCAACAAACATGAATGTTACCCTGAGACCGCATAACATCTTTGCAATCAGAAACAACTAATCCAAACTCTGAAAAGTCATCCAGAGGAGAGCGAATAGCCAAAGTTAAGGATTGGTTATCCGTAAAAATACAACCCGCCTGAAGAAAACAATCTCTAGCATAAGATAAACATTGACGCAAGGCCAAAACTTCAGCAATAACAGGTTGCCCACCCCCCTCATAGAAACCCGAAATTGCAATGGAAAAGAAGCCTTCCAAGTCCTCAAATACTGCTGCAAAACCGAACAAATCAGCACTAGCAAAAATTGCACAATCAATGAATGCAATCCAATCAACTTCAAGAGTGGTAGCCTCAACCAATGGGAGCACACGAGGAACAGATGGGTGGGATAACGTCCTTGGTCGAGACACAAGTGAAGCCACATAATCATTAAAATAGGAACTAGCAGCATGATGAACCTCACTGGGTGACAAAACTTTATTGACCCACAATCTTTCATTCCTGGCATGCCATAACTTCTATACATGTATAGCCATACGTGCAGTCCTTTCTCTGCCAAAAGTATTATAAATATGAATAAAGAAATCCATGAATATAGAAAAATCAACAGCAGTAGAAAAACCAGCAAGTCTCCATAACTCAACAGCCATTGGACAATGCAAAAAAACATGTGAAATAGATTCATCATGATCACAAAAAAGACATGCAGCAGGTACATGTATCCCACGCCTCAAAAGAATATCCCGAGTAGGAAGCACTCCACGACAAGTACGCCAAAGAAAATCCCGAACTTTGGGAGGAACATTAAGAGACCAAAGACGATTCCACCCATCATTATAACCCAGCACACCAGTCCTACCCGACAATTCTAAGGCACAAAAATAGGCAGATTTAACTGAGTACACACCCTTCTTATGCAAGTGCCAAATTAATTTATCCGGTTTTGGGAATAGAGGCAATGGAATAGTAAGAATAGCTCTCATATCAGCAACACTAAAAATATTCATTAGCTTCTCTACATCCCAATGCAGCTCACCTTCAACAAATAAATCACATACTCTCATGACTTCAGGAACAAACATCGCCTCATCTAAAGGCATAAAACCAATATCCCGAGGAATCCAAGGGCAATTAACAACAAAAACCTGCTTACCATCACCAATTCGCCACCTTACCCCACGTTGCAACATTTGTTGAGAAGACAAAATACTCTTCCAAACGAAGCTATAGTTAGAACCTAACCGAGCTGACTAAAAATCCCCATTCGGAAAATATTTAGCTTTGAGCACTCTATATAGAAGAGAATTGGTGTCAACCAACAAACGCCAACCTTGCTTTCCCAATAAGGCAGTATTAAAACTAGCCAAATCCCGAAAGCCCATCCCACCTTCCGATTTACGGCCGCACATTCGATCCCACGAGAGCCAATTCATCCCTCTCCCATCCTCACGACAACCACCCCACCAAAATTTATTCATCATGACCTGTAACTGTCGGCAAGTGGAAACAGGTAATAAAAAAACATTCATGCAATATGTTGGAATTGCCTGTAATACAGATTTAATTAATACTTCTCTGACTGCACGAGAAAGAAAACGATTACTCCAACTACTAATACATTTCCAAATGCGATCCCTCAAGAAAGAGAAAATTTGCTTTTTACTACGGCCAATAAGCGATGGTAACCCCAAATAATTACCGCTACCCAAAGGAAGATGAACATCAAGTATACCAGAGATGGTCAACCGGTTTTCCTCAGACACACACGGACTAAACATGATACCAGATTTATCAAAATTTACAGCCTGACCTGAAGCCTTCTCATAAACGCCAAGAATTTGCTTAATCCGTATAGCTTCCTCCACTGTACCATTAAAAAATAGTAAGGAATCATCTGCAAAGAAAAGGTGAGAAACCCGGGGGCAACCAACTTTCGCGCAACACCCATGCAAAAGGCCCCTATTTTCACTATCCTGAATCAACAAAGACAGTCCTTCAGCAACAATTAAAAATAAATAGGGAGAAATGGGATCCCCTGCCGGAGACCCCGACTTGGAACCACAGGACCAATCTCTGCTCCGTTAACAGCAAGGTAGTAGCTCATATTTGAAAAACACATACGCATCCATCCAACCCAAGTATCAGAAAAGCCCAATGCAGATAACATCACAAACAAATATGACCATTCAACTCTATCATAGGCCTTAGCAATATCAATTTTCAGAGCACACGACCCCACACTACCTCTATTTTGTAATTTCAAACCATGCATGGTCTCAAAAGCAACAATAAAATTATCCGTAATTAGTCTCCCAGGAATGAAAGCAGACTGATTTGGTGAAATAATTTTATGCAGGACCCTCTTCAATCTATTGGCTAAGGCCTTAGACAAGATCTTATAAATCACATTACAGAGAGCAATAGGCCTAAAATCCTTCACATCAACAGGATTCACACATTTCGGAATAAGAACAATTAAAGCACTGGAGATTTCAGAAGGGATAGTACCTTTTGCAAGCCACAACCGACAAATATTGCAAACATCCACCCCAATAATTGGCCAATATTTCTGGAAAAAAAGCCGGATTAAGACCATCCAATCCAGGAGCTTTATTCGGGTCCATTTGAAAGAGCGCTGAACGAAATTCTTCATCTGTAAAATCTGCCAATAACTCAACATTATCTTCGGCCCCAATTCTAGGCTGAACCAGAGGGAGAAGCTCCGCAAAATCAATAGGCGAATTGGAAAATAAACCCGAAAAATATTGCAAAAATGCATCCTGAATAGTACCCACATCTGAAGATAATGACCCATCCGATGTCACAATTTGCTGAATCCGATTACATCTGCGCCGAGCTTTGATACTATTATGGAAATATTTTGAGTTCCTATCCTCATGTCGAAACCAGAACTTTTTTACTTGTTGGTGTAGTCTAATATCCTCCTCTGCCAAAATTTGATTCCAAACATCCTTCAGTTGCCGCACTTCCCTTGTATCAAGCGATTCAGAACACTCCCCCAATCTCTTCTTAATTCGTTCTTTTTGAAGCCAACGCATGCGGTTTCTATTCTTCCCCCAATACTGAACACGCTTCACAAGCTGGTCTTTACGTTGAATAAAATCCAACCCCAAACCTTGCTGCCAAGACGTCAAAACCACTTCCCCCAACTCATCATCCTCAAGCCATGAATTGTCAAAACGAAAACGTCGATTATCCTCCCTAACTTGAGTTCCAACAGTTTCAATCAATAAAGGAGTATGATCAGAAACTGGAGCAACTAAATTAGACGAAATCGCATCAGGAAAACGAGCATCCCAGGTTGTATTAGAACAAGCACGATCCAACCTCTCCTTCGAACACTGATCAGTACCCTCTCTATATGTATAAGACAAAAAAGACCCCACAGCCTGAATATCATTTAAATTGGCATCAGCAAGAGCATTACGAAACCCATTAATCAAAGAAATACAACGAAGAGGACCACCAACTTTTTCCAACGGATCAGCAATATCATTATAGTCACCACTACATAACCAAGGAAGCTGACTCCTATCCGCCAAATCCCTCAACAAATTCCACGAAGTTCGGCGACGACCCGACTCAGGGCAACCATAGAACCCAGTAAACCTCCAACAATCAGAACCGTCTCCAATTGTAGAATTAATAAAATTAGAGCAATAACCTGTAATGGCTAGCTTGACATCATCTTTCCACATAAGACAGAGACCACCCCTAATACCAACACAATCAACGGAAAAACAATGAGAAAAACGTAATAAAGACTTTATTTGTTCCATCCTTACACCATTAGCTTTTGTTTCCATAAGAAAAAGAATAGATGGTTTATAATATTGTACAATATCCACCATAGCATTTACTGCCTGAGGATTGCCCACACCTCGGCAGTTCCAGCAAATTATCCTCATTGTTGACGGGCGACCCGCTCAACGGGTTCGGCCGATAGAGAAGAAGAGCCTGACCTTGAATCCATAGTATCAGAAACAATGCCAGTAGAAACAACCCGTTGACGCTTCTTACCATCATCAAGCTTGTATAAAGGATCATTCTCTCCTGCATCCTGCTTATCCCCATTACAATCAGTCTCCATAGAACCAGCACTAAAATCATTTTCACCATCCGTAGCAAGCGCTCCTAAAAAAGAATTAAGGAAAACCTGTGAAGGCAACTGGTTCTGGAAAGAAGAGTTCCCACCAGAAGCAGGAGTCTGTGAGTGTAAACTCAAATTTTCAAACCGCAGCCAAGAGCTAGTTGGACGTTGGTACCTACGCTGAACAGCTTTTAACTCAGGACCCAGTGAGGCGTCAAAGACTCCTTCTTATGATGTAGCAAAAGGTCACAAAAAGAATCTGTATGGCCCAACCGTCCACACAGAAAACAAAAAACCTGAAAGTGTTCATATGCAAAACGGGCAAAGAAAGAGGTACCATCAGGGGCAACTAGTCGACGATGCCTTTTCAGAGGATTTCGCACATCCATCCTGACACGAACCCTAACATAAGATTCCGATTCAACAGTAGAAACCCTGGTCAAATCATGGTCCAGGTAATCCCAATAAAATTAGCCAAGGAACGTGCCACTGATTCAGAAAAAAATCCCGCTTTGAGGTCATGAATCTGAACCCATTCACTAACGTAAATTAACGGAACCAATAATGGAACCTCCCCAGGTTGAAGAGGGTGTAAAATCAAGAGATGGTTATTGAAAAGCCAAGGAGTGCCATTCCAAACACGTTCAAAATCAACAGGGGTATAGAACCGAAACAAAAATCTTTTAGCACCAAGATCAGTAATACTAACTCCCCCAAGAGGATGCCAAAACTCAGCAAGAACGTCCCGCATTGAATTAAAATTGATCCTACTATATGTCAAAAACATACCCACAAAGCACAGATCATAGGAAAAAGAGAAAGTATCCACCAAGGGTACAACCTCCAGGGCTTGATCCTCCTCATCAGATAAGGAAAGATGCTGTAAATTATCCGCCATGGGAGAAGAAAAATGCAGAAACCCTAGGAAAATTCTAGACTTTGAACGAAAAACGTGAAGCACAAGACTTACGAAAAAAGAGCTTTCACTTACAGTGACTATTGTTGATATATTTTTATAATTGATAATAAAACTTTTTTTGAATGTGAAATTTAATGTGATTATGATTTTCAAAATTAAAGGAAAATTTAAGGGATTAATTTAAAAAGATATATAAATAGCTACAACTTTAAATTACAACAAATACAACTTAAAAAATTAATTTGTAAAAGTGTTAATGAGCAATTTACTAATTTAATGTGATTATGATTTTCAAAATTAAAGGAAAATTTAAGGGATTAATTTAAAAAGATATATAAATAGCTACAACTTTAAATTACAACAAATACAACTTAAAAAATTAATTTGTAAAAGTGTTAATGAGCAATTTACTAATTTAATGTGATTATGATTTTCAAAATTAAAGGAAAATTTAAGGGATTAATTTAAAAAGATATATAAATAGCTACAACTTTAAATTACAACAAATACAACTTAAAAAATTAATTTGTAAAAGTGTTAATGAGCAATTTACTAATTTATTATTGGTTAGCTTTTAAAATGGTATTTAATTATCATCCTTTATTTATTTATAGTTAGCTATGCTCAGATCAAAAGAATTTGAAACAACTTTGATTTCATGTCCTCACAAGTTACGGCAACCCAACCTCCACCGCGAAGCTATAAAGGGTTATTGTATTTGGATGGCTAACTTCCGAACTTGATCCCAAAAATAACTCTCATTTTCCCTTAAATTTTCTGCTTGGAGAATCTACTTTTTCACAATTTCATCTCACAATTCAACTATGGCCTTCACAAAACCCACCATCCTTCCTCTTATTTTTGCAACCTTCATCATCTGTTTCTGCTCTTTTTCTTCATTGGCTGAGCTTCAACGTTTCCAGCAGCCATTGAAATCTGATGGTTCTCTTAGCTTCTTGGTGATTGGAGATTGGGGAAGAAGAGGACTTTTCAACCAATCTGAAGTTGCTTCACAGGTCCTCTCTTGTTTTTCTTTTTCTCTTTTACAACCATATATGAATTCTCTAATCTCCTGCTTTTACATCCATATATACAAGTTTTTAAGGATAAATTTTAATTTTGACTTTATAGTTTATCAAAATTATTTCTACAAATATTTTTTTTTGTTTTTTTGTATATTATAAAAAGAAAGTTGCTTCCATAACGATATGAATTATATAAGCTTTTTCTTCTTCAGCCATTTGAAATTATCTATTTCTTGACCCTAAGAGTGCAACAATTCTCTTCAATATTGAGTAACGTAGAAGAATTGGGTTTATAAGTTTATTTAATTTTTTTTGTTTTTTTTTTTTTTTAGAACACTGAATTCTGAAGAATTTCACATGACATTAATCATCATTTTTGATAAATGTATATATTTATATTTGGTAAAATGATTTTCAGATGGGAGTAATTGGAGAGGAACTAGACATAGATTTTGTGATATCTACTGGAGATAATTTTTATGAAGATGGCTTGACAGGAATTGATGATCCAAATTTTTATGAGTCTTTTACTAATATCTACACAGCCCCAAGCTTGCAAAAGCAATGGTACAGTGGTATGTTAATTCCCCAAAATTAATACAATTATTTATTATTCAATGCTTTGAGAAATATGAAACCATTTATTTAATTAATTTTTTCATTATTTTCTTTTCTGCAGTATTGGGTAACCATGATTACAGAGGTGATGTTGAAGCACAGTTGAATCCAATCCTCACACAAAAGGATAGCAGATGGCTTTGCATGAGGTCATTTATAGTCAATGCAGGTAAACAAAAAAATAAGAAGAAGAAGAAAAAGAAGTCCCAATTTTTAATTTTTTTTTACTATAAATTTAAATCCTGAAGCAACAAACTGCTTGAGATTTGTTCAGGGCATAATCGATATTAATTTTGATTTTTTTTTTGTCTTATTTCTGTAGAAATTGTTGAAATTTTCTTTGTGGACACATCTCCATTTGTGAATGACTACTTCACAAACCCAGAACATAACTATGACTGGAAAGGTATTTCTCCTAGGGAGACTTACCTTGCAAATCTGTTGAAGGTAATGCTTCAAAATTCACATGCATATTTTATAAATTTACTAATAAATCCATATTTGATTTATTCCAAACAAAAATGGGTAAATAAAACAAATAATTCAATGCACAACTGGGAAAGGTAATGATGGATTTGATTTCACCTCTGTAATAGGATGTGGATGCAGCACTGAGCAGCTCCACTGCAAAATGGAAACTTGTTGTAGGTCACCATGCCATCTTAAGTGCAGGACACCATGGAATCACAGTAGAGCTTCTACAGCAGCTTGTTCCAATTCTACAGGTAATTTAAAAATATATGAATCAGCCAGTAATTACCAAAAGAATATTGATGAACCTTGAAGTTGCCATTTTTTATCAATTATTTTCCCAGGAACATAATGTTGATGCTTACATAAACGGGCATGATCACTGTATCCAACATATCAGCAGCAAGCACAGGTACGACCTATATATTTCCACAAGAAACAACGTTAAAAAAGTTAATGCAAAACACTAAATCAATGGTTTCTCAATGCAGCAACATTCAATTCATAACAAGTGGAGGCGGCTCAAAGGCCTGGAGGGGTGATATAAGGAAGTGGGATCCAGAGGAATTGAAGTTATATTATGATGGCCAAGGATTTATGTCAGTGCAAATGACCGACTCCACGGCCACTTTTGCATTCTATGATGCCTTTGGCAGTGTTTTGCACCAATGGAGCATATCCAAAGAGAGTCACTCAGCTGCATAAAGATGCAAGAATCGATAATTGCTAATAGGATTATACCATCACTATTATAAATAGAAAAAAAAATGCAGGGCAGATGCAAATAAAAAAGAGAATTTGTAATGATCTTCAAAAAACATAGGTGAACAACGCTTTTTAGGCTTCCATACTGATGTACAAATGTAAAAATTCATATTGGTAGTTGCAATTAGTTTTATTTAAAAATCTTTGATGATTTTACCTTTTTCTTTCTGCAAGCATTGCCTCTTTCCAGAGTATGGACTGTCATTTGATTTCCACGCTTTCCTTTTTTCCACGCATTCGTTTTCAGAGCACAAGGAGAGATCCAATCATTGGATTGCTTTGAGTTTCAACCAACATGTAGAGCAATTTTACTCATTTTACGGATTCCACAAAAAATCAACATAAATAATTTGATCTTATGCTGTTTGAATTGTATTAGAAAATCCAACTTAGAGCAGAAATACATACATTAAGAATACGTAAAAGTGCAAGCGGAAGGAAATTGTCGAACAACAAAACCAGCCAATGCTGCAGCTCAAGTGACTAATGTTATAAACAACTTGAAATCCCTTGTCAAGAACCTTCAAATGGAACAATGTATATAATTCCCTCTGTTCTCCAATATGGTAAGCTCAATAGTAACTCTGTGTAATTTATGTAAATAATCTTCCCATGCAATAATGGCAGCAGAAAAGTTTGCCCAATCAAAGGAACGTTCGGATTTCCGTTTGCCGTTGACACAGCTGAACCCCAATTCCACCAGCTGATGATCCATCAAAACGAAAGACGTCAAGGCAATAATTTTCTCCCTTTGTGATTGTGATAATTGTATTACCTTGCCACTTTCCTGGTGGGATATAAGCAACTCCGAGGCTTTCCAACAATCGAATTGTACATCTATTAGAATGGGAAAAAATTTCAGATATCAGTGGATAAAATTCAAAGTTACCATTTTAAAGAAAGTTTGACCTTTTGGCTAGGCTGGGTCCCAATTTGCATGTACTAACGGTTAAGTACATATGGAAAAAAAATGCGGATCAGATTTAGAAGAATATGCACATTTTCCTGAGTAGTGGAGTAAACATTCCAGAAAAGGTTTTCAAGAAGGAAAACTTTGAAATCCTTTGCATAAGTATTCAAGTAACAGACTGCCTTTTCAAGAGCAAAATTAAATTACGTAATGCAAAGAAGATAGCAATGTAAGAGACATTAAACAAATCGAGGAATACAAAATACGGAAGGGGAAGGAAAAATAGCGTAATGATGGAGCAACGGATAAACTCACAAAAGCAAAGAGATAAATATGATCACTTTCCGTGAAGTCCCGTTGTTTCAGATAGGGCCTATTATCATCACTGTGCCATCCAAAGCTGGCTCCTTTAGTCCAGCTGATTCAGAATCAGAAGGCAGCATATCGTCAGGACTCAGGATCAAATAAGCAAGATGAAGATTTATGATCAAGCAAATTGCAACAATTGTTGTCTTAGAAAAATCCTAAAGCAAAAACCCAGTTTCCCAATTACACTGAAAATTATCAAAATCTATCCAAGTACGAATTCCAGAAAAAAAAACCAAATCTGTGATCCATTGCAGCTGGATTAGTAGAATTAGAGTACAGAGTAAAAGAAACACAAAACCAACCTAATCAAACCAGTGAATTCCACGAATAGCTCATACTAATAGCCAAAGAACTCCTCTACCTTCTCTTTCAACCTCTCTGTCATCGAAACGAAAACAGTAAAAAAAAAAAAACAAGAGACCAAGGTATGAAGGAAACTAACAAACCAGGAAAACAAAAGGAAAGAAAAATAACCTCGGATGGGAACGAAAGGGATGATAAAGTGGGGACAATTCGTAGCGATGAGATAAGAGAGAGTGGTGGAGAAGACGTTGGGACGATAGCCCACAGTACTGCTACTCTTATGAATGAATTCCAATTCCTTGCATTCATCGAGGGAAAGGAATTCATGGAGGATGAGACGAGGGTGCTTCGCGTCTTCCATAATTTTTATTTCTCAATCTACTGGCTAACTTCACTTGGGTGAGTTCTGTCTTCAAAGGAAAATAAATAAATAAAGCCGGGACTCCAGATGTTAATAAAACTCAAACACTAATCCTTCAATAAATTTTTAGTAACAAATATTATTGTAAATAATTTTAATTTTTATAATATAAATTAATATTTTATAAGTATAAAAATTAATAATTAATAATTTTAATTTTCTTAAAAGCTAATTTCTATATTCTGAAAATATAAAAATTATAGAAATTAATTTTATTATTAGGAGTCCGTCTAATTGTACAAGTATATAAATTTTTATATTTAATTAAAATAAAAAATTGATTTTTATACTTATGGAGTCTGTTTAAATTAATTTTTATAAGTATTAAAATTTTTATATTTATAGAATATTAATTTTATATTTTAAAAATGAAAATTATTTATAATAATAATAATAAGATAAATAATGGATAAAATTTATAAATTCACTGATATTTGAGGATTAAAATAATATTTTTTTAAATTTTTGTTATTAAAATAATGAAAGAAATTTATTAAAAAATAAAATATTAATAGATATTTTAATTACTAAAAAATATAAAACTTCTAGTTAATAATTAATTAACAAGTAATTTATATTTTTATTAACGATTTTATTAATAATTTTTATTGACCGAATGATGATTTTATTAAATGAAAATTAAGTTTACATACTAATTTGTTATCAAAAATTTAATGAATAACTATTTTATAAATTTTATCAAATATTGAATTTAAATATTTTTCATTTTCCGTAGGGCTATAGAGGGTTAGAAAATTAGAACTAAAGATTCGATCCATAAACTAAATACATTAGATTATTTCAAATAATAAAAAATAAATCAAACAAAAACAATTAAATCAAATTAAAAAATTTTTTTAAAAAATGAACAAATATGACATCAACCTCTGTGCATCGACACAACCTCATTGGCACTAAACTCACCAATATATTATTTTAAAAGTTGAACATAAATATCGATTATCGGAATACAAGCAAAAACGAGACGTACGCCATCAATAATAGCTAAGAAAATCAAAAGCAAAAGCAAACTAAACCAATATGGAATACAGGCAAATGCACAGTAGGCCTTTAAGTTTAAGAATCGAGCATTCATACAACAATAGAGGAGAAGATGTAATAGAGTTCAGTCTATCAACGGTATGCGGGAGTGATGGTCGTTAGATATAGCGGTGCGATACTGAGATGCTAATGTCGTTGAAATCAGAATCCTTCATAGAAACCAATCGAAGCACCCCTTTAAACTACAGTTTCGACATATTATCTCTCTCACAGTAAAAAGCTCTCAAACCTACACCATATCAAAAGAAACAACAAAGTGAACAACCAAAAAATTCAGACCAACCACACTCTTGACTAGGAAAATTGGGGTCGGGAGATCAAACAACAAGGGAAAAGGAAACAAGGGAAAAGGAAACAACTCACACACCCGTTGCATGTTCCTCGCCGATCACTTCTTCTTTCTCTTTTGTCTTTTCTCTCTTCTTTTCTCCTTAAATAAATTTTAATTAATAATTTAAAATTATAAGATTTTAATTTTAATAATTGAATTTAAATAAATAAATTTATAGAACAATAAGAGTTTAAATTAAAATATACTTAATTTAATTAGACATTATGATATCATTATTTTTATATTAATTATTTTAATTAATATTTTTTTTATAAAAAAATAAGTTGAAGTGAATGAGTACTAAATAAAAACCATGTACTTATTACTTTTTAAAAAATCATTTAATATATATTATCTCATTATTTTTCCATACCATGCAATTTGTTAACGCAATCATAGCATGTATTGAAGGCATAAAATCTATGTGTCATTAGCTTGATAACAGCACAATTGTAGGCTGAAATTAGTGTTGTATTTATCTTTCTTTTTAGTTATTTTATATTGATATATATCTTTGTTTGTGCCTAAGAACAATATATAACAATTCTTTCTCTCTTTTTTCTTTTATCTTTCTATGTTATTATGGCGTCAGAGCTATGCTTTAACTTTTCTTTCTGTTAGCCATTTCAATCCCTCTCTCTATCTCATTAACAATGGTTTTCTCTAAAATTCGATCTGACATAATAGTTTGATATTATTTTAAATAGTAGTAATTATGTCAGTTGGTCTCAAGTGATGACCAGTTTCTTGAAAGGCAGAAAACTCTGGAGAATAGTCATCGATGATGTGACTGCCCCTGTTAAAACAGATAAAAATGATACTAAGCATATCAAGAGATTAGAAGATTGGGACTGCAGAAATCACCAAATAACTTGGTTCCGCAATATTGTTGTTCCTTCCATCTATGAAGAGTTCAGATATTTTACAATGGCTAAAGAAATCTGGGACATGCTTAAACACCAATATGTAACTAATGATTTTTCTTTCTGCTATCATCTTCGCAGTACTTTGCTTCAAATGAACTACGATTGTGGACAATCAATCTACGTATTTTATGCTTAGATGAGATCTATTTGGGATCAAATTGCTCTTTCAGAACCTGTTTGGGAGAATCCCATTGATGCACAAAAATTTTAAAAATATAGAAATGAAAACAGATCGATCCAATTTTTTATGGCTTCAAAAGATGAATTTGAATCTAGTTGGGCTTCTCTTCTCCATATGATTTTGTTGCCTACTCTTGATCAAGCTGTTTCACAATTGATTTTAGAAGAAACCTGTATTGGCTCTCTACACATTTAATGGACTGATATGGTTATGGCTGTTAGTAACACTTCTTCCAATATCATTGTTGTTGTTGCTCCTTCTCCAAAAATAGTCCTATAGAGTGTTGCTATTGCAAGAAGCCTGGACATCACATCTTTGATTGTCGCAAGTTGGCCCGTAAAAGATCTTTTGGGATCGATCAATCTAAATCACCCCAAAATTCACTCCCTACTGCTTCAGTCACTCTGGAGACAGTACGGATATAGTTACCTTCAACTGTCATTCACCATCTTTTTCAATGCAAGATCTTCAAGACTTTTCCAACACCTATCTGTCGTTACTGGTAATCCTTTCTCACCTGCTATGTTTGTTATCATAAGTACAAATTTTTAGTTCTTTGACATTGCTTGCTTTAATCATATGACCTCCAATCCTAATTTATTCGTCTCAAAACAATCCACCTCTTCTTTACCTAACATACATATTGCTGATGCTTCTCAAATGTCTATCACACATGTTGGTCATGTCCATACTCCTTCTCTACCTCTCTTTAACACATATCTTGTTCCAAAACTTAGTCTCAACCTTTTATCTATTGGTCAACTGTGTGATATGGGTTATGAGGTTCACTTTTCTTCTTCTAGTTGTGTTGTTCAAGATTCTCAAACAAAGCAGACCATTGGGACATGGTGTAAAGTTGGCCGTTTATTTGAGCTCAGTACTCTGAAAACGTATGCTTACTCCACCACTGCTACTTCAGTTTCTCCTCCATCTCTATTGACTCTTTAGCATTCATGATTAGGTCATATCTCCCTTGGCCATTTACAGTCTCTTAATTCCAAAGGATTTCCGGAAAATGTAAAATATGATATTGTTGATTGTCATTCATGTCAGCTTGCTAAACCGAAAAATGTAAAATATGATATTGTTGATTGTCATTCATGTCAGCTTGCTAAACAAACATCTTTGCCCTTTTCTCTTAGTGAGTCAATTTCTACAAAACCTTTTAATTTAATTCATTCAGACACTTGGAGCCCTGCTCCTATTCATACCTTTAGTGGCTGTCAATATTTTGTTATTTTTATTGATGATTACTCTCGATTTACTTGGATCTATCTCATGCATAATGGCTCTGAGTTATCTCCCATTTATTCTAGTTGTGCTCAAATGATCCAAATGCAATTTTCTTGTCATAAACACTCTTGTCCAGGCACATCCTAGCAAAATGGTAGAGCTGAAAGGAAACATTGGCACATTCTAAAAACTATTCATGCCCTTCTCTTTTCTTCTTCATGTCCTGAACGTTTTTGGGGAGAAGTTGCTCTCACAACTATTCATATCAGCAATCACATTTCTTCACCTACTATTGGTAAGCAATCTCCCTATAAATGATTATATGGAACCTCCCCAAATTATAGTCTTCTCAAAGTTTTTAGTTGTGTTTGCTTTGTTCATATACAGCCAAATGAATATAATAAATTACAACCTCGATCCTGCCTGTGTTGTTTTCTTGGATACTCCATAGAACATAAGGGTTATCGATGTTTGGATCCTATCTCTCAAAGTCTTTGAATTTCTTGTCATGTTGTCTTTTGGAACATCACAAGTTTTCAACTTTGTCTTCCTTTTCAATTACTCCTTCTTTCTTTACTAACCCTTCGATTGAGTTGTTTCCATTGATCTACATAATTCTACAACAGGTACCTCTTTAGTTGAGCTCAATCAAGCACCTCTTATTACATCCTCTCCCAATATATCTGTTATGGATAAGGCTCCCCCTCCTTCCACCAGTCGTCATTCCACTCGGGTGAGGGAAACTCCTACATATCTTCATGACTATCACGAGGCTTGTACTAATCGCAAGCCATGACTGAAGAATTGCAAGCATTGAAAAAAAATGGCACTTGGGATTTAGTTGATTTGCCTACAGGAAAATCCTTGGTTGGCTGTTGATGGATTTACAAGGTCAAGACTCGTTCCGATGGTATAATTGAACGTCACAAAGCATGACTTATTGCTAAAGGGTATACTCAAGAATACGACATTGATTATGAGAAGATATTTGCTCCAGTTGTTTGCCTTACATCAATGCGCAACTTAATTGCAATTGTTGCTGCTAAGCAATGGTCCTTATCTTAAATGAATGTCAAAAATGATTTTCTTAACGGAGAAGTTTCTAAAGAAGTATACATTCAACCTCCACCAGGCTATGATCATCCAGCAAATTAAAGTTTGTCATCTTCAAAAAGCCTTGTACGGTCTTAAACAAGCTCCCCGTGCTTGGTTTTCTAAGTTCAGTAATATTGTTACTCAACTTGGTTTTCATCAAAGTTCTTATGGTTCTGCTTTATTCCTTTGAAAATCTGATAAAGGTATTATTCTGTTATTACTTTATTTTGATGATATGATCATCATTGTTGATGATGCGAATGGAATCACTGTACTCAAGCACCATCTTTGTTAGTCTTTTGAAATGAAGGATTTTGGATTATTGAGTTATTTTTTGGGTCTTGAGGTTACTCATTCTTCCAATGGTACTTATCTCTCCAAAGCTAAGTATGCATACAAACTCATTTCTAAGGCTGTTTTAATCGACAATAAAATCACCTCTCCTCCTCTAGAGCCAAATGTGCGTCTCGCTCCCACGGATGGCACTTTTCTGTCTGACACTTATCGATGCAAGCAATTAGTTAAAAGTCTTATTTATCTCACTGTTACTCGCCCTAACATATCACATGTTGTTCATATAGTAAGTTAGTTTATGTTAGCCCTTCGTTCAACTCACTATGCATTTGTACTTCACATCCTTCGTTATGTCAAGGGTATTCTCTTTTATGGCTTATATTTCTCAAATCAGTCTTCCTTGCATCTATGAGCCTATGTTGATGCTGACTGTGCAGGTTATCCTAACGATCGATGATCTACTACCGGCTTTTGTTTCTTTCTAGGTGATTCTTTGATTTCTTGGTAAAGTAAGAAACAAACAGTAGTTTCTCGTTCGAGCACTGAAGCAGAATATTGTGCTTTAGCTAATGCCAGTGATGTACTCATTTGGTTGCGATGGTTACTTGCTGATTTGGGTATTGATCACTCTCTAGCCATAAATCTTTATTGTGATAATCAAAGTGCTATCCAAATCGCTGATAATGATGTGTTCCTTGACTCCTTAATGACGCTCCACTATTACCTTCCATCAAATGAGCCGAACTCATTGAGCGATGACTTGAACTCACTTGTGGATGCTTCTCCTGTGATCATTGTTGCATGTATGAGTTCAAGGTGAGACGTTGTGCACGTGGGAGGTCATATGGCTGGACGGAATGTCCATGCGCTCATCCTAGGGAGAAGGCTCGCCATCGAGATCCTCGTAGTACTTCGGTACGGCTTACCTAGATTTTCACAAGGGTGGGTGCAAGAAAGATCAGATGCAACTGCAGTTGCAATGATGTTGGAGGAGTCAGAGGAGGAAGCCGATGCTTTAATATGAGAGAAGTTATGGACCATCCATCGGCAGACGTTAGAGTACACTCCACAATGATCAACCGTCACAATTTTCTATATCCCGCCACTACAATCTCGTAGATCTCACAGCCAGGTCCTCTGTCGATATTGAAGACGACGACAATGAAGTGGCAGGCGACGACTGATTGATAAGAGCAAATGCAACTACAGCTGCAACGACAACGAAGGAGAAAGCTGGTGATGGTGAGGACATGGTCTATAGTCACCTCTAAATTCTCGGAGATTGAAAGGATTGTAAAAGGTTAAAAAACTATGTTTAATGGTTTTTGACGTGGCAAAGGAGTTGTTTTTATTTCTTTAGCCACATAAAATATGCCATATATATATTTCATTGGAAAATCTGCTAGAAACTCACTCGAGTAATTATTCAGACAAACATTCAAATATTAATAATTTTCTTAAAATAAACTAAAATTTAATGAGAATAATAAATCAATAACCTAAGTTTAAATAACCGTAAATGAAATTTATCTTTATATTATAATATATTTTTCAATCGGATTCTCCCGTACACTGAATTTCGTAAACCCATAATATTTTTGTATGTTTCTTTTTTATCCCTTTTTGATAATCATAATTCCTTGATCTTTTTTAGATTTTTATTCTTAATATCTTCCTCCATTTCAATTAAAACAAAATAAAATATTTCATTATTTCAAATTTATTCTTTAATGTAAGTTGTAATGTATGAACTTCACACATTCAAGGCAAATTTTTAAATTTTTTTGTCTAGTTTTTAGGTGTTGAATCTTTTTCTTGTCAAATAAGTTAGAAAATGTTAGATATATATTTAGTAGCAGCAATATAATACTCATATTATAATATATCAATATTATAATATAGCGATTAAGTAAATATGAATCTTTTCCTCTTTGAATTCTATTCACATAGCTATTAAATAAAAATGCATCTTATTCTATATATTATAATATATTAATATTATTTATAAAAAACAATTCTATTCACATGTTTCAAATACTAAATATAATAACTTTGCATGGCCAACTATCGAACTTGATCGCCAAAAATAACTCTCGTCTTCCCCTTTAAATTTTCTGCTTGGAGAATCCCTTCTTTCACAATTTCAACTCACAATCCAACCATGGCCTTTACAGAACCCACCATGCTTCCTCTTATTTTTGCAGCCTTCATCATCTGTTTCTGCTCTTTTTCTTCATTGGCTGAGCTTCAAAGTTTCCAGCAGCCATTGAAATCTGATGGTTCTCTTAGCTTCTTGGTGATTGGAGATTGGGGAAGAAGAGGACTTTACAACCAATCTGAAGTTGCTTTACAGGTACTCTTGTTTTTCTTTTTCTTCTTTTACATCCATAGATGAATTTTCTCCTGCTTTAGTCTCGTATTAATTTTTGTTCCTGCACCATTCTCTTCTTTTCTTTGAGAATAAAAAATTTTATAAAGAAATGAATAATGAATATGTAAAAAAAAATATGTTTAGATGTGCTAAAAGAGAAAAAAATTTATAAAGAAATTATCTATCTCTTGGATGCAACACTTCTCTTCAATATTGAGTAACGTAGAAGTTTTGGGTTCATAAGTTTCTCTATTTAATTTTTCAAAAAATTCTGAAGAAATTCACATGATATCAATAATCATTTTTGATAAATGTATAAATTTATATTTGGTAAAATGATTTTCAGATGGGAGTAATTGGAGAGGAACTGGACATAGATTTTGTGATATCTACTGGAGATAATTTTTATGAAGATGGTTTGACAGGAATTGATGATCCAAATTTTTATGAGTCTTTTACTAATATCTACACAGCCCCAAGCTTGCAAAAGCAATGGTACAGTGGTATGTTAATTCTCCAAATTTAATACAATTATTATATTATTCAATGCTTTGAGAAATATGAATCCATTAATTTAATTAATTTTTTCATTATTTTCTTTTCTGCAGTTTTGGGTAACCATGATTACAGAGGTGATGTTGAAGCACAGTTGAATCCAATCCTCACACAAAAGGATAGCAGATGGCTTTGCATGAGGTCATTTATAGTCAATGCAGGTAAACAAAAAAATAAGAAGAAGAAGAAATAGAAGTCCTAATTTTAATTTTTTTTTTACTAAAAATTTAAATCCTGAAGCAACAAACTGCTTGAGATTTGTTCAGGGCATAATTGATATTAATATTTTAATTTTTCTTTTTTTGTCTTATTTCTGTAGAAATTGTTGAAATTTTCTTTGTGGACACATCTCCATTTGTGAATGACTACTTCACAAACCCAGAACATAACTATGACTGGAAAGGTATTTCTCCTAGGGAGACTTACCTTGCAAATCTGTTGAAGGTAATGCTTCAAAATTCCCAAGCATATTTTATGAAATTTACTAATAAATCCATATTTGACATAATGCAAAAGTTGAAATGAATTCTTATATTTATTTATTCCAAACAAAAATTTAAAAGCTATTCTCAAAATTTGAAGGGTAAAAAAAACAAATAATTCAATGCACAACTGGGAAAGCTAATGATGGATTTGATTTCACCTCTGTAATAGGATGTGGATGCAGCACTGAGCAGCTCCAATGCAAAATGGAAACTTGTTGTTGGCCACCATGCCATCTTAAGTGCAGGACACCATGGAATCACAGTAGAGCTTCTACAGCAGCTTGTTCCAATTCTACAGGTAATTTAAAAATATATGAATCAGCCAGTAATTACCAAAAGAATATTGATGAACCTTGAAGTTGCCATTTTTTTCTCAATTATTTTCCCAGGAACATAATGTTGATGCTTACATAAACGGGCATGATCACTGTATCCAACATATCAGCAGCAGTCACAGGTACAACCTATAGATTTCCACAAGAAACATCGTTAAAAAAGTTTATGCAAAACACTAAATCAATTGTTTCTCAATGCAGCAACATTCAATTCATAACAAGTGGAGGCGGCTCAAAGGCCTGGAGGGGTGATATAAGGAAGTGGGATCCGGAGGAATTGAAGTTATATTATGATGGCCAAGGATTTATGTCAGTGCAAATGACTGACTCCACGGCCGCTTTTGCATTTTATGATGCCTATGGCAGTGTTTTGAACCAATGGAGCATATCCAAAGAGAGTCACTCAGCTGCATAAAGATGCAAGAATCGATAATTGCTAATAGGATTATACCATCACTATTATAAATACAAAAAAAAATGCAGGGCAGATGCAAATAAAAAAGAGAATTTGTAATGACCTTCAAAAAACATAGGTGAACTACGCTTTATAGGCTTCCATACTGATGTACAAATGTTCATATTGGTAGTTACAATTAGTTTTATTTAAAAATCTTTGATGATTTTACCTTTTTCTTTCTGCTGAAGCATTGCCTCTTTCCAGAGGATGAACTGTCGTTTGATTTCCACGCATTCCTTTTGAGAGCACAAGGAGAGATCCAATCATTGGATTGCTTTGAATTTCAATCAACATGTAGAGCAATTTAACTCATTTTACGGATTCCACAAAAAATCAACATAACTAATCTGATCTTATGCTGTTAGAATTGTATTAGAAAATCCAACTTAGAGCAGAAATACATACATTAAGAAAACGTAAAAGTGCAAGGGGAAGGAAATTGCCGAACAACAAAACCAGCCAATACTGCAGCTCAAGTGACTAATGTTATAAACAACTTGAAATCCCTTGTCAAGAACCTTCAAATGAAACACTGTATATAATTCCCTCTGTTCTCCAATATGGTAAGCTCAATAGTAACTCTTTGTGTAATTTATGTAAATAATCTTCCCATGCAATAATGGCAGCAGAAAAGTTTGCCCAACCAAAGGAACGTTCACATTTCTGGTTGTTGTCGTCACAGCTGAACACCAATTCCACCAGCTGATGGTCCCTCAAACGAAAGACTTCAAGGCAATATTTTTCTCCCTTTGTGATTGCGATAATTGTATTACCTTGCAACTTTCCTGGTGAGAAATAAGCAACTCCGAGGCTTTCCAACAATAGAATTGTACTATCTATTAGAATGGCAAAAAAATTCAGATATCAGTGGATAAAATTCGAAGTTACCATTTTAAAGAAAGTTTGACCTTTTGGCTTGTCTGGGTCCCGATTTGCACGTACTAATGGTTAAGTACGTTTAGAAAAAAAAAAAAAAAAAGCAGATTAGATTTAGAAGGATATGCACATTTTCCTCAGTAGGGATCGAAAAGTTAAGAAGGAAAACTTCGCAAAGAAGATTTATTTATGTGTGTACGCATGCGGGTGCATGTATTGCAGTTTGCTTCAATTTTTTACTAGCGGAGGCAGCTCGAAAGCTTGGACAGGAGATGTAGATTGGTGGAATCCGAAGGAAATGAAGTTTTTCATGATGGTCAAGGTTTCATGTCTATGGAGATTACACAAACTCAAGTAGAATTGTGTTCTATGATGTTTCTGGCTATATTTTGCACAAATGGAGCAAGAACAAAGAGCTTCACTCTACTACCATTTAAGCAAGTTATTTTGCTTCAAGCAAGAACAAGGTGAAGAAGAAGAAGAAACTGATGGGAGCTTGGATTAAGATTGAGGAAGGGATAATGTTATCTTGTAGACTTGTAGTCTTTGTATTTTATGAGAAGGAAAAATTAGAAAAAAATATTATTTAAGTTATTGCTGGCAAATATTTATTTATTGTAAAATATTTCCTTTGTCATATAATGAGATCAAGCTTATTTTAGATTAGTTATTTAATTTTTTAGTATTTAATTTGCCCCTAATTTAGCTTTTGTTATTGCAAATTGCAACAATTAGTTATTTGCATGCCTAACCAAACTAAACACTTCCATATGACCCACGATAGATTTACAAGTTAAAACTTATAGAGAGAATTACTATTAGTACCTCAAACTTAGTGAAACTCATTAATTAGTCCCTTTGGTTTTGAAAAACACATTAAAACATCACTTCCATATGACCCACGATAGATTTAAAAGTTAAAACTTATAGAGAGAATTACTATTAGTACCTCAGGCTTAGTGAAACACACTAGTTAGTCCCTTTGGTTTTGAAAAACACATTAAAACATTTCTGAGGTATTAGAAAATCTACTAATTAGTCCCTCCATTAATTTTAACCATTAGGTATTCAGAAAAGTCTAAAATGAAAGGCTAATTAGTTTAATTTTTACAAAACTAAGGGACCAACAAATGAATTTTGTTTATGTTATAGGGACTAGATAGTAGAAAACTTAATATCTAAAGTTAACAAATAACTAATTAGTAGATTTTTTAATACCTCAAAAATGTTTTAATGAGTTTTTTTAAATCAATAAACTAACTAGTAAATTTCACTAAATCTGAGGGGCTAAATAGTTATTTTTCCAAATTTATATGAGTTATAAATATATACATTTAGACTTTTCACCTATAAAATAATTTTACGTTAATTTAGCTAAGCTATCCTTTACTTCCATTTTGATCTACATTTGAAAATATTTTATTATACACACTTTTTTTAAATTAATTATCAATTATTCAAGGACAGATTAATTAATGCTGAATTAGGAGAAATTTTGTAATATAATCGTTATATATAAAATAGTTAAATTTTGACAATTAATTGGGTGATTTTCACTGATGCTATCTAAATTAAGGAGTGGTAATATAGTAGTACATAATAATTAATTTGTGACAGAAAAATGTCTGAACTTTAATTTCGATAACAATAAAAAATACATTAGCTCATTGGTTTAGCTCCGAAAAATTGGCATGACATTATTTGGTGGCATTTTTAATATTTACTTTTGCTGGCTAGGACCCTCAGCAAATGAAAGAACACCAATTTGGTTAAATATTTTAATCCTACAGTCCATTTTATTTTATCCTTAACCGTTCAGTTTCTCTTTCTTTTGCCCCATGATTAAGCGAAGATTAATGTCTCTGAATGAAATGAATTCTGATATTCAATTGTTCAATGAGAGATGGAATTCAATAGAGAAATTTAGAGAAAACTTAAAATGAGATTTAGAATGAATTTTGAATGTTAGAAAACTTAGATCAAGCTTTAGATTGGTGTTGTTGATTGTGAAAGAGATAAGACGAACCAGAAGACAGAGAAAAGCGAATGGTCTATCTGATTTCTATCTGTCTAAGAAGTTTTAGTCACTAACCTCCACCCCACACCTTCAACTCTTCGACAACAAATGGCATATTTGATCAATTCTACTTGAGGCTTAAGACATCCGAGAAGGAGGGAGAGATGCAGAGGAAGATTTGGGTATTCTAAAATGAACAAGTTTAGGGCTTAGGAATAATTGAAAACAATTTTAATTGGGTTAATAGTCTTACATAGTTAGCACTAGTATGGTTAGTAGTGCTCTATGCTGGAAAAAAAATATATATTTACAATGTCAGAACTTTTTTGTTACAAATTATTATTAATTAGCATTATGTTATAACCTCTATGTTCAGGTAGCACTAATGAAAATAATTAGCATTGATGATAGTAAGACTTATATGGAACCCACTATTATTAATAGCTACAATAAAATCTTTGTATGTACTACATAATAATTTTCCCTAAATCAAAGGCAGAGAGTGCCAAATTTTAGAACAATATATAATTGTTATAATTAATAAAAATTTATAAACTGTACTTTTATCACATAATAATAGTCGTACATTTATTATTTTTTTATACATTATATGTTTTATTACTTTTAAATAATTAAAAAAAAAAAGCTTAATAGGGTCCATACCATACTTTTTAGTAAATCTACCAATACATTTAATATATAATTTAAAGACATTAAACAAAATATATAATATGAAGATATCATAATAAAAACTAAAACATAAGAGACTAAAACATATTCCTGAAATGTAAAACTAACATTTAATAAAACTAACCTATTTTCTTTTTTAAATGGGAATTGGGGATTAGGGGAGTAGAACCTGAGACCTCTCAAATTTACTCAGATATACTTACCACCAAATTAAGCCTATGAGTACAATAAAACTAACCTTAATAAGCTATTAGACAATAAAAAAAAAGTATATTTTTTTAATTAATTAATGCTTTGGATAATAAAATATATTCAAATAATAATAACTAAAAAATTGATTACAAAGAGATAAAATAATTATAAATAAAATTTTACGTCACAAAAAATTAAGATTGTTGATATATTTTTATAATTGATAACAAAACTTTTTTTGAATGTGAAATTTAATGTGATTATGATTTTCAAAATTAAAGGAAAATTTAAGGGTTAATTTAAAAAATATATAAATAGCTACAACTTTAAATTACAACAAATACAACTTAAAAAATTAATTTGTAAAAGTGTTAATGAGTAATTTACTAATTTATTATTGGTTAGCTTTTAAAATGGTATTTAATTATCATCCTTTATTTATTTATAGTTAGCTATGCTCAGATCAAAAGAATTTGAAACAACTTTGATTTCATGTCCTCACAAGTTACGGCAACCCAACCTCCACCGCGAAGCTATAAAGGGTTATTGTATTTGGATGGCTAACTTCCGAACTTGATCCCAAAAATAACTCTCATTTTTCCCTTAAATTTTCTGCTTGGAGAATCTACTTTTTCACAATTTCATCTCACAATTCAACTATGGCCTTCACAAAACCCACCATCCTTCCTCTTATTTTTGCAGCCTTCATCATCTGTTTCTGCTCTTTTTCTTCATTGGCTGAGCTTCAACGTTTCCAGCAGCCATTGAAATCTGATGGTTCTCTTAGCTTCTTGGTGATTGGAGATTGGGGAAGAAGAGGACTTTTCAACCAATCTGAAGTTGCTTCACAGGTCCTCTCTTGTTTTTCTTTTTCTCTTTTACAACCATATATGAATTCTCTAATCTCCTGCTTTTACATCCATATATACAAGTTTTTAAGGATAAATTTTAATTTTGACTTTATAGTTTATCAAAATTATTTCTACAAATATTTTTTTTTGTTTTTTTGTATATTATAAAAAGAAAGTTGCTTCCACAACGATATGAATTATATAAGCTTTTTCTTCTTCAGCCATTTGAAATTATCTATTTCTTGACCCTAAGAGTGCAACAATTCTCTTCAATATTGAGTAACGTAGAAGAATTGGGTTTCTAAGGTTCTCTATTTAATTTTTTTTTTTTTTTTTTTTTTAGGAACACTGAATTCTGAAGAATTTCACATGACATTAATCATCATTTTTGATAAATGTATATATTTATATTTGGTAAAATGATTTTCAGATGGGAGTAATTGGAGAGGAACTAGACATAGATTTTGTGATATCTACTGGAGATAATTTTTACGAAGATGGCTTGACAGGAATTGATGATCCAAATTTTTATGAGTCTTTTACTAATATCTACACAGCCCCAAGCTTGCAAAAGCAATGGTACAGTGGTATGTTAATTCTCCAAAATTAATACAATTATTTATTATTCAATGCTTTGAGAAATATGAAACCATTTATTTAATTAATTTTTTCATTATTTTCTCTTCTGCAGTATTGGGTAACCATGATTACAGAGGTGATGTTGAAGCACAGTTGAATCCAATCCTAACACAAAAGGATAACAGATGGCTTTGCATGAGGTCATTTATAGTCAATGCAGGTAAATAAAAAAATAATAAGAAGAAGATACACAAGTCCTAATTTTTATTTATTTATTTTTTCTAAAAATTTAAATCCTGAAGCAACAAACTGCTTGAGATTTGTTCAGGGCATAATCGATATTAATTTTCATTTCTTTTTGTCTTATTTCTGTAGAAATTGTTGAAATTTTCTTTGTGGACACATCTCCATTTGTGAATGACTACTTCACAAACCCAGAACATAACTATGACTGGAAAGGTATTTCTCCTAGGGAGACTTACCTTGCAAATCTGTTGAAGGTAATGCTTCAAAATTCACATGCATATTTTATAAATTTACTAATAAATCCATATTTGATTTATTCCAAACAAAAATTTAAAAGCTATTCTAAAAAATTAAAGGGTAAATAAAACAAATAATTCAATGCACAACTGGGAAAGGTAATGATGGATTTGATTTCACCTCTGTAATAGGATGTGGATGCAGCACTGAGCAGCTCCACTGCAAAATGGAAATTTGTTGTTGGTCACCATGCCATCTTAAGTGCAGGACACCATGGAATCACAGTAGAGCTTCTACAGCAGCTTGTTCCAATTCTACAGGTAATTTAAAAATATATGAATCAGCCAGTAATTACCAAAAGAATATTGATGAACCTTGAAGTTGCCATTTTTTCTCAATTATTTTCCCAGGAACATAATGTTGATGCTTACATAAACGGGCATGATCACTGTATCCAACATATCAGCAGCAGTCACAGGTACAACCTATAGATTTCCACAAGAAACATCGTTAAAAAAGTTTATGCAACACAATAAATCAATTGTTTCTCAATGCAGCAACATTCAATTCATAACAAGTGGAGGCGGCTCAAAGGCCTGGAGGGGTGATATAAGGAAGTGGGATCCAGAGGAATTGATGTTATATTATGATGGCCAAGGATTTATGTCAGTGCAAATGACCGACTCCACGACCACTTTTGCATTCTATGATGCCTTTGGCAGTGTTTTGCACCAATGGAGCATATCCAAAGAGAGTCACTCAGCTGCATAAAGATGCAAGAATCGATAATTGCTAATAGGATTATACCATCACTATTATAAATAGAAAAAAAAAATGCAGGGCAGATGCAAATAAAAAAGAGAATTTGTAATGATCTTCAATAAACATAGGTGAACAACGCTTTTTAGGCTTCCATACTGATGTACAAATGTAAAAATTCATATTGGTAGTTGCAATTAGTTTTATTTAAAAATCTTTGATGATTTTACCTTTTTCTTTCTGCTGAAGCATTGCCTCTTTCCAGAGGATGGACTGTCGTGTGATTACGCATTCCATTTCAGAGCACAAGGAGAGATCCAATCATTGGATTGCTTTGAGTTTCAATCAACATGTAGAGCAATTTTACTCATTTTACGGATTCCACAAAAAATCAACATAAATAATTTGATCTTATGCTGTTTGAATTGTATAAGAAAATCCAACTTAGAGCAGAAATACATACATTAAGAATACGTAAAAGTGCAAGCGGAAGGAAATTGCCGAACAACAAAACCAGCCAATGGTGCAGCTCAAGTGACTAATGTTATAAACAACTTGAAATCCCTTGTCAAGAACCTTCAAATGGAACAATGTGTATAATTCCGTCTGTTCTCCAATATGGTAAGCTCAATAGTAACTCTTTGTGTAATTTATGTAAATAATCTTCCCATGCAATAATGGCAGCAGAAAAGTTTGCCCAATCAAAGGAACGTTCGGATTTCTGGTTGCCGTCGACACAGCTGAACACCAATTCCACCAGCTGACGATCCATCAAAACGAAAGACTTCAAAGCAATAATTTTCTCCCATTGTAAGAGACATTAAACGAATCGAGGAATACAAAATACGTAGGGGAGAAAAAAACAAAAAAAAAGAAAGAAAAATAGCGTAATGATGGAGCAACGGATAAACTCACAAAAGCAAAGAGATAAATATGATCACTTACCGTGAAGTTCCGTTGTTTCAGATAGGGCCTATTATCATCACTGTGCCATCCAATGCTGGCTCCTTTAGTCCAGCTGATTCAGAATCAGAAGGCAGCATATCGTCAGGACTCAGGATCAAATAAGCAAGATGAAGATTTATGATCAAGCAAGATTGCAACAATTGTTGTCTTAGAAAAATCCTAAAGCAAAAACCCAGTTTCCCAATTACACTGAAAATTATCAAAATCTATCCAAGTACGAATTCCAGGGAAAAAAAAAAACAAATCTGTGATCCATTGCAGCTGGATTAGTAGAATTAGAGTAAAGAGAAAAAGAAATACAAAACCAACCTAATCAAACCAGTGAATTCCACGAATAGCTCATACTAACAGCCAAAGAACTCCTCCACCTTCTCTTTCAACCTCTCTGTCATCGAAACGAAAAGAGTCAAAAAAAAAAAAAAAAAAAAAACAAGAGACC
Organism: Manihot esculenta; assembly: GCF_001659605.2. Lineage (NCBI taxonomy): Eukaryota > Viridiplantae > Streptophyta > Magnoliopsida > Malpighiales > Euphorbiaceae > Manihot > Manihot esculenta. The sequence goes on along the minus strand of NC_035177.2, from coordinate 29,736,765 downwards.
AAGGCATGAAGACTAACAGACCAGGAAAACAAAAGGAAAGAAAAATAACCTCGGATGGGAACGAAAGGGATGATAAAGTGGGACAATTCGTAGCGATGAGATGAGAGAGAGTGGTGGAGAAGACGTTGTGACGTACTGCTACTCTTATGAATGAATTCCAATTCCTTGCATTCATCGAGGGAAAGGAATTCATGGAGGATGAGACGAGGGTGCTTCGCGTCTTCCATAATTTTTATTTCTCAATCTACTGGTTAACTTCACTTGGGTGAGTTCTGTCTTCAAAGGAAAATAAATAAATAAAGCCGGGACTCCAGATGTTAATAAAACTCAAACACTAATCCTTCAATAATTTTTTAATAACAAATATTATTGTAAATAATTTTAATTTTTGAAATATAAAATTAATATTTTATAAGTATAAAAATTAATAATTAATAATTTTAATTTTCTTAAAAGCTAATTTCTATATTCTGCAAATATAAAAATTATAGAATTAAAAATTAATTTTATTATTAGGAGTCCGTCTAATTGTACAAGTATATAAATTTTTATATTTAATTAAAATTAAAAATTGATTTTTATACTTATGGAGTCTGTTTAAATTAATTTTTATAAGTATAAAAAATTTTATATTTATAGATTATTAATTTTATATTTTAAAATTAAAATTATTTATAATAATAATAATAATAATAATAATAAGAAGAAGATAAATAATGGATAAAATTTATAAATTCACTGATATTTAAGGATTAAAATAATATTTTTTAATTTTTATTATTAAAATAATGAAAGAAATTTATTAAAAAATAAAATATTAATAGATATTTTAATTACTAAAAAATATAAAACTTCTAGTTAATAATTAATTAAAAAATAATTTATATTTTTATTAACGATTTTATTAATAATTTTTATTGACCGAATGATGATTTTATTAAATGAAAATTAAGTTTACATACTAATTTTTATATAAAAATTAATGAATAACTATTTTATAAATTTTATCAAATATTGAATTTAAATATTTTTCATTGTCCGTAGTGCTATAGAGGGTTAGAAAATTAGAACTAAAGATTCGATCCATAAAAAACAAAAATAAGTCTAAACACCTAAATACATTAGATTATTTCAAATAACAAAAAATAAATTAAACTAAAACAATCAAATCAAATTAAAAAAAAATTAAAAATGAATAAATATGACATCAACCTCTATGCACCCACACAACCTCATTGGCACTAAACTCACCAATACACTATTTCAAAAGTTGAATACAAATATCGATTATCGAAGCACAAGTAAAAAGAGACATTCGCCATCAATAATAGCAAGAAAAGCAAAAGCAAACCAAACCAATATGCAATACAGGCAAATACACATTAAGCCTTTAAGTTTAAGGATCGAGCATTCATACAACAATAGAGGAGAGGATGTAGTAGAGCTCTGTCTATCAACGATATGTGGGAATGATGGTCGTTAGACATAGCGGTGCGATACTGAGATGCTAATGTCGTTGAAATCATAATCTTTCTTAGAAACCAATCGGAACACCCCTTTAAACTACAGTTTCGACATATTATCTCTCTCACAGCAAAAAGCTCTCAAACCTACACCAAATTAAAAGAAACAACAAAATGAACAATCGAAAAATTCAGACCAACCGCACTCTTGACTAGGAAAATTGGGGTCGAGAGGTCAAACAATAAGGGAAAAGGAAACAACTCACACACCCGTTGCATGTTACTCACCGATTGCTTCTTCTTTCTTTTTTGTCTTTTCTCTCTTCTTTTCTCCTTAAATAAATTTTAATTAATAATTTAAAATTATAAGATTTTAATTTTAATAATTGAATTTAAATAAATAAATTTATAGAACAATAAGAGTTTAAATTAAAATATACTTAATTTAATTAGACATTATGATATCATTATTTTTATATTAATTATTTTAATTAATATTTTTTTTATAAAAAAATAAGTTGAAGTGAATGAGTACTAAACAAAAACGATGTACGTATTACTTTTTAAAAAATCATTTAATATATATTATCTCATTATTTTCCATACCATGCAATCATAGTATGTATTGAAGGTTTAAAATCTCTGTGTTATTAACTTGATAACAGCGCAAAATGATACTAAGCATATCAAGATACTAGAAGATTGGGACCGCAGAAATCACCAAATCACCTGGTTTCGCAATATTGTTGTTCCTTCCCTCTATGAAGAGTTCGGATATTTTACAATGGCTAAAGAAATCTGGGACATGCTTAAACACCAATATGTAACTAATGATTTTGCTTTCTGCTATCATCTTCGCAGTACTTTGCCTCAAATGAACTAAGATTAAGGACAATCAATCTACGTTTTTTATGCTTAAATGAGATCTATTTGGGATCAAATTGCTCTTTCAGAACCTATTTGGAAGAATCCCATTGATGCACAAAAATTTTAAAAATATAGAAATAAAGACAGATTGATCCAATTTTTTATGGCTTCAAAAGATGAATTTGAATCCAGTTGGGCTTCTCTTCTCCATATGATTTTGTTGCCTACTCTTGATCAAGCTGTTTCACAACTGATTTTAGAAGAAACCTGTATTGGCTCTCTACACATTTAACGGACTGATATGGTTATGGCCGTTAGTAACACTTCTTCCAATATCATTGTTGTTGTTGCTCCTTCTCCAAAAATAGTCCTATAGAGTGTTGCTATTGCAAGAAGCCTTGACATCACATCTTTGATTGTCGCAAGTTGGCTCGTAAAAGATCTTTTGGGATCGATCAATCTAAATCAACCCAAAATTCACTCACTACTGCTTCAGTCACTCTGGAGACAGTACGGACATAGTGACCTTCAACTGTCATTCACCATCTTTTTCAATGCAAGATCTTCAAGACTTTTCCAACACCGATCTGTCGTTACTGGTAATCCTTTCTCACCTGCTATGTTTGTTATCATAAGTACAAATTTTTAGTTCTTTGACATTTCTTGCTTTAATCATATGACCTCCAATCCTGATTTATTCATCTCAAAACAATCCACCTCTTCTTTACCTAACATACATATTGCTGATGGTTCTCAAATGTCTATCACACATGTTGGTCATATCCATACTCCTTCTCTACCTCTCTTTAACACATATCTTGTTCCAAAACTTAGTCAATCTTTTATCTGTTGGTCAACTGTGTGATATGGGTTATGAGGTTCACTTTTCTTCTTCTAGTTGTGTTGTTCAAGATTCTCAAACAAAGCAGACCATTGGGACAGAGTGTAAAGTTGGCCATTTATTTGAGCTCAGTACTCTGAAAACGTATGCTTGCTCCACCACTGCTACTTCAGTTTCTCCTCCATCTCTATTGACTCTTTAGCATTCATGGTTAGGTCATATCTCCCTCAGCCATTTACAGTCTCTTATTTCCAAAGGATGTCCGGAAAATGTAAAATATGATATTATTGATTGTTATTCGTGTCAACTTGCTAAACAAACATCTTTGCCCTTTTCTCTTAGTGAGTCTATTTCTACAAAACCTTTTAATTTAATTCATTCAGACACTTGGAGCCCTGCTCCTATTCATACCTTTAGTTGTCGTCAATATTTTATTATTTTTTATTGATGATTACTCTCGATTTACTTGGATCTATCTCATGCATAATCGCTCTGAGTTACCTCCCATTTATTCTAGTTGTGCTCAAATGATTCAAATGCAATTTTCTTGTCATATTAAAATTCTTCAAACTGATAATGCAATGGAATACAAAGAGCAAAATCATCTTAAATTTCTCAAAAATCAAGCCACCATTTTACAACACTCTTGTCCAGGCACATCCTAGCAAAATGGTAGAGCTGAAAGGAAACATTGGCACATTCTAAAAACTATTCATGCCCTTCTCTTTTCTTCTTCATGTCCTGAACGTTTTTGGGGAGAAGTTGCTCTCACAACTATTCATATCAGCAATCGCTCTCACAACTATTCATATCAGCAATCACATTTCTTCACCTACTATTGGTAAGCAATCTCCCTATGAATGATTATTTGGAACCTCCCCAAATTATAGTCTTCTCAAAGTTTTTGGTTGTGTTTGCTTTGTTCATTTACAGCCAAATGAATATAATAAATTACAACCTCGATCCCGCCTGTGTTGTTTTCTTGGATACTCCATAGAACATAAGGGTTATCGATGTTTGGATCCCATCTCTCAAAGTCTTTGAATTTCTTGTCATGTTGTCTTTTGGAACGTCACAAGTTTTCAACTATGTCTTCCTTTTCAATTACTCCTTCTTTCTTTCCTAACCCTTCCATTGAGTTGTTTCCATATGATCTCCATAATTCTACAATAGGTACCTCTTTAGTTGAGCTCAATCAAGCACCTCTTATAACATCCTCTCCCAATATATCTGTTATGGATGAGGCTCCCCCTCCTTCCACCAGTCTTGTTCGTCGTTCCACTCGGGTGAGGGAAACTCCTACGTATCTTCATGACTACCACGAGGCTTGTACTAATCCTCTATGGCAGTAAGCCATGACTGAAGAATTGCAAGCATTGAAAAAAAAATGGCATTTGGGATTTAGTTGATTTACCCGCAGGAAAATCCTTGGTTGGCTATTAATGGATTTACAAGGTCAAGACTCGTTCCGATGGTACAATTAAATGTCACAAAGCATGACTTACTGCTAAAGAGTATACTCAAGAATACGACATTGATTATGAGAAGACATTTGCTCCAGTTGTTTACCTTACATCAATGCGCAACTTAATTGCTATCGTTGTTGCTAAGCAATGGTCCCTATCTTAAATGAATGACAAAAATGTTTTTCTTAACGGAGAAGTTTCTAAAAAAGTATACATTCAACCTCCAACAGGCTATGATCATCCACCAAATTAAAGCTTGTCATCTTCGAAAAGCCTTGTACGGTCTTAAACAAGCTCTCCGTGCTTGGTTTTCTAAGTTCAGTAATATTGTTACTCAACTTGATTTTCATCAAAGTTCTTATGGTTCTGCTTTATTCCTTTGAAAATCTGATAAAGGTATTATTCTGTTATTACTTTATTTTGATGATATGATCATCATTGTTGATGATGCGAATGGAATCACTGTACTCAAACACCATCTTTGTCAGTCTTTTGAAATGAAGGATTTTGGATTGTTGAGTTATTTTTTGGGTCTTGAGGTTACTCATTCTTCCAATGGTACTTATCTCTCCAAAGCTAAGTATGCATACAAACTCATTTCTAAGGTTGTTTTAATCGACAATAAAATCACCTCTCCTCCTCTAGAGCCAAATGTGTGTCTCGCTCCCACGGATGGCACTCTTCTGTCTGACGCTTGTCGATGCAAGCAATTAGTTGGAAGTCTTATTTATCTCACTGTTACTCGGCCTAACATATCACATGTTGTTCATGTAGTAAGTTAGTTTATGTTAGCCCTTCGTTCAACTCACTATGCATTTGTACTTCACATCCTTCGTTATGTCAAGGGTATTCTCTTTTATGGCTTATATTTCTCAAATCAGTCTTCCTTGCATCTATGAGCCTATGTTGATGCTGACTGTGCAGGTTATCCTAACGATCGATGATCTACTACTGGCTTTTGTTTCTTTCTAGGTGATTCTTTGATTTCTTGGTAAAGTAAGAAACAAACAGTAGTTTCTCGTTCGAGCACTGAAGCAGAATATTGTGCTTTAGCTAATGCCAGTGATGTACTCATTTGGTTGCGATGGTTACTTGCTGATTTGGGTATTGATCACTCTCTAGCCATAAATCTTTATTGTGATAATTAAAGTGCTATCCAAATCGCTGATAATGATGTGTTCCTTGACTCCTTAATGACGCTCCACTATTACCTTCCATCAAATGAGCCGAACTCATTGAGCGATGACTTGAATCACCTGTGGATGCTTCTCCTGTGATCATTGTTGCATGTATGAGTTCAAGGTGAGACGTTGTGCACATGGGAGGTCATATGGCTGGACGGAATGTCCATGCGCTCATCCTAGGGAGAAGGCTCGCCATCGAGATCCTCGTAGTACTTCGGTACGGCTTACCCAGATTTTCACAAGGGTGGGTGCAAGAAAGATCAGATGCAACTGCAGTTGCAATGATGTTGGAGGAGTCAGAGGAGGAAGCCGATGCTTTAATATGAGAGAAGTTATGGACCATCCATCGGCAGACGTTAGAGTATACTCCACAATGATCAACCGTCACAATTTTCTATATCCCACCACTACAATCTCGTAGATCTCACTGTAACGACCCGGAAATCCGACCCGTTACCGGCGCTAGGATCCAGATCGGCTTAAGGCCGCCGGGACCCGTAGCAAGCCTACATACCTCCTGTAAACCTGTGGAATCCCATACATAACAACATATACATGATCTGAAAAAAATTTTTCTTTTCTCTTATCCAAGCAAAACCTGTGCATGCACAAAATCATACATAAACCCCACACTGGAGTCCTCATCAAATACTCCAATGGGGTATCATCATCATACATATCAGCTTGGATAATTATGGTCATTAACATCATTACTCATTAAACATTCTGTACATAATGGGGATTCACACATCTCTAGGTCAAGCACTACTATAATCCTCAATACATCATCAAATCATTCATTACATTACATGGTCATAAATACTCATTACATCATGTTCATGTCCACTACTATCTATTACAACATACTTGACTTAACTTCACTCTAGCCGACTTCCTGATCTATCCTGTACCTGCAACTCTGGGGATAAAGGGAGTGGGGTGAGCTACTAGAGCCCAGTGAGCAGAATAATAAAACATCAATTTAAATCATGCTTTCATGTATGCGCCATAACACAAACATTTCACAACAAGGATGAACTTGTCACCATTTAGCCCCTATCTTTCTTACTTATACATGCCGGGGGCGTAGAGCCGTAGCAGGCACACCCGGACTTCCATAATCTGACATAGTGCCAGGGGCGTAGAGCCGTAGCAGGCACACCTGGACTCACATAGGCTATCATGACATGCAAGGGCTAATGGATCATTCAACATTCATCCACATCAACAACAAAGTATGCAATGCAGCATATTCGTGAATTCTAATGCAAACAACCTAATACATCTCATGGAATCCATGATGCGTGAATCATGCTAAAACATTTCATTAATTTGCTTTAAAGCTTAAAGTTCATTCCACTCACCTCTGGCTAGCTCTGAAGAGACTCTGAAGCAGCTGGCTCACTGCTGGGGGTCTCGGTTCCTCGGGTCCGAACCTACACAGGTGGACTCAAATGAGGGACCAAACATACCTGAATATGACTCTAATATACTCCCCAAAAGCCCCCTAAAACATCTTGAAAACATCACATGAAAACATGCAAGAAACGGCTGAATAGGGCACTTTCGGCGGCAGGTTCGGCGGCCGAAAGTCCTTCTGCAGCCGAAAGTCATGCAGGTTCGGCGGCACTTTCGGCGGCCGAACCTCCCAGACAGAGACGAAACTTGAGTTTCGGGGGCAGGCTTCGGCAGCCGAAACTGCCTCCACAAGGGGGTTCGGCGGCCGAAAGTCACTTCGGCGGCCGAACCTGAGTTTCTGCCGAAGGGCAGAAACTTGGCTCCCTTGTGTCCACAGCCTCCAAAACGCCTCAAAACATGCATAAACTTGTTTCTACACATGCATACACATCATACATCACACCTAGGGGTCTCAAACTATAATATACCCCAACTACAACACTTTAAACAACACATTTCCAACATACATTGTTCAAATCACAACATAAACCCATAAACCTAACAACAAGCCTAAACATGCATTCTACCCCATCAACTTGTATAAAACTTTCATAAAACATAAAAGAAGCATAGATCGAAGCTTACCTCTTGAAGATCGAGAGGAAGAACGACCCTAGCTCGGAAAATGGAGGGATTTAGCTCCAAGACTTCCAAGCTCCAAACTTGCTTAAAAACACTCAAAAACCTTTGTGGAACCTTAAAACTCAAAGAAAATGGTGGGGATTGAAGGAAAAACACAAGATTTGGGAGAGGGAGGTCGGAAGCTTGCTGTGGCTGAAAATGGGAGAAAACTCTCCCATTTCGGCTAAGTGCCCCTTTTATAGGTGGCTGGCCAGGCCACGTTCGGGGGCCGAAAGTGCCTCCGCATGCATGCAAGGTTCGGTGGCCGAATATAAGGTTCGGCGGCCGAACCTGCACTTCCCTCACTCATGCTTTCGGGGGCCTAACGTGCCTCCTAATCACATGCATGTTCGGCGGCCGAACTTGGCTTTCGGCGGCCGAACCTGGGTTTTTCCTCCAAAGATTTTTCATGCAAAAACTCATTTAACTTCTTACTTAAAAACATGAAATACATGAAAACATTTCATAAAATCATAGTTTTACCCTTCTAGAGGTTTCCGACATCCGAGATTCCACCGGACGGTAGGAATCCCGATACCGGAGTCTAGCCGGGTATTACACTCACAGCCAGGTCCTCTGTCGATATTGAAGACGACGACAATGAAGTGGCAGGCGACGACTGATTGATAAGAGCAAATGCAACTACAGCTGCAACGACAACGAAGGAGAAAGCTGGTGATGGTGAGGACATGGTCTATAGTCACCTCTAAATTCTCGGAGATTGAAAGGATTGTAAAAGGTTAAAAAACTATGTTTAACGGTTTTTGACGTGGCAAAGGAGTTTTTTTTATTTCTTTATGTAACGACCCGAAAATCAAACCGCTACCAGCGCTAGGATCCGGGTCGACTTAAGGCCGCCGGGACCCGTAGCAAGCCAAACATACATCCTGGAAACCTGTTTAATCCCATACATGATCAAGAACATACATAAAAATTTAAAACTTTTCTTTCATACATTCTATCATACGCCAAACTCAACCTGTGCATGCACTGAACATATACATAATCATATCTTGACCTCTCTGTGGGATCTCATCAATGCCCCCAATGGGTGGCATAACATATGTTGAGTTGGCTAAACATAGTCATCATAAAACCTCTAAGATCATGTATTAAAAGGGACAACAACATCCATAGGGTCAAGCACATATTCTAATCCTCAATATCTTTATACATAACATGACTGTTCAACTTTACATCATTATACAATTTATCATGTCCACTTTCTAACTATTACAAACATAAGACTTTACTCTTCTTGACTTCTCTGTCTAGCCCGCACCTGCAATCCTGGGGGATTAGGGAAAAGGGGTGAGCTACTAGAGCCCAGTGAGAAGAATAATAGAAAACAATATTTAAATCTCATGCCATTATGTAATGCAACACATTACAACTAATCACATCTCGGATGGTATTGTCACCAATAGTCCTCTACATTCCAAAGTGCCGGGACGTAGAATGGGTACAACCGGTCTTTCTCTTAACATAGCATATCATACATACCAATGTGCCAGGGACGTAGAATGGGTACAACCTGGACTTTCTCTTACATAGTGCCAGGGACGTAGAATGGGTACAACCTGGACTTCCATACCATCTCATGCTGTAGCATCATCATACCATATGAGGACTAAAGGATCATTCAATAACCAATCCACATCAACATCATAAATGCAATGCAACATATTCGTGAATTCTAATGCAAACAACCTAATTCATCACATGGCATTCATGATGCATGAACATGCTCAACTGTATAATTCATTTGCTTTAAAAACATAAAGGTTTATTCTACTCACCTCTGGCCGAAGCTTTACTGACTCAGAAGCAGCTGAACTCACTGCTAGGGTCCTCGGTTCCTCGGGTCCAAACCTACACAGGTGGACTCAAATGATGGACCAAACAACTAGAACATAACTCTAAAAACATCCCCCAAAAACCCCCTAAAACACCTCAAAACAATCATGCAAAAACATGCAAAGGAAGGCAGAATAGGGCAGGTTCGGTGGCACCTTCGGCGGCCGAAAGTCCCAGACAGAGACAAAAGTCTCTTTTCGGGGGCAACTTCGGCAGCCGAAAGGCCTGCCTCCCCAGCCATGTTCGGCGGCCGAAAGTTCCTTCGGCTGCCCAACCTGGTTTCTGCCAAAGGGCAGAAACTTGGCTCCTTTATGCACATTTGCCTCCCAAATCTTTCAACATGCATATAACTCATCCAAATCATGCAAATATACATACATTGGCTCCTAGGGGCTTCAAACTAACTTAAACCCCAACTACAACACACAACAACAACTCAAATCCAACATACATGCTCAAAACATAACATTAACTCAAAAATCTAACTATGAGCTAAACATGCGTTCTACCCCATAGATCTTGCATAAAACTTACTTTAAACATGAAATGAGCTTAAGATCGGCTCTTACCTCTTGAAGATCGAGAGAGAGACGTCCTAAACTCGAAGGTGGGAGATTTTGAGTTCTTGAACCTCAAAGCTCCAAAACTTGCTTTAAACTCGAAAATCTTCAAAACAAAGCAAAAGCTTGTGAAAAACTTGAAAGATTTGAAGGAAAGAACTCAAGGATGGTGAGGAATGGCAGAAGGACTCACCTTGGCCGAAAATGGGGAAAAAGCTCGCCCGTTTTCGGCTAAGGGACCCTTTTATAGTGGCTGGCCAGGCCACGTTCGGGGGCCGAAAGTGCCTCCGCATGCATGCCATGTTCGGCGGCCGAACCTGGACTTTCCTCACTTATGCCTTTGGGGGCCTAAAGCACTCCCGAAGTGCATGCATGTTCGGCGGCCGAACTTTGAGTTTCGGCGGCCGAACCTGAGTTTCCTCCAATGGTGTTTTTATTCAAAAACTCATTTCCTCTTTACTTAAAATCATCAAAAACATTAAAACATTTCATGGAAACATGGTTTTACCCTTCTAGAGGTCTCCGACATCCGAAATTCCACCGGACGGTAGGAATTCCGACACCGGAGTCTAGCCGGGTATTACATTCGCCCCCCCTTAAGAACATTCATCCCCGAATGTTCCTTAACTAGCACATGCATAACATACACATAACACACATGAAATGTAATACCCGGCTAGATTCCGGTATCGGAATTCCTACCGTCCAGTGGAATCTCAGATGTCAGAAGCCTCTAGTAGGGTAAAACCATGTTTTCATAAAATGTTTTAATGTGTTTTATGTTTTAAGCATGAAAGAAAATGAGTTTTTGCATGAAAATAGCATTAGAGGAAAACTCAGGTTCGGCCGCCGAACCTCAAGTTCGGCCGCCGAACCTCAAGTTCGGCCGCCGAACATGCATGCGTTGCAGGTGTGCTTTAGGCCCCCGAAAGCATAAGTGAGGGAAGTCCAGGTTCGGCCGCCGAACCCCAAGTTCGGCCGCCGAACATGGCATGCATGCGGAGGCACATTCGACCCCCGAACGTGGTCTGGCCAGCCACTATAAAAGGGTCCCTTAGCCGAAAACGGGCGAGTTTTTTCCCCATTTTCGGCCAAGGTGAGTCTCCGCCGCCCCCTCACCCATCTTTAATGTTTTTCCTCTAAATCTTTCAAGGTTTTCACTTTGTTTTGAAGATTTGAGCTTTTGAGCAAAGTTTTGGAGCTTGGAGGTTCAAGAACCCAATCTCTCCCAACTTCGAGTTTAGGTCGACTCTCTCTCGATCTTCAAGAGGTAAGAGCCGATCTTAAGCTCATTGCATGTTTTAAGTAAGTTTTCAGTAGATCTATGGGTTAGAATGCATGTTTAGGTTATGGTTATGCTTTTGGAGTTTATGGGTATAAATGTATGTTCATGAACAATGTGATCTTCTTGATGTGTTGTAGATGGGGTTTATGTTGGTTTGAGGCCCCTAGGAACATGTATGCTTGTGTTTGTGTGTTGTAGAATAGGTTTGATGCATGTTGGAAAGGTTTGGAGGCGAAATGTGCATAGGGAGCCAAGTTTCTGCCCTTTGGCAGAAACCAGGTTCGGCAGCCGAAGGACTTTCGGCCGCCGAACATGGCTGGGGAGGCAGCCTTTCGGCTGCCGAAGCTTGCCCCCGAAAGGGAGACTTTCATCTCTGTCTGGCAGTTTCGGCCGCCGAAAGTGCCGCCGAACATGCATGAGTTTTGTCTCTGTCTGGGAGTTTCGGCCGCCGAAGGTGCCGCTGAACCTGCTTGACTTTCGGCTCTGGAGGGACTTTCGGCCGCCGAACCTGCCGCCGAAAGTGCCCTGTCCAGGCCTTCCTTGCATGTTTTTGTATGGTTGTTTCATGATGTTTTAGGGGGTTTTTGGGGAATAGTTTATAGTTATGTTCAGGTATGTTTGGTCCCTCATTTGAGTCCACCTGTGTAGGTTCGGACCCGAGGAACCGAGGACCCCAGCAGTGAGTTCAGCTGCTTCGGTGTTGTCAGAGTCAGCCAAAGGTGAGTGGAACTAAACTTAATCTTTTAAATTAAATGTTTTATCATGTTTCATGCATCATGATTATGCAATAGGATGATTGCATTAGTTTCACGAATATGCCGCATTGCATCGATTGTTGTTGATGTGGGTGAATGTTGGATGACCCAATTAGTCCATGACAGGAAGACCAGGACCCCATTCTACGGCCTGGCACGGTTATGGGACTCGAAGACCAGGAGCCCAGAGGAGGCCCTGGGGCAAATGGTAAGTAATGTATGTTATGACAGGAAGACCAGGACCCCATGCTACGGCCTGGCACAATGTTAGCTTGGACTAATTGGTGACAAGTTCACCCAACCCTTATGTGAATTGCCTGTGTTATGATGCATTTCATTGGAGCATAGTGTTAATATGTTTTATAGTTCTTCTCACTGGGCTTTTAGCTCACCCCTCTCCCTTTACCCCCAGGCTTGCAGGTACTGTATAGAGCGGAAGTCCGGATAGAGTAAAGAAGTCATGTTTATGTAATAGCTAGTAATGGACATGATCAAATTGTAATGTAATGCCTTAAGTACAGTATAGTTATGTAATGATGTTTATGGATGATTAGAGGTGTGCTTGACCATAGACGTTGTAATCCCTTTTAATACATGATCTTGGTTATTTTATGTCATTTATGTAAACCAACTCAGCATATGTTGTGTCACCCATTGGGGGCACTAATGAGATCCCACTGAGGGATCAATGTTATGATTATGTTAAGTATATGTATATGCACAGGTTGAGTTGGCATATGAATGGAAAGAAAAGTTTTATTTTTTATTATTTTTTTTTTGTATGTTGTTGATCATGTATGGGATTAAGCAGGTTTACAGGATGCATGTTAGGCTTGCTACGGGTCCCGGCGGCCTTAAGTCGACCCGGATCCTAGCGCCGGTAGCGGTCCGATTTTCGGGTCGTTACAGAATGGTATCAGAGCCTTAGGTTCATATGGTCGGACCTAGAGTGTCGGGCTCATAGATGTCATAGAAGGTCAAGCACAATAGGAAAGATCATGTCCACTAGGATAGGATGTGGAGTCCTGTCTTGTATGATGATGTGAAATGCCATGATAATATGCATGTGCATTAATGATATGCTATGATATGTGATGTATGTGATGCGGGTTCATGTGTGCCCACATGAACCATATGATGCTAATGTTTGCTTGTGATGTGCACTGTTTTTCAGAAAACAGGATGAGGGGAACTCGTCGATCAGCAAGATTGACTGGAGTGCCACCTGAGGATGAGGGCATGAGCGCCCGTCCTCCAGCATTGCCTAGGGCAATGTCTAGTAGGTCTAGCAGAGAAAGAGCAGTAAGAGACCCTAGAAGGTCTTTGGATCTGGGTAGAAGGTCTTTGGATCTGGGTAGAAGCAGATCAGTCAGAGGAACAGTTCAGGGAGGAGCGTCAGAGGACATGGGGGATGATATGGATGTAGAGCAGAGGAGGGATGGCAGTCTGGGAGTTAGCATGTCCGAGGAAGGTATGGGAGAGTCCCAAGGAGGCACTCAGGCCTCGGGATTTGTTCAGCCACCCCACTACCCACACTTCTCACAACATCCCGGGTATTCGATGGGAGGTACATCGGATTACCCTAGCTTCACTCCTTATCCCACACAAATGCCATACCCACCATACTACCCACCATACTCACAGTACCCAATGTATCCACCCCCACCTTACTATCCAAATCCAGTAAACCCTACCTCAGAAAATGTTGCACCACCTCCACCACCTACAGAACCAGCAGCCCCAGTTGCTCAGCCATTTAGACCTAGCTCAGCCAGTGGGAGCAAGGTTAAGATGACTGACTACATGAAATTGGGTGCTCCCCAGTATGAAAAAGGGGATGACCCATTTGTATATCTTGAAAGGGTTAAAGTGATCACAGAGGAGATTGGGGCTGATGACAGTAGAGCCATTCAGATGGCTGGGTTCACGCTTAAGTGCAAGAAGGCACGAGAGTGGTTCAAGAATTATGTGAACCCGAGAGTGGACAGCATGTCCTGGGAAGAGTTTGCAAATGAGTTTGCAGGTTGGGCTTTTCCCGATAGTTCAAGAGAACTGAAGATGATAGAGTTTGAACAGTTGAGGCAGACAGAGGATATGAGCGTAGAGGAGTACACCGACAGATTCTTGGAGCTGTTGCCTTTTGCTGGGCAGAGTCTGGACACAGATTCGAAAAGGTCAAGGAGGTATGTCATGAAACTTCATTCCAGGTATTCCTTCTTGATCCAGTCAGTGGACAGGGAGAGCTTCCATGCCATAGTAGATATGGCCAGGAAAATGGAGGCCAGTGCCATCGTTCAGGGGACAATTAAGCAGTCAGTGGCACAATCTTCTGGTTCAAAAACTCTGGGTGGGGGAAGGTTAGATCCCTCTACCCTGAGTGCAGCAGCTTCAGGCAGTAAGAGATGGGGTAAGCCCAAGGGTAAGAAGAATAAGTTCTGGAACAAGGTTAAGTCCAGTCTGGGATTTGGGAGTGGCTCAAGCTCTGGTGCGGATAATGTAGTTTGTGCGAGGTGTGGTAGGCTACACAAAGGAGTATGTCGGTTTGGGACGAACGCCTGTTTCAGATGTGGTCAGGAGGGGCATATGGCTCGAGATTGTCCAAGAGCAGTCCCGATGGCTCAGTCCCAACAGACAGCTTCAGGCAATGTAGCGCAGCCAGCAGCTCCAGCCATGACTCAGGCCAGTGGCAGAGGCAGAGGGAGAGCAGCAGCCTCTTCTTCAGCGGGTTTCAGAGATGAAGGTCCATCAGCTCCAGCACGGATCTTCACAATGACACAGCAGGAGGCAGATGCATCTAACACCGTAGTGGCAGGTAACTTAATTATTGGTTGTTCAGATGTGTATGCCTTGATGGACCCTGGTGCATCTCATTCTTTTATTGCTCCGAGAGCCGTGGGGAGGTTAGGTCTGATGACTTCTGGGTTAGAGTGTCCTCTCTGGGTCAGTGGACCCAAGTGTGATCCATCAGTGGCAGAGTCAGTCTGCCAGTGTAGTCCTGTGTTTGTTGAGGGAAGATGCTTGTCCGCCGACCTAGTGGTTCTAGATTTGACAAATTTTGACGTCATTCTAGGGATGGACTGGTTATCTACCCATGGTGCTACCTTGGACTGCAGGGACAAGGTAGTCAGGTTCAGAGGTCAGGATGGGTCTGAGGTTGTCTTCAGAGGAGACAGGAGGGGTACACCTAGAGGTCTGATATCAGCTCTTCAGGCTCGTAGGTTGCTCAGGAGGGGATGTCAGGGGTATTTGGCTCATGTAAGAGAGCTTAGCAGTCAGGTTAGAGAGCCCGTCTCAGTGCCAGTGGTTAGGGAGTTCTTAGATGTGTTCCCAGACGAGCTGCCAGGTTTACCACCTGCTAGGGAGATAGAGTTCGAGATAGAACTGATGCCTGGAACCCGATCGATCTCTATCCCTCCCAACAGGATGGCGCCAGCAGAATTGAAAGAGTTGAAGGAGCAGTTACAGGAGCTGGTAGACAAGGGCTTCATCCGACCAAGTACCTCACCCTGGGGTGCTCCAGTTTTGTTTGTGAGAAAGAAGGATGGATCCCTTAGGCTTTGTATCGACTACAGGCAGTTGAACAAAGTCACTACCAAGAACAAGTACCCATTGCCAAGGATCGACGATCTATTCGACCAGCTAGCAGGAGCGGATTGTTTCTCCAAAATAGATCTGAGGTCCGGGTATCATCAGTTGAGGATCAGGGAAGAGGACGTGCCAAAGACAGCTTTCAGGACCAGATATGGGCATTTTGAGTTCCTTGTGATGCCGTTCGGGTTAACCAACACCCCTGCAGCATTCATGGATCTCATGAATAGGGTGTTTAGTCAGTACCTGGATCACTTCGTTATTGTCTTCATAGATGATATCCTAGTGTATTCCAAGAATGCAGAGGAGCATGCCCATCATCTGAGGATGGTTCTACAGACCTTGAGGGAGCATGGCTTGTATGCCAAGTTCTCCAAGTGTGAGTTCTGGCTGAGGAGCATTTCCTTCTTGGGGCATGTGGTGTCAGAAAATGGTATAGAGGTAGACCCCAAGAAGGTAGAAGCTGTGGCTAACTGGCCTAGACCCACTTCAGTGACAGAGATTAGAAGTTTCTTGGGTTTGGCAGGTTACTACAGGAGGTTCGTTCAGGACTTCTCGAAAATAGCAGCTCCCCTGACTAGACTGACCAGGAAGAATCAGAAGTTCATGTGGACTGACCAGTGCGAAGAGAGTTTTGAAGAGCTTAAGAAGAGGTTGACTTCAGCACCAGTTTTAGCTCTGCCATCTAGTGATGAGGACTTTACAGTCTTTTGTGATGCGTCCCGTGTGGGACTGGGTTGTGTACTGATGCAAAATGAGAGGGTGATTGCTTATGCTTCGAGGCAGCTAAAGAAGCATGAGTTGAATTACCCCACACATGACCTTGAGATGGCAGCAGTAATCTTTGCACTCAAGATGTGGAGGCACTACCTCTATGGGGTAAAATGTGAGATCTTTACAGATCATAAGAGCCTGCAGTACATCCTGAGTCAAAGAGATTTGAACTTGAGACAGAGGAGATGGGTAGAGCTGCTGAGTGACTATGATTGCAAGATTCAGTATCATCCGAGTAAGGCGAATGTCGTGGCAGACGCCCTAAGCCGGAAGTCACTAGGCAGTCTATCCCACATCACGGCAGAGAGGAGACCAGTGGTGAAGGAGTTTTACAAGCTCATTGATGAAGGTCTACAGTTGGAGTTGTCTGGTACAGGTGCCTTGGTTGCTCAGATGAAAGTGACACCCGTGTTTCTGGAGCAGGTGGCTCAGAAACAACATGAGGACCCAGAGTTAGTGAAGATTGCCAGGACTGTTCAGTCAGGCAAAGACAGTGAGTTCAGATTCGACAACAAGGGGATCCTCCGCTATGGGAGTCGTTTATGTGTACCAGATGACATAGGGCTAAAAGGAGACATTATGAGAGAGGCTCATAATGCAAGATACAGCATTCACCCCGGAGCCACCAAGATGTATCAGGATCTGAAGAAAGTTTATTGGTGGCCAGCTATGAAGAGAGAAGTGGCACAGTTTGTGTCAGCCTGCGAAGTTTGTTAGAGGGTGAAGCTGGAACATCAGAAGCCGGCTGGAATGCTTAACCCGCTACCTATTCCAGAGTGGAAATGGGAGAATATAGCTATGGACTTCGTAGTGGGGTTACCGGCGTCGTCCAACAGATTGGACTCCTTATGGGTGATTGTGGACAGACTCACCAAATCTGCTCACTTCATCCCTGTCAGGAGTGGCTACTCTGTGGACAAATTGGCGCAGGTGTATGTTGAGGAGATAGTCAGACTGCATGGGGTTCCTGTTTCTATAGTGTCAGATAGAGGACCCCAGTTCACCTCCAGGTTTTGGCGGAGTCTGCAGGATGCCATGGGTACTAGATTGGATTTTAGCACTGCCTTCCATCCACAGACAGACGGACAGTCAGAGAGGACCATCCAGACCATAGAAGATATGCTAAGAATGTGTGTGCTGGACTTTGGCGGTTCTTGGAGGTAGCATTTACCTTTGGTGGAGTTTGCCTACAATAACAGCCATCATGCTAGCATCGGGATGGCTCCATATGAAGCTTTATATGGGAGGAAGTGCAGGTCACCTGTTTGCTGGGAGGAAGTTGGAGATAAGGCCTTGGCAGGGCCTGAGTTAGTAGAGATCACCAGCAGGGTGGTACCCTTAATCAGAGAAAGAATCAAGACTGCTGCAAGCAGACAGAAGAGTTATGCAGACATCCGCAGAAGGCTAGTAGAGTTTCAGGAGGGGGATCTGGTATTGCTCAAGGTGTCTCCAATGAAAGGAGTGGTTCGGTTCGGGAAGAAAGGTAAGCTGGCTCCGCGGTACGTCGGACCCTTTGAAGTCTTGCAAAAGATTGAGAATGTATCGTACAAGCTGGATTTACCTGCTTCAATGGAGAGAATCCATCCGGTTTTCCATGTTTCTATGTTGAGGAAATTTGTGTCAGATCCGGGCAAGGTTCTTAGTGAGCCTGATATGGAGATCCAAGAGGATCTCACCTATGTTGAGCAGCCGGTACGGATCCTAGACACCCAGATCAGAAAGCTAAGGAACAAGGAAATCCCGATGGTGAAGGTCCTTTGGAACCACCACAATCTGGAAGAGTGCACTTGGGAGACACGGGAGTCTATGCTCCGGCAATATCCTCATCTCTTTTAAGGTTAGTCTCTATGTGTTTTATGTGTATAATATCTTGTATGCTTTGCATGAGCTAGTTGAGGAACATTCGGGGACGAATGTTCTTAAGGGGGGAGAATGTAATACCCGGCTAGACTCCGGTATCAGAATTCCTACCGTCCGGTGGAATCTCGGATGTCGGAAGCCTCTAGTAGGGTAAAACCATGTTTTCATAAAATGTTTTAATGTGTTTTATGTTTTAAGCATGAAAGAAAATGAGTTTTTGCATGAAAATAGCATTAGAGGAAAACTCAGGTTTGGCCACCGAACCTCAAGTTTGGCCGCCGAACATGCATGCGTTGCGGGTGTGCTTTAGGCCCCCGAAAGCATAAGTGAGGGAAGTCCAGGTTCAGCCGCCGAACCCCAAGTTCGGCCGCCGAACATGGCATGCATGCGGAGGCACATTCGGCCCCCGAACGTGGTCTGGCCAGCCACTATAAAAGGGTCCCTTAGCCGAAAACGGGCGAGCTTTTTCTCCATTTTCGGCCAAGGTGAGTCTCTGCCGCCCCCTCACCCATCTTTGATGTTTTTCCTCTAAATCTTTCAAGGTTTTCACTTGTTTTCACTTTGTTTTGAAGATTTGAGCTTTTGAGCAAAGTTTTGGAGCTTGGAGGTTCAAGAACCCAATCTCTCCCAACTTCGAGTTTAGGTCGACTCTCTCTCGATCTTCAAGAGGTAAGAGCCGATCTTAAGCTCATTGCATGTTTTAAGTAAGTTTTCAGTAGATCTATGGGTTAGAATGCATGTTTAGGTTATGGTTATGCTTTTGGAGTTTATGGGTATAAATGTATGTTCATGAACAATGTGATCTTCTTGATGTGTTGTAGATGGGGTTTATGTTGGTTTGAGGCCCCTAGGAACATGTATGCTTGTGTTTGTGTGTTGTAGAATAGGTTTGATGCATGTTGGAAAGGTTTGGAGGCGAAATGTGCATAGGGAGCCAAGTTTCTGCCCTTTGGCAGAAACCAGGTTCGGCAGCCGAAGGACTTTCGGCCGCCGAACATGGCTGGGGAGGCAGCCTTTCGGCTGCCGAAGCTTGCCCCCGAAAGGGAGACTTTCGTCTCTGTCTGGCAGTTTTGGCCGCCGAACATGCATGAGTTTCGTCTCTGTCTGGGAGTTTCGGCCGTCGAAGGTGCCGCCGAACCTGCCTGACTTTCGGCTCTGGAGGGACTTTCGGCCGCCGAACCTGCCGCCGAAAGTGCCCTGTCCAGGCCTTCCTTGCATGTTTTTGTATGGTTGTTTCATGATGTTTTAGGGGGTTTTTGGGGAATAGTTTATAGTTATGTTCAGGTATGTTTGGTCCCTCATTTGAGTCCACCTGTGTAGGTTCGGACCCGAGGAACCGAGGACCCCAGCAGTGAGTTCAGCTGCTTCGGTGTTGTCAGAGTCAGCCAGAGGTGAGTGGAACTAAACTTAATCTTTTAAATTAAATGTTTTATCATGTTTCATGCATCATGATTATGCAATAGGATGATTGCATTAGTTTCACGAATATGCCGCATTGCATCAATTGTTGTTGATGTGGGTGAATGTTGGATGACCCAATTAGTCCATGACAAGAAGACCAGGACCCCATTCTACGGCCTGGCACTATGTAAGGAAAGACCAGGACCCCATTCTACGGCCTGGCACGGTTATGGGACTCGAAGACCAGGAGCCCAGATGAGGCCCTGGGGCAAATGGTAAGTAATGTATGTTATGACAGGAAGACCAGGACCCCATGCTACGGCCTGGCACAATGTTAGCTTGGACTAATTGGTGACAAGTTCACCCAACCCTTATGTGAATTGTCTGTGTTATGATGCATTTCATTGGAGCATAGTGTTAATATGTTTTATAGTTCTTCTCACTGGGCTTTTAGCTCACCCCTCTCCCTTTACCCCCAGGCTTGCAGGTACTGTATAGAGCGGGAGTCCGGATAGAGTAAAGAAGTCATGTTTATGTAATAGCTAGCAATGGACATGATCAAATTGTAATGTAATGCCTTAAGTACAGTATAGTTATGTAATGATGTTTATGGATGATTAGAGGTGTGCTTGACCATAGACGTTGTAATCCCTTTTAATACATGATCTTGGTTATTTTATGTCATTTATGTAAACCAACTCAGCATATGTTGTGTCACCCATTGGGGGCACTAATGAGATCCCACTGAGGGATCAATGTTATGATTATGTTAAGTATATGTATATGCACAGGTTGAGTTGGCATATGAATGGAAAGAAAAGTTTTAATTTTTTTTTTTTTGTATGTTGTTGATCATGTATGGAATTAAGCAGGTTTACAGGATGCATGTTAGGCTTGCTACGGGTCCCGGCGGCCTTAAGTCGACCCGGATCCTAGCGCCGGTAGCGGTCCGATTTTCGGGTCGTTACATGAAACATACAAGAACTAATCTTAGAAAAGATAAGGGTATTGCTGGAGCATGGACTCCCGTGTCTCCCAAGTGCACTCTTCCATATTATGGTGGTTCCATAGGACTTTCACCATCGGGATTTCCTTGTTTCTTAGCTTTCTGATCTGGGTGTCTATGATCCGCACTGGCTGCTCAACATAGGTGAGATCCTCTTGGATCTCCACATCAGGCTCACTAAGAACCTTGCCCGGATCTGACACAAATTTCCTCAAAATTGAAACATGGAAAACCGGATGGATTCTTGCCATTGAAGCAGACAAATCTAGCTTGTACAACACATTCCCAATCTTCTGTAAGATTTCAAAGGGTCCGATGTATCGCGGGGCTAGTTTATCTTTCTTCCCAAAGCGAACCACTCCTTTCATTGGAGACGCCTTGAGCAATACCAGATCCCCCTCCTGAAACTCTATCTGCCTTCTGCGGATGTCTGCATAACTCTTCTGCCTGCTTGCCGCAGTCTTGATTCTCTCTCTGATTATAGGTACCACCCTGCTGGTAACCTCTACTAACTCAGGCCCTGCCAAGGCCTTCTCTCCAACTTCCTCCCAACAAACAGG
The DNA here is from genome assembly GCF_001659605.2 of Manihot esculenta. NCBI lineage: Eukaryota > Viridiplantae > Streptophyta > Magnoliopsida > Malpighiales > Euphorbiaceae > Manihot > Manihot esculenta. Next base: position 29,715,219 of record NC_035177.2, on the reverse strand, counting down.
TGATCTGCACTTCCTTCCATATAAAGCTTCATATGGAGCCATCCCGATGCTAGCATGATGGCTGTTATTGTAGGCAAACTCCACCAAAGGTAGATGCTGCCTCCAAAAACCGCAAAAGTCCAGCACACACATTCTAAGCATATCCTCGATAGTCTGGATGGTCCTTTCTTACTGTCCGTCATTCTGGGGGTGGAAGGCAGTGCTGAAATGTAACCTAGTACCCATGGCATTCTGCAGACTCCGCCAAAACCTGGAGGTGAACTGGGGCCCTCTATCTGACACTATCGAAACAGGAACCCCATGCAGCCTGACGATCTCATCCACATATACCTGCGCCAACTTGTCCACAGAGTAGCCACTCCTGACAGGAATGAAGTGAGCAGATTTGGTGAGTCTGTCCACAATCACCCATATGGAGTCCAATCTGTTGGACGCTGCCGGTAACCCCACTACGAAGTCCATAGCTATATTCTCCCATTTCCACTCTGGAATAGGTAGCGGGTTAAGCATTCCAGCCGGCTTCTGATGTTCCAGCTTCACCCTCTGACACACTTCGCAGGCTGACACGAACTGTGCTACTTCTTTCTTCATTACTGGCCACCAATAAACTTTCTTCAGATCTTGGTACATCTTGGTGGCTCCGGGGTGAATGCTGTATCTTGCATTATGAGCCTCTCTCATAATGTCTCCTTTTAGCCCTATGTCATCTGGTACACACAATCGACTCCCATAGTGGAGGATCCCCTTATTGTCAAATCTGAACTCACTGTCCTTGCCTGACTGAACAGTCCTGGCAATCTTTACTAACTCTGGGTCCTCATGCTGTTTCTGAGCCACCTGCTCCAGAAACACGGGTGTCACTTTCATCTGAGCAACCAAGGCACCTGTACCAGACAACTCCAACTGTAAACCTTCATCAATGAGCTTGTAAAACTCCTTCACCACTGGTCTCCTCTCTGCCGTGATGTGGGATAGACTGCCTAGTGACTTCCGGCTTAGGGCGTCTGCCACGACATTCGCCTTACCCGGATGATACTGAATCTTGCAATCATAGTCACTCAGCAGCTCTACCCGTCTCCTCTGTCTCAAGTTCAAATCTTTTTGACTCAGGATGTACTGTAGGCTCTTATGATCTGTAAAGATCTCACATTTTACCCCATAGAGGTAGTGCCTCCACATCTTGAGTGCAAAGATTACTGCTGCCATCTCAAGGTCATGCGTGGGGTAATTCAACTCATGCTTCTTCAGCTGCCTAGAAGCATAAGCAATCACCCTCTCATTCTGCATTAGTACACAACCCAGTCCCACACGGGACGCATCACAAAAGACTGTAAAGTCCTCATCACTAGATGGCAGAGCTAAAACTGGTGCTGAAGTCAACCTCTTCTTAAGCTCTTCAAAACTCTCTTCGCACTGGTCGGTCCACAGAAACTTTTGATTCTTCCTGGTTAGTCTGGTCAGAGGAGCTGCTATTTTCGAGAAGTCCTGAATGAACCTCCTGTAGTAACCTGCCAAACCCAAGAAACTCCTGATCTCCGTCACTGAAGTGGGTCTAGGCCAGTTAGCCACAGTTTCTGTCTTCTTGGGGTCCACCTCAATCCCATTCTCTGACACTACATGCCCCAAGAATGAAATGCTCCTCAGCCAGAACTCACATTTAGAGAACTTGGCATACAAGCCATGTTCCCTCAAGGTCTGCAGAACCAACTTCAGATGATGGGCATGCTCCTCTGCATTCCTGGAATACACTAAGATATCATCTATGAAGACAATTGTAACGACCCGAAAATCCGGACCGCTACCGGCGCTAGGATCCAGATCGACTTAAGGTCGCCGGGACTCGTAGCAAGCCTAACATACATCCTGTATAGCTGGTATAATCCCATACATGATCAAACATAAGCATAAACTTTAAAACATAAAACTGTAAACTTCTTCTTTAACCCGTTTGACCTGTGTATGCACTATGACTGAACTCATAGAACCCCTAGGGTCAGCATACCCTTTGTCAAACTCGGTCCATCACATGAAATGACATAAAATAAAACTCATGTATAAAGGGATTAACCAACTCGGGCCAAGCACAATACTATAATTCTGAACATATAACATAATATCATTATGCAATACAACTCTTTTTACATCAATACATAACCTTACATTACATCATGTCCACTACTATTCTATTACATGTCAAGACCATAACCATATCTCGTCGTCTTCCTGAACTACCTCTGACCCTGCAAACCTGGGGTTAGGGGAGAGGGGTGAGCTAAAAAGCCCAGTGAGCAGAAACCATAAAGAAAACAGTTCATTTTAACGTATGCTATCATGAAATGCATCACATCACAAACATATCACATCAAGGATGAATTTGTCACCCATAGCCCTCTACGTGTCGTAATACGTCCAACTATACCAGGGGCGATGAGGCCACACCTAGTATTCGCTTACTTAACTCATATCATAACATGTCCGACTACACCAGGGGCGATTAGGCCTCACCTAGTGTTCGCTTACATAACATAGTGCCAGGGGCGACCTGGTCTTTCTATCTCATATCATACCATGGCATATCATATCATATCATATCGTATTGAGGGCTAAAGGATCATTCAAGATTCATCCACATCAACAACATATTATGCAATGCATCATATTCGTGAATACTAATGCAATACAACCTACTACATATCATGGCATTTTATGATGCATGAACATGCTTAACATTTGATTTACTTTAAAACATAAGGTTCAGTTCCACTCACATGAGACTAGCTCTGGACTATCTCTGAAGCAGTTGACACTGCTAAGCACCTCGGTTCCTCGGGTCCGTTCCTACACAGGTGGACTCCAATAAGGGACCAAACATACATAAACATAACTCTACTATACTCCCCAAAAACCCCCTAAAACATCCTGAAAACATCACATAAAAACATGCAAGAAAAGTCTGGACAGGGCACTTTCGGCAGCACCTTCGGCGGCCGAAAGTCCAGACAGATCCGAAAGTCAGGCACTTTCGGCGGCACCTTCGGCGGCCGAAAGTCCCAGACAGATCCGAAAGTCCTCTTTCGGAGGCAAGCTTCGGCAGCCGAATGCTGCCTCCACAAGGGGGTTCGGCGGCCGAAAGTCCCTTCGGCGGCCGAACCTGAGTTTCTCCCGAATGGCAGAAACTCAGCTCTCCTATGCACATTTCGCCTCCCAAGCTCAAATCATGCATACCATTTAACCAAAACATGCATACAAGCTCCTAGGGGCCTCAAACAAACATATACCCTATCTACAACACTTCAAACATACTCAAACATGCCACATTGTTCAAAAATCACATAAAACCTAACATAGCTCAACTAACTCAAACATGCATTTCTACCCCATAAAACTTCATAAAACTTATTTAAAACATACTATGAGCTTAAGATCGGCTCTTACCTCTTGAAGATCGAGGGTTGAGGAGATCTAAACTTGGAGATGGGAGAAGTTCCAACTTTTGGTCTCCAAGCTCCAAAACTCGTTCTAAGCTCAAAGATCTTCAAAACCAAAGTTATAAACTTGTAAAAATCATGGAAAAAGGAAGGAAAAACTCAAGATTGGGGAAGGATGGCGGAATGCTCACCTTGGCCGAAATGGGGAGAAAAAGCTCGCCCGTTTTCGGCTAAGGGACCCTTTTATAGGTGGCTGGCCAGGCCACGTTCGGGGGCCGAATGTGCCTCCGCATGCATGCTATGTTCGGCGGCCGAAGGTTAAGTTCGGCGGCCGAACCTGGACTTCCGTCGTTCATGCTTTCGGGGGCCTAACGTGCCTCCAAAACCCATTCATGTTCGGCGGCCGAACTTGACTTTCGGCGGCCGAACCTGAGTTTTCCTCCAAGGACTTTTTCATGCAAAAACTCATTTTATTTCATACTTAAAACATTAGAATACATGAAAACATTTTATAAAAACATGATTTTACCCTTCTAGAGGTTTCCGACATCCGCGATTCCACCGGACGGTAGGAATTCCGATGCCGGAGTCTAGCCGGGTATTACAACAATAACAAAGTGATCTAGGTACTGACTAAACACTCTGTTCATGAGATCCATGAATGCTGCAGGGGCGTTAGTTAACCCGAACGGCATTACAAGGAACTCAAAATGCCCATATCTGGTCCTGAAAGCTGTCTTTGGCACATCCTCATCTCTGATCCTCAGCTGGTGGTACCCAGATCTCAGATCTATTTTGAAGAAACAACCCGCTCAGGCTAGCTGGTCAAATAGATCGTCGATCCTAGGCAACGGGTACTTATTCTTGGTAGTGACTTTGTTCAACTGCCTGTAGTCGATACAAAGCCTAAGGGATCCATCATTCTTTCTTACGAACAAAATTGGTGCACCCCAAGGCGAAGTGCTCGGTCGGATGAAGCCCTTTTCTACCAACTCTTGCAACTGTTCCTTCAATTCTTTCAACTCGGCTGGAGCCATCCTGTAGGGAGGAATAGAGATCGGTCGGGTTCCAGGCATCAATTCTATCTCGAACTCTATCTCCCTAGCAGGTGGTAAACCTGGCAGCTCGTCTGGGAAGACGTCTAGAAACTCTCTAACCACTGGCATCGAGGCGGGCTCTCTAACCTGACTGCTAATCTCTCTCACATGAGCCAAATACCCCTGACATCCCTTCCTAAGCAACCTACGAGCCTGAAGAGCTGATATCAGACCTCTAGGTGTACCCCTCCTGTCTCCCCTGAAGACAACCTCTGACCCATCCTGAACTCTGAACCTGACTACCTTGTCCCTGCAGTCCAAGGTAGCACCATGGGTAGATAGCCAGTCCATCCCTAGAATGACATCAAAATCTATCAAATCTAGAACCACCAGGTCGGCAGACAAGCATCTTCCCTCAACAAACACAGGACTACACTGGCAGACTGACTCTGCCACTGATGGATCACACTTGGGTCCACTGATCCAGAGAGGACACTCTAACTCAGAGATCATCAACCCCAACCTCTGGACGGCTCTCGGAGCAATAAAAGAATGAGATGCACCAGGGTCCATCAAGGCATACACATCTGAACAACCAATGACTAAATTACCTGCCACCACGGTGTTAGATGCGTCTGTCTCCTGCTGAGTCATCGTGAAGATCCGTGCTGGAGCTGATGGACCTTCACCTCTGAAACCCGCTGAAGAAGAGGCTGCCCCTCTCCCTCTGCCTCTGCCGCTGGCCTGAGTCATGGCTGGAGCTGCTGGCTGAGCCACACTGCCAGAAGCTGTCTACTGAGACTGTGCTCCAAAAGCTGCCCTAGGACACTCCCGAGCCATGTGTCCCTCTTGCCCGCATCTGAAGCAGGCTGCTGTCCCAGCCCGACAAACTCCCCTGTGTAGCCTACCACACTTTGCACAAACTGCATTATCTGCGCCAGAGCTTGAGCCACTCCCTAGTCCCAGACTAGACTTGACCTTGTTCCAAAACTTGTTCTTCTTGGGCTTCCTAGTGGTGTTACTCCACTTTTTGCTACCTGAAGCTACTGCACTGAAAGAGGAAGAGCCTGGGGTCTTAGAACCAGAAGGCTGTGCCACTGACTGCTTAACTGTTCCCTGAACAATGGCACTGGCCTCCATTTTCCGGGCCATATCCACTATGGCGTGGAAACTCTCCCTGTCTGCTGACTGGATCAAGGAGGAATATCTAGAGTGGAGTTTCATGATATACCTCCTTGATCTTTTCTGATCCGTGTCAAGGTTTTGCCCTGCAAATGGCAACAGCTCCAAGAATCTGTCTGTGAACTCCTCTATACCCATCTCATCAGTCTACCTCAATTGCTCAAACTCTATCATCTTCAGCTCCCTTGAACTATCTGGGAAAGCCCATCCTGCAAACTCGTTTGCAAACTCCTCCCAAGACATGCTGTCTACTTTCGGGTTCACATAATTCTTGAACCATTCTCGTGCCTTCTTGCACTTAAGAGTGAACCCAGCCATCTGAATGGCTCTACTGTCATCAGCCCCAATCTCATCCGTGATCACCTTAACCCTCTCAAGATACACAAACGGGTCATCCCCTTTTTCATACTGGGGAGCACCCAACTTCATGTAGTCGGTCATCTTGACCTTGCTCCCACTGGCTGAGCTAGGTCTAGAAGGTTGGGTAACAGGGGCTGCTGGTTCTGTAGGTCGTGGAGGTGGTGCAACATTTTCTGAAGTAGGGTTTGGATAGTAAGGTGGGGGTGGATACATTGGGTATTGTGAATATGGTGGGTAGTAGGGTGGGTATGGCATCTGTGAGGGATAAGGGGTGAAACTAGGGTAATCCGATGTACCTCCCATCGAATACCCGGGATTTTGTGAGAAGTGTGGGTAGTGGGGTGGCTGAACAAATCCCGAGGCCTGAGTGCCTCCTTGGGACGCTCCCATTCCCTCTTCTGACATACTAACTCCCAAACTGCCATCCCTTCTCTGCTCTACATCCATATCATCCCCCATGTCCTCTGACGCTCCTCCCTGAACTGTTCCTCTGACTGATCTGCTTCTACCCAGATCCAAAGACCTTCTAGGGTCTCTTACTGCTCTGTCCCTGTTGGACCTGCTTGACATTGCCCTAGGCAATGTAGGAGGACGGGCACTCATGCCCTCATCCTAAGGTGGCACTCCAGACAATCGTGCAGATCGACGAGTTCCTCTCATCCTGTTTTCTGAAAGGCAGCACATAACAAGCAAACATTAGCATCATATGGTTCATGTGGGCACACATGAACCCTCATCACATACATATCATTCATATCATAGCATTAATGCACATGTATATAATCATGGCATTTCACATCATCAAACAAGACAGGACTCCACATCCTATCCTAGTGGACATGATCTTTCCTATTGTGCTTGACCTTCTATAACATCTATGAGCCCGACACTCTAGGTCCGACCATATGAACCTAGGGCTCTGATACCATTCTGTAACGACCCGAAAATCGGACCGCTACCGGCGCTAGGATCCGGGTCGACTTAAGGCCGCCGGGACCCGTAGCAAGCCAAACATACATCCTGGAAACCCGTTTAATCCCATACATGATCAAAAACATACATAAAAATTTAAAACTTTTCTTTCATACATTCTATCATACGCCAAACTCAACCTGTGCATGCACTGAACATATACATAATCATATCTTGACCCCTCTGTGGGATCTCATCAATGCCCCCAATGGGTGGCATAACATATGTTGAGTTGGCTAAACATAGTCATCATAAAACCTCTAAGATCATGTATTCTAATCCTCAATATCTTTATAAATAACATGACTGTTCAACTTTACATCATTATACAATTTATCATGTCCACTTTCTAACTATTACAAACATGAGACTTTACTCTTCTTGACTTCTCTGTCTAGCCCGCACCTGCAATCCTGGGGGATTAGGGAAAAGGGGTGAGCTACTAGAGCCCAGTGAGCAGAATAATAGAAAACAATATTTAAATCTCATGCCATTATGTAATGCAACACATCACAACTAATCACATCTCGGATGGTATTGTCACCAATAGTCCTCTACATTCCAAAGTGCCAGGACGTAGAATGAGTACAACCGGTCTTTCTCTTAACATAGCATATCATACATACCAATGTGCCAGGGACGTAGAATGGGTACAACCTGGACTTTCTCTTACATAGTGCCAGGGACGTAGAATGGGTACAACCTGGACTTCCATACCATCTCATGCCGTAGCATCATCATACCATATGAGGACTAAAGGATCATTCAATAACCAATCCACATCAACATCATAAATGCAATGCAACATATTCGTGAATTCTAATGCAAACAACCTAATTCATCACATGGCATTCATGATGCATGAACATGCTCAACTGTATAATTCATTTGCTTTAAAAACATAAAGGTTTATTCTACTCACCTCTGGCCGAAGCTCTACTGACTCAGAAGCAGCTGAACTCACTGCTAGGGTCCTCGGTTCCTCGGGTCCGAACCTACACAGGTGGACTCAAATGAGGGACCAAACAACTAGAACATAACTCTAAAAACATCCCCCAAAAACCCCCAAAAACACCTCAAAACAATCATGCAAAAACATGCAAAGGAAGGCAGAACAGGGCAGGTTCGGCGGCACCTTCGGCGACCGAAAGTCCCAGACAGAGACAAAAGTCTCTTTTCGGGGGCAACTTCGGCAGCCGAAAGGCCTGCCTCCCCAGCCATGTTCGGCGGCCGAAAGTTCCTTCGGCTGCCGAACCTGGTTTCTGCCAAAGGGCAGAAACTTGGCTCCTTTATGCACATTTGCCTCCCAAATCTTTCAACATGCATATAACTCATCCAAATCATGCAAATATACATACATTGGCTCCTAGGGGCTTCAAACTAACTTAAACCCCAACTACAACACACAACAACAACTCAAATCCAACATACATGCTCAAAACATAACATTAACTCAAAAATCTAACTATGAGCTAAACATGCGTTCTACCCCATAGATCTTGCATAAAACTTACTTTAAACATGAAATGAGCTTAAGATCGGCTCTTACCTCTTGAAGATCGAGAGAGAGACGTTCTAAACTCGAAGTGGGAGATTTTGAGTTCTTGAACCTCAAAGCTCCAAAACTTGCTTTAAACTCGAAAATCTTCAAAACAAAGCAAAAGCTTGTGAAAAACTTGAAAGATTTGAAGGAAAGAACTCAAGGATGGTGAGGAATGGCGGAAGGACTCACCTTGGCCGAAAATGGGGAAAAAGCTCGCCCGTTTTCGGCTAAGGGACCCTTTTATAGTGGCTGGCCAGGCCACGTTCGGGGGCCGAAAGTGCCTCCGCATGCATGCCATGTTCGGCGGCCGAACTTGAGGTTCGGCGGCCGAACCTGGACTTTCCTCACTTATGCCTTCGGGGGCCTAAAGCACTCCCGAAGTGCATGCATATTCGGCGGCCGAACTTTGAGTTTCGGCGGCCGAACTTTGAGTTTCGGCGGCCGAACTTTGAGTTTCGGCGGCCGAACCTGAGTTTCCTCCAAGGGTGTTTTTATTCAAAATCTCATTTCCTCTTTACTTAAAATCATCAAAAACATTAAAACATTTCATGAAAACATGGTTTTACCCTTCTAGAGGTCTCCGACATCCGAAATTCCACCGGACGGTAGGAATTTCGACACCGGAGTCTAGCCGGGTATTACACTTTAGCCACATAAAATATGCCATATATATGTTTTATTGGAAAATCTGCTAGAAACTCACTCTGAGTAATTATTCAAACAAATATTTAAATATTAATAATTTTTTTAAAATAAACTAAAATTTAATGAGAATAATAAAACAGTAACCTAAGTTCAAATAACCGTAAGTTAAATTTATCTTTATATTATAATATATTTTTCAATCGAATTCTCCCGTACATTGAATTTCGTAAACCCATAATAGTTTTGTATGTTTTTTTTTTATCCCTTTTTGATAATCCATAATTCCTTGGTCTATTTTAGATTTTTATTCTTAATATCTTCCTCCATTTCAATTAAAACAAAATAAAATATTTCATTATTTCAAATTTATTCTTTAATGTAAGTTGTAATGTATGAACTTCACACATTCAAGGCAAATTTTTAAATTTTTTTGTCTAGTTTTTAGGTGTTGAATCTTTTTCTTGTCAAATAAGTTAGAAAATGTTAGATATATATTTAGTAGCAGCAATATAATACTCATATTATAATATATCAATATTATAATATAGCGATTAAGTAAATATGAATCTTTTCCTCTTTGAATTCTATTCACATAGCTATTAAATAAAAATGCATCTTATTCTATATATTATAATATATTAATATTATTTATAAAAAACAATTCTATTCACATGTTTCAAATACTAAATATAATAACTTTGCATGGCCAACTATCGAACTTGATCGCCAAAAATAACTCTCGTCTTCCCCTTTAAATTTTCTGCTTGGAGAATCCCTTCTTTCACAATTTCAACTCACAATCCAACCATGGCCTTTACAGAACCCACCATGCTTCCTCTTATTTTTGCAGCCTTCATCATCTGTTTCTGCTCTTTTTCTTCATTGGCTGAGCTTCAAAGTTTCCAGCAGCCATTGAAATCTGATGGTTCTCTTAGCTTCTTGGTGATTGGAGATTGGGGAAGAAGAGGACTTTACAACCAATCTGAAGTTGCTTTACAGGTACTCTTGTTTTTCTTTTTCTTCTTTTCATCCATAGATGAATTTTCTCCTGCTTTAGTCTCGTATTAATTTTTGTTCCTGCACCATTCTCTTCTTTTCTTTGAGAATAAAAAATTTTATAAAGAAATGAATAATGAATATGTAAAAAAAAATTATGTTTAGATGTGCTAAAAGAGAAAAAAATTTATAAAGAAATTATCTATCTCTTGGATGCAACACTTCTCTTCAATATTGAGTAACGTAGAAGTTTTGGGTTCATAAGTTTCTCTATTTAATTTTTCAAAAAATTCTGAAGAAATTCACATGATATCAATAATCATTTTTGATAAATGTATAAATTTATATTTGGTAAAATGATTTTCAGATGGGAGTAATTGGAGAGGAACTGGACATAGATTTTGTGATATCTACTGGAGATAATTTTTATGAAGATGGTTTGACAGGAATTGATGATCCAAATTTTTATGAGTCTTTTACTAATATCTACACAGCCCCAAGCTTGCAAAAGCAATGGTACAGTGGTATGTTAATTCTCCAAATTTAATAAAATTATTATATTATTCAATGCTTTGAGAAATATGAATCCATTAATTTAATTAATTTTTTCATTATTTTCTTTTCTGCAGTTTTGGGTAACCATGATTACAGAGGTGATGTTGAAGCACAGTTGAATCCAATCCTCACACAAAAGGATAGCAGATGGCTTTGCATGAGGTCATTTATAGTCAATGCAGGTAAACAAAAAAATAAGAAGAAGAAGAAATAAAAGTCCTAATTTTAATTTTTTTTTTACTAAAAATTTAAATCCTGAAGCAACAAACTGCTTGAGATTTGTTCAGGGCATAATTGATATTAATATTTTAATTTTTCTTTTTTGTCTTATTTCTGTAGAAATTGTTGAAATTTTCTTTGTGGACACATCTCCATTTGTGAATGACTACTTCACAAACTCAGAACATAACTATGACTGGAAAGGTATTTCTCCTAGGGAGACTTACCTTGCCAATCTGTTGAAGGTAATGCTTCAAAATTCCCAAGCATATTTTATGAAATTTACTAATAAATCCATATTTGACATAATGCAAAAGTTGAAATGAATTCTTATATTTATTTATTCCAAACAAAAATTTAAAAGCTATTCTCAAAATTTGAAGGGTAAAAAAAACAAATAATTCAATCCACAACTGGGAAAGGTAATGATGGATTTGATTTCACCTCTGTAATAGGATGTGGATGCAGCACTGAGCAGCTCCAATGCAAAATGGAAACTTGTTGTTGGCCACCATGCCATCTTAAGTGCAGGACACCATGGAATCACAGTAGAGCTTCTACAGCAGCTTGTTCCAATTCTACAGGTAATTTAAAAATATATGAATCAGCCAGTAATTACCAAAAGAATATTGATGAACCTTGAAGTTGCCATTTTTTTCTCAATTATTTTCCCAGGAACATAATGTTGATGCTTACATAAACGGGCATGATCACTGTATCCAACATATCAGCAGCAGTCACAGGTACAACCTATAGATTTCCACAAGAAACATCGTTAAAAAAGTTTATGCAAAACACTAAATCAATTGTTTCTCAATGCAGCAACATTCAATTCATAACAAGTGGAGGCGGCTCAAAGGCCTGGAGGGGTGATATAAGGAAGTGGGATCCAGAGGAATTGAAGTTATATTATGATGGCCAAGGATTTATGTCAGTGCAAATGACCGACTCCACGGCCGCTTTTGCATTTTATGATGCCTATGGCAGTGTTTTGCACCAATGGAGCATATCCAAAGAGAGTCACTCAGCTGCATAAAGATGCAAGAATCGATAATTGCTAATAGGATTATACCATCACTATTATAAATACAAAAAAAAATGCAGGGCAGATGCAAATAAAAAAGAGAATTTGTAATGACCTTCAAAAAACATAGGTGAACTACGCTTTATAGGCTTCCATACTGATGTACAAATGTAAAAATTCATATTGGTAGTTACAATTAGTTTTATTTAAAAATCTTTGATGATTTTACCTTTTTCTTTCTGCTGAAGCATTGCCTCTTTCCAGAGGATGAACTGTCGTTTGATTTCCACGCATTCCTTTTGAGAGCACAAGGAGAGATCCAATCATTGGATTGCTTTGAGTTTCAATCAACATGTAGAGCAATTTAACTCATTTTACGGATTCCACAAAAAATTGAACATAACTAATCTGATCTTATGCTGTTAGAATTGTATTAGAAAATCCAACTTAGAGCAGAAATACATACATTAAGAAAACGTAAAAGTGCAAGGGGAAGGAAATTGCCGAACAACAAAACCAGCCAATACTGCAGCTCAAGTGACTAATGTTATAAACAACTTGAAATCCCTTGTCAAGAACCTTCAAATGAAACACTGTATATAATTCCCTCTGTTCTCCAATATGGTAAGCTCAATAGTAACTCTTTGTGTAATTTATTTAAATAATCTTCCCATGCAATAATGGCAGCAGAAAAGTTTGCCCAACCAAAGGAACGTTCACATTTCTGGTTGTTGTCGTCACAGCTGAACACCAATTCCACCAGCTGATGGTCCCTCAAACGAAAGACTTCAAGGCAATATTTTTCTCCCTTTGTGATTGCAATAATTGTATTGCCTTGCAACTTTCCTGGTGAGAAATAAGCAACTCCGAGGCTTTCCAACAATAGAATTGTACTATCTATTAGAATGGCAAAAAAATTCAGATATCAGTGGATAAAATTCAAAGTTACCATTTTAAAGAAAGTTTGACCTTTTGGCTTGTCTGGGTCCCAATTTGCATGTACTAATGGTTAAGTACGTTTAGAAAAAAAAAAAAAAAGCAGATTAGATTTAGAAGGATATGCACATTTTCCTCAGTAGTGGAGCAAACATTTCAGAAAAGTTTTTCAAGAAGGAAAACTTTGCAAAGAAAATTTATTTATGTGTGTACGCATGGGCGTGCATGTATTGCAGTTTGCTTCAATTTTTTACTAGCGGAGGCAGCTCAAAAGCTTGGACAGGAGATGTAGATTGGTGGAATCCGAAGGAAATGAAGTTTTTCATGATGGTCAAGGTTTCATGTCTATGGAGATTACACAAACTCAAGTAGAATTGTGTTCTATGATGTTTCTGGCTATATTTTGCACAAATGGAGCAAGAACAAAGAGCTTCACTCTACCATTTAAGCAAGTTATTTTGCTTCAAGCAAGAACAAGGTGAAGAAGAAGAAGAAGAAACTGATGGGAGCTTGGATTAAGATTGAGGAAGGGATTATGTTATCTTGTAGACTTGTAGTCTTTGTATTTTATGAGAAGGAAAAATTAGAAAAAAAATATTATTTAAGTTATTGCTGGCAAATATTTATTTATTGTAAAATATTTCCTTTGTCATATAATGAGATCGAGCTTATATTAGATTAGTTATTTAATTTTTTAGTATTTAATTTGCCCCTAATTTAGCTTTTGTTATTGCAAATTGCAACAATTAGTTATTTGCATGCGTAACCAAACTAAACACTTCCATATGACCCATGAGAGATTTAAAAGTTAAAACTTATAGGGAGAATTACTATTAGTACCTTAGGTTTGGTGAAACTCACTAGTTAGTCCCTTTGGTTTTGAAAAACACATTAAAACATCTATGAGGTATTAGAAAATCAACTAATTAGTCCCTCCATTAATTTTAGCCATTAAGTATTCAGAAAAGCCTAAAATGAAAGGCTATTAGTTTAATTTTTATAAAACTAAGAGACCAACTAATGAATTTTGTTCATATTATAGGAGCTAAATAATAGAACACTTAATGTCTAAAGTTAACAAATAATTGATTAGTAGATTTTTTAATATCTCAAGAATGTTTTAATGAGTTTTTTTAAATCAATGAACTAACTAGTAAATTTCATAAAATCTGAGGGGCTAAATAATTATTTTTCCAAATTTTTATCATTAATTAAGTTATAAATATATAAATTTAGACTTTTCACCTATAAAATATTTAATTTAGCTAAGCTATCCTTTACTTCCATTTTGATCTACGTTTGAAAATATTTTATTATACACACTTTTTTTAAATTAATTATCAATTATTCAAGGACAGATTAATTAATGCTGAATCGAGAAATTTTATTATAATTGTTATATATAAAACAGTTAAATTTTGACTATTAATTGGGTGATTTTCACTGATGCTGTCTAAATTAAGGAGTTGTAATATAGTAGTACATAATAATTAATTTGTAACAGAAAAATGTCTGAACTTTAATTTCAATAACAATAAAATATACATTAGCTGATTGGTTTAGCTCCGAAAAATTGGTATGACATTATTTGGTGGCATTTTTAATATTTACTTTTGCCGGCTAGGACCCTCAGCAAATGAAAGAACACCAATTTGGTTAAATATTTTAATCCTACAGTCCATTTTATTTTATCCTTGACCGTTCCGTTTCTCTTTCTTTTGCCCCATGATTAAGCGAAGATTAGTGTCTCTAAATGAAATGAATTTTGATATTCAATTGTTGAATGAGAGATGGGATTAGGTAGAGAAATTTAGAGAAAACTTAAAATGAGATTTAGAATGAATTTTGAATGTTAGAAAACTTAGTTCAAGCTTTAGATTGGTTTTGTTGATTGTGAAAGAGATAGACAAACCAGAAGACAGAGAAAAGCCAAGGGTCTATCTGATTTCTATCTGTCAAAGAAGTTTTAATCACAACCTCCATCCCACACCTTCAACTCTTCGACAACAAATGGCATATTTGATCAATTCTACTTGAGGCTCAAGACATCTGAGAAGGAGGGAGAGATGCAGAGGAAGATTTGGGTATTCTAAAATGAAAAAGTTTAGGGCTTAGGAATAATTGAAAACAATTTTAATTGGGTTAATAGTCTTACATAGTTAGCACTAGTATGGTTAGTAGTGCTCTATGCTGGAAAAAATATATATATATTTACAATGTCAATGCAAAGGCCGCGTTCATTTTTCTAGAGCTCAATCATTACCAATCAGTCCATAGATAGCTTATCGTTACCTCAATTGAAGTTCAGATTTTTTTTTTTGTTACAAATTATTATTAATTAGCATTATGTTATAACCTCTAAGTTCAGGTAGCACTGATGCAAATAATTAGTATTCAGTAAGACTTATATGGAACCCACTATTATTAATAGCTACAATAAAATCTTTGTATATACTACATAATAATTTTCCCTAAATCAAAGGCAGAGAGTGCCAAATTTTAGAACAATGTATAATTGTTATAATTAATAAAAATTTAGAGACTGTACTTTTACCACATAATAATAGTAGTGCATTTATTATTTTTTTTATACATTATATTTTTTATTACTTTTAAATAATTAAAAAAAAACTTAATAGGGTCCATACCATACTTTTTTAGTAAATCTACCAATACATTCAATATGTAATTTAAAGACACTAAACGAAAAATATAATATGAAGATATCATAATAAAAACTAGGACATAAGAGACCAAAACATATTCCTGCAATGTGAAACTAAGATTTAATAAAACTAATCTTAATGAGCCATTGAACAATCAATAAAAATACATAAGTATATTTTTTAATTAATTAATGTTTTGGATAATATACTAGCAAAAGAAAAATTGGGATAGGATCTTATAGAGTTTCCCCCTTCAAAACCGGACGTGAAAGTTTCCTCTCATCCAGCTCAAATAGTTATACCAAATATAATATATTCATATAATAATAACTAAAAATTGATTACATAGGGATAAAATAATTATAAATAAATTTTTATGTCACAAAAAATTAAGATTGTTGATATATTTTTATAATTGACAACAAAACTTTTTTTGAATGTGAAATTTAATGTGATTATGATTTTCAAAATTAAAGGAAAATTAAGGGATAATTTAAAAAGATATATAAATAGCTACAACTTTAAATTACAACAAATACAAATTAAAACACTAATTTGTAAAAGTGTTAATGAGCAATTTACTAATTTATTATTGGTTAGCTTTTAAAATGGTATTTAATTATCATCCTTTATATGTTTATAGTTAGCTATGCTAAGATGAAAAGAATTTGAAACAACTTTGATTTCATGTCCTCACAAGTTACGGCAAACCAACCTCCACCACGAAGCTATAAAGGGTTATTGTATTTGCATGGCCAACTTCCGAATCGCCAAAGATAACTCCCATTTTTCCCTTAAATTTTCTGCTTAGAGAATCCACTTTTTCACAATTTCATCTCACAATTCAACTATGGGCTTCACAAAACCCACCATGCTTCCTCTTATTTTTGCAGCCTTCATCATCTGTTTCTGCTCTTTTTCATCATTGGCTGAGCTTCAACGTTTCCAGCAGCCATTGAAATCTGATGGTTCTCTTAGCTTCTTGGTGATTGGAGATTGGGGAAGAAGAGGACTTTTCAACCAATCTGAAGTTGCTTCACAGGTCCTCTCTTGTTTTTCTTTTTCCCTTTTACATTCATATATGAATTCTCTACTCTCCTGCTTTTACATCTATATATACAAGTTTTTAAGGATAAATTTCAATTTTGACTTTATAGTTTATAAAAATTATTTCTACAAATTTTTTTTTTTTGTATATTATAAAAGGAAAGTTGCTTCCATAACGATATGAATTATATAAGCCTTTTCTTCTTCAGCCTTTTGAAATTATCTATTTCATGACCCTGAGAGTGCAACAATTCTCTTCAATATTGGGTACCGTAGAAGAATTGGGTTTATAAGTATCTCTATTTATTTATTTATTTTGTTTTTTTTAGGAACCCTGAATTCTAAATAATTTCACATGACATTAATCATCAGTTTTGATAAACGTATATATTTATATTTGGTAAAATGATTTTCAGATGGGAGTAATTGGAGAGGAACAAGACATAGATTTTGTGATATCTACGGGAGATAATTTTTATGAAGATGGCTTGACAGGAATTGATGATCCAAATTTTTATGAGTCTTTTACTAATATCTACACAGCCCCAAGCTTGCAAAAGCAATGGTACAGTGGTATGTTAATTCTCCAAATTTAATACAATTATTATACTATTCAATGCTTTGAGAAATATGAACCCATTAATCTAATTAATTTTTTCATTATTTCCTTTTCTGCAGTTTTGGGTAACCATGATTACAGAGGTGATGTTGAAGCACAGTTGAATCCAATCCTCACACAAAAGGATAGCAGATGGCTTTGCATGAGGTCATTTATAGTCAATGCAGGTAAACAAAAAAATAATAAGAAGAAGAAATAAAAGTCCTAATTTTTAATTTTTTTCTAAAAATTTAAATCCTGAAGCAACAAACTGCTTGAGATTTGTCCAGGGCATAATTGATATTAATATTTTAATTATTTTTTTGTCTTATTTCTGTAGAAATTGTTGAAATTTTCTTTGTGGACACATCTCCATTTGTGAATGACTACTTCACAAACCCAGAACATAACTATGACTGGAAAGGTATTTCTCCTAGGGAGACTTACCTTGCAAATCTGTTGAAGGTAATGCTTGAAAATTCACATGCATATTTTATGAAATTTACTAGTAAATCCATATTTGACATAATGCAAAAGTTGAAATGAATTCTTATATTTATTTACTCCAAACAAAAGTTTAAAAGCTATTCTAAAAAATTAAAGGGTAAATAAAACAAATAATTCAATGCACAACTGGGAAGGCTAATGATGGATTTGATTTCACCTCTGTAATAGGATGTGGATGCAGCACTGAGCAGCTCCAATGCAAAATGGAAACTTGTTGTTGGCCACCATGCCATCTTAAGTGCAGGACACCATGGAATCACAGTAGAGCTTCTACAGCAGCTTGTTCCAATTCTACAGGTAATTTAAAAATATATGAATCAGCCAGTAATTACCAAAAGAATATTGATGAACCTTGAAGTTGCCATTTTTTTCTCAATTATTTTCCCAGGAACATAATGTTGATGCTTACATAAACGGGCATGATCACTGTATCCAACATATCAGCAGCAGTCACAGGTACAACCTATAGATTTCCACAAGAAACATCGTTAAAAAAGTTTATGCAAAACACTAAATCAATTGTTTCTCAATGCAGCAACATTCAATTCATAACAAGTGGAGGCGGCTCAAAGGCCTGGAGGGGTGATATAAGGAAGTGGGATCCAGAGGAATTGAAGTTATATTATGATGGCCAAGGATTTATGTCAGTGCAAATGACCGACTCCACGGCCGCTTTTGCATTTTATGATGCCTATGGCAGTGTTTTGCACCAATGGAGCATATCCAAAGAGAGTCACTCAGCTGCATAAAGATGCAAGAATCGATAATTGCTAATAGGATTATACCATCACTATTATAAATACAAAAAAAAATGCAGGGCAGATGCAAATAAAAAAGAGAATTTGTAATGACCTTCAAAAAACATAGGTGAACTACGCTTTATAGGCTTCCATACTGATGTACAAATGTAAAAATTCATATTGGTAGTTACAATTAGTTTTATTTAAAAATCTTTGATGATTTTACCTTTTTCTTTCTGCTGAAGCATTGCCTCTTTCCAGAGGATGAACTGTCGTTTGATTTCCACGCATTCCTTTTGAGAGCACAAGGAGAGATCCAATCATTGGATTGCTTTGAGTTTCAATCAACATGTAGAGCAATTTTACTCATTTTACAGATTCCACAAAAAATCAACATAAATAATTTGATCTTATGCTGTTTGAGTTGTATTAGAAAATCCAACTTAGAGCAGAAATACATACATTAAGAAAACGTAGAAGTGCAAGGGGAAGGAAATTGCCGAACAACAAAACCGGCCAATGCTGCAGCTCAAGTCACTAATGTTATAAACAACTTGAAATCCCAACTTGAAATCCCTTGTCAAGAACCTTCAAATGGAACAATGTATATAATTCCGTCTGTTCTCCAATATGGTAAGCTCAATAGTAACTCTTTGTGTAATTTATGTAAATAATCTTCCCATGCAATAATGGCAGCAGAAAAGTTTGCCCAATCAAAGGAACGTTCACATTTCTGGTTGCTGTCGACACAGCTGAACACCAATTCCACCAGCTGATGCTCCATCAAAACGAAGGACTTCAAGGCAATAATTTTCTCCCTTTGTGATTGTGATAATTGTATTACCTTGCAACTTTCCTGGTCCGATATAAGCAACTGCGAGGCTGTCCAACAATAGAATTGTACTATCAATTAGAATGGCAAAAAATTTCAGATATCAGTGGATAAAATTCAAAGTTACCATTTTAAAGCAAGTTTGACCTTTTGGCTAGTCTGGGTCCCAATTTGCATGTACTAACGGTTAAGTACATATAGAAAAAAAAAATGCGAATCAGATTTAGAATAATATGCACGTTTTCCTGAGTAGTGGAGTAAACATTCCAGAAAAGGTTTTCAAGAAGGAAAACTTTGAAATCCTTTGCATAAGTATTTAAGTAACAGACTGCCTTTTCGCCAAGAGAGAAGCATGAAAAACTCTTAGCAGAATTAAATAACGTAATGCAAAGAAGATAGCAATGTAAGAGACATTAAACGAATCGAGGAATACAAAATACGGAAGGGAGAAAAAAAAATGAACTAAAAATAGCGCAATGATGGAGCAATGGATAAACTCACAAAAGCAAAGAGATAATATGATCACTTACCGTGAAGTCCCGTTGTTTCAGATAGGGCCTATTATCATCACTGTGCCATCCAATGCTGGCTCCTTTAGTCCAGCTGATTCAGAATCAGAAGGCAGCATATCGTCAGGACTCAGGATCAAATAAGCAAGATGAAGATTTATGATCAAGCAAGATTGCAACAACTGTTGTCTTAGAAAAATCCTAAAGCAAAAACCCAGTTTCCCAATTACGCTGAAAATTATCAAAATCTATCCAAGTACGAATTCCAGACAAAAAAAAAAACCAAATCTGTGATCCATTGCAGCTGGATTAGTAGAATTAGAGTAAAGAGAAAAAGAAACACAAAACCAACCTAATCATACCAGTGAATTCCACGAATAGCTCATACTAACAGCCAAAGAACTCCTCTACTTTCTCTGTCATCGAAACGAAAACAGTCAAAAAAAAAAACAGGAGACCAAGGTATGAAGGAAACTAACAGACCAGGAAAACAAAAGGAAAGAAAAATAACCTCGGATGGGAACGAAAGGGATGATAAAGTGGAGACAATTCGTAGCGATGAGATGAAAGGAAGTGGTGGAGAAGACGTTGGGACGATAGCCCACAGTACTGCTACTCTTATGAATGAATTCCAATTCCTTGCATTCATCGAGGGAAAGGAATTCATGGAGGATGAGACGAGGGTGCTTCGCGTCTTCCATAATTTTTATTTCTCAATCTACTGGTTAACTTCACTTGGGTGAGTTCTGTCTTCAAAGGAAAATAAATAAATAAAGCCGGGACTCCAGATGTTAATAAAACTCAAACACTAATCCTTCAATAAATTTTTAATAACAAATATTTTTGTAAATAATTTTAATTTTTGAAATATAAAATTAATATTTTATAAGTATAAAAATTAATAATTAATAATTTTAATTTTCTTAAAAGCTAATTTCTATATTCTGCAAATATAAAAATTATAGAATTAAAAAATAATTTTATTATTAGGAGTCCGTCTAATTGTACAAGTATAACAATTTTTATATTTAATTAAAATTAAAAATTGATTTTTATACTTATGGAGTCTGTTTAAATTAATTTTTATAAGTATGAAAATTTTTATATTTATAGAATATTAATTTTATATTTTTAAAATTAAAATTATTTATAATAATAATAAAATAAATAATGTATAAAATCTATAAATTCACTGATATTTAAGAATTAAAATAATAATTTTAAATTTTTATTATTAAAATAATGAAAGAAATTTATTAAGAAATAAAATATTAATCAAGTAGAGAAATAATTTAAACATTAAAAAATATAAAACTTTTAGTCAATAATTAATTAACAGTAATTTATACTTTTTATTAATAACAGTAATTTATTCTTTTTATTAGTAAATTTTATTATTGGAATGATGATTTTATTAGAGAAAAATTAAATTTATGAACTAATTTGTTATGAAAAATTTAATAATTAACTATTTTGTGAGTTTTATCATATCTCAACTATTAGAGTTTAAATATTTTTCATTGTTCATCGTGCTATAAAGAGTTAAAAAATTAAAATTAAAGGTTCAATCCATCAAAAGTAGAAATAAGCCTAAATCCCTAAATACAATAATCTAATCCAAATAATAAAAAATAAATCAATTTAAAATAATTAAATTAAATTGAAAAAGAATTAAGAAAATGAACAAACACGACATTAGTCTCCATGCACAGACTCAACCCTATGAACACCACACTCACCAACACACTATTTCAAAAGTGGAGCACAAATATTGATCATCCAACCATAAGCAGAAAGAGACTAGGTCATCGATGACGGCAAGAAAAGTAAAAGCAAACCAATATGCAACACAGGCAAATACACATCAGGCCTTCAAGCTAAGGATCGATCATTCATACAACATAAAAGAGAGGAGATCAGTCTATCTACGATATATGAAAGTAATGATCATCAGATGTAGTGGTGTGATACTGAGATACTAATATCATTTAAATCAGAATCTTTCATAGAAGTCAATCGGAGCACCCCTTTAAACTATATGTTTAATATATTATCTCTCTCGCAGCAGAAAACTCTCAAATCTACACCATATTAAAAGAAACAACAAAGCGAAAAAAACAAAAAATTCAGTCCAGCCACACTCTCGACGAGAGAAATTAGGGACGAGGGGTCAAACAATAGGAAAAAGGAAAATAATTTACACACCCATTACATGTTTCTTGTCGATGGTTTCTTCTTTTTTTTTTTTTCTCTTTTCTCTCTCCTTTTCTCTTTAAATAAATTTTAATTAATAATTTAAAATTATAAAATTTTAATTTTAATAATTGAATTTAGATAAATAAATTTATAGAACAATAAGAGTTTAAAATAAAATACAATTGATTTAATTAGACATTATGATATGATTATTTTTATATTAATTATTTTAATTAATACTTTTTTATAAAAAATAAGTTGAAGTGAATGAGTACTGAATAAAAATGACATATTTATTACTTTTTTAAAAAATATTATTATTTTATATGTATATATATACCATATCATGGAATTTGTTAACATCATCATAACATGTATTAAAGACCTAAAATCTATGTGTCATTAGCCTGATAACAGTGTAATTTTTGGCTAAAATCAGTCTTGTATTTATCTTAATTTTTAGTTATTTTATGCTAATATATATATTTATCACTATCTAAGAACAATATATAACAATTTTTTCTCTTTTTTTTCTTTCTCATTTTTAATTATCATGGTGTCAGAACTACGCTCTAACTTTTCTTTTTGTTAGCCACTTCAATCCTTCTTTCTGTCTCATTAACAATGGTTTTCTTTGAAATTTGATCTGACATAACAGTTTGATATTGTTTTAAATGATAGTAACGATGACCAGTTTCTTGAAAGGCAGAAAGCTCTGGAAAATAGTCATCGGTGATGTCACTGCCCCTGTTAAAACAGATAAAAATGACACCAAGTATATCGAGAGACTAGAAGACTGGGACTGCATAAATCACCAAATCATCACCTGGTTTCGCAACATTGTTGTTCCTTCCATCTGTGAAGAGTTCGGATATTTTGCAACGGCTAAGGAAATCTGAGACATGCTTAAACACCAATATGTAACTAATGATCTTGCTTTCTGCTATCATTTTCGCAATACTTTGCATCAAATAAACCAAGATCGTGGACAATCAATCCACGTTTTTTGTGCTCATATGAGATCTATTTGGGATCAAATTACTCTTTCAGAACCTGTTTAGGAGAATCCCGTTGATGCACAAAAATTTTAAAAATACAGAAATGAAGACAAATTGATCCAATTTTTGATGGCTTTAAAAGATAAATTTGAATCCAGTTGGGCTTCTCTTCTGCATATGATTCCATTGCCTACTCTTGATCAAGCTGTTTCACAATTGATTTTAGAAGAAACCTGTCTTGGCTCTCTACACATTTAACGGACTGATATGGTTATGGCTGTTAGTAACACTTCTTCTGACATTATTGTTGTTGTTGCTCCTTCTCCAAAAATAGTCCTATAGGGTGTTGCTATTGCAAGAAGCCTAGACATCACATCTTTGATTGTCGCAAGTTGGCTCGTAAAAGATCTTTTGGGATTGATCAATCTAAATCACACCAAAATTCATGCACTGCTGCTTCAGTCACTCCAGATGACAGTACAGACATAATTACCTTCAACTCTCATTCACCATCTTTTTCAATGCAAGATCTTCAAGACTTTCTCCAACACCGATCTGTCGTGACTGGTAATCCTTTCTCACCTGCCATGTTTGTTACCATAGGTACAAATTTTTAGAATTTTTAGTTTTTTGACACTATTTGCTTCAATCATATGACCACCAATCCTGATTTATTCGTCTCAAAACAATCCACCTCTTCTTTATCTAACATACATATTGCTGATGGTTCTCAAATGTTTATCACACATGTTGGTCATGTCTATACTCCTTCTTTATCTCTCTCTAACACATATCTTGTTCCAAAACTTAGTCTCAATCTTTTATCTGTTGGTCAACTATGTGATATGGGTTATGAGGTTCGCTTTTCTTCTTCTGGTTGTGTTATTCAGGATCCTCAAACAAATCAGACCATTGGGACATGGTGTAAAGTTGGCCGTTTATTTGAGATCAATACTCTAAAAATGTATGCTTGCTCCACCACCGCTACTTTAGTTTCTTATCCATCTCTGTTGACTCTTTAGCATTCACGGTTAGGTCATATCTCCCTTGGTCATTTATAGTTTTTTGTTTCCACAAGATATCTAGGAAATGTAAAACATGATATTATTTATTATCATTCATGTCAACTTGCTAAACAACCATCTCTCTTAGTGAGTCAATTTCTACCTAACCTTTTGATTTAATTCATTCGGACACTTGAGGCCCTGCTCCTGTTCATACCTTTAGTAGCTGTCAATATTTTGTTATTTCTATCAATGATTACTCTCAATTTACTTGGATCTATCTCATGCATAGTCGCTTTGAGTTACCTGCCATTTATTTTAGTTTTGCTCAAATGTTTTAAATGCAATTTTCTTGTCCTATTAAAAATCTTCGAACTGATAATGCAATGGAATACAAAGAGCAAAATCATTTTAAATTTCTCAAAAAGCAAGGCACCATTTTACAACACTCTTGTCCAGGCACATCTTAGCAAAATGGTAGAGCTGAAAGGAAATATTGGCACATTCTAAAAACCATTCGTACCATTCTCTTTTCTTCTTTATGTCCCGAATGTTTTTTAGGAGAAGTTACTCTCACAACTGTTCATATCATCAATCGCATTCCATCACCTACTATTGGTAAGCAGTCTCCCTATGAATGATTATTTGAAACCTCCCCCAATTATAGTCTTCTCAAAGTTTTTGGTTGTGCTTGCTTTGTGCATTTACAACCACATGAATATAACAAATTACAACCTCGATCCTGCCTGTGTTATTTTCTTGGATATTCCATAGAACAAAAGGGTTATCGATGTTGGGATCCCATCTCTCAAAGTCTTCGAATTTCTCGTCATGTTGTCTTTTGGAACATCGTAAGTTTTCAACTATGTCTTCCTTTTCAATTACTCCTTTCTTTACTGACCCTTCCATTGAGTTGTTTCCATATGATCTCCGTAATTTTGCAATAGGTACCTCTTCAGTTGAGCTCAATCAAGCACCTCCTATTACATCCTCTCCCAATATATATGTTATGGATGAGGCTCCCCCTCCTTCCACCAGTCCTCTTCGTTGTTCCACTCGGGTAAGGGAAACTCCTACTTATCAACATGACTACCATTATTTTTCAACTGTTAGCTCCCTTTATGAACCTCGTACCTACCACAAGGCTTGTACTAATCCTTTATGGCAAAAAGCCATGACTGAAGAATTACACGCATTGAAAAAAAAAATAGCACTTGGGATTTAGTTGATTTGCCTGCAGGAAAATCCTTGGTTGGATTTACAAGATCAAGACTCGTTCCGATGGTACAATTGAACGTCACAAAGCACGTCTTGTTGCTAAGGGGTATACTCAAGAATACGACATTAATTATGAGGAGACATTTGCTCCAGTTGCTCACCTTACATCAGTGCCCAGCTTAATTGCTATCGCTGCTGCTAAATAATGGTCCCTGTCTCAGATGGATATCAAAAATGCTTTTCTTAATGGAGAACTTTCTAAAGAAGTATATATGTAACCTCCACCAGGTTATGCTCATCCACTATGATCATCCACCAAATTAAAGTTTGTCATCTTTGAAAAGCCTTGTACGGTCTTAATCAAGCTCCCCGTGCTTGGTTTTCTAAGTTCAACAATACTGTTATTCAACATGGTTTTCATCAAAGTTCTTATTGTTCTGCTCTATTCCTTCGAAAATCCGATAAAGGTATTATTCTATTATTACTTTATTTTGATGATATGATCATCATTGTTAATGATGCGAATGGAATCACTGCACTTAAGCACCATCTTTGTCAATCTTTTGAAATGAAGGATTTAGGATTGTTGAGTTATTTTTTGGGTCTTGAGGTTACTCATTCTTCCAATGGTACTTATCTCTCCCAAGCTAAATATGCATCCGAACTCATTTCTAAGGCTGGTTTAACCGATAGCAAAATCACATCTCCTACTCTAGAGTCGAATATGCGTCTTGCTCCCACGAATGGCACTCTTCTGTCTGACGCTTCTCTGTACAGGCAATTAGTTGGAAGTCTTGTTTATCTCACTTTTACTCGCCTTGACATTGCACATGTTGTTCATGTAGTAAGTCAGTTTATGTCAGCCCTTCGTTCAACTCACTATGCATCTGTCCTTCACATCCTTCGTTATGTCGAGGGTACTCTCTTTCATGGCTTACATTTCTCAAATCAGCCTTCCTTGTATCTACGAGCCTATGTTGATGCTGACTGGGCAAGTGATTCTACCGATTGATGATCTACTACTGGCTTTTGTTTCTTTCTAGGTGATTCTTTGATTTCTTGGCGAAGTAAGAAATAAACAATAGTTTCTCGTTCAAGTACTTAAGCAGAAAATCATGCTTTAGCTTATGCCACTGATGTACTTGTAATACCCGGCTAGACCCCGGCATCGGAATTCCTATTTTCCGGTGGAATCTCAGATGTCGAAAACCTCTAGAAGGGTAAAATATATTTTTCTAAAATGTTTTAACATGTTTTTATGGTTTTAATGAAGAAGAAATTGAGTTTTGAAAGAAAATGTTTTAGAGGAGAAACCCAGGTTCGGCCGCCGAACCTCATGTTCGGCCGCCGAACATGGAGTTGTGGAGGCACTTTTGGCTTCTGAAGGTGGTTTGGCCAGCCACCTATAAAAGGCCCCCTGTCCGAAAATGGGCGAGTTTTTCTCTCTATTTTTGGGCAAGGTGAGTCTCCGCCACCCTTTTTGTCGATCTTGTGTTTTCTCCTCAAATCCTTCAAGTTTTAATGAGTTTTAACTTGGTTTTGAAGATTTTTGAGCTAAAGATCAAAGTTGGAAGCTTGGAGACCCCGGAGCTTGATTTCTTCCATCTCCAAGTTTGGATCGCCTCCCCTCTCGTTTTTCAAGAGGTAAGTGGGGATCCTACCCTTCTTTGATACTTTAAGTAAGTTTTGAGGGGTTTTAGAGAGTTTTAATGCATGATTAGGTTAGTTGTGAATATTAGGGTTTATGGTTGGGGTATAGGTTAGTTTTAGACCCCTAAATGCTTGAGGATGTGTTTTTGCATATTTTTGTATGGTTTGGTTTGAGTTTGGAGGATTTGGGAAGCTGTTTGTGCATGAGAGGCTGAGTTCTGCCATTCTGGAAGAACTCAAGTTCGGCAACCGAAACCATGTTCGGCCGCCGAACCTGCCTGGGGAGGCAGTTCTGGCTGCCGAACCCTGCTCCCGAAAGTTTGGACTTTCGGCTCTGAAAGGGAGTTTCGGCCGCCGAACTTGCCCCCGAAGGTTGGTGAGTTTCGGCTCTGGAACCACTTTCGGCTGCCGAACCTGCCGCCGAAAGTGGCTGAGTTTCGGCTCTGGAGGGACTTTCGGCCGCAGAACCTGCTGCCGAAAGTGCCCTGTCCAGCCTTCCCTTGCATGCTTTCTATGAATGTTTTGTGGTGTTTTAGGGGGTTTTTGGGGAGATGTTTAGAGTCATGGTTGCGTATGTTTGGTCCCTCATTTTAGTCCACCTGTATAGGTTCAGACCCGAGGAACCGAGGACCCCAGCAGTGAGGTAGCTGCTTCAGAGTTTGTCAGAGTCAGCCTGAGGTAAGTAGAATGGATCTTTATGTTTCAAAGCAAATAAATTTCAAGCATGTTCATGCATCACGAATGCCATGATATATACTAGGTTGTTTGCATTAGAATTCACGAATATGTTGCATTGCATATTTTGATGTTGATGTGGATGGATGTTGGATGACCCATTAGTCCTCGATATGGTATGATGATGATGATATGGTATAGAAGTCTAGTGAGGCCCATTCTACACCCCTGGCACAGAGTAAGAGAAAGACCAGTGAGGCCCATTCTACGCCCCTGGCACCATTGGAATGTGTAGAGGACTATTGGTGACAAGTCCATCCTTGATGTGAATTATTTGTGATGTGATGCATTCCATGAAAGCATATGATTTAATATATTGTTTTACTATTCTGCTCACTGGGCTCTAGTAGCTCACCCCTTTCCCTTAACCCCGAGGTTTGTAGGTCCGGGATAGGCAAGGAAGTCATCAAGAGTAAAAGTATTGTGTATGTAATAGTTAGTTGTGGACATGAAAGATAATGTAATGTAATGTATTGTAAGATATTATATAAATTTGTATCGAGGATTAGTATTGTGCTTGACCCTAGAGTTTGTGGTTAATCCCTTTTGATACATGATCTATGTGTAATGTTTTAATGTTAAGAAATGCTAGACCAAGCTTGATATATGATATGATGTCCCACTAGAGCATTTGATGAGGGCTCTTGTGTGGAGTTTATGTTTTGGTTATGATGCATGCACAAATCAAGCTTGGTGAATGAAAAAGTTTAAAATTTTTATGTAAATGTATGATCATGTATGAGATTTATCAGGTATAGCAGGTTGTATGTTAGGCTTGCTACGGGTCCCGGCGACCTTAAGTCGATCTGGATCCTAGCGCCGGTAGCGATCCAATTTCGGGTCGTTACAGTACTCATTTGGTTGCGATGGTTACTTTTTGATTTGGGTATTGATTACTCTGTAGCTACAAATCTTTATTGTGATAATCAAAGTGCTATCCAAATTGCTCATAATGATGTGTTTCATGAATGCACAAAATATTCATGAATGCACAAAATATATTGAAATAGATTGTCATTTCATTCAACAACACATCCGTAATGGCATAGTTTAACTTCATTACATATCTTCTATTGATCAATCGACTGGTCTATTCACTAAATCTCATTTTCCTGGACGTTTTCACACTTTGCTTTCCAAACTCAAGATGGTGCCTACTTTACCCTCTTGAGTTTAAGAGGGGATGTTAATGTAACCATTGCATGTATTGAAGGCATAAAATCTCTATGTCATTAGCTTGATAACAACATAATTTTAAGCTGAAATCAGTCTTGTATTTATCTTCCTCTTTATTTATTTTATGATGGCATACATATTTATTTGTACCTAAGAATAATATACAACAATTCTTTCTTTTTCTGTGCTATCACAATTATATAACTCACAAATATTTTTATTTTTTTATATAAAATATTTTATTTTCTTTTAAGTATTAAGAAATGCAATGATCACAAATATTAGTAATATTGAGAAATATAATAATTATAAAAATTAATATAATGTTACAAAGTGTAAATATCTAATTTTCCTAAATGTAATTCTCATAATTACTTCATAGGTATATTATGGGGTAATTTTCATTTATGGTCACTCAACTTAAATCATAGTTTAATTACAGTCATTCAACTTCAGTTTATTTTAGAAAAATCATCAAAGTTTAAATACTTACATAAAATAGTCACTCGGGTGAGTTTCTGGTGGATTTTCTAATAAAACACACATATGGCATATCCTAGATGACTAAAAATGTAATACCCGGCTAGACTCCGGTATCGGAATTCCTACCGTCCGGTGGAATCTCGGATGTCGGAGACCTCTAGAAGGGTAAAACCATGTTTTCATGAAATGTTTTAATGTTTTAGGCGATTTAAAGTAAAGAGGAAATGAGTTTTTGAATAAAACAACCTTGGAGGAAAGCTCATGTTCGGCCGCCGAACATGCATGCATTTCGGGTGAGCCTTAGGCCCCCGAAGGTATAAGTGAGGGAAGCCCAGGTTCGGCCGCCGAACCTCAAGTTCGGCCGCCGAACATGGCATGCTTGCGGGGGCACGTTCGGCTCCCGAATGTGGCCTGGCCAGCCACTATAAAAGAGCCCCTTAGCCGAAATGGGCGAGCTTTCTCCCCATTTTCGGCCAAGGTGAGCCCTTCCGCCGTTCCTCACCATCCTTGAGTTCTTTCCTTCAAATCTTTCATGATTTTCACAAGTTTTCATCTTGTTTTGAAGATTTTCAAGTTTTGAGCAAGTTTTGGAGCTTTGAGGTTCAAGAACCCAAATCTCTCCCATCTCCGAGTTTAGGTCGTCTCTCTCTCGATCTTCAAGAGGTAAGAGCCGATCTTAAGCTCATTTCATGATTTAAGTAAGTTTTATGCAAGATCTATGGGGTAGAATGCATGAGTAAGCTTAGGTTGAGTTTATGGGTTTTTGATGAGTTTTGAACAATGTGGCTTGTGGATGTATGTTTGATGTGTTGTAGTTGGGGTTTTAGGTAGTTTGAGACCCCTAGGAGTTTGTATGCATGATTTGGTTGAGCTATATGCATGATGGTATGAGTTAGGAGGCATTTGTGCATGTTTGAACCAAGTTTCTGCCCTTTGGGAGAAACCAGGTTCGGCAGCCGAAAGGACTTTCGGCCGCCGAACCCTCTTGTGGAGGCAGCATTCGGCTGCCGAAGCTTGCCCCCGAAAGAGGACTTTCGCCTCTGTCTGGGAGTTTCGGCCGCCGAAAGTGCCGCCGAACATGCATGAGTTTCGCCTCTGTCTGGGAGTTTCGGCCGCCGAAGGTGCCGCCGAACCTGCCTGACTTTCGGCTCTGGAGGGACTTTCGGCCGCCGAACCTGCCGCCGAAAGTGCCCTGTCCAGCCTTTCTTTGCATGTTTTGCATGGATGTTTTGAGGTGTTTTAGGGGGTTTTGGGGGATGTTTTTAGAGTTATGTTCTAGTTGTTTGGCCCCTCATTTGAGTCCACCTGTGTAGGTTCGGACCCGAGGAACCGAGGACCCCAACAGTGAGTTCAGCTGCTTCTGAGTTAGTAGAGCTTCAGCCAGAGGTGAGTAGAATAAACCTTTATGTTTTCAAGCAAATGAATTATACAGTTGAGCATGTTCATGCATCATGAATGCCATGTGATGAATTAGGATGTTTGCATTAGAAATCACGAATATGTTGCATTGCATTTATGATGTTGATGTGGATTGGTTATTGGATGATCCTTTAGTCCTCATATGGTATGATGATGTTACGGCATGATACGGTATGGAAGTCCAGGTTGTACCCATTCTACGTCCCTGGCACATTGGTATGTTATGATATGTTATGTTAAGAGAAAGACCGGTTGTACCCATTCTACGTCCCGGCACTTTGGAATGTAGAGGACTATTGGTGACAATACCATCCGAGATGTGATTTGTTGTGATGTGTTGCATTACATGATGGCATGAGATTTTAAATGTTGTTTTCTATTACTCTGCTCACTGGGCTCTTGTAGCTCACCCCTTTTCCCTAATCCCCCAGGATTGCAGGTACGGGCTAGACAAAGAAGTCAAGAAGAGTAAAGTCTTATGTTTGTAATAATTAGAAAGTGGACATGATAAATTGTAAGATAATGTAAAGTTGAATAGTTATGTTATGTATAACGATACTGAGGTTTAGAAGTGTGCTTGACCATAGTTTATTGTAATCCCTTTTGATGCATGATCTTAGATGTTTTATGATAAAGATGTTAGCCAACTCAACACATGTATATCGCCCATTGGGGCATTGATGAGATCCCACAGAGGGATCAATGTTTATAGTTATGTTTATGTTCAGTGCATGCACAGGTTGAGGTTGGTACATGAGAAGATGAATGAAAGAAAAGTTTTAATTTTTATGTAAATTGTCGATCATGTATGGGATTAATCAGTTTATCAGGATGTATGTTAGGCTTGCTACGGGTCCCGGCGGCCTTAAGTCGACCTGGATCCTAGCGCCGGTAGCGGTCCGATTTTCGGGTCGTTACAAAAAAAGAGGAAAAAAATTCCTTTGCCACGTCAGAGTTTCTCCATTCCAATCTGATCATCCAAATCCCTCATTGGCACCCATTTTTCAACGAGTCGACGTCATCCCTACTCTCCCCATTCAGCAACTATGGAAATACCAGTTTTCCTTTCCTTGATTCCTTAACGGCGCTCCACTAAACGAGTAAAACTCATTGAGCGATGACTTGAACTCACCTGTGGATGCTTCTCTTGTGATCATTGTTGCATGTATGAGTTCAAGGTGAGATATTGCGCATGTGGAAGGTCACATGGCTGGACGGAATGTCCATGCGCTCATCCTAGGGAGAAGGCTCGCCGCCAAGATCTTTGCAGGTATCACAACTTTGGTACAACCTGCCCAGACTTTCGCAAGGGTGGGAGCAAGAAAGACCAAGTGCAACTGCAGTTTTCTATGTGCCACCACTACAATCCCTCGTGAATCTCATAGCCAGGTCCTCTATCAGGAATGAAGACGACGACGATGAAGTGGCAGACGACGACTGGTTGGTAAAAGCAGATGCAACTGCAACTGCAACGACAGCGAAAGAGGGAGCCAGCGAAAGAGGGAGCCAATGACGGTGAGGACATGGTCTATAGTCACCTCCAAATTTTCGGCAAGTACCATCATAAACAAAATTGAAGGGATTGCAAAAGGGTTAAAAAACTATGTCCTGCTGAGGTTAATAATCCTGGACGTGATAAAGAAATTTTTTTCACTTCTTTTAGCCACGTAGAACATGCCATATGTGCATTTCATCAGAAACTCACTATTTCAGGTAAATATTTAAATATTATCATAAATTGAAGTTCCACGCACTAAATTTCGTGAACTCATAATATTTTGTATGTTTCTTTTTTATCCTTTTTGATAATCAATAATTCCTTAGTCTTTTTTAGATTTTTATTCTTAATATCCTCTTCCATATCAATTAAAACAAAACAAAATATTTCATTATTTCAAATTTATTATTTAATATAAGTTGAAATTTATGAACTTCATACATTCAAGGCAAGTTTTTTATTTTGTCTAGTTTTTAGTTGAATCTTTTTCTTGTCCAATAATTTAGAAAATGTTAGATATATATTTAGTAGCAGCAATATAATACTAATATTAAGAAGTAAATGTTTCCTCTCATTGAATTCTACTCACAGGGCTATTAAAAAAATATGCATCTTATTCTATATATTATAACATATTAATATTATTTATAAAAAATTAACAATTTTTTTAAAAAACAAGTTAAATTACAAGTATATAAAAAAATATGCGATGCAGGTTTCAAATACTAAATATAATAACTTTGCATGGCCAACTATCGAACTTGATCGCCAAAAATAACTCTCGTCTTCCCCTTTAAATTTTCTGCTTGGAGAATCCCTTCTTTCACAATTTCAACTCACAATCCAACCATGGCCTTTACAGAACCCACCATGCTTCCTCTTATTTTTGCAGCATTCATCATCTGTTTCTGCTCTTTTTCTTCACTGGCTGAGCTTCAAAGTTTCCAGCAGCCATTGAAATCTGATGGTTCCCTTAGCTTCCTGGTGATTGGAGATTGGGGAAGAAGAGGACTTTACAACCAATCTGAAGTTGCTTTACAGGTACTCTTGTTTTTCTTTTTCTTCTTTTACATCCATAGATGAATTTTCTCCTGCTTTAGTCTCGTATTAATTTTTCTTCCTGCACCATTCTCTTCTTTTCTTTGAGAATAAAAAATTTTATAATGAAATGAATAATGAATATGTAAAAAAAAATATGTTTAGATGTGCTAAAAGAGAAAAAAATTTATAAAGAAATTATCTATCTCTTGAAGCAACACTTCTCTTCAATATTGAGTAACGTAGAAGAATTGGGTTCATAAGTTTCTCTATTTAATTTTTTTAAAAAATTCTGAAGAAATTCACATGATATCAATAATCATTTTTGATAAATGTATATATTTATATTTGGTAAAATGATTTTCAGATGGGAGTAATTGGAGAGGAACTGGACATAGATTTTGTGATATCTACTGGAGATAATTTTTATGAAGATGGCTTGACAGGAATTGACGATCCAAATTTTTATGAGTCTTTTACTAATATCTACACAGCCCCAAGCTTGCAAAAGCAATGGTACAGTGGTATGTTAATTCTCCAAATTTAATACAATTATTATATTATTCAATGCTTTGAGAAATATGAATCCATTAATTTAATTAATATTTTCATTATTTTCTTTTCTGCAGTTTTGGGTAACCATGATTACAGAGGTGATGTTGAAGCACAGTTGAATCCAATCCTCACACAAAAGGATAGCAGATGGCTTTGCATGAGGTCATTTATAGTCAATGCAGGTAAACAAAAAAATAAGAAGAAATAAAAGTCCTAATTTTTTTTTTTTTTCTAAAAATTTAAATCCTGAAGCAACAAACTGCTTGAGATTTGTTCAGGGCATAATTGATATTAATATTTTAATTTTTTTTTTTTTTGTCTTATTTCTGTAGAAATTGTTGAAATTTTCTTTGTGGACACATCGCCATTTGTGAATGACTACTTCACAAACCCAGAACACAACTATGACTGGAAAGGTATTTCTCCTAGGGAGACTTACCTTGCAAATCTGTTGAAGGTAATGCTTCAAAATTCCCATGCATATTTTATGAAATTTACTAATAAATCCACATTTGATGCAAAAGTTGAAATGAATTCTTATATTTATTTATTCCAAAAAGAAATTTAAAAGCTATTCTCAAAATTTAAAGGGTAAATAAAACAAATAATTCAATCCACAACGGGGAAAGGTAATGATGGATTTGATTTCACCTCTGTAATAGGATGTGGATGCAGCACTGAGCAGCTCCACTGCAAAATGGAAACTTCTTGTTGGTCACCATGCCATCTTAAGTGCAGGACATCATGGAATCACAGTAGAGCTTCTTCAGCAGCTTGTTCCAATTCTACAGGTAATTTAAAAATAAATGAATCAGCCAGTAATTACCAAAAGAATATTCATGAACCTTGAAGTTGCAATTTTTTTCTCAATTATTTTCCCAGGAACATAATGTTGATGCTTACATAAACGGGCATGATCACTGTATCCAACATATCAGCAGCAGTCACAGGTACAACCTATAGATTTCCACAAGAAACAACATTAAAAAGGTTTATGCAAAACATTAAATCAATTGTTTCTCAATGCAGCAACATTCAATTCATAACAAGTGGAGGCGGCTCAAAGGCCTGGAGGGGTGATATAAGGAAGTGGGATCCAGAGGAATTGAAGTTATATTATGATGGCCAAGGATTTATGTCAGTGCAAATGACCGACTCCACGGCCGCTTTTGCATTCTATGATGCCTTTGGCAGTGTTTTGCACCAATGGAGCATATCCAAAGAGAGTCACTCAGCTGCATAAAGATGCAAGAATCGATAATACCTAATAGGATTATACCATCACTATTATAAATAGAAAAAAAAAATGCAGGGCAGATGCAAATAAAAGAGAGAATTTGTAATGATCTTCAAAAAACATAGGTGAACTACGCTTTATAGGCTTCCGTACTGATGTACAAATGTAAAAATTCATATTGGTAGTTACAGTTAGTTTTATTTAAAAAACTTTGATGATTACCTTTTTCTTTCTGCTGAAACACTGCATCTTTCCAGAGGATGAACTGTCGTGATTTCCACGCATTCCTTTTCAGAGCACAAGGAGAGATCCAATCATTGGATTGCTTTGAGTTTCAATCAACATGTAGAGCAATTTTACTCATTTTACAGATTCCACAAAAAATCAACATAAATAATTTGATCTTATGCTGTTTGAATCGTATTAGAAAATCGAACTTAGAGTAGAAATACATACATTAAGAAAACGTAAAAGTGCAAGGGGAAGGAAATTGCCGAACAACAAAACCGGCCAATGTTGCAGCTCAAGTGACTACTGTTATAAACAACTTGAAATCCCTTGTCAAGAACCTTCAAATGGAACAATGTATATAATTCCCTCCGTTCTCCAATATGGTAAGCTCAATTGTAACTCTGTGTAATTTATGTAAATAATCTTCCCATGCAATAATGGCAGCAGAAAATTTTGCCCAATCAAAGGAAAGTTCACATTTCTGGTTGTTGTCATCACAGCTGAACACCAATTCCACCAGCTGATGATCCCTCAAACGAAAGACTTCAAGGCAATAATTTTCTCCCTTTGTGATTGCGATAATTGTATTACCTTGCAACTTTCCTGGTGAGAAATAAGCATCTCCGAGGCTTTCCAACAATAGAATTGTACTATCTATTAGAATGGCAAAAAAATTCAGATATCAGTGGATAAAATTCGAAGTTACCATTTTAAAGAAATTTTGACCTTTTGGCTGGTCTGGGTCCCAATTTGCATTTACTAACGGTTAAGTACATGTAGAAAAAGAAAAAAAAAAAGCAGATTAGATTTAGAGGAATATGCACATTTTCCTCAGTAGTGGAGTAAACATTTCAGAAAAGGTTTTCAAGAAGGAAAACTTCGCAAAGAAGATTTATTTATATGTGTGTACGCATGTGGGTGCATGTATTGCAGTTTGCTTCAATTTTTGATGAGCGGAGGCAGCTCGAAAGCTTGGACAGGAGATGTAGATTGGTGGAATCCGAAGGAAATGCAGTTTTTCATGATGGTCAAGGTTTCATGTCTATGGAGATTACACAAACTCAAGTAGAATTGTGTTCTATGATGTTTCTGGCTATATTTTGCACAAATGGAGCAAGAACAAAGAGCTTCACTCTACTACCATTTAAGCAAGTTATTTTGCTTCAAGCAAGAACAAGGTGAAGAAGAAGAAGAAGAAACTGATGGGAGCTTGGATTAAGATTGAGGAAGGGATAATGTTATCTTGTAGACTTGTAGTCTTTGTATTTTATGAGAAGGAAAAATTAGAAAAAAAATATTATTTAAGTTATTGCTGGCAAATATTTATTTATTGTAAAATATTTCCTTTGTCATATAATGAGATCGAGCTTATATTAGATTAGTTATTTAATTTTTTAGTATTTAATTTTCCCCTAATTTAGCTTTTGTTATTGCAAATTGCAACAATTAGTTATTTGCATGCGTAACCAAACTAAACACTTCCATATGACCCACGATAGATTTAAAAGTTAAAACTTATAGGGAGAATGACTATTAGTACCTTAGGTTTAGTGAAACTCACTAGTTAGTCCCTTTGGTTTTGACAAACACATTAAAACATATATGAGGTATTAGAAAATCTACTAATTAGTCTATCCATTAATTTTAGCCATTAAGTATTCAGAAAAGTCTAAAAAGAAAGGCTATTAGTTTAGTTTTTATAAAACTAAGAGACCAACTAATCAATTTTGTTCATATTATAGGGACTAAATAGTATAACACTTAATGTCTAAAGTTAACAAATAACTGATTAGTAGATTTTTTAATATCTCAGAAATGTTTTAATGAGTTTTTTTAAATCAATGAACTAACTAGTAAATTTCACTAAATCTGAGGGGCTAAATAGTTATTTTTCCAAATTTATATCATTAATTAAGTTATAAATATATAAATTTAGACTTTTCACCTATAAAATATTTAATTTAGCTAAGCTATCCTTTACTTCCATTTTGATCTACGTTTGAAAATATTTTATTATACACACTTTTTTTTAATTAATTATCAATTATTCAAGGACAGATTAATTAATGCTGAATTAGGAGAAATTTTATTATAATCGTTATCTATAAAATAGTTAAATTTTGACTATTAATTGGGTGATTTTCACTGATACTGTCTAAATTAAGGAGTTGTAATATAGTAGTACATAATAATTAATTTGTGACAGAAAAATGTCTGAACTTTAATTTCAATAACAATAAAATATACATTAGCTGATTGGTTTAGCTCCGAAAAATTGGTATGACATTATTTGGTGGCATAATATTTACTTTTGCCGGCTAGGACCCTCAGCAAATGAAAGAACACCAATTTGGTTAAATATTTTAATCCTACAGTCCATTTTATTTTATCCTTGACTGTTCCGTTTCTCTTTCTTTTGCCCCAAGATTAAGCGAAGATTAGTGTCTATAAATGAAATGAATTCTGATATTCAATTGTTGAATGAGAGATGGGATTTGGTAGAGAAATTTAGAGAAAACTTAAAATGAGATTTAGAATGAATTTTGAATGTTAGAAAACTTAGAACAAGCTTTAGATTGGTTTTGTTGATTGTGAAAGATATAGACGAACTAGAAGACAGAGAAGCGAATGGTCTATCTGATTTCTATCTGTCAAAGAAGTTTTAATCACAACCTGCATCTCACACCTTCAACTCTTCGACAACAAATGGCATATTTGATCAATTCTACTTCAGGCTTAAGACATCTGAGGAGGGAGAGATGCAGAGGAAGATTTGGGTATTCTAAAATGAACAAGTTTAGGGCTTAGGAATAATTGAAAACAATTTTAATTGGGTTAATAGTCTTACATAGTTAGCACTAGTATGGTTAGTAGTGCTCTATGCTGGAAAAAATATATATATTTACAATGTGAATGCAAAGGCCGCGCTCATTTTTCTAGAGCTCAATCATTACCAATCAGTCCATAGATAGCTTATCGTTACCTCAATTGAAGTTCAGATTTTTTTTGTTACAAATTATTATTAATTAAAATTATGTTATAACCCCTAAGTTCAGGTAGCACTAATGAAAATAATTAGTATTGATGATAGTGAAAATTATATGGAACCCACTATTATTAATAGCTACAATAAAATCTTTCTATATACTACATAATACTTTTCCCTAAATCAAAGGCAGAGAGTGCCAAATTTTAGAACAATCTATAATTGCTATAATTAATAAAAATTTATAAACTGTACTTTTACCACATAATAATAGTAGTACATTTATTATTTTTTTATACATTATATGTTTTATTACTTTTAAATAATTAAAAAAAAAAACTTAATAGGGTCCATAGTCCATACCATACATTTTTAGTAAATTTACCAATACATTCAATATGTAATTTAAAGACAATAAACGAAAAATATAATATGAAGATATCAACATAAGAGACTAAAACATATTCCTGCAATGTGAAACTAACATTTAATAAAACTAATCTTAATGAGCCATTGAACAATCAATAAAAATACATAATATATTTTTTAATTAATTAATGCTTTGGATAATGAAATATTTTCATATAATAATAACTAAAAAATTGATTACATAGGGATAAAATAATTATAAATAAATTTTTATGACACAAAAAATTAAGATTGTTGAGATATTTTTATAATTGACAACAAAACTTTTTTTGAATGTGAAATTTAATGTGATTATGATTTTCAAAATTAAAGGAAAATTAAGGGTTAAATTAAAAAGATATATAAATAGCTACAACTTTAAATTACAACAAATACAACTTAAAAAATTAATTTGTAAAAGTGTTAATGAGCAATTTACTAATTTATTATTGGCTAGCTTTTAAAATGGTATTTAATAATCATCCTTTATTTGTTTATAGTTAGCTATGCTAAGATGAAAAGAATTTGAAACAACTTTGATTTCATGTCCTCACAAGTTACGGCAACCCAACCTCCACCACGAAGCTATAAAGGGTTATTGTATTTGCATGGCCAACTTCCAAATCGCCAAAGATAACTCTCATTTTTCCCTTAAATTTTCTGCTTGGAGAATCCACTTTTTCACAATTTCATCTCACAATTCAACTATGGCCTTCACAAAACCCACCATGCTTTCTCTTATTTTTGCAGCCTTCATCATCTGTTTCTGCTTTTCTTCTTCATTGGCTGAGCTTCAACGTTTCCAGCAGCCATTGAAATCTGATGGTTCTCTTAGCTTCTTGGTGATTGGAGATTGGGGAAGAAGAGGACTTTTCAACCAATCTGAAGTTGCTTCACAGGTCCTCTCTCGTTTTTCTTTTTCTCATTTACATCCATATATGAATTCTCTACTCTCCTGCTTTTACATCCATATATACAAGTTTTTAAGGATAAATTTCAATTTTGA
Organism: Manihot esculenta; assembly: GCF_001659605.2. Taxonomy (NCBI): domain Eukaryota; kingdom Viridiplantae; phylum Streptophyta; class Magnoliopsida; order Malpighiales; family Euphorbiaceae; genus Manihot; species Manihot esculenta. The sequence continues at coordinate 29,675,585 of NC_035177.2, read as the reverse complement.
CTTTATAGTTTATCAAAATTATTTCTACAAATATATATTTTTTTATTTTTTAGTATATTATAAAAAGAAAGTTCCTTCCATAACGATATGAATTATATAAGCTTTTTCTTCTTCACCCTTTTGAAATTATCTATTTCATGACCCTGAGAGTGCAACAATTCTCTTCAATATTGGGTAACGTAGAAGAATTGGGTATATAAGTTTCTCTATTTATTTTTGTTTTGTTTTTTTTTAGGAACCCTGAATTCTAAAGAATTTCACATGACATTAATCATCATTTTTGATAAATGTATATATTTATATTTGGTAAAATGAATTTCAGATGGGAGTAATTGGAGAGGAACTAGACATAGATTTTGTGATCTCTACTGGAGATAATTTTTATGAAGATGGCTTGAAAGGAATTGATGATCCAAATTTTTATGAGTCTTTTACTAATATCTACACAGCCCCAAGCTTGCAAAAGCAATGGTACAGTGGTATGTTAATTCTCCAAATTTAATACAATTGTTATATTATTCAATGCTTTGAGAAATATGAACCCATTAATCTAATTAATTTTTTCCTTATTTTCTTTTCTGCAGTTTTGGGTAACCATGATTACAGAGGTGATGTTGAAGCACAGTTGAATCCAATCCTCACACAAAAGGATAGCAGATGGCTTTGCATGCGGTCGTTTATAGTCAATGCAGGTAAACAAAAAAATAAGAAGAAGAAGAAATGAAAGTCCTAATTTTTAATTTCTTTTCTAAAAATTTAAATCCTGAAGAAACAAACTGCTTGAGATTTGTTCAGGGCATAATTGATATTAATATTTTAATTTTTTTTTTTTGACTTATTTCTGTAGAAATTGTTGAAATTTTCTTTGTGGACACATCGCCATTTGTGAATGACTACTTCACAAACCCAGAACACAACTATGACTGGAAAGGTATTTCTCCTAGGGAGACTTACCTTGCAAATCTGTTGAAGGTAATGCTTCAAAATTCACATGCATATTTTATGAAATATATTAATACATCCATATTTGACATAATGAAAAAGTTGAAATGAATTCTTATATTTATTTATTTCAAACAAAAATTTAAAAGCTATTCTAAAAAATTAAACGGTAAATAAAACAAATAACTCAAAGCACAACTGGGAAAGGTAATGATGGATTTGATTTCACCTCTGTAATAGGATGTGGATGCAGCACTGAGCAGCTCCAATGCAAAATGGAAACTTGTTGTTGGTCACCATGCCATCTTAAGTGCAGGACACCATGGAATCACAGTAGAGCTTCTACAGCAGCTTGTTCCAATTCTGCAGGTAATTTAAAAATATATGAATCAGCCAGTAATTACCAAAAGAATATTCATGAACCTTGAAGTTGCCATTTTTTTCTCAATTATTTTCCCAGGAACATAATGTTGATGCTTACATAAATGGGCATGATCACTGTATCCAGCATATCAGCAGCCGTCACAGGTACAACCTATAGATTTCCACAAGAAACAACGTTAAAAAAGTTCATGCAAAACACTAAATCAATTGTTTCCCAATGCAGCAACATTCAATTCATAACAAGTGGAGGCGGCTCAAAGGCCTGGAGGGGTGATATAAGGAAGTGGGATCGAGAGGAATTGAAGTTATATTATGATGGCCAAGGATTTATGTCAGTGCAAATGACCGACTCCATGGCCACTTTTGCATTCTATGATGCCTTTGGCAGTGTTTTGCACCAATGGAGCATATCCAAAGAGAGTCACGCAGCTGCATAAAGATGCAAGAATTGATAATTGCTAATAGGATTATACCATCACTATTATAAATAAAAAAAAATGCAGGGCAGATGCAAATAAAAATGAGAATTTGTAATGATCTTCAAAAAACATAGGTGAATTATGCTTTGTAGGCTTCCATACTGATGTACAAATGTAAAAATTCATATTGGTAGTTACAATTAGTTTTATTTAAAAAACTTTGATGATTTTACCTTTCTCTTTCTGCTGAAACACTGCATCTTTCCAGATGATGAACTGTCATATGATTTGCACGCATTCCTTTTCACAGCACAAGGAGAGATCCAATCATTGGATTGCTTTGAGTTTCAATCAACATGTAGAGCAATTTCACTCATTTTACGAATTCCACAAAAAATCAACATAACTAATTTGATCTTATGCTGTTTGAATTGTATTAGAAAATCCAACTTAGAGCAGAAATGCATACATTAAGAAAACGTAGAAGTGCAAGGGGAAGGAAATTGCCAAACAACAAAACCGGCCAATGCTGCAGCTCAAGTGACTAATGTTATAAACAACTTGAAATCCCTTGTCAAGAACCTTCAAATGGAACAATGTATATAATTCCGTCTGTTCTCCAATATGGTAAGCTCAATAGTAACTCTTTGTGTAATTTATGTAAATAATCTTCCCATGCAATAATGGCAGCAGAAAAGTTTGCCCAATCAAAGGAACGTTCACATTTCTGGTTGCTGTCAACACAGCTGAACACCAATTCCACCAGCTGATGATCCATCAAAACGAAGGACTTCAAGGCAATAATTTTCTCCCTTTGTGATTGTGATAATTGTATTACCTTGCAACTTTCCTGGTCCGATATAAGCAACTCCGAGGCTTTCCAACAATAGAATTGTACTATCAATTAGAATGGCAAAAAATTTCAGATATCAGTGGATAAAATTCAAAGTTACCATTTTAAAGCAAGTTTGACCTTTTGGCTAGTCTGGGTCCCAGTTTGCATGTACTAACGGTTAAGTACATATAGAAAAAAAATGCGGATCAGATTTAGAAGAATATGCACATTTTCCTCAGTAGGAGTAAACATTCCAGAAAAGGTTTTCAAGAAGGAAAACTTTGAAATCCTTTGCATAAGTATTCAAGTAACAGACTGCCTTTTCGCCAAGAGAGAAGCATGAAAAACTCTTAGCAGAATTAAATAACGTAATGCAAAGAAGATAGCAATGTAAGAGACATTAAACGAATCAAGGAATACAAAATACGGAAGGGAGAAAAAAAAAAGAAAGAAAAATAGCGTAATGATGGAGCAACGGATAAACTCACAAAAGCAAAGAAATAAATATGATCACTTACCGTGAAGTCCCGTTGTTTCAGATAGAGCCTATTATCATCACTGTGCCATCCAATGCTGGCTCCTTTAGTCCAGCTGATTCAGAATCAGAAGGCAGCATATCGTCGGGACTCAGGATCAAATAAGCAAGGTGAAGATTTATGATCAAGCAAGATTGCAACAATTGTTGTCTTAGAAAAATCCTAAAGCAAAAACCCAGTTTCCCAATTACACTGAAAATTATCAAAATCTATCCAAGTACGAATTCCAGGGAAAAAAAAAATCTGTGATCCATTGGAGCTGGAGTAGTAGAATTAGAGTAAAGGGAAAAAGAAATACAAAACCAACCTAATCAAACCAGTGAATTCCACGAATAGCTCATACTAACAGCCAAAGAACTCCTCCACCTTCTCTTTCAACCTCTCTGTCATCGAAACGAAAAGAGTCAAAAAAAAAAAACAAGAGACCAAGGTATGAAGACTAACAGACCAGGAAAACAAAAGGAAAGAAAAATAACCTCGGATGGGAACGAAAGGGATGATAAAGTGGGGACAATTCGTAGCGATGAGATGAGAGAGAGTGGTGGAGAAGACGTTGTGACGATAGCCACAGTACTGCTACTCTTATGAATGAATTCCAATTCCTTGCATTCATCGAGGGAAAGGAATTCATGGAGGATGAGACGAGGGTGCTTCGCGTCTTCCATAATTTTTATTTCTCAATCTACTGGTTAACTTCACTTGGGTGAGTTCTGTCTTCAAAGGAAAATAAATAAATAAAGCCGGGACTCCAGATGTTAATAAAACTAAAACACTAATCCTTCAATAAATTTTTAGTAACAAATATTATTGTAAATAATTTTAATTTTTATAATATAAATTAATATTTTATAAGTATAAAAATTAATAATTAATAATTTTAATTTTCTTAAAAGCTAATTTCTATATTCTGAAAATATAAAAATTATAGAAATTAATTTTATTATTAGGAGTCCGTCTAATTGTACAAGTATATAAATTTTTATATTTAATTAAAATTAAAAATTGATTTTTATACTTATGGAGTCTGTTTAAATTAATTTTTATAAGTATAAAAAATTTTATATTTATAGATTATTAATTTTATATTTTAAAAATTAAAATTATTTATAATAATAATAAAAAATAAATAATGGATAAAATCTATAAATTTACTGATATTTAAATATTAAAATAATAATTTTTTAATTTTTATTATTAAAATAATGAAAGAAATTTATTAAAAAATAAAATATTAATTAAGTAGAGAAATATTTTAACCATTAAAAAATATAAAACTTTTAATCAATGATTAATCAACAGTAATTTATATTTTTTATTAATAAAATGACAATTTTATTAGTAATTTTTATTAATGGAATGATAATTTTATTAGATGAAAATTAAATTTAGAAACTAATTTATTATTAAAAATTTAATGAATAAAATTTAATGTATAACTATTATATGAGTTTTGTCAAATCTCAACTATCTGTGTTTAAATATTTTTCATTACCCATAGTGCTGTAATGGGTTAAAAAATTAAAATTAAAGGTTCAATCCATAAAAAACAGAAATAAATCTAACCACCTAAACACATTAGACTAATCCAAATAATAAAAAATAAATGGAACTAAAACAATTAAATCAAACTAAAAAAACAAAAAAAAAATAAACAAACACATCATTAGCCTCCATGCACCGACTCAACCTCATCCTCACCAAACTTACCAACACACTATTTCAGAAGTCGAAACCAAATACCAATCATACGCACCAAACTTACCAACACATTATTTCAGAAGTCGAACACAAATACCAATCATCGGACTATAAGCAGGAAGAGACGTACACCATTAATGACAACAAGAAAAGCAAAAGCAAATCAATAAGAAAAGCAAAAGCAAATCAATATGCAATACAAGCAAAATGCACATCAGGTCTTTAAGTTCAATGATCGAGCATTCATACAGCATAGAAAAGAGGATGTAATAGAGCTCAGTCTATTTACGATATATGGAAGCAATGGTCGTCAGACATAGTAGTGTGATACCGAAATATTAATGTCGTTTAAATTAGAATCCTTCATAAAAGCCAATCAGAGCACCCCTGTACAGGTTCAACATATTATCTTCTTCGCAGTAAAAAGCTCTCAAATCTACACCACATCAAAAGAAATAGTAAAGTGAAAAACCAAAAAATCCAGTCCAGCCACACTCTCAATGAGGAAAATTGGGATTGAGGGATCAAACAACAGGGAAAAGGAAACAATTCATACACCCATCGCATGTTTCTTGCCGATAGCTTCTTCTTTTTTCTTTCTCTTTTCTCTCAACTTTTCTCCTCAAATAAATTTTAATTAATAGTTTAAAATTATAAAATTTTAATTTTAATAATTGAATTTAAATAAATAAATTTATAGAACAATAAGAGTTTAAAATAAAATATAATTGATTTAATTAGACATTATGATATGATTATTTTTATATTAATTATTTTAATTAATACTTTTTTATAAAAAAATAAGTTGAAGCGAACGAGTACTAAATAAAAATGATATATTTATCACTTTTTTAAAAATTATTAAATATATATATTCCATACCATGCAATTTGTTATCGTAATCATAGCATGTATTGAAAGTCTAAAATCCCTATGTCATTAGCTTGATAATAGTGCAATTTTAGGTTGAAATCAGTCTTGTATTTATCTTCCTCTTTAGTTATTTTATACTGATATATATATTTGTCTATATCTAAGAACAATATATAACAATTCTTTCTCTCTTTTTTCCTTTCTCTTTTTCTATTATCATAGTGTCACAACTACGCTCTAACTTTTCTTTCAGTTAGCCACTTCAATGCCTTTTTATGTCTCATTAACAATGGTTTTCTCTGAAATTCGATCTGACATAACAGTTTGATATTGTTTTAAATGATAGTAATTATGTCAGTTAGTCTTAAGCGATAGACCGGTTTCTTGAAAGGCAGAAAGCTCTAGAAAATAGTCATCAGTGATGTCACTGTCCCTGTTAAAACAAATAAAAATGATACCAAGCATATCAAGAGACTAGAAGATTGGGACTACAGAAATCACCAAATCATATCATCACCTAGTTTCGCAACATTATTGTTCCTTCCATCTATGAAGAGTTCGGATATTATACAATGGCTAAGGAAATCTGGGACATGCTTAAACACCAATATGTAACTAATGATCTTGCTTTCTGCTATCATCTTCACAGTACTTTGTATTAAATGAACTAAGATCGTGGACAATCAATCCACATTTTTTATGCTCATATGAGATCTATTTGGGATCAAATTACTCTTTCAGAACCTGTTTAGGAGAATCCCGTTGATGCACAAAAATTTTAAAAATATAGAAATGAAGATAGATTGATCCAAATTTTTATGGCTTTAAAAGATAAATTTGAATCTAGTTGGGCTTCTCTTTTGCATATGATTCCATTGCCTACTCTTGATTAAGCTGTTTCACAATTGATTTCAGAAGAAACCTGTAACGACCCGAAAACCGGACCGCTACCGACACTAGAGTTCATATGGACTTAAGGTCACCGAAGCCCGTAGCAATTCTACTATACATCCTGTGTACCTGTTAAAATCCCATACATGATCATACATTATCACAAAAACTTAAACATTTCATGAACCATGGCTCGACCTGTGCATGTATCAAAACTGAAAACATAAAACCCATACTAGAGCCCTCATTAAATGCTCTAGTATGGTCAACATCACATGCCTCAAGCTTAGTTCAAACATAACTCATAATTAAAACTTTTACATAAGAATCATGTTAACAGGGATTACAAAGATAAAAACTAGGGCAAAGCACAATTCTAATCCATTAAACAATACATGTCCACAACTATACTATTACATTTGTCTATACCAGCTACTATGCCGACTTTCCGAGCTATCTTTGACCCTGCAAACCTGGGATTAGGGGAAAGGGATAAGCTACAATAGCCTAGTGAGCAGAACATAAAAACAGTTTAATAAACATATGCTCGTATGAAATGCGTCACAACACAAACAATTCACATCACGATGGACTTGTCACCAGTAACCCTCTACATATTCCAATAGTGTCCGGCCCTCGACGAAGCTCCTCAGGACTTCCTCTTAAACATAATATAACATATCCATAATGCCAGAGGCGTAAAATGGGTCTCGATCTGGACTTTGTAGAATGGGCCTCACCTGGACTTCCGTTTCATATCATATCATATCATACTCGAGGGCTAGTGGGTCATCCAATATCCATCCACATCAACAGTAAATTATGCAATGTATCATATTCGTGAATTCTAATGCAAAACAACCTAATACATATACATGGCATTCCTGACGCATGAACATGCTTAAAAAGTTTGATTACTTTAAAATAATAAATTAGTCCAGTTCTACTCACCTCTGGCTGACACTTGACTAAAACTGGCGCAGTTATCTCACTGCAGGCCTCTATGGTCTCTCAGGTCCGATCATACACAGATGGACTCAAATGAGAGACCAAACATAACTATTACATGACTCTAAACAACTCCCCCAAAACCCCCTAAAACATACCAAAACATGTATATAAAATAAGCAAAAGAAGGCTGGGCAGGGAACTTTCAGCAGCCAAAGGTCCTTCACAAATCCAAAAGACAGAGACTTTCGGGGGCAGGCGGCCTAAACTCCACACAGATCCGAAAGTCAGGGACTTTCGAGGGCAGGTTCAGCGGCATAAACTCCTTCACAGATCCGAAAGTCAATGCTTTCGGGGGCAGGTTAGACAGCCAAAAGGCTGCCTCCAAAAGCAGGTTCGGCGGCCGAACCTTGCTTCAGCGGTCGAACCTGGGTTCTCCAGCAAGGCAGAAACCGATTCTGCCCTATGTACACAGCCACCCAACACTCCGATCCTCACACCCAACAACTCAAAAACATACATACTCACTCAACATGTATAAGGGACATAAAAACTAGCCTAATCCCCAATAAGCATCAATAAAAACAACACAAGAGCAAACATTCATTAATAACCCAACTCAAACCCTAAAACTTTAGATCTAACCTTTTTATGCATTATTAACCCTTAACCCCTTCTTAAAACTTATTTAAAACATAGGAAAAGCAAAGATCTAGACTTACCTCTTGGAGATCTAAAGGTGACAGCAATCCCAACTTGGATATGAGGTAAAACGGTCTTCGGAGGTCTCCAAGGTTTAAAAACTTGGATTCAAGCTCAAATCTTCAAAAACAAGGGAAAAACTCATGAATTTTCTAAGAGATTTGAAGGAAAAACCACAAAACTATAAAAGGGAAGGCAAGAACTCATCTCTGCCTGAAAATGGAGAGAAAGCTCTCTCATTTTCGGGCTGAAGGCCTCTTATAGGTGGCTGGACAAACCACCTTTGGAGGTCGAAAGGGGAGGTCCCGCGGCGGCACCACTTTCGGAGGCCAAACTTGAAGGTTCGGCGATTGAACTTGGGGTTTTCCTTCCAAAACTATTTTCTTTCTTTTTTAACTCAAAACTTTAAAATTTTCAAATTCATTTAATAAAAACCTTATTTTACCCTTCCTAAGGAGATTCCAGCTTTGAGATTCCGGGTTCCAACGGAGATTCTGTCGGAAGATTGGAATTCCGACGCCGGAGTCTAGCCGGGTATTACATTCTTTTCCCCTTAAGAACATTCATCCCCGAATGTTCAACAAGCACCCAAGCAAACATAACATCAAGAAAACACATGAAAACATAAGACACTTACTTTAAAAGAGATAAGGGTATTGCTGGAGTATGGACTCCCGGGTCTCCCAAGTGCACTCTTCCATGTTGTGGTGATTCCAAAGGACTTTCACCATCGCGATTTTCTTGTTCCTCGGCTTTCTAATTTGCGTGTCTATGATCCGCACTGGCTGCTCAACATAGGTAAGATCTCCTAGGATCTCTACATCAGGTTCATTAAGAACCTTGCTCGGATCTGATGCGAACTTTCGTAACATGGAAACATGGAAAACCGGATGGATTCTCTCCATAAAAGCATGTAAATCTAACTTGTAAGATATATTCCCAATCTTTTACAAAATTTCGAAGGGTCCGATGTACCTTGAAGCTAGTTTACCTTTCTTCCCAAAACGAATCACCCTCTTCATAGGAGACACCTTAAGCAACACCATATCCCCTTCCTGGAACACAACATGCTTTCTGCGGATGTCTACATAGCTCTTTTGTCTGCTCACCGCTGTTCTGATCCTCTCTCTAATGATAGGCACTACCCTGCTGGTGATCTCTACTAACTCTGGCCCTGCCAAGGTCCTTTCTCCTACTTCTTCCCAGCAGACGGGTGACCTGCACTTCCTCCCATATACAGCTTCATAAGGAGCCATCCCAATGCTAGCATGGTAATTGTTATTGTAGGCAAACTCCACCAATGGTAGATGTTGCCTCCAAGAACCACCAAAGTCTAGCACACACATTCTTAACATGTCTTCTATAGTTTGGATGGTCCTTTCCGACTATCCGGCAGTCTGTGGATGAAAGACAGTGCTAAAGTCCAACCTCGTGCCCATAGCATTTTGTAGACTCCGTCAAAACCTGGAGGTAAACTGGGGTCCCCTATCTGACACTATCGAAACTAGAGCCCATGTAGCCTGACAATCTCTTCCACATAAACCTGCACCAACTTGTCCACAGAGTAACCACTTCTAACAGTAATGAAGTGAGCAGATTTGGTCAATTTGTCCACTATTACCCATATAGAATCTAATCTATTGGACGTTGCTGGTAACCTCACCACGAAATCCATTGCCACATTTTCCCATTTCCACTCTAGAATTGGTAGTGGGTTAAGCATCCCAGCTAGCTTCTGATGTTCTAACTTCACCCTCTGACATATCTCGCAAGCAGATACAAACTGAGCCACTTTCCTCTTCATAGCTGGCCACCAATAAACTCTCTTCAGATTCTGATACATTTTGGTGGCCCTAGTGTGAACACTGTATCTTGCATTATGAGTCTCTCTCATAATGTCTCCTTTCAAACTTACGTCATCTGGTATACACAATCTGTTCCCATAACGAAGGACCCCTTTGTTGTCGAATCTAAACTCACCATTCTTGCCTGTCTGAATATTTCTCACTATTTTCACCAACTCGAGGTCCTCGTGCTGTTTCTGTGCCACTTGCTCCAGAAATACCAATGTCACTTTCATCTGAGCTACCAGTGCACCTGTACCAGATAACTCTAACTGTAAGCCCTCGCTAATGAGCCTGTTAAATTCTCTCACCACCGATCTTCTCTTTACCGAGATATGGGATAAACTGCCAAGTGATTTCCAGCTGAGAGCATCTACTATTACATTTGCCTTACCCAGATGATACTAGATTTTGCAATCATAATCACTAAGCAGTTCTACCCATCTTCTCTGCCTTAGGTTCAACTCTTTTTGACTTAAGAAGTATTGCAAACTCTTATGATCTGTAAAGATCTCACATCTTACCCCATACAGGTAATGTCTCCACATCTTGAGTGCAAAGATCACAGCTGTCATCTCTAGATCGTGTGTAGGATAATTCAACTCATGCTTCTTCAGCTATCTAGAAGCATAAGCAATTACCCCCTTATTCTGCATCAACACACAACCTAGTCCCACTCGGGATGCATCACAAAACACTGTGAAATCCTCATTACTTGTAGGCAGAGCTAACACCGGTGTTGACGTTAGTATTCTCTTTAGCTCTTCAAAACTTTCTTCACATTGATTCGACCAGACAAACCTCCAATTCTTTTTGGTCAACTTGGTCATAAGAGCAGCAATTTTAGAGAAGTCCTGGATAAACCTCCTGTAGTAACCTGCCAAACCCAAAAAACTTTTAATCTCTGTAATACCTGGCTAGATCCTGGCACCAGAATTCCCTTTTTTCGGCGGGATTTTCGTTGGAATCCGGAATTTCTCGGATGTCGAAGCGTTCTAGAAGGGTAAAACAAAGGTTTTCTAAAATGTTTTTACATGTTTTGAGGTATTTGAGTAAGAGAAAATTGAGTTTTTAAAGAAAAGGCCAAGGAGGGAAGAACCCAGGTTCTGCCGCCGAACCTGAAGATTCGGCCACTGAACATGGGGCTGTTTAGGAGGCACGTTAGGCTGCCGAAGGTGGTTGACCGGCCACCTATAAAAGGCCCCTTGACCGGAAAATGGGGAAGTTTTCTCTCTCTTTTTTGGCATAGGTGAGTTCATGCTCTCCTTTGGTTGTTTTTATGATGTTTCTTCAAATCCCTCAAGTTTTCATGAGTTTTACCTTTGTTTTGAAGAGTTTTGAGCCTTGATCATGGTTTTGGAGCTTGGAGACTTTTGGAGCTTGGAGACTTTTGGAGCTTGGATTCTCCATATCTTCAAGTTTGGGATCGCACCAACCCTCGATCTTCTAGAGGTAAGTGTAGATCCTTATCTTTTATGGTGTTTTAAGTAAGTTTTATGAAGGGTTAAGAGGGTTTTTATGCATGAGTTGCATGGTTGTGCATGATAGGGTTTCTGTACCCTTTATGCATATATATATGTGTATGTGGTTGTTGGTAGGGGTTTAGACTAGTTTTTAAGCCCCTATATGCATGGTTAAGGGCATATGCATGTTTTGGAGAGATTGGATGCATGTTTTGGGTGTTTGGAAGGTTTGGGAGGCTTGTATGCATAAGAGGCTGAGTTCTGGATGAACTCAGGTTCGGTCGCCGAAGGTAGTTTCGGCTTCCGAACCTGCCTGTAGATGCATAGTTTGGCTGCCTAACCTTGCCCCCGAAAGTTGAGTTTTGGATCTGGAGCAGACTTTCGGCCACCGAAGGTGCCGCCGAAAGTGCCTAACTTTCAAATCTGGAGAGGGTGTTCGGCCGCCGAAGGTGCCCTGTCCAGCCTTCCTTTGCCCATTTTTCCATGCATGTGTATGATGTTTTAGGGGGTTTTTGGGGAGATGTTCAGAGTTATGTTAGGGTTGTTTGGTCCCTCATTTGAGTCCACCTTTGTAGGATTGGACCCGAGGAATCGAGGAGACCCACAGAGTTAGTTGGTCCAAAGTTAGCCCAGCAATTGCTAGAGGTGAGTGGAACTGAACTATGTTTTTAAATAACTGAATGTTTTAGCATGTTCCATGCATCACGAATGCCATGTCTATAGTAGGTTGTATTGCATTAGTAACCACGAAGATGACGCATTGCATTGTTTATTGTGGATGTGGATGGACAACAGGACGACTCATTAGCCCTCTAGTTTTTATTGCATGTAACAGAAGTCCTCAGGAGCCCCTTGAGGGCTGGGCACAGAGCTATGTATGTCACAGAAGTCCTGAGGAGCTCCTTCGAGGGCCGAGCACAGAGTAGAGGGAGTTTTGAGTCAGTCCATCCTTTATGTGATTTACTGTGATGTGATGCATTCCATGATGGCATATGTTTTAATGTTTTTATAGTTCTGCTCACTGGGCTTTATAGCTCACCCCATTCCCTTAACCCCATGTTTTTAGGGCCACAGAGAAAGACAGAGTCAGCAAGAGTAGAGTTATGGCTATGGTTATGGCTATGTAATAGAAGTATAATGGACATGATGTAAAGTAAGGTTATGTTATGTAAAGACATGTTATAACATGTAATGTATATAGAGTTATAGTATTGTGCTTGGCCCTAGTGTATGGATAATCCCTTGTACATGAATCTTTTATATGTTTTATGATGAGATGTGATGAACCAGGCTTAACAGATGATATGTTAACGCAACTGGAGCATTTGATGAGGGCTCCAGTAAGGGGTTTTTATGTTTACAGTTACAGAGTGGTACCAGAGTAGGTATCGCTTACAGAAAGGTTACAGTGCATGCTCAGGTTAAGCCTGGTATATAGAGAAAAGTTTATAGTTTTATGTTTATGTTGGATCATGTATGGGATTATACCAGTTGTACAGGATGCATGTTAGGCTTGCTACGGGTCCCGGCGACCTTAAGTCGATCTGGATCCTAGCGCCGACAGCGGTCCGATTTCCGGGTCGTTACAATCTCTGTCATTGTAGTGGGTCTGGACCAGTTAGCTACAACTTCTACTTTCTTGGGGTCCACCTCGATTCCCTTTTTTGACACTACATGCCCCAAGAAAGAGATACTCCTTAACCAGAACTCACATTTAGAGAACTTAGCGCACAAGCCGTGTTCCCTTAAGGTCTGCAACACAATCCTCAGATGATGGGCATGCTCTTCTACGTTTCTGGAATACATCAAGATATCGTCAATGAAAATAATAACAAAGTGATCCAGAAACTGGCTAAAAACTCTGTTCATGAGATCCATGAATGCTGCAGGGGCATTAGTTAACCTGAACGGCATCACTAAGAACTCATAATGCCGATATCTGGTCCTGAAGGCTTTCTTAGGCACATCTTCCTCTCTGACTCTTAACTGATGGTACCCAGATCTCAAATCTATCTTGGAGAAACAACCGGCTCCTGCTAGCTGGTCAAACAGATCATCGATTCTGGGTAATGAATACTTGTTCTTGGTAGTGACTTTGTTCAACTGTCTGTAGTCAATACAAAGTCTTAGAGATCCATCCTTCTTTTTCATGAACAAAACTGGAGTACCCCAAGGTGAGGTACTAGGTCGGATGAAACCCTTATCTACCAATTCTTGCAACTGTTCTTTCAACTCCTTCAACTCGGCAGGTGCCATCCTGTAGGGAGGAATAGAGATGGGTCTGGTTCTGGGCATTACTTCAATTTCAAACTCTATTTTCCTAGCAGGCGGTAAACCTGGTAACTCTTCTGGGAAAACTTCGAGAAAAACTCTGACTACTGGCACTGAAGCTGGTTCCCTAACCTGACCATTAACCTCTCTGACATGAGCAAGAAACCCCTGACAACCCCTCCTAAGCAATCTATGAGCCTGTAGGGCAGATATCAAACCTCTAAGCATCCCTATCTTGTCTCCTCTGAAGACGACCTCCGATCCATCTTGTTCTCTGAACCTAACTACCTTGTCTCTGCAGTCCAAGGTAGCACCATGTGTAATACTCGGCTAGACTCTGGTATCAGAATTCCTACAGTCCGGTGGAATCTCAGATGTCGGAAACCTCTAGAAAGGTAAAATCATGTTTTCATAAAATGTTTTAATGTGTTTATGATTTTAAGTAAGAAAGAAATTGAGTTTTGAATTAAAAAGACCATGGAGACATTTCCAGGTTCGGCCGCCGAACATGGGATAGTTTAGGGGGGCAAGTTAGGCTTCCGAAAGTGGCTCAGGTTCGGCCGCCGAACTTGCATGAGTTTTGGAGGCACTTTAGGCTGCCGAAAGGTGGTCTGGCCAGCCCCTATAAGAGGGCTCCATGGCCGAAACGGGCGAGTTTTCTCCCCATTTTCGGCCAACGGTGAGTCCATGCTCTCCCATGGTTGATTTTTGATGTTTTCCTCCAATCTTTCGAGTTTTAACAAGTTTTATCTTGGTTTGAAGATATTTGAGCAAAAAGAGCAAGTTTTGAAGCTTGGAGACCCAAAGAGTTAGATCTCTCCCATCTCCGAGTTAGATCTCTCCCATCTCTGAGTTAGATCGCCTCTCCTCTCGATCTTCAAGAGGTAAGAGTAGATCTTTAGCTCATTCTATGTTTTAAACAAGTTTTATGAAAGTTATGGGGTAGAAATGCATGTTTAGGTTATTATTTGAGTTTGTGGGTTAATGTTGAGTTTTTGAGCAATGTGGGTTGTTTATGTATGTTTGATGTGTTGTAGTTGGGGTTTAGGACAGTTTGAAGCCCCTAGGAGCTTATGTATGTATGTATGCATGTTGTGGAAGTGTTGTGTTTGAGTTGAATGGTTTGGGAGGCAAATGTGCATGTAGGAGGCTGAGTTCTGCCCTTTGGAAGAACTCAGGTTCGGCAGCCGAAGGGACTTTCGGCCGCCGAACCTGCCTGTGGAGGCAAGCCTTTGGCTGCCGAACCCTGCCCCCGAAAGTGGACTTTCGGCTCTGGAAGGGAGTTTCGGCCACCGAAGGTGCCGCCGAATATGCATGAGTTTCATCTCTGGAAGGAACCTTCGGCAGCCGAAAGTGCCGCCGAAGGTGCATGACTTTCGTCTCTGGAGGGACTTTCGTCTTTGGAGGGACTTTCGTCTCTAGAGGGACTTTCGGCCGCCGAACCTGCCGCCGAACCTGCCCTGTTCAGCCTTCCTTTGCATGATTTCTATGATTGTTTTAAGGTGTTTTAGGGGGTTTTTGGGGAGTATTTTAGAGTCATGTTCATGTATGTTTGGTCCCTCATTTGAGTCCACCTGTGTAGGTTCGGACCCGAGGAACCAGGGACCCCAGCAGTGAGTTAGCTGCTTCAGTGTCTTGTCAGAGCTAGCCAGAGGTGAGTAGAATGAATCTTTATGCTTCAAAGATAAATAAATTTTGAGCATGTTCATGCATCATAAATGCCATGTGATATGTATTAGGTTGTTTGCATTAGAACCCACGAATATGTTGCATTGCATATCTTGATGTTGATGTGGATGGATGTTGGATGACCCATTAGTCCTCAGTATGATGAGATATGATATGATATGATATGGAAGTCCAGGTGTGGCCTGCACTACGCCCCTGGCACAATGTAAGAGAAAGTCTGGGTGTGGCCTGCACTACGCCCCTGGCACAATTAGATATGTATGATATGTTATGTGTAAGAGAATGACCAGGTGTGGCCTGCACTATGCCCCTGGCATGATTGGATTATGTAGAGGACTACTGGTGACAAGTCCATCCTTGATGTGATTTGTTTGTGATGTGATGCATTCCATTATAGCATATGTTTTAAATGTTTTATTTTTCTGCTTACTGGGCTCTAGTAGCTCACCCCATTTCCCTAATCCCCCAGGTATGCAGGTACGAGATAGGTCAGGAGGTCAAGAAGAGTAAAGTTATGTTTATATAATAGTTAGATGTGGACATGATGAATTGTAAAGTATTGAATAGTCATGTAATAATGATATTGAGGATTAGAATTGTGCTTGACCCTATGTGTATGGTTATTCCCTTTGATACATGATCTATAAAATGTTATATGATGTTCATGTTTAACCAAGCTTAATGTATGTTATGATACCCCTTTGGAGCATTTGATGAGGGCTCCAGTGTGTGGTTTATGTTTATGGTTGTGTGCATGCACATGTTAAGCTTGGTAAAGGAAAGAAAAAAGTTTACAATTTTATGTGTATGTTTGATCATGTATTGGAATTAACAGGTATACAGGTTATATGTTAGGCTTGCTACGGGTCCCGGCGGCCTTATGCCGATCTGGATCCTAGCGCCGGTAGCGGTCCGGTTTTCGGTTCGTTACAGATTGGTATCAGAGCCCTAGGTTCATATGGTCAGACCTAGAGTGTCGGGCTCATAGATGTTATAGAAGGTCAAGCACAATAGGAAAATCATGTCCACTAGGATAGGATGTAGAGTCCTATCTTGAATGATGATGTGAAATGCCATGATTTTATGCATGTGCATTGATGATATGCTATGTATGTGATGTATGTGATGCGGGTTCATGTGCTTCCACATGAACCATTTGATGCTAATGTTTTACGTGATGTGTGCTGTTTTTCAGTAAGCAAGATGAGAGGAACTCGTCGATCTGCACGATTGACTGGAGTACCGCCTCAGGACGAGGGCACGGATGCCCGTCCTCCTGCATTGCCTAGGGCAATGTCCTGCAAGTCAAGCAGGGAAAGAACGTCAAGGGACCCTAGAAGCTCTTTTGATGTGAGCAGAAGAGGAACAGTGCAAGGTGGAATGTCAGAAGATGTGGGAGATGGTATGGATGTGGATCAGAGGAGGGATGGCAGTTTTGGAGTGAGTATGTCTGAAGAGGGCATGGGAGAGTATCAATGAGGCACTCAGGCCTCGGGATTTGTTCAGCCACCCCAGTACCCACCCTTTTCACAGAATCCCAGGTATTCGATGGGAGGTACATTGGATTACCCCAGCTTTAACCCTTATCACTCTCACATGCCATACCCACCTTTCTACCAACCATACCGACAGTACCCTATGTACCCACCCCCATCTTTCTACCCAGGTACAGCCAGGGGCGGAGGGAGGGTACGGCAAGGGGGGGCACGTGCCGTAGCGGCGTTGCTCAAAAGTCCCCTCCCTTGCTCTCGTTTCCATGGGGTATTTCCATGGAAACGAAACCGTTCGATCTATTTCGCATTCTCCAACCCACCACTTCCTTCTCCAGGCTGGTCCGCGACTCAAACCTATGCAGCAAGTGCACGCCCACATAATCGTATCGGGCTCTGGTCGCAGCCGATCCCTTCTCACAAAGCTTCTCAATCTAGCTTGCGCCGCTGGCTCCATTGGCTACACACATCGAATCTTTCTCACTGTTACAAAACCTGACTCATTCTTATTCAATTCCCTTATCAAATCCACATCCAAATTTCACTTTTCTATTTATTCCCTTTACTTGTACAGTTGTATGCTCCTTTGTAATATCTCGCCATCAAATTATACATTCACGTCTGTAATAAAATCCTGTGCTGACATGTCGTTTCTGAAACTTGGTAAAATCATTCATGGCCACGTCTTGGTTAATGGGTTTGGCTTGGATGTTTATGTGCAGGCTGCTTTGGTCGCTTTTTATGGGAAGTCTGGTGATTTGGGCAATGCGAGGAAGGTGTTTGATAAAATGCCGTTCAGAAGTATTGTGGCGTGGAATTCAATGATTTCAGGATACGAGCAAAATGGGTACGGGAAAAATGCAATTTCGTTGTTTAAGAAAATGAGGGAAGCAGGTATAGAGCCGAATTCTACCACTTTTGTGAGTTTATTATCAGCTTGTGCTCAATTGGGGGCACTAGGCATGGGATGTTGGGTGCACGAGTACATCGCTAGGCATGGTTTGAATTTGAATGTCGTGCTTGGTACTTCATTAATTAACGTGTAACGAGGTGTGGTGATGTAGGGAAAGCAAGGGAAGTTTTTGATTCAATGAATGAAAGAAATGTTGTTGCTTGGACAGCAATGATTTCAGGATATGGAATGAATTGTTTTGCTCACCAAGCTGTTGAGTTGTTTGATGAAATGAAGGTGCCGCAGCGGTGGAGACCGGTGGTGCCGCAGCGGTGCAGCCGGTGGTGCCCTACCAAAGGGAAGCTCCTGGCTCCGCCACTGGGTACAGCAAACCCTAACCCAGGGGATGCTGCACCTCCTCCACCACCAACAGAACCAGAAACCCAGATACCTAAGCCTAGCTCATCTGGAGGGAGCAAGGTCAAGATGACCGATTACATGAAGCTGGGTGCTCCCCAGTATGAAACAGGTGATGACCCGTTTGAGTACCTTGGGGGGTCAAGATGATTATAGATGAGATAGGAGCTGATGATAGTAGAGCCATTCAGATGGCTGGGTTCACACTGAAATGTAAGAAGGCCCGAGAGTGGTTTAAAAACTATGTGAGCCCAAGATTGGATAGCCTATCATGGGAAGAGTTTGCTAATGAGTTTACTGGATGGGCTTTCCCTGATAGCTCAAGGGAGCTGAAAATGATCGAGTTTGAACAGTTAAGGCAGACGGAGGAAATGAGTGTAAATGAGTACACAGACAGGTTTTTGGAGCTGTTGCCATTTGCTGGGCAGAATCTTGACACAGACCAAAAGAAGTCAAGGAGGTATATCATGAAGCTTCATTCCAGGTATTCCTCCTTGATCCAGTCAGCAGAAAGGGAGAGTTTCCATGCCATAGTGGATATGGCCCGGAGGATGGAGGCTAGTGCAATAATCGAGGGAAGAATTAAGCAGTCTGTGGCACAGCCTTCTGGTTCCAAGACCCCAGGTGGGGGAAAGTTGGATCCCTCTTCCTTGAGTTCAGCAGCTTCAAGCAGTAAGAAGTGGGACAGAGGCTCCAGGAAGTCCAAGAAGAACAAGTTCTGGAACAAGATCAAGTCAGGTCTGGGATTAGGGAGTGGCTTGAGCTCAAGTGCAGATAATGCAGTATGCATGAAGTGTGGGAAGCCGCACAAGGGAGTATGTCGGTTTGGGATGACAGCCTGCTTCAGATGTGGGCAGGAGGGACACATGGCATAGGAGTGTCCTAGAGCAGCTTTTGTGGCATAGTCCCAGCAGACAGCTTCTGGTAGTGTGGCTCAGCCAGTAGCTCCAGCCGCGACTCAGGCTAGTGGCAGAGGTCGAGGGAGAGGGGCAGCCTCTTCTTCAGCGGGTTTCAGGGGTGAAGGTCAATCAGCTCCAGCACGGATCTTCACGATGACTCAGTAGGAGGCGAACACATCTAATACCGTGGTGTTAGGTAATCTCATCATTGGTTGTTCAGATGTTTATGCCTTAATGGACCCTGGTGCATCTCATTCTTTCATTGCTCCGAGGGCCGTCAAGAGGTTGAGTTTGATGGTCTCTGGGTTAGAGTGTCCCCTATGGGTCAGTGGACCCAAGTGTGACCCGTCAGTGGCAGAGTCAGTCTGCCTGTGTAGTCCAGTTTTTGTTGAGGGGAGATGCCTTTCAGCGGAACTTCTAGATTTGACAGATTTTGATGTCATTCTAGGGATGGATTGGCTATCTACCCATGGTGCTACCTTGGACTGCAGAGACAAGGTAGTCAAGTTCAGAGGTCAGGATGGGTCAGAGGTTGTCTTCAGAGGAGACCGGAGGGGTACACCTAGAGGTTTGATATCAACCCTACAGGCTTGTAGGTTGCTCAGGAGGGGTTGTCAGGGTTTTCTAGCTCATGTGAGAGAGCTGGATAGTCATGTTATAAAGCCCGTGTAACAGCCCGGAAACCGGACGCTACCGGTGCTAGGATCCGGATCGGCTTAAGGCCGCCGAGACCCGTAGCAAGCCTAACATACATCCTGTCACCTGGTCAAATCCCATACATGAACAAAACATTAACATAAAACTTAAACATCGGATGCATATACCAAGCTTGACCTGTATGCGACATAACTGGAAACATAAAGGATCCCCTACTAGAGCCCTCTTCAATTGCCCTAGCTGGGTAAACATAACATACATCAAGCACGGATCGCATCCAATGAGCCAAAATCTAACCTGTGCATGCATCCAAACCATAAACATAAAACCTCCACTAGAGTCCTTATCAAATACTCTAGCGTGGTAATCATCACATGCCACAAGTTTGGTTCAAACACAACTCATCACTAAAACATTACATACATCATGTACTAAAAAGGGACTAACCAAGTCTTAGGGCCAAGCACAACACTAATCCATAAACATAACTCTACTTTACGTTACATTACATCACATTATCTTACAACGCATTATCTCAATTTACTTTACATGTCCACACTAAAACACTAATCTATTACATAAGCATAACTTTACCTTTGACGTCTTCCTGGACTACCTCTGACCTGCAAACTTGGGGTTAGGGAGAGGGGTGAGCTAAAAAGCCCAGTGAGCAGAACATGGAAAACAATAGTAAATCATATGCTATCATGGAATGCGTCACAGCACAAACATTTCACATCACGGATGGACATGACCACCAAAACTCCCTCTGTCTGTAACATATCATGGTGCCCGGCCCTTCGGGCTCCTCAGGACTTCATTATGCCCGGCCCTCGGTGGGGCTCCTCAGGACTTCATTATGCCCGGCCCTCGGTGGGGCTCCTCAGGACTTCATTATGCATATCATATCTAGGGCTATTGGGGTCGCCTTGGTCCATCCATATCAACAGCAATTTATGCAATGCAACATATTCATGATTTCTAATGCAAGCAACCTACTACATATACATGGTAGTCATGATGCGTGAAACATGCTAAAACATTTGAGTTAATTCTACTCACCTCTGGCAGATGCTGGACTGACTCTGCAACAGCTAACACTGATGGCCTCCTCGGTCCCTCGGGTCCGATCCTACACAGGTGGATTCGAATGAGGTGCCAAACACACTCTAAACAACTCATAAACAACTCCCCAAAAACCCCCTAAAACATCCTCAAAACATGCATAGAAAACAACCAAGAAAGGGCTGGACAGGGCACTTTCAGCGGCACTTTCGGCAGCTGAAGGTCCCTTCCAGAGCCGAAAGCCATGCAGGTTCAGGGGCACTTTCGGCGGCCGAAAGTCCTTCCAGAGCCGAAAGTCTGGCACCTTTGGTGGCAGGTTCGGCGGCCGAAGCCTCTCATAGATCCGAAAGTCCTGGCCTTCGGGGGCACGTTAGGCGGCCAAAGCTGCCTTCCATGCAGGTTTCGGCGGTCGAACATACCTTCGGCGGCCGAACCTGGTCCCCTCTGAACAATAGGTCCGAATCTGTCACAAGCAAAACCAACCTCCAAACCACCCAAAACCTCACATGCTCTCACCCAAACATGCAAACACACTCCCTCATGCATAAACTAGCCTAAACCTCCAACATAACATCACATAAACATACAATGAGCATAAAATCCACATAAACCTTAACATGCATATCTACCCATACACAAGTATTAAAACTTCCTTAAACTTACTTAAAACTTCATTAAACTCAAAGGGCAGCAAGGATCTACACTTACCTCTTGAAGATTGAGGGTTGGCGCGATCCCTAACTTAGAGATGGGAGGAAACTAACTCCTTGGGTCTCCATGCTCCCAAAACTTGATTTAAGCTTTAAAACTCTTCAAAACCACAATATAACTCATAAAAACCTTGGAAGATTTAAGAAAAGTCATGAAATGAACCAAAGGAGGCAAGAACTCACCTGAGCTCGAGAATGGAGAGAAAACTCGCCCATTTTCAGTCTGAGGGCCTTTTATAGGTGGCCGGTCAACTACCTTCGGCGGCCTAAGTTGCTCCCGCAACTCCACCACCTTCGGCAGCCTAACGTGCCTCCTAAACTATCCCATGTTCGGCGGCCGAAATTGAGGTTCGGCGGCCGAACCTGGGTCCTTCCTCCTTGGCCTATTCTTTTCAAAACTCATTTCTTTTTCATTTAAAACCATAAAATCACATGAAAACATTTTAGAAACACATTTTACCCTTCTAGAAGACTCTGGCATCTTCAAAATTCCAGATTCCAATGGGGATTCCGCCGGAAGGTAGGGATTCCGATGCCGGAATCTAGCCGGGTATTACAGCCCGCCTCAGTGCCCGTGGTCAAAGATTTTTTAGATGTCTTCCCAGATGAGCTGCCAGGTTTACCACCTGCTAGGGAGATAGAGTTTGAAATAGAGTTGATGCCTAGAACCAGACCGATCTTTATCCCTCCCTACAAGATGGCACCAGCGGAATTGAAGGAGCTTAAGGAGCAGTTGCAAGAGCTGGTAGATAAGGGCTTCATCCGACCGAGTACCTCACCTTGGGGTGCTCCAGTGCTATTTGTGAAAAAGAAAGATGGATCCCTTAAGCTTTGTATCGACTACAGGCAGTTGAACAAGGTCACTACCAAGAATAAGTACCCGTTGCCGAGGATCGACGATCTATTCGACCAGCTAGCAGGAGCATGTTGTTTCTCCAAGATAGATCTGAGATCCGGGTACCATCAGCTGAGGATAAGAGAAGAGGATGTGCCGAAGACAGCATTTATGACCAGATATGGGCACTATGAGTTCCTTGTAATGCCGTTCAGGTTAACCAATGCCCCTGCAGCATTCATGGATCTCATGAACAGAGTGTTCAGCCAATACCTGGATCACTTTGTTATTGTCTTCATAGATGATATCTTAGTATATTCCAGGAACGCAGAGGAGCATGCCCATCATCTGAGGTTAGTCCTGCAGACCTTAAGGGAACATGGCTTGTATGCCAAGTTCTTCAAGTGTGAGTTCTGGCTGAGGAGCATTTCATTCTTGGGGCATGTTGTGTCAGAAAATGGAATAGAAGTGGACCCTAAGAAGGTGGAAGCCGTAGCTAACTGGCCTAGACCCACCACAGTGACAGAGATTAAGAGCTTCTTGGATTTGGCAGGTTACTACAGGAGGTTCGTTCAGGACTTCTCTAAGATTGCAGCTCCTATGACCAGAATGACTAAAAAGAACCAGAGGTTTGTGTGGACTGACCAGTGTGAAGAGAGCTTTGAAGAGCTAAAGAAGAGGTTGACGTCGGCACCGGTGTTAGCTCTGCCAATTAGTGATGAAGACTTCACAGTGTATTGTGATGCATCCCGTGTGGGACTGGGTTGTGTGCTGATGCAGAATGAAAGGGTGATTGCTTATGCTTCTAGGCAGGTGAAAAAGCACGAGTTGAATTACCCTACACATGACCTAGAAATGGCAGTGGTGATCTTTGCACTTAAGATGTGGAGGCATTACCTTTATGGGTAAAATGTGAGATCTTCACAGATCATAAAAGCTTGCAGTACATCTTGAGTCAGAGAGAATTGAATCTGAGGCAGAGAAGATGGGTAGAACTGCTTAGTGACTATGATTGCAAAATTCAGTACCATCCGGGTAAGGCGAATGTTGTGGCAGACGCCTTAAGCCGGAAATCACTTGGCAGTTTGTCCCATATTTCAGCAGAGAGGAGACCAGTGGTGAGGCAGTTCTTCGAGCTCATTAATGAAGGTCTACAGTTGGAGTTGTCTGGTATAGGTGCTTTGATTGCCTAGATGAGAATGGCACCCGTGTTTCTGGAACAAGTGGCTCAGAAACAGCACGAGGACCCAGAGTTAGTGAAGATTGCCAGGACTGTTCAGTCAGGCAAGAACGAAGAGTTCAGATTTGACAGTAAGGGGATCCTCCGCTATGGGAGCAGATTGTGTGTACCAGATGACGTAGGGCTAAAGGGAGACATTATGAGAGAGGCTCATAATGCCAGATACAATGTTCACCCTGGAGCCACCAAAATGTATCAGGATTTGAAGAGAGTGTATTGGTGGCCAGCTATGAAAAGAGAAGTGGCACAGTTTGTGTCAGCCTGCGAAGTGTGTCAGAGGGTGAAGCTGGAACATCAGAAGCTGGCTGAAATGCTCAACCCACTACCTATTCCAGAGTGGAAATGGGAGAATATAGCTATGGACTTCGTGGTGGGGTTACCGGCAACGTCCAACAGATTGGACTACATATGGGTGATTGTGGATAGACTGACCAAATCTGCTCACTTCATCCCTGTCAGGAGTGGCTATTCTGTGGACAAATTGGCGCAGGTGTATGTTGATGAGGTAGTCAAGTTGCATGGGGTTCCTGTTTCAATAGTGTCTGATAGAGGACCCCAGTTCACCTCCAGATTTTGGCGGAGTCTGTAGAATGCTATGGGTACCAGGTTGGATTTTAGCACCGCTTTCTATCCACAAACGGATGGACAATCAGAGAGGACCATCCAGACTATAGAAGATATGCTCAGAATGTGTGTGCTGGATTTTGGCGGTTCTTGGAGGCAGCATCTACCTTTGGTGGAGTTTGCCTACAATAACAGCCATCATGCTAGCATAGGGATGGCTCCATATGAAGCTTTGTATGGAAGGAAGTGCAGGTCGCCTATTTGTTGGGAAGAAGTAGGAGAAAGGGCCTTGGCAGGGCTTGAGCTAGTAGAGATCACCAGCAGAGTGGTGCCCATAATCAGAGAAAGGATCAAGACTGCTGTAAGTAGGCAAAAGAGTTATGCATATATCCGCAGAAGGCAAGTAGAGTTTCAGGAGGGGGATTTGGTATTGCTCAAGGTGTCTCCAATGAAAGGGGTGATTCGGTTCAGGAAGAAAGGTAAGCTAGCTCCGCGGTACATCGGACCCTTTGAAATCTTGCAAAACATCGAGAATGTAGCGTATAAGCTGGATTTACCTGCTTCAATGGAGAGAATCCATCAGGTTTTCCATGTTTCCATGTTAAGAAAGTTCGTGTCAGATCCGAGCAAGGTTCTTAGTGAGCCTGATGTGGAGATCCAAGAAGATCTCACCTATGTTGAGCAGCCGGTACGGATCCTAGACACCCAGATCAAAAAGCTAAGAAACAAGGAAATCCCGATTGTGAAAGTCCTTTGGAATCACCACAACATCGAAGAGTGTACCTAGGAGACACGGGAGTCCATGCTCCAGCAATATCCTCATCTCTTCTAAGGTGAGTTTTATGTGCTTTGTATGTATGTTCATGTTTTAGACTTTGCTTGTGTTGTTTGGTGAACATTCGGGGACGAATGTTCTTAAGGAGGGGAGAATGTAATACCCGGCTAGACTCCAGTATCGGAATTCCTACCGTCCGGTGGAATCTCGGATGTCGAAAACCTCTAGAAGGGTAAAATCATGTTTTCATAAAATGTTTTAATGTGTTTATGATTTTAAGTAAGAAAGAAATTGAGTTTTGAATGAAAAAGACCATGGAGACATTTCCAGGTTCGGCCGCCAAACCTCAAGTTCGGCCGCAGAACATGGGATAGTTTAGGGGAGCAAGTTAGGCTTCCGAAAGAGGCTCAGGTTCGGCCGCCGAACCCCATGTTCGGCCGCCGAACTTGCATGAGTTTTGGAGGCACTTTAGGCTGCCGAAAGGTGGTCTGGCCAGCCCCTATAAGAGGGCTCCATGGCCGAAACGGGCGAGTTTTCTCCCCATTTTCGGCCAACGGTGAGTCCATGCTCTCCCATGGTTGATTTTTGATGTTTGCCTCCAATCTTTCGAGTTTTAACAAGTTTTATCTTGGTTTGAAGATATTTGTGCAAAAAGAGCAAGTTTTGAAGCTTGGAGACCCAAAGAGTTAGATCTCTCCCATCTCCGAGTTAGATCGCCTCTCCTTTCGATCTTCAAGAGGTAAGAGTAGATCTTTAGCTCATTTTATGTTTTAAACAAGTTTTATGAAAGTTATGGGGTAGAAATGCATGTTTAGGTTATTATTTGAGTTTGTGGGTTAATGTTGAGTTTTTGAGCAATGTGGGTTTTTTATGTATGTTTGATGTGTTGTAGTTGGGATTTAGGATAGTTTGAAGCCCCTAGGAGCTTATGTATGTATGTATGCATGTTGTGGAAGTGTTGTGTTTGAGTTGAATGGTTTGGGAGGCAAATGTGCATGTAGGAAGCTGAGTTCTGCCCTTTGGAAGAACTCAGGTTCGGCAGCCGAAGGGACTTTCGGCCACCGAACCTGCCTGTGGAGGCAAGCCTTTGGCTGCCGAACCCTGTCCCCGAAAGTGGACTTTCGGCTCTGGAAGGGAGTTTCGGCCGCCGAAAGTGCCGCCGAATATGCATGAGTTTCGTCTCTGGAAGGAACCTTCGGCCGCTGAAAGTGCCGCCGAAGGTGCATGACTTTCGTCTCTAGAGGGACTTTCGGCCGCCGAACCTGCCGCCGAAAGTGCCCTGTTAAGCCTTCCTTTGCATGATTTCTATGATTGTTTTAAGGTGTTTTAGGGGGTTTTTGGGGAGTATTTTAGAGTCATGTTCATGTATGTTTGGTCCCTCATTTGAGTCCACCTGTGTAGGTTCGGACCCGAGGAACCGGGGACCCCAGCAGTGAGTTAGCTGCTTCAGTGTCTTGTTAGAGTTAGCCAGAGGTGAGTAGAATGAATCTTTATGCTTCAAAGATAAATAAATTTTAAGCATGTTCATGCATCATAAATGTCATGTGATATGTATTAGGTTGTTTGCATTAGAACCCACAAATATGTTGCATTGCATATCTTGATGTTGATGTGGATGGATGTTGGATGACCCATTAGTCCTCAGTATGATGAGATATGATATGATATGATATGGAAGTCCAGGTGTGGCCTGCACTACGCCCCTGGCACAATGTAAGAGAAAGTCCGGGTGTGGCCTGCACTACGCCCCGGCACAATTGGATATGTATGATATGTTATGTGTAAGAGAAAGACCAGGTGTGGCCTGCACTACGCCCCAGCACAATTGGATTATGTAGAGGACTATTGGTGATAAGTCCATCCTTGATGTGATTTGTCTGTGATGTGATGCATTCCATTATAGCATATGTTTTAAATGTTTTATTATTCTGCTCACTGGGCTCTAGTAGCTCACCCCATTTCCCTAATCCCCCAGGTATGCAGGTACGGGATAGGCCAGGAGGTCAAGAAGAGTAAAGTTATGTTTATGTAATAGTTAGATGTGGACATGATGAATTGTAAAGTATTGAATAGTCATGTAATAATGATATTGAGGATTAGAATTGTGCTTGACCCTATGTGTATGGTTATCCCCTTTGATACATGATCTATAAAATGTTTTATGATGTTCATGTTTAACCAAGCTTAATGTATGTTATGATACCCCATTGGAGCATTTGATGAGGGCTCCAGTGTGTGGTTTATGTTTATGGTTGTGTGCATGCACAGGTTAAGCTTGGTAAAGGAAAGAAAAAAGTTTATAGTTTTATGTGTATGTTTGATCATGTATGAGAATTAACAGGTATACAGGTTGTATGTTAGGCTTGCTACGGGTCCCAGCGGCCTTATGCCGATCTGGATCCTAGCGCCGGTAGCGGTCCAGTTTTCGGGTCGTTACACCATGAGTAGAGAGCCAATCCATCCCTAGAATGACGTCAAAATCAGTCAAATCTAGAACCACAAGGTCAGCTGGAAGGCACCTATCCTCAACAAAGAGTGGACTGAACCGGCAAACTGACTCTACCACAGATGGATCACACTTGGGCCCACTAACCCAAAAAGGACACTCTAGCCTAGAAGCTATCAAACCCAAACTGTCTACGACTCTCGGAGAAATAAAAGAATCAGAGGCACCAGGGTCCATAAGAACATACACATCAGAACACCCAATAGTGAGTTTACCTGACACCACCGTGTTTGATGTGTTAGCCTCCTGCTGTGTCATGGTGAAGATCAGTGCTGGAGCTGAAGGACCTTCCTCTTGGGAACCTGCTGAAAAAGAGGTTGTCCCTCTCCCTCTACCTCGCCTTCTACCCTGAGATGTGGCTAAAGCTGCTGGCTGAGCCACGCTGCCAGAAGCTGTTTGCTGGGACTGTGCTATCATGGCTGCATTGGGACACTCATGTGCCATGTGCCCCTCCTGTCCACATCTGAAACAGGCTGTAGTTCCAAAATGGCAAAGCCCTTTGTGCGGCTTACCGCACCTCACACATCCCAAGCTATCTGAACCAGAGCTTGAACCACTTCCCATTCCCAGACCAGACTTCAATATGCTCTAGAACTTGTTCTTATTTGGCTTCCTAGTGGATTTACTCCACTTTTTACTTCCTGTGGCGGTTGCACTCAGAGAGGAGGGGTCAAATTTTCCTGGACTTGGGATTTTGGAACCTAAGGACTGTGCCACCTATTGCTTTACTATCCCCTGTATGATGGCACTAGCCTCCATTTTCCTGGCTGCATCCACAATAGTGTGGAAGCTCTCTCTCTCTCTGCTGCTAAAATCAAGGAGGAGTACCTAGAGTGGAGTCTCACGGTATACCTCCTAGCCTTCTTCTGGTCAGTGTCATAAGCTTGACTGTAACGACCCGA
This sequence comes from Manihot esculenta, assembly GCF_001659605.2. Classification (NCBI taxonomy): domain Eukaryota; kingdom Viridiplantae; phylum Streptophyta; class Magnoliopsida; order Malpighiales; family Euphorbiaceae; genus Manihot; species Manihot esculenta. Next base: position 29,647,138 of record NC_035177.2, on the reverse strand, counting down.
AAATCCGGACCGCTACCGGCGCTAGGATCCAGATCGGCATAAGGCCGCCGGGAACCGTAGCAAGCCTGACATAACCTGTAATCCTGCTTAATCTCATACATGATCAACAGTACTCATAAACCTGTAAACATTTTCATATAACAACCAAGCTCAACCTGTACATAAACATAAACATAACATAAACCTCCACTGGAGCCCTCATCAAAAGCTCCAATGGGGTATCTCATCATACATAAGCTTGGTTGAAACATAACCTCATATCTCATATCATAAAGACCATGTACATACAAGTGGGATTAACAATCTGTATTGGTCAAGCACAACTCTATCCTCAATATTCAAATTACATAACATAACTTAAAACTCTTTTACATTACATCATAATACAATTTTCATGTCCACAATCTAACTATTGCATAACATCACTTCATACTCTGGCTAACCTCCTGGTCTACCCTGTACCTGCACATCTGGGGTTAGGGGAGAGGGGTGAGCTATAAAGCCCAGTGAGCAGAATAGAGAAAACATATTTTAAATAGTTCATGCTTCCATGAAATGCAACACATCACAAACATATCACGTAAGGATGGTATTGTCACCTATAGTCCTCAACATAGTCCAATCGTGCCAGGGGCGTAGAATGGGCCTCACTGGTCTTTCTCTTACATACATAACATAACATAACGTTCCAATATGCCAGGGGCGTAGAATGGGCCTCACTGGTCTTTCTCTTAACATAGTCCAGGGGCGTAGAATGGGCCTCACTGGCAATCCATACCGTATCATCATCATATCATACCATAGGAGGACTAGAGGATCATTCAATAGCCAATCCGCATCCACATCATATTATGCAATGCAACATATTCGTGAATACTAATGTAACAACCTAAAATATATCATGGCATATATGATGCATGAACATGCTCCAAAAAGTTATATTTCATTTATTTAAAAACTTAAGGTTCATTCCACTCACCTCTTGGCTGAAGCTCTACAGACTCTGAAGCAGCTATCTCACTGCTGAGGTCCTCGGCTCCTCGGGTCCGAACCTACACGGGTGGACTCCAATGAGGGACCAATCATACATAAACATAACTCTAATAAACTCCCCAAAAACCCCCTAAAACATCAGGAAAACATCACATAGAAATATGCATGAAATGGCTGAACAGGGCACTTTCGGCGGCACCTTCGGCGGCCGAAAGTCCTGGACAGATCCGAAAGTCGGGCACTTTTGGCGGCACCTTCGGCGGCCGAAAGTCCCAGACAGAGACGAAAGTCTCTTTTCGGGGGCAACTTCGGCAGCCGAATGCTGCCTCCACAAAGGGGGTTCGGCGGCCGAAGGTCACTTCGGCGGCCGAACCTGAGCTTCTCCCGAAGGGCAGAAACTCAGCTCTTTTATGCCCATTTCGCCTCCCAAGCTCAAATCATGCAAAAAATTGCTATACCACATGCATACTTCACATACATTACACCTAGGGGTCTCAAACTATCATATACCGCATCTACAACACTTCCAACAACACATAAACGAGCTACATTGTCCACCAAAGCATCAAAACCCATAAACTCACCAATAAGCCTAAACATGCATCTCTACCCATAGATCTTGCATAAAACTTAGTTAAAACACATAAGGAGCTTAAGATCGGCTCTTACCTCTTGAAGATCGAGAGGGAGACGACCTAAAATTGGAGATCCACGAAAATGAGCTCCTGAGTTCCCAAAGCTCCAAAACTTGGTTTGAATGCTCAAAACTTGCAATGTGAGTTTAAAACTCAAGGAAAATGGAAGAGATTTGGAGGAAGAACACAAGATTTGCAAAGGGAAGGTCGGAAGCTTGCTGTGGCCGAAAATGGGAGAAAGCTCGCCCATTTCGGCTAAGTGCCCCTTTTATAGGCGGCTGGCCAGGCCACGTTCGGGGGCCGAATGTGCCTCCGCATCCATGCAATGTTCGGCGGCCGAACTTGACTTTCGGCGGCCGAACCTGGACTGCCCTCACTCATACTTTCGGGGGCCTAACGTGCCTCCAAAACGCATGCACGTTCGGCGGCCGAACTTGACTTTCGGCGGCCGAACCTGGGTTTTCCTCCAAAGACTTTTCTTGCAAAAACTCATTTAATTTCATACTTAAAACATTAAAATTCATGAAAACATTTTATAAAACATGATCTTACCCTTCTAGAAGTCTCCGTCATCCGAGATCCCACCGGACGGTAGGAATTCCGGTATCGGAGTCTAGCCGGGTATTACATTGACCCACAAAATGAAGCAACTCCAGAAACTTGTTTGTATACTCATCCACGCTCATACTTCAATCTGTCTCAATTGCTCAAATTCTATCACCTTCAACTCCCTTGAAATGTCTAGAAAAGCCTACCCTGCAAACTTATTTGCAAACTGTTTCCAAGATAGGCTCCAATTTCGGGTCCATGTAGTTCTTGAATCATTCCTTTGCCTTCTTGCATTTTAGAGTGAACCCCGCCATCTGAATGGCTCTGCTATCACTAGCCCCTAACTCATTTGCTATCATCTTCACTGCCTTGATATATTCAAACGAGTCATCACCCGTTTTATACTTTGGAGCATTCAGCTTTAGATAGTCTGTCATTTTCACCTTGCTCCCTGCTGATGGGTTAGGTTTGGGTGGTTGGATTTCAGAAATTTCTGATTCTGCTGGGAGAGGAGGTGGTGCAGCATTCCCTGGATTAGGGTTTGCTGGATTCTGGTAATAAAAGGGTGGAGGTGAAAACATTGGATAAGGTGGATATGGTGGGTAATAGGGAGGATAGAGCATGTGTGAGGGGTACGGGTGGTAGCTAGAGAAATCCGATGGACCTCCTATCGGATACCCGGGTCTCTGTGGGTAGGGTTGGTACTGAGGTGGGTAAGCAAAACCCGAGGCCTGAGTGCCTCCTTCAGATTCTCCCATACCCTCTCCTAAAAAACTCGCACCCAGACTTCCGTCTCTTCTTTGATCATCCTCCACTGTTTCCCTAATATCCGCAGACATCCTTTCCGGATCTGTCCTTCTTCTATTTACATCAAAAGACCTTCTAGGGTCTCTTGATGTTTCACCTCTATTAGTCCTACTCGACCGTGCTCTTGACGGAGCAGTAGGAGGAAGGGCATCCATGCCCTCATTTTCAGGTGGAACTTCGGTCAATCGTGTAGATCGACATGAGCCTCGCATCCTGTCTTCTGAAAAACAACATATATCACATAAATATTAGCATTATATGGTTCATGTGGACACACATGAACTCACATCATATACATAACATATCATCAATGCACATGCATACAATCATGACATTACACATTATCATACTTTCATCAAGACAGGACTCTACATCCTATCCTAGTGGACATGATTTTTTCCTAATGTGCTTGCCCTTCTATAACATCTATGAGCCCAACACTTTAGGTCCGACCATATTAAACTAGGGCTCTGATACGATTTTGCAATGACCAGAAAACCGGATCGCTACTGGCGCTAGAATTCAGATCGACTTAAGGTCGCCGGAGTCCGTAGCAAGCCTACTATACATCCTGTGTACCTGTTAAAATCCCATACATGATCATACATTATCACAAAAACTTAAACATTTCATGAACCATGGCTCGACCTGTACATGTATCAAAACTGAAAACATAAAACCCATATTAGAGTCCTCATGAAATGCTCTAGTATGGTCAACATCACATGCCTCAAGGTTGGTTCAAATATAACTCATAATTAAAATTTTTACATAAGGATCATTTTAACAGGGATTACAAAGATAAAAACTAGGGCAGAGCATAATTCTAATCCATTAAACAATACATGTCCACAACTATACTATTACATTTGTCTATACCAGCTATTATGTCGACTTCCCGAGCTATCTTTGACCCTGCAAACCTGGGGTTAGGGGAAAGAGATAAGCTACAAGAGCCTAGTGAGCAGAACATAAAAACAGTTTAATAAACATATGCTCGTATGAAATACGTCACAACACAAACAATTCACATCAAGATGGACTTGTCACCAGTAACCCTTTACATAGTCCAATAGTGCCCGGCCCTTGACGGAGCTCCTTAGGACTTCCTCTTAAACATAACATATCCATAATGCCATGGGCGTAGAATGAGTCTCAACCTGGACTTTCTCTTACATATTGCCAGGGGCGTAGAATGGGTCTCACCTGGACTTTCGTATCATATCATATCATATCATACTCCAGGGCTAGTGGGTCATCCAATATTCATCAACATCAACAGTAAATTATGCAATGTATAATACTCGTGAATTCTAATGCAAAATAACCTAATACATATACATGGTATTCGTGATGCATGAACATGCTTAAAAAGTTTAATTACTTTAAAATAATAAATTAGTTCAGTTCTACTCACTTCTGGCTAACGCTTAACTAAAACTGGCGTAGTTATCTCACTGCAGGCCTCTACGGTCTCCTAGGTCCGATCCTACACAGATGGACTCAAATGAGAGACCAAACATAACTCTATTACTTTTATCTCCCTAGAACTGTCAGGAAAAGCCCACCCTGCAAATTCATTGGCGAACTCTCCCCAAGACATACTGTTCATCCTGGGTTCCACATAATTCTTGAACCATTCTCAGGCTTTCTTGCATTTCAGTGTAAACCCTGCCATCTCAATGGCTCTACTATCATCAGCTCCCAATTCACTGGTTATCATCCTAACTGATCTGAGGTATTCAAATGGATCATCTCCCATGTTATATTTAGGAGCATCCAATTTCAAGTACTCTGTCATTTGCACTTTACCTCCAGATGAGCTAGGTTGATGTCTGTCAACAACAGGGGCTACTGGTTCTGGTGGTGGTGGTATTGGGTCATTTAGCTCTGGGTGTGCTGCACTTGGATGGGTAGGGGAAGGTGGATACATAGGATATGGTGGATAATAAGGAGGATAAGGCATATATGGCATGTAAGGAGGATATGGGACAAAACTAGTGTACTCCAACATACCTCCCATCGGATACTCTGGGTCCTGCGGAAAGGCTGGATAGCCAAAACCTGAGGCCTGAGCACCTCCCTGCAACTCTCCCATACCTTCCTCAAATTTGCCTACACCCATGCTGTCATCTCTAGACTGGTCAATCTCCATAGCCTCCCTCCTTTCCTCTGATCTTCCTCCCCTAGCTGTTCCCCTTCTGCTCTCGTCGACAGACCTTCTCGGGTCTATTGACGTACCTTCCCTGTTAGATCTCTGAGACCTTGCCCTCGGTAATGCAGGAGGACGAGCAGCTATTCTCTCACCATCTAGTGGGACTCCAGTCAATCGAGCTGATCGACGAGTTCCTCTCATCTTTACTCTGGAAAACAACACATACTATAGCACTTTAGCACATAAACATCACATCTCAAGAAGGCACATGCATAACTCATGGCATTCCATAGCAGTAAACAGATAGGACTCAACACCCTATCCTAGTGGACATGCTTTCCTATTGTGCTTGACCACTTCTCACCTCTATGAGCCCGACACTGTCTCTATAGGTCCGATCATGTGAACCCAGGGCTCTGATACCAATCTGTAACGACCCCAAAATGGACCGTCACCGGCGCTAGGATTCAGGTCGGCTTAAGGCCACCAGAACCCGTAGCAAGCCTGCTATACTCTCTGTGTACCTGTAAATCTCATACATGATCATACATTTTCTGTGAAAATAAAAACTGTTTTCTGAATCAAGGCTTAACCTGTGCATGCACTATCTCTATACTCTGTACTCTGTACTCTGTACTCTGTACCCCTGACTAGAGCTTGCTCTAGATGGGTTAACTCATACCTGTTAAGCCTGGTTTTTCACATACAGTAAAACATATATACATATACAGATCATGTACATAACAAACATCACTAAGTCAAGCACATTTCTAACTTTATACACAACTATGACATCTCTGTAATAGTACATGTCCACTCTAAGCTATTACAAGTCTCTTTACTCTTTCTGTACTCTGTGGATCTCCTCTGTCTACTGTACACTGAACCTGCAAAACTGGGGTTAAGGGAGTGGGATGAGCTCTATAGCCCAGTGAGTAGAACAGTAAAACATCTCATTAAAATATGATCTCATGGAATGCACCATATCACAGACAATTCACATCAAGGGTAAACCTGTCACCACATAGTCCCGGTAACTCTACCGTGCCAGGGCGTAGAATCGAGCACCTGGTCTTCCTGTCATATATGTATATGTGTATATAACACCTCTGTACTTACCATTGCCAGGGCGTAGTCAAAGGCTCCTGGACTTTACTATATACCTGCCAGGGCGTAGTCAAAGGCTCCTGGACTTCTCTATACCTGCCAGGGCGTAGTCAAAGGCTCCTGGACTTCTCTCAGAGACTATTGGATCATTCAGCATTCACCCACAACAACAATTAACTATGCAATGCAGCATATTCGTGAAATCTAATGCAAACAACCTGCTGTATACTCATGATGCATGAACTATGCTGAAAGCAGTTTATGTCTCAATGAAAAGTATTAAGTTTAGGTCCACTCACCTCTGGCTATCTGAATTGACTCTGCAGGCTCTGAAACCTCTGGAGCAGTACTCACTGCTGCTCTCTCTGGTTCCTCTGGTCTATACCTATACAGATGGACTCAAATGAGGGACCAAACTAACTCAAGAACAACTCTAATAAACGCCCCAAGAATCCCCCTTAAACTCACTCTAACATCCATGCAAAGCATGCAAAGGAAAGCTGGACAGGACACTTTCGGCGGCAGGTTCGGCGGCCGAAAGTCCTCTCCAGAGACAAAACTCATGCACCTTCGGCGGCCGAAGCTCTACTTTCGGCAGCCGAACCCTTTCGGGGGCAAGTTTCAGAGGCTGAAAGGCACTCCAAAGACGAAAGTCTCTAACCTTCGGCGGCACCTTCGGCGGCCGAACTCCCCTCCAGAGCCGAAAGTCCAAAAGCTCGGGGGCAAGCTTGGGCAGCCGAAGCCACCTCCTCATGGGTTCGGCGGCCGAATGTACCTTCGGCGGCCGAACCTGAGTTCATCCGCAAGGCAGAAACTTGCTCTGCCTCTCGCAAAAAGCACCAAAACCCTCTCAATCTCAACCACCTCAATTCCTCAACTTGCATATACCTAAGTATCTGCTCAAAGGGGTCAAAACCTACCTAACAACCCCAAACACACAACACAAACAACACAGAAACAAGCTCTACGCACAAAATCATCAAAAACCTCACAAAGAACCCTATTCATGCAACTCTCCCCCAAAAGCACATAAAACCTTCAGAAAACATAAAAACAAGCTCAGGATCTTCACTTACCTCTTGAAACCAAGAAGATGAACGATCCTAACGTGGAGTTTTGGAGCAACTCTCCTTCAAACTCTCCAAACTTCACAACTTTGAGTTTTTAGCTTAAAACCTTCAAAATAACATAAAACCGAATCAAATCTTTGCAAGATTGGATGAAAACATGAAAGAATACTCACAAAGGACAGGGTTTCACCTCAGAACGTGAAAGAAACGGCGAAGCTTATCCTTTCAACCGACTGAGGGCCTTTTATAGGTGGCTGGCCAGACCACCTTCGGTGGCCACACGTGAAACCGAAAGCCATGCATGTTCGGCGGCCGAACCTCAACTTCGGCGGCCGAACCTGGCTTTTCTGCCTTGGTTAAATTCAGTCAAAACTCAATTCCTTATGCTTTAAAACTATGAAACATACCAAAACCTGATAGAAAAACATCACTCTAACCCTTCTAGAGACTTCCGACATCCGAAACTCCATCAGAAAGTAGAATGCCGATGCCGGACTCTAGCCGGGTATTACACATGTCCACATCTAGCTATTACATATCAAAACTTTACTCTTCTTGACCTCCTGGCCTATCCCGTACCTGCAGACCTGGGGGATTAAAGGAGTGGGGTGAGCTACTAGAGCCCAGTGAGCAGAAGAATAAAACATTGTATTTAAAACATATGACATCATGAAATGCATCACAACACAAACAATTCACATCAAGGATGGTCTTGTCACTAATAGTCCTCAACATATCCAATAGTGCCAGGGGCGTAGAATGGGCCTCGACCTGGTCTTCCTCTTAACATAACATACATAACATAACATTCCTATAATGCTAGGGGCGTAGAATGGGCCTCGACCTGGTCTTTCTCTTAACATAGTGCCAGGGGCGTAGAATGGGCCTCGACCTGGACTTCCATACCATACCATATAACATCATATCATACGAGGACTAAAGGATCATCCAATACCCATCCACATCATCATCATATTATGCAATGCAACATATTCGTGAATTCTAATGCAAACAACCCAATATATTTCATGGCATTCGTGATGCATGAACATGCTCAAAGGCTGATTGTAACGACCCAAAAATCGGACCGCTACCGGTGCTAGGATTCAGATCGGCTTAAGGCAGCCGGGACCCGTAGCAAGCCAAACATTCATCCTGTGAACCTGTTTAATCCCATACATGATCAACAACATACATAAAAATTTTGAACTTTTCTTTCCATTCAGTCACCAAACTCAACCTGTGCATGCACTATTCATGAACATAAACATTAACCCCACCTTGGAGTCCTCATCAATGCTCCAATGGGGTGACATAACATAAATTAAGTTTGGTTTACAATAATCATCATTAAACATTAAGATCATGTACTAGAAAGGGATTAACATAATACTATGGTCAAGCACAACTCTAAACTTTCATAAGCATCATTACATAACATTTCTATATCATCCTTTTACATTACATCATATCCATGTCCACATCTAGCTATTACATAATACATGACTCTACTCCTACTGACCTCCTGGTCTACCCTGTGCCTGCAAACCTGGGGGTTAAGGGAGAGGGGTGAGCTATAAAGCCCAGTGAGCAAAATAATAAAACATAGTATTTAAAGTCCATGCTTCCATGAAATGCATCACATCACAAACATATCACATAAAGGATGAACTTGTCACCAATAGCCCTCTACATCATTCCATAGTGCCAGAACGTAGAATGGGTCCTGGTCTTTCTCTTACATAACATAACATAACATTCCAATATGCCAGGGACATAGAATGGGTCTTCCTAGTCTTTCTCTTACATGGTGCCAACGAACGTAGAATGGGTCCCACTGGTCTTTCATTCCGTACCGTACATATCATATCATCACATCATAGATTGAGGGTTATGGATCATCCAATATCCATCCACATCAACAACATATTATGCAATGCAACATATTCGTGAATTCTAATGCAAACAACCTAATATATCTCATAGCATTCATGATACGTGAATCATGCTAAGAATTGATTTATTTACTGTAAAAAATAAAGAGCTATTCCACACACCTCTGGCTGAAGCTCTAATGACTCAGAAGCAGCTGAACTCACTGCTGGGGTCCTCGGTTCCTCGGACCTGAACCTATACAGGTGACTCAAATGAGGGACCTAACATACATAAACATGACTCTAAAATACTCCCCAAAAACCCCCTAAAACACCTTAAAACAATCACATAAATCATGCAAAGGAGGGCTGAACAAGGCACTTTCGGCGGCAGGTTCGGCGGCCGAAAGGCCCTCCAGAGCCGAAAGTCATGCACCTTCAGTGGCACTTTCGGCGGCCGAAGATTCCCTCCAGAGATGAAACTCATGCATGTTCGGCGGCACTTTCGGCGGCCGAAAGTCCCTTCCAGAGCCGAAAGTCCACTTTCGGGGGCAGGGTTCGGCAGCCGATACATGCTACCACAGGCAGGTTCGGCGGCCGAAAGAACCTTCGGCTGCCGAACCTGAGTTCTTCCCAAAAGGGCAGAAACTCAGCTCAACATGCATAAACGCCTCCCAACTCATTCAATCATGCATTTTCCTATTCTACAACATGCATACTCAAGCATACAAGCTCCTAGGGGCTTCAAACTATCCTAAACCCCATCTACAACACATCAAACATGCATATCCAACATACATTGTTCATAAATGCACAATAAACCCATAAACTCCACATAAACCTACACATGCATTTCTACCCCAAGAAACTTCGTAAAACTTACTTAAAACATTAAAGGAACTATGGATCTACTCTTACCTCTTGAAGAACGAGAGGAGAGACGATCCAACTTGGAGATGGGAGAGATCTCAACTCTTTGGTCTCCAAGCTTCCAAAACTCGCTCTTTTGTTCAAATATCTTCAAATCAACATAAAGCTTGTTAAAACATGAAAGATCGAAGGAAAAACATCCAAAATGAACTAGGGGAGAGCAAGAACTCACCGTGGCCGAAAATGGGAAGAAAACTCGCCCGTTTCGGCCATGGAGCTCTTATATAGGGGCTGGCAGACCACCTTTCGGCAGCCTAAAGTGCCTCCAAAACTCATGCAAGTTCGGCGGCCGAACATGAGGTTCGGCGGCTGAACCTTTGAAACTTTCGAAAGCCTAACTTGCCCCCCTAAACCATCCCATGTTCGGCGGCCGAACCTGGAAATGTCTCCTTGGTCTTTTTCATTTAAAACTCAATTTCCTTTTTGCTTAAAACCATAAAACACATTAAAACATTTTATAAAAACATGATTTTACCCTTCTAGAGGCTTCCGACATCCGATATTCCACCGGACGGTAGGAATTCCGATACCGAAGTCTAGCCGGGTATTACATTCTTCCCCCCTTAAGAACATTCGTCCCTGAATGTTCACCAAACAAACACATGGCATAGCATAAAACATAAACATTCATACAAAAGCACATAAAAACCCACCTTAGAAAAGATGAGGATATTGCCGGAGCATAGACTCCCGTGTCTCCCAGGTACACTCTTCGATGTTGTGGTGATTCCAAAGGAATTTCACCATCGGGATTTCCTTGTTCCTTAGCTTTCTGATCTGGATGTCTAGGATCCGTACTGGCTATTCAACATAGGTGAGATCCTCTTGGATCTCCACATCAGGCTCACTAAGAACCTTGCCCGGATCTGACACGAACTTCCTTAACATGGAAACATGGAAAACCGGATGGATTCTCTCCATTGAAGCAGGCAAGTCCAGCTTATATGACTCGCGGTTGTCGAAGCCGGTCAAAAATAACCTTTCTGGTTATCAACAATTTACAACTGCAGATAGTGGTGAAAGGATCGAATCCACAGGGAATTGAAGACTTACCTATTTTCCTTATCAAGACCAATAAAATAAACTGAAACAAAAATAAACTGCAAAAGAAGAAAACTGAAAACGAGATAAACTGAAACGAGATAAAACTGAAATGAGATAAAACTGAAAGAGAAATAAACGGAAAGCAAAATAAACTAAGACGAGATAAAAGTGAAATGAGATAAAAGTGAAAGAGAAATAAACGGAAAGCAAAATAAACTAAAACGAGATAAAACTGAAACCAACTAAACTGTAAGTAAAATGGGGGGGTTTTGAGATTGATTTAATTAATCTAAAACTGAAAGCAATAAAAATAAGGCAAATAATAAAAACAAAGAGAAATAAATAATAAGAAAAATCTAGTTGAAGAATTGGATCCACTTTAGTTGTTGGGATTGATCATTGACGCTTAGTTTCCTTTGGGTTGATTCAATAGATTAGTTATGGAGATGGAAGACGCTTCTCACCACCATTATCTCTCCTTATGATCAAACCAATTAGGGAACGTCCTCTAATTAATTACTAATTAACAAATTGCCAAGGAACGTCCTTGGGCCTTAGGCATCAAAACAATTGTCAATTGCATTAAGAAATAGAGAGATCCAATCCTAGCTACCCAAACGTATGGAGATAACGCTAGATCATACAATTTCCTTGGGTTTTATCCCAAGTGTTCTTATGTAAGAATAATCTAAGCAATTACGGACTTAAATCATCCAAACCAACATATTATTACTTTGCAATCAAGAATCAACGTAGATCTAAACAACAAAGCAATATTGAAATCAAGCATGAAATTGCATAAATATTGAACAACCAAAAGTTAAACAATGTTTGATCAAGTCTCCCAATCCATAAAACAACCAAAGTATCACCTAATCTTCAACTAGAATAAAAGGTTTCAGCCTCTCATGGCTGAAACAAAAATAAAAATAAAAGAAAAGAAGAAAGGTAGAAGAAGAGATGTGAATCCCACAGGTGTCTCCCAATGGGAGTGTAAAAGACATGTAGAGGCTCCTTATGTGGCTTTTTATAGTTGAAAAGTGTTGCCCAAGGTCATACTTACTGCCTAGGAGGTATTTTCTGCCCAAGTTATGTCTGAAAAGAAAAGAATCGCGTTTTTCAGCTTCAGAAGGAAGGCTGCGCGCGAATGCTTTGTGGAAGGAAGTTGGTGCGCGCGGTTTGGTCTCAGAAAGGGAAAGAGGCGCATATTGTGCTTCCTAAATAAGTTTAGATGCTGACCTTACTTCCTAATTAGTGTAGAGGCTGCCCAAGATGCTGCCCATGCTCAACTTGTTGCCCAAGTTGTTACAGAAAAGGAAGGTGGCGCGCAAATGGCTTTCAGAAGAGGAAAGCGCGCAGATTGTTTCTGAATAGGAAGGATGCACGAATTTTGATCTTCAAAGGGGAAGATATGCTGTCCATACATTCCTTTTTAGGTGGAGCCTCTTTTGAAATTTGAATGTTGAACGCAGAAGAGGAAAAGCATCTCTTTGAGATCTTGCTGCCTAAATAGGAAGATATGACTGCTGCAGTGTGTACACATCTTTGAACAAGGAAAGAAAGATCTGCGATTTGAATTTCAAATAATCTTCTGACTGAGCTTTCCTTGTTTGCTTTTGCTTCTGCACTTTCCTCATTTGAAAACTTTCCTTTTCTGGAAACTTTCCTTATTTGGAAACTTTTCTTTTTTTGGCACTTTCCATATTTGGCACTTTTGGCAGTTTTAAGAGCGTTTTCTCCAGATTGTCTCTTTACAACTAATATCTGCAAAACATAATTAAAACCACAAAATTAAGCAGAAAAGATGTAAATAAACATCAAGAACATAATGATAAAATGGAATAAAATATGCTCTATCAAATACCCCCACACCTAGCCTTTTGCTTGTCCTCAAGCAAATAAACATAGTCAAATAAGCTTTCTTTGCTACTTGATCCTTATTTCCACTTAAGCTCTTACTCTAGACATCTATTTTGAATCATTGCAGTGAATAATATATGCATGAAGATTACTCACCTTCTTTCCTTGTTTCCCTTTACTTACCATGCTAGGATTTGTTTTCCTCAAGAGAGATCATACATGCACATTTTGTTCAGATAAGACTTTTTCTAGCTTTCAGAGTGACTTGCCCTTACCTTGAAGTACTTTATTCAGGCTTTTTGCACTTTAGATCTTGCTTGAAGAAGTCACCAACCTTTTGACGTGAAGGTACATATTTATGATACCCACCCCCAGTTACTCAGTTGGTCACCTTTCCAAGTGGCTACTAGCTCTGTTCTTAGTCTTTTGACCATTGGAACAGTTTTTGATTTGTGCTTTTGAGGTCTTTGCCTTTGCTGAATTTTCTTTCTCTCAATAATTTAGGCAAATCAACACCAATTGCTAAATCAAGTCACATTAAGTTCATTCACACAATTTCAATTCATTCTCTCTAATGAGTGTCATCAATACATTTTTCACCATGGCAAACTCAAAGATTCAATTCAAAAGGTAATTCTCAAACATGAATATAACTCACTACAATTGATTCAACTTAAGTTTAAAGAATCATCACATCAATGGAGTCATGGAAAGAAAGCTCATCCAACATAGTCTATAAGATTGAGTAAAGCATCTCAAAACGGAAACCAAATAAAAAAAAATGTGGCTATTTGTGTGTTTTATTGAAAGCAAAAAAAATGAAAAATTTCAACTAATGCAAGCAAACTAAAAATCAAAGCAAAAATAAACTCAAAAAGTAAAAATTCAGAAATGTGCACCCCCACACCTAAATCATGCATTGTCTTCAATGTATAGGAAATATTAAAATGCAAAAGAAATTGAGTACTCCCCTGGGTGGGTGTGCATGGTGCGATCCACTTGATCAAGGCTCAAGTAATTAGGGAAGGGAAAAGAGTCCCAACTGAATTGAGTAAAAAGTGTAGCACTCCTTTTGATTTGGTCATAACCCATCCTATTTTCTCCATGTGCTCATGAAGTAACATGATTAGCCTTTCCTCTTTCAGATGAGGTGTGTCTCTAGCCCTTATGTTTGCATTTTTGAGCACTTCCAACTTCAATTCATATTTCTCCATAGCTAGTTGCAATTTAGTACTAAAATCTGGCAAAACAAACTCTACCTTATCTGGAGGTTTGGGCAGGCATTGATCTGCATGCTCCTTTGGTTTGGGCCATTGGACTACCATTTGTTCCTCCTGGGCATGGACTGTTTGCATTGGAAGGATGAAAGGAGTTTCAGTTTCCTCCTTCTGCATAGGACCTAACTGAGGTGGAAGACTGATTTGTGTTGGAAGCTGAAAGGACGCGCCCAAGAGGATTTCAGGTACTCCTTCTTGCGCAAGATTGATCTGCAATGGAAGAATGAAAGGAGTTTCATGCGATGGAAGCTAAAGAGGTGCAACTAGAAGAGTTGCAGGACTGTCTTGCAGTCCAAGCTGAGGTGGTTCAGTTGGAGTTCCTTCTGACTGCGCAAGATTGATCTGAAGAGGTGTGATTGGCTCTCCTTTGTTCTGTGCGTGTTCGCAGTCTACCTGTTGGATGTAACAGTTAGTTTCTTTCAATTCTGGCTCTTTTTGGCTCTCTTCCCTGCAAGAATCATTGTTTAGTATATCATCTTGATTTGTATAAAAAATATCTTTGCTCAAATAATCAATGATATCTAAATCAACAACAGGTTCTGTTTGATCAGTTTGTTTGGACAAACAGTATTCTGGTTGTGTTTCTTCAGAGGCTTGTTCTTGTACTTGCCAACTTTCCTCATCATCCTCCACATCTTGAAGTTCTTGCTCTCTTCTTAACATTAGTGCATTCAATGAGATGGCCATTTGATCCATTTGTTGTTGCATACTTTGCAAAGTAACTGCCAATGTCCTCGTCTTATCTTCATCAAGGTGCATATTGAAACTTGGAGGTGCTGGTTGGGCTTGATATTCTTGATAATCCTGGTAGTTGTTAGCCTCAACATAGCCATAGTTCGGTTGGTCTCCCCAATATGGACTGTATGTGTTATAGTATGGATCATGCCTTGGCTGTACATAGTATCCTCCAAATGTATGTCTAGGCTGGTCATACTCATGACGTGTAGAACATTGATTAGTTGGATATCCTATGTATGCATAATTCCCACATGGTGTTGGTAGCTGAGATGCTTGAACCTGTTGCACTATGTCTATGGCAAGGTCTTTCATAAAAGATGTCAGAAAAGAAAAATCAGATCTACTTACCTCATCCATGATTCAGATGTGCAATTGAGATGTTTCAGAAGATGGTTCTGCACAGAGGGCTTTTTTTTTTTTTTTTTGGAATTTGGTCCTGAAAGAAAAACAAATAAGTTAAATCAACTTCCCGGCAACGGCGCCAATTTTTGACTCGCGGTTGTCGAAGCCGGTCAAAAATAACCTTTCTGGTTATCAACAATTTACAACTGCAGATAGTGGTGAAAGGATCGAATCCACAGGGAATTGAAGACTTACCTATTTTCCTTATCAAGACCAATAAAATAAACTGAAACAAAAATAAACTGCAAAAGAAGAAAACTGAAAGCGAGATAAACTGAAACGAGATAAAACTGAAATGAGATAAAACTGAAAGAGAAATAAACGGAAAGTAAAATAAACTAAGACGAGATAAAACTGAAATGAGATAAAACTGAAAGAGAAATAAACGGAAAGCAAAATAAACTAAAACGAGATAAAACTGAAACCAACTAAACTGTAAGTAAAATGGGGGGGTTTTGAGATTGATTTAATTAATCTAAAACTGAAAGCAATAAAAATAAGGCAAATAATAAAAATAAAGAGAAATAAATAATAAGAAAGATCTAGTTGAAGAATTGGATCCACTTTAGTTGTTGGGATTGATCATTGACACTTAGTTTCCTTTGGGTTGATTCAATAGCTTAGTTATGGAGATGGAAGACGCTTCTCACCACCATTATCTCTCCTTATCATTAAACCAATTAGGGAATGTCCTCTAATTAATTACTAATTAACAAATTGCCAAGGAACGTCATTGGGCCTTAGGCATCAAAACAATTGTCAATTGCATTAAGAAATAGAGAGATCCAATCCTAGCTACCCAAACGTATGGAGATAACGCTAGATCATACAATTTCCTTGGGTTTTATCCCAAGTGTTCTTATATAAGAATAATCTAAGCAATTACGGACTTAAATCATCCAAACTAACATATTATTACTTTGCAATCAAGAATCAACGTAGATCTAAACAACAAAGCAATATTGAAATCAAGCATGAAATTGCATAAATATTGAACAACCAAAAGTTAAACAATGTTTGATCAAGTCTCCCAATCCATAAAACAACCAAAGTATCACCTAATCTTCAACTAGAATAAAAGGTTTCAGCCTCTCATGGCTGAAACAAAAATAAAAATAAAAGAAAAGAAGAAAGGTAGAAGAAGAGATGTGAATCCCGCAGGTGTCTCCCAATGGGAGTGTAAAAGACATGTAGAGGCTCCTTATGTGGCTTTTTATAGTTGAAAAGTGTTGCCCAAGGTCATACTTACTGCCCAGGAGGTATTTTCTGCCCAAGTTATGTCTGAAAAGAAAAGAATCGCATTTTTCAGCTTCAGAAGGAAGGCTGCGCGCGAATGCTTTGCGGAAGGAAGTTGGTGCGCGCAGTTTGGTCTCAGAAAGGGAAAGAGGCGCAGATTGTGCTTCCTAAATAAGTTTAGATGCTGACCTTACTTCCTAATTAGTGTAGAGGCTGCCCAAGATGCTGCCCATGCTCAACTTGTTGCCCAAGTTGTTACAGAAAAGGAAGGTGGCGCGCAAATGGCTTTCAGAAGAGGAAAGCGCGCAGATTATTTATGAACAGGAAGGATGCACGAATTTTGATCTTCAAAGGGGAAGATATGCTGTCCATACATTCCTTTTTAGGTGGAGCCTCTTTTGAAATTTGAATGTTGAACGCAGAAGAGGAAGAGCATCTCTTTGAGATCTTGCTGCCTAAATAGGAAGATATGACTGCTGCAGTGTGTGCACATCTTTGAACAAGGAAAGAAAGATCTGCGATTTGAATTTCAAATAATCTTCTGACTGAGCTTTCCTTGTTTAATTTTGCTTCTGCACTTTCCTCATTTGAAAACTTTCCTTTTCTGGAAACTTTCCTTATTTGGAAACTTTTCTTTTTTTGGCACTTTCCATATTTGGCACTTTTTGGCAGTTTTAAGAGCATTTTCTCCAGATTGTCTCTTTACAACTAATATCTGCAAAACATAATTAAAACCACAAAATTAAGCAGAAAAGATGTAAATAAACATCAAGAACATAATGATAAAATGGACTAAAATATGCTCTATCACTTGTATGATACATTCCCAATCTTTTGCAAGACTTTAAAGGGTCCGATGTACCGTGGAGCTAGCTTACCTTTCTTCCCAAACCGAATCACCCCTTTCATTGGAGACACCTTGAGCAATACCAAATCCCTCTCCTGAAACTCTACTTGCCTTCTGCGGATGTCTGCATAACTCTTCTGCCTGCTTGCAGCAGTCTTGATCCTTTCTCTGATTATGGGCACCACTCTGCTGGTGATCTCTACTAGCTCAGGCCCTGCCAAGGCCTTTTCTCCCACTTCTTCCCAATAGACAGGCGACCTGCACTTCCTCCCATATAAAGCTTCATATGGAGCCATCCCGATGCTAGCATGATGGCTGTTATTGTAGGCAAACTCCACCAAAGGTAGATGTTGCCTCCAAGAACCGCCAAAATCCAGCACACACATTCTGAGCATATCCTCTATTGTTTGGATGGTCCTCTTTGATTGTCTGTCCATCTGTGGATGGAAAGTAGTGCTAAAATCCAACCTGGTACCCATAGCGTTCTGCAGACTCCGCCAAAACTTGGAGGTGAACTGGGGCCCTCGATCAGACACTATTGAAACAGGAACCCCATGCAGCCTGACGATCTCATCGACATACACCTGCGCCAACTTGTCCACAGAATAGCCACTCCTGACAGAGATGAAGTGAGCAGATTTGGTCAGTCTATCCACAATCACCCATATGGAGTCCAATCTGTTGGACGTTGCCGGTAACCCCACCACGAAGTCCATAGCTATATTCTCCCATTTCCACTCTGGAATAGGTAGTGGGTTAAGCATTCCAGCCGGCTTCTGATGTTCCAGCTTCACCCTCTGACACACTTCGCAGGCTGACACAAACTGTGCCACTTCTTTCTTCATAGATGGCGACCAATAAACCTTCTTCAGATCTTGACACATCTTGGTGGCTCCAGGGTGAACACTGTATCTGGCATTATGAGCCTCTCTCATAATGTCTCCCTTCAGCCCTATGTCATCTGGTACACATAGTCTGATCCCATAGCGGAGGATCCCCTTGCTGTCGAATCTGAACTCACTATCTTTGCCTGACTGAACAGTCTTGGTAATCTTTACTAACTCTGGGTCCTCGTGCTGTTTCTGAACCACCTGCCCCAGAAACATGGGTGGCACTCTCATCTGGGCTATCAAAGCACCTGTACCAGACAACTCTAACTGTAGACCTTCATTCATGAGCTCGAAGAACTCCCTCACTACTGGCCTCCTCTCTGCTGAAATATGGGACAAACTGCCAAGTGATTTCCGGCTTAAGGCGTCTGCCACAACATTCGCCTTACCCGGATGGTACTGGATCTTGCAATCATAGTCACTGAGCAGTTCTACCCATCTTCTCTGCCTCAAATTCAGCTCTCTCTAACTCAGGATGTACTGCAGGCTCTTATGATCTGTGAAGATCTCACATTTAACCCCATAAAGGTAGTGCCTCCACATCTTGAGTGCAAAGATTACTGCTGCCATCTCTAGGTCATGTGTAGGGTAATTCAACTCGTGCTTCTTCAGCTGCCTAGAAGCATAAGCAATCACCATTTCATTCTGCATTAGCACATAACCCTGTCCCACACGAGACGCATCACAATACACTGAGAAGTCTTCATTACTAGCTGGCAGAGCTAACACTGGTGCTGAAGTCAACCTCTTCTTGAGCTCCTCAAAGCTTTCTTCACACTGGTCAGTCCACACAAACCTTTGGTTCTTCTTAGTCAGTCTGGTCATAGGAGCTGCAATATTAGAGAAGTCCTGAACGAACCTCCTGTAGTAACCTGCCAAACCCAAGAAACTCTTGATCTCTGTCACCATAGTGGGTCTAGGCCAGTTAGCTACAGCTTCCAATTTCTTGGGGTCTACCTCGATTCCATTTTCTGATACCACATGCCCCAAGAAGGAGATGCTCCTCAGCCAGAACTCACACTTGGAGAACTTGGCATACAAGCCGTGTTCCCTCAAGGTCTGCAAAACCAACCTCAGATGATGGGCATGCTCCTCTGCATTCCTGGAATATACTAAGATATCATCTATGAAGACAATAACAAAATGATCCAGGTATTGACTAAATACTCTGTTCATGAGGTCCATGAATGCTGCAGGGGCATTGGTTAATCCAAACGGCATTACAAGGAGCTCATAGTGCCCATATCTAGTCCTGAATGCTGTCTTCGGTACATCCTCTTCCCTTATCCTCAGCTGATGGTACCCTGATCTCAGATCTATCTTGGAGAAACAACCTGCTCCTGCTAGCTGGTCGAATAGATCGTCGATCCTTGGCAACGGGTACTTATTCTTGGTAGTGACCTTGTTCAACTGCCTGTAGTCGATACAAAGTCTAAGGGATCCATCCTTCTTTTTCACGAATAGCACTGGAGCACCCCAAGGTGAGGTACTCGGTCGGATGAAACCCCTATCTACCAGCTCTTGCAACTGTTCTTTAAGCTCCTGCAACTGTTCTTTAAGCTCCTTCAATTCTGCTGGTGCCATCCTGTAGGGAGGGATAGAGATCGGTCTAGTTCCAGGCATCAATTCAATTTCAAACTCTATCTCCCTAGCAGGTGGTAAACCTGGCAGCTCGTTTGGGAAAACATTTAAGAACTCTCTGACCACTGGCACTGAGGCGGGCTCTCTGACATGACTATCCAGCTCCCTCACATGAGCTAGAAAACCCTGACAACCCCTCCTGAGTAGCCTACGAGCCTGAAGGGCTGATATCAAACCTTTAGGTGTACTCCCCCTGTCTCCTCTGAAGACAACTTCTGACCCATCCTGACATCTGAACTTGACTACCTTGTCTCTGCAATCCAAGGTAGCACCATGAGTAGATAGCCAATCCATCCCTAGAATGACGTCAAAATCTGTCAAATCTAGAACCACAAGGTTGGCGGACAAGCATCTTCCCTCCACAAAAACTGGACTACACTGGCAGACTGACTCTGCCACTGACGGGTCACACTTGGGTCCACTGACCCATAGGGGGCACTCTAACCCAGAGACCATCAATCCCAACCTCTCGACGGCCCTCGGAGTAATGAAAGAATGAGATGCACCAGGGTCCATTAATGCATACACATCAGAACAACCAATGATGAGATTACCTGACACCACGGTGTTGGATGTGTTTGCCTCCTGCTGAGCCATGGTGAAGATCCGTGCTGGAGCTGACGGGCCCTCACCCCTGAAACCCGCTGAAGAAGAGGCTGTCCCTCTTCCTCTGCCTCTGCCACTAGCCTGAGTCGCGGCTGGAGCTACTGGCTGAGCCACACTACCAGAAGCTGTCTGCTGAGACTGTGCCACAAAAGCTGCCCTAGGACACTCCCGTGCCATGTGTCCCTCCTGCCCACATCTGGAGCAGGCTGTCATCCCAACTAGACATACTCCTTTGTGCAGCTTCCCACACTTCTTGCATACTGCATTATCTGCACCTGAGCTCGAACCACTTCCTAATCCCAGACCAGACTTGATCTTGCTCCAGAACTTGTTGTTCTTTGGCTTCTTGGTGGTATTGCTCCACCTCTTACTAGCTGAACTCAGAGAAGAAGGGTCTAATCTTCCCCCACCTGGGGTCTTGGAACCAGAAGGCTGTGCTACTGACTGCTTAACTTTCCCTTTGATGATAGCACTAGCCTCCATCCTCCGAGCCATATCCACTATGGCATGGAAACTCTCCCTCTCTGCTGACTGAATCAAGGAGGAATACCTGGAATGGAGCTTCATGATATACCTCCTTGACTTTTTCTAATCTGTATCCAGATTTTGCCCGGCAAACGGCAACAGCTCCAAAAACCTGTCTGTGAACTCATCCACACTCATCTCATCCGTCTGCCTCAGCTGCTCGAACTCAATCATCTTCAATTCTCTTGAACTGTCAGGGAAAGCCCATCCTGCAAACTCATTTGCAAACTCCTCCCATGATAGGCTGTCCAATCTCGGGTTCACATAGTTCTTAAACCACTCTCGGGCCTTCTTGCATTTTAGTGTGAACCCAACCATCTGAATGGCTCTACTGTCATCAGCTCCTATCTCATCTGTAATTGTATTGACCCTCTCAAGGTATACAAACGGGTCATCACCGGTTTCAAACTGGGGAGCACCCAGCTTTATGTAATCGGTCATCTTGACCTTGCTCCCCCCAGATGAGCTAGGTTTAGGCATTTGGATTTCTGGGACAGTAGGGGCTGCTGGTGGTGGAGGAGGTGCAGCATCCCCTGGGGTAGGGTTTGCTGTACTTTGATAGAAAGATGGGGGTGGGTACTGTGGGTACTGTGGGTAAAAAGGTGGGTATGGCATCTGAGAGTGATAAGGGTTAAAACTGGGGTAATCCGATGTACCTCCCATCGAATATCCGGGATTATGTGAAAAGGGTGGGTAGTAAGGGGGCTGAACAAATCCTGAGGCCTGAGTGCCTCCTTGGAACTCTCCTATTCCCTCTTCCGACATACTTACTCCGAGACTACCATCCCTCCTCTGATCCACATCCATCTGATCCCCCACATCCTCTGACATATCCCCTTGCACTATTCCCCTCACTGATCTGCTTCTATCCAGATCCAAAGACCTTCTAGGGTCTCTTACTGCTCTTTCTCTGCTGGACCTACTTGACATTGCCCTAGGCAATGCAGGAGGACGGGCATCAGTGCCCTCGTCCTGGGGTGGTACTCCAGTCAATCGTGCTGATCGACGACTTCCTCTCATCCTGTTTTCTGAAAAACAGCACACATCACTTTGAACATTAGCATCAAATGGTTCATGTGGAAGCACATGAACCCGCATCACATACATCACATATCAAAGCATAACATTAATGCACATGCATATAATCATGGCATTTCACATCATCATTCAAGGCAGGACTCTACATCCTATCCTAGTGGACATGATTTTCCTATTGTGCTTGACCTTCTAGAACATCTATGAGCCTGACACTCTAGGTCCGACCATATGAACCTAGGGCTCTGATACCAATCTGTAACGACCCGAAAATCGGACCGCTACCGGCGTTAGGATCCAGATCGGCTTAAGGCCGCCGGGACCCGTAGCAAGCCAAACATTCATCCTGTGAACCTGTTTAATCCCATACATGATCAACAACATACATAAAAATTTTGAACTTTTCTTTCCATTCAGTCACCAAACTCAACCTGTGCATGCACTATTCATGAACATAAACATTAACCCCACCTTGGAGTCCTCATCAATGCTCCAATGGGGTGACATAACATAAATTAAGTTTGGTTTACAATAATCATCATTAAACATTAAGATCATGTACTAGAAAGGGATTAACATAATACTATGGTCAAGCAAAACTCTAAACTTTCATAAGCATCATTACATAACATTTCTATATCATACTTTTACATTACATCATATCCATGTCCATATCTAGCTATTACATAATACATGACTCTACTCCTGCTGACCTCCTGGTCTACCCTGTACCTGCAAACCTGGGGGTTAAGGGAGAGGGGTGAGCTATAAAGCCCAGTGAGCAGAATAATAAAACATAGTATTTAAAGTCCATGCTTCCATGAAATGCATCACATCACAAACATATCACATAAAGGATGAACTTGTCACCAATAGCCCTCTACATCATTCCATAGTGCCAGAACGTAGAATGGGTCCTGGTCTTTCTCTTACATAACATAACATAACATTCCAAGATGCCAGGGACGTAGAATGGGTCTTCCTGGTCTTTCTCTTACATGGTGCCAGCGAACGTAGAATGGGTCCCACTGGTCTTTCATTCCGTACCATACATATCATATCATCACATCATAGATTGAGGGCTATGACAGGAGCGGTTGTCGAAGCCGGTCAAAAATAACCTTCTTGGTTACCTACAATTTACAACTGTAGACAGTGGTGAAGGATCGTATCCACAGAAAATTGATTACCTATTTATTTATCTCAATCAAGACCAATAGAACTAATTGAAGGCACAAGTGAAAGCAAGTGATCAAAGAGAAATAGGAACAAGTGCAATAAAAGTAAAAAGGGGGGTTTTGAGATGATTTGATTAACAACTATTGAAAGCAATTAAAACAACAAGTAATCTAAAATAAAAGAGAAATCAATATGAGAAAAGTCTAGTTGAAGATATGGATCCACTTTGGTTGTTTGGGTTGATCATTGAAACATGGTTATCTTGATTGATGCAATAGGTTGGTTATGGGGGTGGAAGACGCTTCTCACCACCATGTCTTTCCTTATGAACAAACTGATTAGGGAACATCCTCTAACCAATTACTAATCAACAAATTGCCAAGGAACGTCCTTGGGCCAAAGGCATCAAAACAATTGCCAATTGCATGAAGAACAAGAAAGATCCAAACCCTAGCTACTCAAACGCATGAGATGTTGCTAGATCATACAATTTCTTGGGTTTTTACACCAAGTGTTCTATGGACAGAATATTTCCAGCAATTACGGACTAACAAATACCCTAATCCAACAATCAATTAACTTTGCAATCAAGAATCAAGTGGCCAATTTGATCAAAACAACAAAGCAATATTGGAATTAAGCACAATTGCATGAATATTGAATGAAATCAAAGACAATGGTTTCTGTTCAGATCTCACAACCCTTTAAACAACCTTAGTTTCAACCAAACTTCAACTAGAAAGAAGGTTTCAGCCACTCATGGCTGAACCAAACAGAAAATAAAAGAAAAGAAAGCAAAAGATGAAGAACTAAGGTGGAGAGAGAGGCTTAGAGCCTTGCCGATTTTTGGGAGGATGAAAAAGCTGTCTTCTTGTCTTCTTGAAGCCTTTAAATAGATCTTGAGAGGCTGCCTAGGATTTCATGAAAGTCCAGGAGACTTTTAGAGGCTGTCCAAAGTGTCCTTGGTGTTGCATGTGCCTTGTTTGTGCATGTATGAAGGCAAAAACGAGTTGCATGTGATGGAAGGCAAGTGGGGGCACTTTGGTCTTTTCAATTGCTGCCCAAGGTCTTCAAGATGTTGCCTTAAGAGTTAAGAGGCTGCCCATGCACTAATGAGGAAGGTGGAGCCTTCTTTGGAAACTTGAATGAAGTGGGAAACATGTGATCTTTGGATTTGGCTTCCTTAATAAGCTTGATCTTGAAATCCAATATTTGAATGTGAATTTTGAAGATTTGGATCTCAAGATATTTTCCTTATTTGGCTCCTCTAATATGGCAACTTGGGATATGGCTTCTTGAACAAGGAAAGAATGCATTAGAGCGCATTTTCGGCTGCCTAAATTGAGTTTCGAAGGCTGGACTTTCGGTTCTGGTCTGAAGGTTCGGGGGCCGAAGGAGGCCGACTTTCGTCTCTGGAGCCAATGTTCGGCGGCCGAAGGTGCCGCCGAAGGTGGGGCAGTTTCGTCTCTGGACTGGGCTTTCGGCCGCCGAAGATGCTGCCGAAGGTGGCTTTTCCAGATTTTGCACTTTTGAGCATTTTTAAAATCATTTTCTCTTGAATGTCCCTTTTCACCTAATATCTGCAAAACATGATTAAAACCACAAAATTAGGTAGAAAAGATGTAAATAGACATCAAGAATATCATGATAATATGGGCTAATTTATGCTCTGTCAAATACCCCCACACTTAAGCTTTTGCTTGTCCTCAAGCAAACAAACATAGTCAAATAAGCTTCCCTTGCTCTAGATCCTTATTTCCACTTAAGCTCATACTCAAGACACCTATTTTGAATCATTGCAGTGAAGAATATATGCATGAAGATTACTTATGTAATACCCGGCTCGAGTCCGGCCTCGGAATTCCTGTCGTCTGGTGGAATCTCGGGTGTCGGAACCCTCGAGAAGGGTAAGACATATGTTTTCATGCGTGTTTTAAGAGTTTTGAATGTTTTCAAGTGTGTAAGGAAATGAGTTTTGAAAGAAAAGCAAGAAAAGCAATAAGGGAGAAATGCAAAGGTTCGGCCGCCGAAGGTCACTTTCGGCCGCCGAACATTGCATGGTTTCGGATTCACGTTCGGCTGCCGAAGGTGGTCTGGCCAGCCACCTATAAAAGGGCCAAAGGTCGGTGGAAGGAGGATATTTCTCCTCCACTTGCAGCCAGAGGTGAGTTCCAGCCTCTCCCAAGTTGACTTTCATGTTTTTCATATTTTTCACCAAATCTTTCAAGGGTTTTAGGAGTTTTGGTGTGGTTTGAAGGTTTTGAGCAAAAATAGCAAGTTTGAAAGTTTGGAGCTTTGGAAGAGGTTTTCTTCATATCTCCACGTTAGGATTACTTGATCTCTTGTTTGGAAGAGGTAAGTCAAGATCCAGAACCTCTTTTACTGATTTTTGAAGGTTTTATGGGAGTTGTATGGATAGTATGCATGAATAGGGTTTTGGTTGAGGTTTTGCATGATTTTGTGTTTAAGTGTTGTTTGTATGTTTCTTGGGGTGATAAGTGAGTTTTAGGCCCTTTTCTGCATGTTGTATGGTTTGTGCTAGTTGGGAGTAGTTGATATGCATGTTGGATAAGTTTGGGGGAAAGGTTTGCATGAAACAGAGCAGGGTTCTGCCCAGCGGGCAAAACCAGGTTCGGCCGCCGAAGGAAGGTTCGGCCGCCGAACCACTTGTGGAGGCAATTTCGACTGCCAAAGCTTGCTCCCGAAAGCGAGGTTTTCGGTTGAGAAGGGGACTTTCGGTCGTCGAAAGAGGGAGTTCGGCCGCCGAAAGTGTGTGAGTTTCGTCTCTGGACGAGACCTTCGGCCGCCGAAGGTGCCGCCGAACATGCATGAGTTTCGTCTCTGGAGAGGGGTTTCGGTCGCCGAACCTGCCGCCGAAAGTGCCCTGTCCAGCTTTCTTTTGCATGTTTTATGTGATTGTTTGGGGATCGTTTAGAGGGTTTTTTGGGAGTTTCTTAGAGATGTTCTTGAGTTAGTTTGGTCCCTCATTTGAGTCCACCTGTGTAGGTACGGACCAGAGGAACCCCAGAGAGCAGCAGTGAGCACTGTTTCCGAACCTGCCGTGTCAGCCAGAGGTGAGTGGAACTTCTCTTTTCAGAACTAAACTGCTTTGAGCATATGTCATGCATCATAAGAGTATAGTAGGGTGTTTGCATTAGTTTCACGAAGTTGACGCATTGCATAATACGATGTGTATGAGGCTGTGGATAGACCAAGGCGACTCCAATAGCCCAAGCTCTGTTATAAGACCTG
Organism: Manihot esculenta; assembly: GCF_001659605.2. NCBI lineage: Eukaryota > Viridiplantae > Streptophyta > Magnoliopsida > Malpighiales > Euphorbiaceae > Manihot > Manihot esculenta. Next base: position 29,620,486 of record NC_035177.2, on the reverse strand, counting down.
GCCGGGCCAGGCAGCCATCTGTAGGTAAGACCTGACTAGATCAGGCAGCAAAGATAGTAAGACCTGGCTGGGCCAGGCAGGCAGAGTGGTAAGATCTGGCCGGGCTAGGCAGATTGAGGTTGTAAGACCTGGCTAGGCCAGGCATCCTTTGAGTGGGATTGTTGGTGGTCATGTCTATCCCTGAGATGATGTGATGTAGTGCATTCCATGAGATCATGTTTTCAAATTATGGTTTCTAGTTCTGCTCATTGGGCTTATATAGCTCATCCCTCTCCCCTATCCCCCAGGTTTGCAGGTTCAGAGTCCAGAGGGAGTCCAGCAGGGTTTGTAAGAAGCAGAGTTATGTAATAGCTAGTGTGGACATGTACATGTAAAGAGATAATGTATAGTGTGTAGCTTTGTGCTTGACTTATAAGAGTTGTAATCCCTTGTTGTAGACACATGATCAGTTTATGTATGTTTCTTTTATTGGTAATAAATATGAGAAAACCAGGCTTAACATTATGAGTTGATAGAGCAGAAATAGTGCATGCACAGGTTAAGCCCTGGAGGAAAGAAAAGTTGTTAATGGATTGATAGAAAATGTATGATCATATATGGGATTTCACAGGTACACAGACAGTATAGCAGGCTTACTATGGGTCCCGGCGACCTGAAGTCGATCTGGATCCTAGTGCCGGTAGCAGTTCGGTTTCCGGGCTGTTACAGATTGGTATCGAGCCCTAGGTTCACATGGTCGGATCTATATAGATAGAGTTGGGCTCATAGAGGATTAGTGGGTCAAGCACAATAGGAAAACATGTCCACTAGGATAGGATGTTAGTCCTGTCTATCTGTTGATGATGTGCAATGCCATGATGCATGTGTTGTTTTCCTCTATGTGTTGCTTATGTGCTCTGTTATGTGTTGTTTCCAGAGAGAGTTAAGATGCGAGGAACTCGTCGATTCGCGAGATTGACTGGAGTCCCACCTGAAAGTGAGGGTACAGCTGCTCGTCCTCCTGCATTGCCAAGGGCAAGGACTCACAGGTCAAGCAGGGAGGGAACGTCAAGAGACCCTAGAAGGTCTTCTGACGAGAGCAGAAGAGGAATAGGCAGAGGGGGAAGATCAGAAGAAGAGAGAGTTGCTATGGAGGAGGCTCAGAGTAGAGATGGAAGTATGGGTATAGGAAGGTCAGAAGAAGGTATGGGGGAGTCCCAGGGAGGCGTACAGGCCTCGGGGTTTGGCTATCCACCCTTTCCACAGGGCCCAGGGGATCCGATGGGAGGCACGTCAGATTACTCCAGCTTTGCCCCATATCCACCCTACATGCCATATATGCCCTATCCTTCCTTTTATCCACCATATCACATGTATCCACCCCCACCTTTTTATCCAAGTTCAGCATCGCCTGAAGCCAGAGAAACAGTACCTCCACCACCACCACCACCTGAACCAGCAGCCCCTGTTGTTGAAGCACAATCCAATTCTTTAGGGGGAACAAAGGTGAAGATGACGGAGTACTTAAAGTTGGATGCTCCTAAATTCAATACGGGAGATGATCCCTTTGAGTATCTCAGTGCAGTCAGAATGATAACAAGTGAGTTGGGAGCAGATGAGAGCAGGGCCATTGAGATGGCAGGGTTCACATTAAAATGCAAGAAAGCCAGAGAATGGTTCAAGAACTATGTGGACCCCAGAATAGACAGTATGACATGGGAAGAGTTCGCCAACGAATTTGCTGGGTGGGCTTTCCCTGACAGTTCTAGGGAGCTAAAGGTTGTGGAGTTTGAGCAGTTGAGACAGACGGAGGAGATGAGCGTTGATGAGTATACAGATAAGTTCCTGGAATTGTTACCATACGTGGGTCAGGCGTATGATACGGATCAGAAGAAGGCAAAGAGATATGCCACGAGGCTTCATCCCAGGTATTTCTCCTTGATTCTCCACGCGGAGAAGGAGAGTTTCCACTCCATTGTGGATGCTGCTAGAAAGATGGAGGCCAGTGCCATAAGTCAGGGTGTAGTCAAGCAATCAAAGGCACAGTCTTCTGGTACTACACCAGGTTCCTCCTCACAGAGTACAGTAAGTGCTAGCAAAAAGAGATGGGATAAAATCAGAGGAAAGAGAGGCAAGTTCTGGAACAGGATTAAGACGGGTCTGGGAATGAGTAGCGGCTCCAGCTCTGGCACAGATCTTCCAATTTGCAATAGGTGTGGGAGACCGCACAGAGGAGCTTGTTTGTTGGGATCTACAGCCTGCTATAGATGTGGGCAGGAGGGACATTATGCACGGGAATGTCCTCAGGCGACTTTGGTTACACCATCCCAGCAGATGACCTCAGGTAGTGTCGTCCAGTCAGCAGCTTCAGCCCGTCCACCAAGCAGTGGCAGAGGTAGAGGAAGAGGGGAAGCCTCTTCATCAGGGATGGGTTCCCGAGGTGCAGGTCCGTCAGCTCCAGCACGGATTTTCACCATGACGCAACAGGAGGCAGACACGTCGAACACAGTGGTGTCAGGTACTCTCATCATTGGGTGTTCAGAGGTGTATGCTTTGATGGACCCCGGTGCTTCTCACTCTTTCATTTCTTCTAGAGCCGCAGAGAGTTTGGGGTTGATTGTATCCGAGTTAGAGTGTCCTCTCTGGGTCAGTGGACCTAGATGTGACCCATCATTGGCAGAGTCAGTCTGTCAGTTCAGTCCAGTGTTTATAGAGGATAGATGCCTTCCAGCTAACCTTGTGGTTCTCGAGTTGACAGATTTTGATGTCATTCTAGGGATGGATTGGTTATCTACCTATAGTGCTACCTTGCACTGCAGGGACAAGGTAGTGAGTCTCAGAGACCAGGATGGGTCAGAGTGTGTCTTCAAAGGAGACAGGAGAGGGACACCTAGGGGTTTGATATCAGCCCTCCAGGCTCGTAAGATGTTGAGGAAGGGGTGTCAGGGGTTCCTCGCTTATGTGAGAGAGCTAGACAGTCGGGTTAGGGAACCATCCTCAGTACCAGTTGTTAGAGAATTCCTAGATGTGTTTCCTGAAGAACTTCCAGGACTACCACCTGATAGGGAAATAGAGTTCGAGATAGAGTTGATGCCCGGTGCCAGACCGATCTCTATTCCTCCCTACAGGATGGCGCCAACAGAGTTGAGAGAGTTGAAAGAACAGTTACAGGATTTGGTAGCAAAAGGTTTCATCCGCCCGAGTACCTCCCCTTGGGGTGCTCCAGTATTATTTGTCAGAAAGAAGGATGGACCACTTAGACTTTGTGTCGACTATAGACAGTTGAACAAAGTTACTATCAAAAACAAGTATCCTTTACCCAGGATCGATGATCTATTCGACCAACTAACAAGAGCAGGTTGTTTTTCTAAGATAGATCTGAGATCCGGATACCACCAGTTGAAGATTAGGGAAGGAGACGTATCCAAAACTGCTTTCCGAACCAGATATGGGCATTATGAGTTCCTAGTGATGCCGTTCGGGTTGACTAATGCCCCTGCAGCATTCATGGATCTCATTAACAGGGTTTTCAAGGAGTACTTGGATCGTTTTGTGATCGTCTTTATAGATGATATCTTGGTGTACTCCAGGAATGCGGAGGAGCATGCCCAGCATCTGAGGGTAGTTTTGCAAACTTTGAGAGAGCATGGCTTGTATGCCAAGTTCTCCAAGTGCGAGTTCTGGCTAAGGAGCATTGCCTTTTTGGGACATGTAGTATCAGAGGAAGGAATAACAGCAGATCCCAAGAAGGTAGAGGCAGTAGCCAATTGGCCTACACCCACGACAGTGACAGAGATCAAGAGTTTTCTGGGTTTGGCAGGCTACTATCGGAGGTTCGTTCAGGACTTTTCGAAGATAGCTGCTCCTATGACCAGACTGACTAGGAAGAATCAGAAGTTCGTATGGGCAGAGGATTGTGATGAGAGTTTTGAAGAGTTGAAGAGACGGTTGACTTCAGCACCGGTGTTAGCTCTGCCGAACAGTGATGATGATTTCACAGTGTTCTGTGATGCATCCCGAGTGGGATTAGGTTGTGTGTTAATGCAGAATGACAGAGTGATAGCTTATGCTTCTAGACAGCTGAAGAGGCACGAGCTAAACTACCCAACACACGATCTTGAGATGGCAGCTGTTATCTTTGCACTTAAGATGTGGAGGCATTACCTCTATGGGGTAAAATGTGAGATCTATACGGATCATAAGAGCCTGCAGCACATCTTAAGTCAGAGAGAGTTAAACTTGAGGCAGAGACGGTAGGTAGAATTGCTCAGTGATTACGATTGTAAGATCCAATATCATCCGGGTAAGGCTAATGTTGTAGCCGATGCCTTAAGCCGGAAGTCACTTGGCAGTTTATCCCACATTGCAATAGAGAGAAGACCAGTGGTGAAGGACTTTTACAGACTCATGGATGAAGGGCTACAGTTGCAGTTATCTGGTACAGGTGCTTTGATTGCACAGATGAGAGTTACACCAGTGTTTCTAGAGCAAGTGGCTCTAAAACAGCACGAAGATCCTGAGTTAGTGAAGATTGCCAGGACTGTTCAGTCTGGCAACAGTGCAGAGTTCAGATTTGATAGTGAGGGGATTCTTCGTCACGGTAAGAGATTATGTGTACCAGATGATAGCAGTTTGAAGGAAGACATTATGAGGGAAGCTCATAATGCGAGGTATAGCGTTCACCCTGGAGCCACCAAGATGTATCAGGACCTGAGAAGGGTGTATTGGTGGCCAGCGATGAAGAGGGAAGTGGCACAGTTTGTGTCAGCTTGCGAGACATGTCAAAAGGTGAAGCTAGAACACCAGAAGCCGGCTGGAATGCTTAACCCACTACCGATTCCAGAGTGGAAATGGGAGAACATCGCTATGGATTTTGTAGTGGGGTTACCGGCGACGTCCAACAGGCTAGACTCCATATGGGTGATTGTGGACAGACTGACGAAATCTGCTCATTTCATTCTAGTCAGAAGCAACTATTCGGTGGACAAGTTAGCGCAGGTCTATGTAGAAGAGATAGTCAAGCTGCATGGAGTTCCACTGTCGATAGTATCAGATAGAGGACCGCAGTTCACCTCCAGGTTTTGGCGGAGTCTGCAAGCTGCTATGGGTACAAGATTGGATTTCAGCACTGCTTTCCATCCACAAACAGACGGTTAGTCAGAAAGGACCATCCAGACCATAGAAGATATGCTGAGAATGTGTGTGTTAGACTTTGGCGGTTCTTGGAGGCAGCATCTACCTCTGGTGGAGTTTGCCTATAACAACAGCCATCATGCTAGCATAGGGATGGCTCCTTATGAAGCTCTGTATGGGAGGAAGTGCAGAACACCTGTTTGCTGGGACGAGGTAGGAGAGAAGGCTCTTGCAGGGCCAGAGTTAGTTGAGATTACCAGCAAGTTAGTGCCTGTAATCAGAGAGAGGATCAGAACAGCTGTAAGCAGGCAGAAAAGCTATGCAGACATCCGTAGGAAGCAGATAGAGTTCCAGGAGGGGGATATGGTATTGCTAAAAGTGTCTCCAATGAAAGGAGTGGTTCGAATTGGAAAGAAGGGTAAATTGGCTCCACGGTACATAGGTCCCTTTGAGATCTTGCAGAAGATCGGGCCTGTGTCGTATAAGCTGGATTTACCTGCATCGATGGAACGAGTTCACCCGGTATTTCATGTTTCTATGTTGAGAAAGTTTGTGTCAGATCCAGAGAAGGTTCTTAGTGAGCCTGAGGTGGAAATCTTAAGCGATCTCACCTATGTCGAGCAGCCAGTGCGGATCATTGACACCCAGATTCGAAAGCTGAGAAACAAAGAGATACCAATGGTGAAAGTCCTGTGGAACCACCATAACCTAGAAGAGTGCACCTGGGAGACACGGGAGTCGATGCTCCACCAATATCCATATCTGTTTTAAGGTTAGGTTTTCCCCATTGCTATGTGTTTATGTGTTTATGTGTTTTGTTGTTTGAGGAACATTCGGGGACGAATGTTCTTAAGGGGGGGAGAATGTAATACCCGGCTCGAGTCCGGCCTCGGAATTCCTGTCGTCTGGTGGAATCTCGGGTGTCGGAACCCTCGAGAAGGGTAAGACATATGTTTTCATGCGTGTTTTAAGAGTTTTGAATGTTTTCAAGTGTGTAAGGAAACGAGTTTTGAAAGAAAAGCAAGAAAAGCAATAAGGGAGAAATGCAAAGGTTCGGCCGCCGAAGGTCACTTTCGGCCACCGAACATTGCATGGTTTCGGATTCACGTTCGGCTGCCGAAGGTGGTCTGGCCAACCACCTATAAAAGGGCCAAAGGTCGGTGGAAGGAGGATATTTCTCCTCCACTTGCAGCCAGAGGTGAGTTCCAGCCTCTCCCAAGTTGACTTTCATGTTTTTCATGTTTTTCACCAAATCTTTCAAGGGTTTTAGGAGTTTTGGTGTGGTTTGAAGGTTTTGAGCAAAAATAGCAAGTTTGGAAGTTTGGAGCTTTGGAAGAGGTTTTCTTCATATCTCCACGTTAGGATCACTTGATCTCTTGTTTGGAAGAGGTAAGTCAAGATCCAGAACCTCTTTTACTGATTTTTGAAGGTTTTATGGGAGTTGTATGGATAGTATGCATGAATAGGGTTTTGGTTGAGGTTTTGCATGATTTTGTGTTTAAGTGTTGTTTGTATGTTTCTTGGGGTGATAAGTGAGTTTTAGGCCCTTTTCTGCATGTTGTATGGTTTGTGCTAGTTGGGAGTAGTTGATATGCATGTTGGGTAAGTTTGGGGGAAAGGTTTGTATGAAACAGAGCAGGGTTCTGCCCAGCGGGCAAAACCAGGTTCGGCCGCCGAGCCACTTGTGGATGCAGTTTCGGCTGCCAAAGCTTGCCCCCGAAAGCGAGGCTTTCGGTTGAGAAGGGGACTTTCGGCCGCCGAAAGAGGGAGTTCGACCGCCGAAAGTGTGTGAGTTTCGTCTCTGGACGAGACCTTCGGCCGCCGAAGGTGCCGCCGAACATGCATAAGTTTCGTCTCTGGAGAGGGGTTTCGGCCGCCGAACCTGCCGCCGAAAGTGCCCTGTCCAGCTTTCTTTTGCATGTTTTATGTGATTGTTTGGGGATCGTTTAGAGGGTTTTTGGGGAGTTTCTTAGAGATGTTCTTGAGTTAGTTTGGTCCCTCATTTGAGTCCACCTGTGTAGGTACGGACCAGAGGAACCCCAGAGAGCAGCAGTGAGCACTGTTTCTGAACCTGCCGAGTCAGCCAGAGGTGAGTGGAACTTCTCTTTTCAGAACTAAACTGCTTTGAGCATATGTCATGCATCATAAGAGTATAGTAGGGTGTTTGCATTAGTTTCACGAAGTTGACGCATTGCATAATACGATGTGTATGAGGCTGTGGATAGACCAAGGCGACTCCAATAGCCCAAGCTCTGTTATAAGACCTGGCCGGGCCAGGCAGCCATCTGTAGGTAAGACCTGACTAGATCAGGCAGCAGAGATAGTAAGACCTGGCTGGGCCAGGCAGGCAGAGTGGTAAGACCTGGCCGGGCCAGGCAGATTGAGGTTGTAAGACCTGGCTAGGCCAGGCATCCTTTGAGTGGGATTGTTGGTGGTCATGTCTATCCCTGAGATGATGTGATGTAGTGCATTCCATGAGATCATGTTTTCAAATTATGGTTTCTAGTTCTGCTCATTGGGCTTGTATAGCTCATCCCTCTCCCCTATCCCCCAGGTTTGCAGGTTCAGAGTCCAGAGGGAGTCCAGCAGGGTTTGCAAGAAGCAGAGTTATGTAATAGCTAGTGTGGACATGTACATGTAAAGAGATAATGTATAGTGTGTAGCTTTCTGATTGACTTATAAGAGTTTTAATCCCTTGTTGTAGACACATGATCAATTTATGTATGTTTCTTTTATTGGTAATAAATATGAGAAAATCAGGCTTAACATTATGAGTTGATAGAGCAGAAATAGTGCATGCACAAGTTAAGCCCTGGAGGAAAGAAAAGTTGTTAATGGTTTGACAGAAAATGTATGATCATATATGGGATTTCACAGGTACACAGACAGTATAGCAGGCTTACTACGGGTCCCGGCGACCTTAAGTCGATCTGGATCCTAGTGCCGGTAGCAGTTCGGTTTCCGAGCTGTTACAACTTACCTCCTTTCCTTGTTTCCCTTTGCTTACCATGGCTAGGATTTGTTTTCCTCAAGAGAGACATGCAAATTATGTTAAGACTTTTTCTAGCTTTTGGATTGAATTGCCCTTACCTTGAAGTACTTTATTCAGGCTTTTGCACTTTAGATCTTGCTTGGAAAGGTCACCAACCTATTTTTGATTTGAAGGTTTATATTTTTCAGTTGGTCACCTATCCAAGTGGCTACTAGCCTTGTTCATAGTCTTTTGACCATTGGAACCATTTTCAATTTGTGCTTTTGAGGTCTTTGCCTTTGCTGACTTTTTTTTCTCTCAATGCTTTGGGCAAGTCAACACCAGTTGCTAAATCAAGTCACATTAAGTTCATTCACACAACTTTAATTTATTCTCAATCAATTGAGGGTCATCAATACATTTTTCACCATGGCAAACTCAAAGATTCAATTCAGAAGGTAATTCTCAAACATGAATACAACTCACTGCAATTGATTCAACATAAGTTTAAAGAGTGTTCACATTAATGGGGTCATGGAAAGAAAGACTTATTCAACATAGTTCATCAGCTTGAGTAGAGCAAAACAAAAAGAAGAATAAGAAGGTTGTGGTTGTGTGTGTTTTATTGAAAGCATAAACAAATTAAAATTTAACTGTGGCTAATTAACTTAAGACTGAAAGGAAAAAGAAAAAAAATTTTGCAATCTGAAAGCATGAGAAATCGCAGAAGAAGAGAAGGGGAGAAAAAGAAGAAAGAAGCTATATGCACCCCCACACTTAAATTATGCATTGTCCTCAATGTAAAAGAAGAGAGAAGAGGAAAAGAGAAGAAGAGAAGAAGAGAAGAAAAGAAACTGAGTACTTCCCTGGGGTGTGGTGTGCATGACATGATCCTCTAGGCAGAATGAGTGACGAACAGATGTTCGTCTGGGAACTCTTCTTTGACTGGGCATGGTGCAGAGCCGGAGGGAAGTCGGCTGAGGTGGTCTGCCACAAGGTTTTCTTTGCCCTTCTTGTCTCTTATCTCAAGATCAAATTCTTGTAGAAGTAGAATCCACCTAATGAGCCTTGGTTTTGCTTCTTTTTTCTTGATCAAATATCGCAAGGCTGCATGGTCAGAATAGACAATGACTTTGGTTCCCAAAAGATATGGTCTGAATTTTTTCAAAGCAAATACAACTGCCAAGAGTTCTTTTTCAGTCGTTGTGTAGTTGCTTTGTGCAGAATCCAATGTGCGAGAGGCATAGTGAATGACATGGGGGGAGTTTTCCACACGTTGCCCCAAGACTGCTCCTACTGCATAGTTGCTTGCATCACACATGATTTCAAATGGCAGGTTCCAATCAGGCCCTTGAATAATCGGGGCAGTCACAAGCAACTCTTTAATCAAATCAAACGCCTTTTTGCAATCTGCATCAAAATCAAATGTTACATCTTGTTGGAGCAATCTGCATAATGGCAAAGTGATTTTTGAGAAATCCTTGATGAATCTTCTATAGAATCCTGCGTGGCCAAGGAATGATCGAATGTCTTTAACGTTTGTGGGATAAGGTAGATTTTGATGGTATCCACCTTAGCTTTGTCCACTTCAATGCCCTTAGCTGAAACAACATGTCCTAAGACCATACCTTGATTAACCATAAAATGACATTTTTCATAATTAAGCACAAGGTTAGTCTCAATGCATCTTTGCAAGATCTTTTCTAAATTGGTAAGGCATTCATCAAAAGAATTTCCATGAACAGTGAAGTCATCCATAAATACCTCAATTGTCTTACCCACATAGTCAGAAAATATGCTCATCATGCATCGTTGAAAAGTGGCAGGTGCATTGCATAGTCCAAATGGCATTCTTCTAAAGGCGAAAGTGCCAAAAGGACAAGTGAAGGTAGTCTTCTCTTGGTCCTCTGGAGCAACTGGGATTTGGTAAAAACCTGAATAACCATCAAGACAACAATAGTGAGATTTACCTGCAAGCCTTTCTAGCATCTGATCAATGAAAGGTAGTGGAAAGTGGTCCTTCCTTGTTCCAGCATTAAGCTTCCTATAGTCCATGCATACCCTCCATCCATTCTGGACTCTAGTGGGGACAAGTTTCCCTTCAGCATTTGGAACAATGATAATTCCAGTTTTCTTTGGAACTACATGTACAGGGCTCACCCATTTGCTATCAGAGATTGGGTATATGATGCCTGCATCAAGGAGCTTGACTATCTCTTTTTTCACTACCTCCATCATAGGTGGGTTTAGTCTTCTTTGAGCATCTCTGACTGGCTTGCACTCATCCTCCATGTGAATTCTATGCATGCAGGTGGAGGGAGAAATACCCTTGATGTCATCAATAGTCCATCCTATGGCTCCTTTGTGTTTCTATAGTACTTTCAAGAGGCTTGCTTCTTCTTGTTGGCTTAATTCTTTGGACACTATTACTGGTAGTGTCTTATTTACTCCCAAGTACATGTATTTCAGATGGTCTGGGAGAGGCTTCAGATCAGAAGGTTGTTGCAGAGATGGATTAGAAGAGCTTGCTTGCGATGGGGGCTGCAGGGAGAGGTTCGGCGGCCGAAGTTCTTCAGTTTATGGAATGAGCTTTGGCGATGGATTCTGCTTCCGCAAGTCAGTGAGGTTCGGCGGCTGAAAGATGTTCGGCGGCCGAAGAATGTCTTCTTTTCGCGCAATGTCTTGCTCAAGTGGTGCGACAGAAGGTGGTATCTGAATGGCAGTGGGGTTCGGCGGCCGAAAGTGGGCTAAGTTCGGCGGCCGAAGATCTTCTGTCTGCTTGATCTCAACTTGCTGAATGCTGCAGATTGTTTCTTTGAGTTTCTGGGTTTCAATCCTGCAAAGATCATCATCTAAAACAGAATCTTGATTTTCATTACACACGTCTTGGCTTAAACAATCAATAATATCAAGACCATAAACAGGAGACATATCATGAGGATATTTCATGGCATCATAAACATTGTACTTGATTACCTCCCCTTCAAATTCCATGGTAAGAGTACCATCATGCACATCAATTTTAGTTCTAGCAGTACTCAAGAAGGGACGTCCAAGAAGAATGTCAGAACTAGTATTGCAACTATCTTCCTTAGTATCAATCACATAAAAATCAGCAGGAAAGACAAGTTCATCTACTTGGACTAAGACATCTTCTAAAATACCTATGGGGTGTACCACAGATCTATCAGCCAATTGTATCACAACTCTTGTTTCTTTTAGTGCACATGCATTGAGAGATTTATAGATGAAGAGAGACATTACATTGATAGATGCACCAAGATCACACATGGCTTTCTTGATACCAACATTCCCAATCTTGCAAGAGATAGCAAACATACCTTTGTCCTTGCATTTAGTAGGGAGTTCCCTTTTAATAATAGCAGTCACTACCTCACCTACACTTACTTTTTCTCTTTCTGCAAGCTTCCTTCTATTAGTGCAAAGTTCTTTCATAAATTTAGCGTACCTGGGAATCTGCTTAACAGCATCTAGCAGAGGTATATTGATTTGCACTTTTCTGAAGGTGTCAAGAATCTCCTTTTCTTCTTTTTCTTTTTGTGTTCTTTCAAATCTCTTGGGAAAAGGAGGTGGAATGTGGAAACTTACTTTCGGATCAGTTCTTGGCGCAGGGGGGACTTCAGTTTGCGCAGGAGTGGCTTCCGGGATGGGTCTTCGCGCAATGTGCTCTTCTGCAGTTGGTTCTTGCGCATAGATTTCCCTTTCAAATTGTGTAGGAGGTGTTCTTTCATCAATCTTGGCCTCTTGTAGCTCTTTTCCACTTCTCAAAGTAATGGCACTGACTGTAATACCCGGCTAGACTCCGGTATCGGAATTCCTACCGTCCGGTGGAATCTCGGATGTCGGAGACCTCTAGAAGGGTGGAACCATGCTTTCATAGAATGTTTTCATGTTTTTAATGGTTTTAAAGTATGAAACTAAATGAGTTTTTGCATGAAAATAGCATTGGAGGAAAACCCAGGTTCGGCCGCCGAAAGTCAAGTTCGGCCGCCGAACATGCATGCGTTTTGGAGGCACGTTAGGCCCCCGAAAACATGAGTTAGGGAAGTTCAGGTTCGGCCGCCGAAAGTCAAGTTCGGCCGCCGAACATTGCATGGATGCAGAGGCACTTTCGGCCCCCGAACGTGGCCTGGCCAGCCACCTATAAATGGGGCACTTAGCCGAAATGGGCGAGCTTTCTCCCATTTTCGGCCACAGCAAGCTTCCGACCTTCCCTTTGCAACTCTTGTGTTCTTCCTCCAAATCTCTTCCATTTTTCTTGAGTTTTAAACTCACATTGCAAGTTTTGAACATTTAAACCAAGTTTTGGAGCTTTGGGAACTCAGGAGCTCATTTTCGTGAATCTCCAAGTTTAGGTCGTTTCCCTCTCGATCTTCAAGAGGTAAGGGCCGATCTTAAGCTCCTTATATGTTTTAAGTAAGTTTTATGCTAGATCTATGGGTAGAAATGCATGTTAGGTTATATGTTGAGTTATGGGTTAATATTGATGTTTTGATCAATGTGTGTTGATTGTGGGTGTTTGAAGTGTTGTAGTTGGGGTATTTGATGTTTTGAGGCCCCTAGGAACTTGTATGCATGATTTGGTTGAGATATATGCATGATTGGTGAGTTTGGAGGCGAAAATGCACAAAGGAGCCAAGTTTCTGCCCTTTGGCAGAAACCAGGTTCGGCAGCCGAAGGCACTTTCGGCCGCCGAACATGGCTGGGGAGGCAGGCCTTTCGGCTGCCGAAGTTGCCCCCGAAAAGAGACTTTTGTCTCTGTCTGGCACTTTCGGCCGCCAAAGGTGCCGCCGAACCTACCTGAGTTTCGTCTCTGTCTGGGACTTTCGGCCGCCGAAGGTGCCGCCGAAAGTGCCTGACTTTCGGATCTGTCCAGGACTTTCGGCCGCCGAAGGTGCCGCCGAAAGTGCCCTGTTCAGCCACTTCATGCATACCTCTATGTGATATTTTCAGGATGTTTTAGGGGGTTTTTGGGGTATATATTAGAGTTATGTTTTTGTGTGTTTGGTCCCTCATTGGAGTCCACCTGTGTAGGTTCGGACCCGAGGAACCAAGGACCCCAGCAGTGAGCCAGCTGCTACAGAGTTTGTCAGAGTTAGCCAGAGGTGAGTGGAACTAAACTTAACCTTTTTAAATTAAGAAATGAAATGCTTTTATCATGCTTCATGCATCATGATCATATTATAGGTTGTTTGCATTAGAATTCACGACTATGCCGCATTGTATTGTTGTGATAGATGACAGTGGATGGACATTAGGATGATTCATTAGCCTTCCGAGTACGAAGTCCTGTGGTGCCCATAATAGGGCCGGGCAATAACTCCGAGTACGAAGTCCTGTGGTGCCTATAATAGGGCCGGGCAATACGAAGTCCTGTGGTGCTCATAATAGGGCCGGGCATGGAGTTGAGGGATTTTTGAATCAGTCCATCCGTGGTGTGATTTGTTTATGCAGTGACGCATTTCATGATAGCATGTCTTAAATATTCTTTTTATAGTTCTACTCACTGGGCATCTAGCTCACCCCTCTCCCCTAACCCCCAGGTTTGCAGGTACGGGATAGATAGAGAAGGCAAGAAGAGAAAAAGTCATAAGTATGTAATAGTTAGTTTGTGGACATGACAATTGTATTATGATGAAATGTAAAAATATTCAGGATGTTATGTAATGAGGTTATTGAGGATAGAGTTGTGCTTGACCATAATATATTGTTGATCCCCTTTTTTTTTTATATACATGATCTTATGTTATGATGTTTTTGTAAACTAACTCAACACAGGTTGTTTTGCCCTTAAGGCTTGATGAGATCCCGCAGAGGGACTATGTTATGTATATGATCAGAGTATGCACAGGTTGAGTTAGTTGATGACAGTATGTATGAAGAAAAGTTTTAAATTTTTTTTATGCATGTTGTTGATCATGTAGGGGATTATACAGGTTTACAGGTTATATGTCAGGCTTGCTACGGGTCCCGGCGGCCTTAAGTCGACCCGGATCCTAGCGCCGGTAGCGGTCCGGATTTTCGGGGCGTTACAGAATGGTATCAGAGCCCTAGGTTCATATGGTCGGACCTAGAGTGTCGGGCTCATAGATGTTCTAGAAGGTCAAGCACAATAGGAAGGTCATGTCCACTAGGATAGGATGTTGAGTCCTGTCTTGCATGATGATGTGAAATGCCATGACTTTATGCATATGCATTAATGATATGCTATGCAATGTGATGTATGTGATGAGGGTTCATGTGTGCCCACATGAACCATATGATGCTAATGTCTGCTTGTTCTGAGCTGTTTTTCAGAGAATAGGATGAGAGGAACTCGTCGATCTGCGCGATTGACTGGAGTGCCACCTGAGGATGAGGGCACGAGCGCCCGTCCTCCTACATTGCCTAGGGCAATGTCTTGTAGAGCCAACAGAGATAGAGTGTCAAGGGACCCTAGAAGGTCTTTTGATGCTAGCAGAAGGGGGACTGATAGAGGAGGAAGTTCTTCAGATGTGAGGGAGGTTACGGAAGAGGATCAGAGGAGGGATGGGAACCTGGATGTGAGCATGCAGGAAGAAGGGACAGGGGAGTCTCAGGGAGGCGTTCAGGCCTCGGGGTATGGTTTTCCACCCCATTATCCACCCTTTCCACAGGGTTCAGGGTATCCGATGGGAGGTACATCGGATTTCTCCAGCTTTAACCCCTACCCTACCTACATGCCTTATCCACCTTTCTATCCACCCTATACACAGTACCCAGCTTATCCACCCTCACCCTTCTATCCAAACCCGGCAAACCCCACCTCGGGGAATGCTGCACCTCCACCTCCACCACCTACAGAACCAGCAGCCCCAGTTACTCAACCTCCTAGACCTAGCTCAGTCGATGGGAGCAAGGTAAAGATGACAGACTACCTTAAGCTAGATGCTCCCAAATACAAGTCAGGGGATGACCCCTTTGAGTATCTGAGAGTAGTGAAGACAATAACTGATGAGCTAGGGGCAAGTGACAGCAGGGCCATTCAGATGGCAGGGTTCACTTTAAAGTGCAAGAAGGCACGGGAATGGTTTAAGTGTTATGTGGACCCGAGACTAGACGGTATGACATGGGAGGAATTTGCGAATGAGTTCGCTGGATGGGCTTTTCCAGACAGTTCTAGAGAATTGAAAATGATTGAGTTTGAGCAACTGAGGCAGTCAGAGCACATGAGTGTAGAGGAGTTCACGGATAAATTCTTGGAGCTATTGCCTTTTTCAGGGCAAGCTCTAGATTCAGATACGAAGAAAGCCAAGAAATATGTTATGAAGCTGCATTCCAGGTACTCCTCGTTGGTTCAGTCAGCTGAGAGAGAAAGTTTCCACACTGTGGTGGATATGGCTCGAAGAATGGAGGCAAGTGCTATAGTTGAGGGGTCAGTGAAGCAGTCAGTGACCCAGTCTTCAGGGGTTAAGACCCCAAGCAAAGGAGGACCAGGTTTCTCTTCTCAGAGCTCAGGTAAGAAGAGGTGGGATAGCACCACCAAGAAGCCGAAGAAGAATAAGTTTTGGAACAAGTTGAAATCCGGTCTGGGATTCGGCGGTGGCTCGAGCTCAGGCTCAGATGGTACAGAATGCCAGAGATGTGGAAGACCGCACAGGAGAGTGTGTCGAGCTGGGACTAATGCATGTTTCAGATGTGGACAGGAGGGACACATAGCTCGGGATTGTCCTAGAGCGCCTTTTATGGGCCAGCCCCAGCAGACAGCTTCTGGTAGTGTGGCACAGCCAGCAATTCCAGCCACAACTCAGGGCAGTGGCAGAGGTAGAGGGAGAGGGGCAGCCTCTTCTTCTGGTTCCCGAGGTGAAGGTCCATCAGCTCCAGCAAGGATCTTCACCATGACTCAGCAGGAGGCTAACACATCCAACACCATGGTGTCAGGTAATCTTGTCATTGGGTGTTCTGATGTGTATGCATTAATGGACCCGGGTGCATCTCATTCATTTATTGCTCCGAGAGCCGTTGAGAGGCTAGGTCTGATAGTCTCTGGGTTAGAGTGTCCCCTATGGGTCAGTGGACCCAAGTGTGACCCGTCAGTGGCAGTGTCAGTCTGCCAGTACAGTCCAGTTTTTGTTGAGGGAAGATGCCTCTCCGCCGACCTTGTGGTTCTAGATTTGACTGACTTTGACGTCATTCTAGGGATGGATTGGCTATCTACCCATGGTGCTACCTTGGACTGCAGGGACAAGGTAGTCAGGTTCAGAGATCAGAACGGGTCAGAGGTCGTCTTCAGAGGAGACAAAAGGGGTACACCTAGAGGTCTGATATCAGCTCTTCAGGCTCGTAGGTTGCTTAGGAAGGGATGTCAGGGGTACTTAGCTCATGTGAGAGAGCTAGACAGTCAGGTCAGGGAGCCGGCCTCGGTGCCAGTTGTCAGAGAGTTTCAGGATGTCTTTCCTGACGAGCTGCTAGGTTTACCACCTGCTAGGGAGATAGAGTTCGAGATAGAATTGATGCCTGGAACTAGACCGATCTCTATCCCTCCCTACAGGATGGCCCCAGCCGAGTTGAAGGAGTTGAAAGAACAGTTGCAAGAGTTGGTAGACAAGGGCTTCATCCGACCGAGTACCTCACCTTGGGGTGCTCCAGTCTTGTTTGTCAGAAAGAAGGATGGATCCCTTAGACTTTGTATCGACTACAGGCAGTTGAACAAAGTCACTACCAAGAATAGGTACCCTCTGCCAAGGATCGATGATCTATTCGACCAGCTAGCCGGAGCGGGTTGTTTTTCCAAAATAGATCTCAGATCGGGGTACCATCAGTTAAGGATAAGGGATGAGGATGTGCCAAAGACGGCTTTCAGGACCAGATATGGGCATTTTGAGTTCCTTGTGATGCCGTTCGGGTTAACTAACGCCCCTGCAGCATTCATGGATCTCATGAACAGAGTGTTTAGCCAGTACCTGGATCACTTTGTTATTGTCTTCATAGATGATATCTTAGTGTATTCCAGGAATGCAGAGGAGCATGCCCATCATCTGCGGTTGGTTCTACAGACCTTGAGGGAACATGGCTTGTATGCCAAGTTCTCTAAATGTGAGTTCTGGCTGAGGAGCATTTCGTTCTTGGGGCATGTAGTGTCAGAGAATGGGATTGAGGTAGACCCCAAGAAGACAGAGACTGTGGCTAACTGGCCTAGACCCACTTCGGTGACAGAAATTAGAAGTTTCTTGGGTTTGGCAGGTTACTACAGGAGGTTCGTTCAGAACTTCTCAAAGATAGCAGCTCCTCTGACCAGACTAACCAGGAAGAATCAGAAGTTTCTATGGACCGACCAGTGCGAAGAGAGTTTTAAAGAGCTTAAGAAGAGATTGACTTCAGCACCAGTGTTAGCTCTGCCATCTAGTGATGAGGACTTTACAGTCTTTTGTGATGCGTCCCGTGTGGGACTGGGTTGTGTACTGATGCAGAATGAGAGGGTGATCGCTTATGCTTCTAGGCAGTTGAAGAAGCATGAGTTGAATTACCCCACACATGACCTTGAGATGGCAGCAGTAATCTTTGCACTCAAGATGTGGAGGCATTACCTCTATGGGGTGAAATGTGAGATCTTTACAGATCATAAGAGCCTGCAGTACATCTTGAGTCAGAGGGATCTGAATCTGAGGCAGAGGAGGTGGGTGGAGCTGCTGAGTGACTATGATTGCAAGATTCAGTATCATCCGGGTAAGGCGAATGTCGTGGCAGACGCCCTAAGCCGGAAGTCACTAGGCAGTCTATCCCACATCGCGGCAGAGAGGAGACCAGTGGTGAAGGAGTTCTACAAGCTTGTTGAGGAAGGTCTACAGTTGGAGTTGTCTGGTACAGGTGCCTTAATGGCCCAGACGAGAGTAGCACCCGTGTTTCTGGAACAGGTGGCTCAGAAACAGCATGAGGACCCGGAGTTAGTGAAGGTTGCCAGGACTGTTCAGTCAGGCAATGATAGCGAGTACAGATTCGACAGTAAGGGGATCCTCCGCTATGGGAGCAGACTATGTGTACCAGATGACATTGGGCTAAAAGGAGACATTATGAGAGAGGCTCATAATACAAATTACAGCATTCACCCCGGAGCCACCAAGATGTATCAAGATTTAAAGAAGGTTTATTGGTGGCCAGCTATGAAGAAAGAAGTGGCACAGTTCGTGTCAGCCTGCGAAGTGTGTCAGAGGGTGAAGCTGGAACATCAGAAGCCGGCTGGAATGCTTAACCCGCTACCTATTCCAGAGTGGAAATGGGAGAATATAGCTATGGACTTCGTAGTGGGGTTACCGGCGACGTCCAACAGATTGGACTCCATATGGGTGATTGTGGACAGACTCACCAAATCTGCTCACTTCATCCCTGTCAGGAGTGGCTATTCTGTGGACAAGTTGGCGCAGGTGTATGTTGATGAGATAGTCAGACTGCATGGGGTTCCTGTTTCCATCGTGTCAGATAGAGGGCCCCAGTTCACCTCCAGGTTTTGGCAGAGTCTGCAGAATGCCATGGGTACTAGATTGGATTTTAGCACTGCCTTCCATCCACAGACAGACGGACAGTCAGAGAGGACCATCCAGACCATAGAAGATATGCTGAGAATGTGTGTGCTGGACTTTGGCGGTTCTTGGAGGCAACATCTACCTTTGGTGGAGTTTGCCTACAACAACAGCCATCATGCTAGCATCGGGATGGCTCCATATGAAGCTTTGTACGGAAGGAAGTGCAGATCACCTGTTTGCTGGGAGGAAGTTGGAGAAAAGGCCTTGGCAGGGCCTGAGTTAGTAGAGATCACCAGTAGGGTAGTACCCATAATCAGAAAAAGAATCAAGACTGCTGCAAGTAGACAGAAGAGCTATGCAGACGTCCGCAGGAGACAGTTAGAGTTTCAGGAGGGGGATCTGGTACTGCTTAAGGTGTCTCCAATGAAGGGAGTGGTTCGCTTCGGGAAGAAAGGTAAACTAGCCCCACGATACATCGGACCCTTTGAAATCTTGCAAAGGATTGGGAATGTGTCATACAAGCTGGATTTACCTGCTTCAATGGAAAGAATCCATCCGGTTTTCCATGTTTCAATGTTGAGGAAGTTTGTGTCAGATCCAAGCAAGGTTCTTAGTAAGCCTGATGTGGAGGTCCAAGAGGATCTCACCTATGTTGAACAGCCAGTACGGATCATAGACACCCAGATCAAAAAGTTAAGAAACAAGGAAATTCCGATGGTGAAAGTCCTGTGGAACCACCACAATTTAGAGGAATGCACTTGGGAGACACGGGAGTCTATGCTCCAGCAGTACCCTCATCTCTTTTAAGGTTAGATCCCTATGTGTTTATGTGCCTTGTATGTGTGTTATGTTCTTTGCCATGCTATGTGTGCTAGTGAGGAACATTCGGGGACGAATGTTCTTAAGGGGGGGAGAATGTAATACCCGGCTAGACTCCGGTATCGGAATTCCTACCGTCTGGTGGAATCTCGGATGTCGGAGACCTCTAGAAGGGTGGAACCATGCTTTCATAGAATGTTTTCATGTTTTTAATGGTTTTAAAGTATGAAACTAAATGAGTTTTTGCATGAAAATAGCATTGGAGGAAAACCCAAGTTCGGCCGCCGAAAGTCAAGTTCGGCCGCCGAACATGCATGCGTTTTGGAGGCACGTTAGGCCCCCGAAAGCATGAGTTAGGGAAGTTCAGGTTCAGCCACCGAAAGTCAAGTTCGGCCGCCGAACATTGCATGGATGCGGAGGCACTTTCGGCCCCCGAACGTGGCCTGGCCAGCCACCTATAAATGGGGCACTTAGCCGAAATGGGCGAGCTTTCTCCCATTTTCGGCCACAGCAAGCTTCCGACCTTCCCTTTGCAACTCTTGTGTTCTTCCTCCAAATCTCTTCCATTTTTCTTGAGTTTTAAACTCACATTGCAAGTTTTGAACATTTAAACCAAGTTTTGGAGCTTTGGGAACTCAGGAGCTCATTTTCGTGAATCTCCAAGTTTAGGTCGTTTCCCTCTCGATCTTCAAGAGGTAAGGGCCGATCTTAAGCTCCTTATATGTTTTAAGTAAGTTTTATGCTAGATCTATGGGTAGAAATGCATGTTAGGTTATATGTTGAGTTATGGGTTAATATTGATGTTTTGATCAATGTGTGTTGATTGTGGGTGTTTGAAGTGTTGTAGTTGGGGTATTTGATGTTTTGAGGCCCCTAGGAACTTGTATGCATGATTTGGTTGAGATATATGCATGATTGGTGAGTTTGGAGGCGAAAATGCACAAAGGAGCCAAGTTTCTGCCCTTTGGCAGAAACCAGGTTCGGCAGCCGAAGGCACTTTCGGCCGCCGAACATGGCTGGGGAGGCAGGCTTTTCGGCTGCCGAAGTTGCCCCCGAAAAGATACTTTCGTCTCTGTCTGGCACTTTCGGCCGCCGAAGGTGCCGCCGAACCTACCTGAGTTTCGTCTCTGTCTGGGACTTTCGGCCGCCGAAGGTGCCGCCGAAAGTGCCTGACTTTCGGATCTGTCCAGGACTTTCGGCCGCCGAAGGTGCCGCCGAAAGTGCCCTGTTCAGCCACTTCATGCATATATCTATGTGATATTTTCAGGATGTTTTAGGGGGTTTTTGGGGTATATATTAGAGTTATGTTTTTGTGTGTTTGGTCCCTCATTGGAGTCCACCTGTGTAGGTTCGGACCCGAGGAACCAAGGACCCCAGCAGTGAGCCAGCTGCTACAGAGTTTGTCAGAGTCAGCCAGAGGTGAGTGGAACTAAACTTAACCTTTTTAAATTAAGAAATGAAATGCTTTTATCATGCTTCATGCATCATGATCATATTATAGGTTGTTTGCATTAGAATTCACGACTATGCCGCATTGTATTGTTGTGATAGATGACAGTGGATGGACATTAGGATGATTCATTAGCCTTCCGAGTACGAAGTCCTGTGGTGCCCATAATAGGGCCGGGCAATACGAAGTCTTGTGGTGCCCATAATAGGGCCGGGCAATAACTCCGAGTACGAAGTCCTGTGGTGCCCATAATAGGGCCGGGCAATACGAAGTCCTGTGGTGCCCATAATAGGGCCGGGCATGGAGTTGAGGGATTTTTGAATCAGTCCATCCGTGGTGTGATTTGTTTATGCAGTGACGCATTTCATGATAGCATGTCTTAAATATTCTTTTTATAGTTCTACTCACTGGGCATCTAGCTCACCCCTCTCCCCTAACCCCCAGGTTTGCAGGTACGGGATAGATAGAGAAGGCAAGAAGAGAAAAAGTCATAAGTATGTAATAGTTAGTTTGTGGACATGACAATTGTATTATGATGAAATGTAAAAATATTCAGGATGTTATGTAATGAGGTTATTGAGGATAGAGTTGTGCTTGACCATAATATATTGTTGATCCCCTTTTTTTTTTATATACATGATCTTATGTTATGATGTTTTTGTAAACTAACTCAACACAGGTTGTTTTGCCCTTAAGGCTTGATGAGATCCCGCAGAGGGACTATGTTATGTATATGATCAGAGTATGCACAGGTTGAGTTAGTTGATGACAGTATGTATGAAGAAAAGTTTTAAATTTTTTTTATGCATGTTGTTGATCATGTAGGGGATTATACAGGTTTACAGGTTATATGTCAGGCTTGCTACGGGTCCCGGCGGCCTTAAGTCGACCCGGATCCTAGCGCCGGTAGCGGTCCGGATTTCCGGGGCGTTACACTGACATTTTGTCTAGGATTAGTTTCAGTTTGAGAAGGGAGCTTACCTTGAGATTCAGATCTGCCGATGGATGCGGCCAGTTGGCCTATCTCTTATCGCACGCCTTGCATGGTATTGACCATTGTTTCCATCATTGTTTGCATGATCTTCTCAAGGTTCTGATTTGGATTTGAAGGTGCTGGTTGAGCTTGATTTCTTTGGAGAATTTGGTAATTCTGACTATTGTTAGCCCTTCCATAGCTGAAATTGGGATGGTCTCTCCAACCTGGATTGTATGTATTGGAATATGGATCATGCCTAGGCTGGTTGTGGTACCCTCCAATAGCGTTGACTTGGTGGTGATCTTCTTGGAGTGTGGGACATTGATCAATTGGGTGTCCTACATGAACACATATCTCACATGGCCTAGGTGGTGGAATTGCTTGCATTTGTTGGACCTGGCTAAGGGCGATCTTTTCCACAAGAGAAGTTAGTTTTGAGATTTGAGATTCAACAGAGGATGTTCTTACCTCATAGGTTCCTCTTTGCGTTTGCTCTTCCTCTTCATATTGCTTGGATGAAGCTGCAAGATTGGATATTAGTTCCTTCATCTCCCTAGGTGTCTTGTCTAGGATAGATCCTCCATAGGCTACATTTATGAGTTTCCTTTCTGATGGAATCAATCCTCCGTAGAAGAACAGAATGAGGGATTTGTCCGACATATCATGTTGTGGACAACCTGTACATAGTCTTTCAAACCTTTCCCAATAATCATATAAGTCTTCAGTCGGTTTTTGTCTTATGCTAGTGATTTCTCTTATTATGCCAATTGATTTAGATGGTGGGAAGTATTTGTCCAAAAAGGCTTGGACCATATCATCCCAAGAAGTTATAGATCCAGGTGGCAAATAAAATAACCAATCCTTAGCATGGTCATCTAATGAAAAAGGGAAGGCTCTTAGTTTAACATGATCTTCAGAGATCCCTTGAGGTCTCATGGATGAGCAAATGATTTTAAATTCTTTTAAGTGCTTATGTGGATTTTCATTTTGCAAACCTCTAAATTTAGGGAGCTGATGAATCAAACCTGATTTCAGTTCAAAGGGAACTGTAAGAGGCGGATAGGTGATGCAAAGTGGAGCATAATCACCTATAAGGGTTGCTAACTCCCTCATGGTTCTTTCCCTTTGTGCTTGTGGCCTATTTGCTGGATTTTCATGAATTATCTAGCCTTGGACAGCATGTCCATCATTGGCAGCAGCTGGTGCTTGAGGTTCTGCCATTGGTGCGCAACTTGGTTGCTGGAGTGCAGGACTTTCGTCGGCCGAATGTTGATGTGGTTCGGCGGCCGAAGGTTGGGCAGGATGTTCTTCAGGTGCAGAAACTTGCTTTCCAAGCCTTCTGAGAGTGCGTTCAATTTCTAGATCAAAGGGAAGAGTGTCCCTATGTTCAGACCTGGTCATGAAAACAAAAATAAACAAACAAGTAAAATCAATTCCCCGGCAGCGGCGCCAATTTTTGACAGGAGCGGTTGTCGAAGCCGGTAAAAAATAACCTTCTTGGTTACCTACAATTTACAACTGTAGACAGTGGTGAAGGATCGTATCCACAGAGAATTGATTACCTATTTATTTATCTCAATCAAGACCAATAGAACTAATTGAAGGTACAAGTGAAAGCAAGTGATCAAAGAGAAATAGGAACAAGTGCAATAAAAGTAAAAAGGGGGGTTTTGAGATGATTTGATTAACAACTATTGAAAGCAATTAAAACAGCAAGTAATCTAAAATAAAAGAGAAATCAATATGAGAAAAGTCTAGTTGAAGATATGGATCCACTTTGGTTGTTTGGGTTGATCATTGAAACATGGTTATCTTGATTGATGCAATAGGTTGGTTATGGGGGTGGAAGACGCTTCTCACCACCATGTCTTTCCTTATGAACAAACTGATTAGGGAACGTCCTCTAACCAATTACTAATCAACAAATTGCCAAGGAACGTCCTTGGGCCAAAGGCATCAAAACAATTGCCAATTGCATGAAGAACAAGAAAGATCCAAACCCTAGCTACTCAAACGCATGAGATGTTGCTAGATCATACAATTTCTTGGGTTTTTACACCAAGTGTTCTATGGACAGAATATTTCCAGCAATTACGGACTAACAAATACCCTAATCCAACAATCAATTAACTTTGCAATCAAGAATCAAGTGACCAATTTGATCAAAACAACAAAGCAATCTTGCAATTAAGCACAATTGCATGAATATTGAATGAAATCAAAGACAATAGTTTCTGTTCAGATCTCACAACCCTTTAAACAACCTTAGTTTCAACCAAACTTCAACTAGAAAGAAGGTTTCAGCCACTCATGGCTGAACCAAACAGAAAATAAAAGAAAAGAAAGCAAAAGATGAAGAACTAAGGTGGAGAGAGAGGCTTGGAGCCTTGCCGATTTTTGGAAGGATGAAAAAGCTGTCTTCTTGTCTTCTTGAAACCTTTAAATAGATCTTGAGAGGGTCTAGGCCAGTTAGCTACGGCTTCCACTTTCTTGGGGTCTACCTCGATTCCATTTTCTGACACCACATGCCCCAAGAATGAAATGCTCCTCAGCCAGAACTCACATTTGGAGAACTTGGCATACAAGTCATGTTCCCTCAAGGTCTGCAAAACCAACCTCAGATGATGGTCATGCTCCTCTGCATTCCTGGAGTACACTAAGATATCATCTATGAAGACAATAACAAAGTGATCCAGGTATTGACTGAAAACTCTGTTCATGAGATCCATGAATGCTGCAGGGGCATTGGTTAACCCGAACAGCATCACAAGGAACTCATAGTGCCCATATCTGGTCCTGAATGTTGTCTTCGGCACATCCTCTTCTCTTATCCTCAGCTGATGGTATCCAGATCTCATATCTATCTTGGAGAAACAACCTGCTCCTGCTAGCTGGTCGAATAGATCGTCGATCCTCGGCAACGGGTACTTATTCTTGGTAGTGACCTTGTTCAACTGCCTGTAGTCGATACAAAGTCTAAGGGATCCATCTTTCTTTTTCACAAACAGCACTGGAGCACCCCAAGGTAGGGTACTCGGTCGGATGAAGCCCTTATCTACCAGCTCTTGTAACTGCTCCTTAAGCTCCTTCAATTCTGCTGGTGCCATCCTGTAGGGAGGGATAGAGATCGGTCTTGTTCCAAGCATCAATTCAATTTCAAACTCTATCTCCCTAGCAGGTGGTAAACCTGGCAACTCGTCTGGGAAAACGTCTAAGAACTCATTGACCACGGGCACTGAGGTGGGCTCTCTGACATAATTATCCAGCTCTCTCACATGAGCTAGAAAACCCTGACAACCCCTCCTGAGCAGCCTACGAGCCTGTAGGGTTGATATAAAACCTCTAGATGTACCCCTCCTGTCTCCTCTGAAGACAACCTCTGACCCATCCTGACCTCTGAACCTGACTACCTTGTCTCTGCAATCCAAGGTAGCACCATGGGTAGATAGCCAATCCATCCCTAGAATGACGTCGAAATCTGTCAAATCTAGAACCACGAGGTCGGCAGAAAGGCATCTTCCCTCAATAAAAACTGGACTACACTGGCAGACTGACTCTGCCACTGATGGGTCACACTTGGGTCCATTGACCCATAGGGGACACTCTAACCTAGAGACCATCAACCCCAACCTCTCGATGGCCCTCGGAGCAATGAAAGAATGAGATGCACCAGGGTCCATTAAGGCATAAACATCAGAACAACCAATGATGAGATTACCTGACACCACTGTGTTTGATGCATTTGCCTCCTGCTGAGTCATCGTGAAGATCCGTGCTGGAGCTGACGGACCTTCACCCCTGAAACCCACTGAAGAAGAGGCTGCCCCTCTCCCTCTGCCTCTGCCACTAGCCTGAGTCGCGGCTGGAGCTGCTGGCTGAGCCACACTACCAGAAGCTGTCTGCTGAGACTGTGCCATAAAAGCTGCTCTCGGACACTCCCGTGCCAAGTGTCCCTTCTGCCCACATCTAAAGCAGGCTGATGTCCCAACCAGACATACTCCTCTATGCGGCTTCCCACATTTCTTGCATACTGCATTATCTGCACCTGAGCTCGAGCCACTTCCTAATCCCAGACCTGACTTGATCTTGCTCCAGAACTTATTCTTCTTAGACTTGGCCTTACCCCATCTTTTACTACCTGAAGCCGCTGCACTCAGAGAAGAAGGGTCTAATCTTCCCCCGCCTGGGGTCTTGGAACCAGAAGGTTGTGCCACTGACTGCTTGACTGTCCCCTGAATGATGGCACTAGCCTCCATTTTCTGGGCCATATCCACTATGGCATGGAAGCTCTCCCTATCTGCTGACTGGATCAAGGAGGAATACCTGGAATGAAGCTTCATGATATACCTCCTAGCCTTCTTCTGATCTGTATCAAGGGTTTGCCCTGCAAATGGCAACAGCTCCAAGAACCTGTCTGTGAACTCCTCTATACCCATTTCCTCCGTCTGCCTCAACTGCTCAAATTCAATCATCTTTAACTCCCTTGAACTGTCAGGGAAGGCCCATCCAGCGAACTCATTCGCAAACTCATCCCATGAAAGGTTATCCACCCTCGGGTTCACATAATTCTTAAACCACTCTCGGGCCTTCTTGCATTTTAGTGTGAACCCAGCCATCTGAATGGCTCTACTGTCATCAGCTCCTATCTCATCTGTAATCACCTTGACCCTCTCAAGGTACACAAACAGGTCATCACCTGTTTCATACTGGGGAGCACCCAGCTTCATGTAGTCAGTCATCTTGACCTTGCTCCCTCCAGATGAGCTAGGTTTTGGTACTTGGGTTTCTGGGACAAAAGGTTCTGCTGGTGGTGGAGGAGGTGCAGCATCCCCCGGGGTAGGGTTTACTGGACCTGGGTAGAAAGATGGGGGTGGGTACATAGGGTACTGTGAGTATGGTGGGTAGAAAGGTGGGTATGGCATGTGAGAAGGGTAAGGATTAAAGCTGGGGTAATCCGATGTACCTTGTAACGACCCGAAAATCGGACCGCTACCAGCGCTAGGATCCAGATCGGCATAAGGCCGCCGGGACCCGTAGCAAGCCTGACATGCATCCTGTAAACCTGATTAATCCCATACATGATCAACAACATACATAAAAATTTGAACTTTTCTTTTACCAAGCTCAACCTGTGCATGCCCATAAACATATACATAAACATAAACATAAGCCCCACACTGGAGCTCTCAACAAACGCTCCAATGGGGCATCTCATCATACACAAGCTTGGTGGAACATAAACATAATAAAACATAGATCATATTTACAAAATGGATTACTATACAAACTCGGTCAAGCACAATTTCTAAACCTCAATCTCAGAATCAACATTTACATCATTTTACAATTTATCATGTCCACATTCTAACCATTACATACACGACTTCATTCATCTTGACTTCTCTGCCTAGCCCGTACCTGCAAACCTGGGGGATTAGGGAGAGGGGTGAGCTACTAGAGCCCAGTGAGCAGAATAATAAAACATTTGAATTATATGCCATAATGGAATGCAACACATCACAGACAAATCACATCACGGATGGTATTGTCACCAATAGTCCTCTACATTCCAAAATGCCGGGACGTAGAATGGGTCAACCGGTCTTTCTCTTAAACATATCATAACATAACATTTCCAAGGTGCCGGGACGTAGAATGGGTCAACCGGTCTTTCTCTTACATAGTGCCGGGACGTAGAATGGGTCAACCGGACTTCCATACCATACCATACCGTATCATATCACATCGCATCATATCGAGGACTAAGGATCATCCAACATCCATCCACATCCATCATAGAATAATGCAATACAGCATATTCGTGAATTCTAATGCAAACAACCTAGAATATCACATGGCATTCATGATGCATGAACATGCTCAAACTTTATAATTTATTTGTTTTAAAACATAAAGGTTTATTCTACTCACCTCAACTAGCTCTGACAAAGACTGAAGCAGCTGACTCACTACTGGGGTCATCGGTTCCTCGGGTCCGAACCTACACAGATGGACTCAAATGAGGGACCAAACAACTAGAACATGACTCTAAAAACATCCCCCAAATACCCCCTAAAACACCTCAAAACAATCATGCAAAACATGCAAAGGAAGGCTGAACAGGGCACTTTCGGCGGCAGGTTCGGCGGCCGAAAGTCCCTCTAGAGCCGAAAGTCAGGCAGGTTCGGCGGCCGAAAGTGCCCTCCAGAGACGAAAGTCTCTTTTCGGGGGCATGCTTCGGCAGCCGAAAGGCTTGCCTCCCAGGCAGGTTCGGAGGCCGAAACTCCTTCGGCTGCCGAACCTGGTTTCTGCCAAAAGGGCAGAAACTCGACTCACACATGCACAAACGCCTCCCAACCTTTCAATCAAGCATACAACTCATCCAAAACATGCATAGATACATACATCAGCTCTTAGGGGCTTCAAACTATCCTAAACCCCATCTACAACACATCAAACATGCATATCCAACATACATTGTCCATAAAACACATAAAACCTAACAATGCTTAACTAACATAAACATACATTTCTACCCCATGAATCAACTTAAAACTTGTTTAAAAACATATAGTGAGCTCAAGATCGGCCCTTACCCCTTGAAGATCGAGAGGAAAACGACCCTAGCTCGGAGATGGGAGAGATTGAGTTTCTTGAACCGCAAAGCTCCAAAACTTGCTTTATGCTCAAAAATCTTCAAAACAAAGTTGCAAACTCATAAAAATCATGAAGAATGGAAGGAAGAAACTCAAGATCGGCGAGGGACGGCGGAGAGCTCACCTTGGCCGAAAATGGGGAGAAAAGCTCACCCGTTTCGGTTAAGGGACCCTTTTATAGGTGGCTGGCCAGGCCACATTTGGGGACCGAACGTGCCTTCGCATGCATGCCATGTTCGGCGGCCGAACCTAGACTTCTCTCACTTATGCTTTCGGGGGCCTAAAGCACTCCCGAAGTGCATGCATGTTCGGCGGCCGAACTTGAGGTTCGGCGGCCAAACCTGGGTCTTCCTCCAAGATTATTTTCATGCAAAAACTCATTTTTCTTCTAGCTTAAAAACATAAAATACATTAAAACATTTTATAAAAACATGATTTTACCCTTCTAGAGGTCTCCGACACCCGAGATTCCACCGGACGGTAGGAATTCCGATACCGGAGTCTAGCCGGGTATTACATACCTCCCATCGAATACCCGGGATTTTGTGAAAAGGGTGGGTAGTGGGGTGGCTGAACAAATCCCGAGGCCTGAGTGCCTCCTTGGGACTCTCCCATGCCCTCTTCAGACAAACTCACTCCAAGACTGCCATCCCTCCTCTGGTCCACATCCATTTCATTCCCCACATCTTCCGACATTCCACCTTGCACTGTTCCTCTTCTGCTCACATCAAAAGACCTTCTAGGGTCCCTTGATGTTCTCTCCCTGCTAGACCTGCAGGACATTGCCCTAGGCAATGCTGGAGGACGGGCATCCGTGCCCTCGTTCAGGGGTGGTACTCCAGTCAATCGTGCAGATCGACGAGTTCCTCTCATCTTGCTTACTGAAAAGCAGCACACATCATATAAACATTAGCATCAAATGGTTCATGTGCAAACACATGAACCCGCATCACATACATCACATATCATAGCATAACATTAATGCACATGCATATAATCATGGCATTTCACATCATCATTCAAGACAGGACTCTACATCCTATCCTAGTGGACATGATTTTCCTATTGTGCTTGACCTTCTAGAACATCTATGAGCCCGACACTCTAGGTCCGACCATATGAACCTAGGGCTCTGATACCAATCTGTAACGACCCGAAAATCGGACCGCTACCGGCGCTAGGATCCAGATCGGCTTAAGGCCGCCGGGACCCGTAGCAAGCCGAACATTCATCCTGTAAACCTGTTTAATCCCATACATGACTAACACATACATAAAAATTTTGAACTTTTCTTTTCATTCAATCACCAAACTCAACCTGTGCATGCACTATTCATGAACATAAACATTAACCCCACCTTGGAGTCCTCATCAATGCTCCAATGGGGTGACATAACATCAATTAAGTTTGGTTTACAATAAACATCATTAAACATTAAGATCATGTACTAGAAAGGGATTAACATAATACTATGGTCAAGCACAACTCTAAACTTCCATTGGCATCAATACATTACATCTCTATTCTATACTTTTACATTACATCAAATTTATGTCCACATCTAGCTATTACATATCAAAACTTTACTCTTCTTGACCTCCTGGCCTATCCCGTACCTGCAGACCTAGGGGATTAAGGGAGTGGGGTGAGCTACTAGAGCCCACTGAGCAGAATAATAAAACATTGTATTTAAAACATATGACATCATGAAATGCATCACAACACAAACAATTCACATCAAGGATGGTCTTGTCACCAATAGTCCTCAACATATCCAATAGTGCCAGGGGCGTAGAATG
Source organism: Manihot esculenta (assembly GCF_001659605.2). Taxonomy (NCBI): domain Eukaryota; kingdom Viridiplantae; phylum Streptophyta; class Magnoliopsida; order Malpighiales; family Euphorbiaceae; genus Manihot; species Manihot esculenta. The sequence goes on along the minus strand of NC_035177.2, from coordinate 29,590,204 downwards.
GGCCTCGACCTGGTCTTTCTCTTAACATAACATACATAACATAACATTCCTATAATGCCAGGGGCGTAGAATGGGCCTCGACCTGGTCTTTCTCTTAACATAGTGCCAGGGGCGTGGAATGGGCCTCGACCTGGACTTCCATACCATACCATATAACATCATATCATATCATACGAGGACTAAAGGATCATCCAATACCCATCCACATCATCATCATATTATGCAATGCAACATATTCGTGAATTCTAATGCAAACAACCTAATATATTTCATGGCATTCGTGATGCATGAACATGCTCAAAGGCTGATGTATTTACTTTGAAACTTATAAAGTTATTCTACTCACCTCTGGCTAGCTCTGACAAGACTAGAAAGCAGCTATCTCACTGCGGGGGTCCTCGATTCCTCGGGTCCGAACCTACACAGGTGGACTCAAGTGAGGGACCAAACATCCATGAACATGACTCTAAAATACTCCCCAAAACACCTTAAAACAATCACATAAATCATGCAAAGGAAGGCTGGACAGGGCACTTTCGGCGACAGGTTCGGCGGCCGAAAGGCCCTCCAGAGCCGAATGTCATGCACCTTCGGCGGCACTTTCGGCAGCCGAAGGTTCCCTCCAGGGACGAAACTCATGCATGTTCGGCGGCACCTTCGGCGGCCAAAAGTCCCTTCCAGAGCCGAAAGTCCTCTTTCGGGGGCAGGGTTCAGCAGCCGATTCATGCTACCACAGGCAGGTTCGGCGGCCGAAAGAGCCTTCGGCTGCCGAACCTGAGTTCTCCCAAAGGGCAGAAACTCAGCCATCCACATGCATAAACACCTCCCATCTCATTCAATCATGCATTTTCCTATTCTACAACATGCATACTCAAGCATGTAAGCTCCTAGAGGCTTCAAACTATCCTAAACCCCAACTACAACACATCAAACATGCATATCCAACATACAATGCTCATAAACACACATTTACCCAAAAACTCATCACAAACCTACACATGCATTTCTACCCCAAGAAACTTCATAAAACTTGCTTAAAACATGAAATGAACTCTGGATCTACTCTTACCTCTTGAAGAACGAGAGGAGAGACGATCCTAGCTCGGAGATGGAGAGATATCAACTCTTTGGTCTCCAAGCTCCAAAACTTGCTCTTTTGCTCAAATATCTTCAAATCAACATAAACCTTGTTAAAACATGAAAGATCGGAGGAAAAACATCAAAGATCGACCGTGGGAGAGCAGGAACTCACCGTGGCCGAAAATGGGGAGAAAACTCGCCCGTTTCGGCCATGAAGCCCTTATATAGGGGCTGCCAGACCACCTTTCGGCAGCCTAAGGTGCCTTCAAAAATCATGCAAGTTCGGCGGTCGAACCTTTGAAACTTTCGGAAGCCTAACATGCCCCCCCTAAATCGTCCTACGTTCGGCGGCCGAACCTGGAAATGTCTCCTTGGTCTTTTTCATTCAAAACTTAGTTTCTTTCTTACTTAAGATCAAAAAATACTTTAAAACATTTTACAAAAACATAGTTTTACCCTTCTAGAGGTTTCCGACATCCGAGATTCCACCGGATGGTAGGAATTCCGATACCAGAGTCTAGCCGGGTATTACAGTTAGTAACACTTCTTCCAATATTATTGCTGCTGTTGCTCCTTCTCCAAAAATAGTCCTATAAAGTGTTGCCATTGCAAGAAGCCTAGACATCACATCTTTGATTGTCGCAAGTTGGCCCGTAAAAGATCTTTTGGGATTGATCAATCTAAATCACACCAAAATTCATGACCTGCTGCTTCAGTCACTCCAGATGACAGTACAGACATAGTTACCTTCAACTCTCATTCATCATCTTTTTCAATGCAAGATCTTCAAGACTTTCTCCAACACCGATCTGTCGTTACTGGTAATCCTTTCTCACCTGCCATGTTTGTTACCATAGGTACAAATTTTTAGTTCTTTGACACTGCTTGCTTCAATCATATGACCTCCAATCTTGATTTATTCATCTCAAAACAATCCACCTCTTCTTTACCTAACGTACATATTGTTGATGGTTCTCAAATGTCTATCACACATGTTGGTCATGTCTATACTCCTTCTTTATCTCTCTCTAACACATAACTTGTTCCAAAACTTAGTCTCAATCTTTTATTTGTTGGTCAACTGTGTGATATGGGTTATGTGGTTCGCTTTTCTTCTTCTAGTTGTGTTATTCAAGATTCTCAAACAAAGCAAACTATTAGGACATGGTGTAAAGTTGGCCGTTTATTTGAGCTCAGTACTCTAAAAATGTATGCTTGCTCCACCACTACTACTTCAGTTTCTCCTCCATCTCTATTGACTCTTAAGCATTCACGGTTAGGTCATATCTCCCTCGGTCATTTATAGTCTCTTGTTTCCAAAGGATGTCTGGGAAATGTAAAACATGATATTATTGATTGTCATTCATGTCAGCTTGCTAAACAAACATCTCTCTTAGTGAGTCCATTTCTACCTAACCTTTTGGTTTAATTCATTCAGACACTTGGGACCCTGCTCCTGTTCATACCTTTAGTGGTTGTTGATATTTTGTTATTTCTATCGATGATTAATCTCGATTTACTTGGATCCATCTCATGCATAATCGCTCTGAGTTACTTGCCATTTATTCTAGTTTTGCTCAAATGTTTTAAATGCAATTTTCTTATCCTATTAAAATTCTTCAAACTGATAATGTAATGGAATACAAAGAGCAAAATCATTTTAAATTTCTCAAAAAGGAAGGCACTATCTTACAACACTCTTCTCCAGGCACATCTTAGCAAAATGGTAGAGCTGAGATGAAACATTGGCATATTCTAAAAACTATTCGTGCCCTTCTCTTTTCTTCTATATGTCCTAAATGTTTTTGGGGAGAAGTTACTCTCACAGTTGTTCATATCATCAATCGCATTATATCACCTACTATTAGTAAGCAATCTCCCTATGAACGATTATTTGGAACCTCCCCCAATTATAGTCTTCTTAAAGTTTTTAGTTGTGCTTGCTTTGTGCATTTACTGTAACGACCCAGAAATCGGACCGCTACTGGCACTAGGATCCAGATCGGCTTAAGGCCGCCGGGACCCGTAGCAAGCCTAACATACAGTCTGTATACCTATTCAATCCCAGACATGATCAACATATACATAAAAATTTGAACTTTTCTCATTCAATTACAAAACTCAACCTGTGCATGCATAACTCATAATCATAATCATCAACCCCACACTGAAGTCCTCATCAATGCTCTAATGGGATAACATACATACATTAAGTTTGGTTTATATAAAACATCATTAAACCATTACATTTGAAAGATCATGTATCAAAAGGGATAACCATACAAACTAGGGTTAAGCACAACTCTAATCCTCAATAACATCATTACATTACATAATTGTTCAATGGTATATATATATATATATATATAATTTAAAAATTTAAAAACTTTAACTGAAATTTTATTATTATACCCAAATTTTAAAACTTTTATTATATATATTTTTATCGATTGTATTCTAAATTTTATTGATATAGTAAAATAAAGCAGTATATATATATATCAAATGATTTTTTAAAAAGTAAGAAGCATATTACTTCACTAATTAATTCAACTTTTGTTTTTTAAATAAAAATATTAATTAAAGTAATTAATACAAAAATAATCATATGATAATATCTAATTAAATTAATTATATTTTAATTTAAACTCTTCTTTTATTTATTTATTACCTATTTTAGTGGTCTGTCTTTCTAGGTCTTTCCCTTTCAGCTTTACTTGATCAACCTGATTTTAATAGTCTGCCCTCCTGAATCTTGCCCTTCCAACCTGAATGGTATGCATCTTGGTGGTTTTTCTTTTGAAAAGTTTGACCTTGATAGTCTTCCTTTTGAAAGGTTTGACTTCTGTTTTTTTGAAAAGTCTGACCTTGATTGTCTTCTTTTTAGAATGTCTGATTTTGGTAGTCTGCTCTTTTGGAAGGTCGGACCTTGATAGTTTTCCTTTTGAAATGTCTGACCTTACTGGTCTTTCTTTTGAAAGGGTCTGATCTTATTGGTCTTCCTTTTTGGAAGGGCTACCTTAATGGTCTACTCTTACGATCTTGCCCTTTCGGGCCTTGCCCTTCCGGGTCTTACCTTAGTGAGACCTTCCTCTTTAAGGTCTTCATTTTGGAAGATATAATCTTAGTGTTCTTCTTTTGAATGACCTAACCTTAGTAGTCTGCTCTTTTGAAAGATAAGATCTTGGTGGTTTTCCTTTTAAAAGATCTGACCTTGGTGGTCTTCTTTTTGAAAGGGTCTGACCTTGTTGTATTCCTTTTAGAAGGTCTACCTTGGTGGTTTACCCTTTTGGCCTTGCCCTTCTAACCTGACTTTAGTAGTGTGCCTTTCGACCTAACCTTAGTGGTATACCCTTCCAGGTCTTATCCTTCCAGGCTCGCCCTTTCGATCTGACTTTAGTGGTATGCCTTTCTGATCTAACCTTAATGGTATGCCCTTCCAGCTTGACCTTAGTGGTCTACCTTTTGGTGGTCTTCCTTTTGAAAGGTCTGACCTTGATGGTCTTCCTTTTGAAAGGTCTAACTTTGATGGTCTGCCCTTTTAAAAATCTGATTTTGATGGTCTTTCTTTTGAAAGGTTTGACCTTGGTGGTCTACTCTTTTAGAAGGTCATACCTTGGTGGTCTTCCTTTTGGAAGGTCTGCCTTGTTGGTCTACCTTCTGATATGATCTTAATGGTTTGCCTTTTCAACCTGATTTTAGTGGTCTGCCCTTCTGACCTGACCTTATAATCTGCACTTCCATATCTTACCCTATCCTTTTGATCTGACCATAATGGACTACCTTTTCGGGTCTTCCCCTTCCAACTTAATCTTAGTGGTCTGCTCTTCCAGCCTGACCTTACTACTCTGCTCTTTTAGCCTTACCCTTCTGACTTGACCTTAGTGGTCCTTTCTAGGTCTTACACTTCCGACCTGACCTTAGTGGTCTACCTTTTCGGGTCTTCCTCTTCCAACTTGACCTCAATAGTTTGCTCTTCTAACCTGACCTCAATGGTCTGCTCTTCTGGCCTTACCCTTCTGACCTGACCTTAGTGGTCCCTTCTAGGTCTTACATTTCCGACTTGACCTTAGTGGTCTACCCTTTCAACCTTACCTTAGTAGTCAGCCTTTTTAGATCTTACCTTAGTGAGACATTTCTCTTTGAGATATTCCTTTAAGTCTAACCTTAATGTTCTTTTTTAGAAGGTTTGACCTTAGTGGTCTGCTCTTTTGGAAGGTCTAATTTTGGTAGTCTGCTCTTTTAAAATGTCTGATTTTGATGGTTTTTCTCTTGAAAGGTCTGACCTTGATAGTTTATCCTTTCGGCCCTGCCCTTTCGATCTGAGTTTAATAGTCTATCATTCTAATATGATTTTAGTAGAATGCCCTTTTAAGTATTACCTTAACGAGGTCTTCCTCTTTGAAGTCTTTATTTATCTTTCTTTTCGAGAGATTTGTTTTAGTATGTTTTTTTAGGGAGAAATCAATATTAGTGAAATAAGGTACCATAACAAGAAAATTATGCAATCTTGTGAGAGTGAGAATATGCTGGTAAGTGCTTTGGTTTGCAGATAAGAAATCAATGATTACAAATTCTAAAAAATGAAAAACTATACAAGAGGGAGTAATAAACACATATGATTAAGAGATAAAAAAGCCACAAAAGAGACTGTCTTAAAGATAAGGTCAGGGTAAAAAGGAATATTGGCAAGACAAAACTGAGACTGTTGCAATTAAGTTTTTATTCCATATATATTATATATTTTCCTTTTAAGGCAGAACTCGCACAAGTTAACCAGTAGATTGAGAAATAAAAACTATGGATGACGCGAAGCACCCTCGTCTTATCCTCCATGAATTCCTTTCCCTCGACGAATGCAAGGAATTGCAATTCATTCATAAGAGTAGCAGCACTGTTGGATATCGTCCCAACGTCTTCTCCACCACTCTCTCTCATCTCATCGCTACAAATTGTCCCCATTTTATCATCCCTTTCCTTCCCATCCGAGGTTATTTTTCTTTGCTTTTGTTTTCTTGGTCTGTTAGTTTCCTTCATACATTGGTCTCTCTCTCTCTATCTCTTTTACCTTTACTTTTTTCTTTTCGAGGATAGAGAGGTTGAAAGAGAAGGTGGAGGAGTTCTTTGGCTGTGAATATGAGCTATTCGTGGAATTCACTGGTTTGATTAGGTGGGTTTTGTGTTTCTTTTTCTCTTTAGTCTAATGCTACTGATCCTGCTGCTGTTTTATGGATCATAGATTGTACTTGAATAGATTTTGATAAATTTCAGTGTAATTGTGAAACTGGGTTTTTGCTTTAGGATTTTTCGAAGACGATAATTGTTAATCTTGCTTGATCATAAATTTTCATCTTGCTTATTTGATCCTGAGTCCTGATGATATGATGCCTTCTGATTCTGAATCAGCTGGACTAAAGGAGCCAGCATTGGGTGGCACAGTGATGATAATAGGCCCTATCTCAAACAAAGGGACTTCACGGTAATTGCTCATATTTATTTCTTTGCTTTTGTGAGTTTATCCATTGCTCCATCATTTTGCGCTTTTTTTCGCCCTTTCCATATTTTGTATTTCTTGATTCGTTTAATGTCTCTTACTTTGCTATCTTCTTTGCATTATGTAATTTAATTCTGCTGAGAGTTTTTCATGCTTCTCTTTTGACGAAAAGGCAGTCTGTTACTTGAATACTTATGCAAAGGATTTCAAAGGCGGACTCTTTCACTTCCAGGATGGGGAGCCAGCTACTCTTGTTCCCAAGGCTGGAGTAAGTGCACCTGTTAAGTTCCTTTCGAGAGTGATAATCTCAAATGTTTTAATATGGAGGAAGTGAGAATGAAACTTCAACCCATTTCAGTTAGTCTTTTTGAGTGAATTGCTAAACTGATGCTACTGATGGATTCTTTGTCTAATAATGTGGTTCTCTATAATATATTTGTTCAAAACTTAATCTGTTTTTTTTTTTTTTCAGGATGTTGCAATATATACAGCTGACAGCAGTAATGTTCATTCAGTAGATGAGGTAGTTCTTTATTTTTGAGCTTATATATTCTGCAGCCTTTAAAAGCACTTTGATTTTATTTCTGGATCATTATTTTTCTTGGTTTTTCCTCAGTTAACTGTCAAGATAGTTCCATTTCACTATTGTGGATTTTGTAGTTTATTCATTATTCCTTTTCTTTTCCCCTGTTATTCTCTGAAAACCTGATGATTGATAACAAAAGTTTGTGGTATTACTCACAGCCGTTGCCTTGCAGTGTTATGAAATCATATTTTTTTAGCACCACGAAGTAACCTCAGTTGATGAGATAAATTGGTAATTATAAATTAACACAATACAGTTCAAGTAAAATATTTGCTTAAATCTTGGCCATCTAATGACACTGGAATGGAAATTTATGAAGATGATAAAGACACCTCCATTTTCAAGGGGAAGTCCAGAAAAAAGCCTTGCAATTACTTTTGATGATTAGTTTATTTTAAAGTGCATTGGGTGCTTGTAGCCACCTGCATGCTTTTATTCTCATTGTTTTTTGTACTAACTTGCTAGATGCTTTCACAGATAACTGAAGGAGAAAGACTTACCCTTACCCTATGGTTCAGCCGTGACAGTGATCATGATGAGGATGCTAAACTCATTTCCATTCTATCAGAAAACTTGTTATGTTCTTCAAACAATGTGCCTGGGTTGAAGCTTCCTATGCTAGCAGCAAGTAATATGTACTGGTTTTCACCGCATCAAGCACCTAATCAACAGTCAGGATTTGATATTTGCTGTGCAAGAATACATCTGCTTGGTTTTGACATTTATTCTTCTCAAGAAAAGAGCTCTTTTTCAGATTTGATGATATTGATGGAGCCAGTTAAACTAGCTAAGAGGAATGAGTTGTTTGAACATGAATTTGCCAATATTCTGCACTTACTTCAGGTAATTTAGCAAATGCATCTCATTTTTCTAAATTTCCATCAACATTCAGAATATTTTTTGTTAATGCAATCATTTTTGGACCTTGTTAAATTTGGGCCAGGCCTAATTCACCCCAAAAGCTAGCTCAAAGGGGAGGAGTGCCTATGGCCCATATAAGGGGCACGCTACCCTTTTCCACAACTGATGTGGGATTCAACACCCCCTCACGCCCAGAATTTTTACTGGTGCGTGGCACATTTATGGGGCGCCCAACATTGGATGGGGAGGCTCTGATACCATTAGGACGCATACTATTCTACCAAAAGTTTAAGCTGTTAGTAGAGGCGCCATTTTAATCCTATATAGCCCGTCTCCACGTTAGTGGGTGCCACTTTGGGGAGGCACACTCTTTTGGGTACTTTTTTTGGATTAAATCCCTTTTTCCCCTTTCCTTCCCCGCGGCTCGAACCTGTGGGAATCATATAATTATATGAGCATCACTTAATTATCTTGCTGTATTTGACTTTGTTATGCTCATATCTTTCCCCCTAACAGCAAGAAATGATTTGGCGACTCACTGCTACCTTGAGGGTAAAATGTATAATCAGGACACTAGAAAAAAATATTTAAGTTCCATTTATTTTGTGGAAAACATTTTCAAGAACATATTTTTCACATTCCCTGATTTTTGGGACACCCAGGAAGGTAAGTCAAAGGAAAAAAGCTTTGTTTTTTTTATGAGAATAGCTTTTCTAGACTTTGAAGAATCTTATCAGTACCATTGAACTTTCTAAGTGGGAATCATATTAGTGCTTTTTGTTTTTGACATTGCTACCTTACAATGAAAAAAAGTTATTTTCTTGGAGAACATTTTCCAAATACAAGTTGTTGTAGCGAAACAATGGAATCTTATATAATGATGTTGCAGGCACTTAGCCAGTGGTGGTCAATTCTTTGGCTGTGTTTGACTTAACTGCATCTCCTCCCCATACCTATGGGCCAGGGACTTGATTCACTTTTCCTAGCCTAAAGAATTGATAAAAAAATTTAATGTATTCTAGTAAATATGTTTGGCTTATCATATTACAAATAGGTTAAAGCTCAATTGTGTTCTTTTGTAGTATGCATTGCTTGGCAATACTCTTTGTGAAGTTTTCCTTCTTGAAAACCTTTTTCTGAAACGTTTACTGAGGAAAATGTGCATATTCTTCTAAATCTGATCTGCATTTTGTTCTACATGTACTTAAACAGTTAGTACACGAAAGTTGGGACCCAGACTAGCGAAAACGTCAAAATTTCTTTAAAATGGTAACTTACTGATATCTGAACTTTTTTGCTATTCTAATAGATGGTACAATTCTATTGTTGGAAAGCCTCGGAGTTGGTTGTTTCTCACCTGGAAAGTTGCAAGGTAATACAACTATCACAATCACAAAGGGAGAAAATTAATGCGTTGAAATCTTTTGTTCTGAGGGATCATCAGCTGGTGGAAATGGTGTTTAGCTTTGTCGATAGCAAGCAGAAATGTCAACATTCTTTTGATTGGGCAAAATTTTCTGCTGCCATTACTGCATGGGAAGATTATTCACATAAATTGCACAAAAAGTTACTACTGAGCTTACCATACTGGAGAACAGAGGGAATTATATGCGGTATTCCATTTGAAGGTTCTTGACAAGGGATTTCAAGTGGTTTATAACGTTAGTCACTTGAGCTGCAGCATTGGCCGGTTTTGTTGTTTGGCAATTTTCTTCCCCTTGCACTTCTACGTTTTCTTAATGTATGTATTTCTGCTCTAAGTTGGATTTTCTAATACAATTCAAAGAGTATAAGATCAAATTATCTATATTGATTTTTTTGTGGAACCCGTAAAATGAGTAAAATTGCTCCGCATGTTGATTGAAACTCAAAGCAATTCAATGATTATATCTCTTCTTGTGCTCTGAGAAAGAATGCGTGGAAATCAAACGACAGTTCATCCTTTGGAAAGATGTAATGTTTCAGCAGAATGAAAAAGGTAAACTCATCAAAGGTTTTTTAATAAAACTAATTGTAACTACATCAATTTTTCCATTTGTACATCGGTATGGAAGCCTATAAAACATAGGTTCACCTATGTTTTTTGCAGATCATTACAAATTCTCATTTCTATCGTGCAATTTTTTTTTTAATTTTATAATAGTGATGGTGTAATCCTATTAGCAATTATCGATTCTTGCATCTTTATGCAGCTGAGTGACTCTCTTTGGATATGCTCCATTGGTGCAAAACACTGCCAAAGGCATCATAGAATGCAAAAGTGGCCGTGGAGTCGGTCATTTGCGCTGACATAAATCCTTGGCCATCATAATATAACTTCAATTCCTCTGGATCCCACTTCCTTATATCACCCCTCCAGGCCTTTGAGCCGCCTCCACTTGTTATGAATTGAATGTTGCTGCATTGAGAAACAATTGATTTAATGTTTTGCATAAACTTTTTTAATGTTGTTTCTTGTGGAAATCTATAGGTTGTACCTGTGACTGCTGCTGATATGTTGGATACAGTGATCATGCCCGTTTATGTAAGCATCAACATTATGTTCCTGGGAAAATAATTGAGAAAAAAATTGCAACTTCAAGGTTCATGAATATTCTTTTGGTAATTACTGGCTGATTCATTTATTTTTAAATTACCTGTAGAATTGGAACAAGCTGCTGAAGAAGCTCTACTGTGATTCCATGATGTCCTGCACTTAAGATGGCATGGTGACCAACAACAAGTTTCCATTTTGCAGTGGAGCTGCTCAGTGCTGCATCCACATCCTATTACAGAGGTGAAATCAAATCCATCATTACCTTTCCCCGTTGTGGATTGAATTATTTGTTTTATTTCCCCTTTAAATTTTGAGAATAGCTTTTAAATTTCTTTTTGGAATAAATAAATATAAGAATTCATTTCAACTTTTGCATCAAATGTGGATTTATTAGTAAATTTCATAAAATATGCATGTGAATTTTGAAGCATTACCTTCAACAGATTTGCAAGGTAAGTCTCCCTAGGAGAAATACCTTTCCAGTCATAGTTGTGTTCTGGGTTTGTGAAGTAGTCATTCACAAATGGCGATGTGTCCACAAAGAAAATTTCAACAATTTCTACAGAAATAAGACAAAAAAAATAAAAATAAAATTAAAATATTAATATCAATTATGCCCTGAACAAATCTCAAGCAGTTTGTTGCTTTAGGATTTAAATTTTTAGAAAAAAAAATAATAATTAGGACTTTTATGTCTTCTTCTTCTTATTTTTTTGTTTACCTGCATTGACTATAAATGACCTCATGCAAAGCCATCTGCTATCCTTTTGTGCGAGGATTGGATTCAACTGTGCTTCAACATCACCTCTGTAATCATGGTTACCCAAAACTGCAGAAAAGAAAATAATGAAAAAATTAATTAAATTAATGGATTCATATTTCTCAAAGCATTGAATAATATAATAATTGTATTAAATTTGGAGAATTAACATACCACTGTACCATTGCTTTTGCAAGCTTGGGGCTGTGTAGATATTAGTAAAAGACTCATAAAAATTTGGATCATCAATTCCTGTCAAACCATCTTCATAAAAATTATCTCCAGTAGATATCACAAAATCTATGTCCAGTTCCTCTCCAATTGCTCCCATCTGAAAATCATTTTACCAAATATAAATATATACATTTATCAAAATGATTATTGATATCATGTGAATTTCTTCTGAATTTTTTAAAAAATTAAATAGAGAAACTTATGAACCCAATTCTTCTACGTTACTCAATATTGAAGAGAATGGTAAAGGAATACAAATTAATACGAGACTAAAGCAGGAGAGGAGAAAATTCATCTATGGATTTAAAAGAAGAAAAAGAAAAACAAGAGAGGACCTGTTGAGCAACTTCAGATTGGTTGAAAAGTCCTCTTCTTCCCCAATCTCCAATCACCAAGAAGCTAAGAGAACCATCAGATTTCAATGGCTGCTGGAAACTTTGAAGCTCAGCCAATGAAGAAAAAGAGCAGAAACAGATGATAAAGGCAGCAAAAATAAAAGGAAGCATGGTGGGTTCTGTGAAGGCCATGGTTGGATTGTGAGATGAAATTGTGAAAGAAGGGATTTTCCAAGCAGAAAATTTAAAGGGGAAGACGAGAGTCATTTTTGGCGATCAAGTTCGATAGTTGGCCATGCAAAGTTATTATATTTAGTATTTGAAACATGCATCGCATATTTTTTTATATACTTGTAATTTAACTTGTTTTTTAAAAAAATTGTTAATTTCTTATAAATAATATTAATATATTATAATATAGAGAATAAGATGCATATTTATTTAATAGCCATGTGAATAGAATTCAAAGAGAGGAAACATTTACTTCCTAATATTAGTATTATATTGCTGTTACTAAATATATATTTAACATTTTCTAACTTATTTGACAAGAAAAAGATTCAACAACTAAAAACTAAAAAAAAAAAGAAAAAATTTGCCTTGAATGTATGAAGTTCATACATTGCAACTTACATTAAAGAATAAATTTGAAATAATGAAATATTTTATTTTGTTTTAATCGAAATGGGAGAGGATATTAAGAACAAAAATCTAAAAAGAGTCCAAGGAATTATGGATTATCAAAAGAGAAAAAAAAAAAAAAATATATATATATATATATATATATATATGTATATATATACAAAAATATTATGGGTTCACGAAATTTAGTTTAAGAATAATCAGCATAATCACTGTATGGAAGAATCCGGCTGAAAGATATATCATAATATACATATAAAGTAATTATGAGTATTACATTTAAGAAAATTATGTATTTGCATTTTGTAATATCATATTAATTTTTATAATTATTATATTTCTCAATATTACTAATATTCGTGATCATTGCATTTCTTAATACTTTACAAAAAATAAAAATGTTTTATATATAAAAAAATAAAAATGTTTATGAGTTGTATAATTGTGAACAAATGGCAGGTAATTCAAAGCTATTATGCATGAAATAGATCCAAGTAAATTGAGAGTAATCAATCAATAAAAATAATAAAATATCAACGGCCACTAAAGGTATGAACAGGAGCAGGCTTCAAATGTCTGAATGAATTGAATTAAAAGGTTTGGTAGAAATTGATTCGATACGAGAAAAAGGGCAAAGATGTTTGTTTAGCAAGTTGATATGAATGACAATTAATAATCTCATGTTTTATATTTTCCAAACATCCTTTGGAAACAAGAGACTGTACGGCCAAAGGAGATATGATCCAACCGTGAATGCTAAAGAGTAAATAGAAATGAAGAAAAAGTTGAAGTAACAGTGGTGGAGCAAACATACTTTTTCAGAGTACCGAGCTTAAATAAATGGTCAACTTTACGCTTGTCCCAATGGTCTGCTTTGTTTGAGGATCCTGAACAATATTATCAGAAGAAGAAAAGTAAATCTCATAATCCATATCACATAATTGACCAACAAATAAGAGATTGAGACTAAGTTTTGGAACAAGATATGTGTTAGAGAGAGATAAAGAAGGAATAGAGATATGACCAACATGTGTGATAGACATTTAAGAATCATCAGAAGTATGTATATTAGGTAAAGAGGAGGTGGATTGTTTTGAGAGAAACAAATCAGGGTTGGAGGTCATATAATTGAAGCAAGCAGTGTCAAAGAACTAAAAAATTGTACCTATGATAATAGACATGGCAAGTGAGAAAGGATTACAATAATGACAGATCACTGTTGGAGAAAGTCTTGAAGATCTTGCATTGAAAAAGATAGTGAGTGAGAGTTGAAGATAAGTGTGTGTGTTTGTACTATCATCCGGATGAACTGAAGCAACATGGTGTTATATTTGGTGTGATTTAGACTTATCGATCCCAAAAGATCTTTTACGAGCCAACTTGCGACAATCAAGATGTACACTCTATAGGACTATTTTGGGATGAAGGAGCAACAACATCAATGACATTAGAAGAAGTGTTACTACCAGCTATAACCATATCAGTCGGTTGAATGTGTAAAGAGCCAAGACAAGTTTCTTCTGAACCAATTGTAAAACAGATTGATCAAGAGTAGGCAACAAAATCATATGATGAAGAGAAGCCCGACTAGATTCATATTCATCTTTTAAAGCCATCAAAAATTGGATCAATCTGTCTTCATTTCTGTATTTTTGAAAATTTTGTGTATCAATGGAATTTTTCCAAACAAGTTCTGAAAGAGCAATTTGATCCCAAATAGATCTCATCTAAGCATAAAAATCATAGATTGACCGTTTACAATCTTGTTTCATATGACGCAAAGTACTGTGAAGATGATAGGGGAAAGTAAAATCATTAGTTACCTGTCGGTGTTTAAGCATGTCTCAAATTTCTTTAACCGTTGTAAAATATCTGAACTCTTCATAGATGGAAAGAACAATAGTATTGTGGAATCAGGTGATGATTTGGTGATTTTTACGGTATCAATCTTTTAGTCTCTCGATATACTTAGTATTGTTTTCATCTATTTTAATAGGATTATAAAAAAAAAAAAAAAATTGTTATATATTGTTCTTACGTATAAAAAAATATATAACCAATATAAAATAACTAAAGAAAAAAAATAAATACAAGATTGATTTCAGTTTAAAATTGTGCTGTTATTAAGCTAATGAGAAATAGATTTTATGCATTCAATACATGCTATAATTATGTTAACAAATTGCATGGTATAGAAAATAATGATAATATATATATATATGAAATGATTTTTTAAAATGTAATAAATATATTGTTTTTATTTAGTACTCGTTCATTTCAACTTATTTTTTATAAAAATATTAATTAAAATAATTAATATAAAAATAATCATATCATAATGTCTAATTAAATCAATTAAATTTTAATTTAAACACATATCGTTATATAAATTTATTTATTTAACTTCAATTATTAAAATAAAAATCTTACAATTTTAAATTATTAATTAAAATTTATTTAAGGAGAAAATGAGAGAGAAAATAGAAAGGAAAAAGAAGTCATGAGCAAGTAATGTGCCGCTGGGGTGTGAGTTGTTTCCTTTTCCTTAATTGTTTGACCCTAATTTTCCATGTCGAGAGTGTGGTTGGGTTGAATTTTTCAGTTGTTTACTTCAATTGGCTTTTATGGAGGATTCTGATTTCAATGATATTAGTATTTTGGTATCACTGATACGTTTGACGATTACCGTTACGTCCGATAACTATGACTCTCGCATGTTATAGATAGATTAAATTCTACTACATGTGTTTGTCTGTGTTGCATATTGATTTGCTTTTACTTTTTTGTTGTGATTTATGACGTACGTTTTTTTTTTGTGATTCGATTAATATTTGTGTTGGATTTTTAAAATAGTGTGTTGGTGACTTTGGTGCTGATAAAATTGAGTCGATGCATGAGGATCGATGTCGCGTTTGTTCATTTTCGCGTTTCTTCTTCTTCTTCTTTGCTTTGCAAACGCAGTGATTAAATCTCCAAAAATAGCCGAGAGAATAAGCTTGAGAACCGAGGCTACCATCTTCCAGTAATGCATGGCTTTCCCTGGACGTGGCTGCACCATCTCCGTGCTAGAGCTCAGACCACTGGGAACCAAACTTCTCACCACCGACCCATCAACGTTGGGGTCAGGTTCAGTTTCTTGACGATCAAAGTAATCCATTTCCCAGGCCTCATAGACCATTTCCTTCACACAAGCCACATGAAAACAAATTAAGAAGAAGAAGAAGGAGATCGTGAAGAAGAAGGAGATCGGAAAGGAGAAGAAGAAGAGGAAGAGGAAGAAGAGATAATAGATATTTTATTTTTTTTTAATTAAAATTAACGGTAATTTAACTAAAATATAACGAAAGTTTTTAAAAATCACAATAATTAAATTAAAGTTTTTTTAAATCAAACTAATGATTATATTTTACTAAACCAGATCCTACATGAATTCCTTTCCCTCGATGAATGCAAGGAATTGGAATTCATTCATAAGAGTAGCAGTACTGTGGGCTATCGTCACAACGTCTTCTCCACCACTCTCATCTCATCGCTACGAATTGTCCCCACTTTATCATCCCTTTCGTTCCCATCCGAGGTTATTTTTCTTTCCTTTTGTTTTCCTGGTCTGTTAGTTTCCTTCATACCTTGGTCTCTTGTTTTTTTTTTTGACTCTTTTCGTTTCGATGACAGAGAGGTTGAAAGAGAAGGTGGAGGAGTTCTGTGGCTGTTAGTATGAGCTATTCGTGGAATTCACTGGTTTGATTAGGTTGGTTTTGTATTTCTTTTTCCCTTTACTCTAATTCTACTACTCCAGCTCCAATGGATCACAGATTTGTTTTTTTTTATCCCTGGAATTCGTACTTGGATAGATTTTGATAATTTTCAGTGTAATTGGGAAACTGGGTTTTTGCTTTAGGATTTTTCTAAGACAACAATTGTTGCAATCTTGCTTGATCATAAATCTTCACCTTGCTTATTTGATCCTGAGTCCCGACGATATGCTGCCTTCTGATTCTGAATCAGCTGGACTAAAGGAGCCAGCATTGGATGGCACAGTGATGATAATAGGCTCTATCTGAAACAACGGGACTTCACGGTAAGTGATCATATTTATTTCTTTGCTTTTGTGAGTTTATCCGTTGCTCCATCATTACGCTATTTTTCTTTCTTTTTTTTTTCTCCCTTCCGTATTTTGTATTCCTTGATTCGTTTAATGTCTCTTACATTGCTATCTTCTTTGCATTACGTTATTTAATTCTGCTAAGAGTTTTTCATGCTTCTCTCTTGGCGAAAAGGCAGTCTGTTACTTGAATACTTATGCAAAGGATTTCAAAGTTTTCCTTCTTGAAAACCTTTTCTGGAATGTTTACTCCACTACTGAGGAAAATGTGCATATTCTTCTAAATCTGATCCGCATTTTTTTTCTATATGTACTTAACCGTTAGTACATGCAAACTGGGACCCAGACTAGCCAAAAGGTCAAACTTGCTTTAAAATGGTAACTTTGAATTTTATCCACTGATATCTGAAATTTTTTGCCATTCTAATTGATAGTACAATTCTATTGTTGGAAAGCCTCGGAGTTGCTTATATCGAACCAGGAAAGTTGCAAGGTAATACAATTATCACAATCACAAAGGGAGAAAATTAATGCCTTGAAGTCCTTCGTTTTGATGGATCATCAGCTGGTGGAATTGGTGTTCGGCTGTGTTGACAGCAACCAGAAATGTGAACGTTCCTTTGATTGGGCAAACTTTTCTGCTGCCATTATTGCATGGGAAGATTATTTACATAAATTACACAAAGAGTTACTATTGAGCTTACCATATTGGAGATCATACGGAATTATATACATTGTTCCATTTGAAGGTTCTTGACAAGGGATTTCAAGTTGCTTATAACATTAGTCACTTGAGCTGCAGCATTGGCCGGTTTTGTTGTTCGGCAATTTCCTTCCCCTTGCACTTCTACGTTTTCTTAATGTATGTATTTCTGCTCTAAGTTGGATTTTCTAATACAATTCAAACAGCCTACGATCAAATTATTTATGTTGATTTTTTGTGGAATCCGTAAAATGAGTAAAATTGCTCTACATGTTGATTGAAACTCAAAGCAATCCAATGATTGGATCTCTCCTTGTGCTCTGAAAAAGATGCAGTGTTTCAGCAGAAAGAAAAAGGTAAAATCATCAAAGTTTTTTAAATAAAACTAATTGTAACTACCAATATGAATTTTTACATTTGTACATCAGTATGGAAGCCTACAAAGCATAATTCACCTATGTTTTTTGAAGATCATTACAAATTCTCATTTTTATTTGCATCTGCTCTGCATTTTTTTTTATTTATAATAGTGATGGTATAATCCTATTAGCAATCATCGATTCTTGCATCTTTATGCAGCTGCGTGACTCTCTTTGGATATGCTCCATTGGTGCAAAACACTGCCAAAGGCATCATAGAATGCAAAAGTGGCCGTGGAGTCGGTCATTTGCACAGACATAAATCCTTGGCCATCATAATATAACTTCAATTCCTCTGGATCCCACTTCCTTATATCACCCCTCCAGGCCTTTGAGCCGCCTCCACTTGTTATGAATTGAATGTTGCTGCATTGGGAAACAATTGATTTAGTGTTTTGCATGAACTTTTTTAACGTTGTTTCTTGTGGAAATCTATAGGTTGTACCTGTGACGGCTGCTGATATGCTGGATACAGTGATCATGCCCATTTATGTAAGCATCAACATTATGTTCCTGGGAAAATAATTGAGAAAAAAATGGCAACTTCAAGGTTCATCAATATTCTTTTGGTAATTACTGGCTAATTCATATATTTTTAAATTACCTGTAGAATTGGAACAAGCTGCTGTAGAAGCTCTACTGTGATTCCATGGTGTCCTGCACTTAAGATGGCATGGTGGCCAACAACAAGTTTCCATTTTGCATTGGAGCTGCTCAGTGCTGCATCCACATCCTATTACAGAGGTGAAATCAAATCCATTATTAGCTTTCCCAGTTGTGCATTGAATTATTTGTTTTATTTACCCTTTAATTTTTTAGAATAGCTTTTAAATTTTTGTTTGGAATAAATAAATATAAGAATTCATTTCAACTTTTGCATTATGTCAAATATGGATTTATTAGTAAATTTCATAAAATATGCATGTGAATTTTGAAGCATTACCTTCAACAGATTTGCAAGGTAAGTCTCCCTAGGAGAAATACCTTTCCAGTCATAGTTATGTTCTGGGTTTGTGAAGTAGTCATTCACAAATGGAGATGTGTCCACAAAGAAAATTTCAACAATTTCTACAGAAATAAGACAAAAAAAAAAAGAAAATTAATATCAATTATGCGCTGAACAAATCTCAAGCAGTTTGTTGCTTCAGGATTTAAATTTTTAGAAAAAAAAAAAAAAAATTAGGACTTGTATATCTTCTTCTTATTATTTTTTTTATTTACCTGCATTGACTATAAATGACCTCATGCAAAGCCATCTGCTATCCTTTTGTGCGAGGATTGGATTCAACTGTGCTTCAACATCACCTCTGTAATCATGGTTACCCAAAACTGCAGAAAATAAAATAATGAAAAAATTAATTAAATAAATGGTTTCATATTTTTCAATGCATTGAATAATAAATAATTGTATTAATTTTGGAGAATTAACATACCACTGTACCATTGCTTTTGCAAGCTTGGGGCTGTGTAGATATTAGTAAAAGACTCATAAAAATTTGGATCATCAATTCCTGTCAAGCCATCTTCGTAAAAATTATCTCCAGCAGATATCACAAAATCTATGTCTATTTCCTCTCCAATTACTCCCATCTGAACATCATTTTACCAAATATAAATATATACATTTATCAAAAAAGATTATTAATGTCATGTGAAACTCTTCAGAATTCAGGGTTCCTAAAAAAACAAAACAAAAAAAATTAAATAGAGAAACTTATAAACCCAATTCTTCTGCGTTACTCAATATTGAAGAGAATTTTTGCACTCTTAGGGTCAAGAAATAGATAATTTCAAATGGCTGAAGAAGAAAAAGTTTATATAATTCATATCGTTATGGAAGCAACTTTCTTTTTATAATATTCAAAAAAATTAAAAAAAATATTTATAGAAATAATTTTGATAAACTATAAAGTCAAAATTAAAATTTATCCTTAAAAACTTGTATCTATGTATGTAAAAGCAGGAGAGTAGAGAATTCATATATGGATGTAAAAGAGAAAAAGAAAAGCAAGAGAGGACCTGTGAAGCAACTTCAGATTGGTTGAAAAGTCCTCTTCTTCCCCAATCTCCAATCACCAAGAAGCTAAGAGAACCATCAGATTTCAATGCCTGCTGGAAACGTTGAAGCTCAGCCAATGAAGAAAAAGAGCAGAAACAAATGATAAAGGCTGCAAAAATAAGAGGAAGCATGGTGGGTTTTGTGAAGGCCATGGTTGAATTGTGAGTTGAAATTGTGAGAAAATGGATTCTCCAAGCAGAAAATTTAAGGGAAAAATGAAGGTTATTTTTGGGATCAAGTTCGAAAGTTGGCCATGCAAATACAATCCTTTATAGCTTCGTGGTGGAGGTTGGGTTGCTGTAACTTGTGAGGACATGAAATCAAAGTTGTTTCAAATTCTTTTGGTCTTAGCATAGCTAACTATAAATAAATAAAGGATGATAATTAAATACCATTTTAAAACCTAACCAATAATAATTTAGTAAATTGCTCATTAACACTTTTACAAATTAATTTTTTAAGTTGTACTTGTTGTAATTTAAAGTTGTAGCTATTTATATACCTTTTTAAATTAACCCTTAAATTTCCTCTAATTTTGAAAATCATAATCACATTAAATTTCACATTCAAAAAAAGTTTTATTATCAATTATAAAAATATATCAACAATTTTAATTTTTTGTGACATAAAAATTTATTTATATTTATTTTATCCCCATCAATTTTTTTATTTATTATTATATTAGTATAATTTATTGAAAACATTAATTAAAAAAATACTTACTTATTTTTATTGATTGTTCAATGACTCATTAAGATTACTTTTATTAAATGTTAGTTTCACATTTCAGGAATATGCTTTAGTCTCTTATGTCCTAGTTTTTATTATGATATCTTCATATTATATTTTTCGTTTAATGTCTTTAAATTACATATTGAATTTATTGATAGATTTACTAAAAAGTATGGTATGGACCCTATTAAGTTTTTTTTTTTTTTAATTATTTAAAAGTAAAAAACATATAATGTATAAAAAAATAATAAATGTACTACTATTATTATGTGATAAAAGTACAGTTTATAAATTTTATTAATTATAACAATTATACATTGTTCTAAGATTATGTAATAGTAAGTTATTTTCATTGGTGCTACCTGAACTTAGAGGTTATAACATAATGCTAGTTAATAATAATTTATAAAGAAAAAAATCTAAACTTCAATTTAGGTAACGATAAGCTATCTATGGCCTGATCGGTAATGACTGAGCTCCAGAAAAATGACATGGCCTTTGCATTGACATTGTAAATATATTTTTTTCCAGCACAGATCACTATGAACCATACTAGTGCTAACTATGTAAGACTATTAAGCTAATTAAAATTGTTTTCAATTATGCATAAGCCCTAAACTTGTTCATTTTAGAATACCCAAATCTTCCTCTGCATCTCTCCCTCCTCCTCCGGTGTCTTAAGCCTCAAATATATTTGACCAAATATACCATTCGTTGCCGAAGAGGTGAAGGTGTGGGATGGAGGTTGTGATTAAAACTTCTTAGACAGATAGAAATCAGATAGACAATTTGCTTCTCTCTTCTGGTTTGTCTATCTCTTTCGCAATCAACAAAACCAGTCTAAAGCTTGATCTAAGTTTTCTAACATTCAAAATCCATTCTAAAGCTCATTTTAAGTTTTCTCTAAATTTCTCTATTGAATCCCATCTCTCATTCAACAATTGAATATCAGGATTCATTTTGTTTGGAAAAACTAATCTTTCACTTATTCATGGGGCAAAAGAAAGAGAAACGGGAGGGTCAGGACAAAATAAAATGCACTGTAGAATTAAAATATTTAACCAAATTGGTGTTCTTTCATTTGCTAAGGGTCCTAGCCGGCCAAAGTAAATACTAACAATGCCAGCAAATAATATATATTTTATCATTATCGAAATCAAAGTTCAGACATTTTTCCCTTACAAATTAATTATTATGTAGTACTATATTACAACTCCTTAATTTAGATAGCATCAGTGAAAGTTACCCAATCAATAGTCAATATTTAACTATTTTACATATAACAATTATATTATAAAATTTCTACTAATTCAGCATTAATTAATCTGTCCTTGAATAATTCATATTTAATTAAAAAAGTGTGTATAATAAAATATTTTCAAACGGAGATAAAAATGGAAGTAAAGGATAGCTTAGCTAAAATAACATAAAATTATTTTATAGGTGACAAATCCAAATTTATATATTTATAATTCAATTAATGATATAAGTTTGAAAAAATATCTATTTAGTCCTTCAGGTTTAGTAAAACTTATTAGTTAGTTTATTGATTTAAACTAGTTAGTTCATTGATTTAAAAAAGGGTAAACTGTAATTTAGTCCCTCTGGTTTAGTGAAATGTAATCTTTCGTCCCTCTATTTTAAAAAACCTTCAATTTAGTCACTGTGATTTTTAAAAACTATGCCATTAGTCCCTCCCGTTAGATTTTCAGTTAAATCACCGTTAATTTTAGTTAAAAGACTAAAATACCCATATCAGTTTCTTCTTCAATACTTTCCACGACTTTGTACATTTTCTTTCTTTCTCTCTCCAGAAAGAAAAAATTCTTTTTGCCTTTTTATTCTGTGATTTTTAACGCATCACATTTTTGCTATGGTGTTGAAGATCTGAGTTTTGCATATTCCGCTTATTAACTTGCAGGTACTTTTTATTTTTAATCTTACGGTGGTGTTTGAACTGAGTTGAATCAGGTAGAGTATTTAACGTGAACCGATTATCAGCAGAGGAAGTAAAAGAAGGAGCAGCAATGTCAAACGTTTTATTCGTAGAGAAGAACCCAGAAGCCAAAATTTAGTTAGCAACCAAAAATCCATGCCTAGAAAAGAACCCACATCCAATTTTTCAAAAACTAGAACCAAAATTAACTTAGGGAAGAGGAATTATAAGCCAAAATTAGAAATGAGCAATGTTGGATATTTAATGCAAGGTAAAGCCAATCTTAGAAGTAAAAAAGAAAAGCTGATTAAATCAGCGAAGCATCCCTGATTAAATCAACAGCATTGGCCTGGATCAAGCTATAGCGATCAACGGAGATGGTGGCTTCCACCTGCCGCTCGCTATGAGCCTCCTGATAAAACCCAGGAACCGAAGCCTTCCCCAAAGGAATCCCATGATACATGACAGTGAATTTAGACTCGCTGTACTTGATCCCTACCTTGTTGGGATTAACGGCAGTGAATAGCATGTGGATAGTTAAAGAGAGTGAAGCGGTGGTGGCGCCAGTGGTCATGGTGGTTGTGCCGATGGTCGGGTCAAGTGAATTGAGATTAGAAGCGGGGATGCCCATGTACTGGACCCTGACTTGTTGGAGATCGAACTCAGGTTTCTCTTGACGGTGAGAATAATGATAAGAAAGATAGTGAGAACAAGGAGAGCAAGGAAGGAGAAGAGAAGGAAGAGACAACAGCAGCAGCCTTTCAAGGAGGCTGACTTGGGTAGTAAGGATGGTGGTGGTGGGTGTTTGAACTCTGCGGTGGGCGTAATGGTCTGTGGTCACCATTCAGGCTAGTGCTCGGTTGTGCAGGTGGCGGCATTTCGAGGGATTAGTTTCCTCCGCCTAAAGCTACCATTCAGGCTAGTGCTCATTTCTAAGTTTGGGATGTGGGTGTAAAGAAGAAGAAGAGAATGATATTAATAATGGGTATTTTAGTCTTTTAACTAAGACTAACGGCGACTTTAACTGAAAATTTAACGGGAGGGATCAATGGCATAGTTTTTAAAAATCACAGTGACTAAATTGACGATTTTTTAAAACAGAGGGACGAAAGGTTACATTTCACTAAATCAGAGGGACTAAATTATAGTTTACCCTTTAAAAAAATACATTAAAAAGTCTCTGAGGTATTAAAAAAATCTACTAATCAGTCATTCGTTAACTTTTGACATTAAGTGTTTTACTATTTAATCTTTATAATATGAACAAAATTTATTTATTGGTCCTTTAGTTTTATAAAAATTAAACTAATTAGTCTCTCATTTTAGATTTTTCTCAGCACTTAATGGTTAAAAATAATGGAGGGACTAATTAGCAGATTTCTAATATCTCAAGAACTTTTTAATGTGTTTTTCAAAATCAAAGGGACTAACCAGTGAGTTTTACTAAACCTGAGGGACTAAATATTATTTCTCCCTTTAAGTTTTAACTTTTAAATCTATTGTGGGTCATATGCAAGCGTTTTGTTTGGTTATTGCATGCAAATAACTAATTGTTGCAATTTGCAAAAGATAACAAAAGCTAAATTAGGGGGAAATTAAATACTAAAAAAATAAATAACTAATCTAATATAAGCTGGATCTCATTATATGGCGATGGAAATATTTTACAATAAATAAATATTTGCCAGCAATGACTTAAATAATATTTTTTTTTTTCTAATTTTTCCTTCTCATAAAATACAAAGACTACAAGTCTACAAGATAACATTGTCCCTTCCTCAATCTTAATCCAAGCTCCCATCAGTTTCTTCTTCTTCTTCTTCACCTTTTAATTTCTTGCTTGAACCAAAATAACTTGCTTAAATGGTAGAGAGAAGCTCTTTGTTCTTGCTCCATTTGTGCAAAATATAGCCAGAAACATCATAGAACACATTATCTACTTGAGTTTGTGTAATCTTTATAGACATGAAACCTTGACCATCATGATAAAACTTCATTTCCTTCGGATTCCACCAATCTACATCTCCTCTCCAAACTTTCGAGCTGCCTCGCTTGTCAAAAATTGAAGCAAACTGCAACACATGCGCATGCGTACACACATATAAATAAATCTTCTTTGAAAAGTTTTCCTTCTTGAAATCCTTTTCTGGAATGTTTACTCCACTACTGACAAAAATATGCATATTCTTCTAAATCTGATCCGCATTTTTTTTTCTATATATACTTAACCGTTAGTACATGCAAATTGGAACCCAGGCTAGCCAAAAGGTCAAACTTGCTTTAAAATGGTAACTTTGAATTTTATCCACTGATATCTGAACTTTTTTGCCATTCTAATAGATAGTACAATTCTATTGCTGGAAAGCCTCGGAGTTGCTTATATCGCACCAGGAAAGTTGCAAGGTAATACAATTATCACAATCGCAAAGGGAGAAAATTATTGCCTTGAAGTCTTTCGTTTTGATGGATCATCAGCTGGTGGAATTGGTGTTCAGCTGTGTTGACAGCAACCAGAAATGTGAACGTTCCTTTGATTGGGCAAACTGTTCTGCTGCCATTATTGCATGGGAAGATTATTTACATAAATTACACAAAGAGTTACTATTGAGCTTACCATATTGGAGAACATACGGAATTATATACATGGTTCCATTTGAAGGTTCTTGACAAGGGATTTCAAGTTGTTTATAACATTAGTCACTTGAGCTGCAGCATTGGCCAGTTTTGTGGTTCGGCAATTTCCTTCCCCTTGCACTTCTACGTTTTCTTAATGTATGTATTTCTGCTCTATGTTGGATTTTCTAATACAATTTGTTATAGATTATAGGAAGTAAATATATTAATATAGAAAATAAATATTGATAGATGGGTTAGTTGTTTAATCTTAGAGATTCTATAATCATAGACTTGATTTTTCTTCCCGTTTAGATACCATCTTTTATATATAAATAGGTTGTAATCTTTATTATGAAATACAACAACAAATATTATTTTTCTAATACAATTCAAACAGCATAAGATCAAATTATTTATGTTGATTTTTTGTGGAATCCGTAAAATGAGTAAAATTGCTCTACATGTTGGTTGAAACTCAAAGCAATCCAATGATTGGATCTCTCCTTGTGCTGTGACAAGGAATGCGTGCAAATCATATGACAGTTCATCATCTGGAAAGATGCAGTGTTTCAGCAGAAAGAAAAAGGTAAAATCATCAAAGTTTTTTAAATAAAACTAATTGTAACTACCAATATGAATTTTTACATTTGTACATCAGTATGGAAGCCTACAAAGCATAATTCACCTATGTTTTTTGAAAATCATTACAAATTCTCATTTTTATTTGCATCTGCCCTGCATTTTTCTTTTATTTATAATAGTGATGGTATAATCCTATTAGCAATTATCGATTCTTGCATCTTTATGCAGCTGCGTGACTCTCTTTGGATATGCTCCATTGGTGCAAAACACTGCCAAAGGCATCATAGAATGCAAAAGTGGCCGTGGAGTCGGTCATTTGCACTGACATAAATCCTTGGCCATCATAATATAACTTCAATTCCTCTGGATCCCACTTCCTTATATCACCCCTCCAGGCCTTTGAGCCGCCTCCACTTGTTATGAATTGAATGTTGCTGCATTGAGAAACAATTGATTTAGTGTTTTGCATGAACTTTTTCAACGTTGTTTCTTGTGGAAATCTATAGGTTGTACCTGTGACGGCTGCTGATATGCTGGATACAGTGATCATGCCCATTTATGTAAGCATCAACATTATGTTCCTGGGAAAATAATTGAGAAAAAAATGGCAACTTCAAGGTTCATCAATATTCTTTTGGTAATTACTGGCTGATTCATATATTTTTAAATTACCTGTAGAATTGGAACAAGCTGCTGTAGAAGCTCTACTGTGATTCCATGGTGTCCTGCACTTAAGATGGCATGGTGGCCAACAACAAGTTTCCATTTTGCATTGGAGCTGCTCAGTGCTGCATCCACATCCTATTACAGAGGTGAAATCAAATCCATCATTACCTTTCCCAGTTGTGGATTGAATTATTTGTTTTTTTTACCCTTCAAATTTTGAGAATAGCTTTTAAATTTTTGTTTGGAATAAATAAATATAAGAATTCATTTCAACTTTTGCATCAAATATGGATTTATTAGTAAATTTCATAAAATATGCTTGGGAATTTTGAAGCATTACCTTCAACAGATTTGTAAGGTAAGTCTCCCTAGGAGAAATACCTTTCCAGTCATAGTTATGTTCTGGGTTTGTGAAGTAGTCATTCACAAATGGAGATGTGTCCACAAAGAAAATTTCAACAATTTCTACAGAAATAAGACAAAAAAGAAAAATTAAAATATTAATATCAATTATGCCCTGAACAAATCTCAAGCAGTTTGTTGCTCCAGGATTTAAATTTTTAGTAAAAAAAAATAAAAATTAGGACTTTTATTTCTTCTTCTTATTATTTTTTTATTTACCTGCATTGACTATAAATGACCTCATGCAAAGCCATCTGCTATCCTTTTGTGTGAGGATTGGATTCAACTGTGCTTCAACATCACCTCTGTAATCATGGTTACCCAAAACTGCAGAAAAGAAAATAATGAAAAAATTAATTAAATTAATGGATTCATATTTCTCAAAGCATTGAATAATATAATAATTGTATTAAATTTGGAGAATTAACATACCACTGTACCATTGCTTTTGCAAGCTTGGGGCTGTGTAGATATTAGTAAAAGACTCATAAAAATTTGGATCATCAATTCCTGTCAAACCATCTTCATAAAAATTATCTCCAGTAGATATCACAAAATCTATGTCCAGTTCCTCTCCAATTACTCCCATCTGAAAATCATTTTACCAAATATAAATATATACATTTATCAAAAATGATTATTGATATCATGTGAATTTCTTCAGAATTTTTTAAAAAATTAAATAGAGAAACTTATGAACCCAAAACTTCTACGTTACTCAATATTGAAGAGAAGTGTTGCATCCAAGAGATAGATAATTTCTTTATAAATTTTTTTCTCTTTTAGCACATCTAAACATATTTTTTTTTACATATTCATTATTCATTTCTTTATAAAATTTTTTATTCTCAAAGAGAAGAAGAGAATGGTGCAGGAAGAAAAATTAATACGAGACTAAAGCAGGAGAAAATTCATCTATGGATGTAAAAGAAGAAAAAGAAAAACAAGAGTACCTGTAAAGCAACTTCAGATTGGTTGTAAAGTCCTCTTCTTCCCCAATCTCCAATCACCAAGAAGCTAAGAGAACCATCAGATTTCAATGGCTGCTGGAAACTTTGAAGCTCAGCCAATGAAGAAAAAGAGCAGAAACAGATGATGAAGGCTGCAAAAATAAGAGGAAGCATGGTGGGTTCTGTAAAGGCCATGGTTGGATTGTGAGTTGAAATTGTGAAAGAAGGGATTCTCCAAGCAGAAAATTTAAAGGGGAAGACGAGAGTTATTTTTGGCGATCAAGTTCGATAGTTGGCCATGCAAAGTTATTATATTTAGTATTTGAAACATGTGAATAGAATTGTTTTTTATAAATAATATTAATATATTATAATATATAGAATATAAGATGCATTTTTATTTAATAGCTATGCGAATAGAATTCAAAGAGAGGAAACATTTACTTCCTAATATTAGTATTATATTGCTGCTACTAAATATATATCTAACATTTTCTAATTTATTTGACAAGAAAAATATTCAACAACCAAAAACTAGACAACAAAAAAAAATTGCCTTGAATGTATGAAGTTCATACATTTCAACTTATATTAAATAATAAATTTGAAATAATGAAATATTTTATTTTGTTTTAATGGTAATGGAGGATATTAAGAACAAAAATCTAAAAAAGACTAAGGAATTATGGATTATCAAAAAGGGATAAAAAAAAGAAACATACAAAAATATTATGGGTTCACGAAATTTAGTTTATGGAAGAATCCAGATAAATATATATTATAATATATGGATAATTTTCATTTTCACTAATAGAATTTAAGTCACTATTTTATTACAGTCCCTAAATTTTTATTTATTTCAAAAAAATTATTAATATTTAAATATTTATCTGAAATAGTTTTACAGTAAATTTTCCAATGCACCTATGGCATATTTTATGTGGCTAAAAAAAGGAAAAAAAATTTCTCTGCCATGTCAAAATTCGTTAATCTAGGCGTGACATAGTTTTTTTAACCCTTTTGCATTCCCTTCAATCTTGTTTATGATTGTACTTGCCGAGAATTTGGAGGTGACTATAGACCATGTCCGCACTGTCACCAGCTTCCTCCTTCGTTATCACTGCAGCTGCAGTTGTATTTGCTCTTATTGACCAGTCGCCGCCTGCCACTTCATCGTCGTCGTCTTCAATCCCGATAGAGGACCTGGTTGTGAGATCCACGAGAGATTAAAGTGGCAGGACATAAGAAATCGTGACAGTCGATCGTTGAGGAGAGTACTTTACCATCTGTCGATGGATGATGGTCCACAACTTTTCTCATATTAAAGCATCGACTTTCTCCTCTACCTCCTCTAGTATCATTGCAACTACAATTGCGTCTGGTCTTTCTTGCACCCATCCTTGCGAAAATCCGAGGAGGTCGTACCAAAATACTGCGAGGATCTCGATGGCGAGCCTTCTCCATAGGATGAGCGCATGGACATTCTGTCCAGCCATGTGACCTTCCACGTGCACAACGTGTTAGGAAACCTAGAGATTACTACAACCCAAAACACGCAGCAGAAAATTAAAAAATCTCTATTTCCCTCTCAGGATTCAAGTGCTTCATTTATTTCGAAAAGAAGGATACGAGACTAACCTGTTAGACTCGACAAGAAGATAAAATTTCGAACTCAATGTGCTGCTTTTGAAATGAACACCCTCAATGGTATCCACACGAATGTCTTTTATCATTTTAGAGTGCTAACTCTCTCAGAGATGGATAAACTATGTACTTTTCCAATCTGTAGCTCAAAATGATTATTCCAAAAAAATGTCACCCCCACAATTCGCAGTAGGAGTTATATATGTTTTAAGTCTTTTAGTTTTCCCACAATTCTTTTCGCAAAAGAGTTGTGTTTCTCACCCACTATCATAATTCCGCAGATACTCAAATATCTTACGTAACAGTTTGTTTTGATAAGGAAAACTGAAAATCTTTTATCTATAACAGTTACAGAGATAGACTGCAAAACTTTTAAATATTATTATCTTCCGTCTATTTTTGCCGTTAAAAATATAGTAAAAGACTAAATTACCCTCCATTCTTCTTCTTCTTCTTCTTCTTCTTCTTCTTCTTCTTCTTCTTCTTCTTCTTCTTCTTCTTCTTCTTCTTCTTCTTCTTCTTCTTCTTCTTCTTCTTCTTCTTCTTCTTCTTCTTCTTCTTCTTCTTCTTCTGAGGTGGAGGAGGAGGAGGAGGAGGAGGAGGAGGAGGAGAAAAGAAAAGATAGGCACTATTTCGTTGACAAAAAGAAACAATAATGACGTTTTAATAGATTTATAAAAATATAGGGAGGGACGATTTCGTTGACAGAAATAAACGATGAGGAGGGACTATTTCGTTGACATAAAGAAACAATAAGGATGTTTTAATAGATATGAGAAAAGATAGGGACTATTTCATTAACGGAAAAAAACGATAAGGACGTTTTAATACATATGAAAAAAGATAAAAATATTTTAATAGATTTTTGAAAATGTAAGGACTAACTTGTTAATAATTGCAATATACAAGGACTAAATAAATGGTTCTATTTGAGGGTAAAATTGGATTTTAAAAATTTTCTCTTTCATCCTTTATCTAATTTTAACGGAAAATAGAACGGAAGGACTATTTCGTTGACGGAAATAAAACATAAGGACATTTTAATAGGTTTCTAAAAATACAGGGACTGATTTATTAATAATGGCAATACCTAAGGACTAAATTGTAAATCTTCCTTAATTATACTAATTGGCTTTTAACCCATTAATATAACATATCATCAACGTTGTTTTGTGTGTAATCCAATAGGCTCACATTAATTGGCAATAGGTCCAGTCCCACAAGACCCATAAATCATAAGCGGCCTCTAGTAAGACATTATGACTACCCAACTAATATGAGGATCGATAGTCCGATAAAGCCTAATAAATAGAATATGTATTAAGCCCTTTGTCACACGATATCTAGTCTGAACATAAGTCATGGCAATGTCAAACTTATAATGTTCAAACTTATGATTTCTCGATCTCTAAGTAGACTGATAAAATCAAATGATATTGATCACACTATCAATCCATTTAAGCACGGCCATGCATTTCTCAATCTCACTTATCGGAGGCCTAGAAGATATCTCTCTCAAAGAGAGGGACAAATTCTATCTTGATTGTTCAATATCCTTTACATAATTTCTATTATGCTCAATCATAACCCTTATGATTGTCCGATTAAAGACAGTGTTTGGTTATGTCAAAACATAATAATCCTTATGTTGGAAACAATGACAATCTCAAGTCAAAGGATTAAGACATAACTACTTTGAGATTCACTTATGACAATAACCCATGTAGTGATCTCAATGCGGGTCCATCCAATACTTTGTTCTCTAACAAGTATTTATGATTATTGAATTATATCAACATATACATAATCATCTCATGATTATCAATCAATAATCATATTAGTTATATTTTATTATTATCAACATAATAATAAGTAACTAGGGATGTTAATAATTATTATGTAACATGCACACAAATAATAATGATAATAAAACCTATTTTAATTAATAACCAAAATGACATACAAAAAGGTTCAAGATAATGACCTAGTGCAAATATATTAACACAACGTCTCACCATGAACTCATACATGCAATAATGATCACAAGAGAGGCATCCACAGGTGAGTTCAAGTCATCGCTCAACGAGTTTGGCTCGTTTGATGGAAGGTAATGGTGGAGCATCGTTAAGGAGTCAAGGAAAGGAAACTGGCATTTCCATAGTTGTTGAACGAGGAGGGTAATGATTACGTCAATTCGTCGAAAAATGGGTCCTAATGAGGAATTTGGACAGTCAAATTGGAATGGAGAGACTGTGACGTGACAAAGGAATTGTTTTTCCTCTTTTTTAGTCATCTAGGATATGTCATATATGCGTTTCATTAGAAAATCCACTAGAAACTAATTCGAGTGACTATTTCATGTAAGTATTTAAATGTTGATGATTTTTCTAAAACAAATTAAAGTTTAATAACGGCAATTAAACAATGATTTAAGTTCACAGACCATAAATGAAAATTACCTCATAATATACCTATGAAGTAATTATGAGAATTACATTTAAGAAAATTAGATATTTACACTTTGTAACATTATATTAATTTTTATAATTATTATATTTCTCAATATTACTAATATTCGCGATCATTGCATTTCTTCATATTTAGTAGAAAATAAAAATATTTTATATAAAAAAATAAAAATATTTGTGAGCTATGTAATTGTGATAACACATAAAGAGAAAGAATTATTGTATATTGTTTTTGGGTATAGACAAATGTATATACCAGCATAAAATAACTAAAGAGGAAGATAAATACAAGACTGATTTTAGCCTTAAATTGTACTGTTATCAAGCTAATGATAGAGAGATTTTATGTCTTCAATCAATGTTATGATTACATTAACATCCCCCTTAAACTCAAGAGGGTAGCGCAGGCGCCATCTTGAGTTTGGAAAGCAAAGTATGAAAACATCCGGGAAAATGAGATTTAGTGAACAGATTAACCGGTTGATCAACAGAAGATATGTAATGAAGTTAAGCTATCTCATTACGGATGTGTTATCAAATGAAGTGACAATCTATTAAATATGTTTTGTGCATTCATGAAACACATCATTATCAACGATTTGAATAGCACTTTGATTATCACAATAAAGACTTGTGGCTAGAGAGTGATCAATACCCACATCAATGAGTAACCATCGCAACCAAATGAGTACATCAGTGGCATCAGCTAAAGCATGATATTCTGCTTCAGTGCTCGAACAAGAAACTACTGTTTGTTTCTTACTTCACTAAGAAGTCAAAGAATCACCTAGAAAGAATCAAAAGCCAATAGTAGATCATCGATGGGTAGGATAACCTGCCCAGTCAGCATCAACATAGGCTCATAGATGCAAGGAAGACTGATTTGAGAAATATAAGCCATAAAAGAGAGTACCCTTGATATAACGAAGGATGTGAAGGACAAATACATAGTGAGTTGAACGAAGGGCTGACATAAATTATATGAACAACATGTGCTATGTCAGGGCGAGTAACAGTGAGATAAACAAGACTTCCAACTAATTGCCTGTATCAAGAAGCGTCAGATAGAAGAGTGCCATCCATGGGAGTGAGACGCACATTTGGCTCTAGAGGAGGAGAAGTGATTTTACTGTCGGTTAAACCAGCCTTGGAAATGAGTTCAGATGCATACTTAGCTTGGGAGAGATAAGTACCATTGGAAGAATGAGTAACCTCAAGACCCAAAAAATAACTCAGCAATCCTAAATCCTTCATTTCAAAAGACTGACAAATATGGTGCTTGAGTGTAGTAATTCCATTCGCATCATCAACAATGATGATCATATCATCAAAATAAAGTAATAACAGAACAATACCTTTATCAAATTTTCGAAGGAATAAAGCAGAACCATAAGAACTTTGATGAAAACCAAGTTAAGTAGTAGTATTACTGAAGTTAGAAAACCAAGCACGGGGAGCTTGTTTAAGACCATACAAGGCTTTTCAAAGATGACAAACTTTAATTTGGTGGATGATCATAGCCTAGTAGAGATTGCATGTATACTTCTTTAGAAAGGTCTCCATTAAGAAAAGCATTTTCGACATTCATTTGAGTCAGGGACCATTGCTTAGCAGCAGCGATAACAATTAAGCTACACACTAATGTAAGGCGAGCAACTAGAGCAAATGTCTCCTCATAATCAATGTCATATTCTTGAGTATACCCCTTAGCAACAAGACATGCTTTGTGACGTTCAATTGTACCATTGGGAAGAGTCTTGATCTTGTAAATCCATCAACAGCCAACCAAGGATTTTCCTGCAAGCAAATCAACTAAATCCCAAGTACCATTTTTTTTCAATGCTTGCAATTCTTCTGTCATGGCTTGCTGCGATAGAGGATTAGTACAAGCCTCGTGGTAGGTACGAGGTTCATAAAGGGAGCTAACAGTTGAAAAACAATGGTAGTCATAGAGATAAGTAGGAGTTTCCCTTACTTGAGTGGAACGACGAATAGGACTAGTGGAAGGAGGGGGAGTCTCATCCATAACATATATATTGGGAGAGGATGTAATAGGAGGTGCTTGATTGAGCTCAACTGAAGAGGTACCTGTTGCAGAATTTTGGAGATCATCTGGAAACAACTCAATGGAAGGGTCAATAAAGAAAGAAGGGTCAATAAAGAAAGAAGGAGCAATTGAAAAGGATGACATAGTTGAAAACTTGCAATGCTCCAAAAGACAACATGACGAGAAATTCGAAGACTTTGAGAGATGGGATCCAAATATCGATAACCCTTATATTCTATGGTGTATCCAAGAAAACAACATAGGCGGGATCGAGGTTGTAATTTGTTATATTCATGTGGCTATAAAATCACAAAGCAAACACAACCAAAAACTTTGAGAAGACTATAATTTGGGGAGGTTTCAAATAATCGTTCATAAGGAGATTGCTTACCAATAATAGGTGATGTAATGCGATTGATGATATGAACAGCTGTGAGAGCAACTTCTCCCCAAAAACGTTTAGGGCATGAAGAAGAAAAGAGAAAGGCACGAACAGTTTTTAGAATATGCCAATGTTTCCTCTCAGTTCTACCATTTTGTTAGGATGTGCCTGGACAAGAGTGTTGTAAAATGGTGCCTTGCTTTTTGGGAAATTTAAGATGATTTTGCTCTTTGTATTCCATTGCATTATCAGTTCGAAAAATTTTAATAGGACAAGAAAATTGCATTTGAATCATTTGAGCTCAACTAGAATAAAAAGAAGGTAACTCAGAGCGATTATGCATTAGACAGATCCAAGTAAATCGAGAGTAATCATCGATAAAAATAACAAAATATCGACAGCCACTAAAGGTATGAGTAGGAGCAGGGCCCAAGTGTCTGAATGAATTAAATTAAAAGGTTTTGTAGAAATTGACTCACTAAGAGAAAAGGGCAAAGATGTTTGTTTAGCAAGCTGACATGAATGACAATCAACAATATCATGTTTTATATTTCCCAGACATTCTTTGGAAATAAGAGACTGTAAATGGCCGAGGGAGATATGACCTAACCATAAATGCTAAAGAGTCAATAGAGATGGAGGAGAAACTGATGTGGCAGTGGTGGAGCAAGCATACGTTTTCAAAGTACTGAGCTTAAATAAACGGCAAACTTTATACCCTATCCCAATGGTCTGCTTTGTTGAGAATCCTAAACAACACAACTAGAAGAGGAAAAGTGAACCTCAAAAACCATATCACACAGTTGACCAACATATAAAAGATTGAGACTAAGTTTTGGAATAAGATATGTGTTAGAGAGAGATAAAGAAGGATTATAGACATGACCAACATGTGTGATAGACATTTGAGAACCATCAACAATATGTATGTTAGGTAAAGAAGAGGTATATTGTTTTGAGATGAATAAATCAGGATTGGAGGTCATATGATTAAAGCAAGCAGTGTCAAAGAACTAAAAATTTGTACCTATAGTAATAAACATGGCAGGTGAGAAAGGATTACCAGTAATGACAAATCGGTGTTGGAAAAAGTCTTGAAGATTTTGCATTGAAAAGGATGGTGAATGACAGTTGAAGGTAACTATGTCTGTACTATCATCTAGAGTGACTGAAGCAGCAGGGCATGAATTTTGGTGTGATTTAGATTGATCGATCCCAAAAGATCTTTTACGGACCAAGTTGCGACAATCAAAGATGTGATGTCCAGGCTTCTTGCAATAGTAACACTCTATAGGACTATTTTTGGAGAAGGAGCAATAACAGCAATGATATTAGAAGAAGTGTTACTAACAGCCATAACCATATCACTCCGTTAAATGTGTAGATTTCCAAGACAAGTTTCTTCTAAAATCAGTTATGAAACAACTTGATCAAGAGTAGGCAATAGAATCATATGGAGAAGAGAAGCCCAACTGGATTCAAATTCATCTTTTAAAGCCATCAAAAATTGGATCAATTTGTCTTCATTTCTGTATTTTTAAAATTTTTGTGCATCAATGGGATTCTCCCAAACAGGTTCTGAAAGAGCAATTTGATCCCAAATAGATCTCATTTGAGCATAAAAACTTAGATTGACTGTCCACATTCTTAGTCCATTTGATGCAAAGTACTGTAAAGATGATAGCATAAAGCAAGATCATTAGTTACATATTGGTGTTTAAGCATGTTCCAGATTTCCTTAGCCATTATAAAATATCCAAACTCTTCATAGATGGAAGAAACAACAATATTGCAGAACTAGGCGATGATTTGGTGATTTCTACAGTCCTAATCTTCTAGTCTCTCGATATGCTTGGTATCATTTTTATTTGTTTTAACAAGGCAGCGACATCACCAATGATTATTCTCCAGTGTTTTCTGCCTTTCAAGAAATTGGTTATCGCTTGAGACCAACTGACATAATTACTAAGGAAAAACCATTGTTAATGAGATAGAGAGAAGAATTGAAGTAGCTAACAAAAAGAAAAAATTGGAGTGTAACTCTTGACACCATGATAAAAAGAAAGAAGAAAGAATTATTATATATTATTTTTGGATACAAACAAATATACATATATACGAGTATAAAATAACTAAAGAGGAAGATAAATACAACATTGATTTTAGCCTAAGATTGCTCTGTTATCAAGCTAATGACATAGATTTTATGCTTTCAATACATGCTATGATTATACTAATAAATTGCATGGTATGAAAAATAATGATAATATATATATATATATATATATATATATATATATATATATATATAAAGTAACAAATATATCATTTTTATTTAGTACTCGTTCACTTCAACTTATTTTTTATAAAAAAATATTAATTAAAATAATTAATATAAAAATAATCATATCATAATATCTAATTAAATTAATTATATTTTAATTTAAACTCTTATTGTTTTATAAATTTATTTATTTAAATTCAATTATTAAAATTAAAATCTTACAATTTTAAATTATTGATTAAAATTTATTTAAGGAGAAAAAGAGAGAGAAAAGAGAAAGGAAAAGAAGAAACCATAAGCAAGGAATATGCAATGACTGTGTGAGTTGTTTTCTTTTTCTCCTATTGTTTTACCCGTACTCCAATTTTCCTTGTTGAGAGTATGGCTGGACTGGATTTTTTTGGTTGTTCACTTTGCTGTTTATTTTAATGTGGTGTAGGTTTGAGAACTTTCTACTGCGAGGGAGATATGATATGTAGAATTTGTAGTTTAAAGGGGTGCTCCGATTAGCTTTTATGAAGGATTCTGATTTCAAACATTAATATTTTGGTATTGTACCACTGCGTCTGACGACCATCGCTCCTACATGTCGTAGATAGACTGAGCTCTACTACATCCTCTTCTCTATTGCTGAATGAATGCTCAATCCTTGAACTTGAAAGCCTGCTGTGCATTTGCCAATATTGTATATTGGGTTGCTTTTGTTTTTCTTGCTATCATTAATGGCGTACGTCTCTCTGCTTGCAGTCGGATGATCGATATTTGTGTTCAAGTTAGTGTGTTGGTAAATTTGGTACCGATAAGATTGAGTCGGTGTATAGAAGCGGATGTCATATTTGTTCATTTTTTTTAGTTTTTTTAGTTTAATTTAATTGTTTTAATTTGATTTGGTTTTTTGTTATTTGAACTGGTTTAACATGTTTGGGTGTTTAGCTTATTTCTGCTTTTTATGAATTGGATCTTTAATTTTAATTTTCTAACCCTTTATAACACGAGGAACAATAAAAATATTTAAATTCAAATAGTTGAGATAACTCACAAAATAACTATTTATTAAATTTTTGATAATAAATTAATTTATAAATTTAATTTTTCATCTAATAAAATCATCACTCCCTTAATAAAAATTACTAATAAAATCATCACTCCATTAATAAAAATATAAATTACTCTTAATTAGTTACTGACTAGAAATTTTATATTTTTTAATAATTAAAATATCTCTCTACTTGATTAATATTTTATTTTTTAATAAATTTCTGTTATTATTTTAATAATAAAAATTAAAAAACTATTATTTTAATTCTTAAATATCAGTGAATTTATAAATTTTATCCATTATTTATTTTATTATTATTATTATAAATAATTTTAATTTTTAAAATATAAAAGTAATATTCTATAAATATAAAAATTTTTATACTTATAAAAATTAATTTAAACAGACTCCATAAGTATAAAAATAAATTTTTAATTTTAATTAAATATAAAATTTTTTATACTTGTACAATTAGACGGACTCCTAATAATAAAATTAATTTTTAATTCTATAATTTTTATATATACAGAATATAGAAATTGACATTTAAGAAAATTAAAATTATTAATTATTAATTTTTCATACTTATAAAATATTAATTTATATTATAAAAATTAAAATTATTTACAAAAATATTTGTTACTAAAAATTTATTGAAGGATTAGTGTTTGAGTTTTATTAACATCTGGAGTCCCGGCTTTATTTATTTATTTTCCTTTGAAGACAGAACTCACCCAAGTGAAATAAAATTATGGAAGACGCGAAGCACCCTCGTCTCATCCTCCATGAATTCCTTTCCCTCGATGAATGCAAGGAATTGGAATTCATTCATAAGAGTAGCAGTACTGTGGGCTATCGTCCCAACGTCTTCTCCACCACTTCCTTTCATCTCATCGCTACGAATTGTCTCCACTTTATCATCCCTTTCGTTCCCATCCGTGGTTATTTTTCTTTCCTTTTGTTTTCCTGGTCTGTTAGTTTCCTTCATACCTTGGTCTCTTGTTTTTTTTTTGACTGTTTTCGTTTCGATGACAGAGAGGTTGAAAGAGAAGGTAAAGGAGTTCTTTGGCTGTTAGTATGAGCTATTCGTGGAATTCACTGGTATGATTAGGTTGGTTTTGTGTTTCTTTTTCTCTTTACTCTAATTCTACTAATCCAGCTGCAATGGATCACAGATTTGGTTTTTTTTTTTTTTTTTTTTTTTTTTGTCTGGAATTCGTACTTGGATAGATTTTGATAATTTTCAGCGTAATTGGGAAACTGGGTTTTTGCTTTAGGATTTTTCTAAGACAACAGTTGTTGCAATCTTGCTTGATCATAAATCTTCATCTTGCTTATTTGATCCTGAGTCCTGACGATATGCTGCCTTCTGATCATATTTATCTCTTTGCTTTTGTGAGTTTATCCATTGCTCCATCATTGCGCTATTTTTAGTTCATTTTTTTTTCTCCCTTCCGTATTTTGTATTCCTCGATTCGTTTAATGTCTCTTACATTGCTATCTTCTTTGCATTACGTAATTTAATTTTGCTGAGAGTTTTTCAAGCTTCTCCCTTGGCGAAAATGCAGTCTGTTACTTGAATACTTATGCAAAGGATTTCAAAGTTTTCCTTCTTGAAAACCTTTTCTGGAATGTTTACTCCACTACTGAGGAAAATGTGCATATTCTTCTAAATCTGATCCGCATTTTTTTTTCTAATATGTACTTAACCGTTAGTACATGCAAATTGGGACCCAACTAGCCAAAATGTCAAACTTTCTTTAAAATTATAACTTTGAATTTTATCCACTGATATCTGAAATTTTTTGCCATTCTAATAGAGAGTACAATTCTATAGTTGGAAAGCCTCGGAGTTGCTTATTTCTCACCAGGAAAGTTGCAAGGTAATACAATTATCACAATCACAATGGGAGAAAATTATTGCCTTGAAGTCTTTCGTTTTGATGGATCATCAGCTGGTGGAATTGGTGTTCAGCTGTGTCGACAGCAACCAGAAATGCGAACATTCCTTTGATTGGGCAAACTTTTCTGCTGCCATTATTGCATGGGAAGATTATTTACATAAATTACACAAAGAGTTACTATTGAGCTTACCATATTGGAGAACAGACGGAATTATATACATTGTTCCATTTGAAGGTCCTTGACAAGGGATTTCAAGTTGTTTATAACATTAGTCACTTGAGCTGCAGCATTGGCCGGTTTTGTTGTTTGGCAGTTTCCTTCCCCTTGCACTTCTACGTTTTCTTAATGTATGCATTTCTGCTCTAAGTTGGATTTTCTAATACAATTCAAACAGCATAAGATCAAATTAGTTATGTTGATTTTTTGTGGAATTCGTAAAATGAGTAAAATTGCTCTACATGTTGATTGAAACTCAAAGCAATCCAATGATTGGATCTCTCCTTGTGCTGTGAAAAGGAATGCATGCAAATCATATGACAGTTGATCATCTGGAAAGATGCAGAGTTTCAGCAGAAAGAGAAAGGTAAAATCATCAAAGTTTTTTAAATAAAACTAATTGTAACTACCAATATGAATTTTTACATTTGTACATCAGTATGGAAGCCTACAAAGCATAATTCACCTATGTTTTTTGAAGATCATTACAAATTCTCATTTTTATTTGCATCTGCCCTGCATTTTTTTTTATTTATAATAGTGATGGTATAATCCTATTAGCAATTATCGATTCTTGCATCTTTATGCAGCTGCGTGACTCTCGTTGGATATGCTCCATTGGTGCAAAACACTGCCAAAGGCATCATAGAATGCAAAAGTGGCCGTGGAGTCGGTCATTTGCACTGACATAAATCCTTGGCCATCATAATATAACTTCAATTCCTCTCGATCCCACTTCCTTATATCACCCCTCCAGGCCTTTGAGCCGCCTCCACTTGTTATGAATTGAATGTTGCTGCATTGGGAAACAATTGATTTAGTGTTTTGCATGAACTTTTTTAACGTTGTTTCTTGTGGAAATCTATAGGTTGTACCTGTGACGGCTGCTGATATGCTGGATACAGTGATCATGCCCATTTATGTAAGCATCAACATTATGTTCCTGGGAAAATAATTGAGAAAAAAATGGCAACTTCAAGGTTCATCAATATTCTTTTGGTAATTACTGGCTGATTCATATATTTTTAAATTACCTGCAGAATTGGAACAAGCTGCTGTAGAAGCTCTACTGTGATTCCATGGTGTCCTGCACTTAAGATGGCATGGTGACCAACAACAAGTTTCCATTTTGCATTGGAGCTGCTCAGTGCTGCATCCACATCCTATTACAGAGGTGAAATCAAATCCATCATTACCTTTCCCAGTTGTGCTTTGAGTTATTTGTTTTATTTACCGTTTAATTTTTTAGAATAGCTTTTAAATTTTTGTTTGAAATAAATAAATATAAGAATTCATTTCAACTTTTTCATTATGTCAAATATGGATGTATTAGTATATTTCATAAAATATGCATGGGAATTTTGAAGCATTACCTTCAACAGATTTGCAAGGTAAGTCTCCCTAGGAGAAATACCTTTCCAGTCATAGTTGTGTTCTGGGTTTGTGAAGTAGTCATTCACAAATGGCGATGTGTCCACAAAGAAAATTTCAACAATTTCTACAGAAATAAGTCAAAAAAAAAAAAAATTAAAATATTAATATCAATTATGCCCTGAACAAATCTCAAGCAGTTTGTTTCTTCAGGATTTAAATTTTTAGAAAAGAAATTAAAAATTAGGACTTTCATTTCTTCTTCTTCTTATTTTTTTGTTTACCTGCATTGACTATGAACGACCGCATGCAAAGCCATCTGCTATCCTTTTGTGTGAGGATTGGATTCAACTGTGCTTCAACATCACCTCTGTAATCATGGTTACCCAAAACTGCAGAAAAGAAAATAAGGAAAAAATTAATTAGATTAATGGGTTCATATTTCTCAAACCATTGAATAATATAACAATTGTATTAAATTTGGAGAATTAACATACCCCTGTACCATTGCTTTTGCAAGCTTGGGGCTGTGTAGATATTAGTAAAAGACTCAAAAATTTGGATCATCAATTCCTTTCAAGCCATCTTCATAAAAATTATCTCCAGTAGAGATCACAAAATCTATGTCTAGTTCCTCTCCAATTACTCCCATCTGAAATTCATTTTACCAAATATAAATATATACATTTATCAAAAATGATGATTAATGTCATGTGAAATTCTTTAGAATTCAGGGTTCCTAAGAAAAAACAAAACAAAAATAAATAGAGAAACTTATATACCCAATTCTTCTACGTTACCCAATATTGAAGAGAATTGTTGCACTCTCAGGGTCATGAAATAGATAATTTCAAAAGGGTGAAGAAGAAAAAGCTTATATAATTCATATCGTTATGGAAGGAACTTTCTTTTTATAATATACTAAAAAATAAAAAATATATATATTTGTAGAAATAATTTTGATAAACTATAAAGTCAAAATTGAAATTTATCCTTAAAAACTTGTATATATGGATGTAAAAGCAGGAGAGTAGAGAATTCATATATGAATGTAAAAGAGAAAAAGAAAAACAAGAGAGGACCTGTGAAGCAACTTCAGATTGGTTGAAAAGTCCTCTTCTTCCCCAATCTCCAATCACCAAGAAGCTAAGAGAACCATCGGATTTCAATGGCTGCTGGAAACGTTGAAGCTCAGCCAATGAAGAAGAAAAGCAGAAACAGATGATGAAGGCTGCAAAAATAAGAGAAAGCATGGTGGGTTTTGTGAAGGCCATAGTTGAATTGTGAGATGAAATTGTGAAAAAGTGGATTCTCCAAGCAGAAAATTTAAGGGAAAAATGAGAGTTATCTTTGGCGATTTGGAAGTTGGCCATGCAAATACAATAACCCTTTATAGCTTCGTGGTGGAGGTTGGGTTGCCGTAACTTGTGAGGACATGAAATGAAAGTTGTTTCAAATTCTTTTCATCTTAGCATAGCTAAGTATAAACAAATAAAGGATGATTATTAAATACCATTTTAAAAGCTAACCAATAATAAATTAGTAA
Source organism: Manihot esculenta (assembly GCF_001659605.2). NCBI lineage: Eukaryota > Viridiplantae > Streptophyta > Magnoliopsida > Malpighiales > Euphorbiaceae > Manihot > Manihot esculenta. The sequence continues at coordinate 29,547,607 of NC_035177.2, read as the reverse complement.
ATTGCTCATTAACACTTTTACAAATTAATTTTTTAAGTTGTATTTGTTGTAATTTAAAGTTGTAGCTATTATAGATTGTTCTAAAATTTGGCCCTCTCTGCCTTTGATTTAGGGAAAATTATTATGTAGTATATACAAAGATTTTATTGTAGCTATTAATAATAGTGGGTTCCATATAAGTCTCACTATCATCAATACCAATTATTTTCCTTAGTGCTACCTGAACTTAGGGGTTATAACATAATTTTAATTAATAATAATTTGTAACAAAAAAAATTTGAACTTCAATTGAGGTAACGATAAGCTATCTATGGACTGATTGGTGATGATTGAGCTCTAGAAAAATGAGCGCGGCCTTTGCATTGACATTGTAAATATATATATATTTTTTCCAGCATAGAGCACTACTAACCATACTAGTGCTAACTATGTAAGACTATTAACCCAATTAAAATTGTTTTCAATTATTCCTAAGCCCTAAACTTGTTCATTTTAGAATACCCAAATCTTCCTCTGCATCTCTCCCTCCTTCTCAGATGTCTTAAGCCTGAAGTAGAATTGATCAAATATGCCATTTTTGACAGATAGAAATCAGACAGACCATTCGCTTTTCTCTGTCTTCTGGTTCGTCTATATCTTTCACAATCAACAAAACCAATCTAAAGCTTGATCTAAGTTTTCTAACATTCAAAATTCATTCTAAATCTCATTTTAAGTTTTCTCTAAATTTCTCTACCAAATCCCATCTCTCATTCAACAATTGAATATCAGAATTCATTTCATTTATAGACACTAATCTTCGCTTAATCTTGGGGCAAAAGAAAGAGAAACGGAACAGTCAAGGATAAAATAAAATGGACTGTAGGATTAAAATATTTAACCAAATTGGTGTTCTTTCATTTTCTGAGGGTCCTAGCCGGCAAAAGTAAATATTATGCCACCAAATAATGTCATACCAATTTTTCGGAGCTAAACCAATCAGCTAATGTATATTTTATTGTTATTGAAATTAAAGTTCAGACATTTTTCTGTTACAAATTAATTATTATGTACTACTATATTACAACTCCTTAATTTAGACAGTATCAGTGAAAATCACCCAATTAATAGTCAAAATTTAACTATTTTATATATAATGATTATAATAAAATTTCTCCTAATTCAGCATTAATTAATCTGTCCTTGAATAATTGATAATTAATTAAAAAAAAGTGTGTATAATAAAATATTTTCAAACGTAGATCAAAATGGAAGTAAAGGATAGCTTAGCTAAATTAAATATTTTATAGGTGAAAAGTCTAAATTTATATATTTATAACTTAATTAATGATATAAATTTGGAAAAATAACAATTTAGCCCCTCAAATTTAGTGAAATTTACTAGTTAGTTCATTGATTTAAAAAAACTCATTAAAACATTTTTGAGATATTAAAAAATCTACTAATCAGTTATTTGTTAACTAATCAGTTATTTGTTAACTTTAGACATTGATTTAACTTTAGACATTAAAAAATCTTTCATTTTAGACTTTTCTGAATACTTAATGGCTAAAATTAATGGACGGACTAATTAGTAGATTTTCTAATATCTCATAGATGTTTTAATGTGTTTGTCAAAACCAAAGGGACTAACTAGTGAGTTTCACTAAACCTAAGGTACTAATAGTAATTCTCCCTATAAGTTTTAACTTTTAAATCTATCGTGGGTCATATGGAAGTGTTTAGTTTGGTTACGCATGCAAATAACTAATTGTTGGAATTTGCAATAACAAAAGCTAAATTAGGGGCAAATTAAATACTAAAAAATTAAATAACTAATCTAATATAAGCTCGATCTCATTATATGACAAAGGAAATATTTTACAATAAATAAATATTTGCCAGCAATAACTTAAATAATTTTTTTTTCGAATTTTTCCTTCTCGTAAAATACAAAGACTACAAGTCTACAAGATAACATTATCCCTTCCTCAATCTTAATCCAAGCTCCCATCAGTTTCTTCTTCTTCTTCTTCACCTTGTTCTTGCTTGAAGCAAAATAACTTGCTTAAATGGTAGTAGAGTGAAGCTCTTTGTTCTTGCTCCATTTGTGCAAAATATAGCCAGAAACATCATAGAACACAATTCTACTTGAGTTTGTGTAATCTCCATAGACATGAAAACTTGACCATCATGAAAAACTGCATTTCCTTCGGATTCCACCAATCTACATCTCCTGTCCAAGCTTTCGAGCTGCCTCCGCTCGTCAAAAATTGAAGCAAACTGCAATACATGCACGCACATGCGTGCACACATATAAATAAATCTTCTTTGCGAAGTTTTCCTTCTTGAAAACCTTTTCTGAAATGTTAACTCCACTACTGAGGAAAATGTGCGTATTCCTCTAAATCTAATCTGCTTTTTTTTTTTTTTTCTATATTTACTTAACCGTTAGTACATGCAAATTGGGACCCAAACTAGCCAAAAGGTCAAACTTTCTTTAAAATGGTAACTTCGAATTTTATCCAGTGATATCTGAATCTTTTTGCCATTCTAATAGATAGTACAATTCTATTGTTGGAAAGCCTCGGAGATGCTTATTTCTCACCAGGAAAGTTGCAATGTAATACAAGTATCGCAATCACAAAGGGAGAAAATTATTTCCTTGAAGTCTTTCGTTTGAGGGATCATCAGCTGCTGGAATTGGTGTTCAGCTGTGATGACAACAACCAGAAATGTGAACTTTCCCTTGATTGGGCAAAATTTTCTGCTGCCATTATTGCATGGGAAGATTATTTACATAGATTACACAGAGTTACAATTGAGCTTACCATATTGGAGAACAGAGGGAATTATATACATTGTTCCATTTGAAGGTTCTTGACAAGGGATTTCAAGTTGTTTATAACATTAATCACTTGAGCTGCAACATTGGCCGGTTTTGTTGTTCAGCAATTTCCTTCCCCTTGCACTTTTACGTTTTCTTAATGTATGTATTTCTGTTCTAAGTTGGATTTTCTAATACGATTCAAACAGCATAAGATCAAATTATTTATGTTGATTTTTTGTGGAATCTGTAAAATGAGTAAAATTGCTCTACATGTTGATTGAAACTCAAAGCAATCCAATGATTGGATCTCTCCTTGTGCTCTGAAAAGGAATGCGTGGAAATCACATGACAGTTCATCCTCTGGAAAGATGCAGTGTTCAGCAGAAAGAAAAAGGTAATCATCAAAGTTTTTTAAATAAAACTAACTGTAACTACCAATATGAATTTTTACATTTGTACATCAGTACGGAAGCCTATAAAGCGTAGTTCACCTATGTTTTTTGAGGATCATTACAAATTCTCTTTTTTATTTGCATCTGCCCTGCATTTTTTTTTCTATTTATAATAGTGATGGTATAATCCTATTTGCTATTATCGATTCTTGCATCTTTATGCAGCTGAGTGACTCTCTTTGGATATGCTCCATTGGTGCAAAACACTGCCAAAGGCATCATAGAATGCAAAAGCGGCCATGGAGTCAGTCATTTGCACTGACATAAATCCTTGGCCATCATAATATAACTTCAATTCCTCTGGATCCCACTTCCTTATATCACCCCTCCAGGCCTTTGAGCCGCCTCCACTTGTTATGAATTGAATGTTGCTGCATTGAGAAACAATTGATTTAATGTTTTGCATAAACTTTTTTAATGTTGTTTCTTGTGGAAATCTATAGGTTGTACCTGTGACTGCTGCTGATATGTTGGATACAGTGATCATGCCCGTTTATGTAAGCATCAACATTATGTTCCTGGGAAAATAATAGAGAAAAAAATTGCAACTTCAAGGTTCATGAATATTCTTTTGGTAATTACTGGCTGATTCATTTATTTTTAAATTACCTGTAGAATTGGAACAAGCTGCTGAAGAAGCTCTACTGTGATTCCATGATGTCCTGCACTTAAGATGGCATGGTGACCAACAACAAGTTTCCATTTTGCAGTGGAGCTGCTCAGTGCTGCATCCACATCCTATTACAGAGGTGAAATCAAATCCATCATTACCTTTCCCCGTTGTGGATTGAATTTTTTGTTTTATTTACCCTTTAAATTTTGAGAATAGCTTTTAAATTTCTTTTTGGAATAAATAAATATAAGAATTCATTTCAACTTTTGCATCAAATGTGGATTTATTAGTAAATTTCATAAAATATGCATGTGAATTTTGAAGCATTACCTTCAAAAGATTTGCAAGGTAAGTCTCCCTAGGAGAAATACCTTTCCAGTCATAGTTGTGTTCTGGGTTTGTGAAGTAGTCATTCACAAATGGCGATGTGTCCACAAAGAAAATTTCAACAATTTCTGCAGAAATAAGACAAAAAAAAAAAAAAATTAAAATATTAATATCAATTATGCCCTGAACAAATCTCAAGCAGTTTGTTGCTTCAGGATTTAAATTTTTAGAAAAAAAAAAAATAATAATTAGGACTTTTATTTCTTCTTCTTATTTTTTTGTTTACCTGCATTGACTATAAATGACCTCATGCAAAGCCATCTGCTATCCTTTTGTGTGAGGATTGGATTCAACTGTGCTTCAACATCACCTCTGTAATCATGGTTACCCAAAACTGCAGAAAAGAAAATAATGAAAAAATTAATTAAATTAATGGATTCATATTTCTCAAAGCATTGAATAATATAATAATTGTATTAAATTTGGAGAATTAACATACCACTGTACCATTGCTTTTGCAAGCTTGGGGCTGTGTAGATATTAGTAAAAGACTCATAAAAATTTGGATCATCAATTCCTGTCAAACCATCTTCATAAAAATTATCTCCAGTAGATATCACAAAATCTATGTCCAGTTCCTCTCCAATTACTCCCATCTGAAAATCATTTTACCAAATATAAATATATACATTTATCAAAAATGATTATTGATATCATGTGAATTTCTTCAGAATTTTTTAAAAAATTAAATAGAGAAACTTATGAACCCAAAACTTCTACGTTACTCAATATTGAAGAGAAGTGTTGCATCCAAGAGATAGATAATTTCTTTATAAATTTTTTTCTCTTTTAGCACATCTAAACATATTTTTTTTTTACATATTCATTATTCATTTCTTTATAAAATTTTTTATTCTCAAAGAAAAGAAGAGAATGGTGCAGGAACAAAAATTAATACGAGACTAAAGCAGGAGAAAATTCATCTATGGATGTAAAAGAAGAAAAAGAAAAACAAGAGTACCTGTAAAGCAACTTCAGATTGGTTGTAAAGTCCTCTTCTTCCCCAATCTCCAATCACCAAGAAGCTAAGAGAACCATCAGATTTCAATGGCTGCTGGAAACTTTGAAGCTCAGCCAATGAAGAAAAAGAGCAGAAACAGATGATGAAGGCTGCAAAAATAAGAGGAAGCATGGTGGGTTCTGTAAAGGCCATGGTTGGATTGTGAGTTGAAATTGTGAAAGAACGGATTCTCCAAGCAGAAAATTTAAAGGGGAAGACGAGAGTTATTTTTGGCGATCAAGTTCGATAGTTGGCCATGCAAAGTTATTATATTTAGTATTTGAAACATGCATCGCATATTTTTTTATATACTTGTAATTTAACTTGTTTTTTAAAAAAATTGTTAATTTTTTATAAATAATATTAATATGTTATAATATATAGAATAAGATGCATATTTATTTAATAGCCCTGTGAGTAGAATTCAATGAGAGGAAACATTTACTTCCTAATATTAGTATTGTATTGCTGCTACTAAATATATATCTAACATTTTCTAAATTATTGGACAAGAAAAAGACTCAACTAAAAACTAGACAAAATAAAAAACTTGCCTTGAATGTATGAAGTTCATAAATTTCAACTTATATTAAATAATAAATTTGAAATAATGAAATATTTTGTTTTGTTTTAATTGAAATGGAAGAGGATATTAAGAATAAAAATCTAAAAAAGACTAAGGAATTATTGATTATCAAAAAGGGATAAAAAAGAAACATACAAAATATTATGAGTTTATGAAATTTAGTGCGTGGAACTTCAATTTATGATAATATTTAAATATTTATTTGAAATGAATACTGGAGTGAGTTTCTGATGAAATGCACATATGGCATGTTCTACGTGGCTAAAAGAAGGGAAAAAAAATTTCTTTACCACGTCAAGGATTATTAACCTCAGCAAGATATAGTTTTTTAACCCTTTTGCAATCTCTTTAATTTTGTTTATGATGGTACTTGCCGAGAATTTGGAGGTGACTATAGACCATGTCCTCACCGTCATTGGCTCCCTCTTTCGCTGTAGTTGCAGTTGCAGTTGCATCTGCTCTTACCAACCAGTCGCCGTCTGCCACTTCATCGTCGTCGTCTTCATTCCTGATAGAGGACCTGGCTATGAGATTCATGAGGGATTGTAGTGGTGGCACATAGAAAATTGTAGTTGCACTTGGTCTTTCTTGCTCCCATCCTTGCGAAAGTCTGGGCAGGTCGTACCGAAGTTGTGATACCTGCAAAGATCTTGGCGGTGAGCCTTCTCCCTAGGATGAGCGCATGGACATTCCGTCTAGCCATGTGACCTTCCACATGCGCAATATCTCACCTTGAACTCATACATGCAACAATGATCACAAGAGAAGCATCCACAGGTGAGTTCAAGTCATCACTCAATGAAACTATGATTTAAGTTGAGTGACCATAAATGAAAATTACCCCATAATATACCTATGAAGTAACTTTTATATTAATTTTTATAATTATTATAATTCTCAATATTACTAATATTTGTGATCATTGCATTTCTTAATACTTAAAAGAAAATAAAATATTTTATATAAAAAAATAAAAATATTTGTGAGTTATATAATTGTGATAGCACAGAAAAAGAAAGAATTGTTGTATATTGTTCTTAGGTACAAATAAATATGTATGCCATCATAAAATAAATAAAGAGGAAGATAAATACAAGACTGATTTCAGCTTAAAATTATGTTGTTATCAAGCTAATGACACAGAGATTTTATGCCTTCAATACATGCAATAATTACATTAACATCCCCTCTTAAACTCAAGAGGGTAGAGTAGGCACCATCTTGAGTTTGGAAAGCAAAGTGTGAAAACGTTCAGGAAAATGAGATTTAGTGAATAGACCAGTCGATTGATCAACAGAAGATATGTAACGAAGTTAAACTATGCCATTACGGATGTATTAAGATATGTAATGAAGTTAAACTATGCCATTACAGATGTGTTGTTGAATGAAATAACAATCTATTTCAATATATTTTGTGCATTCATGAAACACATCATTATGAGCAATTTGAATAGCACTTTGATTATCACAATAAAGATTTGTAGCTACAGAGTAATCAATACCCAAATCAACAAGTAACCATCACAACCAAATGAGTACATTAGTGGCATAAGCTAAAGCATGATTTTCTGCTTAAGTACTTGAACGAGAAACTAATGTTCATTTCTTACTTCGCCAAGAAATCAAAGAATCACCTAGAAAGAAACAAAAGCCAGTAGTAGATCATCAATCGGTAGAATCACTTGCCCAGTTAGCATCAACATAGGCTCGTAGATACAAGGAAGGCTGATTTGAGAAATGTAAGCCATGAAAGAGAGTACCCTCGACATAACGAAGGATGTGAAGGACAGATGCATAGTGAGTTGAACGAAGGGCTGACATAAACTGACTTACTACATGAACAACATGTGCAATGTCAAGGCGAGTAAAAGTGAGATAAACAAGACTTCCAACTAATTGCCTGTACAGAGAAGCGTCAGACAGAAGAGTGCCATTCGTGGGAGCAAGACGCATATTCAACTCTAGAGTAGGAGAGATGATTTTGCTGTTGGTTAAACCAGCCTTAGAAATGAGTTCGGATGCATATTTAGCTTGGGAGAGATAAGTACCATTGGAAGAATGAGTAACCTCAAGACCCAAAAAATAACTCAGTAATCCTAAATCCTTCATTTCAAAAGATTGACAAAGATGGTGCTTAAGTGCAGTGATTCCATTCGCATCATTAACAATGATGATCATATCATCAAAATAAAATAATAATAGAATAATACCTTTATCGGATTTTCGAAGGAATAGAGCAGAAAAATAAGAACTTTGATGAAAACCATGTTGAATAACAATATTGTTGAACTTAGAAAACCAAGCACGGGGAGCTTGATTAAGACCGTACAAGGCTTTTCAAAGATGACAAACTTTAATTTGGTGGATGATCATAGTGGATGAGCATAACCTGGTGGAGGTTGCATATATACTTCTTTAGAAAGTTCTCCATTAAGAAAAGCATTTTTGATATCCATCTGAGACAGAGACCATTGTTTAGTAGCAGCGATAGCAATTAAGCTGGGCACTGATGTAAGGCGAGCAATTGGAGCAAATGTCTCCTCATAATTAATGTCGTATTCTTGAGTATACCCCTTAGCAACAAGACGTGCTTTGTGACGTTCAATTGTACCATCGGAACGAGTCTTGATCTTGTAAATCCAACCAAGGATTTTCCTGCAGGCAAATCAACTAAATCCCAAGTGCTATTTTTTTTTTCAATGCTTGTAATTCTTCAGTCATGGCTTTTTGCTATAGAGGATTAGTATAAGCCTCGTGGTAGGTACGAGGTTCATAAAGGGAGCTAACAGTTGAAAAATAATGGTAGTCATGTTGATAAGTAGGAGTTTCCCTTACCCGAGTGGAACGACGAAGAGGACTGGTGGAAGGAGGGGGAGCCTCATCCATAACATATATATTGGGAGAGGATGTAATAGGAGGTGCTTGATTGAGCTCAATTGAAGAGGTACCTATTGCAAAATTACGGAGATCATATGGAAACAACTCAATGGAAGGGTCAGTAAAGAAATGAGTAATTGAAAAGGAAGACATAGTTGAAAACTTACGATGTTCCAAAAGACAACATGACGAGAAATTCGAAGACTTTAAGAGATGGGATCACAACATCGATAACCCTTTTGTTCTATGGAATATCCAAGAAAATAACACAGGCAGGATCGAGGTTGTAATTTGTTATATTTATGTGGTTGTAAATGCACAAAGCAAGCACAACCAAAAACTTTGAGAAGACTATAATTGGGGGAGGTTTCAAATAATCATTCATAGGGAGATTGCTTACCAATAGTAGGTGATGGAATGCGATTGATGATATGAACAGTTGTGAGAGTAACTTCTCCTAAAAAACATTCAAGACATAAAGAAGAAAAGAGAATAGTACGAATAGTTTTTAGAATGTGCCAATATTTCCTTTCAGCTCTACCATTTTACTAAGATGTGCCTGGACAAGAGTGTTGTAAAATAGTGCCTTGCTTTTTGAGAAATTTAAAATGATTTTGCTCTTTGTATTCCATTGCATTATCAGTTCGGAGAATTTTAATAGGACAAGAAAATTGCATTTAAAACATTTGAGCAAAACTAAAATAAATGGCAGGTAACTCAGAGTGACTATGCATGAGATAGATCCAAGTAAATCGAGAGTAATCATTGATAGAAATAACAAAATATCGACAGCTACTAAAGGTATGAACAGGAGCAGGGACCCAAGTGTTTGAATGAATTAAATCAAAAGGTTAGGTAGAAATTGACTCACTAAGAGAGATGTTTGTTTAGCAAGTTGACATGAATGACAATCAATAATATCATGTTTTACATTTCCTAGATATCCTGTGGAAACAAAAAACTATAAATGACCAAGGGAGATATGACCTAACCGTGAATGCTAAAGAGTCAACAGAGATGGAGAAGAAACTGAAGTAGCGGTGGTGGAGCAAGCATACATTTTTAGAGTATTGAGCTCAAATAAACGGCCAACTTTACACCATGTCCCAATGGTCTGATTTGTTTGAGGATCCTGAATAACACAACCAGAAGAAGAAAAGCGAACCTCATAACCCATATCACATAGTTGACCAACAGATAAAAGATTGAGACTAAATTTTGGAACAAGATATATGTTAGAGAGAGATAAAGAAGGAGTATAGACATAACCAACATGTATGATAAACATTTGAGAACCATCAGCAATATGTATGTTAGATAAAGAAGAGGTGGATTGTTTTGAGACGAATAAATCAGGATTGGTGGTCATATGATTGAAGCAAACAGTGTCAAATAACTAAAAATTTTAAAAATTTGTACCTATGGTAACAAACATGGCAGGTGAGAAAAGATTACCAGTTACGACAGATCGGTGTTGGAGAAAGTCTTGAAGATCTTGCATTGAAAAAGATGGTGAATGAGAGTTGAAGGTAACTATGTCTGTACTGTCATCTGGAGTGACTGAAGCAGTAGTGCATGAATTTTGGTGTGATTTATATTGATCAATCCCAAAAGATCTTTTATGGGCCAACATGCAACAATCAAAGATGTGATGTCTAGGCTTCTTGCAATAGCAACACTCTATAGGACTATTTTTGGAGAAGGAGCAACAATAACAATAATGTCAGAAGAAGTATTACTAATAGCCATAACCATATCAGTCCGTTAAATGTGTAGAGAGCCAAGACATGTTTCTTCTGAAATCAATTGTGAAACAGCTTGATCAAGTGTAGGTAGTGGAATCATATGCAGAAGAGAAGCCCAACTGGATTCAAATTTATCTTTTAAAGCCATCAAAAATTGGATCAATTTGTCTTCATTTCTGGATTCTTAAAATTTTTGTGCATCAACGGGATTCTCCTAAACAGGTTCTGAAAGAGTAATTTGATCCCAAATAGATCTCATATGAGCATAAAAAACGTGGATTGATTGTCCACGATCGTGGTTTATTTGATGCAAAGTATTGGGAAGATGATAGTAGAAAGTAAGATCATTAGTTACATATTGGTGTTTAAGCATGTCTCAGATTTCCTTAGCCGTTGCAAAATATCCGAACTCTTCACAGATGGAAGGAACAACAATGTTGCGGAACCAGGTGATGATTTGGTGATTTATGCAGTCCCAGTCTTCTAGTCTCTCGATATGCTTGGTGTCATTTTTATCTGTTTTAACAGGGGCAGTGATATCACCGATGACTATTTTCCAAAGCTTTATGTCTTTCAAGAAACTGGTCATCGTTACTATCATTTAAAACAATATCAAACTATTATGTCAGATCAAATTTCAAAGAAAACCATTGTTAATGAGACAGAAAGAGGGATTGAAGTGGCTAATAAAAAGAAAAGTTAGAGCGTAATTCTGACACCATGATAATTAAAAATGAGAAAGAAAAAAAGAGAAAGAATTGTTATATATTGTTCTTAGATCGAGATAAATATATATATTAGCATAAAATAACTAAAAAATAAGATAAATACAAGACTCATTTTAGCCAAAATTTACACTGTTATCAAGCTAATGACACATAGATTTTAGTTCTTCAAATTCCATGATATGGTATATATATACATATAAAATAATAATATTTTTTAAAAAAGTAATAAATATGTCATTTTTATTCGGTACTCATTCACTTCAACTTATTTTTTATAAAAAAGTATTAACTAAAATAATTAATATAAAAATAATCATATCATAATGTCTAATTAAATCAATTGTATTTTATTTTAAAATCTTATTGTTCTATAAATTTATTTATCTAAATTCAATTATTAAAATTAAAATTTTATAATTTTAAATTATTAATTAAAATTTATTTAAGGAGAAAAGGAGAGAGAAAAGAGAAAGAAAAAAGAAGAAACTTTCGACAAGGAACATGCAACGGATGTGTAAATTATTTCCTTTCTCTCTATTGTTTGACCCCTCGTCCCTAATTTTTCTCGTCGAGAGTGTGGCTGGACTGGATTTTTTGTTTTTTTCGCTTTGTTGTTTCTTTTGATATAGTGTAGATTTGAGAGTTTTCTGCTGCGAGAGAAATAATATATTGAACATGTAGTTTAAAGGGGTGCTCTGATTGGTTTCTATGAAAGATTCTGATTTAAACGATATTAGTATCTCAGTATCACACCACTACGTTTGACGACCATTACTTTCATATATCGTAGATAGACTGATCTCTAATATATCCTCTCTTTTATGTTGTATGAATGCTCGATCCTTAGCTTGAAGGCCTGATGTGTATTTGCCTGTGTTGCATATTGGTTTGCTTTAGCTTTTCTTGCGGTCATGGATGACCTAGTCTCTTTCTGCTTATGGTTGGATGATCAATATTTGTGCTCCACTTTTGAAATAGTGTGTTGGTGAGTTAGGTGTTCATAGGGTTGAGTCTGAGCATGGAGACTAATGTCGTGTTTGTTTATTTTCTTAATTCGTTTTCAATTTGATTTAATTATTTTAGATCAATTTATTTTTTATTTTTTGGACTAGACTATTGTGTTTAGGGATTTAGGCTTATTTCTACTTTTTATGGATTGAACCTTTAATCTTAATTTTTTAACTCTTTATAGCACGATGGACAATAAAAAATATTTAAACTCTAATAGTTGAGATCCGACAAAACTCATAAAATAGTTAATTATTAAATTTTTGATAACAAATTAGTTCATAAATTTAATTTTTCCCTAATAAAATCATCATTCCATTAATAAAATTTACTAATAAAATGTTAATAAAAAGTATAAATTACTGTTATTAATAAAAAGTATAAATTACTGTTAATTAATTATTGACTAAAAGTTTTATATTTTTTAATGTTTAAAATATTTCTCTACTTGATTAATATTTTATTTTTTAATAAATTTCTTTCATTATTTTAATAATAAAAAATTAAAATTATTATTTTAATTCTTAAATATCAGTGAATTTATAGATTTTATACATTATTTATTTTATTATTATTATAAATAATTTTAATTTTTAAAATATAAAATTAATATTCTATAAATATAAAAATTTTCATACTTATAAAAATTAATTTAAACAGACTCCATAAGTATAAAAATCAATTTTTAATTTTAATTAAATATAAAAATTGTTATACTTGTACAATTAGACGGACTCCTAATAATAAAATTAATTTTTAATTCTATAATTTTCATATTTACAGAATATAGAAATTAGCTTTTAAGAAAATTAAAATGATTAATTATTAATTTTTATACTTATAAAATATTAATTTTATATTTTAAAAATTAAAATTATTTACAATAATGTTTGTTATTAAAAATTTATTGAAGGATCAGTGTTTGAGTTTTATTAACATCTGGAGTCCCTATAAATTCGCTTTATTTATTGAAGGATTAGCGTTCGAGTTTTATTGACATCTGGAGTCCCTATAAATACGCTTTATTTATTTATTTTCCTTTGAAGACAGAACTCATCAAAGTGAAGTTAACCAGTAGATTGAGAAATAAAATTATGGAAGACGCGAAGCACCCTCGTCTCATCCTCCATGAATTCCTTTCCCTCGATGAATGCAAGGAATTGGAATTCATTCATAAGAGTAGCAGTACTGTGGCTATCGTCACAACGTCTTCTCCACCACTCTCTCTCATCTCATCGCTACGAATTGTCCCCACTTTATCATCCCTTTCGTTCCCATCCGAGGTTATTTTTCTTTCCTTTTGTTTTCCTGGTCTGTTAGTCTTCATTCCTTGGTCTCTTGTTTTTTTTTTTTTTTTTTTTTTTTTTGACTCTTTTCGTTTCGATGACAGAGAGGTTGAAAGAGAAGGTGGAGGAGTTCTTTGGCTGTTAGTATGAGCCATTCGTGGAATTCACTGGTTTGATTAGGTTGGTTTTGTATTTCTTTTTCCCTTTACCCTAATTCTACTACTCCAGCTCCAATGGATCACAGATTTGTTTTTTTTTTCCTTGGAATTCGTACTTGGATAGATTTTGATAATTTTTAGTGTAATTGGGAAACTGGGTTTTTGCTTTAGGATTTTTCTAAGACAACAATTGTTGCAATCTTGCTTGATCATAAATCTTCATCTTGCTTATTTGATCCTGAGTCCCGACGATATGCTGCCTTCTGATTCTGAATCAGCTGGACTAAAGGAGCCAGCATTGGATGGCACAGTGATGATAATAGGCTCTATCTGAAATAACGGGACTTCACGGTAAGTGATCATATTTATTTCTTTGCTTTTGTGAGTTTATCCGTTGCTCCATCATTACGCTATTTTTCTTTCTTTTTTTTTTCTCCCTTCCGTATTTTGTATTCCTTGATTCGTTTAATGTCTCTTACATTGCTATCTTCTTTGCATTACGTTATTTAATTCTGCTAAGAGTTTTTCATGCTTCTCTCTTGGCGAAAAGGCAGTCTGTTACTTGAATACTTATGCAAAGATTTCAAAGCTTTCCTTCTTGAAAACCTTTTCTGGAATGTTTACTCCACTACTGAGGAAAATGTGCATATTCTTCTAAATCTAATCTGCTTTTTTTTTTTTCTATATGTACTTAACCGTTAGGACATGCAAATTGGGACCCAGACTAGCCAAAAGGTCAAACTTGCTTTAAAATGGTAACTTTGAATTTTATCCACTGATATCTGAAATTTTTTGCCATTCTAATTGATAGTACAATTCTATTGTTGGAAAGCCTCGGAGTTGCTTATATCGGACCAGGAATGTTGCAAGGTAATACAATTATCACAATCACAAAGGGAGAAAATTAGCTTGAAGTCCTTCGTTTTGATGGATCATCAGCTGGTGGAATTGGTGCTCAGCTGTGTCCACAGCAACCAGAAATGTGAACGTTCCTTTGATTGGGCAAACTTTTCTGCTGCCATTATTGCATGTGAAGATTATTTACATAAATTACACAAAGAGTTACTATTGAGCTTACCATATTGGAGAACAGATGGAATTATATACATTGTTCCATTTGAAGGTTCTTGACAAGGGATTTCAAGTTGTTTATAACATTAGTCACTTGAGCTGCAGCATTGGCTGGTTTTGTTGTTCGGCAATTTCCTTCCCCTTGCACTTCTACGTTTTCTTAATGTATGTATTTCTGCTCTAAGTTGGATTTTCTAATACAATTCAAACAGCATAAGATCAAATTATTTATGTTGATTTTTTGTGGAATCCGTAAAATGAGTAAAATTGCTCTCCATGTTGATTGAAACTCAAAGCAACCCAATGATTGGATCTCTCCTTGTGCTCTGAAAAGGAATGCGTGGAAATCACATGACAGTTCATCATCTGGAAAGATGCAGTGTTTCAGCAGAAAGAAAAAGGTAAAATCATCAAAGTTTTTTAAATAAAACTAATTGTAACTACCAATATGAATTTTTACATTTGTACATCAGTATGGAACCTACAAAGCATAATTCACCTATGTTTTCTGAAGATCATTACAAATTCTCATTTTTATTTGCATCTGCTCTGCATTTTTTATTTATTTATAATAGTGATGGTATAATCCTATTAGCAATTATCGATTCTTGCATCTTTACGCAGCTGCGTGACTCTCTTTGGATATGCTCCATTGGTGCAAAACACTGCCAAAGGCATCATAGAATGCAAAAGTGGCCGTGGAGTCGGTCATTTGCACTGACATAAATCCTTGGCCATCATAATATAACTTCAATTCCTCTGGATCCCACTTCCTTATATCACCCCTCCAGGCCTTTGAGCCGCCTCCACTTGTTATGAATTGAATGTTGCTGCATTGAGAAACAATTGATTTAGTGTTTTGCTTGAACTTTTTTAACGTTGTTTCTTGTGGAAATCTATAGGTTGTACCTGTGACGGCTGCTGATATGCTGGATACAGTGATCATGCCCATTTATGTAAGCATCAACATTATGTTCCTGGGAAAATAATTGAGAAAAAAATGGCAACTTCAAGGTTCATCAATATTCTTTTGGTAATTACTGGCTGATTCATATATTTTTAAATTACCTGTAGAATTGGAACAAGCTTCTGTAGAAGCTCTACTGTGATTCCATGGTGTCCTGCACTTAAGATGGCATGGTGGCCAACAACAAGTTTCCATTTTGCATTGGAGCTGCTCAGTGCTGCATCCACATCCTATTACAGAGGTGAAATCAAATCCATCATTAGCTTTCCCAGTTGTGCATTGAATTATTTGTTTTATTTACCCTTTAATTTTTTAGAATAGCTTTTAAATTTTTGTTTGGAATAAATAAATATAAGAAATTTCAACTTTTGCATTATGTCAAATATGGATTTATTAGTAAATTTCATAAAATATGCATGTGAATTTTGAAGCATTACCTTCAACAGATATGCAAGGTAAGTCTCCCTAGGAGAAATACCTTTCCAGTCATAGTTATGTTCTGGGTTTTTGAAGTAGTCATTCACAAATGGAGATGTGTCTACAAAGAAAATTTCAACAATTTCTACAGAAATAAGACAAAAAGAAAAAAAAGAAAATTAATATCAATTATGTCGTGAACAAATCTCTAGCAGTTTGTTGCTTCAGGATTTAAATTTTTAGAAAAAAAAAAAAATTAGGACTTGTACATCTTCTTATTATTATTTTTTATTTACCTGCATTGACTATAAATGACCTCATGCAAAGCCATCTGCTATCCTTTTGTGCGAGGATTGGATTCAACTGTGATTCAACATCACCTCGGTAATCATGGTTACCCAAAACTGCAGAAAATAAAATAATGAAAAAATTAATTAAATAAATGGTTTCATATTTCTCAAAGCATTGAATAATAAATAATTGTATTAATTTTCAGTGTATTAACATACCACTGTACCATTGCTTTTGCAAGCTTGGGGCTGTGTAGATATTAGTAAAAGACTCATAAAAGTTTGGATCATCAATTCCTGTCAAGCCATCTTCATAAAAATTATCTCCAGTAGATATCACAAAATCTATGTCTAGTTCCTCTCCAATTACTCCCATCTGAAAATCATTTTACCAAATATAAATATATACATTTATCAAAAAAGATGATTAATGTCATGTGAAATTCTTCAGAATTCAGGGTTCCTAAAAATTAAAACAAAAAAAATTAAATAGAGAAACTTATAAACCCAATTCTTCTACGTTACTCAATATTGAAGAGAATTGTTGCACTCTTAGGGTCAAGAAATAGATAATTTCAAATGGCTGAAGAAGAAAAAGCTTATATAATTCATATCGTTATGGAAGCAACTTTCTTTTTATAATATACTAAAAAAAAATTATTTGTAGAAATAATTTTGATAAACTATAAAGTCAAAATTAAAATTTATCCTTAAAAACTTGTATATATGGATGTAAAAGCAGGAGAGTAGAGAATTCATATATGGATGTAAATGAGAAAAAGAAAAACAAGAGAGGACCTGTGAAGCAACTTCAGATTGGTTGAAAAGTCCTCTTCTTCCCCAATCTCCAATCACCAAGAAGCTAAGAGAACCATCAGATTTCAATGCCTGCTGGAAACGTTGAAGCTCAGCCAATGAAGAAAAAGAGCAGAAACAAATGATGAAGGCTGCAAAAATAAGAGGAAGCATGGTGGGTTTTGTGAAGGCCATGGTTGAATTGTGAGTTGAAATTGTGAGAAAATGGATTCTCCAAGCAGAAAATTTAATGGAAAAATGAAGGTTATTTTTGGGGATCAAGTTCGGGAGTTGGCCATGCAAATACAATCCTTTATAGCTTCGTGGTGGAGGTTGGGTGGCCGTAACTTGTGAGGACATGAAATCAAAGTTGTTTCAAATTCTTTTCATCTTAGCATAACTAACTATAAATAAATAAAGGATGATAATTAAATACCATTTTAAAAGCTAACCAATAATAAATTAGTAAATTGCTCATTAACACTTTTACAAATTAATTTTTTATGTTGTATTTGTTGTAATTTAAAGTTGTAGCTATTTATATATCTTTTCAAATTAATCCCTTAAATTTTCCTTTAGTTTTGAATATCATAATCACATTAAATTTCACATTCAAAAAAAGTTTTGTTATCAATTATAAAAATATATCAACAATCTTAATTTTATGTGACATAAAAATTTATTTATAATTATTTTATCCCTATGTAATCAATTTTTTAGTTATTATTATATGAATATATTTTATTATCCAAAACATTAATTAATTAAAAAATATATTATGTATTTTTATTGATTGTTCAATGGCTCATTAAGGTTAGTTTTATTAAATGTTAGTTTCACATTTCAGGAATATGCTTTAGTCTCTTATGTCCTAGTTTTTATTATGATATCTTCATATTATATTTTTCGTTTAATGTCTTTAAATTACATATTGAATGTATTGGTAGATTTACTAAAAAGTATGGTATGGACCCTATTAAGTTTTTTTTTTTTAATTATTTAAATGTAATTGTAGAAAGATAATATTTTATTGTTGTATTTCATAATAAAGATTACAACCTATTTATATATAAAAGACAGTATCTAAATAGGAAGGAAAATCAAGTTTATTATTAGACAATCCCTAAGATTAAGCAACTAATCCTTTTATCAATATTTACTTCCTATATTAATATATTTACTTCTTATAATCTATAACACTCCCCCTCAAGTTGGAGCATAAATGTTAATCATGCCCAACTTGTTACATATATAATCAACTCGTTCCATACAACTTAGCAGACACCGAATTTGTGAACCCAACTTCTTCCAATAATTAACGTACCCACAAAACTTCACAAACGGTTTTTGCCATGACTCAACATTCAGGATCAGCACTAGAACGGGAGACCATATTTTCTCAGCTTGGTAAAATGTCCTACACACATCATAAATACGAGAAATATTCCCTTTGCCAGAATATAGAAATTCCAAATACTCCATTAATTTTTTTAACAAATTCAGAATGATTAATAAGACTAATCACCTTACTGTGAATAGAATTTCGAATCAGTGAACAGTACTCGTGACTTGTGAACAGTACCCGATGAACAGTACTCGTGAACAGTACTCGTGAACAGTGCCCGATGAACAGTACTCGTGAACAATACCTGATGAACAGAGCCCTAAGTCTCCAAATGTTACCCTTTATGGATAACTCAAAAGAACAGAGCCCTAAGTCTCCAAATGTAAATAACCCAAGCGAACAGAGCCCTGAGTCTCCAAATGTTACCCTTTATGAGTAACCAAATGAATAGAGTCCTAAGTCTCCAAATGTTACCTTTTATGAGTAATCCAAATAAACAGAGTCCTAAGTATCTAAATGTTACCCTTAATGAGTAACCAAATGAACAGAGCCCTAGGTCTCCAAATGTTACCCTTTTATGGGTAATCCAAATGAACAGAGCCCTAGTTCTCTAAATGTTACCCTTTTATGGGTAACCCAAATAAACAGAGCCCTAAGTCTCCAAAAGTTAGTAACCTAAATGAATAGTAACAAAAAAAAGCCTCCACCCAACACCCAAACGAACTGCAAATTTGACAAGGGAGCAGCTGCAAGGCGACTTTGGCATCTCTTTAGGTGAATGGTGAGAGACAAATATTATCCTGGCTCTGATACCATGTAGAAAGATAATATTTTATTGTTGTATTTCATAATAAAGATTACAACCTATTTATATATAAAAGACAGTATCTAAATAGGAAGGAAAATCAAGTTTATTATTATATAATCCCTAAGATTAAGCAACTAATCCTTTTATCAATATTTACTTCCTATATTAATATATTTACTTCCTATAATCTATAACAGTAATAAAATATATAATGTATAAAAAAAATAAATGTACTAACTATTATTATGTGATAAAAGTACAGTTTATAAATTTTTATTAATTATAACAATTATACATTGTTCTAAAATTTGGCACTCTCTGCCTTTAATTTAGGGAAAATTATTATGTAGTATATACAAAGATTTTATTGTACCTATTAATAATTGTGGGTTCCATATAAGTCATAGTATAATAATAGTAAGTTATTTTCATTGGTGCTACCTGAACTTAGAGGTTATAACATAATGCTAGTTAATAATAATTTATGAAAAAAAAATCTGAACTTCAATTTAGGTAACGATAAGCTATCTATGGCCTGATCGGTAATGACTGAGCTCCAGAAAAATGACATGGCCTTTGCATTGACATTGTAAATATATTTTTTTCCAGCACAGATCACTACTAACCATACTAGTGCTAACTATGTAAGACTATTAACCTAATTAAAATTGTTTTCAATTATTCATATGCCCTAAACTTGTTCATTTTAGAATACCCAAATCTTCTTCTGCATCTCTCCCTCCTCCTCAGATGTCTTAAGCCTCAAATAGAATTGATCAAATATACCATTGGTTGCAGAAGAGGTGAAGGTGTGGGATGGAGGTTGTGATTAAAACTTCTTAGACAGATAGAAATCAGATAGACAATTTGCATCTCTCTAAAGCTCATTTTAAGTTTTCTCTAAATTTCTCTATTGAATCCCATCTCTCATTCAACAATTGAATATCAGGATTCATTTTGTTTGGAAACACTAATCTTTCACTTAATCATGGGGCAAAAGAAAGAGAAACGGGAGGGTCAGTACAAAATAAAATGGACTGTAGAATTAAAATATTTAACCAAATTGGTGTTCTTTCATTTGCTAAGGGTCCTAGCCGGCCAAAGTAAATACTAACAATGCCACCAAATAATATATATTTTATCATTATCGAAATCAAAGTTCAGACATTTTTCTGTTACAAATTAATTATTATGTTGTACTATATTACAACTCCTTATTTTAGATAGCATCAGTGAAAATGACCCAATCAATAGTCAATATTTAACTATTTTACATATAACAATTATATTATAAAATTTCTCCTAATTCAGCATTAATTAATCCGTCCTTGAATAATTCATGTTTAATTAAAAAAAAGTGTGTATAATAAATTATTTTCAAACAGAGATCAAAATGGAAGTAAAGGGTAGCTTAGCTAAAATAACATAAAATTATTTTGTAGGTGACAAGTTCAAATTTATATATTTATAACTCAATTAATGATATTAGTTTGAAAAAATAACTATTTAGTCATTCAGGTTTAGTAAAACTTACTAGTTAGTTCATTAATTTAAAAAAATATATTAAAACGTTTCTGAGGTATTAAAAAAATCTACTAATCACTCTTTCGTTAACTTTTGACATTTAGTGTTCTACTATTTAATCTTTATAATATGAATAAAATTTATTAATTGGTCCTTTAGTTTTATAAAAATTAAACTAATTAGCCTGTCATTTTAGACTTTTCTTAGCACCTAATGGTTAAAATTAATAGAGGACTAATTAGTAGATTTATAATACCTCAGGGACGTTTTAATGTGTTTTTCAAAACCAAAGGGACTAACCAGTGAGTTTCGCTAAACCTGAGGGACTAGATATGAATTCTCCCTATAAGTTTTAACTTTTAAATCTATTGTGGGTCATATGCAAGTGTTTTGTTTGGTTATCGCATGCAAATAACTAATTGTTGCAATTTGCAAAAGATAACGAAAGCTAAATTAGGGGCAAATTAAATACTAAAAAAATAAATAACTAATCTAATATAAGCTCGATCTCATTATATGGCGATGGAAATATTTTACAATAAATAAATATTTGCCAGCAATGACTTAAATAATATTTTTTCTAATTTTTCCTTCTCATAAAATACAAAGACTACAAGTCTACAAGATAACATTATCCCTTCCTCAATCTTAATCCAAGCTCCCATCAGTTTCTTCTTCTTCTTCACCTTGTTCTTGCTTGAACCAAAATAACTTGCTTAAATGGTAGAGCGAAGCTCTTTGTTCTTGCTCCATTTTTGCAAAATATAGCCAGAAACATCATAGAACACATTATCTACTTGAGTTTGTGTAATCTCCATGGACATGAAACCTTGACCATCATGATAAAACTTCATTTCCTTCGGATTCCACCAATCTACATCTCCTCTCCAACCTTTCGAGCTGCCTCGGCTCGTCAAAAATTGAAGCAAACTGCAATACATGCATGTGCATGCGTACACACATATAAATAAATCTTCTTTGCAAAGTTTTCATTCTTGAAAACCTTTTCTGAAATGTTTACTCCACTACTGAGGAAAATGTGCATATTCTTCTAAATCTGATCTGCATTTTTTTTTCTATATGTACTTAACCGTCAGTACATGCAAATTGGGACCCAGACTAGCCAAAAGGTCAAACTTTCTTTAAAATGGTAACTTTGAATTTTATCCACTGATATCTGAATTTTTTTGCCATTCTAATAGATAGTGCAATTCTACTGTTGGAAAGCCTCGGAGTTGCTTATTTCTCACCAGGAAAGTTGCAAGGTAATACAATTATCACAATCAAAAGGGAGAAAATTATTGCCTTGAAGTCTTTCGTTTGAGGGATCATCAGCTGGTGGAATTGGTGTTCAGCTGTGACGACAACAACCAGAAATGTGAACGTTCCTTTGATTGGGCAAAATTTTCTGCTGCCATTATTGCATGGGAAGATTATTTACATAAATTACACAGAGTTACTATTGAGCTTACCATATTGGAGAACAGAGGAAATTATATACGGTGTTTCATTTGAAGGTTCTTGACAAGGGATTTCAAGTTGTTTATAACATTAGTCACTTGAGCTGCAGCATTGGCCGGTTTTTTTGTTTGGCAATTTCCTTCCCCTTGCACTTTTACGTTTTCTTAATGTATGTATTTCTTCTCTAAGTTGGATTTCTAATACAATTCAAACAGCATAAGATCAAATTATTTATGTTGATTTTCTGTGGAATCCGTAAAATGAGTAGAATTGCTCTACATGTTTGATTGAAACTCAAAGCAATGCAATGATTGGATCTCTCCTTGTGCTCTGAAAAGGAATGCGTGGAAATCAAACGACAGTTCATCCTCTGGAAAGGGGCAATGCTTCATCAGAAAGAAAAAGGTAAAATCATCAAAGATTTTTAAATAAAACTAATTGTAACTACCAATATGAATTTTTACATTTGTACATCAGTATGGAAGCCTATAAAGCATAGTTCACCTATGTTTTTTTGAAGATCATTACAAATTCTCTTTTTTATTTGCATCTGCCCTGCATTTTTTTTTTCTATTTATAATAGTGATGGTATAATCCTATTAGCAATTATCGATTCTTGCATCGTTATGCAGCTGCGTGACTCTCTTTGGATATGCTCCATTGGTGCAAAACACTGCCAAAGGCATCATAGAATGCAAAAGTGGCCGTGGAGTCGGTCATTTGCACTGACATAAATCCTTGGCCATCATAATATAACTTCAATTCCTCTGGATCCCACTTCCTTATATCACCCCTCCAGGCCTTTGAGCCGCCTCCACTTGTTATGAATTGAATGTTGCTGCATTCAGTAACAATTGATTTAGTGTTTTGCATAAGCTTTTTTAACGTTGTTTCTTGTCGAAATCTATAGGTTGTACCTGTGACTGCTGCTGATATGTTGGATACAGTGATCATGCCCGTTTATGTAAGCATCAACATTATGTTCCTGGGAACATAATTGAGAAAAAAATGGCAACTTCAAGGTTCATCAATATTCTTTTGGTAATTACTGGCTGATTCATATATTTTTAAATTACCTGTAGAATTGGAACAAGCTGCTGTAGAAGCTCTACTGTGATTCCATGGTGTCCTGCACTTAAGATGGCATGGTGACCAACAACAAGTTTCCATTTTGCATTGGAGGTGCTCAGTGCTGCATCCACATCCTATTACAGAGTTGAATTCTAATTCATCATTACCTTTCCCAGTTGTGCATTGAATTATTTGTTCTTCAAAATTGTCTTTTGAACTCTTATATACCCTTTAAATTTTGAGAATAGCTTTCAAATTTTGTATGTCAAATATGGATTTATTAGTAAATTTCATAAAATATGCATGTGAATTTTGAAGCATTACCTTCAACAGATTTGCAAGGTAAGTCTCCCTCGGAGAAATACCTTTCCAGTCATAGTTGTGTTCTGGGTTTGTGAAGTAGTCATTCACAAATGGAGATGTGTCCACAAAGAAAATTTCAACAATTTCTACAGAAATAAGACAAAAAGAAAAAATTATTAATATCAACTATGGCCTGAACAAATCTCAAACAGTTTGTTGCTTCAGGATTTAAATTTTTAGAAAAAAAATTAAAAATTAGGACTTTTATTTCTTCTTCTTATTTTTTTGTTTACCTGCATTGACTATAAATGACCTCATGCAAAGCCATCTGCTATCCTTTTGTGCGAGGATTGGATTCAACTGTGCTTCAACATCACCTCTGTAATCATGGTTACCCAAAACTGCAGAAAAGAAAATAATGAAAAAATTAATTAAATTAATGGATTCATATTTCTCAAAGCATTGAATAATATAATAATTGTATTAAATTTGGAGAATTAACATACCACTGTACCATTGCTTTTGCAAGCTTGGGGCTGTGTAGATATTAGTAAAAGACTCATAAAAATTTGGATCATCAATTCCTGTCAAACCATCTTCATAAAAATTATCTCCAGTAGATATCACAAAATCTATGTCCAGTTCCTCTCCAATTACTCCCATCTGAAAATCATTTTACCAAATATAAATATATACATTTATCAAAAATGATTATTGATATCATGTGAATTTCTTCTGAATTTTAAAAAAAAAATTAAAATAGAGAAACTTATGAACCCAAAACTTCTACGTTACTCAATATTGAAGAGAAGTGTTGCATCCAAGAGATAGATAATTTCTTTATAAATTTTTTTCTCTTTTAGCACATCTAAACATTTTTTTTTTTACATATTCATTATTCATTTCTTTATAAAATTTTTTATTCTCAAAGAAAAGAAGAGAATGGTGCAGGAACAAAAATTAATACGAGACTAAAGCAGGAGAAAATTCATCTATGGATGTAAAAGAAGAAAAAGAAAAACAAGAGTACCTGTAAAGCAACTTCAGATTGGTTGTAAAGTCCTCTTCTTCCCCAATCTCCAATCACCAAGAAGCTAAGAGAACCATCAGATTTCAATGGCTGCTGGAAACTTTGAAGCTCAGCCAATGAAGAAAAAGAGCAGAAACAGATGATGAAGGCTGCAAAAATAAGAGGAAGCATGGTGGGTTCTGTAAAGGCCATGGTTGGATTGTGAGTTGAAATTGTGAAAGAACGGATTCTCCAAGCAGAAAATTTAAAGGGGAAGACGAGAGTTATTTTTGGCGATCAAGTTCGATAGTTGGCCATGCAAAGTTATTATATTTAGTATTTGAAACATGCATCGCATATTTTTTTATATACTTGTAATTTAACTTGTTTTTTAAAAAAATTGTTAATTTTTTATAAATAATATTAATATGTTATAATATATAGAATAAGATGCATATTTATTTAATAGCCCTGTGAGTAGAATTCAATGAGAGGAAACATTTACTTCCTAATATTAGTATTGTATTGCTGCTACTAAATATATATCTAACATTTTCTAAATTATTGGACAAGAAAAAGATTCAACTAAAAACTAGACAAAATAAAAAACTTGCCTTGAATGTATGAAGTTCATAAATTTCAACTTATATTAAATAATAAATTTGAAATAATGAAATATTTTGTTTTGTTTTAATTGAAATGAAAGAGGATATTAAGAATAAAAATCTAAAAAAGACTAAGGAATTATTATTATAAAAAAGGGATAAAAAACTATACATACAAAAATATTACAAATTTACGAAATTTAGTGTATGGAAGAATCTGGTTGAAAAATATATTATAACATACGGATAATTTTCCTTCACAATTACTAAACTTAAGTCATTGTTTTATTAAGTTATTAAACTTCAATTTATTTCAAAAAAAATCATCAATATTTAAATATTTACCTGAAATAGTTACTCGAGTGAGTTTCCGATAAAATGCACATATGGCATGTTTTACGTGGCTAAAAAAAGGAAAAAATTCCTTTGCCACATCAAAGACTATTAACCTTAGTAGGACATAGTTTTTTTTTAACCCTTTTGTAATCCTTTCAATTTTATTTATGATTGTACTTGCCGAGAATTTGGAGGTGACTATAGACCATGTCCTCACCGTCATTGGCTTCCTCTTTCGCTATCATTGCAGCTGCAGTTGTATCTGCTCTTACCGACTAGTTGCCGCTGCCACTTCATCGTCGTCTTCATTTTTGATAAAGGACCCAGCTGTGAGATTCACCAGGGATGTAATACCCGGCTAGACTCCGGTGTCGGAATTCCTACCGCCCGGTGGAATCTCGAATGTCGAAAATCTCTAGAAGGGTAAAATCATGTTTTTATAAATGTTTTAATGTATCTTATGGTTTTTAAGCAAAAAGGAAATTGAGTTTTTAATGAAAAAGACTAAGAAGACATTTCCAGGTTCGGCCGCCGAACCTCAAGTTCGGCCGCCGAACGTGGGATGGTTTAGGGGGACAGGTTAGGCTTCCGAAAGTTTCAAAGGTTCGGCCGCCGAACCTCATGTTCGGCCACCGAACTTGCATGAGTTTTGGAGGCACTTTAGGCTGCCGAAAGGTGGTCTGCCAGCCCCTATATAAGAGCTCCATGGCCGAAACGGGCGAGTTTTCTCTCCATTTTCGGCCACGGTGAGTTCTTGCTCTCCCATGGTTCATTTTAGATGTTTTCCTTTCGATCTTTTATGTTTTAACAAGCTTTATGTTGATTTGAAGATATTTGAATAAAAGAGCGAGTTTTGGAAGTTTGGAGACCAAAGAGTTGAGATCTCTCCCATCTCCAAGTTGGATCGTCTCTCCTCTCGTTCTACAAGAGGTAAGAGTAGATCCATAGTTCCTTTAATGTTTTAAGTAAGTTTTATGAAGTTTCTTGGGGTAGAAATGCATGTGTAGGTTTATGTGGAGTTTATGGGTTTACTGTGCGTTTATGAACAATGTATGTTGGATATGCATGTTTGATGTGTTGTAGATGGGGTTTAGGATAGTTTGAAGCCCCTAGGAGCTTGTATGCTTGAGTATGCATGTTGTAGAATAGGAAAATGCATGATTGAAGGGTTTGGGAGGCGTTTATGCATGTTGAGCTGAGTTTCTGCCCTTTGGGAAGAACTCAGGTTCGGCAGCCGAAGGCTCTTTCGGCCGCCGAACTTGCCTTTGGTAGCATGTATCGGCTGCCGAACCCTGCCACCGAAAGTGGACTTTCGGCTCTGGAAGGGAGTTTCGGCCGCCGAAGGTGCCGCCGAACATGCATGAGTTTCGTCTCTGGAGGGAACCTTCGGCCGCCGAAAGTGCCGCCGAAGGTGCATGACTTTCGGCTCTGGAGGGCCTTTCGGCCGCCGAACCTGCCACCGAAAGTGCCCTGTTCAGCCCTCCTTTGCATGATTTATGTGATTATTTTAAGGTGTTTTAAGGGATTTTTGGGGAGTATTTTAGAGTCATGTTTATGTATGTTAGGTCCCTCATTTGAGTCCACCTGTGTAGGTTCGGACCCGAGGAACCGAGGACCACAGCAGTGAGTTCAGCTGCTTCTGAGTCATTAGAGCTTCAGCCAGAGGTGAGTGGAATAACTCTTTATGTTTTACAGTAAATAAATCAATTCTTAGCATGATTCACGCATCATGAATGCCATGAGATATATTAGGTTGTTTGCATTAGAATTCACGAATATGTTGCATTGCATAATATGTTGTTGATGTGGATGGATATTGGATGATCCATAGCCCTCAATCTATGATGTGATGGTATGATATGTACGGTACGGAATGAAAGACCAGTGGGACCCATTCTACGTTCGCTGACACCATGTAAGAGAAAGTCCAGGAAGACCCATTCTACGTCCCTGGCATCTTGGAATGTTATGTTATGTAAGAGAAAGACCAGAACGCATTCTACGTTCTGGCACCAATGGAATTGTAGAGGGCTATTGGTGACAAATTCATCCTTTATGTGATATGTTTGTGATGTGATGCATTTCATGGAAGCATGGACTTTAAATTTAATGTTTTATTATTCTGCTCACTGGGCTTTATAGCTCACCCCTCTCCCTTAACCCCCAGGTTTGCAGGTACAGGGTAGACCAGGAGGTCAACAGGAGTAGAGTCATGTATTATGTAATAGCTAGATGTGGACATGGATATGATGTAATGTAAAAGTATGATATAGAAATGTTATGTAATGATGCTTATGAAAGTTTAGAGTTGTGCTTGACCATAGTATTATGTTAACCCCTTTCTAGTACATGATCTTAATGTTTAATGATGATTATTGTAAACCAAACTTAATTTATGTTATGTCACCCCATTGGAGCATGGATGAGGACTCCAAGGTGGGGTTAATATTTATGTTCATGAATAGTGCATGCACAGGTTGAGTTTGGTGATTGAATGGAAAGAAAAGTTCAAAATTTTTATGTATGTTGTTGATCATATAAGGGATTAAACAGGTTCACAGGATGAATGTTTGGCTTGCTACGGGTCCCGGCGGCCTTAAGCCGATCTGGATCCTAGTGCCGGTAGCGGTCCGATTTTTGGGTCGTTACAGATTGGTATCAGAGCCTGGTTTCATATGGTCGGACCTAGAGTGTCGGGCTCATAGATGTTATAGAAGGTCAAGCACAATAGGAAGATCATGTCCACTAGGATAGGATGAAGAGTCCTGTCTTGAATGATGATGTGAAATGCCATGATTTTATGCATGTGCATTAATGTTATGCTTTGATATGTGATGTATGTGATGCGGGTTCATGTGCTTCCACATGAACCATTTGATGCTAATGTTTAAAGTGATGTATGTTGTTTTTCAGAAAACAGGATGAGAGGAACTCGTCGATCTGCACGATTGACTGGAGTACCACCCCAGGACGAGGGCACTGATGCCCGTCCTCCTGCCTTGCCTAGGGCAATGTCAAGTAGGTCCAGCAGAGAAAGAGCAGTAAGAGACCCTAGAAGGTCTTTGGATCTGGGTAGAAGCAGATCAGTGAGGGGAACAGTGCAAGGGGATATGTCAGAGGATGTGGGGATCAGATGGATGTGGATCAGAGGAGGGATGGCAGTCTCGGAGTAAGTATGTAGGAAGAGGGAATGGAAGAGTCCCAAGGAGGCACTTAGGCCTCGGGATTTGTTCAACCACCTTACTACCCACCCTTTTCACATAATCCCGGGTATTCGATGGGAGGTACATCGGATTACCCCAGTTTTAACCCTTATCACTCTCAGATGCCATACCCACCTTTCTACCCACAGTACCCACAGTACCCTATGTACCCACCCCCATCTTTCTATCCAGGTACAGCAAACCCTACCCCAGGGGATGCTGCACCTCCTCCACCACCAGCAGCCCTACTGTCCCAGAAACCCAAATGCCTAAACCTAGCTCATCTGGGGGGAGCAAGGTCAAGATGACCAATTACATGAAGCTGGGTGCTCCCCAGTTTGAAACCGGTGATGACCCGTTGTGTACCTTGAAAGGGTCAAGACAATTACAAATGAGATAGGAGCTGATGACAGTAGAGCCATTCAGATGGCTGGGTTCACACTAAAATGCAAGAAGGCCCGAGAGTGGTTTAAGAACTATGTGAACCCGTGATTGGACAACCTATCATGGGAGGAGTTTGCAAATGAGTTTGCAGGATGGGCTTTCCCTGACAGTTCAAGAGAATTGAAGATGATTGAGTTTGAGCAGCTGAGGCAGACAGATGAGATGAGCGTGGATGAGTATACAGACAGGTTTTTGGAGCTGTTGCTGTAATACCAGGCTAGACTCCGGTATCAGAATTCCTACCGTCCGGTGGAATCTCAGATGTCGGAAGCCTCTAGTAGGGTAGAATCATGTTTTCATAAAATGTTTTAAGGTATTTCATGGTTTTAAGTAAAATGGAAATGAGTTTTTGCATGAAAACAACCTTGAAGGAAAACTCAGGTTCGGCCGCCGAACATGCATGCCTTCGGGAGCGCCTTTAGGCCCCCGAAAGCATAAGTGAGGAAAGTCCAGGTTCGGCCGCCGAACATGGCATGCATGCGGAGGCACGTTCGGCCCCCGAACGTGGCCTGGCCAGCCACTATAAAAGGGTCCCTTAGCCGAAAACGGGCGAGCTTTTTCCCCATTTCCGGCCAAGGTGAGTCCTCCGCCACCCCTCACCGATCTTAAGTCTTTTCCTTAAGATCTTTCGAGTTTTTCACTAGTTTTCATCTTGTTTTGAAGATTTCCGAGTTTTGACCAAGTTTTGGAGCTTTGAGGTTCAAGAACTCAAATCTCCTCCAACTCCAAGTTAGATCGCCTCCACCCTCGTTCTTCAAGAGGTAAGGGTCGATCTCTAGCTTACATTATGTTTTAAGCAAGTTTTATGCAAGTCCATGGGGTAGAAAATGCATGTGTAGCTTATGTTGAGCTTATGGGTTTTGATGTGATTTTTGAACAATGTGAGTTGCTTGTGTGTTGTAGTTGGGGTTTTTGATGGTTTGATGCCCCTAGGAACTTGTATGTTTGCTTGTGTATGTTTGGGAATGTTGTAGAATAGGTTTATGCATGTTTGGATGAGATAGGAGGCATAAATGCATAGGGGAGCTGAGTTTCTGCCATTCTGGGAGAAACCAGGTTCGGCAGCCGAAGGAACTTTCGGCCGCCGAACATGCTTGTGGAGGCAGCCTTCGGCTGTCGAAGCTTGCCCCCGAAAGGAGACTTTCGTCTCTGTCTGGGACTTTCGGCCGCCGAAGGTGCCGCCGAACATGCATGAGTTTCGCCTCTGTCTGGGAGTTTCTGTCGCCGAAGGTGCCGCCGAACCTGCCTGACTTTCGGCTCTGGAGGGACTTTCGGCCGCCGAACCTGCCGCCGAAAGTGCCCTGTCCAGCCCTTTCTTGCATGTTTTTCTATGATTATTCCATGATGTTTTAGGGGGTTTTTGGGGAATAGTTTAGAGTTATGTTCACGTATGTTTGGTCCCTCATTTGAGTCCACCTGTGTAGGTTCGGACCCGAGGAACCGAGGACCCCCGCAGTGAGTCTGTTGCCCCAGTGTCTGGTCGGAGCTATCCAGAGGTGAGTGGAATAAACCTTTACGTTTAAAGTAAATAAATTTCAAAGTTTTGAGCATTGTTCATGCATCATGAATACCATGTGATGAATTAGGTTGCTTGCATTAGAATTCACGAATATGTTGCATTGCACATTTTGATGTTGATGTGGATGAATGTTGAATGATCCATAGCCCTCGATCTATGATATGACGATATGATATGTACGGTACGAAAAGTAAGACCAGTGGGACCCATTCTACGTTCGCTGGCACTATGTAAGGGAAAGACCAGGACCCATTCTACGTTCTGGCACAGTTGGACACTGTTATGTTATGATATGTAAGGGAAAGACCAGGACCCATTCTACGTTCTGGCACAGTTGGACCATGTAGAGGGCTATTGGTGACAAGTTCATCCTTGATGTGATTAGCTGTGATGTGATGCATTTCATGTTATCATATGTTTTAAGTGTTTTATTATTCTGCTCACTGGGCTCTAGTAGCTCACCCCTCTCCCAATTTCCCCAGGATTGCAGGTACAGGGTAGACCAGGAGGTTTACAAGAGTAATGAAGTCACATGTATGTAATAGTTAGTGTGGACATGATAGATGTATTAATGTTATGTAAAAGTACAGTTTCAGTCATGTAATGATATTGAGGATTAGAGATTGTGCTTGACTTTATGTATGAGGTATCCCTTTTAATACATGATCTTAAATCTTTTTATGATGTTTATGTAAGCCAACTCATCTTATGATGTATTGCCCATTGGGGCATTGATGAGATCCCACAGAGGGATCATGTTTATGATTATGATTATGGCTATGTGCTGTAATACCCGGCTAGACTCCGGTATCGGAATCCCTACCGTCCGGTGGGACCTCTGATGTCGGAAACCTCTAGAAGGGTAAAACTATGATTTTATGAAATGTTTTCATGTATTTCATGTTTTTAAGTAAGAAATTAAATGAGTTTTTGCATGAAAAATCCTTGGAGGAAAACCCAGGTTCGGCCGCCGAACTCCGAAGTTCGGCCGCCGAACATGCATGCTTTCGGAGGGACTTTAGGCGCCCGAAAATTTTGAGTGAGGGAAATGCAGGTTCGGCCGCCGAACTCCAAGTTCGACCGCCGAACCTTGCATGCATGCGGAGGCACTTTCGGCCCCCGAACGTGGCCTGGCCAGCCACCTATAAAAGGGGCACTTAGCCGAAATGGGAGAGTTTTCTCCCATTTTCAGCCGCAGCAAGCTTCCGACCTCCCTCTCCCAAATCTTGTGTTTTTCCTTCAATCCCCACCATTTTCTTTGAGTTTTAAGGTTCCACAAAGGTTTTTGAGTGTTTTTAAGCAAGTTTGGAGCTTGGAAGTCTTGGAGCTAAATCCCTCCATTTTCCGAGCTAGGGTCGTTCTTCCTCTCGATCTTCAAGAGGTAAGCTTCGATCTATGCTTCTTTTATGTTTTATGGAAGTTTTATGCAAGTTGATGGGGTAGAATGCATGTTTAGGCTTGTTGCTAGGTTTATGGGTTTATGTTGTGATTTGGGTAATGTATGTTGGAAATGTGTTGATTGAAGTGTTGTAGTTGGGGTATATTATAGTTTGAGACCCCTAGGTGTGATGTATGATGTGTATGCATGTGTAGAAACAAGTTTATGCATGTTTTGAGGCGTTTTGGAGGCTGTGGACACAAGGGAACCAAGTTTCTGTCCTTCGGCAGAAACTCAGGTTCGGCCGCCGAAGTGACTTTCGGCCGCCGAACCCCCTTGTGGAGGCAGTTTCGGCTGCCGAAGCCTGCCCCCGAAACTCAAGTTTCGTCTCTGTCTGGGAGGTTCGGCCGCCGAAAGTGCCGCCGAACCTGCATGACTTTCGGCTGCAGAGGGACTTTCGGCCGCCGAACCTGCCGCCGAAAGTGCCCTGTTCAGCCATTTCTTGCATGTTTTCATGTGATGTTTTCAGGATGTTTTAGGGGGTTTTTGGGGAGTATTTTAGAGTCATATTCAGGTATGTTTGGTCCCTCATTTGAGTCCACCTGTGTAGGTTCGGACCCGAGGAACCGAGACCCCCAGCAGTGAGCCAGCTGCTTCAGAGTCTCTTCAGAGCTAGCCAGAGGTGAGTGGAATAAACTTTATGTTTTAAAGCAAATTAATGAAATGTTTTAGCATGATTCACGCATCATGAATGCCATGAGATATACCAGGTTGTTTGCATTAGAATTCACGAATATGTTGCATTGCATACTTTGTTGTTGATGTGGATGAATGTTGAATGATCCATTAGCCCTTGTATGTCATGATAGCCTATGTGAGTCCAGGTGTGCCTGCTACGGCTCTACGCCCCTGGCACTATGACTGATTATGGAAGTCCGGGTGTGCCTGCTACGGCTCTACGCCCCCGGCATGTCTAAGTAAGAAAGATAGGGGCTAAATGGTGACAAGTTCATCCTTGTTATGAAATGTTTGTGTTATGGCGCATACATGAAAGCATGATTTTAAATTGATGTTTTATTATTCTGCTCACTGGGCTCTAGTAGCTCACCCCACTCCCTTTATCCCCAGAGTTGCAGGTACAGGATAGATCAGGAAGTCGGCTAGAGTGAAGTTCAGTCATGTATGTTGTAATAGATAGTAGTGGACATGAACATGATGTAATGAGTATTTATGACCATGTAATGAATGATTTGATGATGTATTGAGGATTATAGTAGTGCTTGACCTAGAGGTGTGTGAATCCCCATTATGTACAGAGTGTTTAATGAGTAATGATGTTAATGACCATGATTATCCAAGCTGATATGTATGACGATGATACCCCATTGGAGTATTTGATGAGGACTCCAGTGTGGGGTTTATGTATGATTTTGTGCATGCACAGGTTTTGCTTGGATAAGAGAAAAGAAAATTTTTTTATAGACCATGTATATGTTGTTATGTATGGGATTCCACAGGTTTACAGGAGGTATGTAGGCTTGCTACGGGTCCCGGCGGCCTTAAGCCGATCTGGATCCTAGCGCCGGTAACGGGTCGGATTCCCGGGTCGTTACAGAGTGGTATCAGAGCCCTAGGTTCATATGGTCGGACCTAGAGTGTCGGGCTCATAGATGTTCTAGAAGGTCAAGCACAATAGGAAAGGTCATGTCCACTAGGATAGGATGTGGAGTCCTGTCTTACATGATGATATGATATGCCATGATGATATGCATGTGCATAAATGCTATGATGTGATGCTATGTATGTAATGAGGGTTCATATGTGCCCACATGAACCATATGATGCTAATGTTTGCTTGTTATGAGCTGTTTTTCAGAGAATAGGATGAGAGGAACTCGTCGATCTGCACGATTGACTGGAGTGCCACCTCAGGACGAGGGCGCTGATGCCCGTCCTTCAGCTTTGCCTAGGGCAATGTCCAGTAGGTCCAACAGAGACAGAGTAGCTAGAGACCCTAGAAGGTCTTTGGATCTGGGTAGAAGCAGATCAGTAAGGGGAACAGTGCAGGGAGGAATGTCTGAGGATATGGAAGTAGATCAGAGGAGGGATGGCAGTCTCGGTGTGAGCATGCCGGAAGAGGGCATGGGAGAATCAGAAGGAGGCACTCAGGCCTCGAGTTATGTCCAGCCACATCACTACCCACCCTATTCACACCATCCAGGGTATTCGATGGGAGGTACATCGGATAACCCCAATTTTAGCCCTTATCCTCCACATATGCCATACCCACCTTACTACCCACCATACTCTCAGTACCCCATGTACCCACCTCCACCTCCCTATACCAGTACAGCAAACCCTACCCCAGGGGATGTTGTACCTCCACCACCACCAGTACCTACTATCCCGAAAACACAAGTACCCAAACCTACCTCATCTGGAGGGAGCAAGGTCAAGATGACTGATTACATGAAGTTGGGTGCTCCTCAGTACCGAGCAGGCGATGACCCATTTGAGTACCTGAGCAGGGTCAAGACTATTACAGATGAGATAGGGGCTGATGACAGTAGAGCCATTCAGATGGCTGGGTTCACACTGGAGTGCAAGAAGGCACGTGATTGGTTTAAGAACTATGTGAACCCGAGAGCGGACAGTATGTCCTGGGGGGAGTTCGCAAATGAGTTTGCAGGATGGGCTTTCCCTGAGAGCTCTAGAGAGCAGAAGATGATAGAATTTGAACAGTTGAGGCAGACTGATCAGATGAGTGTGGAGGAGTACACAGATAGGTTCCTGGAGTTGTTGCCATATGCTGGGCAGAATTTGGACACAGATCAAAAGAAGTCAAGAAGATATATTATGAGGCTGCACTCCAGGTATTCCTCTTTGATACAGTCAGCAGAGAGGGAGAGTTTCCATGCCATAGTGGATATGGCTAGGAGAATGGAGGCTTGTGCTATCGTTGAGGGGAAGGTAAAACAGTCAGTGGCACAGTCTTCTGGTTCCAAGACCCCAGGTGGGGAAAGGTTAGACTCTTCTTCTCTGAGCGCAGCAGTTGCAGGCAGTAAGAAGTGGGACAGAGGCCACAGAAAATCTAAGAAGAATAAGTTCTGGAACAAGATCAAGTCAGGTCTGGGTTTAGGCAGTGGCTCAAGCTCTGGCGCAGAGGTTACAGCATGTATGAGATGTGGGAGACCACACAAGGGAGTATGTCTGGCAGGGACAAACACATGTTTCAGATGCGGACAGGCGGGTCATTTGGCTCGAGACTGTCCTAGAGCAGCCTTTGCAGCACCGTCTCAGTAGACAGCCTCCGGCAGTGTGGTGCAGCCAGTAGCTCCAGCCGCAACACAGGCCAGTGGCAGAGGCAGAGGGAGAGGGTCAGCCTCTTCATCAGCAGGATACAGAGGTGAAGGTCCATCAGCTCCGGCACGGATCTTCACTATGACTCAGCAGGAGGCCAACACATCCAACACCGTGGTGGCAGGTAATCTCATCATTGGTTGTTCTGATGTGTATGCCTTAATGGACCCGGGTGCATCTCATTCTTTTGTTGCTCCGAGAGTCGTGGAGAGGGTAGGATTGATGGTCTCTGGGTTAGAGTGTCCCCTATGGGTCAGTGGACCCAAGTGTGACCCGTCAGTGGCAGAGGTAGTCTGCCAATGTAGTCCAGTTTTCATAGAGGGAAGATGCCTTTCCGCCGACCTCGTGGTTCTAGATTTGACAGATTTTGACGTCATTCTAGGGATGGATTGGTTATCGACCCATGGTGCTACCTTGGACTGTAGAGACAAGGTAGTCAGATTCAGAGATCAGGATGGGTCAGAGGTCGTCTTCAGAGGAGACAAGAGGGGTACACCTAGAGGCCTGATCTCAGCTCTTCAGGCTCGTAGGTTGCTTAGGAGGGGATGTCAGGGGTTTCTAGCTCATGTGAGAGAGTTAGATAGTCATGTCAGAGAGCCCGCCTCAGTGCCTGTGGTGAGTGAGTTCTTAGATGTTTTCCCAGACGAGCTGCCAGGGTTACCACCTGCTAGGGAGATAGAGTTCGAGATTGAGTTAATGCCTGGTACTAGACCGATCTCTATCCCTCCCTACAGGATGGCACCAGCTGAATTGAAAGAACTGAAGGAACAGTTGCAAGAGCTGGTAGATAAGGGTTTCATCCGACCGAGTACTTCACCTTGGGGTGCTCCGGTTTTGTTTGTGAGGAAGAAGGATGGATCCCTCAGACTTTGTATCGACTACAGACAGTTGAACAAGGTCACTACCAAGAACAAGTACCCTTTGCCGAGGATCGACGATCTATTCGACCAGCTAGCAGGAGCAGGTTGTTTCTCCAAAATAGATCTGAGATCAGGGTACCATCAGTTGAGGATAAGGAATGAAGATGTACCGAAGACAGCTTTCAGGACCAGGTATGGGCACTATGAGTTCCTTGTGATGCCGTTTGGGTTGACCAACGCCCCTGCAGCATTCATGGACCTCATGAACAGAGTATTCAGTCAGTATCTGGATCACTTCGTTATTGTCTTCATAGATGATATCTTAGTGTATTCCAGAAATGCAGAGGAGCATGCCCATCACCTGAGGACAGTTTTGCAGACCTTGAGAGAGCATGGCTTGTATGCCAAGTTCTCCAAGTGTGAGTTTTGGCTTAGGAGCATATCATTCTTGGGGCACATTGTGTCAGAACAGGGTATTGAAGTAGACCCCAAGAAGGTAGAGGCTGTAGCTAACTGGCCTAGACCCACCACAGTGACCGAGATCAAGAGTTTTCTGGGTTTAGCAGGTTACTACAGGAGGTTCGTTCAGGACTTCTCAAAGATTGCTGCTCCTATGACCAAATTGACAAAGAAGAATCAGAAGTTCATATGGACCGATCAGTGTGAGGAAAGCTTTGAGGAGCTTAAGAGGAGGTTGACTTCAGCACCGGTGTTAGCTCTGCCAAAAAGTGATGATGACTTCTCAGTATATTGTGATGCGTCCCGTGTGGGACTGGGTTGTGTGCTAATGCAGAATGAGAGGGTGATCGCTTATGCTTCTAGGCAGCTGAAGAAGCATGAGCTGAATTACCCCACACACGATCTTGAGATGGCAGCAGTCATCTTTGCACTCAAGATGTGGAGGCATTACCTCTATGGGGTAAAATGTGAGATCTTCACAGATCATAAGAGCCTGCAGCACATCTTGAGTCAGAGAGATTTGAATTTGAGGCAGAGGAGATGGGTAGAGCTGTTGAGTGACTATGATTGCAAGATTCAGTACCATCCGGGTAAGGCGAATGTTGTGGCAGACGCCCTAAGCCGGAAATCACTCGGCAGTCTATCCCACATTTCAGCAGAGAGGAGGCCGGTGGTGAAGGAGTTCCACAGACTTATGAGTGAGGGATTACAGTTGGAGTTGTCTGGCACAGGTGCCTTAGTGGCTCAGATGAGAGTGACACCCGTGTTTCTGGAGCAGGTAGCTCAGAAACAGCATGAGGACCCAGAGTTGGTCAGGATAGCCAGAACGATTCAGTCAGGCCAGAGTAATGAGTTCAAGTTTGATGATAAGGGGATCCTCCGCTACGGGAACAGATTATGTGTGCCAGATGACATTGGTCTGAAAGGAGATATTATGGGGGAAGCCCATAATACCAGGTATAGTGTTCACCCTGGAGCCACCAAGATGTATCAGGATCTGAAGAGAGTGTATTGGTGGCCAGCTATGAAGAAGGACGTGGCACTGTTCGTGTCAGCCTGCGATGTGTGTCAGAGGGTGAAACTAGAGCATCAGAAGCCGGCTGGAATGTTGAATCCACTACCGATTCCAGAGTGGAAATGGGAGAATATAGCTATGGACTTCGTAGTGGGGTTACCGGCGACGTCCAACAGATTGGACTCCATATGGGTGATTGTGGACAGACTCACCAAATCTGCTCACTTCATCCCTGTTAGGAGTGGTTACTCTGTGGACAAGTTGGCGCAGGTGTACGTAGATGAGATTGTCAGACTGCATGGGGTCCCGGTATCTATAGTGTCAGATAGAGGGCCCCAGTTCACCTCCAGGTTTTGGCGGAGTCTGCAGAACGCTATGGGTACCAGATTAGACTTCAGTACTGCCTTCCACCCACAGACAGACGGACAGTCAGAGAGGACCATCCAGACAATAGAGGATATGCTCAGAATGTGTGTGCTAGATTTTGGCGGTTCTTGGAGGCAGCATCTACCTTTGGTGGAGTTTGCCTACAATAACAGCTATCATGCTAGCATAGGGATGGCTCCATATGAAGCTTTGTATGGGAGGAAATGCAGATCACCTATCTGCTGGGAGGAGGTAGGAGAGAGGACTCTTGCGGGTCCGGAGTTAGTAGAGCTTACCAGCAGGGTGGTACCCATAATCAGAGAGAGAATCAAGACTGCTGCTAGTCGGCAGAAGAGTTATGCAGATATCCGCAGAAGACAGCTAGAGTTTCAGGAGGGGGATTTGGTTTTGCTCAAGGTGTCTCCTATGAAAGGAGTGGTTCGGTTCGGGAAGAAGGGTAAGTTAGCTCCACGGTACATCGGTCCTTTCGAGGTGCTTCAGAGGGTCGGTAATGTGTCGTACAAGCTAGACTTGCCTGCTTCGATGGAGAGAATCCATCCGGTTTTCCATGTTTCTCTGTTACGGAAGTACGTGTCAGATCCGAGCAAGGTTCTTAGTGAGCCTGATGTAGAGATCCAAGAGGATCTCACCTATGTAGAACAGCCAGTGCGGATTCTTGACACTCAGATCAGAAAGTTGAGGAACAAGGAAATCCCGATGGTGAAAGTCCTTTGGAACCACCACAACATTGAAGAATGCACCTGGGAGACACGGGAGTCCATGCTCCAGCAATACCCCCATCTGTTTTGAGGTGAGTGTTAGTTGTTCTATGTGTTGCATGTATGATATATTGTATGCTATGTTGTATGTTATGATTGATGCCATGCTTTGTATTAGTTGAGGAACATTCGGGGACGAATGTTCTTAAGGGGGGGAGAATGTAATACCCGGCTAGACTCCGGTATCGGAATCCCTACCGTCCGGTGGGACCTCTGATGTCGGAAACCTCTAGAAGGGTAAAACTATGATTTTATGAAATGTTTTCATGTATTTCATGTTTTTAAGTAAGAAATTAAATGAGTTTTTGCATGAAAAATCCTTGGAGGAAAACCCAGGTTCGGCCGCCGAACTCCGAAGTTCGGCCGCCGAACATGCATGCTTTCGGAGGGACTTTAGGCGCCCGAAAATTTTGAGTGAGGGAAATGCAGGTTCGGCCGCCGAACTCCAAGTTCGGCCGCCGAACCTTGCATGCATGCGGAGGCACTTTCGGCCCCCGAACGTGGCCTGGCCAGCCACCTATAAAAGGGGCACTTAGCCGAAATGGGAGAGTTTTCTCCCATTTTCAGCCGCAGCAAGCTTCCGACCTCCCTCTCCCAAATCTTGTGTTTTTCCTTCAATCCCCACCATTTTCTTTGAGTTTTAAGGTTCCACAAAGGTTTTTGAGTGTTTTTAAGCAAGTTTGGAGCTTGGAAGTCTTGGAGCTAAATCCCTCCATTTTCCGAGCTAGGGTCGTTCTTCCTCTCGATCTTCAAGAGGTAAGCTTCGATCTATGCTTCTTTTATGTTTTATGGAAGTTTTATGCAAGTTGATGGGGTAGAATGCATGTTTAGGCTTGTTGCTAGGTTTATGGGTTTATGTTGTGATTTGGGCAATGTATGTTGGAAATGTGTTGATTGAAGTGTTGTAGTTGGGGTATATTATAGTTTGAGACCCCTAGGTGTGATGTATGATGTGTATGCATGTGTAGAAACAAGTTTATGCATGTTTTGAGGCGTTTTGGAGGCTGTGGACACAAGGGAGCCAAGTTTCTGCCCTTCGGCAGAAACTCAGGTTCGGCCGCCGAAGTGACTTTCGGCCGCCGAACCCCCTTGTGGAGGCAGTTTCGGCTGCCGAAGCCTGCCCCCGAAACTCAAGTTTCGTCTCTGTCTGGGAGGTTCGGCCGCCGAAAGTGCCGCCGAACCTGCATGACTTTCGGCTGCAGAGGGACTTTCGGCCGCCGAACCTGCCACCGAAAGTGCCCTGTTCAGCCATTTCTTGCATGTTTTCATGTGATGTTTTCAGGATGTTTTAGGGGGTTTTTGGGGAGTATTTTAGAGTCATATTCAGGTATGTTTGGTCCCTCATTTGAGTCCACCTGTGTAGGTTCGGACCCGAGGAACCAAGACCCCCAGCAGTGAGCCAGCTGCTTCAGAGTCTCTTCAGAGCTAGCCAGAGGTGAGTGGAATAAACTTTATGTTTTAAAGCAAATTAATGAAATGTTTTAGCATGATTCACGCATCATGAATGCCATGAGATATACCAGGTTGTTTGCATTAGAATTCACGAATATGTTGCATTGCATACTTTGTTGTTGATGTGGATGAATGTTGAATGATCCATTAGCCCTTGTATGTCATGATAGCCTATGTGAGTCCAGGTGTGCCTGCTACGGCTCTACGCCCCTGGCACTATGACTGATTATGGAAGTCCGGGTGTGCCTGCTACGGCTCTACGCCCCCGGCATGTCTAAGTAAGAAAGATAGGGGCTAAATGGTGACAAGTTCATCCTTGTTATGAAATGTTTGTGTTATGGCGCATACATGAAAGCATGATTTTAAATTGATGTTTTATTATTCTGCTCACTGGGCTCTAGTAGCTCACCCCACTCCCTTTATCCCCAGAGTTGCAGGTACAGGATAGATCAGGAAGTCGGCTAGAGTGAAGTTCAGTCATGTATGTTGTAATAGATAGTAGTGGACATGAACATGATGTAATGAGTATTTATGACCATGTAATGAATGATTTGATGATGTATTGAGGATTATAGTAGTGCTTGACCTAGAGGTGTGTGAATCCCCATTATGTACAGAGTGTTTAATGAGTAATGATGTTAATGACCATGATTATCCAAGCTGATATGTATGACGATGATACCCCATTGGAGTATTTGATGAGGACTCCAGTGTGGGGTTTATGTATGATTTTGTGCATGCACAGGTTTTGCTTGGATAAGAGAAAAGAAAATTTTTTTATAGACCATGTATATGTTGTTATGTATGGGATTCCACAGGTTTACAGGAGGTATGTAGGCTTGCTACGGGTCCCGGCGGCCTTAAGCCGATCTGGATCCTAGCGCCGGTAACGGGTCGGATTCCCGGGTCGTTACATGTGCAGTGCATGTTCAGGTTGAGTTGGATGTATGAAAGAAAAGTTTTAAATTTTTGTGTATGTTGTGATCATGTATGGGATCAAACAGGTTTTCAGGTTGCAAGTCAGGCTTGCTACGGGTCTTGGCGGCCTTAAGCCAACCCGGATCCTAGAGCCGGTAGCGGTCCGATTTTCGGGTCGTTACAGAATGGTATCAGAGCCCTAGGTTCATAGGATCGGACCTAGAGTGTTGGGCTCATAGATGTTCTAGAAGGTCAAGCACAATAGGAAAGATCATGTCCACTAGGATAGGATGTGGAGTCCTGTCTTGTATGATGATGTGAAATGCCATGATTATATACATGTGCATTGATGCTATGATATGAATGATATGTTTATGTGATGAGGGTTCATGTTTGCCCACATGAACCATATGATGCTGATGTTTTTGTGATGTGTACTGTTTTTCAGAAAACAGGATGAGAGGAACCCGTCGATCTGCAAGATTGACTGGAGTACCACCTGAGGATGAGGGCACGAGCGCCCGTCCTCCTACATTGCCTAGGGCAATGTCTTGTAGAGCAAACAGAGAAAGAGTGTCAAGGGACCCTAGAAGGTCTTTTGATGCTAGCAGAAGGGGGACAGATAGAGGAGGAAGTTCTTCAGATGTGAGGGAGGTTATGGAAGAGGATCAGAGGAGGGATGGGAACCTAGATGTGAGCATGGAGGAAGAGGGGACAGGGGAGTCTCAAGGAGGCGTTCAGGCCTCGGGGTATGGTTTTCCACCCCATTATCCACCCTTCCCACAGGGTTCAGGGTATCCGATGGGAGGCACATCGGATTACTCCAGCTTTAACCCCTACCCTGCCTACATGCCTTATCCACCTTTCTATCCACCTTATACACAGTACCCAGCTTATCCACCCTCACCCTTCTATCCAAACCCGGCAAACCCCACCTCGGGGAATGCTGCACCCCCACCTCCTCCACCCACAGAACCAGCAGCACCAGTTTTAGCTCTGCCATCTAGTGATGAGGACTTTACAGTCTTTTGTGATGCGTCCCGTGTGGGACTGGGTTGTGTACTAATGCAGAATGAGAGGGTGATTGCTTATGCTTCTAGGCAGCTGAAGAAGCATGAGTTGAATTACCCCACATATGACCTGGAGATGGCAACAGTAATCTTTGCACTCAAGATGTGGAGGCACTACCTTTATGGGGTTAAATGTGAGATCTCACAGATCATAAAAGCATGCAGTACATCCTGAGTCAAAGAGATTTGAATTTGAGACAGAGGAGATGGGTGGAGCTGCTGAGTGACTATGATTGCAAGATTCAGTACCATCCGGGTAAGGCGAATGTTGTGGCAGACGCCTTAAGCCGGAAATCACTCGGCAGTTTATCCCACATATCGGCAGAGAGGAGGCTAGTGGTGAAGGAGTTTTACAAGCTCATTGAGGAAGGTCTACAGATGGAGTTGTCTGGTACAGGTGCCTTGGTGGCCCAGATGAGAGTGACACCCGTGTTTCTGGAGCAGGTGGCTCAGAAACAGCATGAGGACCCGGAGTTAGTGAAGATTGCCAGGACTGTTCAGTCAGGCAATGATAGTGAGTTCAGATTCGACAGCAAGGGGATCCTCCGCTATGGGAGCAGACTATGTGTACCAGATGACATAAGGCTAAAAGGAGACATTATGAGAGAAGCTCATAATGCAAGATACAGCATTCACCCCGGAACCACCAAAATGTATCAAGACTTGAAGAAGGTTTATTGGTGGCCAGCTATTGAAAGAGAAGTGGCACAGTTTGTGTCAGCCTACGAAGTGTGTCAGAGGGTGAAGCTGGAACATCATAAGCCGGCTGGAATGCTTAACCCACTATCTATTCCAGAGTGGAAATGGGAGAATATAGCTATGGACTTCGTGGTGGGGTTACCGGCAGCGTCCAACAGAGTGGACTCCATATGGGTGATTGTGGACAGACTCACCAAATCTGCTCACTTCATTCCTGTCAGGAGTGGCTATTCTGTGGACAAGTTGGCGCAGGTGTATATGGATGAGATCGTCAGACTGCATGGGGTTCCTGTTTCGATAGTGTCAGATAGAGGGCCCCAGTTCACCTCTAGGTTTTGGCAGAGTCTGCAGAATGCCATGGGTACTAGGTTGGATTTCAGCACTGCCTTCCACCCCCAGACTGACGGACAGTCAGAAAGGACCATCCAGACTATCGAGGATATGCTTAGAATGTGTGTGCTGGACTTTGGCGGTTCTTGGAGGCAGCATCTACCTTTGGTGGAGTTTGCCTACAATAACAGCCATCATGCTAGCATCGGGATGGCTCCATATGAAGCTTTGTATGGGAGGAAGTGCAGATCACCTGTTTGCTGGGAAGAAGTTGGAG
The DNA here is from genome assembly GCF_001659605.2 of Manihot esculenta. Taxonomy (NCBI): domain Eukaryota; kingdom Viridiplantae; phylum Streptophyta; class Magnoliopsida; order Malpighiales; family Euphorbiaceae; genus Manihot; species Manihot esculenta. Next base: position 29,503,825 of record NC_035177.2, on the reverse strand, counting down.
AAAAGGCCTTAGCAGGGCCTGAGCTAGTAGAGATTACCAGCAGGGTAGTACCCATAATCAGAGAAAGGATCAAGACTGCTGCAAGCAGACAGAAGAGTTATGCAGACATCCGCAGAAGGCAGTTAGAGTTTCAGGAGGGGGATCTGGTATTGCTCAAGGTGTCTCCTATGAAAGGAGTGGTTCGCTTCGGGAAGAAAGGTAAACTAGCCCCACGATACATCAGACTCTTTGAAATCTTGCAAAAGATCGGGAATGTGTCGTACAAGCTGGATTTACCTGCTTCAATGGAAAGAATCCATCCGGTTTTCCATGTTTCAATGTTGAGGAAGTTTGTGTCAGATCCGAGCAAGGTTCTTAGTGAGCCTGATGTGGAGGTCCAAGAGGATCTCACCTATGTTGAACAGCCAGTACGGATCATAGACACCCAGATCAGAAAGTTAAGGAACAAGGAAATCCCGATGGTGAAAGTCCTGTGGAACCACCACAATTTGGAGGAATGCACTTGGGAGACACGGGAGTCTATGCTCCAGCAGTACCCTCATCTCTTTTAAGGTTAGATCTCTATGTGTTTATGTGCTATGTATGTATGTATGTTATGTTTTATGCCATGCTATGTGCTAGTTGAGAAACATTCGGGGACGAATGTTCTTAAGGGGGGGAGAATGTAATACCCGGCTAGACTCCGGTATCGGAATTCCTACCGTCTGGTGGAATCTCGGATGTCGGAAGCCTCTAGTAGGGTAGAATCATGTTTTCATAAAATGTTTTAAGGTATTTCATGGTTTTAAGTAAAATGGAAATGAGTTTTTGCATGAAAACAACCTTGAAGGAAAACTCAGGTTCGGCCGCCGAACATGCATGCCTTCGGGAGCGCCTTTAGGCCCTCGAAAGCATAAGTGAGGAAAGTCCAGGTTCGGCCGCCGAACATGGCATGCATGCGGAGGCACGTTCGGCCCCCGAACGTGGCCTGGCCAACCACTATAAAAGGGTCCCTTAGCCGAAAACGGGCGAGCTTTTTCCCCATTTCCGGCCAAGGTGAGTCCTCCGCCACCCCTCACCGATCTTGAGTCTTTTCCTTCAGATCTTTCGAGTTTTTCACTAGTTTTCATCTTGTTTTGAAGATTTCCGAGTTTTGACCAAGTTTTGAAGCTTTGAGGTTCAAGAACTCAAATCTCCTCCAACTCCAAGTTAGATCGCCTCCACCCTCGTTCTTCAAGAGGTAAGGGTCGATCTCTAGCTTACATTATGTTTTAAGCAAGTTTTATGCAAGTCCATGGGGTAGAAAATGCATGTGTAGCTTATGTTGAGCTTATGGGTTTTGATGTGATTTTTGAACAATATGAGTTGCTTGTGTGTTGTAGTTGGGGTTTTTGATGGTTTGATGCCCCTAGGAACTTGTATGTTTGCTTGTGTATGTTTGGGAATGTTATAGAATAGGTTTATGCATGTTTGGATGAGATAGGAGGCATAAATGCATAGGGGAGCTGAGTTTCTGCCATTCTGGGAGAAACCAGGTTCGGCAGCCGAAGGAACTTTCGGCCGCCGAACATGCTTGTGGAGGCAGCCTTCGGCTGCCGAAGCTTGCCCCCGCAAGGAGACTTTCGTCTCTGTCTGGGACTTTCGGCCGCCGAACATGCATGAGTTTCGCCTCTGTCTGGGAGTTTCGGCCGCCGAAGGTGCCGCTGAACCTGCCTGACTTTCGGCTCTGGAGGGACTTTCGGCCGCCGAACATGCCGCCGAAAGTGCCCTGTCCAGCCCTTTCTTGCATGTTTTTTCTATGATTATTCCATGATGTTTTAGGGGGTTTTTGGGGAATAGTTTAGAGTTATGTTCACGTATGTTTGGTCCCTCATTTGAGTCCACCTGTGTAGGTTCGGACCCGAGGAACCGAGGACCCCCGCAGTGAGTCTGTTGCCCCAGTGTCTGGTCGGAGCTATCCAGAGGTGAGTGGAATAAACCTTTACGTTTAAAGTAAATAAATTTCAAAGTTTTGAGCATTGTTCATGCATCATGAATACCATGTGATGAATTAGGTTGCTTGCATTAGAATTCACGAATATGTTGCATTGCACATTTTGATGTTGATGTGGATGAATGTTGAATGATCCATAGCCCTCGATCTATGATATGACGATATGATATGTGCGGTACGGAAAGTAAGACTAGTGGGACCCATTCTACGTTCGCTAGCACTATGTAAGGGAAAGACCAGGACCCATTCTACGTTCTGGCACAGTTGGACACTGTTATGTTATGATATGTAAGGGAAAGACCAGGACCCATTCTACGTTCTGGCACAGTTGGACCATGTAGAGGGCTATTGGTGACAAGTTCATCCTTGATGTGATTAGCTGTGATGTGATGCATTTCATGTTATTATATGTTTTAAGTGTTTTATTATTCTGCTCACTGGGCTCTAGTAGCTCACCCCTCTCCCAATTTCCCCAGGATTGCAGGTACAGGGTAGACCAGGAGGTTTACAAGAGTAATGAAGTCACGTGTATGTAATAGTTAGTGTGGACATGATAGATGTATTAATGTTATGTAAAAGTACAGTTTCAGTCATGTAATGATATTGAGGATTAGAGATTGTGCTTGACTTTATGTATGAGGTATCCCTTTTAATACATGATCTTAAATCTTTTTATGATGTTTATGTAAGCCAACTCATCTTATGATGTATTGCCCATTGGGGCATTGATGAGATCCCACAGAGGGATCATGTTTATGATTATGATTATGGCTATGTGCAGTGCATGTTCAGGTTGAGTTGGATGTATGAAAGAAAAGTTTTAAATTTTTATGTATGTTGTGATCATGTATGGGATCAAACAGGTTTTCAGGTTGCAAGTCAGGCTTGATACGGGTCTTGGCGGCCTTAAGCCGACCCGGATCCTAGCGCCGATAGCGATCTGATTTTCGGGTCGTTACAGTTGCCGTTTGCCGGGCAAAATCTGGATACAGATCAGAAAAAGTCAAGGAGGTATATCATGAAGCTCCATTCCAGGTATTCCTCCTTGATTCAGTCAGCAGAGAGGGAGAGCTTCCATGCCATAGTGGATATGGCTCGGAGGATGGAGGCTAGTGCTATCATCGAAGGGAAAGTCAAACAGTCAGTGGCACAGCCTTCTGGTTCCAAGACCCCAGGTGGGGGAAGGTTAGACCCTTCTTCTCTGAGTTCAGCTAGTAAGAGGTGGAGCAATACCACCAAGAAGCCAAAGAAGAACAAGTTCTGGAGTAAGATCAAGTCTGGTCTGGGATTAGGAAGTGGTTCGAGCTCAGGTGTAGATAATGCAGTATGCAAGAAGTGTGGGAAGCCGCACAAAGGAGTATGTCTGGTTGGGACGACAGCCTGCTTCAGATGTGGGCAGGAGGGACACATGGCACGGGAGTGTCCTAGGGCAGCTTTTGTGGCACAGTCTCAGCAGACAACTTCTGGTAGTGTGGCTCAGCCAGTAGCTCCGGCCGCGACTCAGGCTAGTGGCAGAGGTCGAGGGAGAGGGGCAGCCTCTTCTTCAGCGGGTTTTAGGGGTGAGGGTCCATCAGCTCCAGCACGGATCTTCACCATGACTCAGCAGGAGGCAAACACATCCAACACCGTGGTGTCAGGTAATCTCATCATTGGTTGGTCTGATGTGTATGCATTAATGGACCCTGGTGCATCTCATTCTTTCATTGCTCCGAGGGCCGTCGAGAGGTTGGGATTGATGGTCTCTGGGTTAGAGTGTCCCCTATGGGTCAATGGACCCAAGTGTGACCGGTCAGTGGCAGAGTCAGTCTGCCAGTGTAGTCCAGTTTTTGTGGAGGGAAGATGCCTGTCCGCCGACCTTGTGGTTCTAGATTTGACAGATTTTGACATCATTCTAGGGATGGATTGGCTATCTACCCATGGTGCTACCTTGGATTGCAGAGACAAGGTAGTCAAGTTCAGATGTCAGGATGGGTCAGAGGCTGTCTTCAGAGGAGACAGGGGGAGTACACATGGAGGTTTGATATCAGCCCTTCAGGCTCGTAGGCTACTCAGGAGGGGTTGTCAGGGTTTTCTAGCTCATGTGAGAGACCTAGATAGTCATGTCAGAGAGCCCGCCTCAGTGCCAGTGGTCAGAGAATTCTTAGATGTTTTCCCAGACGAGCTACCAGGTTTACCACCTGCTAGGGAGATAGAGTTTGAAATTGAATTGATGCCTGGAATTAGACCGATCTCTATCCCTCCCTACAGGATGGCACCAGCAGAATTGAAGGAGCTTAAAGAACAGTTGCAAGAGCTGGTAGATAGGGGTTTCATCCGACCGAGTACCTCACCTTGGGGTGCTCCAGCGCTATTCGTGAAAAAGAAGGATGGATCCCTTAGACTTTGTATCAACTACAGGCAGTTGAACAAGGTCACTACCAAGAATAAGTACACGTTGCCAAGGATCGACGGTCTATTCGACCAGCTAGTAGGAGCAGGTTGTTTCTCCAAGATAGATATGAGATCAGGGTACCATCAGCTGAGGATAAGGGAAGAGGATGTACCGAAGACAGCATTCAGGACCAGATATGGGCACTATGAGTTCCTTGTAATGCCGTTCGGGTTAACCAATGCCCCTGCAGCATTCATGGACCTCATGAACAGAGTATTTAGTCAATACCTGGATCACTTTGTTATTGTCTTCATAGATGATATCTTAGTGTATTCCAGGAATGCAGAGGAGCATGCCCATCATCTGAGGTTGGTTTTACAGACCTTGAGGGAACACGGCTTGTATGCCAAATTCTCCAAGTGTGAGTTCTGGCTGAGGAGCATCTCCTTCTTGGGGCATGTGGTATCAGAAAATGGAATCGAGGTAGACCCCAAGAAAGTGGAAGCTGTAGCTAACTGGCCTAGACCCACTACGGTGACAGAGATCAAGAGTTTCTTGGGTTTGGCAGGTTACTACAGGAGGTTCGTTCAGGACTTCTCTAAGATTGCAGCTCCTATGACCAGACTGACTAAGAAGAACCAAAGGTTTGTGTGGACCGACCAGTGTGAAGAAAGCTTTGAGGAGCTCAAGAAGAGGTTGACTTCAGCACCAGTGTTAGCTCTGCCAGCTAGTAATAAAGACTTCTCAATGTATTGTGATGTGTCCCGTGTGGGACTGGGTTGTGTGCTAATGCAGAATGAAAGGGTGATTGCTTATGCTTCTAGGCAGCTGAAGAAGCACGAGTTGAATTACCCTACACATGACCTAGAGATGACAACAGTAATCTTTGCACTCAAGATGTGGAGGCACTACCTTTATGGGGTTAAATGTGAGATCTTCACAGATCATAAGAGCCTGCAGTACATCCTGAGTCAGAGAGAGCTGAATTTGAGGTAGAGAAGATGGGTAGAACTGCTCAGTGACTATGATTGCAAGATCCAGTACCATCCGGATAAGGCGAATATTGTGGCAGACGCCTTAAGCCGGAAATCACTTGGCAGTTTGTCCCATATTTCAGCAGAGAGGAGGCCAGTAGTGAGGGAGTTCTTCGAGCTCATGAATGAAGGTCTACAGTTGGAGTTGTCTGGTACAGGTGCTTTGATAGCTCAGATGAGAGTGGCACCCGTGTTTCTGGAGCAGGTGGCTCAGAAACAGCACGAGGACCCAGAGTTAGTAAAGATTGCCAGGACTGTTCAGTCAGGCAAAGATAGTGAGTTCAGATTCGACAGCAAGGGGATCCTCCGCTATGGGAGCAGACTATGTGTACCAGATGACATAGGGCTGAAGGGAGACATTATGAGAGAGGCTCATAATGCCAGATACAGTGTTCACCCTGGAGCCACCAAGATGTATCAAGATCTGAAGAAGGTTTATTGGTGGCCAGCTATTGAAAGAGAAGTGGCACAGTTTGTGTCAGCCTACGAAGTGTGTCAGAGGGTGAAGCTGGAACATCATAAGCCGGCTGGAATGCTTAACCCACTATCTATTCCAGAGTGGAAATGGGAGAATATAGCTATGGACTTCGTGGTGGGGTTACCGGCAACGTCCAACAGATTGGACTCCATATGGGTGATTGTGGATAGACTGACCAAATCTGCTCACTTCATCCCTGTCAGGAGTGGCTATTTTGTGGACAAGTTGGCGCAGGTGTATGTTGATGAGATCGTTAGGATACATGGGGTTCCTGTTTCAATAGTGTCTGATCGAGGGCCCCAGTTCACCTCCAGGTTTTGGCGGAGTCTGCAGAACGCTATGGGTACCAGGTTGGATTTTAGCACTGCTTTCCATCCACAGACGGACGGACAATCAGAGAGGACCATCCAGACAATAGAGGATATGCTCAGAATGTGTGTGCTGGATTTTGGCGGTTCTTGGAGGTAACATCTACCTTTGGTGGAGTTTGCCTACAATAACAACCATCATGCTAGCATCGGGATGGCTCCATATGAAGCTTTATATGGGAGGAAGTGCAGGTCGCCTGTCTGTTGGGAAGAAGTGGGAGAAAAGGCCTTGGCAGGGCCTGAGCTAGTAGAGATCACCAGCAGAGTGGTGCCCATAATCAGAGAAAGGATCAAGACTGCTGCGAGCAGGCAGAAGAGTTATGCAGACATCCGCAGAAGGCAAGTAGAGTTCCAGGAGGGGGATTTGGTATTGCTCAAGGTGTCTCCAATGAAAGGGGTGATTCGGTTTGGGAAGAAAGGTAAGCTAGCTCCACGGTACATCGGACCCTTTGAAGTCTTGCAAAAGATTGGGAATGTATCGTACAAACTGGACTTGCCTGCTTCAATGGAGAGAATCCATTCGGTTTTCCATGTTTCCGTGTTAAGGAAGTTCGTGTCAGATCCGGGCAAGGTTCTTAGTGAGCCTGATGTGGAGATCCAAGAGGATCTCACTTATGTTGAACAGCCAGTACAGATTCTTGACACTCTGATCAGAAAGTTGAGAAACAAGGAAATCCCGATGGTGAAAGTCCTTTGGAATCACCACAACATCGAAGAGTGTACCTGGGAGACACGAGAGTCCATGCTCCGGCAATATCCTCATCTCTTCTAAGGTGAGTTTTATGTGCTTCGTATGAATGTTTATGTTTTATGCTATGCCATGTGTTTGTTTGGTGAACATTCGGGGACGAAAGTTCTTAAGGGGGGAGAATGTAATACCCGGCTAGACTCCGGTGTCGGAATTCCTACCGCCCGGTGGAATCTCGAATGTCGGAAATCTCTAAAAGGGTAAAATCATGTTTTTATAAATGTTTTAATGTATCTTATGGTTTTTAAGCAAAAAGGAAATTGAGTTTTTAATGAAAAAGACCAAGGAGACATTTCCAGATTCGGCCGCCGAACGTGGGATGGTTTAGGGGGACAGGTTAGGCTTTCGAAAGTTTCAAAGGTTCGGCCGCCGAACCTCATGTTCGGCCGCCGAACTTGCATGAGTTTTGGAGACACTTTAGGCTGCCGAAAGGTGGTCTGCCAGCCCCTATATAAGAGCTCCATGGCCGAAACGGGCGAGTTTTCTCCCCATTTTCGGCCACGGTGAGTTCTTGCTCTCCCATGGTTCATTTTAGATGTTTTTCCTTCGATCTTTCATGTTTTAACAAGCTTTATGTTGATTTGAAGATATTTGAACAAAAGAGCGAGTTTTGGAAGCTTGGAGACCAAAGAGTTGAGATCTCTCCCATCTCCAAGTTGGATCGTCTCTCCTCTCGTTCTATAAGAGGTAAGAGTAGATCCATAGTTCCTTTAATGTTTTAAGTAAGTTTTATGAAGTTTCTTGGGGTAGAAATGCATGTGTAGGTTTATGTGGAGTTTATGGGTTTACTGTGCATTTATGAACAATGTATGTTAGATATGCATGTTTGATGTGTTGTAGATGGTGTTTAGGATAGTTTGAAGCCCCTAGGAGCTTGTATGCTTGAGTATGCATGTTGTAGAATAGGAAAATGTATGATTGAAGGGTTTGGGAGGCATTTATGCATGTAGAGTTGAGTTTCTGCCCTTTGGGAAGGACTCAGGTTCGGCAGCCGAAGGCTCTTTCGGCCGCCGAACCTACCTTTGATAGCATGTATCGGCTGCCGAACCCTGCCCCCGAAAGTGGACTTTCAGCTCTGGAAGGGAGTTTTGGCCGCCGAAGGTGCCGCCGAACATGCATGAGTTTCGTCTCTGGAGGGAACCTTCGGCCGCCGAAAGTGCCGCCGAAGGTGCATGACTTTCGGCTCTGGAGGGCCTTTCGGCCGCCGAACCTGCCGCCGAAAGTGCCCTGTTCAGCCCTTCTTTGCATGATTTATGTGATTGTTTTAAGGAGTTTTTGGGGAGTATTTTAGAGTCATGTTTATGTATGTTAGGTCCCTCATTTGAGTCTACCTGTGTAGTGTAACGACCCGAAAATCGGACCGCTACCGGCGCTAGGATCTAGGTTGACTTAAGGCCGTCGGGACCCGTAGCAAGCCTAATATGCATCCTGTTAAACTGTTTAATCCCATACATGATCGACAATATACATAAAAATTAAAACTTTTCTTTCATTCATTTTCTCATGTACCAATCTCAACCTGTGCATGGACTAAACATAAACATAACCATAACATTGACCCCTCTGTGGGATCTCATCAAAGCCCCAATGGGCGACATAACATGCGTTGAGTTGGTTCACATATACATCATAAAACATCTGAGATCATGTAATAAAAGGGGATAACAATAACTATTCAACTTTACATCATCTTACAATTTATCATGTCCACTTCCTATCTATTACAAATACATGACTTTACTCTCCTTGACTTCTCTGTCTAGCCCGTACCTGCAAGCCTGGGGGTTAAGGGAGAGGGGTGAGCTACAAGAGCCCAGTGAGTAGAATAATGAAAAACAACATTTAAAATCTCATGCCATCATGTAATGCAACACATCACAATAAATCACATCTCAGATGGTATTGTCACCAATAGTCCTCCACATTCCAAAGTGTCGGGACGTAGAATGGGTCAACCGGTCTTTCTCTTAACATAACATAACATAGCATTCCAATGTGCCAGGGACGTAGAATGGGTACAACCTGGACTTTCTCTTACATCGTGCCAGGAACGTAGAATGGGTACAACCTGGACTTCCATACCGTATCATGCCGTAACATCATCATATCATATGAGGACTAAAGGATCATCCAATAACCATTCCACATCAACATCATAAATGCAATGCAACATATTCGTGAATTCTAATGCAAACAACCTAATTCATCACATGGCATTCATGATGCATGAACATGCTCAAAACTTTATAATTTATTTGCTTTTAATCGTAAAGGTTTGTTCTACTCACCTCTTGGCTAGCTCTGACAATGACTGAAGCAGCTGACTCACTGCTGGAGTCCTCGGTTCCTCAGGTTTGAACCTACACAAGTGGACTCAAATGAGGGACCAAACAACTAGAACATAATTCTAAAAACATCCCCCAAAAACCCCCTAAAATACCTCAAAACAATCATGCAAAAACATGCAAAGGAAGGCTGAACAGGGCACTTTTGGCGGCAGGTTCGGCGGCCGAAAGTTCCTCCAGAGCCAAAAGTCAGGCAGGTTCGGCGGCACCTTCGGCGGCCGAAACTCCCAGACAGAGGCGAAACTCATGCATTTTCGGCGGCTGACAGGAGCGGTTGTCGAAGCCGGTCAAAAATAACCTTCTTGGTTACCTACAATTTACAACTGCAGATAGTGGTGAAGGATCGTATCCACAGAGAATTGATTACCTATTTATTTATCTCAATCAAGACCAATAGAACTAATTGAAAGCACAAGTGAAAGCAAGTAATCAAAGAGAAATAGAAACAAGTGCAAGGAAAGTAAAAAGGGGGGTTTTGAGATTGATTTGTCTAACCTCTATTGAAGGCAATTAAAACAGTAAGTAATCAAAATAAAACAAGAAATCAATATGAGAAAAGTCTAGTTGAAGATATGGATCCACTTTGGTTGTTTGGGTTGATCATTGAAACATGGTTATCTTGATTGATTCAATAGGTTGGTTAAGGGGGTGGAAGACGCTTCTCACCACCATGTCTTTCCTTATGAATAAATTGATTAGGGAACGTCCTCTAACCAATTACTAATCAACAAATTGCCAAGGAACGTCCTTGGGCCATAGGTATCAAAATAATTACCAATTGCATGAAGAACAAGAAAGATCCAAACCCTAACTACTCAAACGCATGAGATGATGGTAGATCATACAATTTCTTGGGTTTTTACACCAAGTGTTCTATGGACAAAATATTTCCAGCAATTACGGACAAACAAATATCCTAATCCAACAATCAATTAACTTTGCAATCAAGAATCAAATGGCCACTTTGATTAAAACAACAAAGCAATCTTTAGAATTAAGCACAATTACATGAATATTGAATAAAATCAAAGACAAAAGTTTCTGTTCAGATCTCACAACCCATTAAACAACCTTGGTTTCAACCAAACTTCAACTAGAAAGAGGGTTTCAGCCACTCATGGCTGAACCAAACAGAAAATAAAAGAAAAGAAAGCAAAAGATGAAGAACTAAGGTGGAGAGAGCCTTGGAGAGGCCTTGCCGATTTTGGGAGGATGAAAAGCTTGTCTTCTTGTCTTCTTGAAGCCTTTAAATAGATCTTGAGAGGCTGCCTAGGGTTTCATGGAAGTCCAGGAGGCTTTTAGAGGCTGTCCAAAGTGTCCTTGGTGTTGCATGTGCCTTGTTTGTGCATGTATGAAGGCAAAAACGAGTTGCATGTGATTGAAGGCAAGTGGGGGCACTTTGGTCTTTTTACTTGCTGCCCAAGGTCTCCAAGATGTTGCCCAAACAGTTAAGAGGCTGCCCATGCACTAATAAGGAAGGGGGAGACTCCTTTTGAATTTTGAATGTGCATGGCACTAAGTAGGAAGCATGTGATCTTTGGATTTTCTTTCCTTAATAAGGGGGATCTTGAAATCCAATAATTGAATGTGAATATTGAAGATTTGGATCTCAAGATATTTCCCTTATTTGGCTCCTCAAATATGGCAACTTGGGATATGGCTTCTTGAACAAGGAAGGAGTGCAATAGAGCGCATTTTCGGCTGCCTAAGTTGAGTTTCGGAGGCTGGAATTTTGGAGGTTCGGCGGCCTAACATAAAGATTCGGCGGCCAAAGGTAGTGGACTTTTGTCTCTGTCTGCATGGTTCGGCCGCCGAAGGTTGCCCCCGAAGGTGGTCCACTTTCGTTTCTGGAGTCCTCTTTCGGCCGCCGAAGGTTGCTGCCGAAGGTGGTCCACTTTTAGCTTCCGAAAGTTGCCTCCGAAAGTTGTTTCTCTAATTTTGGCTTCTTTTGGCATTTTTAAGAGCATTTTATCCAAATTGTTTCTTCACACCTAATACTTGCAAAACATGATTAAAACCACAAAATTAGGTAGGATAGGTGCAAATAAACATCAATAAGATCATGAAAATATGGACTAAATTATGCTCTATCAAATACCCCCACACTTAAGCTTTTGCTTGTCCTCAAGCAAATAAACACAGTCAAGTAAGCTTTCTTACTCTAGATCCTTGTTTCCACTTAAGCTCATACTCTAGACACTTATTTTGAGGCATTGCAGTGAAGAATATATGCATGAAGATTACTTACCTCTTTTCCTTGTTTCCCTTTGCTTACCATGGCTAGGATTTGTTTTCCTCAAGAGAGACATGCACATTAATTTGTTAAGACTTTTTCTAGCCTTTGGATTGACTTGCCCCTACCTTGAAGTACTTTATTTAGGCTTTTTGCACTTTGATTTTGCTTGGAAAGGTCACCAACCTATTTTTGATTTGGAGGTTTATATTTTTCAGTTGGTCACCTATCCAAGTGGCTACTTGCCTTGTTCATAGTCTTTTGACCATTGAAACAATTTTCAATTTGTGCTTTTGAGGTCTTTGCCTTTGCTGAATTTTCTTTCTCTTAATGATTTGGGCAAATCAACACCAATTGCCAAAGCAAGTCATGTTAAGTTCATTCACACAACTTTAATTTATTCTCAATCAATTGAGGGTCATCAATATATTTTTCACCATGGCAAACTCAAAGATTCAATTCAAAAGGCAATTCTCAAACATGAATATAGCCCACTGCAATTGATTCAACATAAGTTTAAAGAGTTTTCACATCAATGGGGTCATGGAAAGAAGAACTCATCCAACATAGTTCATCAGTTTGAGTGGAGCAAAACAAAAAGATGAAGAAGGTTGTGGTTGTGTGTGTTTTATTGAAAGCATAAACAAATTAAAATTTAACTGTGGCTAATTGACTTGAAAGAAATTTAAAACTGAAAGGAAAAAAAAAAGAAGAATTTTTCAAAGAAAAGAAGAGAAGGAGAAGATGGAAGAAGGAAGAAAGAAGAGGAGATATGCACCACCACACTTAAATCATGCATTGTCCTAAATGTAAAAGAAGAGAGAAGGGGAGAAGAGAAGAAGAGAAGAAGAGGACAAAAGAAACTGAGTACTTCCCTGGGGTGTGGTGTGCGTGGCATGATTACTTTAGGCAGAAGGATGTTGTAGTGGAACTTCTTCCACCACTTGTACTGCGAATCCTTCAAAGTATGGCTTCAGACGATGGCCGTTCACTTTGAAGATTTTTTCAGTTTCCATGCTTTTGATGTCTACAGCTCCATGTGGGTAGGCATGTTCTACAATGAATGGTCCAATCCATCTAGACCGTAGCTGTAACAGCCCGCTTACCGGACCATCACCGGCACTAGGATCCAGATCGGCTTAAGGCCGCCGGGACCCGTAGTAAGCCTACTGTCAACTCTGTGTACCTGATAAATCCCATACATGATCATACTTAAGCTTACTTACTCTCTTCTTTCTTTTTTTTTTCTTTGCTTGACTATCTTTTCTTTCTGTATAACTTCCACTAAGCCTGGACTATGCATGCTCTGTCTGTATGCACTCGAAGAGTGATACCTGCTATGGTACCATACAGTGACTACAGAGATAGAAAGACTACCATGCACCAAGCTTAGCTCAATATCATCACAACATTATATCAATCATCATATATAACATAAAAGGATCATGTGCAAAGGGATAACAAGCACTAGGGCCAAGCACAATTCTATAACTCACTATATAACTTACTATTACATTATTTCTATACATTACATAAACTCTGTACTGTACATCATTATCATGTCCACAATTCTATACTATTACATATGCCTTTTACCCTTGCTATCTCTTTCTCTTTCTCTTCTCTGAGGCCCTGAAAAAAATGGGGTTAGGGAGAGGGATGAGCTGCTAAAGCCCAGTGAGCGGAATCTAAAAAACATCACATTTAAAACATGCTATCATATGATGCATCACTGCACAAACATTTCACATCTCGGATTGGACATGATCCCAAAACTCCCTCTGTCAATGCCCGGCCCCCAAAGGAGCTCACACAGGTCTTTCACTAACTACTCATGGTGCCCGACCCTATAAGGGCTCTCACAGGACTCATCCAAGGTAAATGCCCGGCCCCAAAGGAGCTCACACAGGACATACAATAATGACAGACTTATGGGCTATTGAGATCGCCTCGGTCCAATCCACATATACAAGTAATAATGCAATGCAGCAACTTGGTGAATACTAATGCAAAGCATCCTACATAAACATGGCATTAATGATGCATGAATCATGCTAAAACAGTTCTTAACTTTTAAAATAAAGTTCTGTTCCACTCACCTCTGTCAACTGTTGAGCAGTCTCTGTAACTCTAACTCTGTGGGCCTCCTTGGTCTCTCGGGTCCGTACCTACACAGGTGGACTCAAATGAGGACCAAACTTACTTAAACATAACTCCTACTATCTCCCCAAAACCCCTCTAAAACATCATAGGCATGCATGGAAAAATGGGCAAAAGAAGGCTGGACTGGGCACTTTCGGCGGCACTTTCGGCGGCCGAAACCCCTCTCCAGAGACGAAACTCATGCATGTTCGGCGGCACCTTCGGCGGCCGAAAGTCTCATCCAGAGACGAAACTCATGCACTTTCGGCGGCCGAACTCCCTCTTTCGGCGGCCGAAAGCCCCTTTCTCACCCAAAAGCCTAGCTTTCGGGGGCAAGGTTTGGCAGCCGAAACTGCCTCCACAAGGGGTTCGGCGGCCGAACCTTGCTTCGGCGGCCGAACCTGGATTCTCCAGAAAGGCAGAATCCGAGCACAACTCATGCTCTCAGCCTCCAAACTCCTATCAAACACCCATAACATGCATACCAACATTTCTCAACTAACATATAACATAACTCATGCATATAGAGGCCTAAAAACTAGTTCAAGCCCCAAAAACAACAACAAAACTCATATGAGCAACATATGCTCAAACTCATGCTTATACCCCAAAACATGCCATAAACCTCTCCAAAACTTCTAAAACTTGCTTTAAACATAAGGGGAGGTGAGGATCCATGCTTACCTCTTGAAGAACTAGAGGATTGATGATCCAAGCTTGGAGATAGGAGAAAACTCAATCAAACTCTCCAAGTGCTCAACTTTGCTTCCTTTTGCTCAAATCTCTAAAACAAAGCTCAAATCAAGTTAAAACATGCAAGATTTGAGGAAAACATGAGAAATCACACCAAGGAGAGCTTGAACTTACCTTTGACCCAAAAACAGAGTGTTTAACACTCAAGTCTCGGGCAAAGGGGCTTTTGTAGTGGCCAACCGACTCTTCCTTCGGCGGCCTAACGTGCATGCGAAACCATGCAACTTTCGGCGGCCGAACTTCACCTTCAGCGGCCGAACCTGGCTTTTGTTCCCTTGGCCTTTTCATTTCAAAACTCACTTTTCTTAACTCAAATGATAAAAATACTTAAAAAACATCTTAAAAACCTTTCTTATACCCTTAGGGCAAGCTCCGACATCCTCGAATCCCGACTTCCAACGGAACATCCGCCGGAACGTAGGAATTCCGATACCGGGGTCTAGCCGGGTATTACATTCTCCCCCCCTTAAGAACATTCGTCCCCGAATGTTCCTCTCTAACGCAAAACAGAGGAAAAACATAACATAAAGCACATAAAGAACAAAAGAAGCTAACACTAACCTCAAAAGAGATGGGGGTACTGTTGGAGCATAGACTCCCGTGTCTCCCAGGTGCACTCTTCGATGTTATGGTGGTTCCAGAGGACTTTCACCATCGGGATCTCCTTGTTCCTTAGCTTTCTGATCTGGGTGTCAATGATCTGCACTGGTTGTTCTACATACGTGAGATCACCTAGGATCTCCACATCTGGTTCGCTGAGAACCTTACTCGGGTCTGACACAAACTTCCTTAGCATCGAAACATGGAAGACTGGATGGATCCTTTCCATAGACATAGGCAAATCAAGCTTATACGACACATTGCCGACCTTCTGCAAAATCTCAAAAGGTCCAATGTACCGCGGAGCCAGCTTACCTTTCCTCCCAAAACGAACCACCCCTTTCATTGGAGACACCTTCAACAAGACCAGATCCCCCTCCTCAAACTCTATATGCTTTCTGCGAACGTCTGCATAGCTCTTCTGCCGACTAACAGCAGTCTTGAGCCTCTCTCTGATGATGGGCACCACCCTGTTCGTGATCTCTACTAACTCAGGCCCTGCTAGGGACCTTTCTCCAACCTCTTCCCAACAAACTGGTGACCTGCACTTCCTCCCATACAGAGCTTCATATGGGGCCATCCCTATGCTAGCATGATGACTATTGTTGTAAGCAAACTCCACTAAGGGTAGATGCTGCCTCCAAGATCCGCCAAAATCTAACACACACATTCGAAGCATATCTTCTATGGTCTGGATGGTCCTCTCTGACTGTCCGTCAGTCTGTGGATGGAAAGCAGTGCTGAAGTCTAATCTTGTGCCCATAGCCTCTTGCAGACTTCGCCAAAACCTGGAGGTAAACTGGGGTCCTCTGTCAGACACTATAGAAACAGGAGCCCCATGTAACCTCACAACTTCCTCAACATATACCTGCGCTAGCTTGTCCACAGAGTAGCCACTCCTGACAGGAATGAAGTGAGCAGATTTAGTCAGTCTATCCACAATCACCCATATGGAGTCTAGTCTGTTGGACGTCGCCGGTAACCCCACTACAAAATCCATGGCTATATTCTCCCATTTCCATTCTGGAATCGGCAGTGGGTTAAGCATTCCAGCCGGCTTCTGATGCTCTAGCTTCACCCTTTGACATATCTCGCAGGCTGACACAAACTGTGCCACTTCTCTCTTCATTGCCGGCCACCAATACACTCTCTTCAGATCTTGATACATCTTGGTGGCTCCAGGGTGAATGCTATATCTCGCATTATGAGCTTCTCTCATAATGTCTCCTTTCAAACTGATGTCGTCTGGTACACATAGTCTATGCCCGTAGCGGAGAATCCCTTGGTTGTCGAATCTGAACTCTTCGCTCTTGCCTGACTGAACCGTCCTGGCAATCTTAATCAACACTGGATCCTCATGTTGTTTCTGAGCCACCTGCTCCAGAAACACGGGTGTAACTTTCATCTGTGCAATCAAAGCACCTGTACCAGTTAACTCTAACTGTAGCCCTTCCTCAACTAACCTGTAGAAGTCCTTCACCACCGGCCTCCTTTCTGCTGTAATGTGGGATAAACTGCCTAATGATTTCCGGCTCAAGGCATCGGCTACAACATTTGCCTTTCCCGGATGATACTGGATCTTGCAATCATAATCACTAAGCAATTCGACCCACCGTCTCTGCCTCAAATTTAACTCCCTCTGACTCAGGATGTGCTGTAGGCTCTTATGATCTGTAAAGATCTCACATTTCACCCCATAGAGGTAATGCCTCCACATCTTGAGTGCAAAGATAACAGCTGCCATCTCAAGATCGTGTGTTGGATAGTTCAGCTTGTGCTTCTTCAGCTGTCTAGAAGCATAAGCTATTACTCTGTCATTCTGCATTAACACACAACCTAATCCCACTCGGGACGCATCACAGAACACTGTGAAGTCTTCATCACTAGTAGGCAGAGCTAAAACCGGTGCTGAAGTTAATCTTCTCTTTAACTCTTCAAAGCTCTCTTCACATTGGTCAGACCATGTGAATCTCTGGTTCTTTCTGGTTAATCTGGTCATAGGAGCCGCTATCTTAGAGAAGTCCTGAACGAACCTCCTGTAGTAGCCTGCCAAACCCAAGAAACTCTTGACCTCTGTCACTGTGGTGGGTCTAGGCCAATTGGCTACAGCTTCTATCTTCTTGGGGTCCACTGCTATACCTTGATCTGACACTACATGCCCCAAGAATGAAATGCTCCTTAGCCAGAACTCACACTTGGAGAACTTGGCATATAAACCACGCTCTCTCAAGGTCTGCAGGACTATCCTCAGATGATGGGCATGCTCCTCTGCATTCCTGGAATACACCAAGATATCATCTATGAAGACAATAACAAAGTGATCCAGGTACTCTCTGAAAACTCGGTTCATGAGATCCATGAATGCTGCAGGGGCGTTAGTCAACCCGAACGGCATCACTAAGAACTCATAATGCCCATATCTGGTCCTGAAAGCTATCTTAGGTACATCCTCTTCCCTGATTCTCAGCTGATGATAGCCCGATCTCAGATCTATCTTAGAAAAACAACCTGCTCCTGCTAGCTGGTCGAATAGATCATCGATCCTGGGTAGAGGATACTTATTCTTGGTAGTGACTTTGTTCAACTGCCTGTAGTCGATACAAAGTCTAAGGGATCCATCCTTTTTCTTGACAAACAACACTGGAGCACCCCAGGGTGAGGTACTTGGACGGATGAAACCCTTATCTACCAACTCCTGTAGCTGCTCTTTCAACTCTTTCAGCTCTGCTGGTGCCATCCTGTAGGGAGGAATAGAGATCGGTCTGGTACCAGGCACTAACTCTATCTCGAACTCTATTTCCCTATCAGGTGGTAGTCCTGGAAGCTCATCTGGAAACACATCTGGGAACTCTCTGACTACGGGCACTGAACTGGGGTCCCTAACCTGACTGTCTAGCTCTCTCACGTGTGCTAGATATCCCTGACATCCCCTCCTGAGCAACCTACGAGCCTGTAGGGCTGATATCAGACTTCTAGGCGTGCCCCTCCTGTCTCCTCTAAAGACAAACTCAGATCCATCCTCATCTCTGAACTTAACTACCTTGTCTCTGCAGTCCAAGGTAGCACCATATGCAGATAGCCAATCCATCCCTAGAATGACGTCAAAATCTGTCAACTCTAGAACCACAAGGTCAGCTGGAAGGCATCTACCATCTAAAAACACTGGACTGTGTCGACAGACTGTCTCTGCCAACGATGGATCACACTTAGGACCACTGACCCATAGGGGACACTCTAACCCAGACGTCATCAAACCCACTCTCTCTATGGCTCTGGGAGCAACAAAGGAATGCGAAGCACTAGGGTCTAACAAAGCATACACCTCAGAACACCTAATAAGGAGATTACCTGACACCACGGTGTTAGAAGTGTTTGCCTCCTGCTGTGTCATCGTGAAAATCCGCGCCGGAGCTGACGGACCTCCACCTCGGGGACCCGCAGATGAAGAGGCTGACCCTCTCCCTCTGCCTCTGCCCTGTGTCATAATTGAAACTGGTGGCTGTGGCATGCTAGCTGGAGCTGTCTGATGGGATGGTGCCGTGAAAGATGCCTGTGGGCACTCACGAGCCATGTGTCCCTCCTGGCCGCACCTGTAACATCCTGTAATCCCCAAACGACAAACTCCTCTGTGCGCTTTACCGCACCGACCACACACTGGCACCTCTGAGCCTGAACTCATGCCACTGCCTAATCCCAGACCTGCTTTAATCTTATTCCAGAACTTATTCTTCCTCGACTTCTGCGTGGAACCACTCCACTTCTTACCACTGGAAGTTGCTGCACCCTGTGAAGAGGGATCCGACTTACCCCTACCTGGGGTCTTAGAACCAGAAGACTGTGCCGGCTGCTGTTTCACTGTACCCTGTATAATGGCACTAGCCTCCATCCTCCGTGCTAAATCCACCACGGTGTGGAAACTCTCCCTCTCGGCTGCATGGATCAAAGAGGAATACCTGGAATGCAGTTTCATAGCATACCTCCTAGCCTTTTTCTGTTCCGTATCATAGGCCTGTCCTGCATACCGCAGCAACTCCAGAAACCTGTCAGTAAACTCATCAATACTCATATCCTCTGTCTGCTTGAGCTGCTCAAACTCTATCATTTTTAGCTCTTTCGAACTATCTGGGAATGCCCATCCGGCAAACTCATTAGCAAACTCCTCCCAAGACATGTTATCCAACCTAGGGTCCACATAGACGCCAAACCATTCCTTCGCCTTCTTACATTTTAAAGTGAACCCTGCCATCTGAATGGCTCTGGTATCATCTGCCCCTAGCTCATCTGCTATCATCTTGACTGCTTTAATGTACTCAAACGGATCATCTCCTGATTGATACTTAGGAGCATCTAACTTTAGGTAATCAGTCATCTTTACCTTGCTCCTCACAGATGGGCCAGGTTGAGGTGTTTGGATAACTGGGGCTTCTGGTTGTACCACTGGTGGTGGTGGGGGAGGTGCAGAACTTTCTGGTGTAGAGTATGCTGGACTGGGGTAAAAAGGTGAGGGTGGATACATGGGATATGGTGGATATGGGGGGTAATACGGTGGATAAGGCATATATGTGGGATATGGGTGAAAACTAGGATAATCCGATGTCCCTCCCATCGAATATCCTGGGCCCTGTGGGTAGGGCTGATAGTGGGGTGGATAACCATACCCCGAGGCCTGACCGCCTCCCTGTGATGATCCCACATCCTCCTCTGTAGTGCCAACACCTAACCCTCCATCCCTTCTTGGATCCACATCCATCTCTTCCCTTGTATCACTAGATCTTCTTCTCTGTTCTGTCTCCCTCCTGCCTTCATCAAAAGACCTTCTAGGGTCCCTTGATGATCTTTCTCTGCCTGCCCTTTGGGACATAGCTCTTGGCAAAGCAGGGGGACGCCCTTCCATACCCTCATTCTCGGGCGGAGCTCCAGTCAATCTAGCTGATCGACGGGTTCCTCTCATCTTAGCTTCTGAAAACATAACATGAACTTTAGCATCATAGGATCCATGTAACAACATGAACCCTCAACTCATAGCATAGCATCTCATTAAATGCACAGGCATAAAATCATGGCATTACACATCAAGACAGGACTCAACATCCTATCCTAGTGGACATGATCTTCCTATTGTGCTTGCCCTCTAAAACAACCTCTTTCCGATGTGAGATATCTCTAATCCCTGAGCATCTTAGCTCAGCACACCATACTCTAGAGGCCCTATGCTCTGATACCAATCTGTAACAGCCCGCTTACCGGACCATCACCGGCACTAGGATCCAGATCGGCTTAAGGCCGCCGGGACCCGTAGTAAGCCTACTGTCAACTCTGTGTACCTGATAAATCCCATACATGATCATACTTAAGCTTACTTACTCTCTTCTTTCTTTTTTTTTCTTTGCTTGACTATCTTTTCTTTCTGTATAACTTCCACTAAGCCTGGACTATGCATGCTCTGTCTGTATGCACTCGAAGAGTGATACCTGCTATGGTACCATACAGTGACTACAGAGATAGAAAGACTACCATGCACCAAGCTTAGCTCAATATCATCACAACATTATATCAATCATCATATATAACATAAAAGGATCATGTGCAAAGGGATAACAAGCACTAGGGCCAAGCACAATTCTATAACTCACTATATAACTTACTATTACATTATTTCTATACATTACATAAACTCTGTACTGTACATCATTATCATGTCCACAATTCTATACTATTACATATGCCTTTTACCCTTGCTATCTCTTTCTCTTTCTCTTCTCTGAGGCCCTGAAAAAAATGGGGTTAGGGAGAGGGATGAGCTGCTAAAGCCCAGTGAGCGGAATCTAAAAAACATCACATTTAAAACATGCTATCATATGATGCATCACTGCACAAACATTTCACATCTCGGATTGGACATGATCCCAAAACTCCCTCTGTCAATGCCCGGCCCCCAAAGGAGCTCACACAGGTCTTTCACTAACTACTCATGGTGCCCGACCCTATAAGGGCTCTCACAAGACTCATCCAAGGTAAATGCCCGGCCCCAAAGGAGCTCACACAGGACATACAATAATGACAGACTTATGGGCTATTGAGATCGCCTCGGTCCAATCCACATATACAAGTAATAATGCAATGCAGCAACTTGGTGAATACTAATGCAAAGCATCCTACATAAACATGGCATTAATGATGCATGAATCATGCTAAAACAGTTCTTAACTTTTAAAATAAAGTTCTGTTCCACTCACCTCTGTCAACTGTTGAGCAGTCTCTGTAACTCTAACTCTGTGGGCCTCCTTGGTCTCTCGGGTCCGTACCTACACAGGTGGACTCAAATGAGGACCAAACTTACTTAAACATAACTCCTACTATCTCCCCAAAACCCCTCTAAAACATCATAGGCATGCATGGAAAAATGGGCAAAAGAAGGCTGGACTGGGCACTTTCGGCGGCACTTTCGGCGGCCGAAACCACTCTCCAGAGACGAAACTCATGCATGTTCGGCGGCACCTTCGGCGGCCGAAAGTCTCATCCAGAGACGAAACTCATGCACTTTCGGCGGCCAAACTCCCTCTTTCGGCGGCCGAAAGCCCCTTTCTCACCCAAAAGCCTAGCTTTCAGGGGCAAGGTTTGGCAGCCGAAACTGCCTCCACAAGGGGTTCGGCGGCCGAACCTTGCTTCGACGGCCGAACCTGGATTCTCCAGAAAGGCAGAATCCGAGCACAACTCATGCTCTCAGCCTCCAAACTCCTATCAAACACCCATAACATGCATACCAACATTTCTCAACTAACATATAACATAACTCATGCATATAGAGGCCTAAAAACTAGTTCAAGCCCCAAAAACAACAACAAAACTCATATGAGCAACATATGCTCAAACTCATGCTTATACCCCAAAACATGCCATAAACCTCTCCAAAACTTCTAAAACTTGCTTTAAACATAAGGGGAGGTGAGGATCCATGCTTACCTCTTGAAGAACTAGAGGATTGATGATCCAAGCTTGGAGATAGGAGAAAACTCAATCAAACTCTCCAAGTGCTCAACTTTGCTTCCTTTTGCTCAAATCTCTAAAACAAAGCTCAAATCAAGTTAAAACATGCAAGATTTGAGGAAAACATGAGAAATCACACCAAGGAGAGCTTGAACTTACCTTTGACCCAAAAACAGAGTGTTTAACACTCAAGTCTCGGGCAAAGGGGCTTTTGTAGTGGCCAACCGACTCTTCCTTCGGCGGCCTAACGTGCATGTGAAACCATGCAACTTTCGGCGGCCGAACTTCACCTTCGGCGGCCGAACCTGGCTTTTGTCCCCTTGGCCTTTTCATTTCAAAACTCACTTTTCTTAACTCAAATGATAAAAACACTTAAAAAAACATCTTAAAAACCTTTCTTATACCCTTAGGGCAAGCTCCGACATCCTCGAATCCCGACTTCCAACGGAACATCCGCCGGAACGTAGGAATTCCGATACCGGGGTCTAGCCGGGTATTACAGTAGCTTTCCTGGAAACAGTTTCAAACGAGAATCAAAGAGCAAGACTTTATCACCAACCTCAAATTGCTTTCTTGAAAGATGATTGTCATGGGAGGCTTTGGTCTTTGCTTTGTAGTTCCAAGAGTTTTCATATGCATCTCGTCTTATTTCCTCAAGTTCTTGCAGTTGTAACTTGCGATGGTGTCCGGCTTCCTTGAGGTCCATGTTGCAATTCTTTACAGCCCAATATGCCTTGTGCTCAAGCTCCACTGAGAGGTGACAAGCTTTCCCATAGACAAGTCTATAAGGGGACATACCTATGGGAGTCTTGTAGGCTGTTCTGTAGGCCCATAAGGCATCCTCTAATCTTGAGCTCCAATCCTTTCGGTTGGGAGAAACTGTCTTTTCAAGGATGGCTTTGATTTCTCTGTTGGACACTTCAGCTTGTCCATTCGTCTGAGGGTGGTAGGCTGTGGATGTTCTGTGGATGACATTGTGTTTTCTGAGAAGGCTTTCCACTACCCTATTGCAAAAATGGGTCCCTCTATCACTGATGATTGCTTTTGGTACTCCATGTCTGGCAAAGATGTTGGTCTTCACAAAGTCTATTACTGCCTTGGCATCATCAGTCCTAGTTGCTCTAGCCTCCACCCACTTGGATACATAATCCACTGCAAGGATAATATAAGTGTATCCAAAGGATGGTGGGAATGGTCCCATGAAGTCTATGCCCCAAACATCAAATACCTCGCAGACCATGATGGGGTTTTGTGGCATTTGATTTCTTTTGCTCAAATTTCCAGTTTGTTGACACCTAGCACATGTCCTGCAAAACAGAAAAGCATCTCGAAACATGGTGGGCCAAAATAGGCCACTTTCAAGTATCTTGTGAGCAGTTTTCCTTGGACCAAAGTGTCCTCCACAACTATACGAATGACAAAAAGTAAGTACAGAGGCTATTTCTTGATCAGGAATGCATCTTCTTATCATTTGGTCAGCACAATGTTTCCACAAATATGGCTCATCCCAAACATAGTATTTGGCATCTTTTTTTATTTTATCTTTAGTGTGCTTGGGCATATCAGAAGGTAAGTTATCTGTGGCCAAGTAGTTTACCATATCGGCGTATCATGGCTCATTGGACTGAGCAAGGAAGATTTGTTCAAGGAGGTCTTCCTTGGTTTCTTCAGATTCAGAAAGGCATGCTTGCGGTGGATTCTGCTGGGAGAGGTTCGGCGGCCGAAAAGGTGCTGGATTCGGCGGCCGAAGTTCTTCAGTTTGCGGAATGAGCTTTGGCGATGGATTCGGCTTCCGCAAGTCAGTGGGGTTCGGCGGCCGAAAGATGTTCGGTGGCCGAAGAATGTCTTCTTTCCGCGCAATGTCTTGTTCAAGTGATGCGACAAAATCTGGTGTCTGTGGAGCAGTAGGGTTCGGCGGCCGAAGGTGGGCTAAGTTCGGCGGCCGAAGATCTTCTGTCTGCTTGATCTCAACTTGCTGAATGCTGCAGATTGTTTCTTTTATTTTCAGGTTTTCAATCCTGCAAAGATCATCATCTAAAACAGAATCTTGATTTTCATTAAACACATCTTGGCTCAAACAATCAATAATATCAAGACCATAAACAGGGGACATATCATGTGGATATTTCATGGCATCATAGACATTGTACTTTATGACTTCCCCTTCAAATTTCATGGTAAGAGTACCATCATGCACATCAATTTTAGTTCTAGCAGTACTCAAGAAGGGACGTCCAAGAAGAATGTCAGAACTAGTATTGCAACTATCTTTCTTAGTATCAATCACATAAAAATCAGCCAGAAAGACAAGTTCATCTACTTGGACTAAGACATCTTCTAAAACACCTATGGGATATACCACAGATCTATCAGCCAGTTGTATCACAACCCTTGTTTCTTTTAGTGCACATGCATTGAGAGATTTATAGATGGAGAGAGGCATGACATTAATGGATGCACCAAGATCACACATGGCTTTCTTGATACCAACATTCCCAATTTTGCAAGAGATAGCAAACATACCTTTGTCCTTGCATTTGGTAGGGAGTTCTCTTTTAATAACAGCAGTAACTACCTCACCTACACTTACTTTCTCTCTTTTAGCTAACTTTCTTCTGTTGGTGCACAATTCTTTCAGAAATTTGGCATACCTAGGAATTTGCTTAACAGCATCTAGCAGTGGTATGTTGATCTCTACCTTTCTGAAAGTCTCAAGAATCTCCTTTTCCTCTTTTTCTTTTTGAGTTCTTTCAAACCTTTTCGGAAAAGGTGGTGGGATGTGGAAGCTTCCCTTTGGATCAGTCTTGTGCGCATAAGGTGGTTCAGATTGAGATGGAGAGGCTTCAGGTGGCCTTGGTTCAACTTCCTTTTCTTGCTCGTGATTAGCATCTTGAAGTTCTTTGCATCTTGAAGTTCTTTGCCACTTCTCAAAGTAATAGCACTGACATTTTGTCTAGGGTTAGTTTCAGTTTGAGAAGGGAGCTTACCTTGGGTTTGCAGTTGGCCTATAGAGGTGGCCATTTGGCTTAGGTCTTGTCGCACGCTTTGCATGGTGTTCACCATGGTTTCCATCATTGTTTGCATGATCTTCTCAAGATTCTGATTTGGATTTGAGGGTGCTGGTTGAGCTTGATTTCTTTGGTAACTTTGGTAATTCTGATCATTGTTGGTCTTTCCATAGCTGAAGTTGGGGTGGTCCCTCCAACCTGGATTGTACGTATTGGAATAGAGATCATATCTAGGTTGGTTGTTGTACCTCCCAATTGCATTGGCTTGCTGATGGTCTTCTTGGAGTGTGGGACATTGATCAGTTGGGTGTCCCACACCTAAACAAATCCCACATGGCCTAGAAGGCTGGGGTGCTTGATGTTGTTGGATCTGACCAAGGGTGATCTTTTCCACAAGAGAAGTTAGTTTTGAAATTTGAGATTCAACAGAGGACGTACTTACCTCATAGGTTCCTCTTTGCGTTTGCCCCTCTTCTTCATATTGCTTAGATGAAGCTGCAAAGTTGGATATGAGTTCCTTCATCTCCCTAGGTGTCTTGTCTAGGATAGATCCTCCACAGGCTACAGTTATGAGTTTCCTTTCTGATGGAGTCAATCCTCCATAGAAGAACTGAATGAGGGCCTTGTCTGACATATCATGTTGTGGACAACCTGTACAAAGTCTTTCAAACCTTTCCCAATAATCATATAAGTCCTCAGTTGGTCTTTGCTTTATGCTAGTGATTTCTCTTATTATGCCAATTGATTTAGATGGTGGGAAGTATTTGTCCAAAAAGGCTTGGACCATATCATCCCAAGAAGTTATAGATCCAGATGGCAAATAAAATAACCAATCCTTAGCATGGTCATCTAATGAAAAAGGGAAAGCTCTTAGTTTAACATGATCTTCAGAGATCCCTTGAGGTCTCATGGATGAGCAAATAATTTTGAATTCTTTTAAGTGCTTATGTGGATTTTCATTTGGTAAACCTCTAAATTTAGGGAGTTGATGAATCAAACCTGATTTCAGTTCAAAGGGAACTGTTAGAGGTGGATAGGTGATGCAAAGGGGAGCATAATCACCTATAGGAGTTGCTAACTCCCTCATGGTTCTTTCCCTTGGTGCTTGTGGCCTATTTGCTGGATTTTCTTGAACTATATGGCCTTGGACAGCATGTCCATCATGGGCAGCAGCTGGTGCTTGAGGTTCTGCCATTGGCGCAAGATTGGGTTGCTGGAGTGTAGGACTTTCGGCGGCCGAATGTGGGTTGGGTTCGGCGGCCGAATGTTGGGCAGAAGGTTCTGCGTTTGAGGCTGGCTTTCCAAGCCTTCTGAGAGTGCGTTCAATTTCTGGATCAAAGGACAGAGTGTCCTTACTTTCAGATCTGGTCATGAAAACAAAAATAAACAAACAAGTGAAATCAATTCCCCGGCAACGGCGCCAATTTTTGACAGGAACGGTTGTCGAAGCCGGTCAAAAATAACCTTCTTGGTTACCTACAATTTACAACTGCAGATAGTGGTGAAGGATTGTATCCACAGAGAATTGATTACCTATTTATTTATCTCAATCAAGACCAATAGAACTAATTGAAAGCACAAGTGAAAGCAAGTAATCAAAGAGAAATAGAAACAAGTGCAAGGAAAGTAAAAAGGGGGGTTTTGAGATTGATTTGTCTAACCTCTATTGAAAGCAATTAAAACAGTAAGTAATCAAAATAAAACAAGAAATCAATATGAGAAAAGTCTAGTTGAAGATATGGATCCACTTTGGTTGTTTGGGTTGATCATTGAAACATGGTTATCTTAATTGATTCAATAGGTTGGTTATGGGGGTGGAAGACGCTTCTCACCACCATGTCTTTCCTTATGAACAAACTAATTAGGGAACGTCCTCTAACTAATTACTAATCAACAAATTGCTAAGGAACGTCCTTGGGCCATAGGCATCAAAACAATTGCCAATTGCATGAAGAACAAGAAAGATCCAAACCCTAACTACTCAAACGCATGAGATGATGTTAGATCATACAATTTCTTGGGTTTTTACACCAAGTGTTCTATGGACAGAATATTTCCAGCAATTACGGACTAACAAATATCCTAATCCAACAATCAATTAACTTTGCAATCAAGAATCAAATGGCCAATTTGATTAAAACAACGAAGCAATCTTTAGAATTAAGCACAATTGCATGAATATTGAACAAAATCAAAGACAAAAGTTTCTGTTCAGATCTCACAACCCATTAAACAACCTTGGTTTCAACCAAACTTCAACTAGAAAGAGGGTTTCAGCCACTCATGGCTGAACCAAACAGAAAATAAAAGAAAAGAAAGCAAAAGATGAAGAACTAAGGTGGAGAGAGCCTTGGAGAGGCCTTGCCGATTTTGGGAGGATGAAAAGCTTGTCTTCTTGTCTTCTTGAAGCCTTTAAATAGATCTTGAGAGGCTGTGTAATACCCGGCTAGACTCCGGTATCTGAATCCCTACCGTCCGGTGGGATCTCGAACGTCGGAGATCTCTAGAAGGGTAAGAACATGTTTTATAAAATGTTTTCATGTATTTTAATGATTTTAAGTATGAAATTAAATGAGTTTTTTTGCATGAAAAATCCTTGGAGGAAAACCCAGGTTCGGCCGCCGAACTCCAAAGATCGGCCGCCGAACATACACGCTTTCGGAGGGACTTTAGGCGCCCGAAAATTTTGAGTGAGGGAAATGCAGGTTCGGCCGCCGAACTGCAGGTTCGGCCGCCGAACCTTGCATGCATGCGGAGGCATTTTCGGCCCCCGAACGTGGCCTGGCCAGCCACCTATAAAAGGGCACTTAGCCGAAATGGGAGAGTTTTCTCCCATTTTCAGCCGCAGCAAGCTTCCGACCTCCCTCTCCCAAATCTTGTGTTTTTCCTTCAATCCCCACCATTTTCTTTGAGTTTTAAGGTTCCACAAAGGTTTTTGAGTGCTTTTAAGCAAGTTTGGAGCTTGGAAGTCTTGGAGCTAAATCCCTCCATTTTCCGAGCTAGGGTCGTTCTTCCTCTCGATCTCCAAGAGGTAAGCTTCGATCTATGCTTCTTTTATGTTTTATGGAAGTTTTATGCAAGTTGATGGGGTAGAATGCATGTTTAGGCTTGTTGTTAGGTTTATGGGTTTATGTTGTGTTTTGAACAATGTATGTTGGAAGTGTGTTGTTTGAAGTGTTGTAGTTGGGGTATATTATAGTTTGAGACCCCTAGGTGTGATGTATGATGTGTATGCATGTGTAGAAACAAGTTTATGCATGTTTTGAGGCGTTTTGGAGGCTGTGGACACAAGGGAGCCAAGTTTCTGCCCTTCGGCAGAAACTCAGGTTCGGCCGCCGAAGTGACTTTCGGCCGCCGAACCCCCTTGTGGAGGCAGTTTCGGCTGCCGAAGCCTGCCCCCGAAACTCAAGTTTCGTCTCTGTCTGGGAGGTTCAGCCGCCGAAAGTGCCGCCGAACCTGCATGACTTTCGGCTGCAGAGGGACTTTCGGCCGCCGAACCTGCCGCCGAAAGTGCCCTGTTCAGCCATTTCTTGCATGTTTTCATGTGATGTTTTCAGGATGTTTTAGGGGGTTTTTGGGGAGTATTTTAGAGTCATATTCAGGTATGTTTGGTCCCTCATTTGAGTCCACCTGTGTAGGTTCGGACCCGAGGAACCGAGACCCCCAGTAGTGAGCCAGCTGCTTCAGAGTCTCTTCAGAGCTAGCCAGAGGTGAGTGGAATAAACTTTAAGTTTTAAAGCAAATTAATGAAATGTTTTAGCATGATTCACGCATCATGAATGCCATGAGATATACCAGGTTGTTTGCATTAGAATTCACGAATATGTTGCATTGCATACTTTGTTGTTGATGTGGATGAATGTTGAATGATCCATTAGCCCTTGTATGTCATGATAGCCTATGTGAGTCCAGGTGTGCCTGCTACGGCTCTACGCCCCTGGCACTATGACTGATTATGGAAGTCCGGGTGTGCCTGCTACGGCTCTACGCCCCCGGCATGTATAAGTAAGAAAGATAGGGGCTAAATGGTGACAAGTTCATCCTTGTTGTGAAATGTTTGTGTTATGGCGCATACATGAAAGCATGATTTAAATTGATGTTTTATTATTCTGCTCACTGGGCTCTAGTAGCTCACCCCACTCCCTTTATCCCCAGAGTTGCAGGTACAGGATAGATCAGGAAGTCGGCTAGAGTGAAGTTCAGTCATGTATGTTGTAATAGATAGTAGTGGACATGAACATGATGTAATGAGTATTTATGACCATGTAATGTAATGAATGATTTGATGATGTATTGAGGATTATAGTAGTGCTTGACCTAGAGGTGTGTGAATCCCCATTATGTACAGAGTGTTTAATGAGTAATGATGTTAATGACCATGATTATCCAAGCTGATATGTATGATGATGATACCCCATTGGAGTATTTGATGAGGACTCCAGTGTGGGGTTTATGTATGATTTTGTGCATGCACAGGTTTTGCTTGGATAAGAGAAAAGAAAAATTTTTACAGATCATGTATATGTTGTTATGTATGGGATTCCACAGGTTTACAGGAGGTATGTAGGCTTGCTACGGGTCCCGGCGGCCTTAAGCCGATCTGGATCCTAGCGCCGGTAACGGGTCGGATTTCCGGGTCGTTACAGGCTGCCTAGGGTTTCATGGAAGTCCATGAGGCTTTTAGAGGCTGTCCAAAGTGTCCTTGGTGTTGCATGTGCCTTGTTTGTGCATGTATGAAGGCAAAAACGAGTTGCATGTGATTGAAGGCAAGTGGGGGCACTTTGGTCTTTTTACTTGCTGCCCAAGGTCTCCAAGATGTTGCCCAAACAGTTAAGAGGCTGCCCATGCACTAATAAGGAAGGGGGAGACTCCTTTTGAATTTTGAATGTGCATGGCACTAAGTAGGAAGCATGTGATCTTTGGATTTTCTTTCCTTAATAAGGGGGATCTTGAAATCCAATAATTGAATGTGAATATTGAAGATTTGGATCTCAAGATATTTCCCTTATTTGGCTCCTCAAATATGGCAACTTGGGATATGGCTTCTTGAACAAGGAAGGAGTGCAATAGAGCGCATTTTCGGCTGCCTAAGTTGAGTTTCGGAGGCTGGAATTTTGGAGGTTCGGCGGCCTAACATAAAGATTCGGCGGCCGAAGGTAGTGGACTTTCGTCTCTGTCTGCATGGTTCGGCCGCCGAAGGTTGCCGCCGAAGGTGGTCCACTTTCGTTTCTGGAGTCCTCTTTCGGCCGCCGAAGGTTGCTGCCGAAGGTGGTCCACTTTTGGCTTCCGAAAGTTGCCTCCGAAAGTTGTTTCTCTAATTTTGGCTTCTTTTGGCATTTTTAAGAGCATTTTCTCCAAATTGTTTCTTCACACCTAATACTTGCAAAATATGATTAAAACCACAAAATTAGGTAGAATAGGTGCAAATAAACATCAATAAGATCATGAAAATATGGACTAAATTATGCTCTATCAGCAGCACTTTCGGCGGCCGAAACTCCCAAACAGAGATGAAAGTCTCCTTTCGGGGGCAGGCTTCGGCAGCCGAAAGGCTTGCCTCCCCAACCATGTTCGGCGGCCGAAAGTCCTTCGGCTGCCAAACCTGGTTTCTGCCAAAGGGCAGAAACTTGGCTCCTCTTGCCTCCAATGCCTCCCAAACCTTATAAACATGCACAATCCTATTCTACAACACACATACTCAAGCATACAAGCTCCTAGAGGCTTCAAACTATCTTAAACCCCATCTACAACACATCAAACAACACAAATCCAACATACATTGTCCATAAACCAACATAAACCCAAAAACTCATAAAACCTTACACATGCATTTCTACTTCAAGAATCAACTTAAAACTTGTTAAAAACATGTAGTGAGCTCAAGATCGGCCCTTACCTCTTGTAGATCGAGAGAAAAATGACCCTAGCTCGGAGATGGGAGAGATTTGAGTTTTTGAACCTCAAAGCTCCAAAACTTGCTTTAAACTCGAAAATCTTCAAAACAAGGTGAAAAATCATAAGAAAAACATGAAAACTCGAAGGGAGAAGCTCAAAACAGAGGAGGGGCGGTGGAGAACTCACCTTGGCCGAAAACGGGAAGAAAAGCTTGTCCGTTTCGGCCATGGGGTCCTTTTATAGGGCTGTCCTTACCACCTTTCGGCGGCCTAATGTGCCCCCACAACGCATGCAAGTTCGCCGGCCGAACATGAGGTTCGGCGGCCGAACCTTGGCTTATTCAAACAAGGCTTTCGGAGGCCAAAAGCGCTCCCAAAACCTCCCCATGTTCGGCGGCCGAACCTAATAAAGTCTCCAAAGCCCTCTACACTCAAAACTTGGATTTATTTCTCTTAAAAACCATAAAACACCTTAAAACATTTTATGAAAACATGGTTTTACCCCTTCTAGAGGTCTCCGACATCCGAGATTCCACCGGCCGGTAGGAATCCCGATACCGGAGTCTAGCCGGGTATTACATGTAGATTCGGACCCGAGGAACCGAGGACCCCAGCAGTGAGTTCAGCTGCTTCTGAGTCATTAGAGCTTCAGCCAGAGGTGAGTGGAATAACTCTTTATGTTTTACAGTAAATAAATCAATTCTTAGCATGACTCACGCATCATGAATGCCATGAGATATATTAGGTTGTTTGCATTAGAATTCACGAATATGTTGCATTGCATAATATGTTGTTGATGTGGATGGATATTGGATGATCCATAGCCCTCAATCTATGATGTGATGATATGATATTACGGTACGGAATGAAAGACCAGTGGGACCCATTCTACATTCGCTGGCACCATGTAAGAGAAAGTCCAGGAAGACCCATTCTACGTCCCTGGCATCTTGGAATGTTATGTTATGTAAGAGAAAGACCAGGACCCATTCTACGTTCTGGCACCAATGGAATTGTAGAGGGCTATTGGTGACAAATTCATCCTTTATGTGATATGTTTGTGATGTGATGCATTTCATGGAAGCATGGACTTTAAATTTAATGTTTTATTATTCTGCTCACTGGGCTTTATAGCTCACCCCTCTCCCTTAACCCCCAGGTTTGCAGGTACAGGGTAGACCAGGAGGTCAACAGGAGTAGAGTCATGTATTATGTAATAGCTAGATGTGGACATGGATATGATGTAATGTAAAAGTATGATATAGAAATGTTATGTAATGATGCTTATGAAAGTTTAGAGTTGTGCTTGACCATAGTATTATGTTAATCCCTTTCTAGTACATGATCTTAATGTTTAATGATGATTATTGTAAACCAAACTTAATTTATGTTATGTCATCCCATTGGAGCATTGATGAGGACTCCAAGGTGGGGTTAATGTTTATGTTCATGAATAGTGCATGCACAGGTTGAGTTTGGTGATTGAATGGAAAGAAAAGTTCAAAATTTTTATGTATGTTATTGATCATGTAAGGGATTAAACAGGTTCACAGGATGAATGTTTGGCTTGCTACGGGTCCCGGCGGCCTTAAGCCGATCTGGATCCTAGCGCCGGTAGCAGTCCAATTTTCGGGTCGTTACAAGGGATTATAGTGGTGGGACATAGGAAAACTGCAGTTGCATTTGGTCTTTCTTGCTCCCACCCTTGCAAAAGTCTGGGCAGGCCGTATCGAAGCAATGATACCTGCAAGGATCTCGGCGGGCGCAACGTCTCACCTTGAACTCATACATGCAATAATGATCACAAGAGAAGCATCTGCAGATGAGTTCAAGTCATCTCTCAACGAGTTCGACACGTTTGATGGAAGGTAATGGTGGAGCGTCGTTAAGGAGTCAAGGAAAGGAAAACTGGTATTTCCATAGTTGCTAAATGAGGAGAGTAGGGATGACGTTGACTCGTTGAAAAATGGGTACTAATGAGGGATTTGAATGATCAGATTGGAATGGAGAGACTCTGACGTGGCAAAGGAAATTTTTTTTCCTCTTTTTTAGTCACCTAGGATATGCCATATGTGTGTTTCATTAGAAAATCCATAAGAAACTCACCCGAATAACTATTTTATGTAAATATTTAAACGTTGATAATTTTTCAAAAATAAATTGAAGTTTAATGATTGCAATTAAACTATGATTTAAGTTCAGTGACCATAAATGAAAATTACCCCATAATATATATACCTATGAAGTAATCATGAGAATTACATTTAGGAAAATTAGATATTTACACTTTGTAACATTATATTGATTTTTATAATGATTATATTTCTCAATATTACTAATATTTGTGATCATTGCATTTCTTAATACTTAACAGAAAATAAAAATATTTTATATAAAAAAATAAAAATATTTGTGAGTTATATAATTGTGATAGCACATAAAAAGAGAAAGAATTGTTGTATATTGTTCTTGGGTACAAACAAATATGTATGTCAGCATAAAATAACTAAAGAGGAAGATAAATATAAGACTGATTTTAGCCTAAAATTGTGTTGTTATCAACCTAATGACACAAAGATTTTATGCCTTTAATACATGCAATGATTACATTAACATCCCTCTTAAACTCAAGAGGGTAGAGTAGGCACCATCTTGAGTTTGGAAAGCAAAGTGTGAAAACGTATAGGAAAATGAGTTTTAATGAATAGACCATTCGATTGATCAACAGAAGATATATAATGAAGTTGAACTATGCCATTACGGATGTGTTGTTGAATGAAGTGACAATCTATTTCAATATATTTTGTGCATTCATGAAACACATCATTATAAGCAATTTGGATAGCACTTTGATTATCACAATAAAGATTTGTAGCTAGAGAGTAATCAATACCCAAATCAACAAGTAACCATCGCAACCAAATGAGTACATTAGTGGCATTAGCTAAAGCACGATATTCTACTTCAGTGCTCAAACGAGAAACTGTTGTTTGTTTCTTACTTCGCTAAGAAATCAAAGAATCACCAAGAAAGAAACAAAAGCCAGTAGTAGATCATCACTCGGTAGAATCACTTGCCCAGTTAGTATCAACATAGGCTCATAGATACAAGGAAGACTGATTTGAGAAATGTAAGCCATGAAAGAGAGTACCCTTGACATAACGAAGGATGTGAAGGACAGATGCATAGTGAGTTGACAAAGGGCTGACATAAACTGACTTACTATATGAACAACATGTGCAATGTTAGGGCGAGTAACAGTGAGATAAACAAGACTTCCAACTAATTGCCTGTACCGAGAAGCATCAAACAGAAGAGTGCCATTCGTGGGAGCGAGATGCACATTCGACTCTAGAGGAGGTGATTCGACTCTAGAGGAGGAGAGGTGATTTTTCTCTCGATTAAACCAGCCTTAGAAATGAGTTCGGATGCATATTTAGCTTGGGAGAGATAAGTACCATTGGAAGAATGAGTAACCTTAAGACCTAAAAAATAACTCAGTAATCCTAAATCCTTCATTTCAAAAGACTGACAAAGATGGTGCTTGAGTGCAGTGATTCCATTCACATCATTAACAATGATGATCATATCATCAAAATAAAGTAATAAGCAGAACAATAAGAACTTTGATGAAAACCATATTGAGTAACAGTATTGCTGAACTTAGAAAACCAAGCACGAGGAGCTTGTTTAAGACCGTACAAGGCTTTTCAAAGATGACAAACTTTAATTTGGTGGATGATCATAACCTAGTGGAGGTTTCATGTATACTTCTTTAGAAAGTTCTCCATTAAGAAAAGCATTTTTGACATCCATCTGAGACAGGGACCATTGTTTAGCAGCAACGATAGCAATTAAGCTGGGCACTGATGTAAGACGAGCAACTGGAGCAAATGTCTCCTCATAATTAATGTCGTATTCTTGAGTATACCCCTTAGCAACAAGACGTGCTTTGTGACGTTCAATTGTACCATCGGAACGAGTCTTGATCTTGTAAATCCATCAACAACCAACCAAGGATTTTCCTGCACATAAATCAACTAAATCCCAAATGCTATTTTTTTCAATGCTTGTAATTCTTCAGTCATGGCTTGCTGCCATAGAGGATTAGTACAAGCCTCGTGGTAGGTATGAGGTTCATAAAGAGAGCTAACAGTTGAAAAACAATGATAGTCATGGAGATAAGTAGGAGTTTTCCTTACCCGAGTGGAACGACGAAGAGGACTGGTGAAAGGTGGGGGAGCCTCATCCATAACATATATATTGGGAGAGGATGTAATAGGAGGTGCTTGATTGAGCTTAACTGAAGAGGTACCTATTGCAAAATTATGGAGATCATATGGAAACAACTCAATGGAAGGGTCAGTAAAAAAAGAAGGAGTAATTGAAAAGGAAGACATAGTTGAAAACTTGCGATGTTCCAAAAGACAACATGATGAGAAATTCAAAAACTTTGAGAGATTAGATCTCAACATCGATAACCCTTATGTTCTATGGAGTATCCAAGAAAATAACACAGGCGGGATCGAGGTTGTAATTTGTTATATTCATGTAGCTGTAAATGTAATACCCGGCTAGACTCCGGTATCGGAATTCCTACCGTCCGGTAGAATCTCGGATGTCGAAAACCTCTAGAAGGGTAAAACCATATTTTTATAAAATGTTTTAATGTATTTTATGATTTTAAGTAAGAAGGAAATTGAGTTTTGAATGAAAAAGACCATGGAGGCATTTCCAGGTTCGGCCGCCGAACCTGGGATAGTTTAGGGGGGCAAGTTTGGCTTCCGAAAGTGGCTCAAGTTCGGCCGCCGAACTTGCATGAGTTTTGGAGGCACTTTAGGCTGCCGAAGGTGGTCTGGCCAGCCCCTATATAAGGGCTCCATGGCCGAAATGGGCGAGTTTTCTCCCATTTTCGGCCAACGGTGAGTCCATGCTCTCCCATGGTCATTTTTGATGATTTTTCCTCCAATCTTTCAAGTTTTAACAAGTGTTTGCTTGGCTTTTGAAGATTTGTGAACTTTGAGCAAGTTTTGGAACTTGGAGACCCAAGGAGCTAAATCCCCCCCCATCTCCAAGTTAGGATTGTTTCTCCTCTAGATCTTCAAGAGGTAAGCTTCGATCCTGCCATTCTTGTATGTTTTAAACAAGTTTTATGAGATTTATGGGGGTAGGAATGCATATTAGGGTGTATGTTGGTTTTATGGTTAATGTTGAGTTTTTTAGCAATGTGGGTTGTTTATGCATATTTGATGTGTTGTAGTTGTGGTTTAGGATAGTTTGAGACCCCCATATGCTTGTTGGCTTGAGTTTGCTTGTTGTAGAATAGGTAAATGCATGCTTGAATGGTTTGGGAGGAAATGTGCATTGTTGGAGTCTGAGTTCTGCCCTTTGGAGGAACTCAGGTTCGGTAGCCGAAGGACTTTCGGCCGCCGAACCTGCCTGTGGAGGCAAGCCTTTTGGCTGCCGAACTCTGCCCCCGAAAGTGGACTTTCGGCTCTGGAAGGGAGTTTCGGCCGCCAAAGGTGCTGCCGAACATGCATGAGTTTTGTCTCTGGAAGGAACCTTCAGCCGCCGAAAGTGCCGCCGAAGGTGCATGACTTTCGTCTCTGGAGGGACTTTCGACCGCCGAACCTGCCGCCGAAAGTGCTCTGTCCAGCCTTCCTTTGCATGATTTCTATGATTGTTTTAAGGTGTTTTAGGGGGTTTTTTGGGAGTATTTTAGAGTCATGTTCATGTATAATTGGTCCCTCATTTGAGTCCACCTGTGTAGGTTCGGACCCGAGGAACCGAGGACCCCAGCAGTGAGTCAGCTGTTTCAATGTCTTGTCAGAGCTAGCCTGAGGTGAGTAGAATAACTCTATATGTTTCAAAGTAAATAAATCAGTCTTTGAGCATGTTCATGCATCACGAATGCTATGAGATATATTAGGTTGTTTGCATTAGAATTCACGAATATGTTGCATTGCATAATATGATGATGATGTGGATGAGTATTGGATGAACCTTTAGTCCTCGTATGATATGATATGATGTAATATGGTACGGTATGGAAGTCCAGGACGAGGCCCATTCTACGCCCCTGGCACTATGTTAAGAAAAAGACCAGGTCGAGGCCCATTCTACGCCCCTGGCATTATAGGAATGTTATGTTATGTATGTTATGATAAGAGAAAGACCAGGACGAGGCCCATTCTACGCCCCTGGCACTATTGGATATGTTGAGGACTATTGGTGACAAGACCATCCTTGATTGTGATTTGTTTGTGATGTGATGCATTCCATGAGATCATGAGTTTTAAATTAAATGTTTTATTATTCCGCTCACTGGGCTCTAGTAGCTCACCCCACTCCCTTAATCTCCAGGTTTGCAGGTACGGGATATGCCAAGAGGTCAGCTAGAGTAAAGTCATGTTTATGTAATAGTTAGTGGTGAACATGTATAATGTTTTAAATAATGTGACAACTTCATTAATCTTTAATGGTAAAAATAATGGTCGAGTGTATTTACAATAAAATATAAAGTTTAGAGTTTAATTAATAATTAAATTAATATAAAGTGTAATTGTAAAAAGTTATTATGAAGAAGATTTTTTGTAATTAACTCATTTTATATGGTTGTATTGCATATCTTTCAATTATATAACTCACAAACACTCTTTATTTTTTAAACTTGAATAATAAGAAATGCAATATTAGTAATATTGAGAAATATAATAATCATAAAGATTAGTATAATATTACTAAGCGCAAATGCATAATTTTCTCAAATATAATGCACATTACTTTACACTGTATATTATTATATACCTTTCAGTGGGATTATTCTATATGGTGATTACGCTAATTATCCTTAAACTAAGTTTCGTATTATCGTTGAAACTCCTAGCTCTGGCCGATTCTTGAAGAGGTGTGGATCTTCTCTCAAACAAGTCCTGATGCGGGTTTGGTTGGGAGACCCAGCTACTTCTAGATCCGTCAGTCTTCTTCCACATCTTACTATACACACGTATTGAGATTTTTATAAAATAAAAATAAATTGATTCGTAAAAGTCCTACAGCTTTAAAACCAATGTTCTTCCTGAAACTAAAACTGAAAATAAGCTTGGCTGGTAATAAAAAAAATTTCCAGAAAACAAGTAGACGTGAACCACTTGTATAACAAAAATTCTGACAAAAAGTTGAATTGAGGATGAGGTTTCCACCTACTGTAAGAGTTGACATAATAAGAAAACCAAAAAAAAAAAGGGGTAAAGAAAACAAAGGGATTGCTATGAGAAGGGAGAAGTTCTTCCTCCTACCCTTTGGTCCACCTACTAGTATCAAGTGTTCATGTCTCCAATGTCGCCGCTTTTTACATTTTGATTCAAACTCATTGCAATGGCAGCCTACCCTTTTCACAAAATATTCTCTCTCTCCCTAAACTGTTCCAGCTGACTTGTCGACCACAGTATGATCCACACTTCCCTGTTCTTCCTTTGTCCCAACTCTTACGTCTGGATTCCCATTACAATCTTGTCTTTGAGTCTTCCCATCCAATTTCTCTTTAGGAGAAGCACATGTAACAAGATTTGATTTCCCTGTTCCGCTCTCCTTATCTGGCAGAGATGATGTTGCCTCCACAGGGAAGTTTATTTCACTTGTTGATACCTGTGGAGATGATGCATTTCCAGAACCTGGTGGTGGAAGGAAAACACCGGTGCCTGGAACAGGGACAGAGAGACGATTTGGAGGATGCCTTGGAGGAGCTGCCGGCCATCCTGTTGAAACAGATGGAATAGGAACAGGTGCAGGGAAAGGCATTGGAGCTGCAACAGCAGCAGTCACAAAGAGCGGTTGAACACCATTTGGAGGGGGAATTTGTGGCCGAATGGCTGGAGCTGGCAGCACACCAGTCGTTGGAATCGCTGTATAATGCTTGGGAACGGGATGGCGAATGTGATTTGGTGATCTACTTGGTGGCGGACCCCAGTGAGTGGATGAGGCTGCAGCAGAGGAGGGTAGCCGTTGGCCATCACTTTGTGCAAAATTTTTGGGTTGAGCTTTCGTGAAGGTAACAAGTATGCGTTGTTTTCGAATTGCAGGAATTGCATGTTTAGCAACATCTGTGGATTTGCCTTGCATCACAAGGAGGGATCTGTTGCCATAATAAAAGATATGAATTGTGTTCAGTTTCAATATGCACTCAAGAAGAATACGTAGTGAAGATTATATACACAGTTGCCGTTTCACGTTCTATGATACATATCATCCTAGTAAATTTAATGCAAATTTTAGAAAGATAATAACAGCAATAATGAACTTGAATTATATATAGTTATCTACTCACGAGTGAGCTGAGACAAATTACCCGGGTGCAAGAGGCAGCTTGAGAGAGCCTCTGTAATCCCCAGGATGGTCTGCCGTGATTACTCTCCCAAAAGTGAGGTCACATTCTGTCAAGAAAAGCACAGAAACAGGCTTTCCAAACCACGGAGGCCACATGTAAGGCTGTGAGTGGTCGCCCTATAGAATGTTTCCACCAAAATATTAGCCTAGCTCACACGATTAATCATATTTAGAATCACTACACAAAATAGCATAGTCAGAACCTCATTATATATGTCAATTATGCAAGAGTCTGGTTTCATGGCAATTATCTGCATGCTTACGAAACGATCAATGACCTCTTGCAGCAAGGCTGGGATAGATTCTATTCTGCGATCTGAAATTTTTATTCAGAAAATCCAAGAATTGATGTAAGAGGAAATCAACAAAAAGAAAGATATTTCCTCAATAGTAGGAGAAGCAAAATCTTATGGATCTTAAAGTTACACAAGTAAACAAAAATGATAAGTTTTACGTAAGATGTAACATGCCTTTAGAAGTCCCTGCAGCATTTTCATCTTCAGCAGGTGCATCCACTATGGGGAGACCCAATTGAATCATCTCTCTACCATGTCCCTTCATAGGTCTCTTCGAGACCACAAATGTTTGACCTGCTTGTCCAAAAACAGAATTTTAGCGGGGATTGATATTTACCATAAAAGCAGATACTTTTGACATATATAAAACAGACATGAAAGGCCTCTGACAAAGCAATAAATAATACCAAGACAGAAAAATAAGCTATATTTTAATTAAAAAGTTGGAAATTGTCACAAGATACATATTGCTGAAATAAGAAGGACAAGAATAATTGTCGGCAAGGATACTAGTAGCAGCATCAATCTTTTTCACATTCTCCTACAGACATTTGATAAGACACCTAATATATAGATCTGTATGACTGACTAAACTGAGACTGAGTAACCACAAAAAGTTTTAGACATAAAATGCAAAATGCATTTAACTGCCGCTAATATGGTTTAAGAGCAAGTCTATTTCCTAACTAAACTTAACCGTAGTCACACAGAACTGCATAATTTCTTTTTCC
Source organism: Manihot esculenta (assembly GCF_001659605.2). Classification (NCBI taxonomy): domain Eukaryota; kingdom Viridiplantae; phylum Streptophyta; class Magnoliopsida; order Malpighiales; family Euphorbiaceae; genus Manihot; species Manihot esculenta. The sequence goes on along the minus strand of NC_035177.2, from coordinate 29,463,480 downwards.
TTTCCTCTTCCTTATATAGAGTGCGTTAAAATTTACTCTCTAATTTATAGTGAAAAGTCTAAACAAAACAATATGAACTACTTAAATAATGCAAGAATATGAATCCTAATCTAGATGCCTATACAGTAGAATGGAAGCGAGCAAATGGTAAAGTGGAAGTGTTTAACTCCCATCTTTAAATTTTATTGACCAAAACAGAATAGCTTTTCACATGAGCTTCATTATATAAATGTTATTTTACCCTGTGTCCGTCATGATCTGATAGAAGATTTCTACAACATGGTACCTCAAGTAGCAATACTTATTAATTACTACTACATCATGCCTGATTACAGATTTTTTCAAGGAAGCAGCTTCAGTTTCATCAGACCACAACAAAACTGTACCATTAAAATAAAGGACGATATGGATGGGTATTATAATGGTCGCTAACTATAACTTCTAATTTAAAGAAAGATAACTACTTGCCTTGTAATTGTCCTCTTCTCCCTGAGGCTCTCATATCATTAACCAATGAAACAAGCTTTGAGATTTCCACATCATCAAGCAATTCTTCATAGAATCTGAGTCCATCAACCACGTTAACCTAGAACAAAGACAATCACATCTTAGAAGTAGAAGAAACAATAGAGGTTGCAGGTAGTGAAGTAGTGATCCAAAAGAATACACTCTATCCAACATATGAAGAAAACAGATGCCCATAGAAGTGTTACCGTCTTTCCATCAACCATCTCTGCACCAACAAATGTTTTTGGGGTCATAGTGAGGTTCTGCTTCACACTCTGATTTTGACTGGAATGTGGATCATTCTCTGGTAAAATATCAGAAGATAACTAAATAATAAGATAACATGCAAAAGTTAAAATTAAAAACAGGAAAACTTACATGTTAAATACAACATAGTAGATTCTAAGAATAAATAAACACCAAAGGGAAACATTTTTCTTCAGAAAATAGTGAGCTACCCAGTCTCTCATTAACAAAGGACATAAATTGAGATGTACCCAATTACCATGTCTTCAGCAGAGAAAAATGACAAGATATGCATTTAAAAGACGGTTTGTAACCTTTAGGGCTGGATTGCTCATCCACAGCCTCAGTCTCTGCTTCCAAACTCTCAGACAAGGTTCCTTCTGAATTTCCTGAACTCTTCAAGTGGTTATCTATATGAGGCTTCATGTTATCTGCTCCCATGACAAGAAAAGGAATTAATATCCATGTTTCCCAAAAGAAATCTTCAAGTACAAGGTATTAGACTGATTTTATATCTTTCATAAGTTTGAAACTTTGGACTTAATTTCACTTTTGAATGAATATGATAAGTATAAAATGTTTCCAACAAGAAATCAAAATAGAATCATATCCAGACTATTTTCAACTCACAAACATGAGGAAGAAATATTAACAAAGCCAATCTTGCTCAGAGCAAAAAAACGGCTTTAACATATTAAACTTCTTAATTTTAACAGTATAAGCTATTAATCTTTCTAGAAATAAATCCCGAACAATACAACTTGTCTTTCTGCAAAGAAGAGCACAAATATTTGGCAATATAAGCATTAATAAAATCAATTATTGACATCTTCTTTGACTCAGAAACACCTGCATTTTCTCCAAGCCAAAGCAGTTATGACTAAATTCCGAGACCAATGACTCTTTAAACAGACGGATAGTCTTCTGGTTGATATGAGGTGGGGCAAAGAAATTTTTTTTTGTATCTCTTTTCTTAGAAATAGAAATTAGAAGGATAGTACATGTTAAAAAAATATATAATCCGAAATGTAGACTCAATCTAGAGTTCGCAATTCATAGATAATAAAACATGTTCCTAATTAGCCTCCTCAAGACACCTAAATTCAAAATGAACACAGAAGAAACTTCCTTGATTTAATGATATAACCATGTAAGAATTATACACATAAGGCAAAAACATGCTTGATAACTTCAATGAATGTTTGAAGATAATAAACTAATTCCTACTATATCAAGATGCTCGTATCCTAACATTCATCATATATAACAAAAGCAAGCGTCACATACCAAATATAAAACCCACTAGTTACCTTTCTTATCCTCAGCAAGTGCTTGACTCTTGTCCTCCAATTTCCCCACATCGCCTCCTGATTTTATCTCCTCAAATTTCTCATTCCCAATATTTCCTGAAGAATTCCCATCAAAACTGTTACATCCTACACTAGAATTAATAGCTTCTTTCACTACATCACCACCACCCCTTTGTCCTTTGTTAAACCCCGCACTAGAAGATCTCTTAAACTCCTTCCCTCCAACTTTCGGCTGATCATAATAGTACCTCTGATGTTGCTGCTGTTGCTTCCTTAATGCCACCTGCTGCAATGCAACAATCACCTCCCCCACTGAGAAGTACTGCTGCATATGCAGCACAGGATTCCAATTACACCTCCTCTGCTGTATACACCCTATAACTAAGTCATACTCACCGGGTTCCCCAACAGCTCGCAGGTGGTGGCAGAGGGAGTCAATGATAGCGTTGGCAGCTGCAAACTCCCCCCTCAGCCACGAGATGAACCCATCACGTTCATCCACGGGGAACCACTGGTGGCGATGGTGGTGGTGCTGCTGGTGGATCTCATTTCCAACTCCGCCGCCGCCGCCGCCGCCACCACCACCGCCAGCAGGAAACTGCATTTTATCCGACATGACCACATTTCCCGGTGGCATTGCCATTTGATAATCCAGTAACTAAAAATCCAAAACTACCACACATAAAGCATCAGAACAAAAATCCCAGATCTATTCCAATCTACCAAACAAAAACGTAAAATCTGGGATCAATTTAAGCGGATCACGTGGAATCAATCACCAAAATCTCAACATCGAAAAGGAATAAACTTTAGACATCATTAAACGTTCTCCGCAAAATTGGCAACATACATCACTAAATTCACAAGAAAAATGAAGTAAATTCAGGCATATTAAGAAGTGGGTAGTTAGTTCTTAACCGATCCAGAAACCACATCATCAAATATAATTCTCATCTAACGGTGTTGGTGGGAATTGTAAGTAACTAAAGGGAAATGCGCAAAATGGAGGTGAGAATTGTGCAGATCTAAGAACGGGATTACGGAGAATTAAAAGTGTATTAAGTGTGGGGTTTATCTGCAAATGGTTACAGTTTAACATCAATGTAAAAAGAGAAAAGAAAAACAAGAAAAAGATAAACAACAGTATAAGATCTAGGGTTTGAGAAATGAAGATGTGAGTGTACAGCGAAGGTGAAGGTGGGGTAAAATGGTTTACAGAATACCCATCATGTAGAGAATGCGTATGTATGTATATGTATATGTATGTTATGTATAAACTATATATGGTCTTAAACGGTGGCTGCGAAAAAAAATCAAAACTTTCTTTCTTCCTGTCTCTGTTTCTCGCTTTTCTATTATCTGTGAGTCTCGCTCTCTCTCTCACCTCTCTCTCTCTCGAAGGCCTGAGCTTGGTGTTTTGGGGAGCAAACTACAAGTGTGAAGCGGACCAGGGAAGAGAATATTCCTGGAGTGGCAAGGGTACTATTGTCATTTCAGGTGTTGAGATTTTGGATTAAGTGTTCCATTGTTGAGGGTTTAATTGCTAACTTCTTCCCTTTTTAGTTGGGCATGTGAGCTTCCAACTTGGGGGTTTTAAGTTTAACCGCTAAAAATAGTCTTTTTTACAAATGATTTTTTTTTTTCCTTTCTTAATGATGTTTAGTAAATTTTATTTAGGAAAATCATTTTGTTTTGACTCTAATTTGTTTGGAAAAATATTTTTTTAAAAATGAAAACAAATACCTAAATCAGAAATTCCATTTTGGATAGTTGGATATGAAATTATTAAATTTATTTATATTTAATATTCAAATAATAATTAACAATTAAAGATACATTTATTATTCAATGTGTTTGCTATATATACACATAGGGGTGAGCATTCGATCGGTTTGATTTTAAATCGAACTGAACCGAATAAACCGAAAATTGAAATTTTAGTATTTATAAAAATCAAACCAAATCGATTTTGGTCAGAAACTGAACCAAATCAAACCGGTCTGATTCGGTTCGATTCGATTTGGTTTGATCAGTTTCGATTTTTAATAATTTTTTTATTTTTTACACTTTATTTTTAATATTTTAAAATTTAATTAAAATATTTTAATTTTAATATGATTTAATTTATCTATATTATTGAAAAAATATATTACTATCACTAATCGGTTCGGTTCGGTTTTTTTGATTTTTTTCTGATCAAAACCGAACCAAACTGAAATAACTAAAATTTCTGAAATTAAAAATCGAACCGAACCGAAATGTATAAAAAATCAAACTAAATTTTTAAATTAATTCGGTTCGGTTGATTTTTTCAGTTTGAACCGAATACCGCTAACCCCTATATACACATAGGAAAAACTACTAATGTATAGTGTTATTTTTGTAATAAATTTTAAAAAAAATAAAATAGATTAAAAAATGAATATTTTAAATATTACTCCAAATTTAATTGAAATATGATATAAATAAAAGTGACACAATTTTTTCTTTATGAAATAAGACAATTATTTAAATGTTTAATCATGAATATTTATATAAAAATTATGATATTGTTTAAAAATATTTTTTATTCAAAATAAAAATTTTAATTTAAACTAATAATAAAATTTTAAAATTTTATATAATTGTATTCTTATAAAAACTTTTAAAAGGTCTAAAACTTTTGTATTTAACTCAATATGTGGTATTTAATTGATATATGGTGAATGAAATGTAGTCGTATATTAAATTAAAAAATATAATAACAATGTATATTTATCTAAAATAATTCAAATTTAAATTTTTAGATAAATAAAATTATAAAAGTATTAATAAATTTTTTAATGGCATAGTTATCGACATGTATAATTGATGTATCTGAAATCTGAAATAAAGTTTAGTTATAATAAATTAATCTGAACAAAAAGAAGAGTAAGATAATTAATTTCTATATATATTTATTTCGATACTTAAATTAGTAACATGATAAAATAGGTAAATATAATGAATTGATTTGAGTCTAAAATGAATGTGTAATCTTTTGATTTTTTTATATATTATAATTAATTGAAATTAATTATCAAATTTTTAAAAATCTAATTTATATTTGTTAGCGAATAAAAGATTATATATTTATAGGTACGATAGAAATCTATTGAATTATATTTATTTATTTTAAAAAATGCAAGCAAAAATAAGTGAAATTATTATTTATTTTATATAATATAAAAAATATTAGTTTTATCTTTTAATTTAAAAATAATATTAAAATATTTATAAAATTTTTAAAAATATATTAATTAATTTATTTTTTCTAATATTTAATTTTTCAAATTAATTAATAAATTTTTTAATTTTATAAATATTTTAATATATTTTTTTAAAAATTAATGAATCAATTAATAAATTTTTAGGTATTATAAAACTAAAATAGTAATTCGGGCGAAAAGAAACCAATTGCAATCTCAGTCCAATCAAAAGTGGCCCCCAACTAACATGCTCCATTATTTCTCTTCGTCCTCAAGCAAAACTGCCGTAACTGTCTCCGCCAAAATCCATTTAGTACTAAGTTTTTTTTTTTTTTAAAAAAAAAAACTTATTTTAGTATTTAATGTTTTAATAGTATTTAGAAGATAAATTAATAAATTATGCATTATTTATTTTAATTTTCATATAATTATTATAAAATAACTGTAGACAATTAAAATAATTAATATTATTTAATAAAATTTATATATAAGGATCAACTGTATGAGTAACCATATTTAATAATAAGAACAATTTATCAATATTATGGAAATCATTAATAAATATATTAATATAAAAAAGTTCTAACTAACTCCAAATATATATAATCCAAATTATTGTATAATTTAATAAACAAAAGTTCACAAAAATAAAATGATTTTTATTTAATTTGATTTATGTTAAATTTGAGCGGAAAAATTACAAGTATTTATTATCCATTTTCACAAGTGATAAGAGATTTAACACACTTTTCAAAACCTAAAATTTTATATTGATGCATGACATATATATGCAAAGTCCAATATTGAAGGGAAAGGCTCTGATATTATATTAAATATGAGACAGGCCTAATTCACTCTAAAAATTAGTTTAAAGAGGAGGATTGCCCATGTCTCTAAGGTGAGCAGTATTCGGTTCAAATTGAAAAAATCGATCGAATCGAATTAATTTCAAAATTCAGTTCGGTTTTTTATTCAATTTGGTTTGATTTAGTTTTTAATTTTAAAAATTTCAGTTATTTTGGTTCGGTTCGGTTTTGATAAAAAAAATCGAAAAAACTGAACCGAATCGATTAGTGATAATAATATGTTATTTTTAATAATATGGAGAAATTAAATTATATTAAAATTAAAATATTTTAATTAAATTTTAAAATATTAAAAATAAAGTGTAAAAAATAAAAAAAATTATTAAAAATTGAAATCGATCAAATCGAACTGAATCGAACTAAATTAGATTGGTTCAGTTCGATTTGATTTCTGACCAAAATCAATTCGATTCGATTTTTATAAATACTAAAATTTTGATTTTCAGTCTATTCAATTCGGTTCGATTTTAAACCGAACCGATCGAATGCTCACCCATATATGCCTCATATAAGAGGCTGACATGTGATCTATTTCCAGAACCGATGTGTGATTCAATCATTCAATTAATTATAATTTGATAACTAATATATCTGAAAACTAATTAATAAATTTTTTAAAATTATAAAAATTACCCTTTATTTTTTAAAATATTAAATATATTTTAATATTTTTTTTAAAAATAAAAAATCAACTAATAAATTTTTTTAATAATTTTTCCTTATACTTCATATTGTAAATATATATATAAAATTTTAAGTGAATTTTCATTATAATTTTACGTTACTGATCATATAAACCCGAGAAGTATTTTCCTCACTGTGTAGTGTCTATAAATATGCAGCTGCCACCAACAAACACGTTACCTTTGGCTGAGAATCTAAACGCTTTCTTTCTACAGAGCTCTCTTGAAATTCACTATGGCTGCAACTGCAACTCTACTTGCACAGTTTGCTCTCCTTCAATCTCTCCCTCTCAAGAAGCTTCACAGTCCTCGTCTACCTTCCCCCTCTACTGTCTCTCTGCCCTCAAGTAATGTCTCCTTCTTCTAGCATTTCCTTATTTGTTTCCTCATGTGTGCTTGCATGTGTATGATTCTCTCTCTTTTTTGTTTTCTAGAATTGAGCTTTGTTGCCAAGAGGGAAAATGGGTTCGCTGCAAAATGTTCAATGGCTGTCACTGAATCGATTTCGTTGCCTGCGGCTTCCAGTAGTAGGGAGACGAAGAATCCCATAGTTGTCATTGACAATTATGATAGTTTTACCTATAATCTTTGCCAGGTTTGGTCCTCTTTATCGTTAGATTTTGATTGTTCCTATAATGTCAATTTGGTTTGTGGGTTTCTGCTTTTTTTGCCTTTTTTTTTTTAATGTTATATGATGGTGGCTTGAATTCTACCAGTTGTTGGATGCTGTGAAAATCACTATAATTGGTAGACATTATGTTTTCACACATCCATGGCACTTAAATGTAGGATTAGATTCCTTTTTTTTCCTTACGGGAAATTTCCAATTGAAGAAAGGGGGAATATATTAGGGATGTTATGAAGTGAGATTATCTGTATTCTATCAAAGTTATGTAGCTATGGAATTCCTAAGATCTTCAAAAGGATTTCTTAAATTTCCTTTTCCAAAAGATTTTGCTTTAAGTGGATTTCTAATCACAAATTCGCAAGTAAAGATACGTGATGTTTAAAAATATCTGTGCTTTAAATGAATTTCTAATCATATGGACATGCACAATAATATTTTTATCATTGAGTGGGTTTTTTCTGTAAATCCTCTAGAACAGTTATTCTTGAACTGAATTTATAACATGCATGTATGCATAATGTTTTTGAAATATGCTTTGATTGAATTTTTTTATCAACATGTGCTTCAGAGCACGACATTTTGGCAAATTTTGTGCAAATGCAAATAATAATATGCTTTTGGAAAAAGAAGAAATAGTACAGGTTTGCTTTTAGCTCTTCTGAAGTGGAAGCACATCAGTTGCTGCATTGTCAAATTATGTTTGATTTAGATGAAACTTCAACATTTACATGAAAATGAATTAACTGTTGTCCATGGCCAAGAATAACATGCATCTTTAAGTTTTCATACAAAAGAAGGAAAATTTATGAAGTCTTATCAGTTTATTTTGTAGCATTTAGGACCTTCTGCCTTTGTTAACTATTTTGCTCCTTCTCTCAAGTCACACATGCATGCCCAATTTGTTCACTGCATTTTTAATTAAAATCTGTTTTGCTGATACCTTTTGGTTGTTAAGTACATGGGGGAGTTGGGATGCCACTTTGAGGTTTACCGGAATGACGAGTTAACTGTGGAAGAGCTAAAAAGGTAGAAAAAGAAACCTTATCTTGCATCATGATATCATAGGTGGTGAATGACCTTAGAATAAATTATATCTGAGGTGTTTATTATGTTCACTGATAATACATGTATTTTTGGCTTTGGATTTTAATAGGAAAAATCCAAGAGGGTTGCTTATATCCCCAGGACCAGGTTAGCGTGTTGCCTGTGTTTTATTTGTGATGTATACTCAACCTTCAGCTGGATTAAAATGTGGAGATGAAACTGTATATTATGTGTTACATTTCCTTTTGTAGGCACACCACAAGATTCTGGCATATCATTACAAGCTGTTTTAGAGCTTGGACCTCTGGTGCCTTTATTTGGCGTGTGTATGGGACTGCAGTGTATTGGAGAGGCTTTTGGAGGTGACTCTTCTCAGATATTTCAACTGTCTTGTTGGTTTGTGCTTTCTTCTTCATAATACTTATCACTTTGTCATGTTTCAGGAAAGATTGTGCGTTCCCCTTATGGTGTCATGCATGGGAAGAGTTCTCTTGTGTATTTCGACGAGAAAGGGGAAGACGGCATGTTTTCTGGGTTAAAAAAGTATGTTCTTTTGCTAAGACATTCTTTCTTTTCTGACTATTAAAAGTAGTTCAATTATATGCTCCATTGTATCTTGGTTGTCATGCCAAATGGCAGCAACATACACCTGTATAAGGTGCTGAGGAGCTGGAACTGATAAGAACTAGACACGTGGTACTAACCTAGATGCAATATAATTAGATTGATTTGTCTTAATTTCTGCTAAAAGACAGTCTATATGAAGGAGACTACATACTTCTAGTTTTAATGAACGAAAACAAATTCCATGCTGTTGCTGCGCACTTTGACAAATATCTAACTGTGCACCTGTTTGACTACATAGTCAAGCTTTGTTGTGTTCGTAATGAATTTATAATTCAAATCCTGTCGCCTATGAGAACAAAACTTATAGATCCTTCATTTGATGAATCATGTAGTAAATGATACCAAGTTTATATTTATTATGGAGGAATATTCAAGCTTTGTCGTTTTCTTAATGAATTTATCATTCAAATCCTGTTGCTTACAAAACCAAAACTTATAGAATCACTCATACACATCTTCCAGATTGGGTTTCTATAATCTTTCCTGCAACCCCCCCCCCCCCCCCTCCGGTTTAGGGCTTTAGTTTTCCAAGTGAATTTAGTGAACTGTTTCTTTGATGATGTAACATATTGGGATCTCCTTCCTTTTTATAGTTTTTACTTTTGAATTCACATCATACTTTCTTGGTTGGTGAAGAAAATGCATTAATTTAAACCCATGATTAATTTTCCATATTATTGGGGAACATTGGGATATCGAGAGTCTATTAGTTTGTTCTGCCAGAACTTCTTTTTTAGTAGCTCTGCATTGTAGCCATTTTTGAGGGGTAAAACATTTAGATTTTTTTTATATGTCTTCTTCAAGCCTTCAGTTGCTTTTCAATCGAAATTATAGCTTAAAATCCAGTATGTAGCTATAAAATTTTTGGCAGCTCTTCACTCATTCTTACCTTTTTCAGCCCTTTTACTGCTGGGAGGTATCATAGCCTCGTGATTGAAAAGGATAGTTTCCCTAGTGAACAACTTGAGATTACAGCATGGACAGAGGATGGGCTAATAATGGCTGCTCGTCACAAAAAATATAAGTATCTACAGGTGATTATATTCTTTTCCCGTTTCTTATATTTACTAGAAAAAGAAATGTGACTGCACACTGCAGTTGGCTTAGGCAAATGCTTCTTCATACAAATAACTAGACAGATTTGAGTAAGGAACTAATAAGGATACAATCTAATATTCCTACGTACATTCAAGTTTACGTTGTGAAATTTCAGGGGGTACAGTTCCATCCAGAAAGCATTAAAACTTCAGAAGGCAAGATTATCGTTCGCAACTTCATCAAACAGATAGAGAGAAAAGAGGCCGAATCTCAGAACTAGTGAACGTGAGAAAAAGTTTATTCTTAAGCTTGTCTCGGTCATCTGGTATGACCAGTTTAATAATAGGAGTTCCTGAATTTTTTAATTCCATCCAAAATAATTTTTTATTCTGATGGTTAAAAGAATTTTTTGTACCGATGGTTAATAACATTACCCCTTCTTGGAGAAAAAGTTTATTCTTAAGCTTGTCTCTGTCATCAGGTTTAATAATGGGAGGTCCTAAATTCTTTAACTCCATCCAAAATAATTTTTTATACTGATGGTTAAAAGAATTTTTTTGAAGTGATGGTTAAAAGAATGTCTCATCGCAATTGTAGCAAAGACTTTTAGCTCCACTTTTCTATCTTACTAAGTCTTCCAACAAATGGAGTTGAAGTGCTTTAGATATTTGAAAATGCTATATTACTATTTTCCTTAGACTTTTAAAATGATTCGGAAGTTGTTATCATTTGACCTAATTATTATTTTTTCTAGAATATTCAAGCAAAATTTATTGCTCTAACTAAATTAGACCATTTAAAAAGTCAATTTCTTGGTTGGTTTAAACAGTTGTCACTCTTACCAATAAGAATTGAAATTGGCACTCATAATCTTTTATTAATCCAACTTGTTTCAAATTCACCAACTCTCTCAATAGATTGCTAAAGAATCAAATCGCAAGTTGCAATTCTCCTTAACACTTATCATATTATTTAAGATTTTTCCTATTAAAGTTTATAAAACCAAAATTGAGCCTCACTAATAATATAGAAGGAAACTAGATTGACTTTATCTGCTTCCGCCGTTTATTGATTTTGCAAAAAATTGTTCACGGCGCTGTTCGAGGAGTTCATTGACCATACATAGTGAAGGGGGATGGGGTCACCCACCCCACTAGGATAGGGTCAAAGCTTATTATAATCTTTTCTTTTCATTCCGAATGTCAATTCAATTAATGTTTTCGCATATTTGCTTTTAAGTCTTAGATGCGCTGTTTTGATAAAATTTCCAATAAAGATTAAGCTATTTAAGTGGATCGTTGCAGTTGTCAAATGACTGAAAATTAAGTTTCATATATCTAGGCACTACGCGCCCTTCAAAATAATCATTGTTTAGTTAAATAAAATTTTATTGATCGCTACTCAGTTTCATCTTGATTTTGGTTTGCTCCTCGATTGAAGGTGCGAATGAGCTCCGAAACTTGATGATTCAAGTTGTTGAATCGAGTATCAATTTGTTGCATGAAAGAGTTCAACTTCTTTTCCATATTTGATGAATCACTTATGATGATCAGTTCTGATACAAAATTGTTATGGACCCTTAAATAAGATCTTATTACAGATCAATTAAGTGTTGTTATGAGCCCTTAAATAGGATCTTGTTACAGATCGACTAACTGAAAAATCATCCTTTCGCTACACTGATTTTTCATTGTTAATGTTTTTGCTGTTTTTTGAAAAATCTATTTTGAAATAAATTGAAAATTCGTTTTGATAAAATTCTAGAATCTCATAAACTAATGAATAATATTTTCTGAATAGTTAAGCTATATTCAGATTGCATTAACATTTGAATTAAAAAAAAAATTCCTATCTTTTATTTAAATTTAAAATTTAAATTAAAGATAACAATTAAAAAATAAAATTAGAAATAACAAGTTAAAATATTTATCTTATTTGTTGCAATCATTTTGATCAGAATCTATCAAATAGAAACATATCCCTAGCAGATTCCAATGGCAAGAAAACCAAAACTTCATTTAAATTTTCTTCGGTGAGAAGGAAAGGTAATTAGAGCTTTTGATTCTTCTTCTTTTGATTTGTTTTCCTTAATGAAGAATATATTGTGGTAGCCATTATCCTAGCTGTGACAATACGTTGTGGTTAGATTAATTAAAGGGTTTGCAGAAAACTACAAAATCAAATTAAGCATTGAGATTGTTTATGGAGCTTTTCATTATGGTTATGAGGATAAAGCCTGTTAGCTGTTGAAAGTTGTTCTCAATACTTGACGGCTTGCTTTATTTCTTTTTCTACTTTTTCAAATCATTCTCTTGATTAGCAGCTTGCATGAGCTTTTTGAGATGCTTTCAACTCCTTTGTTGCTGTGATAATACACCATAATCCAATAATTTGTATGCTCCATCCACTTTATTATATTCTTTGCTTCACTAAATTGCTGCTTTGAAATTGTTAACCCCATTAGCAACCGCTAAGTATTCTTGCATTGGAACTGTTTCAACTTTCAATGGTCCTGCTTGAACTCCATTTGATAATGACAAGTTATCTAAATGATTCACTCTTGCAAAATCCAGTGACTTTTTGGTATAGTGTTTAAGCTAGCAAGTATTGTCAGGAAAGGGAATAAGGAGCAAGGCCTAAATATTTGGCACCTAATTATTCTGCTATTAGTTTCTCTTTTACTGGGAAAAAAAGGATCTTTGAGGTAAACTTATTCTAAAGTTCACCACCACGGATGGCTAAGGGATGAGTGTTTTGCGATACTCGATTTGACCGAATCTTATTAGGATGAATTTGATATTAGGATGAATTTGATAAGCACAAATAAATTTTTGATTTGGGAAATAGTATTCATTTCAGGTTTGGATATAAAAATTAAATGGGTATGACTATTTATTTAATAATAGTAATTAAATACAGAATAGATTCGGATGAATTTAATAAGTAAAAATAAATTTTCCAAACAGAATGAATTTGATAAGCACAAATAAATTTTTGATTTGGGAAGTAGTATTCGTTTCAGGTTTGAATATCAAAATTAAATGGGTATGCCTATTTATTTAGTAATAGTAATTAAATATAGAATAGATTCGGATGAATTTGATAAGTAAAAAGAAATTTTCGGTTTGGAAAATGGTATTCGTTTCGGTTTGAGAAATAGTATTCGTTTCATGTTCGGATATCAAAATTAAATGGGTATGATTGTTTATTTAGTAATAGTAATTAAATATACAATAGATTTGGATAGGATAATTTGAGTGGAATTTTTCCATTACTTTGAACAGAGCATGGAACCAGAAGCTCAGGAATAAGTGAGCTGGTCTAGCCAATTGTTTAGTTCCAACCCACAAACTAGAGCCTGGGTGGCTGGACCATGCTTTAGAGTTGAGGTTATATAGGCTGCAGCCTTCTTCAACCTCTTTGTTCCTGTATTTAACCATGAAAAAAGACGCAGAAAACAGGTATTTTGTTCATAAAAATCTGGTGCTAAGGTTATTATAAAGAGCATTATTATTCCTGTAATGACACACTAACCAAATTTCTTAATTGCTTTATTTCAGCCAATCATCTGGCTCATAGCCCCATCATTAATTGCTGCAAAGCATAGATTGGAGAAAACAACTCATACAAGTGAATTCAAAAAAAAAAAAAAAATCATATCTCCAAACTTTTCTTTCAACTGCCAACAAAAATCATTAAATTTAATTATTGGGTTTGAATGATGAATTTAGGTTTAGGCTTTCAATCCAAGAATTCCTCTTTTTGTTGTTTTCAAATCTCTCATGATTGGATGAGTAGTTTAAAAACATTTGATGAGTTTAGAAATATCGAAATACTGTTAAGAATCTCTTTTACTATGCTAGTGGAAAATGATTAATTTTTAATTTTTAAATTAAAATTAATTTATATTACTATTAAAAATTTCAAAACATCAAATAATTTACACTCTCCGATTTAATCTGGTGATAAGTCAAATAATTTGCACTCACTGATTTAGTCTAGTGATAAGTGCATCTGAATAAATATGAGAGGTTTCAGTTCTCTTCTCCATCTCCAATTTCCATTTCAAAAAAAAAAAAAAAAATATTTAAATTTTTTTCAATCACAGCACTCTTAATTCAACCTGTAATAATAATGAATAAGCAGGTTTCATTCACTAACTTGTCACATCTAACTCACCTTGGATTCCAATTAACCCTTGACAAAATTGTATTATGGACATCACAACTCTGACTTTTACAAAATATAAAACACACCCATTCACAACAGTGTTCTGAATCCGGTCACCCAAAAGATATTAAAATGAATCTCATACATAACTCGATCCATGGTGAATCTCATGCATAACTCGATCCATGGTGAATCGGGTCTAGACAAATATTTTTTTTGATATTTAAATGAATCTCATAAATAACTCGATCCATGGTGAATCGGGTCTAGACAAATATTTTCTTCTGACCGAGCTATGCGCAAGCTAACAAAGGAAAAATACATAGTAAAAAGCTCCACCATATGCTAACATTTATTTATTGAAACCACAAGGGTGTCTCAAGAGTTCATAAAATCATCACCAAATTCAATTTGTAAAGCCAAAGAGACAGCAGCATCAATGACAAGAAATAAAACAACTGGAAAACGAAACGTATGAAACTATACACATACATAGCAACCCCATCATCAACCATATAATGAATCTCCCTACCATCCCCTCAATAAAATCTATCATCTTTCTCTCTATTCACAAAAAATAAAGTGATTCCCAGCTTAAACCAAAGCATAATTTATACCAACATAATAATGATTCCCAACATTATGCAAGGATGCAAGAGTTGGAACCTTTGCTTAAATGGAGGCCTCGGATTGGCTTGATCTGCTCCGGCGATGGTGTTTCCCACGGTGACGCCGGCTTCCACCAAATGTAACAGGATCGAATGATTTGAGCCGTGCAGCTTCTTGGGGATTGATCACACACTCGGATGGAGGAACCTTGTATCGAGCTTGATCATAGCAATAGGAATATGTCATGTACTTTGTCCTAAAACTGTTCATTTTAATTCTTTGCGAGGTGGAGACACCAGTGGGGATTGCTTGTGAACTCTCTGCAATATCGCATCTCGATATCTGTTCGACTGGATCAACAGCACATCCATGTAGCACAAAGTCGCGGAATTCTGTGACATAAGGTGCATATTTATAATTTACTCTATATTTGCCTCCATTGGTAGCCCAGTCAGATCCATCCCATATAGTGGCATACAAAGACATGGGCTTGGAAGGGAAATCACCCCCCATAGATACTGTTCTTTTCACCTCCCTGATGGGGACATTGTCCACATAAAATCTAGCAAGGAAAATAAACGAAGACGGAATTAGAATAATTTTCCACCATAAATAGAGATTAATCCGAAAAAGTTCCATTAATATGTGTACTACTGTAATCATTCTAGTTTGTTTCTTATTCAAATGAGAAAACCATTAACCCAAATTAGCAACACATAAAACATAGTAAAAGGCGAGCAAGGAAAAGATCGGGAACCTAATCAACAAGATTCTTTGTTGTTTTGGTCCTCCACATAACTGATAAGTTAAATCAAATAATCTAAAGAAGTAAAGACTTCATGGCTCCATCACATGAGCATTTTGTTCTATAGATTCTTAAACTTGGAAAAGAAAAATCTTGTAATGAAAAATCAAATCTTGTCCATCCTTTCTCAATAACCAAACAAAGCATTAGCCAACTTTTAGCTACACCTTAAACAGGAAAGCTGGTTTTGAATAGAACAGGGGCATGTAACTATAGGAAAAAAGAACAGAGAACTTTTTGTACTAATTCCCCAAAACAAGAAACTCTACATCTACCCTACAACAGATTCATCAAAATCAAATTCCCTAAAGCAGTAATTCCTTACTGTAGAACATGAATTCATTAGTGACAAGCTGGTGAAGTACAGCCTTAAAATAGCTGTAGTCATAACAAATAATATCAAAGTGAATTTTTTTTTTTAAAAAAAAAAAGGAAACTAAAAGGTTAAAAAGTTGAACAAAAACTGAGAAAATCAAAGATGGTGAAGTGGGTTTTCTCTCACATGATCTGGGAATCAGTCCAGAGAATGCTGTATTGATGGAAATCCTCAGCAGGATCAAACCAGAGACTGTATCTTTCTTCTCTGCCAATGCTGGTGCTTCCATTGCCATAAATATTTGTCTGTATCCTCCAGTCTTTGCCCCTTATGTTGCCCAAGAACTCAAAGTCAATCTCATCATGGTTCTTCACATAAGTATCACCATTTGACATCTATAACATTCAGAAATTTGAAATTCATACAAGAATAAGTATTGTGGTGAAATAATGAAGAAGAGATTAGTAAAAGTGAAGTTGATTATCATCTTGTTTTCCAGGATGGGTTTCAAAAATGCCCTTGAAAGGGAAAACATATCAATAAAAAATCTATGGGCTAGTGTTGTTCCTATCTGATTTTTAAAAATATATGAATAAACGAATCATCCGACAAGATCCTCAAGTGAGCTCATAACTAACAAACATTGTCTCCATGGTTAGATCATAATTTCCATCTTAGCAAGGAGAACAAAGGCATTGAAATAAACTGGAAAATTACAGAGATATCCATCTCTATTAGAATATAACACTTCCATTATCAACATGCAAAGAAAGAAAAAGAGTCAAAAATTAAGAAAATCAATTTGAACCTATTGATTCAATTAGAGTATAAAACTTCCAGATACAACCAAAAACTATTGAATAAAATTGAATACCACAAGTTTATTATCAGAATACTCACATAAAAAGCAACCACAACTCCAGCAGTATAATCCGCCGGCAACTTGATAGAAGCACTGAAATAGCCATGTAAGTATAAATCTTGAGAAACGAATCCAGACCCTGTTCACAGAACCAGAAGATAACTTTCAATCGAAAGCTCTTTTTTAAAAAAAAAAAAATCAATACTTTGAAACAAACACAAATAAATTAAATAAAATAATTTAAAAGGGCTAAACCCAAAAACCAAATAAAGTAAAAAATTAAAAAAAAATCAGAGGACCTGTTCTTTCATCTAGCGATAAATGGACTTTGTTGCCATCTTTGTGAATAACCAGATTATTATCCCCAAAAAGCTGGGTATATCCTTCATCAAATGGTATAATAGGTAAAGTTCTTCGAGACCCAGAAACAAAAACAGCAGAAAGAGACAAAATCAGGAGAAAGCAAGTGGGAAGATGAGAGACCACCATTTTTGTGTTAATTGGTGTGTATATTATGTATTTTTTTTCTTCAAGGCTTGGCTGAAATATATGGAGTCTCTCTGTTTATTGTCTGATATGTAAAGAGACGAGAAGAGAAGAGTGAAGATGAAGAAGATGAAGCAGCGTGTGGAGGAATATCTCTACAGCTATGGAGATAGAAACAGAGAGCCAAAAGACTAATGAGAGAAGAAAGAGAACAGGGAGGTCATTTTATTGGAGAGTGAGAGGTGTTGAGCTGTTCTCATGTACACAGCTCTCTTTTATTATTATTATTATTTTTTTTTTTTTTACTTTCAGCCTATTATACTTGAATTATTTTATTCAAGTATTAATATTTATTGAATATTAAAATCTTAATAAAACATTAATTTTTACTAAAATACGTTTAGCTATTGATAATTTCAAATGTTTTCTTAATTTGAAAAATTAAATAATTTTTTTTATATTATAGTAAATTATTGTATTTTATTATCTGTATTTTATTTTTATTCTGATTTATTTTGTTTTGTTATGTTTCCTGTAGTAAGAGTCTTATCAACTTGTAATAAGTTTTTTTTTTCAACTTATTATGATTTTGTTGTCTTTTTATTGTGGGAATTTAATTATTGAGAAATTGATTCAGTAAGAGATTTATTTAAATAAAGCAGTGGATCGATTTAAATTTAAAATTAATCGAATCGAATAAATTAAAAATTAAAATTTTAATATTTATAAAAATCAAATCGAATTGATTTTAGCTAGAAATTGAATTGAATTGAATCAATTTGATTCGATTTGATTTTTTAAAATTTTTAATGAATTCTTTTATTTTTATACTCTATTTTTAATATTTTAAAATTTAATTAAAATATTTTATTTTAATATAATTTAATCTCTTTATATTATTAAAAATAATATATTATTATCACTCATCAGTTCAGTTCAATTTTTTTAATTTTTTTATTAAAATTGAATATAATCAAAATAATTAAAATTTTTAAAATTAAAAATTGAATCGAACTGAAATAAATAAAAAATTAAATTAAAATTTTAAATTAATTTATTTTTTAATTTAAAAAAAAATAAGTTCTCAAAATACTATAACGGTATTGATTTATGATAAAAATAAATAAAATTGAATACTTAAATAGTTAGAATAAAATAATAATTTTTAATATCCAGACTTATAAAATCGTAACAATTCATTTTATTTATATATATATTTATTTATTTCACATTTAATTTTGTTAATTATATTTTAAATTTTTATAAAATAATAAAAAAATTATTTAATTGAAAAAACATTTAATTTGCTAATTTTAGAGAATTAAGCGATCAATCCACTAAAAAAGCCTTGGCCAATTATCCACCCACCAAAACTTCTTCTACCAATGATAACACTCCAATTCCTTTCTAAATCATATCAAGCTTGAAAATTAATTTACATTAATGTTCAAATTTCTAAAGTTTAGGAATGCTAATGTAAAGTGGTTGTCTATATTTTTCATTTTATTAATTAAAATTATAATACATAAAATTAATTATTATTTTAATCCTAATTATTATTCTATCTACAATGATTTTTGAACTTTACCCCTCATCCAAGACTTGTGAAAATAAATTATTTTTGAAGTCTTGAAGGAGGGATAAAGTGCCAAAATTAAAATAATATACAAATATAAAGTAGAAAATAAAAATAAAAATAATTATTAAGTGGAAAAATAATGATTATTAATACTTTTGGGAGCCCAAAAGGGGTTCTCCTTTAATAAATTTTTTATTAATTTGATCATAAAAAAAAAAAATTAAATTCGACAACCGCCCCGTTTCGTCTCGCCTTAGTGTGCTTTTCCCAAAAAGTCCTCAAGGAGGGAAGACATCTACTGATTTTGCCACGTGGGTCCCACTTGTGGGTTGTGGCGTACTCTTAAATAAGGGGTGGGCCACGCGGATGACTATTAATGGAAGACAAAAGTAAAAAAAACGCTCCCATCAATTCGACGAGAATCGCGTGGGCCAACGTCTGTATTTCGGCGCCTTGGTAGTTGACAATACTATGCCACGTGTCTTTTTTATCAATACAAATTATCAAGTGAGTTTATTTAAAAAAATGAATTTTATTAAAGAAAATTAAAATAATGATAAAATTTTTAAATTTTTCTTTCTTTTATTAAATAGGACCAATATTATTACAAAGCAAGACATTTTTTCAGTAAATCAATTACTTGTTTGGTGTGATTATTGATTTAAACATTAAAGATGTTTAAATAACTACCTTTTAACAGATTTAATTTTATTACATAATTAATAATAAATATATATATAAATAAAAATATATAATTTAATAATAATTATAATATTTAATTTGATAAAAAATACATTTAAATAAATTTGATAAGTTTTAAATTATTCTCCCTATCTTTAATTTTTATTTTAAAAAAATTAATAGTAGGAAGAATTAATCTCAAATAAATATATTAAATATATACCATTAAAATAAGAATGGCTATGGATGAATTTTTTTATTATAAATAATGAATTTAATTATTATATTAAATAATGATTTGTTATTATTACATAACAAAAACTTATATTTTTTTCACTTACAGAATATGTAATTAACTTTCTGCATTGTTTCGTGAGAGCACTTATTCAATGCTCCGAGAATACTACAGGACGTAATATTTTAAATTAATAAAATTAAAATATTTATTATTTTATTATTAAAATATATCAATTTAATAAATATTATTATTTATATATTATAATAAAAAAATTACTATTTAATTTATATAATAAAAAATTATTAATTATTCTCTCAATTAATTTTATTATTATATATTTTATTATTTAATTTTATAATTTTATAAAATTTATTAATTAATTTTTTAAAATTTTTAAAAAATTATTAATTAATTTTCCTTTTAAAAAATATTTTAAATTTTTAATAATATTTTTTTTAAATCATATGTTTTTTTAAATCAGAATTAAATATTTTAAAAATAAAATTTAAAATTTTTTAAATTTATTCAAATATACTTATCATTCAAATACACTTACAATTTAGATACACTTATTATTAAATTAAATCTATAAGTATAAATTTTTAATAATATTTGATAATTAAAATTAATAAATAATTAGTTAATAATTTTTTTAAAATGTTTATTTTAATATGTATTTTAAAATTAAAAGATTAATTAATAAATTTTTTATTATATAAAAATTAAATAATAATTTTTCAATACAATATAATTTATAGGGTATACCACTTCCTAACGTCAGTTATATACTTTCCATGTATCCTATAATTTTTTGTTGCCAGAGGGCTAAAGTCCACCAACTGCCATTTGGTCCATTGCGGGCCCCAATCAAACCTATTCTGTAGACACGAGGAAGAAAAAATTTTCGGGGCTCAGTACCCGCAATCAGAGGTAGGATCCTGTGAGTTTCAGCATGTGGTCGCGACGTTAACGTCGTTAATCACGGGGTCAATCCCGTTAAAATGCAAAATATGCTTGCTTTCATTTGGTGGAGTTATAGACTCATACAGTCATTATATCATCTACTCTCGTAACCTCCGTCGAGAACGGCGTCACCTTTTCACTGGCCCCACCTTTCACGCGCAGCTAATAAATAATTCAAGAAAAATATTACCCAAAAGACTGAAGTAGACGCTTGGCCAAATAAATTAGTGGCAACTGGTAAATATTTATTTATTATTATTATTATTATTATTGGCCTTTAAAATTGGTAAACGCGCATCTGCACGGGAAAGAATCACAGGACCCAACGGCATTGTGCACGGGAAATTATTGAAATATTAACTTCTATCTTTTTTATTCTAAGATAGTTAATATCCTTTTGATGTATAGAATAATTTTTACATTAATCAGTTATAAAGATTATGTAATTGCATCATATTCCGGTAAATCTGAACTGATTTTCAACACAAGTGGGGGCCACGGACAGATTTTCAACTGGAGAAAAAATGGACGTTGATGGAACAGGCAGTTATTAGTTAACGTAGACGCTGAACAATCTGAACCGAAACGGTAATAAAGAAAAACTGGGAGGGGCATTTTTGAGATGAAGAGAATATTTGAGCAGTTTCGGTTCTTTACTTGCCAAATAACAGATACTATGCTTTACGCCGCGTATCTCTCACTCTCTAGGGAGGGGGGATGTTTGCCCGCCGTCTAAGAAACCGATTTAGAAAGTAGAAAAAATTATTCTTTTTATATTTGTAGAGGTAGGGTCCACTCAATGACATTGACCACGTGTCAAGAGATATGAGGCTAGTTGACAGCTTTTGTTGGCGTGCTGACTTTGGAAACCTGATGTGTTGTGTTATGCCGCGTCATCGCCATTACCAGATGGCGAGGTTTATCCGGTTCTTCTGTGGGCTGTGGCCACTCCCAATCCACGCCACCATCTCTAATTTGTTCCTTTCTTCCTTTTCATTTTTTTTTAAGCATCAATTCTTGGAAATAAAATATATCCGTCATTTAAAAAACAATTATTCATTTATTTTTCGTGAGGTATTAATTAATTATTTAAATAAATAAATAAAATTATTAAATATTTAATTATAGAAAATAAAGTGTGTGAGGCGTGTCATTGAAGTGTTGATTTATCATTGGAGCCACCAAAAAACACGGATGCCAGCTTGCTTTATCTTCGGAAAAAAAAAAAGCTTGCTTTACAATAAGGGGTCAAATCAGTAGCCGTGACTTGTGAATCCGAGTCTACCACCGGGTGCAATTGCCATTTGACTTTTTATTTTCACAGGGCCAACACAAATCACATCAAAATGATTTTACTAAAATCAAGGACATCACAGATCAAACCCAAAGTTTCACACTTTTTTTTTTTTTTTAAATTTCTCCCTCGTGTAAATTTTCATTGAGGTGAAATTTGACAATTGGAAAAATGTAACACATTTTAAATATTAATTTTAATATTTATAATGTGAAAAATAATTAAATTTATATTTTTAACATAATCTCTAAATATATCTTAGCTACAAATTAAGACTAGCGTGCGTGTATATTTATTTATTATATTTTATTACAATTTATTTTAAGATCTTACCATTAATAAAATGTAACTAAATGAATTTAAAAGCAACTTAATAATATATATAAATTGAGTAATTTAGAGAGATGCATGTGGTAGTGATAGTAAGTTGATGGGAAATATTAAGAAATAAAAAATTTATTTTTATTAATGGGATTGAAATGACATTATATTGTGATTAATTAATTTATACGAAAAAAACAATTATTTCAATACTAAATAAGTATAATGAAAAAAATATGAGTATAATAGATTATTTAAAATTTAATAACAGTTGTATAAGAATATATATTTTGATTTCTGTATTCATTTATTTTTATCTATTAAAAATTCAATTCACATTGACTAATAGATATGGGATATCGTGATTGTTGAATCTAAATATTCTAATCTTTATTTTGATGATTAATAAATAATTGATATGCTACTAATTATCTTCAAAAGTGTTTGTATTGAACTTGTAAGTCTCTTGCTAATAAGAATGAAATTGCTTTAATCTCAAAAGAAAAAGTACCTATTTTGGAAGTATACCACAAGAAAGGGATCATAAAATAATTTTTGTTTATGTTTTGTCAATTTATTCATTATGAATTTCAATTAATTAGTTGTGATGGTTCAATGTTTCTTTCATTTCTAAAAGTTTTTTAGATATGGCCAAATCTTTAAGTACTTGACTTTCGGGGACTAAAATGAAATTTTCTAAAAGAAGTGATTTTGAAATTATTCTTTATCAAAATCAAAGATCTAAAAATATGGGTTACAAAAATTCAAACGGATTGAAAAATGGATTTTTATAGCCTAAGTTATGATTTTTCAAAGAATTTAATGAAATATTTTTGTGCCCCCTAAAGCCAAGTTCGGCTTCCGAAAATCAGGGTCAGAGACGAAAGTCCCACATGTTCGGCTACCAAACATTGACTTTCGGCCGCCGAAAGTATGTTTTCAACTTGCAGCCTAAAATGTAACCTTCGGCCTCCGAAAGTAAGGGACAGAGACGAAAGTCATGTATGTTCGGCCGCCGAAGGTGTGATGCTCCCTAAGCTAAATGTTTGGCTTCCGAAAGTGAAGGACAGAGGCAAAAGTCACCTATGTTCGGCCGCCGAACATTACCTTCGGTCGCCGAAGGTGTGATGCTCCCTAAGCTAAATGTTTGGCTTCCGAAAGTGAAGGACAGAGGCAAAAGTCACCTATGTTCGGCCGCCGAACATTACCTTCGGCCGCCGAAAGTGTGCTTTTAAGTCTGCCTCCGAAGCCTAAAGTTCGGCTTCCAAAAGAGAGGAACAGAGACGAAAGTCCCACAAGTTCGGCCGCCGAACTATGACTTTAGGCCGCCGAAAGTCCTTTTTTAAAGAGTGATGTTCTTCACCTCAAATGGTTCGGCCGCCGAACTCTAAGTTTAGGCCGCCGAACCTGAGTTTTTCTGAACATGGTATAACGGTTATTTCTGCACATAAACGGCTCTATTTGCATTTAATGCACTCCCAACGCCCATATTTATGACTGAACTATAAATACAATGAGTTTTTGATATGAAGAGGTCACAACAACCATCTAAGCAAATATTTATTGAGATTACAACATTTTTCACTCTCTCTCTCTCAAAACCTTGAGCCAAAGCATTAATTTATTGAAAGTTTGTTTTGAATTGTAATTGGTTGGGTTTACAGAGTGAGCAAAGGTTGTTGAGTGATTCTATTGTAGTGGGTGTGGTATTGAGCAAAGGATTGCTCTTAAGTGAAAAAAAAAGTTTTGTAAAGAGCAAAGGCTTGCTCTAAGATTGTAAGGATTTTAATTTTCACCCAAAGAAGATTTGATAGTGGAGTTAAACCCTCAAGGTGAGCCTTGAGGAGAGGACGTAGGCTTGAGATAGCTGAACCTCTATAAATCCTTGTGTTGATTATCTTTTTCCCTATTGCCTTCTAATTTGTTTTTTTGCCTTAATTTTTTTTATAAACCCAATTTACCCCTCTTGAGTTGCTTCAAGGGACAACAATTATGATAGGTATAATAAGATCTATTAAATTTTATTATTTAATCATAATTTTTCATGAAAAATTGTCTTGTTGAAGAGAGAGTGAGTATCGACGAAATATTGAAAATTATAGTATTCGAGAATACTGCATATCATTTAATCATATTTTTTTCACGTGATTCTGTCTTAAAATAATAGCTTATATGAGTGCAGAATTACATGAATTATAATCTTAAATTCTTGTTAATTTCATTGTTATATAAATAATATATAATATAATCATAATTAAATTTTATTTAAGGATACAAATTTTATAGAAAAACAGAGTGGGGAGAAAACAAACAGAAGCTGAGGATTATTTTAGTGAAATAGCTTTCTGCGGGACAGGAATATTAATTAAAAAAATTAAGGCAGATGTGCGTACCTAAACATACATAATCACATGAATTTTATTTATTATATTACATACCTAAAACAGTGATTCCCATTTTAAATTAGTTTATATCAACCTTAAAAAAAATGGCTCTGCTCCATAATTAATTGGAGTATTATTTTAATAGGACTAACATTAATCGGATTTCCTTATTAATTATTTTTTAAAAATAAATTAAACCCATAAATGAAATTTTATTTATTTATTTTAAAATAAAATGAAAATGAAAAAGGGAAAATAGGATGTTTGGTAAAGAATCACGGACAGCTTGTTCCGCAAACGATGAAGCTGCCAGCATTAATTGGATTTTGGTGCTACGTGTTTTTTTAAGATAACAACACATTTTAATTATGTCATCATCCAACACTCAGCTACTGCTACCCAAAATATAACCCTAAAAAATAGCCGTTATGAAAGAGGTAAATATCAAAAATCATAACAAAAGACAATTTAATATTAATAATCTCTAACAGATTTTTTTTCTTTTTTTTTTTAGAAAAATAATGAGATTCCACCGAACCCGCAGAAGGAAAAAAACATTATAATCCCTGCAATGTGGTGGGATCCACCTTTGTTCTACCAACTCAAAAAATTAAATAAAATAAATAAATAAATAAATATGATTGGTTATATGGTAGGTCCATTAATTTAGTTTATTCCCGACATGTCAAATGCATAAGACAATTCAGTGTCATAAGGCTGCTGCTGCTTTTCTCAATGTCGTTTATACACATGCCTCAATTTATAATCCTATTTTTCCTTATTATTATTATTTTAACTAATTAATTTCTTAATACTAATTACTTGATTTTTTTAATATTATTTAACATCAAAATAATATTTAATTTCAACTGCGTTTTTATTTTTAGATTATATATATATATACAAGTTGCTGACGCAGAAAGAGAATGATAAATAGACAACATGGACCAGTAACCAATTAGAGCAGAGGACGAGGAGTGAATGCAAATGTCGACGTCATCAATTGCTGAATCAGCTAAAGATGTAGGATCCACAAAAGGTCGAAATCCGCGTGGACAAATGGGGAGTGGGGTGGCCCCACACGCTAAATAGTGATGACATGATAGAAAAACAAAAAGGAAATTTATACTGATATAGTGGTGGTCTCGCTCGCTTCATCATTGCCCACCGTATATTATGGCCATACGAATATAAAATAAAAAAATCGATTTTATATAAAAATAAATTTTTATAATTATTAAATTAATTAATTATAATAAATTTATATACTAAAATATAAACAATTTATGAATATTCTGAGACGTAAACTTTACCCAGTTGCAAACTGAGATGATTTTTAATTAAAAAAATTATTATTTAATTTTTATAATATATAAAAATTCATTGATTATAATTTAAATTTCATGTAATTTTTAATTATTTGATTGCGTTAGCAAAGTCACATCGTAGTATGGGCGACCCCAATACGACAATAGAATATCAATACGATTACATGGATGAGAAGCAAAGAATCAAATGATGATTATTTTATTTATTTGCTAAGAAATCATTTCAGATTTTTTAATAAAAAAAATCAAATAATCATGATAATGAGTCCATTTCTGATTTGGACATGAAATAAGTATAAATAATTTAAAAAACTTATTAATACTAACAAAAATAGTTATGGATAATGTCTATATCACATGGTCAATTTCATTCTGGCATTGGATTAAACCTTAATCAATGCACACGTATAGAATTAAATGGGCCAAAATAATTCATATAAATTGACGTGTCATTAATAATTGAATCAAAGACTTCAAATTTTTCTTTAAAAAAAAATTATCAACAATTAATCTCCAAGGATTTTTTGTGTAGGGAATGAATGGTGATGAATGGAAACCTAATCAAGTTGGCTTTTGAAATAGAGATATGAAGTATGAGGTGATAAAACGACTCACCAACTTGGAAAAAAATGACAATATTAATAAATTCATATGAATATAATTTCGTTTATAAGATTAACTAAGTCTAACTAGAATTCAGATATAAAATTTATTATAATAAATAATTATATATATAATAATCGTATGAAAATTTTTTTAATTTGAAATTATGATTAATAGGTTTGGAACCGTCAAATTCTGATCTCAAATTAAAAATGGGCCTGTAACCATCCGATATGGGCCCACAACACATTATTGTAATTTTAATTATATATTTATATACACACAGAGATGGCTCGAAAAGGAATGCTCATCTGACAAGCACTACAAGGTGCGATGATTTCCTATGCTAATCCCATGATTATAAATTCTGCAATCATGACTATGCAATGAAGACCTTTGATATATATATATATATATATATAGTTAGAGAGTTAATAATCCCCAAGAACATGTAGGCTTAGATTTGGGCCTCTAGAGGCTCATTCTATTTTGTGCTGTAGTCTAGAGCTTTTGTTCTCTTGTAATTTGGGCCTCAAGCCCATGTAATGATCCATTGGTTATCTTTATTTTTATTTTTTTAAACTATATGGTGCATTAAACTCATATATTTAACGTGGTGATAAGCGCGTCTGAGTAAATTTAAGAGATATCAAGTTCTACTTTCCAATCCCCGATCTCCATTTTAAAGAAAGAAAAAAAAAATTCATAGTGCATTGTGGCTGCTGTGTGCTCTGATGCATATTAATTTGGAAAATTTCTGAAATAACAAAAAAAGGAGGGAGAAATTAAATCTCGTTAAGCTACTAAAATGATCTATAGCTTCCCACATACACCACAAATTAAAGAAGAACCAATTAGAGCTGGCTTAAGTTTTTTCTGGATGATGCTTTTCTAAAGAACAAAGTTTTCTCACACATACATAAAAAAATTCTATAATTCTATACCAAACCCAACAGACAAGAAATCCAAAGAATAAGGATCCATGCATGTAATAATTTCTCTTCCCTTTAATGGCTTTCTACTTGTCTCTCTTTCTTTATATATATAAGCTCGCTGCACCTCTCATTGGCTCAACACTGGCAGTAAGCTTGTGTCTATAACACCTTCCTTTGATTTCTCGTTCATCACCAACCCACAAATGGCTGACGGTTTAGTCACCTACCATTACCGGCGATCTGCCTCTCGCCTAACCATTGGTGCACACTTGTTCGGTGTCTTGGCTTTCATTCTCATGCTGATTTGGTTGTTGCATTATCGTGGAGGAATTGAGTATGATTCTGACAACGTTGATCGTGTTTTCAATGTAAATAATTTCCTTCATCACCTTAATTAATTACTCTATCTGTTCATAAACTTTGGTTCATCTTATAATTAGTGTGAATGAATAAACTCCGCAGGTTCATCCGTTTTTGATGTTCTGCGGATTCATCTTTCTTGTTGGTGAAGGTACTACGTTTAGTTTTTCATCTTTTTTTCAAACGCGAGCTTTGTTTTGCAGCTAAAATTTTTGTAATGTATGTGTGCAGCGATGATGGTGTACAAGACAGTACCAGTGTCACACAATGGTCAGAAATTTTTCCACATGATGCTTCATCTAACAGCTATATGTGTCGGAATTGTTGGGATTTGTGCTGTTTTCAAGTTTCATGACATGATAAACGTAGAGGATGTGTATAGTTTACATTCTTGGATTGGGATAGGGACCTTCTGCTTGTTTGGTTTGCAATGGCTCTTTGGATTGTTCACATTTATTGTTCCACAGCCTTCAGAAACTAAGCAAAGCATGCTTCCATGGCATATTTGTGGAGGTAGGGCTCTCCTTTACATGGCTGTTTGTGCAGCTCTAACTGGGTTGATGGAGAAATCTGCATCCATGCAGCAGAAACATACTCGTGAAAATCATTTGATGAACTTCACTGGATTATTCATTCTTCTCTTTGGCGTTTTCGTCGATCTCTCAGTTGCTCTCGCCCGTTACGTGTGATAATTATTTAATTCTCATTATTATCTCATCAAATGATTTATATGATTATCATTGTTATTCTTTCTTCTTTTTTTTTTTCTTTTTTTCTGATTTGTGTCTTTTTTTTTTAATATTTGCATATATATTGGATTGATATATTGTAATACAGTAATAGCAATAATGCTTGTTTCTTTCTTTTAACCCTTTTGCAAATGTAACAATTGTATTGATTGTTGAAGATAAATATATATATTTTTTTGAAGTAATTATGGAGAAGTTTTATTAAATACCGTCAAGTCTCAATAAAGACAAAATATAAAAAGGAAGTGAAATAGTTTACTGATCTTGAAATAATTGATGTTTTAACATATGAAAAAATATTTTTATCTAAATTTTTAGAAATTGTAAATTATTATTGTAATTTTATTCATTTTTAACATATTATTTTCTTTATTATCATCCAACCTTATCATTATCACTGATTACACACTTCACACTTTATTTGATATTTATATATCATGTGTCAAATATTTCCTGCCGGCCGGCCGTCCGGCTTTTACCAATTTGACGGCAATATCTTTCTTGTCAACTTTATAATTCTTAGCCCGTGTCAAAGAACAAAAATTTTGGAAGCATTGGATCAGAAAATAATCTCACACATCCTCCTAGCTAATAGAAACAAATGCATCACTTTGTTCTTCCCAAACTATTACTAAATCATCATTACCAACGTCAAGATTCATATAAAACTCATCTCTTCCTTTTCTAAGCTGTCTTTTTTGTCTTAAGTCATAAGCTATAGAGTTGCAAGATTATTACAATGCCAACTAAAAGTCGCAGTTACCAAGTCTCTGCTACACCAGTAACCATGCTTGCTCATCTCATACTCGTAGCTGTCGCCACTCTCGTGCTTGTTTGGCTCCTACACTTCGAGGAAGGCTTTGCTTTCGTATCACATACCAAAATAAAGATTTTGAACGTAAGTTTCGTGAACGAACTTTCTTAGATTCTATTTGGCATTACTGTTAGAACTGTTGTTAACATAACAACACCAAAATAACAAAATAGGTTTTTCTAAACTGGCTTCCAAACTCAATAAGCGTCGAACAGGCTCTTAGTAGTTCAAGAGTTCAAGGGTTTAGCTAATTAGTTTTTAATGCACAGGTGCACACGTTTCTAATGATAGTTGGATTCATACTCGTAACAGGAGAAGGTAAGAGAGGATCCTGATCATTAACCTAATTACTTGATTAAAAATAACAAAAGTTGATAATTAATTTCATTTGAGGTAGCTATTATGGCTTACAAGACAATACCAGCAAAAAGAAAGGTTCAAAAGGCAGTTCACTTAGTGTTGCATCTGATAGCAATGGTGGCTGGAGCTTTGGGTGTTTATACAGCTTTTAAGTATAAGCATGAGATTGGAGCTAAAGATATGGTTACTTTGCATTCCTGGCTGGGCATAATTACCATCTCCCTCTTTGGTCTACAGGTAATTATTTTCTAGATTTACACTTCAATGTATTCAAGATATTAATTGATAATTGAATCATGATAATGGGTTTAAGGAAGTTTTTGAAGGTGAAGTAACTTATGGATTTTGGGCAGTTCTCGCCTAAACCCAATATACGGTGGACCATATATATCAATAAGCGGATCCCATGTGAAATTATTAGTACTCGAAAGTTTAAATTGGGATTGTGTTGGAAATTGACCAAATGCTTTATGATGTGTGTTGCAGTGGGTGTTAGGGTTCTTCTCATATGTGTTCCCTGGGGCAGAAATGTCGGCAAAAGCCTCATATATGCCATGGCATGTTTTTGGAGGAATGTTTATATTCTTTCTTGCTATTTGCACAGCACAGACTGGTCTGCTTCAGAGGTTCAAAACCTTAAACCAAGAAGGCCTTATTGTGAACTTCACTGGTCTCTTGCTTGTTCTCTTTGCAATTGGCGTTGGCCTTAGCGGTTTCCTTCCTCAGGGCCGAGGATTCTGATTACTGGCCATCCAATTTTGAGATCTCTTCATTCAACATGTCTTCTTTGATCTGAAAAAAAAATAAAATTGTTACCATTTGTTGTTGAATGTCTGTTCAATTAAAAATAAAAGGGGATTTATAATTTATTGATTAAGTTACAATAGAGGGTTAAATTTCATTGATTTTAATTTTCTTTTAAACTAATTTATTTTGATATTCTTAAATCCAAAAAATAGATTTAAAACATACGAGCAAACTTATTAGGAAAATCATCCATTCCCTTTTATTTTTTTTATTTTTTTCCTTTTATCTATAGTGACGCATAACCACTTCATGTTACTGTGCCACTTGTTTCTGTCACTTAGACCCGTACATATGGATATACCGGCATATCTCTCTTTATCAGACAACCATTTAATTTATCCCGGCGTGCATACTTAAAAGAGCTATGAGATAACTGAGTCTGCTCTCCTACCTCTTGTCGTGTCATCGGGCTAATCTATCATCTAGCAAATCTGTGTGTGTAGTCAGTCTGACATGCTCTGAACACGGGTTAGAGAATGTGACGATGAACCGGTCTGTTTTAGAAAGTCTTGATGAATTTTAAATCTACATTCTATTTCAAAATCTCGATGATATCCAAAAGGAAAAAATCCTACCATATTCTTGTTTCAATTAAATTTATAATTATAATTAACATTATCCTTTGAAATTAGTGCCAAATTATACAAAAGTACTGATTAAAACTTGTTGCCAGTCTTTTCATTATCTTTGATGTATTACTATTCAAGTAATCAAAGGTCATGGCATTAGTGGTGATGGCCCACAGAGTCATAATGTCAAAGTGCAATTTGACACAAGAGCACTAATTAGTAATGATAAAGAGAAAGAGAAGCCACCATTGCAGGCAATTTTTAATGGTCCCAAATCATTGTTGTCTAGTCAAAACCAAGTTGCTGATGTTTCTTCCATAAAAATTCTCTCAGAAAATCTTCAAAATGGTGCCAATCACTTCTTATGTTCCTTTCACAAGTAGCAGAAAAAGAATAAACATATACTAACATGCCTAATTTTCTATTTTATATGCAGGATCATCTACTATAATAATATTCATAAAAACTCTAAAAATGAAATGGAATGATATAATATTCATAAAAACTCGAAAAATGAAATGGAATGATATGATTCTCTCGAAATCGATTGTTGGGAGAGATTGGGCAAGGAGCTACATGCCGTAAATTCAAATTAATTCGGATCAATGAGATTGTTTAAGCCAACATTTGTGGTTCAAGAACAAGGGCAAATGCATGAATCCAGTGAATAGAACATGAATGGAGATCAGAAGCAGAAACTAGGACAGGATATTGTCCATATCTATTTGTTTCCATACAACAATGCTAGGATTTGCCCTTTTTAATACCTTCACCCTATAATGCAATTACCCATTTGTGCATATGCACCCTTTTTGTCCCATTTCATGTTCTATGAAATCCAACAGGACAAAAACTAACTGAAATATACAAACAACAATTTTCTTTTTCCTCCTGGTTTCTCATTGCTCTTTCCAATAAAGACATGAACTTCCAAAGCTGGAAATTTGAAACTGAAAAAACCATGCCTTTTAGCATCTGGAGAAACAAGCTTAAGTTGATGGTGGGTGAAGAGGTAAACAAAATTACACAACTATAAGTTGATCTCTGTTACAAAAATAAAAGAAAAGGGTAGATAGGATTAGATTACACCCATTTTTGTTTTGTGGCCTCCATTCTTTCCAGCAAACCAGCAATCTCTGCTTGCATTCTTAACTTCATGTTGTAGTAGTCAGAATGCGAATTTTCTAAAACCTTCAGTTCATCCAATTTTTTCCTCCGCCTTTCCTCAGTCTCCTGCAAACACAGTTTTGCAAGCTTCTCTGCATACTCTTCTTCCAACTTCTCAGATTTTGCCCGAATCATCCTCCTGTAGCCTTCTGCCTCTCTTCGTGCTTCATCTGCCTTGCTCTGGAACATTCTGGCTTCTGCTTCTTTGATCCGTACTATGCTTTCTAAGCTCTCGAGTCCATCTTTCTTTGACAGCTTTCCAAACTGAAACTCATCATTGATTTTTAGGTCACCAAGGAGTGCAGCCTTGATGTTATTTCTGTGGAGATCGTTTGAGAGTGAATCACGCCGGTCACTTGAAGAGCTCATATTGTATAAAGCATATTTTGGATGAAGGGAAGTGGCGGCTGGTATAGAAGCATTATCTTTTCTAAGACTAGCTTCGGTTGGCATTAATTCTTTTGCAGACATGCCAGAAGCAGGAAAATCAGAAATACTGTCTGCACCTAAAAATGCCAAAGAATAACATTAAGAACCAGATGTTGACCATAATGCAATCCAAAATTTTAAAATAAATAAAGAATTCACCGTGAAAAATTATGGGAGACTGATGAAGTAGACAGTCTAGAGAAAACCAAATGGTGATTTATTAACTGTCTAGGAACCGATCAGGAAGTTTGCATTTCCTAGTTAAGGCCAGAAATCCAGCAAAAAATATGGAGCATTTATGCACATCAGGACTGTGGTCAACAAAAGCCACCATCTCCACTACAATCTAATATCAGAAGGTGGATTATCAGAACATTTGCGTTTCTCATTATAATTATTCATCTGAATATGATATCTTTACCTTCCCCCACCCACCAGCAGCCAAAAATATAGGAAAACATAAGGACGCAACATTCTGACTGAATCTGACCAGATTTTTGCTCAAAATTTTACAGGTCAAGCACCATGGAGCACAGGGATTTTGTTCCAGTTGAAACTGCTCTCCACCTGAGCTAACTCATAATGACTCTATTTCCGTAGGAGAGAGAGTCGTAAAGGAGTGTCTCGACTCCCAAGTTCTCTTCAGAAGGCATAGAGCAACTGCAATGTCAGGCATCTACAATGCATGACAACCTAGTGAACTTTATAAACGAAACTCATGCATGCCTAGACCTATCAGACAAAACACATGATTAAAGATCTCCGAAAAGAAAAAACTGACTGAAAAAGAAGTGTTAGTTGCAGCAAACACTATGGAAGAGTTATTTAACCATCCAAGATTTGCTTCCAAGTTCCATCCAAAAATATTTCGAACCATTCTTGAGCCATAGGAAGCATGTGACCTGAATTTCCCGTAATAGGGAAAATCGCAAAATCAGGAAAAACTTAACACTGTCGATTCCCTTTTGGCACATATCTTTAGCCTATTTCCATCATCTTCAGGAAGCCTTCTTCCACAAGCAGTTCAAGTGAAGCATCTATGCCTGGGGTTAACTGAGGAAGGCTAACCTTGAGCTTTTTCCTTTATGCAAAATTACAATCAAACTTGAGCTTCAAGGTTCTATTATACATACACAGTCTCCCCCACACTAGCCTACTGCCAAACTAGACTACATTCTTATCTCCAATCAGGGATACCATTTGAACACCAAATAAGAAGGCATTTTGAAAGAAACCTATTCACTACTAAGATCAAATATTTCTATTGGCTAACAATCATATCATTAACTGGGTATCAATGCTGGACTGTTTATTCACCCACCTATGCCAAAAACACCTAGTTATTTCCTTGTCGACTAGTATGCTGAAAAAACAAACTTATTATTAAAACCTTCTTCTATTCAATGTTCAAATTACCTTGACCTCAATTGGCCTCAATCCATTGGCATCTAGGGAGATTTGCCTCATCAAACAGATGGAGACAACAACTTAAAATTAGTATAATTGACTACTGCAGTTGATCGCGTATTTCATTATTCTTGTACCCTAGTTTGGCCCAATGAGCCAACACAGACTGACAGAAGCTCCAACAATGAATGAAAAAAAAAGGACAGCTTGGTGATTAACTTGTCATGCATTTGGTAAATGTTTTATCTGATTTGGCTTTGGTTGCAATGACATTGCAACTCCCAGCCTGTAAAAGTAACTAACCTTTTTGTACTCATTTCAGTCGTGTTAATGCTTTCAACGCTCTGTTTCAAGAATAATTCATGGTGCAACTGTTGTGAATATGAAAAAATGCAATCCAACGGTTGGTCAAGCTGGGACCATGCGGGGCCTACCAGAATCAACTTTTATAATGTATAAAAATTGCCCCGGATAATCTTTGATGTCTTTAGTGGTTCTCCTCATAGAAGTTGTATACTTTATGAACTTAATGCTACAGATGTTTCAGATTCTTTGATTGGCTGTTAATTGTCATACGTTCTATTTACAACAAAACCATTTGAAGTTTCTTCCATGGTTTGGTCTTTAGTTGTATTAATGTCATTTATACTGCTATGTTCTTCATTCCCTTGTTTCAATTTCAGCAATTCACCCACTGATAACTGCATCAGTATATCAATGAAACTGAAGCTTTATTTCCCATCTGATTCAATTTGGAGGATTTATAAATGGCTCCTACCCTTCAAGTGAGAAGTTACTTAGTGTCCAAAAGAAATATGCAAGTTTAAGCAACAAAGCTCTGTCCACAATGAGAAAGGCAACAGAAAATCAAGCACTAATTATCCATATCTAACGAAATTCTTAGTTTCAGATATCAGAGATCAGCATCACAATAGAAGAATTCTGATTTGCAGACTAGGATAATATCATAATTCAAGCAACAAGAAAAAGAAGGCAAATTTCATGGCAAAGCAGAAGTTCAAAGTTAGGGAACTTACAGTTGAAGAACTGAATAATGATGTTACAGGCATCCGAAGGAGATACAATTTTACTCTCAAGCTTGGAGAGCAGCTCCCCAGCTTTAACATGCAACTCCTTGCCCTTAAAATCATCACTTCCTTTGAAAATCCTCCTCACACAGTCGAGTTCTTTGATTAGGGTCTCCAGACCCCAATCCTTTGCACAGCAAACAAACACATCCTTGACAAATCCAAACATTTCTGAAG
The DNA here is from genome assembly GCF_001659605.2 of Manihot esculenta. Taxonomy (NCBI): domain Eukaryota; kingdom Viridiplantae; phylum Streptophyta; class Magnoliopsida; order Malpighiales; family Euphorbiaceae; genus Manihot; species Manihot esculenta. The sequence continues at coordinate 29,427,803 of NC_035177.2, read as the reverse complement.
CATGATTACACCCAATGCAGTGAAATTGCATCTCTGTAGTCCCTTTTGGCCCCTTCAAGCTAGGACCTGGCCTAATGAGATTTTTTTGAATACCACAAGCAGCATGACACCAATGGGAACAAACATCACACCCAACCCAACTGCAAGTATTATTAGCACAGTCAAAATTCATACATACTGGACACATGCAGGAGCTGCAAAATCCCTTGTTTGCACTGCAAAACTTACAGTCACAATCATCGACAGGCAATATACTCTTGCAAGTCGCATTCCTACACCTCATATACAAGAAAATTTCCACCAATTCATTTGCTGGAAGCCTAATTTTCCCAGACATAAAACTTGCCAGCCCCATTTTCACTGCAACCAAAATCTCTAGCTGGTCCTTTTGGCATTTGGAGAGAGCCTCCTTAGAAAGATCAGATCTTCTCTCAAGTCTGTGTTGAAGACCTATTAATTCTTCTCTCTTTTCAGGCATCACAATGAGATTCTTTAAGTACTCCTTGGTAGAGTCTAATGTTTCATCGGCCAGCTCCTGAATTATCTGAGCCATAACAGGAATAGACTCCGATACAATTTCACGAAGAATTCTCTCTGGTCTAGAGAGCTTTCGTGCCTTTCCTTAGGGCTGAGCAGAATTCGGTTTAAACCGAAATAACCGACCGAACCGAACCGATTTGAAATTTTGGTTCGGTTTTATTTTTTTTTCGGTTCGGTTCGGTTTGAAATTTTAAAAAAATCGGTGATTTCGGTTCGGTTCGGTTTTAGACGTAAAAATTTCGATTAGACCGAACCGAACCGAAATCACTTATACTACGTCGTTTGAGTAGTTTCCTAATTCCCTATTTCCCTTCCCTTCCCTTCCTTTGCCTAAATTTAAAACAAATTTCTCTCTCCGTGCGTGCATCTCTATCTCTGTGCTCACCCACCCCTAAACCTAACGCCCTCACCTCTCAACGTGCCTCGCCTCTGAGTTCCATCCAAGTTCCAGCGGCAGTTCCACCATCCACCGTCCACCGTCCACCGTCCAGCCTCCGGTCTCTTTCTGAGTAGTAGAGCCACGCACGCATCTCGTCGCGAGATTCTCGCGCATGTGATGTGCCTCCACTCTCCTCTCGACTGGACTGATTCACCATCGTCGATCTTCACCGATCTTTAGTCTCTCTTTCCACGCAATCATCGGCGTCGGCCGTTGCTCTCTATTGGCTCTCCACGCATCATCGGGCAGTCGGCAATTTGGTCGTGCTTATTCCACAGCCCTCAGTCCTCTCCGAGTCTCTGTGTCGCGCTTCCAGCCTTGAGCCTTTCACAGTTCGTGGACCAGACTCCGGGACCAAGAGTGCCACTCGCGCCTCCAGCCCTCGGTTGTGTCGGACATGGTTGCCTGCCAGTGCCACGGCGTGCTGTTGAACTTGAGTCAACCGTAGAAGCTAAGTAAATATTTGTGATTTGCTGTTGATTGTTGAATTTATGTACTCTTGGTTGAATTTGTGTACTATTGATTGTTGAATTTGTGTTATTGATTGTTCAAGTGTGTGCTCTGCTCTTGATTGTTGATGTAAACTCATGGCCGTGAAGTATTCTATTCTAGATTATGTTAACTGTTATTATTTTTTTTTTAAAAATCGGTTCAATCGATTGAACCGACCGAACCGAACCGAACCGAATCAAATCGGTTCGATTCGGTTATCCCTCTTATTCGGTTCGGTTCGGTTTATGTAAAATACTGCAATTCGGTTTTCGGTTATTTCGGTTCGGTTCGGTTTTGAACCGAACCGACCGAATGCTCAGCCCTACCTTTCCTCCTCCATCTACACCCTCCACACCTCTCATATTCTCCGAATCCCTTCTCCTAGAATCACCTGAATAAGCATCTAAACGGGGCTTAGCGGGCAATTCAGATGGGAAAAATGAAAGATTGTCAGAACTAGCAGTTCTATAGAGACTGTTATTACACGAATCCTTATTCGTTACACGATGACCCTGCATCATAGAAAATCCTCCATTGCCACCGCCTCCATGATTGTTATTGTTCAAAGCAACAAGCCCATCTCCAATAGGCCTAAACCGACTATGAACCGATCCATTAGTCCCTTCCCCTCCACACCAAATTTGATCATCTCTTCCTACAGAATAATCATAATTCTCAGTTGAGTTACGGGTCAAGGAGCAACTAGGATTGTGTGAAAATGGGTGAGAATACGAGTACGAAAGTGAAACTGCGGTGAAATCGTTAGAACAAGTTGTCTGTGTGTTGTTATTTGATGGTGCGGCACCTAAGGACTGTATACTCCTGCTAGGCTTCGGCTTAATCACAGGCTCAGCATTTTGCAATGCATTTGATGCAGTTAGAGAGAGAGATACATCAGGCAAAGCTAGAGAAAGATTCAAAGTACTTTCTAGCTTTGGCTTCTTGTCTCTGGAGGAATTCTCCCTCTCAATACCTTCTTCTTCTTGAACTTCCCTTTTTGAAGAAGAATTGGATTTGGTTTCACTGAGATTCATGAAATCTCTCTCTACCCACTTCTCATCTTGATTTGAATTCTCTGAAAAGATCACTTCTTTGCCCTTTTGAGTGGAGCCAAATTTGGGATTTTCACAAAGGTAGCTGAGAGTAAGCTCCTGAGGTTTTGAGGCAAACCCATCGAAACCCATCTTAGACTCCGCGAGAAAATCAATCCCCTTGTGAGACAAACTTATTTTCTCTTTTGGGACTGCTTGGTTTTGTGAGCTTTCTGCCTCAACGTTGGAGAGATGTTGTTTCTCTCCAAACATGGTCGTCTTTGAAAGACAGAGGAAGAGAGACTTATCAGGAGAGGCCAGAGAAGAAGAAAGCAACAAAGTTTTGAAGGTTGAATTGGAAGGGCAAAAAGGAAAATTTGAAAGAATCTGGGGGTGGGTTTTCACTTCAATTGATGTTGGGTTGATTCTTGATTCTCTCCTCTCTGTCCCTCCCCCCTCTCTCTCTCTCTCTCTCTCTGGACAACGGCTGGAATTTCAAAGCGTTTACACGAATAACAAAAACGGCGATGCCTTTTTCTTGTTTATTGCCTCAGAGGCTAGGACACGAGATTACAGTACTGACCCATTAGAGTTACAGAAATTTAAAAAAAAAAAAAGAAGAAAAGGAAAAACTCCACTGGCCTTTTTCTTTTTAACCGTTACTCCTCAGCCAAAGCTATTCTTTAGGGTCATAAACAGGATGAATTTTGCTTAATTTAATTTATCTTCGAAAAGAGTTAAGGTCAGGGTTAATTTTCAAATAAATCAAATATGAGATTGAAGATAGTTAGTTTGTGCTTATTAGCAAGTGGCAACCTCAAAAGTTCCAATAAACTAGGAAGCTTGTAAGAAGAATTTATATTCTGAAGGATTTCGGGCCTCAAAAAACCGGTCATGGAAAGGGGCGTCTGTATAGCGGCTCATTACCTTGAGGTCGGTCTCCCATGAAATTATTATTTTGTTTCTGTATTATAAAATAATTTATTAATTATTCTCTTAATTTTAAAATATTTACAAAATTTTTGGTTTTAGTTCTGATATTTTAATGTACTATATTATTTTTTTATTATAAAAATATATGTAAGTAAACATAGTCAACACCGTTTTGAATGAAATAAGTTGCTTGGACTTGAATTGGTCAAATTCAAGTTTGTGATAATCCATGTTCATAATTCTGAATTGGTTTGAAAGCACCCTCCTTTAAGAGCCCAGCTCAGTCTTTTTCTTAAAAAAAAATCATAAAACAGATTGGACCACAATTGAATATTATCTTAATAATTTAATCCCATTCCAGTCTTAACTAAAAAATGAAATAGAATTTAGCAATTAAAATTATCCTCATATTGCAATATATTATTATACAGTTTAATAGAAAATCTTTTTTTCTTTAATATGGTTGAAATGAGACTGAATTCTAATTGATTAATCTGTGAAAAAATAGTGTGGGTGATTGATACTTACAATAGCCATTCCAACATTTAAGTCAATAAATTTATAAATAAATAGATATAATGAATTAGTTAAAATTTAATAATAGTAGTGTAAAAATGTATATCTTAAATTCTAAATATATTTATTTTTATATTGTAAGGAAATGGAGCAGTTATCGAAATTTTTAAAAATTTTACTGATATCGATTAATGAATAAAAAATTTCACAATTATAGACGTAACAAATATGTACTATATTAATTTTATTCCGTAAAAAATTCGACCAACTTAAAAGAGAATGAACCTTTACATTTTAAATACTTAGTGTTATTATGTTCAAACCTTCTTTTTTATGGGTGAGACTTTTGCGATCGTATATCATAACTTACTAAACTCTTGTCATGTAATAATTTATGATACACCTTAGCCAAATATTTTGTCATATCAGTTTTATATAAATTTTTTTATTATTAATTGTTAATATTTAATTATTATTATATAAGGATATTATTTAATAATTTGTTATGAGGTGGAACCGGCTATTGGAAAGAAAATAAATGATAAGAGTGTGTGTTTGTTGAATATTATTGCTTAGTTTGAAAGAGTCAATATTAGGGCATTTTTGTACTTAAATGCAAGCTATGCCATATTTTCAAATATTCATGTAATTTTTTTTTCAATCATTCAAAGTGCCATTAAATCATAAAATTATTTTTTTAAAAATCATGTAAGGTTTATGTATTAATATATTTTCAGGAAAAAGTTTTAAAAAATTGAAAATAAATCTAATATTTATTCATTTTTACATTTTAATTTTAAATTGATACTTATTACCTAATATTATAATTAAAATATAAAATTAAAATTTTATACCCACAACATGCTATATTGCTATTTGAAAAGAAACTAATAGAAGTAAACTAAAATTGATGAGAAATTCTATATGGGAATGCATTGTGCATAAAATTTTGCATTTTAATTATTATTTGCACTTAATTAAAAAAAGTTGAGATAATAAATTTTAAATTGTGTTTGGATAAATACAAAGGTAGGTTGGATTTTAAGCCGAGTTTTATGAATTAAATTGATGAATGAAAAAGATGTGAGAAAAAAAAAAGTAAAAGGATGGAAATGATAGTAAGGTGTAATTTTCCTGGCAAGGACGTAAGAGAAGTCAAGATTTGTGTTCTTGCACTACATGTTAGAAAATTATAATTTTCCTGATAAGGATATAAAAATACATATCCATTAATACTAGGATGAGCCATCATTGAGAAACAAAAATTCAACCTCTAGATGAGATGACTATAATATTTATGGTCAAGAAAAACTACATGCAACTCATCAGAAGACAAGAGAAAAGACAATCAATGGCAAGCTCTAAACAACCTGATCATGACCAAAGCTAAGGAGGAGCCAATGAAATAGTCAAGACTCAAGTTGAGTAAAAGCTAATGAAATGAAACGAGGAGTCCGTATCGGGGGCGGTTATATCACCCAAAACTACGAGAAGCAACATGTAATTTAATTGAAGAGCTGAGTCACTACTTCACCGCTACTTGCTGAACAAAAATCATGCGAGTGTCATGTTGGAAAATGGTAGAAAAAGATATAGAAAATAAATGAAAGATGAGTAAAATATTGCTTGAGGCGTAATAATAATCACTATCCTTAAAGATAATTCGCCTACGGTTGAATATCCTCCACGATTCAACAAGCCTTCTGAATTACAAGTACAATTATTAATTATCCAGAAATAAAGAAGAAGCAGTAGAGAGAAAAGAGAAGTATTTGGTTTTTGTGTGTACCCATAACACGTAAATGCATTGCTATTCATAGTGTTTATCATTATTCAAATCCACAATATCAGATAAAAATATTATTCAGTTAAGATAAAGATTCAAGATATCCACAAAATCAACTAAAAAATCTGGTTTAGTTAGGATAAAGATTAAGATAATTTAGAGTGGAAAAAATGTTTTTAACAACTTAAAATCTGTAACTTATTTCAAAATATTTTAAATTATTTATGATTTGATGATCTGAGATCCAGAGAAATAGGGTTTACAATGGGTTCTGTAAAACTAAAAAGCCTCGACATAGAGGAGAGTATTTCTCATTTTATATGTTTCCTTTTGTCTGCTAGTGACGTGCTAATAGAACGTATATCATTGGTCCACCTGTCCCTGCTACGTTGATACGGTCGTACGAGGGAATCAGATCTCTGCTCCATGCGTAACGGCTTTTGATTCTCTCTGTACGTGTGTAAATAGGCCCACAAGGCAGGTGGATGAATCATCCTCCTGATTCCGGGCTGGGCCGGAAGATAGGAACAAAACTGGGCTCAAAGGGGGTCGGCCCGAGAAGCAGTGAAGGCTGGGCCGACTTGGTTGAGAAATTCAGAGGGGGCCTGGTATCGAGGATCGAATGGGCCTGACCTGTCAGTGCAGGGGATGTGTGGGCTTTCGGATGATGAGCCATTACCGCGGACTTGGCCCTTGACCGGGGTGGAGAAACCCAGCGGTCTTTCTGATTCTTTTGAAATAATTTGTTAAATATCTAACATTTCATGGGTTAAGAGTCGAAAATATGAAAAGAAAAAATGAAAATCAATAACACAAGAGAAAAAAAATATAGCTCAATCAAGAGTCTTCCATCTTAAGTATTGCTAAAAAACAAGCAAAAATTGAGATATATACACCTCACCCGATTGTAAGGGAACAAACCCACAGTGAATCGGGTAGAGAGAGACTTCCCCACTCGAAAGGGCAAAGAAGCTTTCTAGAGGCACATCAAAATTGAGAAAGGAGCCGACTAAATTCCCAAGACTAAATCACTTTCAATAGCATTTCTTTTTGAAAATTTTTAAATAATTATAACAAGATATATAGATAGGTACTAGGAAAAGCTATTAAGGTATATTAACTAATTTGTTAAATAAAAAATCATATTATATAATAGAGATTTGACATTTAACTTTTTTTTTTAATAAAACTTGTGACTTAAAATTATTTATTATTGACCAAGAAACGCGTTAGATTCTTTGCATAATTCAATGTTGCTTTCCTCATCTTGACAAAGACATCAAGAAAAAAAAAATAATGATTTTCAAATCAATCTTCTTTATGTTGCTAATAATAACTAGGTCATGACTTTTTTTTTTTAAAATTTTTTTTTTGCTATTGGTCATGACTTGAATCTACATGACACCACTAATAATGAGAGGACAACTTGTTGAAAACGTCTATTGCCACTTTTTTTTTTTCAATTTTGGATTTATTTCGTAACAAAATTTTAAATTCAAGTATTTATACACTTTCATAGAAATACTCTAATCCATATATATGGATCTAATTTAATATTTTTAAGATGAATCTAATTCAAAAATTAATAAAAAAATTATATTTTTTAATAGCAGTTGATGTTCTGAAATTCAGAAAATAAGATTTATAGTGATTGTATAAACTTAACCGCAGAAAAAAACGTTTCTCCTCTTTTATTTTTTTTCTTTTTATCCGCTAATGATTTCTAATCGCTTCTCTGTTACAGTGTTATATGTTTGTCACTCAGATCCGTACGCACAAAAATCCATACACACAGATATATCAGATCCTCTCTCTACGCCAAACAACCATTTAATTCTCCCGAAATGCATGCGGACAGGGTTGCGAGGTGACTTGGCATGCTTCCCTTCCTCTTGTCACGTCACTGTACTAGACTTTCTTTATATGGACCTGTGTGAGGTCTGTCCGACCTGATTCTCTTGACCGGACTGAGACGTACAACGTGAGGTTAGTTTACTTTGAGAACAACCTGGTAGGTCTTAAGTATGTATTTTTTTTTAGAGTTCAACCTTATCTCAGATGTAGGAGTCCGGCGATCATCAGGTATGAAAGAGTAAAGTTAAATGCTTCAAAGCGAAAAATATCATAAATTTTTTAAAAAATTCAGAAACGTAAATAACTCATGAAAATTAAACTATCAGCTATGAATACAAATCAACTGGATTGATATAAAATTAGTAAGAAAAATAAATAAATATATATATAAGGATTAATAGAGACAAAAGTTCACCCTGAGTTTAAGGGGGAAGACTTGAGTCCAAAGACAGCATTGAAACGTCAGCATAAATCCAATCAGAGAAGCACAGATAAGGATGGATATTGATTACTTTAATTAATCATGGTTGTTAGTGATGATAACTATAATTAATTAATTAAGATTAAATTAATTGTAATGATAATTTTCTACTCAATTTTTTAGTAAAGAAAGCTAATAATTTCACACGAGAATCTTTCTAACACAGGAGAGAAGATGATGCTTTGGTGTAAAGTAGTTGGCTTTCTTCGTACAAATGTTTGGTACTATAATGCCCTTAAAGTTCCTTGTATTAAAAAGTCGGTAATTTTTTTTTTTTTTTCTTTTGGGTTTTGGCCAATCATGTTTAACTTTCTTATATAAAATAGAATTATACGTGTCAGGAATTTAGGATACAAAATCATATGCTTATCAACAACTACTCGGCCTAAAATCTATTATATGAACAATATGTCCTTCAGCCATTAGCTAGGTACTTTATGAATTTTATTGAATTGAAAAAAAATTAAAATTATAAAATCCTTAAAATCGTTTTTTTTTTTCCAAGAAAAATTTGCAAACAAAATACCCACTACCTATTTCTACCTTTTTAAAAAAAAAAATAAAAATCTCCAATACTAAAATATGAATATATCTCAAAAGTCTACAACCAGACAATTCCAATGTGGAATAAGAGAGTAAAAAATGAAATTTTTAAGAAATTAGGTGGCAAAAGCAGGCAATTTTCAACTAAAAATTTCATAGATTTCTGCAAGAGGTTGAAGTTTGACAGGCAGCGAATGTGAAATTTTGGAATTTATATGCATGGAATGGGCTTCTCCTTTCTTAGCTTTCGCTGTGTTTGTCTTAATCCTCGAGGCCGATTACAGTAGTTGGGCTCAAAGTCCAGCTCTGAAATTGCATTGGAAATGTCGAAACATGGAACTATCTACTTGAATTTCATTATTATTTTGATTAGAAAATACCCTTCTATTAATTAGTAATAAAATACAAACATAAAATAAGACAATAAAAAAGTTTGCCACAGCTAGCTCGATTGGCAAGTTCAATTCCTCCAAGGGCATTACAGCAGAACAAAACAGAACCTTCAAAATAGGCTAAAATTTGAGCAACATCCCCAGGCTAATTAACGAGGTTTAAACTCAATAGTTAGCCACTACCTTATCGGGATAATCATCAGAACTTGCTAAGACGAAACTAATATAGCTTCTTCCCTCCTCAGCTTGCTTCTGTTTGGCAATGGTGGCGTACATCTGTTGTCTGAACTGCTTACGAGCCTCCCGCTCGGATAGTTTTAAATCTTTGAAACCCTGCTCAAACTTGGCTTCATCTTCAGGTGAAAAGAAGGCTACCTCCATCTTCCCAAGCTCCTCATACATCTTTTCAATCTTAGCTTTCCAGAGGAGGCCCATTTCTGTGTCCATTTTCTGAAATGGAGTCTTCAGCAGGTACTCATCAATACCTCCTGCCTTGTCTATGCAACGAAGGGCGTGAGTAGTAACTTTGACTCTAATGTGGCGGTCTAGAATGTAGCTAAACAGCCTCTTCTCCTGTACATTTGGCTTCCAAGTCCTCCTTGTCCTGTCATCACCATTCACCAACACACAAAATGCGCTTCAGCATTATAAGCACTTCTTATTCCCTCCCCCTAAATTTATAGCATATAATCAAAATTTGAAACATGCACAGCAAGCCATAGATCTTTCAGGCCAGCAACAGTGAACTGACTCCAAACAACATGCATCATTATCTGTTACTGCTGTGTGTAGGATAAAACTTTGTACCAATTTCAAACCCAGCCACAACAACTTAAAATCATGACATTGATAGGTACCTTAAACCTGCTAGTTATCTACTCCCTAATACATATGATCTTTATAATATGACATTCAAAAATAAAATATTCGCAAGTCCGTTTGAGGTAAAATCTCTGAATGTGGATTGTGGAACAGGAATTTGACATAGACCAACCCATCTTTCAAGAGAATTTGCGGAATTAGCAGCATACAGGAAGCAATAGCTCTCCCCGTGGTCAGGGATTAAAATTCTTTGGTTGGACAATGAAAACTAGGAGTTTGCATAAGCTTTTTTGACTTGTTTAAGGACATGAACATTTTCAACATCAACTTTTACTGATAATGACCACCATATCATTCATTCATTGCATTGGTCCATTTGCTCATGTATGCAGCAGTTTTTGCTTCTTAAATCTAGGTAACCAAATGATGTTAGGAATTATAGTCCAATAAGGCATAGCATATAAAAATTCAGTGTTTCTCTAATTCTCATTCAAAGACATAGAAAGCTGACAGTTTGAAAGCTTTCTTGTATGCATAATCTCCATCATATATCCAACTATACTGGACCAAAGTTCGTGTGCATGTTTCCAAGAAATTTTTAGCCTTTCTCATTGTAACTCTAAAATACATCTATAAGTAGCAATATCATATGATAATTCATGCAATGAAAAGAGAATAAATGAGCATACACAAACTAATATGCTGGGCAATCAGCATCATTTCAAAGTCAATAACATGATAACAAACTCCAGCATCCACAAAATCAATAAGCATAAGTGGAATTCTCAATAAGCCATAAGTCATTCACCATCATCAGAATATCAGATATTCTCCAAAACACAAAAATATACTCTCCATTTTCAAAAAAAAAAAAAAAGGTTGCAATTTATAAAAACGAAATTCTAAGCAATGCAGCGCAAGGAGAGAGAACGGACTTGTTACCACCATCTTCACTGATGCGATTGCCAAACTGGATATGGCGGCCGGCAAAAAGGCCACGCTTGGCTCGACCCATAACGACCTTGCTATCAGGTATGGATTTCTTGAGAGATTCCTTAACTCCAGGAGTCAAATTGTTCTCTCCAACCTTTTTCAGCACCTTCTTCATCATCTCCTTCCCTCTATATGCCATTATCAAACTTTCTTCCTTGCTCTAGATTCTGAACTACGGTTAGCTATTGATTTTCTTCTTTCTTCTTGGATCTGATATACAAAATGAAGCAGCCAAATGAGGAAGACACTACCCAACATAATTAGCTAAAAGATGCTTATTTTAAACCATCATTAGTCGATTAGCTCTTGAATAAGAGAATATTTGGCTATGGGGGGGAAGAAAAGAAAAAGAAAAGAAAACCTGCCCCGCACTCTCAACAATTTTCTCGGCAACCAAACGGAAACGTCCAAAATAAAATGAAATTGTAGCAAATTCAGAAATGCAAAGCAAATGATTAAAAAAAAAAAAGTACCTTTAGAAGGATCGGCCGATTTCATGAAATTCAGAAGTTCGAAAAAGAGGGTACCTCGGAACGATCGATTGATTTCAGCAAAACCCTCGGAAGTTCGAGCTCAGAACTCGGAACTAGAGTGCGACACTTTGAACAGTGTAAAACCCTGAGCTGTGGCAACCGGGCTTGGACTTTAGGTCAACAATCCGACCCGTTCGAAGCCCACCTACACTGTAATATAACTTTGCTTTTTACAACGGAAGATGAATTACCAAAATTTCATCTAATAGTAATATAAATAAATAAATAAAATCAAAGTAATTTACAAAAGATATATATTAAACTCAAAGAAGGAAATTCAGATTAAAAAAAAAAAACAAAGGGAGGAAATAAATCAAAAGGAAAAATCGATAAAGAGAAGGTAAACCAATTTAAATTACAAGTCTTTGTTTGAATTGAGAAAAATGAAGAAAGAAGAATAAAAATGATTTTTTAAATTTCTTTTGTTTAAATATTAAGCAGAGGAGTGAAAATGGAAGAATAGAAGAAAAATTCTATTTCTCAAATGCGCCCGTAGACTTTTTATTCTTTTTAAAAGAAAAAAGAATTTAAAGTTGAATCCAACCGGTTGCAAGTAGGGCGATCATTTGGTTAGTTCGATTCAAAATTGAATCGAACCGAATAAATAAAAAATTAAAATTTTAGTATTTATAAAAATCAAACGAAATCGATTTTGATAAAAAACCAAATTAAATCGAATCAGTTTGATTTAGTTCGATTCAATTCGGTTTGAGAAGTTTTAATTTTTAATAAATTTTTTATTTTTATACTTTATTTTTAATATTTTAAAATATTTTAATTTTAATATAATCTAATTTATCTATATTATTGAAAATAATATATTATTATCACTAATTAGTTCGATTCAATTTTTTCTGATCAAAACCGAACCGAAAATTTTGAAATTAAAAACTGAACCGAAATAAATAAAAATTCAAATTAAAATTTCAAATTAATTTGATTCGGTCGATTTTTTCAGTTTGAACCGAATACTACTCACCCCTAATTACACGTGTAGTTCCCATTAAATCAGTTCGATCAGCTATTTCTATCCAGTTCTGACAACAATTTGCATTACTCCTTACTAAACGTGACCAAGCCTCCACAATCTCTTGCAGAACAGCTTTAGACAGTAATCCAAAGTACAAACAAGAAAATACAAAATTGTTCTAGTGGAAAGACTAATTGTCAGCCGTTGCCAATTCATATCTCACTGTACAAAGCAAAGATTATTATGAGTAGCTTGACTAAATCTTAAAATTCAAAAGAAAAATACAAAAATTTTAGAGCTTCAATGTAAGATCTGGTGCAGATGAATCAGTCCTTTGCTGTGGTGCCATTTCTACAATATTCATATTTTGATTTTGAGCCAACTCTAACCCAAAGTTACCACCAACTGATTCACCCAACTGCCTAAAACTTCCAGGCCAATACAAGCCAACATCATCAGCTTCCATAAACACTGGGATCCCATAATAGCCTTGCTCAAATCTAGCTCCACCTCTTGTGTCTGAAGGCTTTTGTGATGGTTTGATATTTGCTGAATGAGCTTTCACCCCAAGAGACCTAAATGCAGAACCATGAAGTGGCAGAGATGCCAAGCTAGTGTACCTATCTGAAAATAATCCCAAACGCATTGCTCGCTTCGCCATTGTTCGTTCCCTCTTGTGTGCATTTTGGTGCCCTCCGAGTGCCTGTGAGCTGTAGAACTTGCGTCTGCAGTAGTTGCAGGTGAAAACTCTTGGGATGGTTTCAGCTGGAGTTGGGGCTTCTACTTCACTGCTAATCTCACCTGTGCTTTTCAACTCAATGTCACTGGAGTTAAAGGTAAGTGATAGGTCGAGGGAAACGGGTATTGAATCCTGTTGTAGTCGAAGCTTAACAAGGTCTGCGAGAGAGGAATATGTGTTGTTGCTGGCCCTAGAAGGATCAGATGACTGTTCTTGCAAATATACAGTGGAAGCTACTTGGCTACTGATTTCAGACTCATTTTCAGATTCCAGTTTGGAGTTCTGCATTGCCATGACCATGCAAAGCAAAAAAGTACTTTGTTCTATATGAATCCAGAAAAACTTGAACAAGCTGCGGAAGCTGGCTGACTAATGCTTCACCTGCATGCGCAGAAGCACAAAGGATGAGATTATTTACCTCGTAGAGGGAGTGAAGCATGGATGGAGGAGGAAAATGTACATCATGCAACAGGAATAGCATAAACTACATAAGGGCTCAGTCCCCCTAGCAATTTGAAGCAAAGGGACCTTTTTCTGTTCTTTGCCATGCAAGGAAAAGTTAAAAATTTCTGAACTTTGATAATGGTATGGAAACACATATGATTTACTCATGGTTGACTATGTCTTCAAGGATAAACTCAATGGAAAATACATAAATACATTGGAGATGCAGATGATTTCCAAATCAAAACGTTGCTATATAATAAAGCCCCGACGAAGCATATGACAATCTAATTACTTTGCCAAAACCTGAGTGTGAGCGAACAATCAAGAACCAACACTGGCTGATTATTGATCTTGGGGGAAACAGAAAGCCTACGCTTCACAAAGACTTCCTTTAAGTCCTAGCCTAAAGAAAACTGAATCTTGGGGCAAGGAAACTTAATCAGCTACATGTGTGGCTGAGAGACAAGCAAAAGTTATCAGCAGACTGAAAAAGGATCAAAAGATCACTAAGTTACCAATAATAGAGGATCATAGAAACAACTAGGAAGTCACTCAAGCATTATGTTCCACTGTTTTTTCAATGTGAGATCAGGTATCACAATCACTTCAGAACTTCCTTAGCTACCGACGATCATATGTGACTATATGCCAAGTCATTTGGGAGTGTAATATATCCTCGTAGGCACAATGCCTGAGATCATTTCAAGTAAAATCCATGAAACATGCTGATACTGATGCAGAATTCAATGACCTTCTCTTTCCCTTCTTGATCCTTGATTATTTTTGCTGTTTTATGTTCTGTATCCTAATCCCAGTATTGTCTCTCATACAAATTCAACTGATTTTCTAACATACAGATATTTCTGTAATAACCTGCCATATAGCAGTAAAGCCTCTAGTAGCCTAATCAAGCTCAGAGCACTCACAATCTTTAAGGCCTCGTAGCACATGTTTCGCAGATCCATTCAATAACCAATTGCTTCAGCTTTGGTAATTTCACTCTAAAGATAACAAATGGTGATATACATAACCCCAGTTACACAGATCAGTGTATTAGTGGAGTCAATGAAATGGGCAGAGGCTGCATAATAATTTCATAAGATGGACAGAATACTTCCTCAATGATAGGTAATAATGAAATTTTATCCCAAAACAAGAGATCAGGCCAATGGAATCAATCTACATAAACAACATCGATATTTTACTTGCAAGTAAGAGTACTCACAAAAAGCTACCTCGGATCATCGGAAAAAAAGAAGAAGAGGAAGTTAAATCAGCAGCCAAACAAATGTTAAGTAACTAAGGTTGTAGAAGAGCATAGAACCTAACAACATAAATAATCACTACATTCTTTTCAACTAGTTTGAGGAAGTGGTAAGGAGAGAATGTATTGATCTACAACAATTTGATTATTTGATTTCTTACTTGATTCTGTTAAGAATCATGTTTGGAAGATTAAATGCATATAGCAAAAGATTCCCATAATTTCCTATCATAAACATTCTTCAAAAAGCGAGCTATTACTCAATCAGTGATGGACAGTATAATGCTTCTGAAGGATCTTGGAGTTTTCACTTTGCTTTCAAAAACAAAAAAAAGAAACTGAATCGTCCTTCATCTTAGGATAGCCAATATAAGAATCTAACTAAGCTATATTATGAATAGACAATACCATTTTTTATTAGGTAGAGAAAATTTTAACAATAAATTATATCAAAATAAAGAATTTGTGCATTTCAATATGAATAGAGAGTTAGAAACTCCCCAGTCTTGCCGGCAGGAGAATCACCCTCATTCATCAAGAAACATCAAAAATTCATATCACCACACCCATTAAATTACACAGTAAAAGTGAAGGGGAAAAGAATAAAAAACCAGGAGGACACATGATAAGCCAGGGTTCGGCTAAACTCTCAAACCCTTAACAGAAGGCAAAATCCACAACAACCCAATACTGATAGTGAAGAGCAAGTCAAATGCCCCCCCCCCCCCCCCCTTCCCCCACCCGAAAAAAAAAATTAAAACAGGAAAAATTAAACATTAAAGCAACATAAATGATGGGAGGAAAAGCATCATCAAAAAGGAAAAGAAACAGCCATAAAAATCAAATCTTGAGATGATAAGGCAGATGGTTAAAGTTCCTTACATGGTAGTTTCTTGAAATTTTCTAGTATGCTTCAAGGACATGTTGCTTTGGAGAGAGTGTGAGAGTATCAAAAGAAAAGACAGAGTAGCAATTGAGTTTTCTTGTTTTTACCACTTACTATGGGTGAAAATAGATAAAAAGAGAATAAATGGAGAGATAAAGCTCATTAAGATTCAAGATAGAGAGGGAGACAGAGATGCAGACAATAATGGAAAAGCAGAAGAAGAAATGGAGATGATGGAGCAAATTCAGAGAAGTCAGAAAGAGCAAAAAAAGGGGCAGATAATGCAGTTACCACTCTAATATTGAATTCTGGGCTCCTTCTAGTCTTCTAACAGCTGCATATCAATGAATATGAGAGAGAGAAAAGAACACAGAGACACCAAAAGCAAAGAGAAAAGAGTACAAATAGCCCCACAAAAGGGACAAATGCTTGTGATATCATCTCTTTATTTCATTCTCTTGCCACTTTAAAAAAGTTTGAAACTTGGTTTTTGGGTATTCTCTTTTCAAGGCTTTTATACTCAACTTCCTTTTTCTTGTCAGATTGGAGTCCCGTTACACCTCCATCTCTCTTACAGTTCACTTGCTGCTGCTGCTTTTGAACATGCACATGAGGCCTTCACATATGCCCATACATCTTTGCCTTTATATAGTTAAAAATTAACAAAAAAAGGAACATTTGAAGTCTATGGGACAAGCATAAACATTAGTCATATTCACCTTTGTAGGATAACATGGATGCTTCATGCCCCTTAGCTATGAGACAAAGGCCATGGACCCAGCCTTGCCTCACAAACTGGCCCCAGAAGATTTGTGTGTTTGATCTTTTACGTAGAGGTGTTATTATTAGGTATTAGTCATTTCACCCCACCTCTGCTGATTTTTTTTAGAATTTTTAAGGGAAAATTTATTATTTAATCGTTGTGGTATAAATTTTTTTTTAATTTTAAAAAATATATTAAAAATTTGTAATATTTTAAAAGATTTATTAATTAATTTTTTTTGTTAGTTTTAATTATTAAATATTAGTTATAATTAGAAAAAATTACTTTAATTTTATAAAAAATTTTAGGGAGATTTACAGTTTAGTTCATAAATATTGCCATTATTAACAAATCAGTCTCAGCATTTTCAAAAACCTATTAAGACGTCCTTATTTTTCCTTTTAGTCAACAAAATAGTCCTTCCGTCATCTTTTCCATTAAAAATAGATAAATAATGAGAGATAAAAATTTTTAAAATCTAATTTTGTCATCAAATAAAACCATTTATTTAGTCATTGGATATTGTTATTATTAACAAGTCAGTTCCTATATTTTTAGAAATCTATTAAAACGTCCTTATTTTTTCTCATATCTATTAAAATGTCTTTATCGTTTCTTTCCGGCAATAAATAGTCTCTCCTCCTCAAAAAAAATAAAGAAAGAAGAAAAAGATGATGATGATGAAGGAGAAAAGAAGAAAAAGGAAAAAAGAAGAAGAAGAAAAAAAAAAAAAAGAAGAAAAAGAAGAAGAAGGAGAAGAAGAAGATGAAGAAGAAAAAGAAAAAAAATCGTCTCCTCTTCCTTAAATAAGAAAAGAATCAAAGAAGAAGAAAAAAATAAGAACTAAGAAGAGGAGGAAGAATCGATGAAGGATAAGAAGGAAGAGGAGGAGGAAGATGGAAAGAAGGAGGGGTAATTTGGTTTTTTGTTATATTTTTAACGGTAAAAATAGACGGAATGATTATTTTGTTGTATTTTATTGACGGAAAGAAAAGATAATGACATTTTAATATGTTTCCGAAAACGTAGAAATCGATTTATTAATAATGACAATATTTAGAGATTAAATTATAAATATTCTAAAATTTTATTAATTAATCTATTTATATCGACAATATTTTAAAATTTTCTTGTGACATGTTAACAGTTGAAATTAAATTAACAGATGATTATAAACTTTTTAAAATTTCAATTAACAGATGACCGTAAACTTTTTAAAATTTCAATTAACAGATGACTGTAAATTTTTTAAAAAAGATTAAATAATAATTTTTTTATTTTTAAATTATTATTTACAAAAGTTAAGAAATAATATGTTTAATTATTTATATTTGTTGATTCACACAATTATTTAGCATAAATATAAAAATTAGGATTTATTATTGGAGAAAATTATTTAAATAATGAATATGTATTGAGAATTATGGGTAAGCAAATGAAGGTGTGGTATTAGAAATCTAATAATTTTTTGCTTTTTTGATATAAAGGGTCAATAATTTTCTTTCACATCACTTGGTGTGTTTGCTAATCTCCTTTATTAAACATCGCTATTATATCACCAAGAAAAGTTGTTATTGTCAAATTCAAAACTCAATCACCATCTATACTTTCCCGATCAACTATTCGATATTTTGATCGAATTGAGTTAATTAATTTAGATTCGTATCGAATAAATTTATTAAAACATAAAAATTTATATATAATATTGATTTTAAATCTTTTAAAAAAAATGTTTGAATTAAAATAATAAACACTATTATATTTTAGACTAATTTTTTATTTTCAAATCATTTTACTATTTTACATAAGTTTTTATTTTATGACCATTAATTGTTAAAAATAATATTTTGGAGAAAAAAAATAAATAAAATGAAGGAAATTATATTAATAAAAGTGAAAATGAAAAAAAAAGCAAGTGAATAAAATAATAGAAAAGGAGCAAATGTGAGAAAAGTGAAATAAAATGAGAAAAAAGAGATAAAATAATGATAGAATAGAAAATATAATGAGAAAGTTTTGAAGAAATTATAAGAGAGAAGAAAAGAAATGAAAAGACAAATTATAGAAAATGAAAGAAAAGATAAAAAAATAATTAAATAAAAATAAAAAATGAAATAAAGGAAAAGAAATAGATAGAGAAATAAATACTAAGGAAAGAAGACAGCAATAGAAAATGTAATTAATTACCTTTAGAAATAATTAATTTAATTAAATATTAGTATTAAAATTTATTTTATATATATATAATAGTATAAAAATTTAAATATAAAAAATCAACTTTTATTATTTTTTTTTTTATTGAAACTTTATAACATCAAAGTTGTATGGAAAAGTTAAGGGTTGGTTTGGATTATGCAGGTAGGTTTGTTGTAAATAAGGAAGTTCCAGTTTCTCTTATAGGGTTTTCGCAGAATCATATTGATGTCTCTGTTTATATGGAAGCTATAGGCACTTGGAGGCTCACGGGGTTTTATGGTTGCCCAAACAGTGGACGACGTCGTGAGTCTTGGCTGTTATTACAGCGTCTTTCACAAGTTTCTTTACTACTGTAGTGTTGCTTAGGAAATTTTAATGATATGTTATCCATAGCGGACAAATGAGGTGGGGTTTCGCAACCGAGATGGCTTATCGAAGGCTTTCAAAATGCAGTTCTCCAGGCTGGTCTGTCTGACCTTCCTTTGGCGGGCTATGAGTTTACATGGGTAAGAGGAAGGGGCACTGTGAATTGGGTAGAGGAACAGATAGACCGAGCTATGGTCTCTGATGCATAGCGGTTCTAGTTTCTTAATCTTAAATTGAGCAGTGTCGAGTACTCATCTCAACGAGAGCATTTGATGAGGGCTCTAGTATGAGATTTTATGTTTACAGAGATAGTGTGCATGCACAGATTAAGTTTGGTAGATGTAAAGTTTCAATTTTTTATGGAAATTGTTGATCATGTATGGGAGGATTTACCAGGTTTACAGAATGCATAGTAGGCTTGCTACGGGTTCCGGCGACCTTAAGTCGATCTGAATCCTAGCACCGGTAGCGGTCCGGTCACCGGATCGTTACAACTATAGCTCAAGCTCTTCCGAATTATACTATGGGAGTCTTTTTGCTGCCATTGACATTGTGCTCTAATTTAGAGAAGATGATGAATAGCTTCTGGTGGGGTTCCCATAGAGGCACTAATCGTGGGATAAAATTGGATGTCATGGTCTCGCCTATGTAAAGCTAAAACTGCAGGTGGTATTGCATTCAAGAGCTTACATCATTTTAACTTGGCCATGTTGGAAAAGCAGGAATGACATTTAATCTCTAATCCAGATTCTTTAGTGGTCTAGGTTCTGAAGGCAAGATACTTTTCTTAATGTTCTTTTTTGGACGCTCCATTGACAAATAATCCTAACTTTACATTGAGGAGTTTAAAAGCAGCTCAAGAGGTTATTCGACAGAGAAGTCATTGGCGAATGGATATTGGTAATGCTATTGATATCTGGCATGATCATTGGTTAGGAGATTTGACTAATCCATGTGTTACAATTGGGCCAGTTGACGGGCTTGAACCAAGTGGCGGATTTGCGTGATCCAACAACTGAAAAATGGAATTTTAGTCTTATCAATAGGATATTTTCTGCTCGAAATAAATACTTAATTATGTGGATTCCTTTATCTCTATGGAGGGTGGAAGATAAAGTTGTATGGAGAGGAGATGAGACAGTTCGTTACTCAGTATGCAGGGCATATCGGTTGATCAGCTCACAACCTTGCCCTTCTGTGACTACTTCAAATTATACTATTTGGAAAAGTTATGGGCACTGGAAGTCCCTACAAAGGTAAGAAACCTCGCATGGTGTGCTTGTCATAATGTTCTGCCTACTGTTGTTTCTCTGTTTAATAAAGGAGGAGGAAACAATACTTCATGTATTGGTTTCTTGTAGCTTTGCTCATCGGTGTTGGGAAGCCTTTGGTATGGAATTTGTGTTAGGTCATAGTGTCACTTTCTTTGATTGATTATGTCTCTGTTTCTCTAAGTTCTCTATTGATGGTTGTAGTCATCTTCTCTCAATTTGTTGGAGTATTTGATTTTACAGGAACAAGAAGGTTTGGGATTCTATAGTTGTTAACCCATCTTGAATTGTTAAATATGCTACTGACTTTCTTGAGAATTGGAGTTTAGCTCAGTTATCAACTAGGCGGTTGAAACGATGCATAGTTGAAGTGGTTTCTTGATGGACTCCACCGATGGAGAACTTTCTCAAGGTTAATGTGGACATAGCTATTAATGTTCGAGGAGCCCATACAAGTGTTGTTCTAATTGCTCGGAATCATTTGGGTCAATTCGTAGTCTAGTTGCTCGAAATCATCTGGGTCAATTCGTAGCAGCTCACTCTTTTCTTATCCCATGCCCTTTTACTGCTAAGATTGTTGAGGAGTGCACATACGAGAGGCTCTTTCATGGATAAAGTCGTGGGAGTAGAAGAATGTGATAATTGAATCGGCTATTGTAGTTTCTGCATTTCATTTACCATTATCTTCTTTAATTTCTTCATTTGGTCTTGTTTTTAATTGATTGAAAATCTCTTGTATTAGAGATTCTTATTGTGTCGCTGCATTTTTTTAGATGATATGTGAATGGTGTTAGCTCATGCGCTAACAAGGGCAGCTCGTTCTTTGTCAGATTCAAAGAGTTGAGTCTAGAATCCTCCTCTTTTTATTATGAATATATTGACATCGGATATAAAGTAATATATTTTTTCTTTTTTTAAAAAAATTATTTATATATTATTATTAAGTTCAACTATTACATCTAATAAAAATATTAAATTATTATTATAGTTAGCACTATAAATTAATATTTAATATAATAAAATTTAAAAAAAAACTCTAAATTTTAACCATTTATATAATTACACCTTAAATTTATTTTCTTATCAAATATATTTTAAAATTATTTTTTTGATTTATTTTTTTTATTCAGTTTGATTTTAATTTTTAAGAGTTAATAACTCAAATTTTAATATTTTTAAGTTGATAAATAAAATTATTTGTATAGTTATAAATTATAAGTATTGTAATTATATTGTCTATATTAAATTAAGAATTATTATATTTTTATTTATAAAAATTAATCATATTTATTAGGTTCACTTTAATTAAATCAAAACTTAATAATTAATTTAATAAATTTAAAATATCTAAATTTATTAAATAATATATAAATTATACTTATGAATTGAAGTAAATTTAGTCATTTTCTATTAATTAAACCAATAATTAATTTTTAATTGATTTTTCAAATAAAAAAATTATAAAATTTAATTTTTTAATAAATTAATGTCCCTACAACACCTACATCAATATAGAAAAAGTGTTAAAAAATAAATTATCAATTTTTCAAAATATACCGTTTAGAATTATAAGTAAATTAAATTAATATTAAAAATTAAATCGAATTAAAAAATTAATTTTACTGTATATTTATTAAAAGAATATTTAATATATAAAATTTAAAATTAATAAAATTTTAAATTTTTATAATTATTATATTAAAATATTAATTTATAATACTGAATATAATAATTATGTCATATTTTCATTAAATTTATGATATAGACAAATTTAAAATATTGAATATACGATTTATCAATTAACTTTTATAATTTTAAATTACATTCGTTAAAACACAAATGATTTAGGATGTATTTTTTTTAGCCATTATTCCATGAGTCAAGACATAACACGATCCCTGCATTCTGGGATTGAATCATCTTTCTTTTTTTTATTATTATTATTTTTTTTTTTTCGAGAGAGAGATAATAATTGACAATGATGATTATTATTATTTTATTATTATCATTTCTTTAGCTAGTCATGGACAGCATTTATTCTGTGATTGATATAATTTATAATATATTTTTTAAATTTAATGCTATTTTATATTTTAAAAAAATATTTATTAAATTTAATGCCATTTTATATTTTAATTATTTTAAATGTTCATAATTTTTTAATCAATTTTCCTAATATTGCATTTAATAAAATTTATTAAATACTATTATTTACTATTTGATGATCTGAGATCCAATAGAATAGGGTTTTAAAAAGGGTTTTGGTACTGAAAAATAATCTTAAAAAAACTTATGCTACCTGGGGAGGAAGCTCCCCTTTTATCCATTTCGCTTTGCTTACTGGTGACGTGTAAAGGCCTCTCCGTGATTGGGACACGCGTCTCTGACATACAGATTCGGGTGTACGAGGGTATCAGCCGCCTGCTCCATGCGTAACGGCCTCTGATTCTCCTCGTGCGTACGTTCGAGCGGATCTGCCAGGCTGTCTGAGTAGGGCTCTGGATACTGGGCTGGGCCGAGAGTTGGGCCGGACGCTGAGCCCAAGAGGAGAGGACCTGCTTCGCGTGGGCTGGGCCGACCTGAGTGAAGAAGCTTGATCGAGCTCGGCCTTGAAGGATGAATGAGTTGGGCCTTTGGCTGTGGTCAAGGCCCAGGACCGGGGTAAAGAAATCCAGTGGTCATCAATTGCCCCTTCACCTTCTCGGTAGTTATTGCTTTCAACTGCCGAGGGGGGGAATATCAAGAACCATTATGACCGCGTCTGTTCGTGTTCAGATGCCTTCATAACATCCTTTCATCTTTCTGTCGTTGCGCAGTTTTTGAATCTTATCTGCTTTTTCCCCTTTCTGGCTTTTCTCTATTCTCCGTGTCCTCTGTTACCTTTGCTTTCTTGTCATCATTATCTGGACATGTCCTTTCTTTCCTTTCCCATGAACATCTGTCATTGCTAGCTTAGAGTCTAATATAACTCTATCTTGTGCTAGGGCCTCAGACTTCCGGGTATATATCAACGCCAGCTTTTCTTCATTCTCGAACCCTCTGTTGGAGTAAGGGGTTCTTCTGTTTCCAGTTTTCTGTCTGCTTCCTTCTTCGGGCGAGATTGTCCTGTTTTATCTGCGAAGGATCCATTTGACGCCTTCTTCAAATGGCTGGAGGTGAGCTTGAGTTTGTATTGCTTTGTTACTCCATAGATTTGCTTTAATCTTGCTTTTATCATCTTGATAGAAAATTGTTCTGACTTGTCTCTGTTTTGAAACTTTTTGCAATACCTGAGATAAAAATGGGTCAGCTCAAAATTTTTGAAAATTTGAGGTTACCTCTAAGGAGTCTGAGCGTTGTTTTGGAGGTCCTTCTGGTAGGGAGGTCGACGGTTGAGACCATTCGGCAAGTCGCTGGAACTATTTCACCCAGGTCGTCTGGCCGGCCTCCTCCTTTGCTTGTTGTCCGGATTCCAAAGAGGTTCTGGGGTGTTGAGGGGTTTGCTCTAATTTTACCTTTCTTCGGGAGAGACAAGGAAATTTCCCCGATGCCCCTGTTATCTGCTTTTGATATAAATGGAAGTGGCGAAAATGCTCAACTTATTGTTCCCTTTGGTGTGAAGTACCAGTATTATGCGAGGCTGAGATCTGCTACACTCAGTCAAGCTTCTGGCGATACCTTCGAATGTATGCTCAGCGATCTCCTTGGAGCCGTAACTAGAAAGCCCGTGTTTTCATGGTACATACGGACAAGCTCAGATATTATATCCTGTCCGTATGTATCGTGAATCACATCTGGGCAATCAGGGTGTCGACCTATTATAGGGGAACAGTGAGAAATACTTATGGGAATCAACTTGTTCAATTCCCCTATAATAGCGAGACAGATCTTGGCCTTTTCTGCCAAACTCACATTTCGAGCTGCGAGAGTTCCTCCGAGCTGAAGATTAGAGTAGTGAGGTAGGTGATGACGATGTAATCGTAGATGGTGAAGTATCCGGACATGTAAATCCTTTAAGGATAGTCTTCCATTCTGTAGGCCCGGACATGTAAATCCTTTAAGGATAGTTTTCCATTCTGTAATGTACTTTTCTTTTAATGAAATTCTTGTTTTTCGTTCATACTTGAGCTTGTTCTTTTCTTTGTCGTGGATGGAGTACTGATACTGCTTTCTTCATAGCCTTAGCCAACTAAATTTTGTTTTTTTCGAGCTGAACTGACCGTATTCGTGAGCTTTTGCTTTTGATCAATGATCTGAACTCCGGATCCACTTAGCCAACTGAGCTTTCGCGTTACTCTTTCCGAGCTGGACTTACAGACCTGTGAGCTCTGTCTTTACTCGATGGGTTGAGCTTTGAATCTCTTTAGTCAGCTGAGCTCTTAAGTTACGTTTTTCGAACTGGACTGACCGACCTGTGAGCTCTATTTCGGTTTACTTTTTCCGAGCTAGAATGCCGACCTGTGAGCTTTACTTTTATTTCATAAGTTAAACTCTGAGCCCTTAGCTCTGTATGTTTCCGAGGTGCCCTTGTTGCCTCCGATCTCGCAGCATTTGTTCAATAACAATCGAATCAAATCTTATAACTTTTTAAGTGATAAGCAGGTCTGACCTTTATCATGCTCCCACCTGTTTGTACTTTTGAGTCTTTTCATGACTTGCCCCTCTATTTCCTTGGTATTTACCGTGGAAGTGGTGAAGTGGTGAAGTGGTGAATCTTGCAGGTTGAGTTACTGTGACTGACGAGTTGGGCTTGTATTACGTAGATGGCAAATGGGCTTATGTAGATGGGCTGTCATTGTGGACTTGGCCCTTGACGGATGTGGAGAAGCCCAGCGATCATCCTTTTGCCCCTTTACCTTCTCGCTGGTTATTATATAACCGTTGAGAGGGTAAACTTCGAGAGTAATTAATGATCGCGCCGCTCCAAGACAAAACTGTTCAGATCAACGTTTCATCTCATTATTGCCTTTCATTTCGAATTCCTTCTGTCTTCTGAAGAAACTAGCTCTTTTCTGCTCTCTGTCTCCCTGCAACTCCTTCTGCTTTTTTCACCTTATTGCATTTTTAGGTACGCTTCCTTGTTCTTCCATGGCCCTTTCAGAGCTTCCTGATGTTGTTAACATTGAGTCGCATATTACTCCTTCCAACATAACTAAGTACATTTCCCGGAGGCTCTTAGATACTCCTCTGTATCTGATTCGAGCGCCTCTTCCAAATGAAAGGATAGTCCTTCCTTACCCTCCCCCTTCGGGTTTGGTGGATCCCTAAGAGGGTCGTCGTATAGTGTTTTTCTTGAAGCAGAGAGAATTCGGTCTACCGTTTCCTTTTACCCCTTTCTTTATTGAGGTCTTTGAATATTTCGGGGTGACTCTTCGGATGTTATCCCCAAACTCCATTTTGTTCATGTCCTGTTTTGAGTCTATCTGCCTGGGTTGGGGTTTTACACCCACGGCCTGTCTGTTCGTTACTTTTTTCCGCCTGGTTAAGGCGGTTCAAAACTTCTATTACTTTTCCCCCCATAGGGGGTTATCTTTTCTCACAGGCTACAAGGATTATAAAGGGATGGGTAGAGAATTTCCTTGTGGCGGAGCTGAAATTAGGGTCCGCCAGAACGTGGGAGGTGGATCTAAGTTGGGGGGAGATCTTTCCGGGGTGCAACGAGTTGCCCCAATTGAGTCTTATTGAGCAGGTGGGGCTGCTTCGACTGACTTCTGTTGAGAAGAAGTATGACGTCGAGAAGTGTATGTTCGTGTCCAATCTTAGGGATATCCGGGACACGGGTATAGTGCCTTGTCCAACTATTCTGTTTCTTCTTTGCCCGTAATATCAGAAAATATGCTGACTCTTTGTACTTTCGTGTTTTTTGTAGCTTCTGAGGTAAAAATGGATGACATCAAGTTTCCCAAGAACTTTGTCCTATCTCGGGACAATATGCATGCAATTTTCGACGCTTTTGGGGCTGGGCGTTCGGTAACTGAGATTGCTGCGGAGGTGGTTCAAGCTGCTTCCTCCAAGAAAGTTAGCCGACCTCCCGCCAAAGCTCCTTCTCGAGCTTCAAAGCCGAGCTCCCGCAGCACCAAGCCATCTAGCCGTGGTGGGTCGAGCTCAACTCTTAGGCCTGCTGAAGGGTCTAGGTCTGCCCCAGCCTCCTCAGAGGGCGTGAGAGGAACTTCTCTTCCTATTGTGGAGCAGACCCCTACTGTTGAACAAGTGGAGCAGGGTATTACCCATTCTCCTGGAGGGGTGTCAGGGGGAAAATCTAAGTCCCCTGTTACTAAAGACAAGAAGGCCTCTGGGACAGGGCTGGAGATCGTCCTTATAGAGGACCCAATTCCAGAGGTTTCTACCCAGGATGCCTCTGCCCCTGTGAGGACTGAACCTGAGGGTTCTGAGGGCATTCCATCAAAGACCGGGGACAAGCGCCCAGCCCCTCCTAGAACATCTGCCCCATCTCCTGCTCGGAAGAAGTCCAGGGCTGCCGCAGGATCTTCTCCAGCTCTTCCTTCCATTGGGAAGGGGAAAAGTGTTGCTGCCGAGCCTCCGTTGTCTTCCTCTGACAACTCTCTGAACGCGTCGGACATTACCTCCGAGTCTCCGACCAGTGCTGTCGCCGAATTTCTCAAGGAGCGAATATTCGGCGGAATCACAGAGGCTTCGGATCCTCGTCTTCTTGCCCTGACTGGTCTCTTAGCCAGTTCTACCAAGGAGCAAGTGTCCTTCCGATCTCGCTCTCGTGAGGAGCTCGGATCTTCAATTAGGGAAATGCTTCTGATGGTAAGTTTTTTTTTTTTTCACCTCTCTTTAGGTTTGCTTCGTTTCTTTTTCTTGACAGTTGTTCTGCCTTTGTCTGAGATAAGTACTCTAGGTATGCCAAATCTGCAGATGATATGTCCCCATACGAAATCTATCATCTTGCGAACTGTGATTGTGGCTATTGCTTCTGCCTCTGGCTATTTCGAGAAGTATTCCACAGCCACCACCACGAATTTCCTTTGCCCCGTAGTCTTGGGAAAAGGTCCCAGGATGTCGGTTCCCCATTGTGAGAAAGGCCATGGACTGGATATGCTCGCTTGAGGAGTGGCAGGGGTTCTGATGGCGTTAGCAAATCTCTGACATACGTCGCACCTTCGGACAAACTCTTCTGCTTCTTTTTTAACAGTGGGCTAGTAGTACCCTTGCCTGAATATTTTGTTGGCTAATGTCCCTGCTCCCTCGTGAGCCCCACATAGGCCTCTATGTATTTCCTCCATTACCTTTGCAGCTTCTTCCGGACTCACACACCGGAGCCATGGGCTGGACTTCCCTTTTCTGTATAAGGTTCCCCTTACTGCTTGGTAGTTGGCAGCACGAGCTGCTATCTTTCTGGCTTCATCTTTATCTTCGGGGACCTCACCCTCCTCCAAGTATCTCAGGTATGGGGTCATCCAAGTTGGGCTCTGTTCTACCTGCAGTACCGTGTTTGTCTTTTTAAAAGCAGGTGTACGGACATGCTGTATATATACTTCATCGGGAAGCTGTTCTAACTCCTCTTTGGTCAATCGACTAAGCAGGTCTGCTTCCTCATTTTCATCCCGAGGTATTCTTTGAAATCTGACGATAACTCCCCGACCCGTGAGCTCGGCTTCTATAGTTTTTACTTTATCAAGATAGTTTTGCATGATGGGGTCCCTAGCCTGATATACTCCCGTCACCTGGTTGATCACCAACTGAGAGTCGCTATTCACCTCGAGGTCGGTTACCCCTACCTCCGAAGCTACCAACATTCCATTTACCAGGGCTTCATATTCGGCCATATTGTTAGAAGCCGTAAATTCTAGACGCAAGGCATAACATACTTTAAAACCTTCTGGCCCTTTAAGCATTATCCCAGCGCCACTACCCTCAGCACCTGATGCTCCGTCTACATACAGCTTCCAGCTAAATTCTTGGGGGGGGGGCTCTCTCTCTTCCCCCTTTCTTGATATCTCTGAGGATGATCCTCCTTTCTCCTCATTGAATGCGCACTCCGCTATGAAGTCAGCCAGAGCTTGGGATTTTATGGCTGTTCGAGGTCGGTACTCTAGACAGTAAGGGCTAATTTCTACAGACCATGCCAACATCCGCCCTGAAGTTTCCGGCCTATGTAGAATCTTCTTTAAGGGTTGGTCTGTCATCACGACTCCTTGGTGGCCTTCTAGATAAACTCTGAATTTCCGGACTGCTAGCAATAAGGCGTAAGCCAATTTTTCAATGTTCGAATATCTGACCTCAGTGTCTCTGAGTACCTTGCTAACGTAGAAAACAGGTTTCTGCTCTTCTTCTTCCACCCTTACTAGCACTGCGCTGACTGCTTGTTCTGAGGCCGCCAGATATATCAGAAGTTCTTCTCCTTTTATGGGACTGCTGAGCACGTGAGGCGAGCTAAGATACTTCTTAAGCTCTATGAAGGCCTTTTGGCAATCTTCTGTCCATTCGAAATTCGGTACTTTTCTCAACTTTTTGAAGAATGGCAAGCACTTTTCTGCCGACCTCGATATGAATCGGTTAAGTGCTACTACTCTCCCGGTTAGTCTCTGAACATCTCTTACACAGGTCGGTTCTGGCATATTCAGTATGGCTTCCACTTTCTCCGGGTTAGGCTCAATGCCTTTACCACTCACCATGTTCCCCAAAAATTTTCCTCCCCTAATGAAGAAGGCACATTTTGCTGGGTTCAACTTCATTCTGTATTGATCTAACACCCCAAATATCTCCCTCAAATCTGCTATGTGTTGTTGGAAAGTGGAACTTTTGACCACCATATCGTCCACATACACTTCCAGATTTCTACCGATCTGGTGTTTGAAGATTTTATTCATCAACCTCTGATACGTTGCCCCGGCATTTCTTAATCCAAAGGGCATAGCCCTATAACAATAAGTTCCATCTTCAGTTATAAATGAGGTCTTTTCCTCATCCGACCTTTCCATTGGGATTTGATGATAGCCCGACATAGCATCCAAAGAAGATATATAATCAAAACCGGCCGTTGAGTCGACCATTTTATTAATATCAGGTAGGGGGTAACAATCTTTAGGGCAGGCCTTATTTAGGTCGGTAAAATCTATACACATTCTGTATTTGCCATTGGCTTTTTTGACTAACACAGGATTTGCCAACCACTGTGGGTATATGACTTCCCTAATAAAGCCTGCCTCTTCTAGCTTCTGCACTTCTTCCCGGTTGGCCTGCTGCTTCTCTCTTCCCACTACTCTCTTCTTTTGCTTTACTGGTCTGGCTTCGGGGAGGACATTCAATCGGTGTGTCATCACTTTGGGGTCAATTCCCGGCATGTCTGAAGGCTTCCATGCGAAGGTCGGCGCGTGACTTCGAATCAGGGCCATGACTTCACCTTTTTGTTCTTTGGTGAGGCTGGCATTAAGACTGAAGACCTTGTTTGCATCTGCTCCTGATAAGGGGAAAGTTTCCAACTCTCCAACTGGCTCTGTCCGGGCTTCTTTTGTTTCATCTCTGACCTCCAGAACTTCCGAGTCGAGTGCTTCTCCAGTTGAGCTCGGCTCTGTTACTGTGGCCAAGTATACCGCCCTTGCTTCTTCCTGGCTGCCCCGGACCATTCCCACTCCTTCTTCCGTTGGGAACTTGAGTGCCAAATACCTGATGCTAGTGACAGCTTCAAAGTCGAACAACGCCGGTCTCCCCAAAATCGCATTGTAGCTCAGTGGGAGTTTGACCACCAAAAACACCTCATGATGGGTGCGAGCTCTGGGTGCTTCTCCCAAGGTAAGAGCCAGCTTCACCTTTCCTTCTACAAGTACCGGTGCTCCTCCAATCCCCTTGATTGGTGACTGGTCCCGAACCAGCTGTTCCTCTGGGATTCCCATCTGCTGAAACACTCGGTATGGCAGCAAGTTGACTTTACTCCCATCATCCACTAAGACCTTCTTTACCCGATAATTATGAATGACGGCTTCAATGACAAGCGCGTCATCATGGGGCATCTGAATACCCTGAGCATCTTCTGAGGAGAAAGTGATGATCATGGGAGAGTGGTCAACGATTTGCATGACTTCACTATTGCTGGTCTCTCCTTCCCGGTTTCTCTTCTTTCCTCGACGGCTCATCCGTCCTCCCGTTCCCCCAACAATCATGTTGATGGTCCCACTGGACCCATCATTCACTGGTCCAGCTCCTATTCTCCTAGGCGTCTGAGATGTCGGACCAGGCTGAGGCCTCTGTCCCTCTGGTTTCTTCACAAAATTTTTGAGGTGCCCCCTTTTTATCAGCCTCTCAATCTCCGCGATTAACTGAAAACAGTTATTCGTATCGTGCCCATGGCTCCGGTGGTACTGACAATACTTGTCAGGATTTCTTTGATCTGCTTCCGACTTCATGGGTTTGGGCCACTGGAGGAACTCCTTATCCTGGACTGCCATGAGCACTTCGGCTCTAGAAGCGTTGAGGGGGGTTGGTTTCTCGGGAACCCAAGGAGGGAGCACTCTTGGTTCAAGAGCCCGAGGAGGAGGAGGAGGCCTTTGATCCCTTCTCTCCCAGGCCTGTTTGTACGGCTCAGGCCTCTTTCCATGTTTCTTTTCGTGTCTCTCCGGCCTCCTCTCCTCCGGGGCTTTCTCTTTTCCTGCCATCCCTTTAGCAAATCTACTCGTCACTAAGGCGTCATCCTGCCTTATATACTTCTCCGCCCTCTTCATCAACTCAGTCAGTGAGGTCGGAGGTTTCCTGCTCAAAGAACCAAAGAACTCGGCAGAGGTTGTTCCCTTTTGCATGGCCTCCACCGCCCTTCCTTCATCCAGCTCGGGAATCTGCAGGGCCTCCATATTGAAGCGGGCGACATATTCTCTGAGTGATTCACCTTCTTTCTGTTTCACTGTTTCTAGATAGCTCGTCTTCCTATCTGCTGGCACCCCGGCTATGAACCGGCTGATGAAGCGAGTGGCAAGATCTCCAAAACTTTTAATGCTTCCGGCCTCCAGGCTGTTGAACCACGCCCGCGCTGGTCCCGAGAGCGTTGTTGGGAACACCTTACACATTAAGGCATCTGACAGGGTTTGCAACTCCATGAAGGTCTTATAGTTCATGACATGCTCTCTCGGGTTACCAGCTCCATTATAAGCCGCCATCGGCGGCATCATAAACTTCTTGGGAACGGTCTCCTGCTGCACTATCTTTGAGAAGGGAGAAGAAGTGGGCAAGGAGGTTTGGCTCTGATCTTTCTTACCTAGCTCGGCTAAGAGCTGCTCTCTCAACCTTTTCAGCTTTTGGTTCATTTTCTCGTCTTCCGGGCTGGATCCTTTGCCCCAGCTGTATTCCTCCTCCTCTGTTTCAGTTCCCGTTTCCCTGGTTGTTCCGACAGAATAGTTGTCCGCCTCCTCATTTTCTATCAACTCTCTTGCCCTTCTCCCATGGATTCGGGCCTCTGGTTCTTCCTCTTCCCCGGCATCGTGGCTGTTAGTTTGGAGGCGGTCAGAGGTAGGTCGGGGTTCATTGGTTCTGGGTTCCTCCACTACTGGGAGTGCATTTACTGGGGTGCTAAGGCCCCTCTGTTGCATTATCTGCCCTAACCAGTGAGCAGTAGTCTGTAGCTGGAGAGCCATGGTTTGAATGTCCTGGTTAGACAGAGTCACGGTGGGAGTATTCCCTGCCAGGCTTGGCGAGGGATTAAGAGGGATAGGCGTTTGGTTATTCAACGTTGTAGGGCTAGAAAAGGAGAACTGCTGCCCATCTTGGGTAGAGCTCAGGTCATTTGGAATGTTAAGGTCACTTTCTTGGTGGTTTGCCATCGTGGATCTCAGTGGGTTTTGAAAGTGAAAACTCCGGCGATGAAAAGATCTCCTTCGTTTCCCACAGACGGCGCCAATTGATGATCTGAGATCCAATAAAATAGGGTTTTACAAGGGTTTTGGTACTGAAAAATAATCTTAAAAAAACTTATGCTACCTGGGGAGGAAGCTCCCCTTTTATCCATTTCGCTTTGCTTACTGGTGACGTGTAAAGGCCTCTCCGTGATTGGGACACGCGTCTCTGACATACAGATTCGGGTGTACGAGGGTATCAGCCGCCTGCTCCATGCGTAACGGCCTCTGATTCTCCTCGTGCGTACGTTCGAGCGGATCTGCCAGGCTGTCTGAGTAGGGCTCTGGATACTGGGCTGGGCCGAGAGTTGGGCCGGACGCTGAGCCCAAGAGGAGAGGACCTGCTTCGCGTGGGCTGGGCCGACCTGAGTGAAGAAGCTTGATCGAGCCCGGCCTTGAAGGATGAATGAGTTGGGCCTTTGGCTGTGGTCAAGGCCCAGGACCGGGGTAAAGAAATTCAGTGGTCATCACTATTGATGTTACATGATTAATATAAAAATTATATAATATTATGTAGAAAATAATGTAATAAAATATGAAAAATATAATTTATTATCTTACTTATGCAAAAATTAATGATAAATAATTTTTGTACTTACAAATTTAATTTGATGGTAAATATATTTGAGTAAATTTGAGAGATTTCAGATTTTATTCTCCCAATTTACAATTCAAAGAAAATGATAAATGGTCTTTTAATTTGTATTTTTTTAGTAAATAAAGTTTTAGTATAAATAAGCAATATTAAATTTTATATTTGAATTAAACGAATCAATTATACTAATTTTTCGTCATTTAATTATTTTAATATAAACAAAATACTAAGTAAAATAATATATTAAATACATGCACAACTAGTTGGTATGTTAAATAAAAATAACTTGTATTTATAAAATATTTTTAATAAAAAATATTTTTTATTAAAAAATTAATAAAATAATTTATTTTTTCTCTTTAATTTTAATTTTAAAAATAAAATATAATAATAAATTTATGTATAGAGATTTTAATAAAATGCTTAAAATATAAAAAAATATATTTGTTAATTTGAAAAAAATATCATTTTCTTGAAAATGAGTTAATTTTTCTGTTGACTAATTCTTTTAACTGTTTCAAATACTAAAAAATTATATATAAAAAAAATATTTTCATGAAAAATATTATTCATAAAATAAATTAAGTTTTAATTTTTATAATATAGAAAAAATTAATTGATTAGTTTTTTATTTTTAAAAATATATAAAATTATTCTTAAAATTTTAAGCAATTCACTAATTAGTCATTTTATTAGTTTAACTTTAAAATATTTTACTATTTAATTTAGTAGTATAAAAAAATTGATATTTCCATTTTATAAAAATATATATTAATTAATCTATTTTAATTTTTTTGAATATATATAATAATTAAAATTAATATAAATGATTAATTATTAAATTTTTTAAAATTTTATAAATATTTTAATATATTTTTTTAAAATAAAAAAATTAATTAATATAACTTTCTATATCAGATAATAATTTTCCGTTTTAAACACTGACCTGTAAGTAACAGTACCCAAGTGGGGCCCAAAGCAAATAGTGTTGGGAGAATCTTTGCAGGCTTAGCCCACAATCTTCAAACAATTGATTTTGGACCTCATTATCCGTTAAGTCCGTTTGTATGATATAAGAAAATTTATTAATTAATTTTTTAATTTTAAAAGTATATTAAAATATTTTTAATATTTCAAAAATTTATTAATTTAATTTTAAAAACGTATACTAAAATATTTTTAATATTTTAAAAAATTTATTAATTAAATTTTCTTTTAAATATTTTATTATTTAATCACTATAATTTTAAAAAATTTATTAATTGATATTAGTAATTTCATATTGAAAATATTTTAAATTTTTTAATAATTTTTAATAATTAAAATTAATTAAAAAATTAATTAATAATTTCAAGGATGTTTTAATATTTTTTTAAAATTGAAAAACGAATAGTGAATAACAAAAAAAAAATCAATTTGTTTATCACAAAAGTTCTCTCTCAAATTTGATGTACCAATTAAAATATTTGAAAATTGTGAAAATAAAAATCATACTTTTATCTTTTTTGAAAAGCCAGTATCTTTGTAGAATCGTAAATCTGGATTTTGGGTATGTCAATCTATGCAGTCTCTCACAAAGAAATTGAAATATTTTAAATGTACTTTTTAATTAATTTGTTAATTTTTATAATAATTTCATAATATATAAAAGCTTATAAAGTATAGAAATAACTGAGCATTTGCCAGCTAATTTTACCATTTTTGCATTACATTTATGTTTTTCACTATAATCTTATTATAATTTTTTTTTAAACACATAAGCATTTAAAATTGGGAAACTCATATGTAACTGAAAAGCTTTACCAATAAACATTTTCTGTTTTTTATTAAATTCCATATTAGATTATTTGATGGATTATTTATAAAAATTTAAATTAATTAATATATATATCTGAATAAATCTGAAAAATTTTAAATTTTATTTTTCAATCACTAATTTTTATTTTAAAAAATTAATTAATATATACGTAATTAAATTCTTAAATGATTATGAAATTTTATTATTTAATGAAAACGGATCCAAATCATTAAAAAAATTTCTATTTTACCAATTAAATGAATTATTTTGGGAAATTCATGTTAAATTAGAAAATTAAAAAAAGAAATTCATTTATAGTTTGATTCCACAATTCAAACTTATGAAGATCAATCTTAATTTGTGATTTACATAATTCTTAACAAGTAAAATTTTCAAAATTATATTAAAAAATAAATTAATTCAATTGAATTTTTATGAAACTATAAATAAATACTATAAAATACAAAATGGAAAAATATCTGAAGAGATTTTTTTTCACATGATTTCAAATATTCTTATTTAGTTTATCGAATTTATTTTTTTATTACAATTTTCGTTTTAATAATTCAAATTTTTTGATATAAAAAGTGATATTTATTATTTTTTTAATTTTTTTTAATTAGTGTGAAAGAATTGAAAAAATGTAAAATTGCACACGCTTGTTGCATGCAAAACAACTCATTCCAAAATTGCGTAACGGACTGCCAGTCGTGTGTTCGTGTTTGGGCATTAGATTGCGAAACTAAAATTGTTATTTAAATACAATTAAAAATTAAATAATTTAATTATTTTAAATTTTTTACAATTCAAAATTATTTATCCTTTTAAATAAATTAATAATTATTAAGTAATTTTAATTTATGCTTAGCGCTCATTTAGTTTTTAATGCTAAATTAATAAAAATAATTATATGAGATGAAAAATAATTTAATTTTTTGTTTAATATTATTTTATTTGAAATATATGGAAAATGAAATTTTTGTACGTGCAAATTACTACAAATCGATGATTACGGAAGAAAAGAGTAATTTTTACCACCGATGGTAAACGCAACCTTAAATTCTCCACCACCAAGACACACTCTATTGTTGGGGCCCACACGTAAGTGCCAACTGTTACCCTCTTTCTCTATTTCCATTTTATAAATAAATAATAATAAAACCTTCGAATGTCGCCAACTTTTTTGACGCTGCTGCACACTCTCCTTCCTCTGTCTCCGCCGCTTCTTGTTCCAATCACCACCCTTTCTCTACCCGTTCGCTTCCGTCAAAAATCTCTGCTTTTTTTCTTCCCTTTCTCAATGTCCGAAAATTACTCCAATTACCCACCTCCCGAATTTCCATCTTTTTAACTCTTCTCTGCGCCTCCTTCTATCTCTAGCTCTTCTCAGAAGAATTTCTTACAAGCATATACAATACAATGAAGAAAAGCCATCTGGGTCCTACCGTTGTTCCTTTTTTCCTACTCTGTCTTGTCTCTTTTGCGCGCTCTCAGCAGAGCGAGGATGCCGCCGTGATGCTTAAACTCAGAGACAGCCTCGGCAATCCGTCAAATTTAGGATGGTCTGGTTCTGACCCATGTAGCAGCTGGGCCCATGTGTCATGCACAGGCAACCGTGTGACCGCTATCCAAATCGGCCGCCAGAACCTTGAGGGTACTCTTCCTCCAGACCTCAAAAACCTGACAGCTTTACAGCGATTTGAGGTAATGGGCAACAATTTAACGGGTTCAGTACCGAGTCTTGCCGGGTTAAGTTCGCTTCAAGCTGTGTATTTACATGATAATGGTTTCACTTCATTTCCTTCCGATTTCTTTGACGGGATGACTTCGTTATTCGACGTGAATTTGGATTATAACCCTTTTCAACCTTGGGAGATTCCATTAAGTATTAAAAGTGCAACGGCCTTGAAGGACTTCTCTGCTAATGGAGCTAGTATAACGGGCACGATCCCTGATTTTTTCAACAATGATGTGTTTACTTCACTCGAAAGTCTGCATCTGGCAATGAATTTCCTGGAAGGTGGACTGCCGGTGAATTTTTCACGGGCGATGTCATTTAGTTCCCTCTGGCTTAACGGCCAAAAGAGTAATTCACGGCTCAATGGCACAATCGATGTGTTGCAGAACATGACTGGCTTGCAGGAGATTTGGTTACACGGGAATTATTTCACGGGTCCGTTGCCAGATTTTACACCGTTAGTTAGCTTAAAGAAGTTGAGTTTGAGGGATAATCAACTCACGGGTATTGTTCCACCACCACTGTGGAACCTTCCCACTCTTTCTGTTGTCAATTTGACTAATAATCTGCTTCAGGGGCCAACCCCAAACTTTACTGAGGGAATTAGAGTGGATATGAACAGTGGGTCTAATAGATTTTGTTTGCCTGGTCCTGGTGTTGCTTGTGACCCTCGTGTCAATGTTCTGTTATCAATTGTGAAAGACTTTGGATACCCTGCGAGTTTAGCTGATAGTTGGGAAGGAAACGATCCTTGTGCACAGTGGAAAGGAATTTCGTGTTCACCTGGAGGGAACATTACGGTCATCAACTTCCCAAAAATGGGGCTTATTGGTACAATTTCTCCAAGTTTTTCATTAATTCCTTCATTGCAAAAATTGATTTTGTCAGATAATTTGCTTACTGGTACCATACCAACAGAGCTTACAACTCTGCCTAGTCTTACTTTATTAAACGTTGCAAACAATAGACTTTATGGTAAGGTACCTAGTTTCAGGCAAGTGCAAGTGATCACTGATGGAAACCCTGATATTGGTAAGAATAGCAGTAGCTTCACTCCCCCTGGTACACCTCCAGGGACACCGGAATCACCTTCCGGCAAAGATGGAGGCGGCAGCGGTTCTGATGGAAGTGGTAGTAAGAACTCTGATGTGGGAAAGATTGTGGGTTCTGTAGTTGGTGCTGTTAGTGGATTATGTGTCGTCGGGTTGGCTGTGTTTTTCTATAGGAGGAAGCAGAAACATTACAGTAAGGTACAGAGTCCAAATACAATGATTATTCATCCTCGCCATTCTGGAGATGAGGATGGTGTGAAAATTACAGTTGCGCAATCAGGCTCTAATGGTAGAGCTGAGAGCTATACTGAAAGCAGTGGGCCTAGTGACATTCATGTAGTTGATACTGGGAATATGGTGATTTCAATTCAAGTTTTGAGAAATGTGACTAATAATTTCAGCGAGGAGAACATACTGGGAAGAGGTGGTTTTGGGACTGTTTACAAGGGAGAATTGCATGATGGGACAAAAATTGCAGTAAAAAGAATGGAATCGGGAGTCATGAGTGAAAAGGGTCTGGCAGAGTTTATGTCTGAGATTGCAGTGCTCACTAAGGTCCGACATCGGCATTTAGTTTCACTTCTTGGATATTGCTTGGATGGAAATGAGAGACTTCTTGTTTATGAATATATGCCTCAGGGGACTCTTAGTAGATATCTCTTTGATTGGAAGTTAGAGGAGTTGAAACCACTTGAATGGACTAGAAGATTGACCATAGCCTTGGATGTTGCTAGGGGTGTTGAATATCTACATGGACTAGCACATCAAAGTTTTATTCACAGGGATCTGAAGCCTTCCAACATTCTTCTTGGAGACGATATGCGCGCCAAAGTTGCAGATTTTGGACTGGTTCGTCTTGCTCCAGAAGGGAAAGCCTCAGTTGAAACCAGACTAGCCGGAACTTTTGGATATCTTGCACCAGAATACGCTGGTAACTTATCTTTAAATTTCATGCTTTATTTTATGTGATTAGAGTAGTATTTTGTTCATTGCTTTATTATGACTAAAAAGAGTAGAGTAATTGGGTGTTAAGTGCCATAAGCAACAGACAAACACTATCTTTGAGAAGGCAAAACAGAGAAAGTAACCATCTCTATCCACAGTAAAATTTACTTGATCTACAATAATGAATTGGATACTTCCACAAATTGTTTTATTTTTGTTCAGTTAAAAGATAAGTGTTAACATTCTTAACTCGAATTTTCCAATGTCTTGCAGTGACTGGACGAGTGACTACCAAGGTTGATGTGTTTAGCTTCGGTGTTATACTAATGGAGATGATGACAGGAAGAAAAGCGCTGGATGATACCCAGCCTGAGGAGAGTTTGCACCTTGTTACTTGGTTTCGAAGAATTCACATAAACAAAGACACATTCTTTAAATGTATTGACCCAACTATTGAGCTCGATGAGGAAACACTGGCCAGCATTAGCACAGTTGCTGAGCTAGCCGGCCACTGTACTGCTAGGGAACCTTACCAGAGGCCTGACATGGGTCATGTGGTTAATGTTCTATCATCTCTTGTTGAACTATGGAAACCAGCAGAACCAGATTCTGATGACATGTATGGGATTGACCTTGAAATGACCTTGCCTCAGGCACTCAAAAAGTGGCAAGCATTTGAGGGAAGCAATTTGGATGCCTCTTCTTCATTTACTACAAGTGGGGATAATACGCAAACGAGTATACCCACTCGACCATCTGGGTTCGCAGATTCGTTTACATCAGCAGACGGACGGTAAATGAAGAAAAAGAAAAGTTAAGAGAGAAATTGAGATGATGCCCCATGTTCAGATTGTTTGATTGTTTCTTTTATATCCTTGTGCTTGTTCTTGTAAGGTTTGCCATCTTATGAATATTTTGCTGATGCTCTCTTTTTAGGTTTTAAAAAAAAAAAATTTGTACATTTTTCTGGTGCTTATCAGATTGATAGGAATTGCAAACAGAGAGATTCTTTGAGAATGAGTTATCTTTATTTGTCATCTTTTCACTTTCTTTTGTTTCATTTCATGTCTCCTTGAGATCTTATTTACATATGTTTCAGCATCTCCTTTTTCATATTTCTGAAAGTAAATGCTGTAAATCTCACTTTACATTCTTAATTTTAATGAAATTAAATTCTTTAATAATGTTTAATCCTGTAGGTGATTGAATTGAGCTGGCTTTATGAAATCCATCATTAAGTTTTGTTTTCAGACCATTTCTGACAACTGATATGAGAATGTTTTTTTGCCTTCTCCTGTGCTTGTGAACTCTAGATTTTTGCATGTTATTATCACTTAGTCACTTGACAGATAAAATAATGGACCCACTTCATATGATGTGGAATAAGCAGGTCAACCACAGCCGCCCGATTGGGTTCCATGATCCATCCCTGGGATGGCTGATTGATGATAAGAAAGTCTCAGTCCCTATATTTATATATATGTTGGACTGTGTTTTAGGTAGAAAGGTGACGCCAATGGGATTGAGACATAATGAACAGGTAACCCTTTTATCTGGAATATATGATAAAACAATGTCGTTTTCGTGACTCAAGTGAATGTCAGGTGTCAGACGTGGATTGGGCTGTGTGATGATATGGATGCCAGCTGCAAATTTTGGTTGCAATAGAATAGGGTGAGTGGGTGACTACGTTGTTGTTGTCTTTGTTCTTAGTGCTGATCATTCTAGAATCTTTGCCTTATTAAGTCAATTTTCCATTTGTTTAAAAAATTTTCTAACTTCTCAGTAGTGCTAAGCAGGTTATTCAACCGCAAATTTCGCTTCATTTAAGTTTTTTTTTTTTTAAACAAAAAATATTTTTGGTAAATTATTTTCTAAGAATTTAAAAAATATTTTTATAACAATATCCAAAAGTTATTCAGATTCCTTTCCATAGCATGTGTTTTGATTGGCAGAGAAATCGCCATGCATGCATTATCTGGGCTTGAAGCTTTGTTTAAGCAAAGGAAGATGAAATGTTATTTTCAAAAAGAAAACCACTAAAAATTCCTCATATTTTGAGAGACTCACACCCTTCACCTCCTTATCTAGAATCTTTCATTAGCCTCAAGACAATTTTCATTTCTAAAAATTTAAAATAAATAATTCTCCTTCTTTTCCACTCTCTCTATATAAACTAATTTCATAAATATATTCATCTTATTTATTAAAAAATATAATAATTAATAATTAATTTAAATTATAAGAGTGATTATGGCCGACATTTCTCTTATAAGAATTACAAGAAACAGTACACAAGACCTGAAACCACATCAAATTTTAGGATTTGGTGTGGAGGAGAGGCCCATGGGTTGAAGTTTGTTGTGAAGGGTAGGATTGGGCTGCTGTATATGGCAAATACAGCCAAGCCAAGCCAGCCAGCCAGCCAGCCAGCCAACCGAAGGAGTGAATAGTAAGAGGTTATTGGTTTGTGATGTCAACTTGGGCAGCTGTAGTGTAGACTACTTTGGGGAACCCAATTCAGGAATTGTTCAAAGATGGGCAAGTCCTCTCTTAGACTCCATTCTTTATTTGATGTGATATCAAATTTCGGTTTGAACCTAAAAGAAAAATCATAATCTTTTCGTTTTGTCAGTATCTCAACATTTAATGCCCTTTGGGATTGTCTACAACTATTCACAATCTCCAGTTTATTATTCTTATTAGTCATTTTTTCAAGATCTACTTGTGCTTTTTACTTAGGAGCACTGACATTTGAGAATTTGAAGAATATGAATTTAGTTCTTGATAGCTAATTTCATTTATTAATTCAACGGCCATGATTTAATCTAACAAGAGATGGTGGTGTGATTTGGCCGTAGAAAATCTTTAGTTGTTGATAGCAAATATGTAAGATAACAAAATAAATAATATTTTTCTTACAATTAGCAGTTGTATATATTTGGCCGTTAGTTTTTTACCTTCAAATCTCTTACTTACATTACTCAATAACCATAATTTGATTTGATGATTTCTAATTATTAATACTATTAAACAACATTTTTCATTTTTCACATGTTATTGTCTCTTTATCTCAATCTAACCACCAATATGAAATTTGTTTCAATTACATCCAAAATTCAAACATATCCACAAGATCACCACCGATTCAATTTTAATTTTTTAATATTATGCTTATTAAAATTTCATACAGAAAAAGAATTTTATATAATTA
Source organism: Manihot esculenta (assembly GCF_001659605.2). Taxonomy (NCBI): domain Eukaryota; kingdom Viridiplantae; phylum Streptophyta; class Magnoliopsida; order Malpighiales; family Euphorbiaceae; genus Manihot; species Manihot esculenta. Next base: position 29,386,379 of record NC_035177.2, on the reverse strand, counting down.
AATTTTAAAAAATTTATAATTTAGTCCTTAAATATTGTCATTATTAACAAATTAGTTTTTATATTTTTAAAAATTTATTAAAATATTCTTATCTTTTATTTCCATCAACGAAATATCTTTTCGTTTTTTTTTTCATTAAAAATAAATAAATGATAAAAGAGAAAATTTTTAAAAATCTATTAAAATATTTTTATCTTTTCTCATATCTATTAAAATGTCCTTATATTTTTTTATATTTATTAAAATATTCTTATCGTTTTTTTCCATCAACGAAATGGTCCTCCTTCTTAAAGAAAAATAAAAACAAAAATCGAAAAATAATTAAAGAAGAAGAAGAAAAAGAAAAATTAAAAAAAAAAAGAGGAGGAATAATCAACGAAGGATGAGGAGGAGGGGGTAATTTGGTTTTTTGCTATATTTTAAACGGCAAAAAGAAACGAAAGAAATATTTTATTGACGATGAGAAAAAATAAAAATATTTTAATAAATTTCTGAAAATATAGATACTGAATTGTTAATAATAACAATATCCGGTAACTAAATTATAAATCTCCTTGCAAGGGTGATTTAAATGCAACAGACATTTCTCAATCCTAGCAAAACATGACTTATTCAAATCAAAGATAGCTAGCTAGTGTGCAAGAAACCATTATTTGATAGGCAATATCTGCAATGGAATATGTATGTAATTTTTCTTTTTCTTTACGTGGAACATCAATTAAAATCAAAGAGATTTTAACCTTCTTGGTAAAATTGGTTCAAAATGGTGCCGTCAATTTGATTCAAAAGGGCCTTTTCAGTTCCTTCAAATCTGAAGAATCAATACACTCCAATTTCACCCTGTGAGGATTCAACATCTTCAATAACTCAGTTGCTTTCTCCTTCGTTCTCTCCCCGCAACCAACCTGCAAGAGCAACAAGAGCTTTTGAAAAGCACCCACTTGAAGTGCCTCAAGAAGAACGCCTCCCTCTTGCCTCTTCTCAGCCTTGCAAAGCTTCCATAAAATGGAGACAGAGAACTCCGTTGCCAAGTCTGAAACTCTGTGAATTTTCTTGACTAGAACTGGGATTGTTAGAAAATGATCATTCATCTTCTCTCTCCCTTGATCACAGCTACAGATTCCATCAAGAACACCCAACCCTTTCTCGCATATGCTTCTTTCGGCATCTACGATCATCTCTATCAGCAATGAGATCAAACCCATGTCTATGAATTTGGTAATAACCTTCACATTTGTAGGAGTTGATGTGACCATGTGATAAATGGCCAGCAGAGAAGCTTTTGTTGCAGTAGGGCAAATGGGTTCCTTGATCAGCTTAAATAATCCTTCTATGGCTCCTTCAGTTGCTGATAAGAAATCGATTTTCTTTTTATCCGATGAAACAAGCTCTTTAATCACCAAAACTGCGTTTCTTCTCCCAGATAAGTCTCCACCCTTCAGGAACCAGACTAAACAATCCATGGAAGTTGCCGAGCTAAGGTAACTCTTGGCCTCTCCATCAAGAGGGAACATTAATGTCAAACTAGACAATATTTCCTCCAAAACCGCAGCATTTTCCCTGAAAGAAACTCTGGAGAACTCTTCAAAAGCAGCTGATAATACACTACCCGTCCCATTACTCACAAAGCATCGCTTGTTTCTTTCGCTTTCCTTTATCAGAGTCTTGATCTTAGCCACCGAGTTTTTGCATCCAACAGCATCCCCTCCTTTACAAGCTGCTGCAGTAATATTGGCCTGAATTTCCAAAACATCCACAGAACTCACAGGAATTCTAGGCGTAGGAATCCTTTCAATCCCATAAGATCTGTTCTCCACGCACCAATTTTGTATCATTTTACGTATGGTATGATTTGGTATAGGCTCAAGACTCCTCAAAACCTGATTGGTAATGGGGCAAGTTTCGTTCCCAGCCTCTATCCACTTCTCTATACTCTCACGATCATAAGTAATGCCAGTAGACAAAGTCACCGGATCCTTCATCAAATCCAATGATATCGGGCAGCGAAAATCTTTCGGTATGGCCAGCTCCATGTCGATGCCGTTTTCCCTCTCTAGCCGCTGCTTCTCGGCAGCTCGCCGGGTCGCCCTCCTCCTCATCCAGGTAGAAATCATAATGAAATTGAATAGTAGTCGAGAAAGCAAAGAAAGGGTCTTGTTCTTGCTGTGTTGTAATTTTTGGTAATATTTTCTTGTTAGAAAGAAATATATATTTATATATAGAGATAGAGAGAAGGTCTGGGTTGTGTCGCACGGGCAAGTTTGTTCAACATTCAAGTTTCAAATGAAGAAAAAAGAGCTAAGAAATAATTAAGATATATATTAAAAAAAAAATTCAAGGCATGGAAGGTGTTTTTTGATTGATGAAGATGATGAAATTTTGAATATTTGACCGTTGAAGATGAGAGGGGGAGGTGGTTTTAGAAATTGGAATGGATCATAAAGAGAATCAAAACTTTGACTATAAAAACTAAGAAAAAATAAATTTTAATTTGAGGAGGTCGTCAACGTACGGTCGGTGTTGACTCGCTCATGCCTGTCCCGATTTGCATGTGAGATTGTTATTATTTTAATTTTTTTCTTCTATGGCGTTCCTACCTTACACGCGTTCTAAACGCAATAATGTTTGCGTTTTGGCAATGGATTTGTCTTCGTGTGAGAGGTCAACGCGGGGTTTGAATGTCTAGCATGTTCTTTATTAATTGTAAATAATTACTTGTTTGAAATTTCTGTCCATATAATTTCTTCTCTGTTCTTTCCTCTAATCCGCACCGTTTACCTAAATCCAATGCGGCACCGTGTTGATTCTTTGGCCTCTTCTCCTCTGTTGCACCGTTTCAATAGTTGTTCTTTTTTTTATTATTTTATCTATTTTGCGATTTCAAAAATTGACAATTTTTAAAATTAAATTACTAACTAATCATGGAATAATACAATTAAAAAAATAAAGGATAAAATTATTAAAAATTATAAAATTAAAGATACGGAGAATAATTATAATATTTAAATATTAAATCATTTATATTTTAAAATATTAAAATTTAAGAGAGTAAATAATATATTTTTTAATATAAATCATTCAATATTTAAAATTCATAGGTGGGATATAATTAATAAAAAATTTAAAAATTAAATAATAAAATTTTTCATCATTCACTGAAATATATGCATTCCAAGAAACATTAGAATTTTTATGGTCAACAGAGATACAAACATAAACCCCTGCAAAATTTGTATTTTTGAGAAGCATAAGATCCAAAATTAGATGAGTTTGTATGATTTTTTAAAGTAATACAAATAACTTTTTTATATATAAAAGGTTGTTTTAAATCATTTTAAATTCAAATTTAATAAAAATCTCATCTTGCAATCGAGCTATAAGAACGTTTTATTATTTTTAAATTTTCTTTGTGCCTACGATTACGAAATTTCTTATTCGCTAATTAGTATTTTTTTTTTATTTTGAAAAAATGTTATAATAAATGTATTATTTTGTCTTGATATAGTTATAGTTTTCTTAGTAGCTTGGACAAGGTCATGATGGTGGTGATCCTCTTCAAGCGTGTCACAAGTGTATTAAAGGAAGCCTATACTACCAATTAAAAACTGAAAATTCAATGGTGGTAGACATATGTTCAGCTACTAATAATGAAGTATACTATAATAATTTTTAAAGCTCAAATATTATATAATTATAATTATAACTCAAACAACTTAACAAACAAAAGTAAACCAGAATTAATAGTCACATCATTCGAATATTAATAAAAATATGAGAGATTCTCAAAAAAAAAAATTTAATTAACTGTTCTTAGACAAATATGTACATCAGTATTGTTAGGCCTTGTAATAATTATTAAAATAATAAAAACATTGGCCGTCTCAGTTGTCTTTGTCGTACAAAGTTCAAAAAATTTCCATAGAAATTGTAAATTCGATAATTGCAAAGAAAAATTAATGTTAAACTATGTGACCAGTGCAAGAGCTATAGTATTGTCGTCATTCTCTAGGCTTTGTGTTTCCTATAAACAAAATCTCTCCGCTGTCCTTCTTCCTTTCACGGCCACCTTCCGGTGTTCTCTCTCTCTCTGTCTCCGCCTCTTTGTAGCCATGAGGCGAATCAAGCAAGCTTTTTGCGCCCTAAAAGAGCACAGCTCTGTAAGCTATGCAAAAATGGCGACTTTTGGAGGCTTTTGCGATCTTGATCTCATCATTGTTAAAGCAACTGCTCCTGATGACTTCCCATTGCCTGAAAAATACATAAATGAGATTCTGAAGATTTTTTCCATCTCTTCCTCGTCGTTTCACTCTTTTTCCCTTAGCTTCACCCGCCGTTTTGGCAGGACTCACTGCTGGAAAGTTGCACTCAAGTGTCTCATTCTCCTCCACCGTCTGCTCAGGTCTTTGCCTGAGTACAGCCCTTTTCGAGCTGAACTTTTGTATGCAAGATCAAACGGTCTTCTATCTCTTTATCCTTGTAATTTTCGTGATGATTCATCCTCAAAACCGGAAGATTACACCATGTTTATTAGATCCTATGCTCAGTTGCTCCACGAAGCCCTAGATTGCTTCTCCTTTGACAGGAAGGTAACAAAAGAGGAAGGAGAAAACGAGCAAGAACTGCGCAGGCCAAAGAGCATACAAGAAAAAATGAAAGAAGCCAATAGAACCCTTGAAGTTTTGCTGCAGCTTCAGAGCCTAATGGATCGAGTAATGGACTGCAGGCCAACTGGAGTTGCAGCTAAAAGCTTCATCGTCCAATCTGCCATGATACATATAATACGCGACAGTTTCATTTGCTACACTTCGTTTCGAAAGGAAATTGTTTTGGTTATGGACAATCTGATCGAAATGCCATACAGAAGTTGCATCTCATCTTTTGGGATTTACAAGAAAGCAGCCATGCAAGCGGAGCAGCTCTGCGACTTCTATGACTGGTGCAAAGCAAAGGGATTGTGTGGGTCTTACGAATATCCTTTTATAGAAAAAATTCCATTGATACAGATTCGAGCTCTGGAGAGCTTCCTCAATGGAATGTGGCAGATAACAGAGTCATCTTCGTCTGCAACATCCCCATCTTCGTGGGTGGAGTCGAACAAATCAAGTTCGATCGAAGATGAGGAAGCTGATACGAATAAGCAGCAAATGGTTAGGAGGGATATTGTAGTTAGTAATCAGTGGGTGAAATTCGAAGAAAACTATAATGGTTTAGTTGAAACGGAGAGAGAGGAATCAGAAGAAGAGATGGCACCATTGATTCAATTAGAAGATGAAGAAAACGATAACTGGGAGGTGCTACTTGATGCTTCACTTAATCTTTCACGCGTCAACAATGGATACTTGATAAACTCTTATACTGGATTTAGCAATGGGTATGGAGGAAGAGATTCATCAAATGGAGAAAAGAACAATCCTAATAATAATGCATCAAATCCTTTTTGTCAACCTTACTATAAAAACATGCCAAATTGCTACAGATGGTACCATGCGAGTGATCCTACATATCCGTGGGGACTCTAGAAATCATATTATTAGATGGAGATTAGCAAATTACAAGTTTTAATTGCATGCAGTTGTGTCGATTATTGATGAATCCTCTCTGACATTATTATATAATCATATACATTTTTTGGGGGCCATTTCTCCAAACATTTTGTTAAATTGGATTCCTATTTGTCGCATTTATTAATTTTCTTATTCCATTTGTACAATAAAGATAGATTTTATTCTTCTTCAGAATTCAAGTCCTCCAGCAGTGATGAATCAAGCACCTTATCTACGTTACATATTACAACATAAGCAAATAGTTAATGAGGATTAACGTTGTTCAAAACAATTTTCGTTTTACCAACTCATTTGATTAAACATCGCTACGATAAATCCCCACAAACTTCAGCTGAACAGCAAAACAGTAACACTCGAGTCTCAAAACCCTTAAAAAAGAGCAAAATTACGATTCATTGAAAAATTTTCTCGCAATTTTTTCTTATTTACATTTGGTATAGAATTTCAAAGAGGAATACTTAATAAGATAAAACTATGCTACAGTCTACATTGCTCAGAATACAGAGTATATTGTACAGATGGTGTTGATCAATCTGGAGTTTTCCAATAAATGAACTCTGATACAAAAGCCACCAAAATCATGTGCTATAACAGCTAGTCTGGTACAGTTTTAACACTAAATATAAGTATCAATGGAAGGGGAACTCCCAAGTAATCACACACCCGTAATTGACTCACCCAATCAGGTTGTCTAGAGCTGTTTCCAGCACATCATTTCCTGTGCCTCCGCTTCTGCTCTGCTCTTTGCCTCTTGTCCTCGTCCCATTCTCTGTCATACATCCTATAACCGGATTAAGGCATAGCAATTTCTGGTAAATAATGATCAAGCTTTAAACCTACCTAAATATCATGATGAGCTGACAAACTTATAAAAAGATAAAGCATGCTACTATAACTCCTCTGCCATTTATAAGGCAATATTCCAATCCAGGTTATGACTAGCGTACATTAATATTTTTATTGGAAGATAGGCACCATAAGCACAGCACAGCCTAAAACATATTTTTAACAGAATATGCATGTGTATTCTCAAAACTGGTGCACAAGCAATAATCATGAATGTTTCTAAAGAATGGATTTTGAGGATACGGATCAGCATCACGGCGAGTCATCTTGTTGGCCGCTTCTTTACCATGAATCCTCATTGGAGGTTCCTCCAAATAGCCTGCACGCTGAATCATGGCTCCTTTTCTATCCCCTCTATCTCTTCCATCATACGATTGTGACATACCAATAGGAAGAGGTGGAGGTGGTGGGGCAGCTGGAGAATACTCGCCAGCTTCCCCTGATGATAGATGCTCTCTTTTAAGTTTTCGTCTCTTAGAGGCAGCACCAACATCCATTTCCTCCTTCAAAAGGGTCACTTTTTCTCTCTCCCTTTCCCTCTCTCTTTCTCTTTCCCTCTCCTCCACCTACACATACCAGTTCCAATATAAGCAGAAACCTTTAAATCTACCAAGTACAGTGAAACAAAAATCAAATCAATGGATTAATGACATCAAATGTTGCATCCCATTTATTACCAATCATTTATAAAAAAAATTTAAAAAAAAAACTGTTTTATATGTAACATTATAACACTAATGCATAGCAGCTGAGGGAAGAAACTGCCAATCTTATGAACTTTCTATCCTCAAGTTGACAAGAAAAAAGATCGAGAAATAAAGCCCAGAAATGATAAATGAAATAACTACCTTGCCCATGGATTGTTGCGTACTTTTAGGCAATTTGAGTCAAACATAAGAACAAACAAGGCACCATAAATATCAATATAACAATGCAATTCAATAATTCCAGTCAAATCAATTTAATTCAGCAGGCAATCAAACTACACTTGCCCCACCCCACAGTGCATGAGTCATGGTGGTTTTTTTTGTTGTTGGTGTGTTTCTATATTTTTTTTTTCATTTTGTGGGGGGGGGAGGGGACAGGGGAGGTAATCAACACCTATTGCATACCTTCAACGAGAGCCCCTCTCGCTCTTCTCGCTTTCTCTCTCGAAAATCATCCTCTCTCCTACGCTTTGCATCATCTTGTGAAACCAAAGAATTTTCTTCTGAGCGTCGCCTTTCTTTCTCCTCATGCCTTGGAGAAAGCCTCTGAGTATGCCTGGTAGTACCAAACCTTCTATCAGCATCTTCATCTCTTCTACTGGAATTAACAGATTGGGGAACCACATGGGGAGGCAAGGGTGGTGGAGGTGGCAAGTTTTGCCCATAAAATCTGTCGTCAATATGAGATTTTTCCATAGACGTATCACTGTACCGCAGCTTGCCACGATCATCCTTGCTTCGTTCATCTTTGGCTTTGTCAGAGGGCCTGTCAAAACTCCTATCAGCACCTCTCTCCTGCCCCCTTTCTACAGAATGCTCTCTTCCATATCTTTCCATTGACCTATCCCTTGATTTTTCCACTAGAACATCATCTCCACGGGACTTATCAGGACGCTCTGATCTTTCCCTATAGTCCCTGTCATATCTCTCATTGCCTTTGTCTTTTGACCTATCCATAAGTTTATCTGTGCTCCTATGCATATTTTGTTCATCAGTTCCTATCTTGTCAAGATCCACTAGTCGAGCATCTATAGACCTCTCTTTGTCAGAAATGCGAACTTCACCCTCTGAATCTCTCAATTCAATATCGCCTTTCCGGCGCTTGCTTAATCTGTCAGGATCTTCGGCAGGACTTGTTCTCTTCGGTAGCTTATCACTAGACTTTGATGACACAAAAGAACTATCATGCCTGGGAGAATGAACAAGTCGAGAAGTGGGCTTGTGACCATCAGTAACTTCAGTGGCATCATCTTTTACTGCAGATTTGGCAGCTCCACTATCTACCTTCAATTCACCACCATGACTATCAGAGGTTCTTGCAGATGACGTTGAACCTCTAGCTGATGCTGAAACTGAATTACCATTGGACGTGGCAGCAGAAGAAACATTAGTGACATGTCCAAGCCTTCCTTCTGACAAATGAGAAGGGATATCTTTGTCACCGGAGGAAGTGCCCAGAGTTCTACCCACTGCTTTTCCAGATTTGGAATCATCTTTTGCAAGATCTTGCTTAGGTGTTTTAATTGATGTTGCAGGCACCGACCGTTTTGCTGAAGCTTTCACCTGCCGGACAAACAAATAAATAAATTTAGTCAGAACTGTAGATCAAAGATAAGTTTATGCCACACAAATAAATAGAGAAATAATTCATGCAGAAACAGCCACCCAAAAAAATAAATGAGAATTGATCAATTTTTGTTTTTCTATCCAAACACAGAATCATCAACTACTATTTATAAAGATTAACAGAAGTACAAGAGAAACTAGGACTATTGTACGAAATTGGCTACATTCTACACCTCTTAAATATTCTTTCCAATAACAGACAGGTTGGACATAGTTTACATTAGGCCATTTATCCGATTTAACCAAGAAAGATCCAACAAAATTTAACTCATGGACCCATCTCTGGTAACACAGACTAGTCATTTTAGGTGAACTAATGCACTGGCATAACAATTGGATGTGAATCACATTTCCTTTTTATTTTAGCGACATGTTCTTTTAATATTTATTAAGTTGGGACCTCAATGACAAGTAGGCTTGCCTGTGTGACAGATGGTGACTCCATTGGAAAAGGGGGGAAAGGGGGGGGGGGGGGGAGGAAGGTCTTGATGTCTAATTATAAACGTCTCTGCCAGCTAAGAATATAAACAAGGCAATTAAAAGAGACAATTAATGATAGCAATAAACAGGTAATTAAAATAGCCACCCTTCCCTACATGCTTAACCTGTGAAAAGCCCTGTGCTGCAGTAATCATGATGAATAATTTTAAATCAAGATGGCTCTCAATTTCCATAATCTAATAGCAAGTGATGACACCAAAACAAAGTGAAATCAATAACAATTATCACTCTCATACACAACGAACACAATTCATAAAATACCTCAGACTCCATAGAGTTCTTTGAGGCAGCTCTTCCGGTGCTTTCATCCATTATTTTATTTGCTGATTCATCCATTTGCTTTTGATTCTCTGCTGATCTTGAGGTCCCCCCTATACCAGCAGAGGAAACAGACAACTGAACATCTGACCCATTCACCAGTGATCCACCTTTTACTTTTTGATGTCCTGGATCGGACTTCAAATGTGAGACACTATCACTCCTATCCAACCTCCCATCTGCCGGTTTTCCTCTAGATATGTGTTCTCTGGCGGAGTTCCCAGATTCTCCATGTTGGGTTACTGCAGCCACTGTTCTTCCTCCAGTAGATTCACCCTGAGAAACATTGACAGCAGAACTATTTTGTGCAGCTGCTAAGTTACTAGGCAAAGACTTTGAAGCTGCTGGAGGCTTTATGTCAAGGTATCCCATGCCAAATTCTTCATCTGTAACCCAAGAAGGCTGCATACAAGAAGTAAACATTAATTCATACGGTAAAAGGAATAAAGAATACTATTCTATAACCTGTTTGGGATTGTGTTTCCAACCTGCATTTTGGGAAAAACACCAATTTAGATGTTATTGGAAAAGGTATTTTTTGAAGTTAATTATATCAAATTTAACTTAAAACTAAATTTTAATGACGTCTAGTAACAATCACATAACCAACCTTTCTAGCAGCCAAAGCGGCAGCAACACCAGTTGCCAATACTTTAAGATCCTCTCTTTCGTCACTTTTGATCCTGGCTACCTATAAAGAAAATAGGAGTACACAGGTATAGAATTATACTAAGGTATTAAGAAAAGCTGACCATCCTAGATGTATCTTACCCGCTTTTCAAGGTTAATCCCACTCCTTTTGGTAACTGGGAAAACACCAGATATTTTTGTCAACAGAATAAGAGCATTTCGAATTTCCATATACTCGGTTGATTCCAAGCACTGAATCAACAATCGTGAGATTCTCTGACTCCATTTCCAGTGCACCTACCAACAAAACAGAAAACTAATAATGAAAATATACCCGGTAAGAGACAGGCAGAAGAAAAAATATGTAAAATTTGAGAGAAAACTTATTTTTAATGGAGGAGGCAAGAACAGGGGATGGCATCATTAAACTAGGCCAAAGGGGGAAACTAAAAGGAGAATATTTAAAATTTTGCTTTCAGAAAGAAAGGGAGGGACAGAATAAAGGTCGTGGACCTGGTGAATAACAATCCCTCTTTGGCAAAAAAAAAAAAACAAGAATAACAAACCCTTATTTAACATGCCAAAACAATACAACATGCTACTGCTCGCATTAAAAAATGTCTCTGATTAAACATGCCAAAAAATGCAACACTAATGGTCGCATTAAAAAATATTCAAGCTTCAACCTTGAACATTGTTCTTGTTCTGAAACCAGCACGACTGACAAGTGACAACAAACTATGACCTTAAGGCCCTCAGGATTTTTCAAGTGTATACTCCAATGAAAATCAACACAATACGCGAGTTTAATATTTTCAACAGAGATCCTTAACATTAAAAATTCAACCAATTTAGCACTTCTTGGAATATGGTAAAGAGAGATAAATAGTCCATCTTCAGAAGTTCACAAATTGGTGAGCTATACAAATACTTCCCAGGAAGATAAGTATCCAACAACATATAGTATATCCACACAACAATTAGATTCGTAAAATAGCTAATGGCTAAACAAATTTTATGCTTATAATTGCAACAGAACTGACCTTGATGAACTGGCCATATGTAACCCGTTGGCTGTTTGGAAATCTATAGTACACAGCAAATCCTGGCATGTTGCCACACTCACGTTCATATATTGATTCATCACTCTGCAGGTACATATTATGCATGTTGATTACAAGAAAAAAAGAAAAGAAAAAACAAGCTATAACGAGGTGCTCAAGTACCTTCCAGTAGTAAGCAATCTTTAACGTCTCATATAGAAACTTCCCAAGTCTTCCTGCTTCATATTCAGTGCAACAGCAAATCATAGGTTGCAATGTTTTGCATATCAGAACGTCAATATGGTTTACTGTGTTGAAAAACGGTGTCCCAAGGGAATGAAGAGTATGCACAAACATAGCACAATAGACGGCATCCGGCATGCTGAAAGTACAACGTGGGAAAATACAGCGCTGGAGAAACTCCATATTAATTTTCAGAGTGTCAGGGCAGGAACTCAACCATTTGTCTTTTTCACGAGACAGGCGTCTACGAACCGATGCAACATTTTCTTCATGCTTTTGAAGTTCGCTAGTCAAACGATCTAGAGATTCTTGAATCCTTTCCTTGTCTTTCTTCCTTTTCGTAATTGCTGAACTTGAATTATCAGAAATCTCTTCCAAAGCTTTAAGAGCAGCATGCTGCTTTGCAATTTCAGATTCATAGCGATTTCTAGGAACATAAAGATCATACAGTGTGAGCCCCCAAAAAGTTGCATAGAGATCAGGTGAGAGGCTATTCCAGGCTTTTGAAGGCAACATTGTTTTCACAGTTTCAAGAAGCTCCGACCACCTGCAAAGAATTCATACATAACCATTTGTCCCATTTGATCTCCAGTGCATATAGAGTGACTGCTATTGCATCTATTCCTCGGTAATAGTAAGCATATGAACAACTAACAACGCAAGAAAAATTAAAAGAAAGGGATTGAATTGTCACATTATAGGCTTTTGAGGAGATCCAAGATCCAAAATCACTTTGCCAGAATATTCTGCTTGCTCAGACTCCATATTTGTAGTTGTACTGTTCACAACTTCATTGTCATCCAAAGGCCAGAAAACATCAGAACTACCCTCACACTTGAAGAGCCTCATTACAGGGCGATATACTAAAAATGCAACCTACAATATACAGCAAAGCAACACTAACAACATTGAAGCACAGTGATAAATGCACCAAATTATAACCTAATAATAAATAAATGATAAGCAGCGGAAAGACCTTTCCAAATTTCAAATGATAAGTAAATTGAAAGGCAAAGCAGCAAAACTAGATGAAAAGGGGCAAATGTATACACACAAGCACACACACAGAAGACAGAGAAAGGCAGAGAGAGAGAGAGAGAGAGAGAGAGAGAGAGAGAGAGAGAGAGAGAGAGAAAGACCTCTGGATCAAGGTGGTAAAGGTGCACAAGATCATCAAGAGATGGAATCAACTGAGCATAAGCATTTGCGGGTATCACAGCGCTGCAAAGAAATTCCACGTACTGAAGAAGAGTTCCATGGCATCTATCAAATTGCTCACTAACCATTTTAATGTATGGCGCCTCTGCATTAATGACAACCCTGCAAGAGTGGATTTAATTAGGAACAATTTTTACAAACAAAAACCACAATCTTAAAAGCTCAGCACTAGAGAACAAGTGAGCATGCATCCATTTAACAATGACAAGCCAATGTTTGAACTTCAAATTTATAAACATGTAAAAGAAACGAGAAAATAGGGCCCCCAAAGAAAGTGGAGAACAGTAAAAAATGACATTCAAGACAAGGATTATAGGGCCAAATGAAAATCATTAATAATAACTCTTTTTCCTAATGTTATTTATGACAGTCCATTGGTGGATCATTGGATATGAAGACAGACCAGAAAGTTCGAAAAAACAAATAGGCACATCAATGCAGTAGTTCTTACAAAACAAAAACAAATGAGAACTGTTAAATTAACGAATCCCAAACACACTAGAGGAAAGTTCAAAAACAATCAAACCAAAGTTTCAATAGCATTTCCATGAACGAATATAAACGAAAAAAGTTGGATGTTCATGAGTATTTCGAGGTCACATAAATAAGTATTACTTCATGTTGCACTTCCACCTGATAAAAATAGAAGGAAAGTTCAGAGACAAATGTATGATTTTTTAATAACTAGCATATAATTCAATCAAGAAGTCGGTACAACTGCAGAAACAAAAGCTTGGCCCAAAATACTATGGCACAATAGAACATTTTGGTCTACTTTTATGTTAAAGGCCATTTGTCTATAGTCATTTGGGAATTACAGATGAAATAGACTGATAGGCTCTGTTAAAACCATTATAGCCATACAATAGATATACTGTTTTCTCTGGTAAAACTAGTTTTTAAAGTTCACAGTGACAACTATTACTGTTTGGCCACAAGACCACCCATATGGCAACACCTCCTCCACAATACAATGTAAAACCTCGAACAATATAGTGAAGGCTTATCCACACCATAGCAAGCCATGAAACCCATCACAGCTTACAATCAACAATGCTAAGTGTTAAATTTGGGCCAGGCCTAACTCACCCCAAAAGTTAGCTCAAGAGGGAGGAGTGCCTATAGCCCATATAAGGGGCACATTACCCCTTTCCACAACCGATGTGGGATTCAACACTAAGCATAAAGTGCTACAATGCATATGATAAAGCAGTAAAGCTTACACAGAGCGATGTTGAGCAATAAGTAACAAAAGAGGGATTGCCAACTTTGGTTCATCCTTCGGAAGCAAAGAGTCCCGTAGCCTGTTGGTAGACTTTATCAAAGCCTGCAAAGAGAGATCATCAATTTGGAACTAGTCAAACACCATATGAGTTGATATTTCAATTCTTCAAATTGGTCCATTGTAAAAGAGCAAAAAGGATTGGCACTAAAAAACAAAATATTTCTTCACAGCAGCCATAACCACAGCTAGTAATGGCCACCTGTATATAGGTTCAAAAGTTCAATAACAGTGAGAAAGAAATTTTAAAAAAAAAAAATCATGAGTGAGGTATCCGCAGAAATCTAGCACCAAAGGCTGCAAAAGCTTAGTCTAATCAAGACCATCAGATAAATATTTAAATAAATTAAAGGCACATGTAAGGTAAACCAAATCCAACACACTACAATGCTTTGGCACCATATAACATATATCATGGTAAAAAGCAACCCTTGAATATGCAACATCATAGTTACTCTGGCTGTTCCCTAAACATAACCATGTCATGTAAAGAAGATTGGACATGAGTGAGACTTTGCAACTTCATATCGGCAGAAATATCAAAGAAAATGCAAAAAGAGAGAGAGGAAGAGAAGGGAACTACTGTGATCTAATCAATTAGTCCATTCTCATTCCTTCTACTTCTAACTTATCACACTTTCAGTGTTGGGGCATTTGATTGATACTCTATGTTGGACGTAACCAAACCATTTTCTCTCTCATTTTAATCCCCATGTGTGCTACATGACTCTCTAACATATGTATTCATTCCTAATTTTAAACATTATCTTGTTACCAAAACTCTATCTTAACATCTGCATTTCTACAACACTCATGGTACATTGTACCTTACATGCCAACATTCACTCTCATACAAACATACACAACCTAATCACATTTCAATAGAACTTACATTTCCCTTTCTTAAGGATCGAATATAAGACCCGTCACACTCCTCCATTTTATCCATAATTTTTTATCCTACAAGTTACATCCTCATATATTACTCCACACTTCTGGATGACATAACCTAAATACTTGAATTAATTGAATTGTGGCATCAAAACTCCGTACATACAAACCTCACCTTCATCAATTCACAAGAGCTGAACTTGTCGTTTCTTCTTAGTCCAAAACCCTTACTCTCAAGACTCATTCACTCACAACTTCTTTGACTCTTACTAATTTCATCCACTAAGACAAAACCATCAGCAAATAACATGCACCATGCAATATTGCCTTGGATATGACTAGTTAGTTGATTCAGGTAAATAGGTATATACCCAAACACAATCCCTATTTTAAACCCACTACTATACGGAACTCATCAGTATCACCTCCCACCTCGCTTAATACTTGCAATTACCCCCTCGTACTTGTCGTAATCCTTAATGGAATTTATGTATTTGAGATGGATGTTAGATGTCTTTCTTCTCCAGCACCCACCAAAGAACTCTCATCAGTACTAGATGATATTACCTTTCTAGGTTGATGAATACTACATAGAGATCATTCTTCCTCTCCTTACAGATTTCTCCTGATCTTCTTAACAGAAAAATAGGTTGTGTTCTACATCTACCAAGAATAAAGCCAAACTGGTTCCTTGATATCTTACTAGCATCTCTAATTTTGCATTGGATCACTCTTTCCCATAGTCCCAGACTCATCAATTCAACACCACAGTAGTTTCTAACTGCGGACATCTCCTTTGCTTTAAATATAGGAACCAAGGTTCTCTTCCTCCATTTAGTCCCCAAGGTTTGTCAAACACAAAAGTTAGTCACATAGTTATCTAATTTGCTGCCTCCTCTCTGCTCCTTTGAACAACAATCTGGGGCATGCACCCCACCACACAGTACTCCACCGTTCCAAAATACTTGGTTTCATGTCCTGCTCGCTAAAATAAGGTTTCTAAACAAACAAGCGGCAGCAATGCAAGAAAGGATCCATGCATAAATGAAGCCTTGTGATGGCTTTTTTCTTCTCTCTATTTTATGGGGTGCATGTGGAAAAATGTGAAATTAGAAATCAAGACTAGAGACTTTCTTTTTCATTTCTATTTTAATGGTATAGCTGGCAGTGAAATGTCTTGAAAAAATGCAACAAATATTTTTAAATAATTTCTTAATAAAAATATTAGAATTAAAATTGTATTTTTTCTTCTTTTTTTTTTTTTTTTGGGGGGGGGGGGGGGGGGGAGGGGGTCAATAATATATTTTATTATTGCCAAAGCACAAAGAATCACAAATGTACAAAGATAGCAATGTTTAACAAAACAAAACCAGCGACCAGTGCTCTATACAAAGAATGCACAGCCAACCATCTAAATTCACCTACTCCAATCAACATTGCAATTGTTACGTGCATTCACCATCAGTGTCAGCTTCACATTCAGCACAACCTGCTGTACAGCTTGCATTCAGCAGCAACTTGATGGAAGATTACCTGGTTTCAAGCCTACCAGATGTAATACACAGCAGTAACAAAGGACACCCCAGCAGCAAAGGACACCCCAGCAGCAAGGACACATTTTCCCCCAGCTCTTCTACTGAAACAGCTCACCTCCCTCCTCTACCTGATGCCTGGTCTGCTAGTACCACACACTTATATAGATATCACCTCACACTCTACTAGATAAAGAGCATTCGAAAAACAGATGCTCAACAGTTTCTTCACAGCTATTACACAATACTATTCAACACATTCCATTTATGCAACCTCACCTTTGTTGCTAATCCATCCATGACTAGGGATGTAAACGGGTAGGGTACCCGTGAAAATTAAACTACCCGAACCCGATTTATATTAGTAATATCCGAACCCGTTCCGAACCCGATTAAAAATTAATTTAAATTATCCGAATCCGTCCCAAACCCGATTATTATTATTCGAATAAAACCCGAACCCGTTTAATCTTATATATTTTAATTAATAATTTATATAAAAAATATTTTTCATTAATAATTTTCATTTAAAAAATTTAATATTTCTAAAGAATATTTAAATTTAAATTTTTAAATAAAAATATATAAAAAAAATTTATAAATATTATTGTAAAATATATTTTTTATATTAAATTAATTATTTATATAAACGGGTTCGGATAGTGGGTACCCTGTACATAAAACCCGAATCCGATCCGAACCCGCAACGGGTATTATTTTTAAAATCCGAACCCGTCCCAAATCCGATTATAACTATCCAAATCCGTTCTATTAGGGTTCGGTCGGATCGGGTACCCGAAAATACCCGATCTGTTGCCATCCCTATCCATGACTGCCAACCAACCAATAAACCCATGTCTGGGTATCACACTCTTTCCCAGACCACTCTCCACCAACTTACCTTTATATTAGGAACTCTCAGCATCTCCCAAGCACTAGAAACAGAATATTCACCAGCTCTTGTAAGACTCCACTTAATGCAGTCCTATTGGTCTTCCCTTACTCTATACTGCTTTACTTCATTCCATGCAGCCTCAGTCACCGAGTCCATATGATCAGGCAGCCTCCACTGCCCATTTCTCCACACATCACAAGCCTTCTTTGGCACATCAGTGTCTCCAATCTGGATACCAGGAAACCTACCGACAATACTTTTTCCACTCAACCAAGGATCAAACCAGAAAGAGAACTCTAAGTCAACCATATTTTTTATCATATCATTCAGTAGTTTCAACTGCCAAAATCACATCTTCAACAATCAAACAGATTATACAGGTGCAATAATCAAGGTTCAATTCCAGATATTAAGCATTAAAACTTTCAACTGTGCCTCTACTGAATGAAACAACTGAGTCACTGCATAAATATAAGTTGGTGGAAGAATAGATGATGCATAATGACCTTGTTATTCCGTGTTACACCAAAAGAAGTAGCCTGATACCGGAGAGTCTCACTCCCTGCCATTGCATCCAACTGTTCCTCTGTTAGGTTCTCTGTGTACTGAACGTTAGCCATTTGTTGGATGAGCTCCTGATTAAACATAGAACTTCAGCTATTAATCACCAGCCTTTTTCTTTAGTTAGAACTTACAAATCGCACATAATACCTGCAGAAGAACAAGCTCAATACCCTGACCCTTCTTAAGCTGGTTCACAAGATACTGGAAAAGACCTCTCAATTCCATAGATGGATACTTCTTGCACCTGGAACCAGAAAAAATCATCTTCACAAAATTCTGCACAAGTAATTAATACAAGTGATGCTATCATTTAGAAAATAAAAGGCACACTTTTCTAACTCGATCTTTCACATAAAATGCAACACAAAATATGGAAACACCAAACTTCCATACATGGCTTCAAAAAGTAAAGACATCAATGCACTATACAACCATAAGAAGCCTCTTAGCCTGATGTGCACAAGATATGATTATAGTGAGACTAAATTCAGAAGAAGAATTTCATCAGTAGCCAACAAAAAATAGCCCAAACTACAAAAATTCTCACATCAAGTCAACTCCGCACAGAGAAACTATGACTAGGATTCTAGGAATAAATACCAAAGCTATTTGCATATTATGAATTATCAATAATGCGTCATTAAGAATAGGTGTTGCACTTGCTTCCTAATTGGGAGGAAGTTACACTTTTTACTAAAACCTAGAACCTAAAAAGAGACTTTCAATCACTGCAAAGCTAAAGTTCATACTGGATCAAAATTACAGATGACAATATGAAGATAGAAGTAAAGTTGAGCTTTATTTACTCACAATATTAACAAGTCCAACAAAGTTTAGGTCCTACCATACAAGGATATTCAAACAAAGCATGAAAATGCACTACACAGATTTTATTTTGTCTATTAATTTAATTAGCCCATAGATGTACGAGGCATACACAGTACATAAGAGATGGAAGCAAAAAACATAACAGGAAATGAAATGATACATCTGTTATGCATATATACGCCGAGATGCAGGGTGATCAGACATTAAAAACCCATCCAGATTGCTGATCTAAAGGGAAGGTAGAAAATCATAGTCAACACATTACAAAACAGGAAATAGGCACTCCATGTCGATCCAACAAAATAATAAGTATGTCATTGAAATCCCCACTACTCAACCACATTCTTCTATCCTCATCTGGAGCTAACAGCTGTAATCTCATGGTCACCAAAGTCTCAACTGAATCCATCTCATGAATTGAATATTCCTGCATAGAATGGGACCAAACAAATGCCTCCCTCGCTGATATTCACAAAAGACAAAAGACCCACTAACTGCCAGGCTAAAGATGTGCGAATTTCTCTTCCTAAGCTGTTGAATCAAAAGGTTGCCCGTTATCAGGTTTGATCCAGGATCCCTTAGACCATCCTTCTGGATATCCTTCAATGGCCAACAACCATAACGAACACAATTGGCATAACAATATCAGGCATACTAGTCATCACATATCCACCTTACAATGCTTCAGTGGTCAACTGTGCACAGAATTAAGCCCACAACAATATTTTGATACACTTAATGCTTCATGGTAAAAGAACTGGACGTCTGTGACTGAAGAGAATATATGCCAGAATGGAGGGAAAAAAGGAGAAACCAAAGACATTTATTCATCAACAAATTAATTTTGAATGACACCAGCCTGGCAAATACATATATTAAATTCTTAACACCAAAGTAACAGACATTTGGACATTATATACGGATTTGCATGCATACCCATATATGGATATGCCTTTTAAAATGGATGAGACAGATCATGCAATGAAAGCAAATACCATTAACCAAGAAAAATAATGGAAAAGGATAATTACAAGGAGACCAAGAGAGTAGACAAAGTTGCAAAAGATTGGCAGGCCAAATGCCAGTGTCAGCGACTTTTACATGGGAAAATTAAAGTATATATGTTCTGATACAGGAAAGGAAAAAACCATGAAAGGAGGAGAAGGAAGAAGATAGGGAGTGGGGCTTGGAGGAAAAGTCAGCTGATTTCAAATGAGTGCAGAATCAAATTTGCACTTACTCATGGTAAGCCAAGTTATCTAACATCAGAAATGTGCATACCACTGATGAAGTGAAACACGACTATAGATCATCACCAGAGCTCAAAAGGGTAGATCAGTGCAATGATGCCTGCCATGACATGTATTTCTTCTACTCCAACTTTACCTCTTACCTTGCTCACAAAAGTCAAAAAAACCAGTTACATTGCAATAGCAGCAACCACCTCCACACATGATCTCAATTCAGAATGAAGCCTCAGCGACAAATAAGTTCAGATTGCTACAACTTCATTGTTCTGTTTGGTACAAATTAGCTGCAATCTGAGTGATACTAAATCACTTTTAACTTCTTCAATCCATAACATCTTTAGTCAACCCCCTCCCTTCCCCTGTCTGACTACTTGAACCCACTACCTGCACACCAAAGTTTCCGTACATGAAAATAATACACATGCCATCCCAATAAATCTTCCAACACATATTCAATGTGCATGGCAGGGGTTTTCATGGACTTCATCCCATCATTCTCCTAATTTCAGTCATCAATCTTGATAGCATCTTTACCTAAGCTCATTATCCAATCATGTTACTTCCAGCTGTTCTCTGAGGAATGACATAGGCCCATTTTCATAATAAGTCGCTAATAATAATAACTAAACAACCTAGTTGGTAAAACCAATAAAGAAAATTTAATGACCAGTTATGTCTATCACACAGAAACCACATGCACAATAATGTAGCAGTTGGCATAAAAATTCCAAATAATTTAGCGAATGAGCTCGACCCGAAAAAAAAAAAAAAAAGAAAGAAAAATATGCAACACATATACTACTTCCCAATCAAGTAATTTTGAATAAGAATATAACAATATCAGACATCATTTCCTATAATTTACATGTGTTCAACGCTGAAGACCCTGCTCACTATGTACAAGGCATGAAAATTAACACCAAAGAAGTATTATTAAAAAAAGAGGAAGAAGAAGAAGAAGAAAGAGAGAGAGAAAATAAAAAATGAAATATAGAAACACAAACCAAACTTTTATGGACTCCATGAAAAACTAGCCAATGAATGTACAACTGAACAGCCTGGCAACCATGAGAGCTTTGACATTATTTCCGAGTGTTGTGTCCATGGAATTTGATCTATTTCTACAGATTGCACGCTATGTATCACATTGCACAATGGCTACCCAGAGAATTCCATTTGTGAGGAACCCACTGTACCTTGATGTACCCAAAAGCCACCACCAAAACAAGATAATGCAGCTACAACCCAAATGGAGTGCTTCACAAACTCCTATTTTATTCAGAAAATATCTCAGGAAAGAACAGCACCCATCTGCAGGACGTCTTGAGGCAAAATTATATGTAAAGCCAAAAATACCAGGAAATACACTAACTGAAAGAAAAGCCATGATGAAAGGATGCTGACAAGAATCTACCAAACCCACAACCAAAATGCCTTCTAGTTTCAACCTTCCACCTAAATCTAAGCTCTTCAGATAGCCAACAAATTAAGGCATCAATATCATCGCATTACATGTCACCTGAAGAGTAACATCAAATGACAAAGCTCCACAGCTCCACTTTGAACATCAAATAAAAATTCCCATCCAATTGGTTTGATTCAAGTTAAACACGCTTCTCCACAACTCTTTACAATACCATGTAAATGGCACCTATTGCAAGGCACAGCATAATAGTTTTCCATAAACACCCTCTTTTGATCAGATATCATCTTCCATCTAAGCAGTTCATAATCATCAGCCTCATCTAAGCATACTAAGAAGTTCCCATAAATCCCCATGTTCCATTATGACAAACTTGGAAACGGAAAAAACAGTAGCGCCTACAAGAAGTTCCATAACAGAATCCTTCCTAAGCACATCAGCCTACTTCTGATTTCCAAAGTATCTTTCACCTAGGTTGACATGCTCACCGGATCTTACTCCATTAAAGTGTCTTCCACATCTTTAAACATAGTACATATGAAACTTGAAAAAAGAATAGCAACACTCAGAAGATATTCCTGACCAGCCCTCCCCATCAGGTATCATTTTCCATCCATTTGATTTTGTGTTACAAAATTCCACACAGTTTCTGAGGCTGAAGCCTATTCAATTGTCAAGCCAAGAAGTTGAAACTAAGCCAAGCAAATCAGGACTCAGAAAAACCAGCAAAATCCCACAACACCTCAGCTCCAGTCATCCGTCTTTTGCCGAGTTAAATCTGCAACCCGGAAACTGAAGTAAAGCATCCCCAAGAAATATCTAAAATTCTTGATAGAATCAAATTAATACTCAAGGTGACTCCATACGTTGGATATCAATGCTTACAAGACTCAAACTAACCAGAAGTCACTAATGGACAGATGTAAGTCTAGAAGGCGGTAGGGGAACACCAGAACACATGCATGCAGAAGAGTGGCTATGTAAAAGACCATCAGAATCATTAGTCCTGACCACTCATATTATTGAGAATATTGACCTACTAATCATGGGACAAACAACGGTATATCACTATAGGTAGCATCAAAAGCCCAAATAACTTATCATACCAACATGCCGGTGCAGAAAGGAAAAACAGGATAAGCAATGCAGAGTCCTGCAAATGAGGAAAGTAGACATACAGGTGACCCCAAAATGATGCCAGTGATTGAAGCCAGTCTGACAAATTAAGGCCATCATCTTTTAGTTTATCACGACCTCCTTGTGCCAAGCGCTCAATTACGACATATTCCAAGATATCATACTCAAGCTGTACAGAAAAATCATGCAATTAGTAACTTGCAACAAAACAATCGAATCTGGAGACAGAAATTAAAACAAAAAAATACAAGAGAAAGGAAGCCAACAATAATAGAAGAGCTTCTGCAATCACTAAGATACTACCAAACAACCCACAAGTCACAATGAACCCATAATCTAATTACACCGTGCAACTCAAAGCAAATAGCAACATCACTACATGATGACATTCATGAGCCAGCAAGCATGCTAGCAACTATATTTGAGACCAAATTTAGCTATATGCTCATTGAAACAGCTTCTCCAATAATTAAATATTGTGTCTTAAAAGAAACACCACTGCTTATCACATGTATGTGTATGTGTATGTGTCTGGGACTCTGGGTGGATGACCAGTGCCATCTATACAAGTGTCAATATTTTAACTCTCAAGACTCAACTTCAGAAACCAGAAGGAACAAAAGCACATGGGCACATTAAAGATAGAAGAGGAAGTCTAAAAAGGTGGGAACCAGAATCCATTATCAAACATTCCAACTTCCCTGTTATCTGGTTAACAAGTTCAACTGCCTCAACTCACTATAGCTACAAAGAAATCCAATGACTCTATAAAATTAGATATTTTTATGCCAGAAATGACATCAACTTTAGCCAACTGGAAATTCATGGGAAATTAAGAGATATTAGAACCAGAAAAACACTTATAAACAGCACTAACTGATTTCATAATGTAGTAAAAATTCCAAATGTTGCTCAAGAAGAAGAAAAACATTAGGAATTGAAAAAGAAAATGCTCACCTGTGTCAAATACTTGAAAGCATCCACAACAGGGGTGATCATATCCCGATATGCCTCAATCTGCAGACAAATTCCCAAAAAAATAAAAATCCCCTACGCCATGAAATCCAAAACTGTCAAAAGAAAAACATACTATCATTGCATCGCATGCAACACCTGGTGAACAATTGTACGAAGGACAGTCATTGGATTAGCATGAGCTAGTTTTGCAACCATACGGCCTAGCTGCTTCAGATTTTCCTTCGCAAGCCTCTTTAAAATCCTCCTAGTGTCCAACTGCAAAATAAATAATGTCATCTATCAAAGTCAAGCAATACAATGAGTAGGATATGACAGAGTTAATGCACCAAGCTTGCAACAAAGAACAACGAAGAGAGATGTATATTACATACCTTAGCTGTTTGTCTTGCAGCTAAAACCATTGGATTCCGTTCATCATCCTTCTCCCATTCACCATATAAACGATAGCGCGCCTGGACAAACAATATTCATCCACCAAAAATTGCTAACCAAACCTCTAAATCACTACAATTAGAACATATCATACAATACTGGTACAAGACCAACCTCATATGGAAGGAGATTCATCACTTCCCAAATCTCCTGTCCAACAGCTGGATTTGCCGGTATCAACTGCAGAGAAGGAAGTAGGCAAGTCCCCAACGTTTCCTCTACCCTCAACCTAGCTTCCCTCAGGTGGGGACGGGGGTTTCCTGTAATAACAAGTTCACCGTTCGTAGCTCCATCACTGCTGCTTACAAGCTCAAGTGCAGACAAATAATAACCTCTCAACACTCTACATATCTGTTCATGAATAAACCAGATATATTCAATTCTTGAGAATCATGAAAAATTTTTAAAATAAAATGAAAAAAATGAATGGAACAATTATGTCAAAATTAAGTGTATTTAATGAATATAAAGAAAATATGTAGTTATATACCTTCTGCAGCAATATTGTATCACGGTAAAGATATGGTCCAGTGATTGCAAGCATCTGAAAAAGCTCTTTGGGAAGATCAATGAATGACCTATGGCCAAGAGAACTACTTGTGTCCATAGAGTCAATACCAGCTCCTGAAGGAGTCCCAAAATTTTGCAGATGTGATTGACGAATGATATCATAAGCTGCTGAGATTGACTTTTCTATAAGCCTGAAAATAAGCACGACAGTGTTATAAAAACAGTTAATGCACAAATCCTATAACAGAGCCAATAATGGGCTAAAAAAGAATTGAAGTCCAGAAAATTTCTCAGATTAATTATAGAACGAAGTCCATTCACGAATCAAATTTCTCAGAAAAAAAAAAGGTGAGATGCTGATCTTAGTGTGCATTAACTAATCAAGCATGCTCATGCTGTCATGCAGATGTGACCATAGTCCATTAAGTGTATATAACATTCAATTTACCTAAACAACGCATTGCATATTTGAACATGTGCCACTGGATTTAGCGGAGCGAGACGATCAAACAATATGTGAGCATGATACCTGAGAAAAGTGATGTCATGTAAAGCACAAAAATAAGTAGGGCAATAAGTTCATGCATAAGGGAAAATTTTTAAATATAAAAATTAAAAATTAAAATAAAGAAGCAAGGACATCCTATTCCAGCATT
This sequence comes from Manihot esculenta, assembly GCF_001659605.2. Lineage (NCBI taxonomy): Eukaryota > Viridiplantae > Streptophyta > Magnoliopsida > Malpighiales > Euphorbiaceae > Manihot > Manihot esculenta. The sequence goes on along the minus strand of NC_035177.2, from coordinate 29,361,305 downwards.
CCTTGGGGGCAAAAGGTATACAATTATGAACAGAAAACTCATAAACACTATGGAGCTATGATATTAAATGAATCATAAGTGAATTGCCAAAGGAAAAATTAGAAAACAGAACAACCAATGACTATCAATCAATAAATTAATTTAGCCTTTTGATAAAAAGGACATCTCACAATGTGCAAATAAGAATTGAGCAAAAGCATATATAGCTTTACAGAAATATGCTTCAACAAAAATTAAACAGAGACTCGATTTACAAAGAATGAGCAACTGGCGTAGAACAAATTTAATAAGAGAACATGTTATATAAATTCGTGATCACCATCCTAAACCGATTAAACCATCCTCGCACAAATTGGACATCATAAAGGTTATAAAAATCTTCTAAAGTAGAAACAAATGGTGACAAAAGAAATGCAAGAAACAGAAAGGTGGATAATAATATTTAATCAGAACCTCCTTAACTAATCACTCAAATTGATCCAACTTAAATGCACAAACCTTATCGAAATAATAAGTCTTAAAAATAACAACAACAATAATAATTAATGTGGAGAAGAAAACAGAAACTAAGTGCATCTCCACACAATGATCAAAAACCACAAACAAAAGCAACAGAGATTTTCTTAGCCATTCCCATCGTAAGAGCTTTAACATTGAACCCACCAGTCATCCACTAGGAGAAAACCAGTAAGCAACCCCAGAGTTTGACTACTTTCAAGCTCTGAGGACCTTTCAGCAACAGCCTCATTTTCCATGTCAAAAGCAGCAAAAAGATCAATTGTCACATCTCCTTGTTTCTCATCATCCATGAGGTCCTTTCCGGTAGCAGCTAAATTTATTTTTCCAATTTTGTTAGCCTGCAGAAATGTAATAGGAAAACCAACACAAGCTAAACCTATAAGCATAACACAGAAAATAAGCACTCCTGATAACCAGGAAAAGAAAAGCTCATCTTATGAACATATAAACAGAACTAAGATATCAAGGGCAACAAATAATTATAGCAAGTATATTATTATAGGAATATCACCTCATCCAGTCGCTTGGATGAAACAGCATTATAATGCTCAAAAGCCTCATCATCCCTAGGAAGTAGATGAGCATATCTGCCACACCAGAGATATGAAATTATCAGGATAAACAAAAGCTAAGAGCTGGGGGACTCAAGTAAATAATTATGTATATATACTTCTTCAAGATGAAGATATTGCCACAACCCCCTTAGTTGTACCAATACCCAGAGACTATCATAAGCATTAACTTTATTGACAAAAGATTCTCATTTCTACCTTGTACCTTTAAACCCTAAATCAGGATTCTCCTTTCACATTACAAGACTGCCATCTCCTCCTATGTGGCTATCTCATGTTATTCTAGCAATAACAAACATCAATCATATCAATCAGGTCAATCACAGACTGAGTTTTCCGCTTTAAGGGTTTTCAATAAGTTATTCCCTGGTACCTAACTAAATTCCAGAGTTTTACTATACTAGTATACTGACGATTAATTTTCATCTGTTTATCAATCTGTTATTTAGATAAGGAGACATTATCCCCCTAGTTGTACTTAGTTCACCATGACATCCTCACCAACACCTAGTAGCAAGTAATAGCCACATCACTTTACAAATTAGTATCAGATGGTAACATACATGAACATTTTGTCTAGAAAAGACAATATTCTATAGAAGTCCCTGGACTTAAAATTATAAGATAACAGCAATAGCGATTTAGCAAATATAAAAAATGTTATTTATCATTGCAAGAAAAAAATATCTAGTCACCATATGAAAATGATTTCTAATTGAAAATTTGGTGATTATGCAGGATATTATAACAGATATCATACATATGAATTCTTAATTACAACCACAACAAATTATGATTTCACAACTTCGATCTGGCATTCTGGCCTAATCTAAATGTTCACATCATGAAGCTTCCAGCTCAGTTAAGCATGGCTAACAACACTAAGTTCTTTACAACATTGAATGAAATCAATAAACAAGGAGTTGAAGCAGGCAACCTAACCAATAAAAAGAAGACAAAAAGCTTGAGAAGACCACTCACATGCTATCAAGATCAATGAAATCTTCCTTCACCAACAAAGCAGTGAGCTTATAGAGCCCAGATGGTACAGGACTATTTACTTCCATTCGCTGATAATATTGAAACTTAAAACCAAGAATCTGTGATGCATGTGACTGAAATTAAAAAAAAAAAAAAAAGATAAAAAGATAAAAAAAATTAGAAAAGTGGTTTGTTATGGCTTCAATATAAACCAACATAGATGCTAATGTCTATAATATAGCACACCTTAGGAAAGATAGGGATCAACTCCAAGAAGATAGTGTTGTCAGGCTGAAGTTCAAAACACTCTAAAACCTGATTGTTAAAGCAATGCAACAAGCAATTAACCTTGGATCATCAAACTCAGACTACTACTACTACTACTACTTAACAAGTAAAGCCAACTTACGATATCAAAGACACGGTTTGGGTCCAGATCAAAATGCCCAATTAACGACTGCAGAGATTGCACTAATCAGAAAAGAGCAAAAGAAATAAGATACAACAATAAAGCTTAACCCAGAACCTTAATGATGCCTATCGTTGCAGCTGATGCATTTTCAGTTGTATCGTCATAAACTCGACAAAGAAGGGTAACCTGAAGAGAAATTATTTCTGTTGGTTACATGCATTTTTAACTTAGTAAAATTATATTGAGAATCATAGTAAAAAAAGTTCCAGATATACATATACACGCACACATACCCCTAATAAACAACCTATATTATCTTAAGAATGGAATAATAAAATTGACTATAGCATCACAGCATTAAAATGAAAATTAGTGATACTTAACATATAGCAACATGTTACTTCCACTTCAGGAAAGAAATAAAAATCAACCTCTTGCACCATCAGGTATGGTCAGCAATCTAATAAGTAATGTCAGGTACCAAAAGATAAAAGCAAATATGCTTATAGACAAAGATTGGAGGGGTGGGAAGGGAGAGAGAGGGAGAGATTTCTACCTAGAAATCCCCATATAGCAGGAAAGATAATAGTAAAGGAAAAAGTTGAGTCCACAATTTAGGTATCCTTGTTAAAGTCCTACACCAGGCAGAATGGAAGAAAAAGATCCCAATAGCCTGCCCAACAAGGCTAGGATTAAGGTTCAGTCAAGTTTTTGAATATCATTTAAATCACCTGAAGTTTGCCAGAATAAATTAGAAAACTTGGTCAAATATATAAAGCATCTTTTCCAAAACATTTTGTGTTATTATTTTCTAAATTTATAATAACATGTAGGCTGTGCTGTATGTCAGGTCAGCAAACTTTAGCAGACAAAGATTTATTTGCATTATTTATGGCTAAAATCAGAAGAAGGTAAGCTTCTGACTCAGAAGCACCCAATATCTATATGGGGAAAGGGAAAATCAGATAACCTCCAACTAGAAAGCAAATTCAAGTCAGATGTTGAAAGATAAGCACACACATTAAAATAAACCTATGATAAGGTGACCAAGTAACTTGAAAAATATTCAAATAGAATAACAAAAAATTTATCATACCAGTTTGGCATAGCCCTCACTTTCTTCTCGAAGAAGGTTAAATTTTGTTTGCTGATAAAGAAGACGAGTGTTTACTCTAACCTGAAACCAAAACGAAAGAATATCAAATTATCAATTGCACGTTATCCAATTTGATAGTACAGCCATATACAATATATCAATGAGTGTATCATCAAGCCCCATAACAAAACTCTGTGTTATATCAGCGCTGCATATGTCACTTTAACTAACACCTCCAGCACCTGTAGAACCAGGTTCTCTCATTAAAGACTATGCATTCAATTTACACTGAGTTACAGAATCACCAGAGAACATTAACTTGGTTACAATATAATCGTTACAGTACAAACCCATTAAAGAGAAAGCTTTAGCACCAACGAGCTGAACATGAAACAATATCAAGCTATAAAGTTCGTATGCTCAGGAACTTATATATATCAAGACTTGAATTTCCTCAGTGCCACACTATCCAGTACACTCACTCTAAACCAGCCTCGTAGAACTTTACAAAGACTTCAAATAACAACCTAAAGCCGATGATCTAAATTAACTAGAGACACTAGCCAAAGAATTAGAACCTCTCAAGGATGGTTGTGCTCAATCTACCGAGAAAGTGTCAATTCACCTAGTGCTTTATTCTAAAGTTCCTCCATTTCTTATTATCAAGAATGCAATATGTTGTACTTACCAAGGCATTTGATTCACAAATCACCACTTACTTTTTGGTATCACTTGTACGCGACGCCTTGGTATAAGATCCATCAAAGTAACCAGTTAAAATTTTTATTGATGATAGAAGATTACTAGGGATGCATCCTTTGAATCACAAGGGCATTGAAGCAATCTTACTACTATAGTCTTAAATAAAAGATGGTTAAAGTCTTTTTTTTTTCAAATATACAGTCTTCCAATAACATGAAATTTTCTACATTCACTCTTTTTCGTCAAAACCAATCAAGCATTCTTCAACATATCACACAGGATCCAGTTAATTTTTTGAAAGCACAACTTCAGGAGATAATGCACTTTAATAGGGGAAAAATCCATGACAAATGAACATTATTGATAATTCTTCATGAAATGATACTTTGACAAAATATATATATATATATATGGGCATGTTTATTCTAACACAATATTCAATTTTTATGCATCCAGGAATTTGGGATCACACTCCTCAAATTCCACATTCATATTCCTTCTTGGGGGAACCTAGGATTCTTGGAAGTTGGAATGTGATAATTTCAGGTAATTACAGATTACCATACAACCAAACACAGTAATCTCAATTTCCCCCTATACTGTGACCACCTTAGTCAACCATCAAAAATAAATAGGGGTAACAATTAAATAAATAATACAAGAGGAAGGAGTTTTAAACTTTTGAAATTAGCAAATGAATCCTAGTTAGAATAACACTCAAAGTTAACATTAGATATAAATCTGAAATCAAAATACCTCTTTGCCCTTCAAATCCTGAGCCTTTATCTTTATCATTTCAGCCTCCCACAGAAATTCCTCCTACAAAGTGAGAAAGGTTCATTGTAAACATTCTATATTACTATCTGTGTCAGCATAACGGCAGAGTACCAAGCATATAAAGATGAAGACAGCAAACAAGCATATCCAGAACCCCAAGTCTCAACAGCAAAATTCCCTAGAAAAAAATAGTACTCACCTCACAACGCTCTTGGAAAAGTCTTAATGGGACCAACGTAGATTCCACCAGCCACTTTGCCTATAAATAAGGAAAGGGGGCTCAATTTTAAACAATATCCACACAGTAATATTCATGTGGAAACAACTTCACAGTGAACCACAAATAATATACGGCGGCGACATAAAATCGTACCCAATTGCCATTATGAAACAAGCTGTGAGTGAACATTTTTTTCCAAAAAGATGCATGCCATGTTGACAATGATTTAGAAAGATTATAAGAACAAGAAATGTCAAGTTGACACTCAAATAATAAGACTATGAAAAACTAGTACCACCGCCATCCAAGTGACCCAGCTTCACAGCGGTAAATATATAGAAAAAAGTGAGGAGTACTGAGGTTTCGTCTATTAAAGAACATGATGCAAATAATAAATAGATTCAATTTAGAGGATATATATGTAAATTAACAAACGTCAACAGAAACTAAGGTCAGCAACATAGTTGTCAAATCGAGAATCAAAATCCTCTTTTTAATTGAGAATCGAGAATCGAATTGTAAGATTGCTACATAAATTTTAATTTCAAAACATGTACTAAATATAAAATCAAAGAGAACCTAATGACTATGTTCCGACCAAACTCAAAGTATTAAACAAGCAAGTTAAAATTTGAGAACAAAAATAACTAAACTACCTAGCCATTAGATTTCATTTCCATATCCATATTCATTATCATTTCCCCTTCTTTTTTTTCTTAATTGGCAATTTGCTGCACTCCTTTTTGTGAATTGATGAACCATCAACTCCTAACGATTCTCATGATTTACCTTTGATTCATGTGATTCTTGTCCGACTCTTTGCTACATTCAATTAGCCCATCAGATTTGTATCGTTAAGCTAATGATTCGATATGATTTATATTGCGAATAAGATTCCAATAACACTGGTCAGCATCATTGCAGCCCATACAACCCCCAAAAAAAAAGAGATCGGAGGGAAGGAACTAAACCTGAATTCACTACAGATTTTAAAGAAAACATTGAAATTGATGAAACTGGTATATTCACAGAATAACTTCCCAGCAATCCATATTTTAGAAATACTATATTTAGTAGGCTTCTAAACAATAGATGTTACATTCTTGCAATTGTAATCATCATACCTTGAAGAGCCAATCCTTCATCAAATCAAATAATATTCCTACTTTATGACACAAGCAATAGCATGCAGCATGAGACAAACATAAATCTGCGGAACTCGAGGCTTTATTTTAAGTTAAATACTAACCAACTTTATGAGACGAACACGGTACTCTCCAGGCATTGTGAGCTGCAAAATCAGTCTAACACATAAATGGAATATAAAAACATGTCTCAACATCTTAATTTAAAGAAAAGTTACTACCTTGTTAATCCACAGAAAAGCCACCTAGACACACTATCCAATAACTGTAGTGTTCTACGATAATCAACAAATTAACGTTTAAAATTAAGAACTCACATCCTGAGCCATCTGGGTAATTATATCGGCAAAATTCGAGGCCAGTTCTTCACCAGACACTCTATCCGAAAACTCTACAGAATCTAGTGCCACTTTGCACTTCTGAAACGGCAATTCGCCCCTCACCTAATCAATTTCACAAACAAACGGAACGTCAAAAAAAAAAAACAAACAGACATGCACATATATTTCAAGAGGTATCTACCATGGTCCAGCATAGCTCGTAAAGGAAGCGGAGTATAGGCACGGGGTTAGGGACGCGAAAGTTTTGGTTTCCGCTTTTCCATTCTTTCATATATTCTTCTGTAACATACATACAGTTCATGGGAGGGATGGACATTCTATCCTAGATAACAAAATTGAGAATTTGCAAACCCTAGAGATTGCGTAAAGAAACTAGAAAAAAAAATTGGTTTTGAGGAGATAAAGGTTTAGAAATGATATGAAGGGAATGAGAATGCTGTAATCAGACGGAAGTTCATGCCCGCTAATGGATGGGAACTGATTGGGATTAGGGTTTGCAGAAGATGGGGCATGGATGTCCGGAACGATGCTACCCGTAGGGTTCAAGACGGAGGAGGAAGGTGTCTCTCTCTCTCTCACTCTCTTCTCTTGTTTAGTTCTCTTGCGCGGTGGTTTCTTTTTGGACCCTCGAGGACAGTCTCGAGTCGGGCTGGCCCGATCACTAACTTGGAGAAGGAAAATAATTTTTTTAATCAGAATTATGACATACGACCCCAATAACTAAATCAGTATTCAATTCAAAATAAAAATAATTAATTGAATATAATTAATTTAAATTTTTAATTTAATTTTTAAAAAATTAATAAAATTAAATCAAACTAATTAATAATAATAATAATATATTATTTTTTATAATATAAAATAATTAAATTATAATTAAAATTAAAATACTTTAATTAAATTTTAAAACATAAAAAATAAAAAATTCATTAAAAAATTTAACCGATTAAATCAAATAAAATCAAATTGATTCTATTTAAAATGATTTTTTTAAAATTGATTTGATTTAATTTTATAAATATTAAAATTTTAATTTTTAATTTATTCGATTTGATTTAATTTTTTAAATTAATCAAAATAAATATTTAATATATTAAAAGAATTAACAATTAATTTAATAAAAATTATTTGAATATTTAATTGAATATTTAAACTATTAAAAGGATTACCAAATTAATTTGATAAAATATATGAATATTTAATCGAATGATTTAAGAAGTATATAATTAGTCTGATAATAATTTTCTTTTTATAAATAAAAAAAGTTTATTTTAATTTTGAAAAATAAAAATTATTTTTATAAATAATTATTACTAGACAAATTATTTATATTTAATTTAATAAATAATTATTTAAAGTAAAGTAATTTAAAATAAAAACAATCATTGGGAATTGCATTTAAAAAATATAAATATAAAATATATATTCCACCAAGTGAGCGTTGATCATATTAATATTAGCGCGCAGTATGCGGTTTAAATAAAAAATGAAAATTTATAATTTAGTCTCTAAGTATTATCATTATTAACAAGTTAGTTCCTGTATTTTTAAAAACCTATTAAAACGTCCTTATCTTTTCTCTCCGTCAACGAAATAACCATTCCGTCTATTTTTACCGTTAAAAATATAATAAAAAACCAAATTACCCCCCTTCTTTTCCTCCTCCTCCTCCTCCTTCTTCTTTTTCTATCTTCATCAATTCTTCCTCCTTCTTCTGCTTCTACTTCTTCTGCTTCAGCTTCTTCTCCTTCTGCTTCTTCTTCTGCTTCTGCTTCTGCTTCTGCTTCTGTTTCTTCTACTTCTACTTCTACTTCTTCTTCTTCTTCTTCTTCTTCTTCTTCTCCTTTTTTTCTTCTTTTTCTTCTTCTTCTTCTTCTCCTTCATCATCATCTTCTTCTCCTTCATCATCATCTTCTTTTTCTTCTTTTTTGAGAAGGAGGGACTATTTCGTTGACAGAAAGAAATGATAAGGACGTTTTAATATATATAAGAAAAGATAATGACTATTTTATTGACGGAAAGAAACGATAAGGACGTTTTAATAGATATGAAAAAAGATAAAAATATTTTAATAGATTTTTAAAAATATAGGGATTGATTTGTTAATAATAGCAATATCCAATGACTAAATAAGGGGTTTTATTTGAGGATAAAATTGGATTTTAAAAATTTTCTCTCTCTTCCTTTATCTAATTTTAACGGAAAAGAGAACGGAAGAACTATTTCGTTGACGGGAAAAAAAGATAATAACGTTTTAATAGGTTTTTAAAAATACAGGGATTGACTTGTTAATAATGGCAATACACAGGGATTAAATTGTAAATCTCCCTAAAAAGTGATTAAATTAAAGAAAATTTACAATTTAGTCACTGAGTATTGTCATTATTAACAAGTCAGTCCCTATATTTTTAGAAACCTATTAAAACGTCCTTATTTTTTCTCTCCGTCAACGAAATAGTCTTTCCGTCTATTTTTGCTGATAAGATATAGTAAAAGACCAAATTACCCCCTTCTTTTCCTCTTCCTCCTCCTTCTTCTTCTTCATCGATTCTTCCTCCTTCTTTTGCTTCTTCTTCTGCTTCTGCTTCTACTTCTTCTTCTTCTTCTTATGCTTCTTCTTCTCCTTCTTTTGCTTATTCTTCTTCTTCTTCTTCTTTTCCTTCTTCTCCTTCTTCTTTTTCTTCTTTTTCTTCTTATTCTTCTCCTTCATCATCATCATCTTCTTCTTCTTCTTTTTTTTTTCTTTTTTGAGGAGGAGGAGGAGAAACCATAAGAACGTTTTAATAAATATGAGAAAATATAGGGACTATTTCATTGACGAAAAAAAACGATAAGGATGTTTTAATAGATATAAGAAAAGATAAAAAATTTTAATAGATTTTTGAAAATATAGGGAGTGACGATTTCATTGACGGAAAAAAACGATGAGGAGGGACTATTTCGTTGACGAAAAGAAACGATAAGGACATTTTAATAGATATGAAAAAAGATAAAGACTATTTTATTGACGGAAAGAAACAATAAGAACATTTTAAGAGATATAAAAAAAGATAAAAACGTTTTAATAGATTTTTGAAAATGTAGGGACTGACTTATTAATAATAGCAATATCCAAAGACTAAATAAGAGATTTTATTTATGGGTAAAATTGAATTTTAAAAATTTTCTCTCTCATTCTTTATCTAATTTTAACGGAAAAGATGACGGAATGACTATTTCGTTGACAGAAAGAAAAGATAAGGACGTTTTAATAGGTTTTTAAAAATATAGAGACAGACTTATTAATAATAGCAATATTTAGGGACTAAATTGTAAATCTCTCTAAATTAAATTAATATAAAATTTTAATTTAATTTTTTATTTATTTTAATTTAGTTTGATTTTTAATTTTAAAATTTTCGATTCAATTTAATTTTAATAAAAAAGAAATCAAAAAAACAAATCAATTAATTATAAAAATAATATAAAGATATTAGATTATAATAAAAATTAAAATATTTTAATTAAATTTTTAAATATTAAAAATAAAATATTAAAAAAATTTATTAAAAAACTCAATCGATTAACTAAATTGAATTAGACTATTTTAATTTAAATTAATTTTTATTTAAAATTAAATTAATTTAATTTTTATAAATATTAAAATTTTAATTTTAATTTATTTAATTCGATTTAAATTTAAATGAAATGATATCCTTAATAAAGACTACTTAACAGAGTCCAGTCACCATCTTCATTCACTGTTACCAGTAAAATTATAGAATTATTAAATTGTCAATCTTTGAGTTTTTTAAAATTTAAATAACTTTATTTGAAATAAATCTACAACAATAAATAGATAAGCTTTATCATTATGCTATTTATAGGCATGATTTATTTTTATTTTCATTCCAATTAAAATAATTAAAATTTTTCATTTATTTATGCTTTCAAACTCAGCGTTTAAATTAAAAAATAAATTGAATTTAATTTTTATAAACTATTTTTAATTTTCAAAAAGGATAATATAAATAAAATATTTATTTTTTTAATTTTGAAACTGTTTTTGAATTAATCAACTAATTTTACTAGACACTCATATTTCTAATTCATTGTTATTTATTAAAAAAAATTAGGACAAACATATTGATGAAAAATATTACAGATTTTTAATTTTTAATTAATTATTTACAAAAAAAGGTGTATTTCATTTTTTTCTAGAAAAGAAGTATAAATGATATTATTTTTACTGATTCTCTAATTTAAATTTAAAAAATTCAATTTGTTTTATTTTTTAAAAAGTTAAAATTTTACATGATTTTATAATAATTTATTTACTTTTTTTTTTGTAAAATTAATTATATCAAAAGCAGGAATTGTGAATTTAAATTTAGTAAACAATGATATATCATTCTAAAAAATCACTAACCACATATTTGTAATAAAAAATTTGTCAAGAATTTAATTTAATTAATTTTTCTATTAATTCTCTCCAAAATTTAATTATTTTTAATTTAAAAAAATCATTTTAAAATTTTAAAATCATTTTTGAGTTTGTAAATTTTAAAATTTTAAAATTTTAAAATTTTAAAATTTAAAATCATTTTAAATAAAACTTTTAAAGGACATATTGTATAGTTAAATTTTAAGTTAATTTTAGAACATATATATAAAAATTATGTAGAGTTAACCGCAAGCAACAATATAGGGTTTCATAGAAAATTATGACGTTAATTTAGAGTCATACAAAATGATCTTAATATAATAATTTGGTCTGTTAATAAATAAGATTTTTTTTTTCAAGAGCTACATGAACGATCATATTTGTAATATCCGGCTAGATTCCGGCATCGGAATCCCTACCTTCCGGCGGAATTTCCGTTGGAATCTGGAATTCTGAAGATGCCCGAGTCTTCTAGAGGGTTAAAATGTGTTTCCAAAATGTTTTTACTGATTTCATGGTTTTAAATGGAAAAGAATTGAGTTTTGAAAAGAAAAGACCTAAGAGGCATTTGCCAGGTTCGGCCGCCGAAAGTGAAGTTCGGCCACCGAATATGGGAAGGTTTTGGGAGCGCTTTTGGCCTCCGAAAGCCTTGTTTAAACGAACCAAGGTTCGGCCGCCGAACATGCATGAGTTTAGGGGGCACGTTAGGCTGCCGAAGGTCTTTGACCAGGCCACCTATAAAGAGCCCTCAGATCGGAAATGGGCGAGTTTTCTCCCCATTCTCGAGCTCAGGTGAGTTTTTGTACTCCTTTGGTCGTTTTCATGCTTTCTCTACCCATCCCTCAAGTTTTTCATGATTTCTATCCTTGTTTTGAAGTTTAGAAGCTTAAAAAGGAGTTTTGGGAGCTTGGAGGCTTTTGGAGCTTGGATCCTCCAGACCTCCGAGTTAGGGATCGCACCACCCCTCGATCTTCAAGAGGTAAGTGTAGATCCTTGCTTTCCTTGTGTTTTAATGAAGCTTTAAGTAAGTTTAAAGATGCTTTGATGGTTGAGTATGGGTAGATATGCATGTTTAGGTCTTTGTGGTTTTTATGCCTAATGTATGTTATGTGATGCTTGTGTTGAGGAGTTTATGTTAGTTTATGCTCCTTTATGCATGTTTTTAGAGGTTGGCTGCTTGTTTGGGGTGTTTGGAAGGTTTGGGAGGCTTGTATGCATGAGAGGCTGAGTTCTAGACGAACTCAGGTTCGGCCACCGAAGGTGGTTTCGGCCGCCGAACCTGCCTAGGATGCATGGTTTGGCCGCCTAACCTTGCCCCCGAAAGTTGTGTTTCGGATCTGGAGCAGACTTTCGGCCGCCGAAGGTAATGTTCGGCTGCCGAAAGTGCCTGACTTTCGGATCTGGAGTGAGGCTTCGGCCGCCGAACCTGTCGCCGAACCTGCATGACTTTCGTCTCTGGAAGGGACCTTCGGCCGCCAAAAGTGCCGCCGAAAGTGCCCTGTCCAGCCCTTTCAAGGTTGTTTTCTATGCATGTTTAAGTGATGTTTTAGGGGGTTTTTGGGTAGTTGTTTATGAGTTGTTTAGAGTGTGTTGGCACCTCATTCGAGTCCACCTGTGTAGGATCGGACCCGAGGGACCGAGGAGGTCATCAGTGGTAGCAGTTGCAGAGTCAGTCCAGCGTCTGCCAGAGGTGAGTAGAACTAAACTTAATCTTTTATTTTATGAAATCAAATGCCTAAAGCACGTTCATGCATCATGTTGATATGTAAGGACGACTTACCATAAGAAGTTGGAAAGGCCGACTTACCATAAGAAGCATCTCCCTGATAGTATCTCCTCGCTCCCCCCGGGAACGAGATCGAAACGCTGCCTGCTCTCGAGTGGAGCTGGCCAGAAGGCCAGTGAGAGTCAACAGGCGAGGGTCTGAGGCCTCCGTGACCCCACCGAACATCCGCTCCTGGATTAACTCAGCTACCACGCTTGCCGGGGACTGATGAGTGATGTCCTCTGCATTCAGGATGTCGTTATCCAGTGCAGACAGCAGAGGCACCACAGAAGCCTTCTCTTTTCCAATAGCAGGCAAGGCAGGAGCTGGCCCCTGGGAAGCACGAGATCTCTTAGGAACGGGGGCAGGTGCTCTGGAAGGAGGAGGGCGTTTACTCCCGACCTCCTCCACTGTGGCCTCTTCATCAACCGGACTGGGTCCTACTCCCTCGATAACAGGGGAGTCTTCAGTAACAGCCCCCTGAATATCTCCCCCAGCCAGGCTGGTCTCTTTCTCACCTACATGGACGTTGACGTCGGCAGGGTGTGCCCCAGGCACCTCCTCAGAAATACCCCCGGAAGGCACAACTAACTCCTTCCTCGCCAGCTCGACGTCCTCAACAGGCCCGGCGGCTATCTGGGGAGTCCCCTCCGTCCTCGGAATTACAATTTGTGTAGATTCTGGAGCCTGGGAAGATTGAATGGCCGAGCTCGGCTTGCTACGGCTGGATGGCCTTGAAGAGTTGGTACCTCGGGAGCTAGGCTTAGAAGCTCGGGAAGAAGCTCGGGCAGGAGGTCGGCTAACCGTCCTAGAAGAAATAACTCGGGCCACCTCAGCAGTAGCCTCTGAGACGCGTTGCCCAGCTCGGAGGGCATCCAACGCGGCGTTCATGCTCTCTCTAGACAGAATTAAGTTCTTCGGAGGCTTAATCTGGTCCATCTTGGAGTCAGAAGCTGCAAAAAATATAAAATCAAAACAGGTTAGCATAATCCCAGTAGAAATCACAAAGAAAAGGTAAAACGGCTGGGCAGGGTACAATACCCGCATCTTGGATATCCTTAAGACTACAGGCAAACATACACTTCTCTACGTCGTACTTCTTGTCAACAGAAGTCAATCAAAGGTACCCTACCTGTTCGGTGAGGCTCAGTTGGGGCAGGTCGTTGCAACCCAGAGCGACATCCTCCCAGTCGAGCTCCACCCCTCACGACGAACCGGAGTCTGTCTTCAGCTCCGCGACTACAAAACCCTCTACCCAGCCCTTTATGGAATCCTTATAGCCCGTGAGGATGGATAAACCCCCATGGGGGGAAAAGTAATAAAAACAGTTACTTGCTCTGACAAGACGAAAAAAGGTCACGAATAGACGCGCCGTGGGCGTAAACCCCCAGCTCAAGCAGATGGATTCAAAGCAACATATGAACAAGATAGAATTTGGGGATAGCATCCGGGGATTTATCCCGAAATACTGGAAAACCTCGATGAAGAATGGGGTAAACGAAAAAGTTAGACCAAAGTCCCGTTGTTTAATAAAAAAGACTATGCTACGATCCTTCTGAGGATCTATCAAACCGGGAGGAGGGGGATCTGGAAGAACAATCCTCTCGTTTCAGAGAGGAGCTCGGATACGGTAAAGGGGAGTATCCAAATACCTCCGAGAAAAGAAGTTAGTTATAGTAGAGGGAGTGATACAAGACTCGAGATTAAAAACATCAGGAAGCTTAGGAGTTTCCATGGAGGTAGGAGAGGCGTACCTGAAAAGCGGTATAGCGGATGAGTAGAGGGGAGCGGAGGAAAACAGAGAACAAAGAAGAGCAAAAGTTTAGAAAAAGCTGGAGAATTTGAGATTTGAAACAGTAGCGAGATGAAAAGATGTTTTGGGGCAGACTGTACTTAGGCGGCGCGGTCATAATGATCCTCGGTATTTACCCCCTCATCAGTCGGGCAATAACTGATGAGAAGGTAAAGGGGCAATTGATGACCGTTGGATTTCTCCACCTCAGACTGGGGCCAGGCCCATATCGTGAACCCATCATTTGGGGGGGGGTCCAAGGCCTTCCCCGTGAGACTGGTCCAGCCTGTTCCCCTCCAGATCGGACTCCAACCAATTTCCTCAATCAGGCCGACTTAACCTCTTAGGCCCGATGAATAGATCCTTCTTGGGCTCGGCCCGTGACTTATCTTCCAGTCCAGTCCGGAATCAGGAGGGAGACCCACCTATCCGTCATGTGGGTCCATATGCATGCGCGTCCAGGGAGAATCAGGGGCCGTTACGCATGGGACAGAGATCTGTTTCCCTCGTACGTCCGTATCAACGTAGCAGGGACAGGTGGTCCAATGATATACGTTCTGTTAACACGTCACTAGCAGACAAAAGAAAACATATAAAAGGAGAAATACTCTCCTCTAGAGAGAAGGCTTTTTTCAGCTTTACAGAACCCATTGTAAAACCCTATTTTATGGATCTTAGATTATCACTGGTAATCCAAAGAGATCTGCAGCCAATCTGCCAAATGCAACAAAGATTGTTGTTCCCGTCTCAAATAATGATAGCTAATCTATACCTTACAAACAACCAACGCAGGACCATTTCAAAAAAAAAAAAAAACAACCAACATAGGAAGGTAATATAATAAATAACTTATTTAGTTAATGAAGAAAAATACACATTCAAGAATGATACCACGAAATTAGAGCCTCTCTAAGTTCCCCACACTTTCCATTACACCAAATTGTATTGTCATAACTTTGTGTGCTACTTTTATAATGAGTACACGCTCTACACCATCCAGTTGAGGTATCAATATTTTCAATAGTTGTTTTACATGTAAACTTAATGTCCTATTTATTAAGATATTTAGCATATTAGATCACTACAAAAGCTAATAAGGTAAAAGTATAATATACCATCGGTTATAATTATACATTGTGAGTGTGAATATCCTTAGCAAGAAGCTCTCTAATTATTTTTCGGTTTATAGTCTTTTCAGCTTCAATATCAATAGAGCATTCTTCAAGGGAGTGCACTCTTTCTATTTTATTTGAGCTTTTAGGTAGATTTTGACAGTAAAAAAATTATATAAGTAATCATAAAACACACAAAAAATAC